>NC_089213.1:15295888-16780888 GCF_963930695.1 Labrus bergylta | reverse complement strand
ACTGTTACAACAGCAGGGGAGAGTGGGAGTGTGTATGCTTGCGAACATCTACACATACAGCACGCGAAGCACAGATGCAAGCACAGAGAAACAGTCATTCATCACGCAGAGGAAAATAACAGAGACAGAAGCCTTTGATTTTTGTTCTGTCTCGTGTGTAACTACCTTTAATCTGCTGTCATTTGAGCTCAGACGTGTGGGAGATTTGTGGAGATACTAATCTCTTTCTGCTTGTAAAATGTTTGGCATGAGGAGTATTTAACAATGAATTCATGTCACACCATAGCATGACAGTGAGAGCATCTCAAGAATCTAAGTTTAGGAAGTGGAAGTAATCCCTCACTCATACACAAAAGCACACGAGCTACCAACATGCTACACATGAGCTCACGTACTGCCCTTCGTTCTGGGTCAAACCAGGGGGTTTCCCAGTTAGATATCATATCTCCCGATCATAGCTCAATGAGCCTCTTTGAAAGATTTTTGTATTAATGAACAATGTGTTTGCCAGTTAAAGCTTGTGATTAAACACCAAAGAAGCCAAGAAAATTCATTTTTTTTAAATAATGTTAAATGTTTTACTCAAGTGGCCACTCATAATTAGAAAGCTACAGAGAGTTATCATCTATATATATATTTTTTTTTTTACTGTTTATTGTCATTCAGCTCATTTTTGTAGTTTGCATCACATACTGTAACCTCATTATGTAACATTTGGTCTAGTCTCACTGCTATCATCAATGGTCACTTCCAGTAGCTACATGAAGCAGTTTGTTGTATAAAATGTGAGAAACTTTATTTAAACCAACTGGAAACACCAAACTGCAGACACAGCATTTAGCAGCCATAACCACATATTTCACTAAGAAGTTGGTGGAGACAAAAGCAGAGCGAAAATTAGATAGAATACTTATATTTGAAAAGGGCGCCATTTATGAGACTCCATATCTAATACTAATCTGATCTCTGTCTGACTGATGTTTAAATGTGCGACTGTTTGCTTACATTTTAGCCAAAAGAAATGTGTAAACCACATTTTGTTAACAGTAGCCGATTATGGCCAGACTGAAAGGTAAAAGAATTCAGCACTGTCCACTGAATTGGTATTGTTTAATTGTGCTTGTTTTAAACCACTTTTGTTGGCTATGACAGAAAGGATAACTAGAAGCTGATGTTCAGTGGGTTGCAGATTGATACTTATGATAATTAATGGAGGTAAAACCTCATTATTGCCACAGAAACCAATCACTGAGAAGACAGGCAGGTAATAGTTTATACACAAGTACAGTAAGGATTCCTGTTGTCATAATAACAGCATGACAACGGGTGTTCAACATTTTAACAACTGTTTTAAGTTGTACTAAAGTAAACTTCCCTCTCTTTCTATCATTTTTGAACAGGCATCATTACCTTACCAAGTCTATGTCACTTTAAATATTGACTGAAATGTGAGAATGTATGCAAGAAGCAGCAGACATTCGTTGTTTAAACTGAATCAGTAACTAGTTTTGTGCTTTGTGTTTCACAAAAGTGAAATTAATTTCATGGCAAAAGTTTGCATAAAAATGCCTCCAAATACAGTAAATAAAGGGTTTGATGCTCAAAATGTCCTGGGGAGTACTTCCAGACTGCACTCATGGCACCAATATGTTTTTCAAAATGGCATTACTGGTATGAAAAGTCAGCATTTAATGAATAATGTGTTGCTCTACACCCTGGATTTAAAAAACTATATCTTAACAGGTTTCACAAAAAAAGACACAACAGTCACAGACACAACAGTCTCGGCCTTTTAAACTCAGTCAAACATCGAGACGTACCTGTCATCAGCAGCCATTGTTGAACTGTACCAGACACAGTGACAACATGTCAGTGCTTTCTCTTTACAGATACTTATATGTCGATGAAGTGAATCAGTGGGGGTTAAATACTAACTCAGGTGTAAGAGAGAAACTATACATCTGTGCAGCTGTCTACTTTAAATTTACAACGGGAGCAGCTTAAACACAGACATCGAGCCAGCCACTGATGAGAGATCCCACATCAGAATTTATGCCTCGTGCTAATGAACGGTTTTGTTCTCAAACACAACCAGACTTAGAAAGTGTGGAAATCCCCTTCAGCTGCTGACAGACAGTAGTCAGAGGCCTCAGATTAATGAAGGAGTCTCTCAGTCAGCCAACTCCCAGAGGCTGACACAGCTCTGTAGCCGAGGGCTGAGGTGGTGTCTGAGTAGTTCGACGTTTCATGTGAACACAGGAACTGTGAAAGCTAACAAATACAAGTGTGAAAAATAAGCATACAAAGTGAAAAGAAAACGTTGATAGAAAAGGCTTCAAAGGAAACAGCCATCAATCAGTCATTGCAAATGTCCATGAGTCCTGAGTGTTTATCAAATATTATTCTTTATGCAACAGATTAGTTGTTGTAACATGAGGCAGATTTATTTGTTGCGCAATAATTCATCTGCACCATGTCTGACTCAAGTTTTCCACTGATTGAGTGTATTGTATTTTGGAAGAAATTCTTAAATAACATTTATTTACAAAGTTTTTTTTTTTTTTAACAAAGTTACAAAGGACTTCACAGGTTGCCTAAAATACATTACAAATTTAAAAAGTATCTAAAAAATGCAAAATTACAATACTGTGGCTAATTATTACAATTTTAAATAGCCCCCTTTTCAGTGGTCTCTGTCTGTATTTCTAGCTTTATTAGTTTTGGTGTCAGATTCTTTTTTATGTTTTCAGGTTCCCGTCTTGGTCAGTTGTCCCTCAAATCTTCTTTTTTTACAAAGAAGATAATGATGTCAAAAAAATGACGTAAGAGGCAAACCAGACCAGAGGTTGAGTTCTATTTTGGGCTGCTTGCACTCTTACGCGTACATGACAGTGATGCGTTCAATGTCATGCTATGGTGTGACATGACTTCATTATGTTATCATGCCAAACACTGTACAAGCAGAAAGAGATTAGTATTTCCACAGTATTTCACCCACACGTCTGAGCTCAAACAACAGCAGATTAAAGGTAGTTACACACGAGACAGAACACAAATCAAAGGCTCCTGCTTTCTGTGTCTTTGTTATTTTCCTGTGCGTGATAAAGAGTTCCTTTTAGAGCCTTTACTTTATTAGTCTTACTTTAGTAAAGAGGAGAAATGAATTATTAAGTTTATCTATTTAGGTTAAGAAGTAGCTTCACTGTTACTTCTGTTAATGCAAACTGCCAGATTTTCTCCCCATACTTTTTCCTGCCAGGCCACTAGTGAGTTTTCCCACAAGAATTTGGAGTGAGACAATTTGTGAACCAAGAAGGTAATATTCATGAAAACTCAGCACTGTGCTGCCAGATACAGCTGATATATAATCAATATTTAGTTATGTAATTTTCCTTTAACATCAATACGATACATCATAAAAGCACACTGACAGCCAAAACACACATAAAATAACTCTTATAATGAAAAACAACAGAAGCAGCCAACCATCATGGCAAATTGATTTCAGGCGCATTACAGACAACTTCTGGACTGCAGCATGTTACCCAACATATAAACGTAAGATTCATCGAATGGCTTTGCCAACCAAACTGCGCAACTACATACAGCTTTCATTTTTGTATCAACACAGTGACAATATATTTCCCTCACATCCATGTTTCTTTTTGCAGAAGCACAAACACTCAGAGCACGTTCAGTGCGCTCATACACACACACTACACTTTAACATTATTTTAAAGACTTTGTTTACTATTAACAGACACCCTCATAAGTTAGAATCATTATTAGATTTTACTCCAGACACATTTTTGTGTATATCTTACATGTTAGATGCAGCACATGCTGTGGGTTGTTGCACACAGTGGGCTATGTATTTGCAACACTAATGTATTTCGGAGTGGGATGTGCATTATAATTATAGTAACGCTTATCTCCTCTCATGTTGTGCTAGTAGTTGTGACATTATTTAGTTAAATACATTTCACTTTAATATACTGTAATTTATAATGCAATTAAAAACTCGCCCAACTCATGGAAAACCAGCCCAGTCCACCTGTCCAAGCCCATTTTAACCTGCACAATCAATTCCCATTGAATGGGAAGATTACTTTTTTTTATCCTGTGATCACAGCGCGATGGTTGCAGTCTTCATGCACGTCAATTTGTGCAGCTGCTACAGTACACACTCCTTTCTGCTTGTCAGCATGTTCTTCACTAGTTCATTGAAACTGTGAATATGTCCAACTACAGGAAGCATTGCTGTAAAGACAAAAGCTGTCATCACAGTGTCAGACTCTTGGATATTTTGTAAATGTTACACTATGTCTTTCACTATACCCTTTTTACATCATGTCTTTCATAACGTCTTGTCTTGAAACTCCCTTCCCCGTCTGACAGTGAAAGTCTCTAGCACTGAGGTATGTGTATAAAGGAGCAACACAGGAGGGGTTCAGGGGCAGACTGTGCTGACATTTTCTAGACATTTTCTGGAGTGCCTCTGTTAAAAGCGCTAGTAAGAGAACTCAATATGTGCAGTGTACTTTTTCTTTAAAACCTAACAACCAGGACAATCATTTCCACATGATTGGATGAGTCAGGTCCCATTTGCCGAGATACATCTGTGTTTCAAATCCTTTGCAGGTGATCTACATCCATCACAGTGTGTTCCTATTGCCAATGAGTCTGAAATTTCATCTCTGCTTGTGAAAGTGAGGATAAGTAATTGACGCTTTCCATCAATGTAACCGGCTTATAAACCCAATCACTCTGGAATAACCTCTATTTGGGAAGCTGGTTCAGGAATCCAGCCAGCTTCAGTGTTTGGCCAATGTGATGACAGCTGTGGGTACAAACTTGCACGCTGGCTCACCAGAGTTTGCAGGATATAAATGAACCTTTCTACTCCACGGGCAGACTGAAAATCTACACAGGGACTAGAACAATATTCTGTCCCTTTCGGTATAGTCCATCTTTCCATCGTGTGGGTCTGCAGGCATTCGCATACTATGTGTATGAACCCACAGGGCAGAAAGAGGTTTTTGACAGGCTTTGACAGGTTCAGCATTGCAGCAGACCTCCCAGCTGTCAAACAAAATCTCAGATACGAGGGCAGCGAGTGAGTGATTGCTGAGCATGCAGAGATGTGTACATACAAATGACTGAAAGACAAAACATTAGAATAACAAATTACCTTCAATCACTCCCATTATTCCCTTTTCCTCCATCCTCTTCTTGTTTCTTTGCCTCCCTTTGCTCACTTAATTCTCTGATCTCTCAACACCTGGCCCTCACCTGGATGAATGGTGAAATTGCATCACTCAGATTCCTCAAACAAGCGAATATAAACACATCACAAGTCCTGGGAGTGAAAGTGCAAACTTGCCTGAGCTTGAGGGAAGGTAACATATGCTTCTGTGTATGAACTTGAAGTAGGGAACATTTACAGAGCTGAAGAAAGGAGGAAAGGAGATTTGAAGAAAAAAAAGCTATATCTCAAGAGTATAGGGGTGTAAAGACTCACCTTACCACATTTAATACCTATTTTTTTTATTGACGATGCAGCCACACTGGTTGGAATATTTGCCTGGGAAGAGGGAAGAAATAGGAATGTAATACAGACTGGTCAATGACTCAGTTCCAAAGTTATGACTTGGTTTATTGATATTTTTGCTGCTCACTCTGCATACTGTGATAAAAGTTAATGGTCATGAGACTCTAGCCTTTTATGACAATTTGCATGGGGCGGCTTACAATAGGGAAAAAAACACGTTTGAATGGCTGTAGCAATTTACAGTGAACCCCCTCAAAAAGGAAAGCTTTACAGAAGTCTGTCTGTCCATATTTTTTTTTTTTTATGATAAAGACAAATCTCATCTGGTGAGAAAATAGCGAAACCTGATACAAGGCTAGCAGTATAGTGGCAGTACAAGCAGACCTAAAAAATAATAGTAAGGGTTACAACCTGAATGTGCGGTTGGAAGTGATGACATCGCTAATACATTTGAGCCAAGTTACAAGATAGCAAGAAGACAATATTTCATGCCACAGCAAAATTATGAAAGGAGAACAATAATTTAAACATTTCTTTTACTGTTGTTTTCAGAATAATTCTAACACAACTGCATGATTATCACTCTCCTGAGGCAATGTGGGCATGGGGTTTGTAATTAAGAGTTCAGTTAATAATGTCAGAATGTTTTATTATAGTAGGCCTGGTATTATGTCTCTTAGACAAGTCACAAAACAAGTTCTTTTAAAATGACATATTTTCTGGAAAATGTTTTCAGTTCCATAAAAAATATTAGGATTCAATAGTCATAATGTGCATCAATTCAGATCAAATTGAAACACACTGAATCATTATATGTGTTAATGAATCATCCTTGACTCAGATCTTGGCCAACATTTTGAGATTCAGATATAAACCCCCCCCTCCCCCTCCCCCCCACTGAAAAGGTAATACAGCCTGGAGGGAGAGAAAAAGAGTTTCTGTGCGTGTTTCTTTGTGCGTGTATTTCTTCGTTAAAGGCTGTTGATGGTTTAGTCAGAGTGAGCTGTCAGGGCCTGTCACCTTGACAACAAGGGCTGTATTTCACTCACCCGCTAAAGAGAGAGCGAGGGAGGCCCCTGGCTTCTAACCTCCTGTCAAACCCATGTATACACTCACACACACACACTCGCACACGCACACGCACACACACAGACACACAGACACACAAACAGACTAACTCTCTCTCACACACACACAGCAAATTCACCCTCTCTTTTCATTTGGCTCGCTCAGCTTGTGATTAATTCCACAGAAGTTACAACAACCTGTTGACGCACACTGACACCCTCCAGTGTGTGAGTAAGCAGCTCTCCTTACATGTAAGGTGAAAACAGCAGGTACTTAAGGTCATGGGAAGCAGCGTTTCTCTGCGTGAATGTGTGTGATGTGAGGTGCACAGGTGTGTTTGGACTTATCTGTGTAAAAGCACGTGGGCGTGATGCCGGTCGAGTCTTTCTCTGCGTCAAATCTGTCAGCAGATCTCAGCAAAGAGATCACAGCGGCAGCCACAACAGCGTCACAGGGCACAAAAGACAAGACGGACAGATGAATGAATAAGGGACAAGCGCAGAAGCAGATAAATGCAGAGCTTGAAAGATGGATGGTCTAATGGATGGATTATTTACGTGACAAGAGAAATGACAGATGCTGCCGGATTAATGGAAGGATTGACAGATAGATGGAAGGGCGGATAGATGAATAGAGACGCAATGTGACAAAAAAGGAAAGGAAGAAAGAAGAAGAAACAGATATATTATCTGTGAGGCATGAGGCAGAAAGAAGACATAGTGTTTAGCTGGTGAGTGATGAAAACAATGACCAAGAAATCAATCCATCAATCAACTTATATTTATATGATGTCAAATCCCCCAAAAAAGAGTAATTCCATGACACTTAACAGAACGAGCAGGTCAAACTGTACTCCACAAAACAATTTAGAGCAACCAAACTTTGGTCCACTTGAAAACATTGACAACAACAAACAGGCAGAAACCTTAAACATATTTGAGGATATACGGGCCACATTTTTGAAACAATCCGGGAATTTGGGAGTATTAGAATTTTACAAGAAAAATGAATAACATACCAAGAAAAAGTAGAATTACTATGAGAATAAAGTTGTTGTATTCCCCCAATAAAGTGTTTATTAAAATAAAAAATGGGTTTCATATTATGAGTGGGCTCAGCCTGCCAAGTATTTAAATGGTAAATGAACTATATATATGTTAAAAACGTCTGACCACTCAAAATGTTTTTTATACTGCATGTCACATTCACCCATTCATACACTGATGGAAGAGGATTCCATGTAAAGTGCCCATCAGTATTAACTAATCCCATCGATGCACATTCAGACTGGCAGTGCCATCAAGTGCAATTTGGGATTCAGACCTTATCTCGTGAAACTTTTTATCTAAAGCAGTGCTGGACTAAATTCTTTGTAATGTTTACAGTGAACACATATTAATCTAACACGAGCAAGCGCTTTGCAACAGTGGGAGGGAATAATTTGCAACCAACAGGTAGAAACCTTAAACAGAAACTGACTGATAGGTGAACAACCATCTGCCCCAAAGGCATGATGGATGGAGAAAATTACTGGCTAAAACATATGTTTCCCAAACTTATAAAGCCCTTTGGAATTGAATTGAATTGGGAGAGGTAGAGAGAGTGACCAATATTGCTTGAATTTATTTGAATTGAATGAATTTGAAATATTTTTACACAGTTTTACGGCTCACCCTTAGGCTAAACTCCTAGAAGAATCCATCATAAAGGAGAGAAAGAGTCTGAACTAACTCTCTGTCAGCGAGTGGAAGGACTTCCGTTTTCTTTTGCTTGACTGAATGGGCAGAAAGGAGAGATGGGCTGGAGTGGTGGGTGGGGGGTGGGGGGTAGGGGGACACTGGCATTCCCCTGCATTCTCTCAATAGAGCTGTCTGACATTGAAAAGAGTCCACCTCCTCTCTCCCTGTCACATCTATCAGTGCTGTGATGAAAGGCAGAATGACAGAGCAAACCAAGAGCACTCTGATAAACACACATCCCATCAAACACACAAACAAACACACACACACACACACACCCACACAGGGGACTGAGAGGAGGGAGGGGTGTGTTTGACTAATACATCTGTACTTCATAATTACATTGCGAGGCTCCAGACCTCATCAGGCTTCAGTCAGTGTCTTGCTGGGAGTGTTGACGTTTGGCTATTTATTTCATAGTGTTGAACATTTGTTTTGGCTGTCTCGGTTTACTGTCTTTTGTCATTTGAGACAAACCATCTTGTAGAAGCTGTTATATTAATCACTTGTGGTGAACATGTGTTGTGTATCAGGTAAACAACAGAGGCGTCAGGCAGTACCTCGTTTTTTTGAGTGTTAAATATTGACTCTACAAAAAATCAACTCAAGGATTTTAAAGACAGACATCAAGCTCATTTTCAAAGTAGATCCTAAAGTCAATATTCAAAGATAGCTTTGAATTGCAGCCAGACTATTCAACAACAATTTCTAGAAACAATTTCCCCTGGCATCTCCCACGAGTTCCCCTTTTTGCACATGTTCCTATAGGGAAGTTAGACAGGAGGGGGCGGGATCTCAGGAGGCAGACCATGACATAAAAAGGATGCTGCAGAAGTGCCAGTGTAAATGTGAAAGCCACCTCCTGCGCTGAGTTCTACACTATGATAACAGTTTTTGCCTTCATACCAATGCTACGTGCAGTTGAAAAATTCCCAGTGTCGATGAAAGAGCAGAAAAGAACAAAAGAACATAAGTTGAGCAGAAAATAGTATAGCAATTTCTTTATATGCTTGAGGGAGATCCCATCAGATTCCCACCCACTTGCTTACAATAACTATCCGGGAAGTTATTAAATCTTAATGCTGATTGACTTTCGCGACACTGAGTAAGTTATATTGTTCTCTCAAGTTAAAAATGCTTTCGCTATCTGGACAGGCTATTTCAAAAACTGATGGGTTAATATCACAAGACCATACAGCTACAAGTGTTCTATAAATGAGAACCAGAACACTTTCTATACCACAGTCCGGTCCTGTATGTATTCTACAATTGTTTTGAAGAATCTGTAAGTAGAAATTAGGGTGGTAGTAATAATCAAACATTAAACATTTTCAATGCATTGGCTGCAATGTGTCAAATGTTAAACAGCAGACTTTGTAAGCATAGTTCACCGCAGCAATGTAAAATAACTCTGCCTTGACGCTGCCTTTATACTTTTACATGGAACCAAACAACAAACAAAGCCACACTGATTTTTAAGTTGGGCCGTATTCCAGCTCAATTGTGTGTCATTTGCAATTTTGTTTGGCTGACAGTAAACTGTTGCACAGAGAAAGCAAATCCATGAGCCTATTCCACAACTTCCGTTTTCTTTTTTCTTTTCTGGGCCTGCACGGCAGCTAGCGTCTGAAAGCATCATGCCGACACGCCGTGTGATGTGGACAGAAAATAAGAGGGGCCATGTTGGTCGAGCTGGGGAAACAGCGGGCATACATTCTCTCTGCAAATGTTCTTTTAGGTTTCAGCACACAGTATGGCGCAGATCACTATGCTTGCCAACCATGTTTCTTCAACTTCCTTCTTCTCTGACTTCAGCTTCCATCTGTGGGACTTGAAAGGAAACTTTGTGGCGGTTTTTCAATGCTTTGTCCCAACTTACCATAGACAGTGTGAGAACTCAGGTCGTGCCTATACTGTACAGTCTGATTGGCCAATTGGACAATCCAGTGTAAGCAGATAGTGTGTGTCGTTCTGTTGTGCACACTTCATAATTGCCACATTGACATTCCACCACAGCATTAATACAATCCTAAAGTGTATTCCCAGCCTTACACAGATGACGAGGTGCTAGAGCCACGTCTTGTGTGAAAGGGGCTTGTAAAACTAAAATCTACAACGTTAAAAAGCCGGTTTAACCATCAACAACAACATTTACTTGCAATTTGTGTTCCCTATCAAAGCACTTAAATCCAAGTGATCAACCTGAGCACTTTGGGTGAACTGATTTTATATGTGATGCGATTATGCAAATGGAAGAAGCACTTTCGTTGTGGATGTGCAGTTATATACCGAGGCTACAGTACAATACAGTGGCTGTAGTCCATCAAATTTTACAGCAGCAGCAATTATTATATTTTAAAGCTCAGAGGTTTAGAATGTTTTAGGTCTTTTGGTATCCAGGGGCAGAAAGGGCTTAAGCCTATTCATTGTTGTGTCCTGTAAAATGATGTAATCTCCACTGTGTTACCAACAAAACTTTTGTTGAGGAGATAAAGTTTTATTGCACGCGCACAGTTTACAATCTTTGGCTTTGTACAGCATCTTTCTGTTTCTTTCTCTAGCTGCCAAAGACATGCATTACTGCAGTTTTCGTTTGAAGCAGGGGCTGATTCATTCCTTGCAAGTTGTACATCAAACTTATAGCTACAGCCAAAATGTATAACATGAAGACAGACGAACATGTTTCCTCATTCAGCCTATTGACAGATGTGGCGCTGCAAGTTTACCCACGTCAGTAGGCGAGTTTGACTTTTACATTTTTTACAAATGTACACATGCAAATAATCATCTCCTTCTTTTTCTTTCTTTTCTTTTCGCACACGGTATAGACAAGCAAACCCAAAAAAGTGTAGGCATTATGTAGTTGTTGCGGTTCAAGTGAAACTTTCTCCAGCGTCACTCTGCACCTCACAGCTGTGGGATAAGAAGTGCTGAAAAGTTCAAAGATACAGTATAACCTAGACTAGCACACACACTTCATAAAGCAGCACACACACACACACACACACACACACACACACACACACACACACACACACACACACACATTCTGTAGGTAAACACAAGCTCAAGTTTGTGCACTCTTTGACATACATCCGCTGACCCTTCAGTCCCGTCCACACACACGCATTCAGGTTTCTTCTTCATTAATCTTCATTTCAACACACTCTGGCCGCCGTCAGCACATGTGCTCCCAACAATCACTTGGCACTGTGCACACACGGACACACACACATAAACAAGCTCTCAGAGGGCGAGATCTGATTGCTGACACCGATATCAGGTCCTCTCCTGCTGCTGAGCTGTCCATCTGGCTGCCCGATCAGAAGACAGAGTGGGGTACTCGCAGCGGGGGCTCCTGTCAGTGTGCATTAGGAGAGGGATGATGGCAGACCGGAGCTGACATTGAGGATAATATTGGCATCCACAGAACCCTTTGGTGTCGGTATCACATCGGGATTACGGTGGAACTTGATGACATCAGAGGTGGGCCGGGTCGAGTCGTTTTGAGGGCACAGTGTTCCCTAATGATCCCGCAGATCTTTTCTTGGATTTTTAAAGGAGTTTGGTCCACATCCAGGGGACAAATCCATGTGACGTTTTTGAGCCATTATTGGATAAAGTTTGAGAAGCTGGGACGCCCTACTTTAACTCGGTCCAGAGCTATATTTGACCAGAAGTTGTGGTTTCTCTTTTCCATCATGTATCTTACATACAGACCTCATAAGACGTAAAATGTTGGTGGAAAAAAATCACAAATCACCCACATAGATCAAGTGCCAATCCACTCAAAATTTACAACATCGTTGACGAAGATCTCCAAATAGTGGTTGCCGTGTGTTTTTTTAAATCCTTTTTCTAGCAGGGTTAACTGAATCCAGTCCTCTCCAAGCCTCTGATTCACTGCAACAGAGACAAATAAACTCCAAGCCTGCGTTTGGCCAAGCAAATCAGGGCTGTTGAATGATTCAATTCCAGAGTTTATTATGGTTTTTACGCCATGCATTCCAAATGAAGCCCTGAGCACGAACAGTCATGTTTGAAAAACCAGACACTTATGCTTTGTATATTTCTCTCTCCCTCTCTCTGTCTGTTGCTCGCTCTGTAAACCTCTTGTTCTGAAAGATACTTTTGTTGTCGTGCTGAAATAAATGCAACTAATGCTTTTGCACCATATATTCAATAACTTGAACAGAGAAGGCTGTGTGGACTGTTGTGTTTCACCCTGGTGTCTCCAGCTGTGACTCGGCTGTCAGTGAGATATTTGGGGTGCTGACTGAGGCGACTGGAAGGTTTAGGTGTTGTAATCAAACTCCCCTTATTCCCCCCAGGCTCGTTACAGTGCTCAAATTCTGCACTAATTGGCTGGCACTTGCAGCCGGAGACCAGTCTGCCTGGAGACCAGTCTGCCTGGTTATCCCAAGAGACAGACGACAGGAGGGGAGTTTTATTATTTTCAAATGTTTTAAGAATATAACCGTTGATTTTGTGGGCTCTTGCAAAGGCACGCATCATGTGAAAAGTAGCTTATAGAGCAGACTCCAGTTATTGTGGTTTTATTAATAAACTTATTTAAATCCTGGTTTTGGAATCTTCTAAACGTATACAATGCTCTTCAACCCTCTTTCAAGTGACCTCCTACATTATTGAAATAAATAAAGAATTAAATAGGACTCAATATTGACCCTTGTGGGGCACCGTTCTGTAAAAGAAAAAGGAAAAAAGAGAAAGATTGGTGTGAACTTGATAAAGAAAATCTATTCACATGAAACGTGGACAACAGACCGTTGTTTTTACATTAAAAAGACAACTTAATGACTGTGGGGCTAAAGTATTTGTTTGGCAGTCATGTTCACATAATATGGATAATATGTGTTTTCACAGAGTTCTCAAGGATATTGCAGATGGATTTTAATGGATTCTGACCAGGTACTAAAGATAATGAAGTGTAGCACATAAAACTGGGTGATGCAACTGTGGTTTTTCAATAATTGGAATTGGAAGATAAACAATCTTTCTCTATCTACTCTTCCATCTCTGCAGCCCCTCCTTCGCCTGTCCCCCCTTCCTTCAATCTTCCTTCCTTCCCCGAGTGCCTCCCTTTCCGAGGTTTATGGCTCTTGGTTCTTTGACTGCTGAACCGTTACCCCAAAGAGCAACAAACTGATCTGCGGTCACACTTTATAAGCTGTCAGCTGAACCGTGCTCCTCCGCCGACAGGTGAGGAATGTTTTCCTTCACCTCTCTGCCTCTCTGTGGGTGTCTCATACACACCGTTAAACGCATCTTTTTCTCTGCACCTGGGCTCAACACTTTAAAGATGAAAGGAATTGGAAAGCAGAAGACAGAAGATGAGAGGTGGAAGACAGCAGAAATATGATCCATCATCCCACAGGTCTCTCTTTTCAGCTTAGGAGCCACATTCCTGCCTTGGTCCTTTCCAAGTGTCCCTGAATCAAAGCAGACTAAAGGCATTGTTCACCTTTCAGTGACTTTTATCCAGTAAATTTTTTTAATTCAACCTCAAAATATGCTGCTTGTCAGTTCACTTCTGAACAACTCAGAAAATGCGTACAATGTAAATATGTTTACATCTTTTGGTGTCCATAATGACTGTACATCTTTTTATGATTTGGCAATGCTTTGGTTTAAGTAAAGTATGGTTCAGACATGAATTTGTCCTGGTTAAAACATCTTAAATGGGTTAAAATTGTGTTTTTGTAAAGGTAAAAGGACATTTGTTGTCATGGTTACAATAGAAATGAGTTAGTCAGGGTTAGTGTATGACTGCATTCACAGTTGAAAGAAGACAACGCTGAATTTTGGCAAGTTCACTCTGGAAAAATCTACCGCCAGGGCTGCAATGCCGTTACAAGCTATGTAGAGAAAAAAGTTGTGTCACAAAAATATTGACCTGTGGAGAGCAGGTTTAGTTGAGTCGGTCGGACTCCTCAGCCATCCTATAAATAAAGGTAATAAGGCCCCAAAATTATCTTTAATCTAAATTAAAATATTGACCTGCAGTCCACAGCCCCCTTGAGGTTTGACAGCCCATCTAATTAGAGGCAACATGGTCCTAAAAAATAAAAAAAACACAACTATGCAAAAAGACAATTTCAGAAGTAATGGCCATTGTCTTGTTCGCCTACACACTACACTTTGTTTTATTATTCAAGATACATCGAGCAATACCCCATCAAGGTAACCAGCAGTCTGAGTGTTTGTATTTCTTTAAAAGTATCACTATCATCATGGACAACATTAATCCCTGCAGATGCAAGCAATGGTTCTTGCAGAATAGTGTCAGGAGGACTCTTGTTTTGATGCCCAAAATTAAAAAACCTTGAAGGTTGCACAATGCAAATCTTTATCAAAACTTGCAATTGACAACAACAAATATTTTGCTAGCAATGGGGTCTTTGCTGTTTCAAAAATTTAAAAAAATGAAAAAAGTAGATCAGGAAAGGGTGAGGAGAATAACTTTTGAAATTGCAGGCTTATACAGACGGGTCAATAGGACTATGGAACATAGGGTTGAACTGCAATCCTGCTAAGACACATTTACTATAATTTGGCTCTCCAGACCTCTGTTAAGGCAAAGCCCTCTGTGTTGATCCATGTTAACAGTGAATTAGTGCCTGTGTGGCTGATTAGTGTGTGTGTTTGATGAAGGCTTAGGTTTCTCGCTTTGACTCTTGCCCACCCAGCAGCCCTCACGGGTAGTTGCTAACGGAAGAAGGGGATTGTGGAAAAACATGGAGGCCTGGGGTTGCCGTGTCACCATTGCTCAGCATCCTTTTTGGCCTTGTTGCCAGTCTACACGCACATACGGACACACGCATGAAAATGTCCCAACCATCAACTTGAATGTGACATCAGAGTTTTGACAAAGACAAGCTGGCCCCAGCAGTCTTGATTTTAACAAGCTCCAGCTGAGGGTGGACATCAGCCACTGTGAGTGTGCATACGCGCGCGTGTGTGTGTGTGTGTGTGTGTGTGTGTGTGTGTGTGTGTGTGTGTGTGTGTGTGTGTGTGTGTGTGTGTGTGTGTGTGTAGGCTGGTACTCACAATGACACAAGGCAGCCTGTGTATGTGTCTACTCCTTCATTTCCTGTTCTTGTGAGGCAGATTTTCCTCTTACAGAACATGGCAGCTCACCGTCAGAGGGGAATGGGCCTGTTGCGGGTACGTGTCAATGTGTGTGTCAATATAGTGTGTGTGTGTGTGTGTGTGTGTGTCAATGTGCGTGTGTTGTTTTTACCATTGGGGAGGAAAAATCATGCACTCAAGAAGGAATCAATCGCACTTGTTGCTGATTGAGCCACGACTCCTCCCCCTTGCTCTACCGCCTCTGGCTCTTCTACCTCCTCCTCCTCCTCCTCAAGCTCTCCTCAGCTGTGAGTGATTAAGTTGATCTGGAGGGGGGTTGGTGGGTGGAAGGGTAGAAGGGTGAGAGGAGGGGACAGGGTACTCACTCACAGGCTGAGTAATGGCTTCCAGAGACCCCCGACTCCCCGGCTCTGTGCAGCACAAGGGCTAATCAGGAGTGACAGCTCGGTCCGTTTGGACAGTGTAAAGGCAGTCCCGCTCCTGTCAGGCACAGACATGGACAACCCTCCCCCGTCCCCCCCTTCACTGCAGGACCCCCATCGCTAGGCCGCCAGTCCCTGCCACAACCATCTGAGAGCAAAATGTTGGGTAAGAAGAAGGAGGAGAAGGACCGAGAGAAGAGATGAAGTCAAAAATTACAGAATATTTCATGACGTTCTAAAGTTGAAAAAGAGAAAAAAAAGCAGCCAAAGAAAAGAACACTGGGAGATACATGGCAGGCCTGTGTGTAGTTGAAAGCTTGTTGTTGTGTGTTGGTGTTGTGTTTGTGAGTGCTTGTGTATTAGATCGACTCTGTGTGTTGTGAACCTCTGAGCTGCTGGGGAAACCCATCATGTTCATTTAACAATACAGATCTGAGACAAAAGCAATACTGAGGTTACCAAGCCTCTGTGTGTGTGTGTGTGTGTGTGTGTGTGTGTGTGTGTGTGTGTGTGTGTGTGTGTGTGTGTGTTTTTGTGTGTGTGTTTGCAAGGGTTACGATGTGGTCTGCTGATTCGTCTGTTTCTACGGTGATTGGTTTCCATCACGCGTCCGAGGGGCTAAACCATCGACAGCGCTCCCTCCTTCCCCGCGATCCGACTTCTTTTCATTTTTCAATTTCACTTTCATCAACCCGCTGCCGCCTGTTTTTTCATTTTTCTATTTCCAGCGGATGACAGAAAGCGTGTGAAGTGTGAAATTAGAAAGAGCGTGCGTAAATAATGGCGTGCAACACAGAGAACACACACATGAAAAAAAAACAACGCCTATGAACCCGCGCGTACACTATTGCGTAAGCCATGAGACAAAACTCATTACATTCAAACTGACTGATAGAAAATAAGGTAAACTGAATGCATATACTTGCCTCCAAATGACATAATTACAAACAGAAGATGATAGAGGGATTTCTTCTCATTTTATTTCATCAAGTAGGAATTCAGATTGTTGTAAAAAAAAAAAAAAACATGCAAGAACGGCCGGCTTTACTTTATGGCACTGACTGCGCAGAGTTTAAGTGTATTTTTCTGTCCTTTTAGGTTCTCTCTGTGAAGAAGCCCCTGTTCTATGTCGCTGTTTGACATGCACACGCACACACACACACACACACACACACATACACTTACACACATGCACCCCCCCCCCCCCCCCCCCCCCACCACCACCTGGGTTTAACTGTCTGACAGAGTGAGATGTTGGCGCAGTGGAGGGCTGGAGAAGGAGGTCAGGGGCGCAAGGGCAGTCAGGTCCCTCAGACGTCCATCAAAATGACAGGAACCCCATACCCCTGCCTTAAAACTCCCTGACCCACCCCAAAACCTAGTTTCCCTCCTTTTTTTGCACACACACACACACACACACACACACACACACACATAAGTGCAAACACACATACACACACACACATACACATTGGAATACCAGGCCTAAAAAGTAGCCCCGCAGCGAAGGAGACCAGCTCTCCGCAATTAGGGCATTCTGCAGCCATGAAATCATTCTGAAAATTAGCTCCAGGAAGCAAGGAGGGAGACAGAGTCCTTAAGAGAGACAAAAAAAGAAAGGGGGAAAATGAGAGTCAATGAAAAAAGGTGAAGTTAGTGGCGAGAGAAAGTGTTCTGGATCTCCTCAGCAGTCAAACGGACAGGACACATGTGCAGGCAAGGCGCAAATGAAAGAAATTAGAATTATTCCATGTAATGACGGCTGTTAAGATTAACAATTAATCCTCTGGCCCCTTGACATGTTACATTTGGAACTGGGGAAATGAGTCTGAGAGGTGTGAAAGGTCTCCAACAAGGACTCAGACAGCTAAAATACTTTGTGTGTATGCATGTGCCTCCGGTGGCTGACGGTGTCCAGGCCCCAGGTCCTGACAGAAGAAGGAACCAGGGTTCGGATCTCAGCCCACGACCAAAGAGACCTGCTCTATGTTCTCCGTCTGTCCTTGACTTGGCTACAACAGCGTCTGTTCTTTTTTTTCTGCAGAGCTGCAGCACTCCTGTCAACCCTAGTTTACCCTGCCATGACCTTCTGCCACTACAAAAACAGCATCTGCCAGCGATCAGCCTCCGACAAGGCCCAACTAACGCTGGGACAACATCAGGTAGTGCCACCCCAACCCTCAAGCCATGTCGTAGTTTAAGCATTAGGGAGGTAGACTTGGGATCACTTGCTGCTGGCCATTTCTTCTAACTTTAGAATAAATGGATGTATGTGAGTGCAGCTGTGGGTTGTTAGTAACAAGCTCAGCTCAGTGGAGAAGGGGCACCAGATGGTTGGCGGGTTTGGAGTTGAACAAAAGGGGAAAATGAAAGAAAACGAGGAAAAGCCTTCAGAATTGGGGAATGAGGAGAAATTTGAGATTGTAGTACGGAGTGATCTGAAGCTGATCTATTCCATTGCCTAAATCCAGTAACATGCACGGACAAATGCTAGGTTATCAATACACAGCAGCTGCGAATCTCCACATGTGATGGATGCATACTCATGCACCACTGCAATGGCAAATACCACATTCTGTGTTCATTAATACCTTGGCATGTTCTTCAATCTCAAACTCAGATTTAACCCATCCTATTATAAGTATCTAAAAGGAAAGGAAAGGAAAACTAGAGGACATAGTTTTCCACAGTTCCTAAATACAGATCTTGTATCGTTACAACATGTGTTTTTATAAACATTGGTGAGGTCTGACAGTCAAGCGAGGATCACGCGATCGAGTGATCTGCTAATCAAGCGGTGGGAGAGGTTGGGAGGCAAACAATGGAGGCAGTGGGTTGTTTTTCTTGGTATCCGGAGCAGCAGGCATTCAAGTCCACACACACCATAATTTGACAAACATTTGGCAGAAGAAGTACCCATCTTGATTAAAGGCTGTACGCTTGTGTGATGTATGTTTCTGCTGATGACATGCTTCTTTGCCAGCGTGTATAGACATGTTCACTTTTCCTCTGTGGGAACTTGCCTGTGTGTGTTGCTTCGCTGGTCTCCTGTCTGATTAGCGGCTGTTTCTTTCAGGTGTCCCTCATCCTCCTGTTCTTTAATCAGAGCTGAGGACCCTGCCATAGCCGGAAGGAAACCCTGTTCCAGGAAGTGCCTGCCTGATATAGTGTGGCTGGCCTCTCTGTGGCCTCAGTGCCAATCTTACATCTATTCATCTGAGGAAAAGGAAAGCCGCCATTCCCATCCTCAGTCATTCCGAAATCCAGTTACAGTAGAATCCTGTCCTGAATGGGAGGTGTGGTCCACGTGTTTGTTTTAAGCTCAGTGATTGACATCTCGTTGACAGTTGTGACAGAAATACACAGCAGTTACAGTCCATGACTCAACACTCCAGCATAAAATTTTCTGAGGAATGTTTTTTTTTTTTTTTTTTTTTTAAGTCAACTTGAGTTGCATCTGAAGTGCACCATGGGTCATCGAGCCCTCACTCAGGTGCTGAGTGATGATGTCATACTTAGGAAACCACCACTGGGACAGAAGGAAGGAAAATAAGAGCTGTAGCGTGAAAAGAGGGGAAATGACAGAGATTGGAGGCGACGGTTGTGATGTGGAAGACTGTGTCTGGGCGCCTTGGCTGATGGAGAGCAGTGGGCTTTGTTGCTTGCGAAGGGTTTTTCATAAACAGCCTGTTGAAACATGACAGGAATATTGGGTGAAACCTTGGTTGTTTAACTGTGATGGCTGCGGTGACTCGACGGAACTGGAGATAAACCAGATTAGGACAGGGTAGAAGAACGAATGTCAGTTTTTATGATTGTCAGTAGTGGAACATTTGGTTCCGCTATTTCAACATACTGGTTTTCTACTCTGAGGAGCACTTCCAATTTTTTTTTTCTCCTTGTCTCGAGAAAGAAGTCAGTACCACTAAAACTAAGGGTTAGTTAGATTTTTGATTAGCATCTGAACCTGACATATTTCTGAAGTCACAGTCGTTGAGGTTATATCAAGCGTTGATTTTATCACTAATCTTTATTCATTTTTATTCATGTATTCATGCGCATTAGCAAGTACCAGATCATGATCTTTTTAACACCCCTTTCAGTTTGAACATACAAAACTCACAAACATTTTAGCCTTCAGAATAGAATGAGCAAAGCCTAAAGGCTAGTCGCTGATCAGCAAGTTGGTTTAAGTGTGTGTCCAAACTTCCAGTCCCAGCCTGTTTTCATTTATAAGGCAGAAAGACAGAGAAAGTAGAGAGGAAATGGATTGACCAAATAACAGAGGACCTCCACCCTTCAGGGTTTGAGTTCAACGACAAGTAAAAGTTTCATAGATTTTCAAGTCTGTTTTTTTTTTTGTTTTTTTTTACCTTTAGAGCTTCTGTGAGTTATTTTAAGTTAGTTATGAAACAAAGTGAAATAAATATTGATGCCTCTTTATGGGCTACACAAGAAAATTGGACCATCAGTATTAAGACTGACCTTTTCTATTCAGTTATTTTTAATGCCTGAAGTAGTTGCCTGTGAGGTAGGTGTCAGCTGAAGTGATTCCTTTTTTTATATATATACTGTATATATATATTTCTTTGGGCCATTTTTGCCTTTATTGTATATTTATGGGACAGGACAGCTGAAGAGAGACACTGAGAGAAAGTTGGGAGGAGAGAGTGGGGAACGACATGCGGCAAAGGGCCGAGGTCATGCAACATAACTGCTATAGGCTATCAGGCGCCCAAACATGAAGTGATTCAATTTGACTGTTAAAAGAAAACAGGATGAGAAATTTTGTTTAAAACAGTAGACACAGATAAGAAAAATTTGTTAAAGAAATAAGAGGTACTGCTTTGTCCACAGAGGGCAAAGTTCCTCATGGCTGTGAGTCTGTAAGATGCGAAAAGGAAGTACCAACTGCACATATCTGACCAAGGATAACAATTTGGCTTTGGATGTCCTAAATATAAACATGTAGCTTTAATTGGCGAAACCATCTTCAATGTACTTCAAAATGATCTACAGCTTATCTTTTTTGTAGGCTTTATGTGCAAATGCAACATCTTTAAATGTGTTCCCCTGTCCATTCTGACCACACTTTGAGGCTCTCAGTTCAATTGCTCTGCGATTCATTTAGTCAGCTGTGTCTCAACCACGCTCATGCTGCAAACAGAACAAAACAGGCTACAACAGGCACCCAAGCACCAAGTGCTTTCAAAGGCATTTTGGAGGACAGAGAGGATGCTGATGCGAGCAGAAAGCAACCTTGCCTATCCAGATCCCCCAACAGAGGTATTATGCTGCTGTTAGGGTGAGGGGTGAAAAGTTGGAGGTCAGAGGGGAGGGGGAGGGGCTTGCCTCTGGATGACAGCTCTCTCCTTTATCCGTAGAACAGCTGCCCCTGACGCATGCATACATATGCTGACATTCATGCGTATGCACACTCTTCACATTAACCCACTCAACCTCTGTCCCCCAAGCTCCAATCAAGTGCCTTCATTTTCAACAAAGACATTTTCCTTTTTTTTGATAACAGCATTATTCATTCTTTTTTCATGCAGGTGCTGCATGTCTTTGCTGCGTGTTTGTCCTGCAGTCACACTGTCAGAATCTGCCAGTCTGTTCTCTCTGTGATGGCTGTTGGCTGGTTTTTGTTCTAATGATTCTGTAAACGATACAAGCCGACATCAGATTGAGGTTTTTTTTTTTAATGAGGATTTCCAAAATGAACTTGTGCCTCAGTTTAAGGGCTAATAAGAGTGTCGCTTGTTTGTTGACCAGTAGTTCTATTTCTGCAAAGAGTTCCTGCACTCAAGTAACAGATGGGGAAATCAAAATCTCATCACCTGCAACACTGCAGGATTACTTGTAGTAAATCTGGACAATGAATGGTGCTCTAGTTTCTCCACTTACTGTATGAGAGAAAGATGTGTTGGAATTTGAAGCTACGCTGAACAACAGTTATGATTGGAGTAAAGCAGGGAAGGAATGTAGCGCCATGGACAAGCAGCAATGGGTGCTGAAAGGCCATGAAAGGTACAGGTCTACAGGGCAGATGTTAAACACACTGCGTCTGAGAGTAGACAGGGTCAAACACGGCTACTGTCAGAGCCTAACCGCCACACAATAGTGAAAAAACAAACTGCACCTGCCATGGAAAGTGGAACGATTTCTGTTGTTTTAAAGAGAGTGACTTCATTTCTCGAGATCAGACCTCAAAAAGTGTGAAACGTCTGCAGGCTGAATCAAGTCTAATCAAGCTGCGATCACATCTCTGGGAGAAGGGCTGCATATCTTGGGTGGAGAGAGGCCACATTCTCGATTTCTTTCCCCGGTGATGCGATGTAGGTCTGAGCCGTCAAGGTGATGGAAATTAGTACAGGCGCTGATCCGTGGGCCTGATCGACACGTGTGCTGGCCCGTGAGCACTCCAAAGATCTCCCCTTCTCCTCCTCCTCCTCCTCCTCTGTCATCTCTCTGTTTCTCCCATGGTTTTTCCTCCCATGGTTTATTATTACGGTATAATGGCTTCCATCTGCCTGTCAAGCCACCGGGTAGACCAAGATCAGGAACAAAAGACAGTGAGAATGAGAAAGTAAAAGAGAGCAGGAGGGATTTTCTCTCCAATACAAACATGTCTCCTCCCTCCCCTCCACTCCTCTTAAAGTCCCTCATCGGACCAACTCAGAATGCTGCAGTCACTATTCTCCTTATGTCAGGGATATCATAATTCAGCATGACTTCTGGACAGCTTCATGCACAATTAGGAATTCAGCGGCTCTGGGCAAGAAAATGTGATTCAAATTAGTGCTGTATTACATTACTGTTTACTTATGATCTGGGCTGCCATCTCACACCCTCTCAGTTTCTCTTTGAGGGCCTGTTTGTGTGTGCATGTGTGTGTGTTGGATGCATAAGCACACGTATACAAAGCAGGAGTACATTCAAAAAAAATCCCAGCATTGCCAGGGAACTTGTGCTTGCAACATAAACACAGCAAAACTTGTTATGCTGTTCAAATCCCAAATCACATGACAATAACCGGTAGCAATCAGCTGTGATGCAAAGTAATGCGTTTGATGTGTACATCTTGGGTCAGCAGGAGGGCGAGGGAATACTCACTCACAAACCACACAGGACCCCCAGTCCTCTGATCTCCAAATCAGATTAGCCCATCGTTCCAATTACAGCCAATCAAAGCTAATTAAATCCAATTATAACCAATTATGGATAATTACAATGCCCCAGAGATTGATAGCTCTGTGAGATGGGGCAGCAGGCTGTCACTTTCAAGAAACTGTGACACTCATCGTTTTTTTTTCTGCTTTGGGCACTCACTCTATCTCTGTCCAAAACATCACACTGGATCTTTTCAAAGGCTGCCTTGTGGCTTCAAAAAGACTTGATGATAACAAGGCAACATAGGAACAGAAAATAACACAGAGCTGTGTCTCCATTTGGCTTGCTTGCCCAGCCTCCTGTCCTCCATTCGTTCCAAGTTACGGAGGTTCCCGCTGAAAGCTAATACACTGAAATGACTGACCACCAATCGCCACTGCGCTGTTCCCCTGCCAGCTCCACTGGTTTTCCTTGCTGCTTTTCTGAGTCGTATGACCACTCTGAATGTCAGCAGTTTACCACAAAACAATCGGCTCTTTTGACAGTTTGGTAATGTGGTTTGCAAGCTTCAAGAAAAAAGAAGGAAAAGGCCTGCTATTACCCTAAATTCAAGATTATTTCAAGACAGATGTCCTTAAAAATACTTATCAATGTATATGCAGGGGTTTCCCTAAATGGGGAATGTTTTTGCAATAGTTCAAGCCCTCTCAATGGGTGCTGAGGAATGTCCATGGGTTGTGTTTTTATACGGCTTTGAGTTTCGGACTGCCAGCATGCTGATGTTTAACTTGGATTGATACGAGTTATACGAAGACATATTTCAACTTTTTAGACATTGCACAGACATCTGCTAATGTGGAAAATGAAACAGGATTTCAGATTTTAGTCAGGTTGACATATTTGAGGTCGACAGGTCCATCACGTTCGTCCATCAAACCGCGGGGCTCATGTCAGTCAAAAGGTCAATCTCTGACCAGGTCCTGTCCCGCCCCCTTGTTATCATTCCACTTTAGGCAGTTATAGTAAAGCCTTTTATTTCAACAATTCTATTTTCCATTCTAAAGCGTAATTGATGCTATCGTTTTGATTAAAATCACTGCTCAGACGTTTGGCTCTAATAACTGACAGAGAATAATGAGGCCTGTTCCAGAAAAAGTCCAGCCAAGATAAAGTGCAAGTGCAACAGCATAGTCTTTAGCTGTTTGGAACATTTTGAAGATTGAAATAATTACTACAAAATACTCACATAAAAGTTTCCTTCTGTTTTACTTTGTCAGATTTCCAAGATAGTGCCTGCAGGGTTTTTGTATGCACTGAAATAACCTTCACTTCAAAAGTTGGTGACCTAACTTTGGATGAACCCGACGTTTAGTAATCCACTATAATTTGAGTTTTTTGGGTGTCTCTAGTTACATCAATCAGTCTTTCCATGCCTTTTTTAGAAGTCTCCTCTGTGTTTCCTTCTTTCTCTTTCGTGTATAAGTTCTTATATATCAGTGTGGGTTTTTGGGTGGAGGGGGGTTCAAAGGAAACATGGAGGATAAACAAACAAGACTTGCAGAACCGTAGAAGGCTCAGCACTGATTGCCCATCTTAGATTGACTCTGCCCTGGTTTATTTGTCTATGTCAGGGAGATAAACATCACAGTAACCCGTCGACAAGAAAAATGAACCCACTAGAGGATGAACACACACACTGCTGAGCAAAACCACTCACACATGTATTTGTGTATATACTCAGATGTGAAAATGTATCCCCAAACACATAAGCACTCTCTATTTTACACACACATACTCACACACACACATTCCTTCATGCCTTCCCCGGCCCCTACCATGAAGAGACCTCTGTAAGAGCTGTCAATCAACGCTGGTCACCATGGAAGTGACTCCAGCTCATAACAAAGGCCCCTTAAGAGTTTCTCACAAGGCAAAAGAAAGGCACACAAAGAAAAACAACAAAGAAGAAGACAGAAACAGACAGTGAGAGACTTTTGGGGGACACATCAACACTCGCAAGGCACCGAGATTGACTGACTTGTGCGAGAGAGACGCCAAGCAGATGAAGACGGATTGAAAGGATGTGATGGACAAATTAGACAGAAACATATTGAGATAAAGAGGTTGGGAGGCAGAGTTGAAGGACGACTTGGCATAGAGAAGCAAAGAGGGGAGGGACATTTTATTTACTTGCCAGACATCTTATCAAGCTTCATGAAACACTGCTTGAGCCTCTTTAATATAAACACAGAAACAGAAATTCAGGAAACACACAAATATATCAATTGTATACTAACTTTTCTGTACAGTTTTGGAAGATTTGGAAGGCCATTGTTGGATGGTGGTGGTTGGCTGAGGTGACAAAAAAGCCAGAGGGAGCGTGGGACAGTGGGTCAAGAGGTGAGGGGTCAACGGGTGCAAAGGAGGCCTGGGCAATGAGCCTGTGGTGGTGGGGTCAGATGGGTGTGTAGGCCTTGGGCAGAGTGCCAGGCTGAAAGGCACTTGGGTGGGCTTAGAGTGGGTCTGATGGTCGAGAGGGGCATAAGGTATAGAGGGTGGAGGTCCAGTGGGGAAGGGTGGAGTTACACACTGGAGGAAATCTAACAGCCAACTGAGTATAAGAAAATCCAACTCGTGAGATGTTTTTTACAGAATGTGATACTACGATTGACCGACAGCAGCCATTCTCCTCTGACATCGCACTCAGGGAAGCTCTAGTGCTGTAATAGTGTCAGAGTGCTCTGTTCCACAATGAACGTTTTTTAAATGTGGGATCTCTGACATATCATCATTTTACCAAATGAAATTATAATTTTCTATTAGCAATTTATCACACTAGGTTAGCAAGGAACTGATGTGTTGCACAGAGAGTTTATAGGTTTTGTTAATTCTGTCCCTATTTGTGCCTTTACAATGTAATATATTTTAATGTAAAATATATAGCATTTAGTAGCATGTTACAATATTACAATTCACTTAGATGCTTTTATCCAAAGCGATGTACATCAGAGAATAAGTACAAGTATGTAAGTACTAATCCATTCATACACCGCCACCGAAGCAGAGGGAGTAATGCAGTATCTTGCCCAATGACACATTGGATATGTTGCTAGGATGAGGATCAAACCCTCGACCTTCCGGTTGAGAGGCAACGACTCTTTCAACTGAGCCACAGCCGCCCATAACATAATAATAACCCCATTGAGCACCAAATGCAATATAAATATCTGTGAAAATCTAGACAGAAACTTGACTCCCAGCTGGTGTATTGTTTGCTGGGAAATAGCTGAGTGCTAACATTAGCTTTTGTTTCATGGCAGCTGCTCATAGCTAATTAAATGGCCTTTGTTGTTTTTATAACAAATATGGCCTAATGTCTCTCAGGATCTATTGTACAGACAAATCCAAAGTAAATTTGTAAATTCCCTACTGGTCGTTCAGGCACATATTATCTTCTTATCTCATCTCATATTCAGTAACACATCATTTGAGAAGGAGGGAAATGATAATGACTTTCAGATACTACACATTAATGCGATGTACAACATTATTGCAGCATCAGAACTTGGGTCAAACAGTTTTACACTGAACAAAAGCAGTTTTAGTTTTGGGAAGTTAAAAAATAAAACAGTTTGACATGATCATTTCCACCCCTGTAGAAAAAGTCTCTCAGTGTTGCCCCATCACACACAAACACACTCAAACAGACTCAAACACACAAACTGAAGTCCTTCACATACATCCTGCTCCTACTTACTGTAGACTCGGGCTTAAACACTTTTCACCACAGTTTTGACTGAAACAGAACCAAGAGGCAGTCAAGCTGTTCCTTAAGAGTCTGTGACACGATGATGGAAAACAGCACAGAGCGTTAACAGACGGAGTGAAAGGCAGAAAGTGAGGGGAGGAAGAGAGACAGTGAAGAAAGACAGAGGCCTTCAGTGGACGAGAAAAATACCCACAGAGAAAGACAGAAAAAGAGAGGGAGAGTTTAAAAAAAAAAAAAAAAAAAGAGGCTGGGAAGAAGAGGGAGAGCCAGAGGGAGGAAGAGGAAAGAGAGGCCAAGAAAAAGGAGAAAGAGCGAAGTCCCGAGCAGAATAACAGAAAGAGAGAGTTAAAGAGATTACTTTCAGGTTCAGAGACGCCTTTTCTGGCTTCTTACTTGCTGTCACTCAGTGCCTGGCTCCTAGGGGGAGGGACGGCTGGCTCTCATTGGTGTCATTCACCTGTCCGTCAGCCTGACAGGCCGACCATAGGGCCCCATGTTGTGGTGCGGAAACTGTCTGTCAGCCACGCAGCAGCTGCACATGACATCATCCAAGATCAGGTTTGGAACACGCATACACAAACTCTGTGTGTGACAAAGACCAAACATGCATACATGTGAAATTTTTAAATTAAGACTGGGGAAAAAACACACACACACACACACACACCTTTTGCTGCCTAACAACACACCAGTGCATACATTAAGACACCTACTCCCTGTGGATTGCACCTTATGGACTCTCCAATCCCCGGCTGTCCTCCCCTCCACTTTGTTTTCCCGAAAACCCCTCTCGTTACTGGCAGGACAACAACCCGAGGACATCTGCAAACCAGAAGACACACGTATACACGCAAATACACTCACACACATGGATCTGCACATTCGACAGCTGGACAGTTAGACAGCCAAAGAGGAAGGGCAGGTTTCGTGCATGCTTCTTAGCCGTAATTAGCCACACACACAAACGTAGAAGGAGATCAGCCACATGAATAAACCCTGTCTGCTTACCTACACACGCACACGCACACAGAACACACACATAGCTCCCAAAGAAAAGGCTTGGCAAGGAGACAGCACCCATCTGTTTTGAGCTGATTTAACATGGTCACTAAAACAAAGCAGACAAAGGTTTATCCTGTGAATAATGATGAAGTGACTGTCAGTAAAAAAAAACACTTCTGGCTCTTGTGTGTATGATTTACTCTGTCAGCCTCTGCGTCACTCAGCACAATGCAGTAGTTTGGTTTCAGAATAGAATCATTTAAACCAGTGAGTTTTCAGCTACTGTTTCTTATTTTTTACTATGTGAGAGGATTGTACACAAACACTATTCCTACATTCCTACAAAGTTTCAAGAGAGCCTGACCCTAAAATCTTCCTGGGTTGCTGCTACGCATTTCAAGTTTTACCTGTTGGAAAATGGTAAATGGACTTTCTTTAGTTTTGAGATGACTCGAAACACTTTTTACAATGCAGGTCACATTCACCCATTCACACCATATTTACACACTGACAGCAGAGGCCGCTGTGTAAAATGTCCATCAGTATTAACTAATCCCATTCACACGCCACCGACACAGCAGCAGGAGCAAATTGGGGTTCATTGTCTTGCCCATGGACACATCAACATGTGACTGCAGGAGCTGGGGATCAAACCCTCGACCTTCAGGTTGAGAGATTACTGACTCGAACACTAAGCCCAAGCTGGGGGGAGGGTCTCAGGCAAGACATGAAGCCTTGATATCAATGCTTTGGTGATTTTGTTTGCGGTATCATACTGTATAATGAATGGAAAATGACTCACCGGTTGGCAGAGTATGAAGCAGTTTTCTTGGAAATTTCCGGGCAGGAAAAAGTCCAGGTGAAGTCTATGTGAAGAAATCAGCTGTTTGAGTTCACATGACGCTCGACATTACAGTTACAAATCTTTACTAGTGAGCCTTAAAATATAGATAAGATATTTTGCAATTGATGAAGCATATTGCCCCAAAATGCAAACAAGAATCATGATTATAAATGTGCCAGAACATTAACATTTTACAATTCACTACAACACAAGGTTAAAAAAGGCTATGAAGTCGCACTAGGATGATTAAACAAATCACAAAAATTTAGCCTACTGTTACCCTTCCAGCTTTATTACTGAATGCTTGTAATGCATTTGGGTAAAGTTGAATGAAACCGTGACCTGAGTTTATCTGGCCAGTGTCTCCTGACTGCTAACTTTGAAACCCATGGAAAGCATGTTACCTTACTCACACACAAAAGACTCACTTCCCAAAACAAACGTGCAGGACTACGTTCATATCCCAGAAGGCCAACTTCTTTAAAGGGGAAAGCACGGGAGGTACTATTTTGGATCAGTTAGCAGATGGACAATAAAAAGTTGGTCGAGTAAGATTCTACTTATTGACTAATGCTTTGGTTAACGATTTTTGAGCAACTCAACTGCACACACTTATCTTTTCTTTCCCTTAATTAATGCAGTTATATTCTACGATATACTGCAAAAATAAGATGTTATTTTGATTAGGATTTTGTATGGTAAAGATTTTTGTCAAGGTGATGCCATTCTTAATGTCAGTGCTAATAGTATATTAATATCTAATACACTGTTTTACACTATACCAACACTTTATATACACAAGAGTTTGCAGTGTAGAAAGTAAGTACATTTACTTTGGTCCTGTTTTTTTCCTTTTCACTTCTTTATACCTGCATATCATGGGGAAATACTGTACTTTTTATACCATATATGGAGAGTAATAGTTACTGATGAGTATTCAGATTAGATTAAGAATGTATTTATTGAGAAGATTAAAAATTTACAATCAAACAAACATATTTTGATAATATGTGATAATATGAATATGTGATAATATGTGTAACTATCCAGAAAGCCTATCCAATTTGCTTATAAGCTCAACCAACTACAATAAAGTACTACTCATTAGATAATAGTAATAAAACTCACTTTATATATTTAGAATGGCATAAACACAGATTTACAAAGTGCTTTGACATACTGTAAAAACATAAAAAGAATAAAGCAAAATAAAAAATAAATACAGAAGAACGTAACAACTATGTGAATGCGTTGGTTAAACACTGCCTGGTCAGCATAAAAAAGATACTATGAATTTAAGTTCTTAAATACATTAAGTTACCAAAACTCATGCAAATATAGATATTAAAATATGGATTTTGAATGGTACTGGAGCAGTTTAAAAGACTTAAATACATCAACTTTTACGAACACTGGTTATATTTATTAAAAACTGATGATATTAAAGTAAGCAAACTGTGTCAGTCCATTTGTCCCTTATATTATTGAGACTTTTTGCAGACTTTACACAATCCTCAAGACTTAATCGACAGCTTTGTTTAAATGTTACTTTGAGACGCCAACAAAAATGTTTAACATAAACATTTACATTTACCAGAAAGATAATTTTTTATTCATTACAACTTTTTTCGGGATAAATATTGTAATATCAAATTAAAAAGGAAACTTAAAAAGGGGATTTTTCTGATAAATACTTAAATACTTATGCAGGACTATCAGAATAACGTAGTATATCACATAGTTAAGTTTCTATGTTTGCTTTAGTTAACGATTTGATTACCTTAATTTTTTAACCATGGACGTTAGGATATCACTTCCAGTATTTTTACTCTCATATGCCATGACGTCGGGCTTTTGTACACACAACCAGGCACACTTGTCTTTCTGCAGACACACTCTGTACACACAAACATACGCAGCAGATGGGGAAATGGGAACTGTTGAACCATATCAGTGTGACAGCTATTATGACGGATGACTGTATCATCTTAGAGAGGAAATCCCTTTCTCTACACACTTGTGTCTTCTAAGGTCTGATTACTCTGTCAATGATTTTCTGTATTGAGGTCAAAAAGTGACATTTGAGATGTGATGGCTGAAAAAAAAAACACATTAAGCAACAGCATATTAAATACTAGAAGTTCATATGCAAACATGAAGCCTGCAGTTTAATTGTGTGCCCATTTTTCTTCTCTTCTTTCATAAGGCTGACACTGATGTTTAATTGGACAGTAAAATTTAGCTTTTTTTTAAATACCTTTGTTTTTTTTCCTGCATTACTGATTGTAAGCCATAGGTTACCTAACTGAGTATTTACACTGAAAGCATTGGAGGAAAATGTTTTGTTTTTGTCTCTGCATGACCCCATTGATCCTTAGTTTGCACCAATCAAACCACAGCATGCAGACATCCTTTGTTGGAAACACTCTGCTGAATGTCCTCGTCTTCTATCTGTGATGTGTTGCCTGCCAGTCATGTCAATTGGTGCGAGCAGCCAGGACTCTGTTCATACACCATGACGGTCCACAGATTCTTTGAATGCCTCGCATGGATGCTCAGAGGGTTCAGAGTGGTTGCCCTGGACACTGTTGCTCACAGTTACATCTCAATGAGATCACATACGGTTGCTGCTCACAAAAGAACGTCCTGCTATTCATATGCTGCTATAATTGATGTTATCTCTGAATTTTATGACTTGATGTATCAGCTGAATGGGATCAAGCTGATGACTGTAAATCTGTATCCATATGGTAGTGACCTCTGGAGTAATAAAAATGACAAACGGCACGATGGACAAAACTGGTGATATCTTGTGAGAACTGCTGAGTGGGAATCGTTTGTAGGCAGCCTTTTGTTCAGCTTTCCCTGTTCTTCTACTTTTTTATTTTTTCATCTTTAACTATTTTCCTCTCTAATTCTGCAGCTTAAAGTGGTCTTGTTATTCCAGATGGCTGTGTGCTATATATGGAGAGCAGACAAGAGGTATACTTCATTGAAAATATGAATATATGTCAGCATGCGGACATCATTATGGCAGCCCAGATCATTTAAGCGCCCCTTAAATTACCTCCAGGCTTCATGGAAGAAAAATAATAAATGTGTGTGTGCTTGCATAAAGGCTTGGATAAGCCTCCACCAATGTACATATCTGCAGATTTCAAAGCCTGTTTCTCAGAAAGTTCAACAGCAAATCATATCTAGCGCTAACTTAATAAGCATTACATCTGGCTTAGAATTCGACAACATTGAGATAAATAAAAACACAAACTGGGACGCACGATCTCCAGGTAGAAATGAACAGCAGGGGGCAAGATATATGTTTTGCTTTCCTCCTGTGCATGCTGTTTCATATCAAAGGAGAAAGTCTCCATGTTGGGCTTGGCCTCGCCCTAAATCTTCCCATAGTGAGTTCTCAAAGTGCCCCTGTGCCAAATGAGCAGCGTAAAGCAGGCCCAAGGCACAGCCCAAAACGACACCCAAACAGCAGAGCTGTCAGCCCATGAGCCAATGCACTAAAACATGAATGCAGCCGAACCATTGGGTTTTATAGCCTACAACTCCCAGTCACAAGCCCTCTAATGCCCCGTTTAACAAGCTGAAAATCCTCCATTTATTCCCCCTCCATCTCCCTTTAGGAGCTCCTACATTACCATTCACAAACAAGGACAGGCTGAAATACACTCAGTGGAGAGCATATATGCCAGCGATGGTGTTAATGCATGGTTGAGGTGAAGAAATAGAGGCTTGTGTGCAAGCTTCTCATGAAGCTTCTCATCATCAATGACGAATTAAATAGTCCCGAAACTGTTTTTGACAAGGACTTTTTGGCAGCTTTTAAGGCTTGGTGGGTTTGTGTTCTGTTTGGACGTTAGTCATAATTAGAAGAACTTCAATGATCCGAAAGGATTTTTAAACTGTTAAAGTTTCTCCCAGTAAGAGAAAGAGAGACAGAGAGAATAGAAGTGCAGTATGTAATATAAATGTAACACAATAAACATTAAAGTAAAGCAATAAAATAAATGTAGTAAAGTATCTGCTATGTTATGATATAGCTGGAAAGAATGGTTGTATGTTAAATTGTTATTGCACAACGCATTCATATTGAAAGCTCTTCCAAATGTAATGTAACGTTAATGATAATGGTTATGGAGGCAACATGGGTAATGACTGCATGAGAAAAACAGCAAAGATAATATTGCATGTTGAAGCAGAATGGATTGTTATCGCACCGTGCGTATAGCCTACTGCACATGTAATAAAACTATGAACATTTACAGTTATGCAGAGTGAATTTCTACGAGAATTTGGAAATGCAGGACATAAAACGAGTAAAACAATGTGCAGCACACAGGGTGTATGTGTGGGTTTTTACAATGAAGATGAAACAGCAGAGAAAAAGGGGGGGGGGGAGATAGTGAGACAGCACAGTGGGGTACAGGGGTCTGGTGAGAGTAAAGGGTCACTCTCTCTGCTCTCCCATCATGAACACAGCAGATTGGATGAAGTCTTCATCAGCGTTACACTCCACCAGTCACAGTCCTGTGAAACCAGCACCGTGTCGCGCACACACACACACACACACATACACACATGCTCATACACATGCCTCCTCCCCCTGCAACAATAGTGTCACTCATGGAGGCCGAAGAGACACGGGGTGCGCTCCATCATGGGTGTTAGCCATGGGGATCAGTTGCTTTGAACAAGAGAGGAGGGGTGTGCTTTTACAAGCTATCATGTAACAACACTGCAGAAGAAGACGTTTGAAGTTTGGTCTCTTATTTATTACATGTATTTCCATTTAAAACTGGCCTGTAAGGATGATAATGTAGCAGAACAGGCAGGAGAAATACTCTGGATTGAAAACTTGTTAAACATCCTTTCCTATTTGTATGCTTTTAAATCATAACCAGATGTTTATTACATTTTTTTTTTCATACTTTCATCACAGGTTTCACCACTCTCTATGGAAGTGGAAAGCATTCTTTCCACTCCATTTCATTTTACAGCACATACTGTGGGGTCCTAGTTTGCCATCTCTGGGAGAAAGAATTAAATCAATCTTGAATACACGGCACAAAATAGCAACGAAAGCCCTTCATTAAGTAGCTCTGGCTGGCTGGCTGAGCGGTTGTTTTGCTGTTTTTCCACCCTGACATATGCAGTTATTCAAAACATGCAAACTCTTCTTGTGGCCTAACGAGAGCAGTGTTCTTGGAGTGTGCAACATGCTTGAAGATCCAAATAGTTTTTTCCTAATAACACTTTCCCCTCCTTGTTAAGCATTGCAAATCAGGGTTCTTCAGAAAATGAAATGCACGCTTCTAAATCCTGCTTCACTGCTTCACCTTCTCCTCCTAAGACTTGGTTCATTAGGTTATGAATAGTTTCTTACTTTTCTACAATGACTTTCATTAAAAAAAAAAAAAAAAAGGGTTAGAAGTGAACAGAATGTATTAATGATAACCAAAAGGATTTCAGGAGTCACTGGAGCTGTGTGGGAATTATGAATTCGCAGGTAACCATGCACGCTAATCTTCAGCAATACTCATCCAAACTTCTTCTTTTTTCCACATGTGTTTATAGCACTGGGAGGACATGTTTACGTTCGACACCATGACGGGTCTAGAATCCTCAAGAGTGCCATGATGTGGACAGGAAACTCTGAATCTCTCTCTCTCTCTCTCCCTCACAAACATCGCACACATTATTCCCTCTCCTCACCCCGTTCTCTAAAATAACAGCTTTGACACGATCAGCGCCGGGCTGAGGGTAACTCGAGAGCAGACCGCTCGGACAAGGAGCGCTGAGGAATCCCGAGGCTGTGAAAGAGAGGCAGTCAGGGAAACCAGGCAAAAAACTGAGGCGGGTAGAAATCGATGAGATGGGTGGTTTAAGGGGGAAAACTGGAAACGGGGGCCCCCTGGTTAGACACACCAGGGCCATATGGACAGGCTGCAGCAGGCCTAAGGGGGTAACAGGGGAGAGCTGTGTGTTTGCCACAGTAAAGAGGAGCATTCACCATGTGTCCCTTACAGACGAAATGGAGTGATATGGGTTTTTTTTGGAGGGGTTTCTTAAATTCACAGAAGGGCAGTAAGGCGTCTGTAAACATCTGTCAGCTATTGCCTCTCTGATTCACCCCTCCTCCTCAGCCAGAACACAGCAATTCAGCTTGACCTTAGACCTCAGACTGAAGGATAAGAAACTGTGTCTTTCTGCCAAAAACTTGCAAAGTGTTCAGTCCTCTGATAACTACGTCAGAAAGAGGGAGATTATGCTGATGTCTGTACATGGATATTTTTTTAAATTTGTTTATTTAACAGGGACACATGCAGGGAACATTGCTTCATATTTTAAAAAACAAAGTAGATGACATGCTACAGGTTTCTAGCAGTGGCTAATTTGCAAACCCCTGTCCCTGGTGAGGCTTTTAGGATCAAAACAAAATTCTTAGACTTAATAGATTACAGAAACAGTGATACTATACAAATACAGACATTCTAAACTCCATACAAACAAGAGACTAAATAAGCCCAGACAGTAAAATGATGTTTCTGAGAGGATACAGTCAATGCTCTCAGACTTTCTTCAATTTCAACCACTGTACTTGTGTCTTAAAAATCTTGAACTTTTTTTTTTAAATTTCAGATGGTAATGTGTTCCAGAAGTGTGTTCCTCTTACTGGGAAATATGATTGACCAAATGTAGTTCTGCATTTTTGTTCTCTATAGATTCCAGCTGATGTAGCCCTTGTTCAGATTATTAAAGTTATCCTAATAGCTCTAATGCGTTTTTGTGATTTTAATGGCATGTATTTACACACTCAAGTAAAGGACAAGGTTCTGCTTTTTACATACAATAAGTAGACATTAGGTTTCTTTCAATTGCAATTATTATTTCTACAAAAGCCTCAAAGTAGCCCATGCAGCAGATGACTTATATTTGTCTGAAATCCCAGCTGTGCCAATTTATAGTTTGTAATAAAAGACTTAATTGCATATGCCAGAAAGGAAATCAGGCTGTTGAACATAATATACCAAAACTATTATTTTTGAATCATACAAGATTTAGATTTTGCTCATGTTTAAGTAACCAGTCAGTTCCAGTAATAAGATTTGTCTGCGGTTTGGACACTCGAGGCTCTGATCCTCATCATCTCAGCCCCTCTGCCTCCTCTGGGATCCAGGCTAGCACCAAAGACCTACAGACACACACCAGAGCCCCTCATCAGTCCTCCCACTACTGCGCCTCTCTCCTGAGCCTCAGGTTTCCCCTCCATCCCTCCCGCCCACACGCAGGCTTCAGCCCCCTACCCACCACACCCCAGCATCAATTACAGCCTATTCCCCGCAGCGCAGGCCCCTCCCTTATGTGACCCCGGGGGTTACTGAATCAGGGAGGTCAGAGGTGGTTCTCTCTGCTTCAACCCCAGGCATCTCTCAGAAGTCTCTGTGGCTGGAGCCCCGTGGCTCTGCAGGGCGACACCCACACGACCCTCAACAAGCTGGGGGGGGGAGAGAGGGATCCCCCTGTTCTGGTCAACAATTGTCTGATCCAGTCAGTCAACAGAATTGTTTTCAAATGAAATTTAACATTTTGATTTTATGTTTTTGCTCCTCTTATCTATGGATCAGCTACTTCTTGCTGTAATTTCAATCTTTGTTCTTGTCATGTATGAAGCCAGTATTAAATACATGAGAGATCCCCAAAACAGGAACCATAAAGTGGTCGCTTTTTAATTTTACACTACAACTTTCTTTGCTTCAGAATCCCCACCCTAACCTAACAACCTAAAATAACATCTTTTCTAGCAGGTTTTTCTTTATCACCTTGAAATGGCAATCTGCCAATTAATATTGTAATTATTATTTAAAATTGTATTTTTAAAATTATACTGTGAATTTTTCTCTCACTTTGACATCTTATCAGAAGTGTGTTTTGAAGATCTACAAATAAACAAAAAATTATTTAAAAAGGATAAGAGTGAATATTTATGTCACAGTACAGACACATTTCTGTTTTATCTTCTTACTACAACTCAGCCAACTGGTTTCAACAATACCACGAATAATGATGTGAATATGAAAAAAGTGAGCCTGTGACCTTAAAAATCAATGACTAATTGGATAAAATGTTTTGCACAAATCAGTTTCCTGGAAATCCTGCAATGTTGTGGCTACCTTCCTGAGAAAATGTGCCAATATAATGAATTATAATGCATCAAACTTGACTTTTCTTGTGAGAGGAATAGGAGTTTTACTAAGGCTATTTACATGCACTTCATAACAAAGATATCGAAAAAGAAAAAGTGCGATTGCTTTTGTTATGAATTGTGTGTTCGGTGGTTAATCTTGCAGTAAAGGGCCAACAATGAGCAGATGACACACGTGATTAACCTGGTTAAACAGCAAGTCGATGAGTCAGGTCGCTTTTGTCCACCGCAGAGTTTTGAAGTGAAACTCGGCCTCTTGGAGCAGAACTATATTTCTGTCATAGTATAGAGACCTCACAGTGTCAATACCAGACGCATTATCTCTAATGGAAGAGTCTGAGTGTGGAGGGAAAAGGAGACAGAGAGAGAGAGAGAGAGAGAGAGACACACACACACAGAGTACAAGGACAGTATCTCTATTGATTAACTGGAAGAGGACCCCCACTCCACCCGTTCTTGTCCAGACATATGGGGTAATAAGGACCACTCTTCTCCACTGCCACACACCCCCCCCCCACTCTCCTCTCTCCTCACCCTAGCTAGAAAGCCTTTTAATCAGACCCCGCGGGAATACATGGATATGATATGGGAGAAAAAAAGGGAGGGAGGAAAAGGAGACAGGGTGAGAGGAGTCCATTAGTGAAGCAGACACAATAGCTACAGGAACAGAGCGGACACAGGGAGGTTTCCTTCTAACACACACAGACAGACATACACATCCTGTACATTGAAACACAAATACCATGCAAAGAAACGAATATTAGTTTGTTCTGTGCACATCTGAGCTGATATGGCTCCAAAGTTACCAGGTCACATCATAGAGAGCCAGTTTTTCTTCTCAGTCAGGCCCGTTTTCCTCTGTTTATGTACGGACTTTAAGTTTTCTTTTCCAAAGAGAAGGTTGCCAATCTTAGCAGGCCAGACCGACGTTATCGAGGCAGCCATCTGAGTCTCTGACATCAAATCCACCGCTGCTTCTTGTGCTGTTTTTTCTACGTCTTCTTTTTTTTTTTTTTAACAGTCAGCACAGTTTAATCAGCCTCCCCCCTCCCATCCCATCTCTGCTTGACTCTTGAGAAAGTTGAGAGAAGGCGGAAAAAGGTAGGACAAAGTAAGGAAGAGCCTTAAGATATGAGTGAAGATTGAAGCAGCTTTGATATTTTCTAATGTCGAATTAAATGTTCATAATTGTATCACAGTTATTGAACTTTATGGAACCACAGAAGTTTAAGAAGTCAGCACATATGTTCCAGCTATGGAAAGAGGAAAACGCAAAGCTCAGGCCTCACAACAAAAACATAACAATAATAATTACAAGACAGTAGTGCCCTCTTGTGGCCAACAATGTATACGCATGTTTGAGGTATAAATAAACGCTTTCAAAATAGTATCACGTTGCAAACTGGGAATGGGGATATAAATTATAAATTGAAAATAATGTGTCTCGAATAACAAGGTTTGGGTCATAATAACAGCAAAGGTCTTACATTGCTGTCAACAGGATATGCTTTTCTGCTGATGGAGTAGATTCGCTGCTAAGTGGACTAAAACAAATCACTAAGTAAGCCAACGTGCTTTGTTTTGTGTAGACAAGTAGGAGACTTGAAGTAGAAGAGGTCTGCGCAGTCCATCAAAACAAAACCTGGATTCAAAAAAAATTAAAAAATAAATAACCCTGAAGAGAGCATTTTTTTCATCAGTTCAGGTCACTTTGCTGAGAACTAGCCCAGAGTAAAATTGTTTCCATATGCCTCCGCTGCGGGGCGCCACAGAGTTTGCCAGGACAGCTATATTAACTTTTATGGAGATTGTAGCTCTCTTGATTGGTTTGCGGGAGCTGCATCGGTGAGCCAATAGGAAGCCAAGATGTAGGTTCGTTCTTTGATTGGCTAAACGCGGATGTCAATCAAGTCGCAGAGGGGTCTGGAGGCTAAGAGCGGCCAGTCTGTTGTTTTGCTCTCTGGAGGACAGAGCTCCGCTGAATAAAGCCGTCCACACACACACGAACACACACCATCACATAGACACACAGCAGCATGTCACAAGCATTTGCTCAAGACTGTTTAAACACATTTATAGGTTATTAGACACAGTCATTAAAATTATAATTAAAATTGCCTACATCTAAATAATTATTGCAGTAGGCCTTTCTGTGTAAATACCTGGATTTAGAAGAATTTACATTTTAAATAAATAAATGTTTAATATGTGTAGTACTTTGAAGATCATATTTATTAATAAAAATAATATTGGCTAAATAACACAGCAATAATGTTTCAAATGTTTTATTTTTCATCTGAAATATAATAAGGGTCATAATAACAGGGGTAACAATTTAGCACATATGCCATGAACAGATATGATTTTTTTCAAAACTTAATTTAATGTTCATTTAGAATAGAAATGTCTACGCTCCAATTCATTGAGTAGTTGTTTAACTTCTGACAAACTAATAAATTGATTGCCTCTTTATTTAATAATCATTTAAAAGGTCTAAAGTAAATATATTACACATTTTCAACAATTCTGAGATTAAAATTATTTTCTGAAATATTAGCTTTGCAAAATCAAGGGATTAGGCTTTAAAAGACTGGGCTCTATTTAAAGCACATTACTGTCATGTAATTGATAATTAAATTTGAAAACAATATGCTGCCATAAGGAGGATTCCCCCCTGGCAGGATTAGTGTATAAAGTAAGATATCAAATATTAGGATAATATCATCAATCATATTTTATTTTTTATTTAGGTCTCATTAGGAGTGGAACTGTTTCCATTCCACAACAATTTGATTATTAAAAAAACCAAACATTTTAAGTGGGCTAAATACAATTGTAGGCACACAGACAAAGGAACCTGGCATATTGAAATTGGCCACGAAACGTGTGAATTTAGATACCACAAATTAGGACAGACTTTAACACGAGTGTGAACTGCTCGAGAGTTAAATGTAGAGAAAATCACTAAAGAATAATCCCATGGAAGTCACCGCGAGTTTCCCTCAGGTTTCCCAAGAGTCTTTGCGGGATTTTAAAAAAAACAAAACAAAAAAACTGCGCATGCGCTGTGGCCAGACAAATAGCATGCATTAGTCCACCAATCAGCGTCGTCCTATGAGGAGCATGTGGGGGTGATTTAAGAGCTCCTCTCTAATAAATCTGTCAGAAGTCCACAAAGTTGATCTAAATGTGTTTCACGTCGTTATGAAAATACTTGTGGATTAATCTGATGACTGCGTGCTGGCGTCACATCAATTGGAGCAGGTTACATTTCATAGCGTTATTAAAGCGACGCGATTTGGAGCGTTTACATTGTGGATATGTCGACGTCTAAAGCCTGCATGAGGCGGACCCGCAACTGTCACTTGTTATAGCCTATTTTAGAGGTGTGTGAAAGCTCTGCAAGCCTGTGATGCAGCGACGGACTACCATTTCAAAAAGCGAAGCGGAACGGTTATCTGATGCAAATGTTCTATTATTCCACCTGGTCTGTAGTTAAAAGTGCTGCAACTGTATAGGCTTTTATGTAGCAGATAAGCCCTACAGTACTGCAGAAATGTCTGCACAACATCTGTGCCTTAGGTCTGCTAGAGGGCTCGACTATCTGCTGGTGAGATGTCAAGCTGACAGAGACAATGTTAGTTGAACTTGTCGTGGTGTGAAAACTTCTTAAAGCCACCCATAGTTGTATCTGTAGTTGGTTATGACTTCCTAAACCTTTTTGTTATGAGATGGTATCGACAAGTGGTCCAGTGTGGGCTTTTTTTTTTTTTTTTTTTTTTTTTTTTTTTTTGAAAGCTCACTGATTAATTCATTAAAACAACCTTTACAACAACCACACACGAGAAAGGATGTCAGTGCAGAACAGGGACCAAGAGGAAGTAGTTTAACCGACCAGTCTCTTCTCACTTTGCATTAAGGTTTATTAATACAATTGTGAGGATACTTTTTTTGTGTTTGATAATATCAAAAGAAAACAATGCAAATTTCAAAATAAATTCCGTAAAATGCAGCCTGCAGTAAATGTATTAACCTATAACATAAATTCCTCTATAATAATTCACATTTAGGCCGTGTAATGCTACATAATGAATGACTAACCTTCATACAAAATAGTGAAAATGCTGATAATGTTTACACATCTTCTAAGCCATTGTTTACAACATTTGAGCCTAGTTCTTGTAAATACATTCTTCCCTTTATTGGAAAGGGGCTTGTATGGATGGAGTTTCCTGGAAAGGAGACCTATATATAGTTAACCTTTTATTTTGTTTTACATCACTATTCGCCAGCAGGGGTCGCAAGTAAACCAGATCCCAGACACCCTCAGGTCTATTTGACTTCAGCAAAGTTCAGACCAGAGTCTGTGTTGTCCAGCCTTGAGGCTTGGTGCCTGGAGCAAGTCTTGTTTCCTCTGGAAGTTTACATCAACAGTTTTATCAAAATAAAGACCCAGAAAAGGAAAAAAAAAAAATTTCTGAACAAAAGAGTTCAAAGTTAACTAAGTAGGCTAAGTCTCCAAATAAAACAATAACATTAAGTTTAACACATTTTCACTCAAAATGCATTATGTTTTCCTAATGAATCTTTTTATTTTGCTGTGTTGAAGTTAACATTTCCAATAGGGCTAATAAGTTTGTTGGCCTTTTCTTAATTGTGTAGAATTCTGATAGTATTTTTTTGTGTATATGTTATAAATGTTGTTTTTTCATTATTAGACTTACAGCGATGTGTGTATTTTACAATTTTACTCCACAATAAATGTTTTCTAATAGCACAACCAGTGTCTGTTTTTTTCCTCCAGTTCTTCTTGTTCTGTTATTTGATTCAACCCACGGTTGCTAATTATCACAACAATGATATGAGCTAGCATATAGACCTTGGATAACGAGATATCAGCTACACATTAATCTGGACAAAAAATACTCTGGAAATTAAAGTCTATCTGGGAACAAATGTTTTAAAATCTTCCCCTTTTGTCATTAGACTAAAACTAGTTTACATCTGAGATCTTCAAAGGACAGACTGAGCTACCCAAAAACTACCCCAAAGACTCTGCATTCACTTCATCATTTTGGTTTTTTATTGGATAATTAAATAAATGAGGGAAATGGTGTTTTTTTTTTTTTTTTTTCAATTTGACCCTTTAATGGGAGAGGTTAAGGGGCTTATTAGTTATCATTCTCTCTTAGCTGGAGGGATATCAAGGGCTTCTCCATGTTGTTTCACAATTCTTTGGAAAAACAATTTGCATATTCAGTATGAATAATGTGAATACGTTCAAACAAACAGCTATAGGCCTATGTATTTTTAGAATTTTAGGACCGATTAAAGATTATGTTTCAGATTAAGAGGACAGCATAGGACTATAAATCCATGCGCAGGAAAGACCCTGAAACATCAAACGATAAACTAACTATGTTGTAGAAGTAGACTAACAACATGATCATTCTCAGTTGTCCGACAATGATATAGGAAAGGTGAGTCCTGTCAATACTGGATAGTTTTAATGAATTGTGTACACTGATGAACAACCATAAACCTGAAATAATATAAGTAACATAATGTAAAATCCTACCTTATATTTAATTTAATTTACCATACAAAATGTATCAGTTAACAATGAATTAATTCTTTTTTAGAAAAGTCCCCCTTAAAGCTAAAGCAGTTATTTCAAATCTAAATATATTGGGCTATATTAGGCTAATAGCCATGCTATGAGAGCAGCATCTAAACCAGGGGTGGGCAACTGGCGGCCCGGGGGCCACATGCGGCCCTCGTCAACCCTCAATGTGGCCCTCAGGTCAATTTTTATATATCAAAACATGAAGAAAACATGATAAAATCTGCCATGAAATCATGAAAACCAGAAATATTTCCATAATACTATTTGATCGCTGATATATGTTGAGTTAAATTTGAGACATGATTGACTGTAATCGTTTTTGTATCCTACAATTTGGCCCTCTGGCAATGAGAATTAAATGAATGTGGCCCTTTGCTGTGACCAAAGTTGCCCATCCCTGATCTAAACGATGGAATCGGTAGAGGTAAAGCTACTTTTTATACCCACTGTTGTGTTTTGGACGCCTTGATCCCACCTTTTACATTTAGTAGCTTAGTAGTAAACAAGTTCAGACTGTAATTCAGCATCTTACCACTAGGCAAAACATGGCCCAATGCAGGTCAGTGGAACAAACATCCCGGAACTGCAGTCTGGCTAAACTCCTGAACAATATATATTAGGATTGATGCACTTTTGAATGTTTGACCTTACTGGTACGTGATCAATTTGTATGTATCTTATATTACATATGTATTTCTGGAGTGATATCGATTTTTATTCTGCTAATGTATCTTTTAATATTGAGCCAGTTGCAAATGGGGTGGGGCCGATGAGGGGAGAGCAACTGTCCATTGGTCCCATTGGTCCAAATAAAAACTGACACGCCTGTCGTCCAATCAGATTCTGTTGTGGTTAGCGCTTTGGTCCACTCTGGATTCGCTATGTAGATCTTGAACCGAAGTTTCCCCAGTAGCAGCACTCTCCGGTGACAGCATTTAGCTTCTCAGATGTTTCATTTTCTGTTTAATTAGCGACGTCAGGAAGGTTTTGAAAGCAGGTGTCACCGACGAATAACTGCGGCGCCGCACGGGAATGAAGAGCAACACTTTTGCTATGTTTGCGCCACGAGCTTCCCGATAACCGGTGATTAAAGCTGATAGCCAAGTGCTAATAGCTAGCATTGCTATCTGTCGCTTTCGCCGGTACGGGCGGACCTCTTTGTCTGACAGGGGAAGGCGTGCTCTTTTGTTAGGCTTTTCCCTTTGTCCGATCGGGAAAGAGGAACTGTCGGGTCAGGATTTCACAATTATCTGCAACTCTGAAAGTATTTAGAAAATGCAAATCGCGAAAAAATACCTCACAGAAGGTCTGATTCAGTTAACAATCTTACTCAGTTTGATTGGAGTCCGTGTTGATATCGACAGCTACTTAAGCGGCTACTACTCGCCTCTGATAGAGATTAACTTAGGTCCTAGCTCTGCTTACACCCAGACACCCTTTCACAGTTTAAGAGACAATCTTGACGGGTACAGTGTTCACCCAAAATGTCCTGAATTGGACTATTTCTTTGCAAGTCGCCGGCTGCTAGACGAGGTAAGAAACCTCGGCTCCCCCCGGTTCCCCACTCAGCTGAACGCATGGCTGGTGCACCAAGTGTCTGCCACTGACAAGGCCGACTGCGGGCCTTCAACCAGCAACAACACTGACACCAGCTCGGGGTTAGAAAGCTCCGGGGACGAGGCCAGTCGTGACAGTGAACACCTGCTAGACAGAGGCCAAGATGTGTGCCAAACACCCGCTGAACGTGGACAAGGGCCTTGTAACGCAGGAGCCTGTGGGGCTCTTAAAGAGGCAAGTGTGTGTGTGATGTAACATCAAGTTGAACAGACTTTGCTACTCATTTAGCTATATGTGCAACAAAAGCAAAAAAATTGGCTGGTAAACTAAAGTAGTAGACAATCTTGGTTGATGCACTGTGTTAAAACCTCTTTAATGTTTATCAGAACAGCTAAAGTTAGCCTTTGCTAACTAGTAGCACCAGCCCCTGTTTATACAATGATGGATGTCAAGCCTATCAGTGACTTACAACAGTAATGTTTCCTGCTGAACCAGGAAACAAGACAACACAAAGTGATAACCTGTTGGAAACATGCATGGTGCCTTCACTTTCATTTTTTGAATGACTTTACCACTGCAGGGTCATACATTTCAATACAGAGATAAACTTATTGCAGAGTTAGATTAGAGCGCTTTGATTCTATATGGTAACCACTAAATATGTTTATACCTTCCTTATTGATAATTAGATACGTAGGTTATCATACAACCAGTGAACAGGACACTCCAGTTTAATGTACAGCATTTAGTATTCGACCGTCCGCTGCACCTGTCACTCTTAACTATGGCGCTTGCTACATTAAACCCCATCTAAATAGTCAGCCCAGTTGATTTAACCTTACAAGTAAGACCCTAATGAGGCCAGTGTGACTACACACAGTTAATGAAGTATTTGACAATGGCTGCACTAACTTCCTGTTGCAAAAATGTTGGTTGAAAATATGTATTGTTTCTTATTTTGTGTAACTGCCATCGTTTTTTTTTTGTGTGACTTCCCTTATGTTCTCTAGGACTGCAATCACACCCAGGCCTTTATATTCAATCCGTTCAGCGATCCAGTTTTTCTCGCTCAGCGTAGAAACAGCTGCTTGGTGTATGTTATGTCCTGGGGGCAGTTGATGTCGCCGTTTTGTGTAACCATATCCCCTGACTACAGACTCAGCCACCAGCTGTGGGCCTTGAGAGGTGGAGGAGTGAGGCTTAGACCCACAACCTGTTTGCTTACACAAAAGCGGTGGTCCATACTCGAACACAGCCGCCTCTCACGGTTCTTGTTCACATGGATAATGTCATATTGACATATCTTTTATCCTTTACTCTCTCTTTTGTAAAAGACATTATAATTCAACGGCTTGTGATGTGGGGTATGATCATTTATGGAATTACAGCATGTCAAAAGAAGGAACAACATCTGTAATATTTCATTAAAGATCAACTACTATCGACATTCAAAAGGCCATTTGTAGCTGAAAAAGCTACGTTAGTACATGTCGACAAGCTCAGACAAAGCTTTGGCAGAAAAGGGCTTTTGTAGAAGAACTGAGTACAGTTTGTCAAAAAGTTTGCCTCTGGCAGTAACGTAAAAGCGATTACAGCAGTCTTTCTCTGCTTGAACCAGGGAGAATCCATCCTCTTATATCACAGTAATATGTCTTTGAAAGACAGCTGGTGACCCAAAAGCAGTACACGGTGTACCAGTGGTGTCTTACAACATGTAACAGTGTTGGGCCCACTTTTAGAGTCTGATTGTAAGATTAATGAATATCTTAAGTCTAACTTTAAATGTGTTTCATGTATGAAACACATTTAAAAATTAATGGCAAAAGGCCTTAACCACAGTCGATGACAGAAGTCAGAGTTAAGTATAATCTGTCTGTCTTATCTCTGAATCTCTCTCCCCCCCTTCCCCCCCGAATCATACAAGTGCTCATAAACAGACCTTTTCTCTTTCAGAAACAGAAGAGTTCTGTTAAAATAATCTGCAATGGCTGGATGTGGGTCACCATACTTGGGATCTAAAAATCTTTGGATGTCAATTAACAAACTGGCTTTCTTTTCTCATCAGGAGAGTGATGCTAAAGTTAAAGAGGAAGAAGAACCTGCCCCTCTCACTCAGCTGGCTCACAGCTCCACGCTGGAGCATGAGGTACGATACTGCTTTGACACCGTTGTCTAGATAGTACCGGTTTTCTAAAGGTAGCTTTACCCATTTTCTTATATTTTATAGTTTTTGTAGGTCTGTCACAAAGTATTTATGAAACAGGCAATTGACAGCATTGAAGATTACAAGTTCCTATTTTTAGCCTAGAAATCACGTTCTGGCATGACTTCACGTCTCATATTGCACCATTCTGATGATATTGAAGATTTGGCAACGCTGTGTGAGATTATGTTACTGCACAATAATGCTTGTATGTCTCTAATAGAAAAAAAAAAGTTTTAAAGTATCTGTTGCTCAAAAGAAAACTTGGACAAAGACACATTTAATCAACATTAAAGGCAAAGCTTGTGCAGAACATACCAGCTACTCTTTCTGTGGTGTTTAATATTGTTTATTCCTCTTTCAGAGTCTGCTTGAAGGCATCACTTCACTGAACATTCTTCCTAGCATTGACATTGACCAGCATTGGAGCAATTTACTCTCTCTGTCTGTTACAGACCTCGACGTAAGTTTTTCCTTCATGTTTATTACATACAGTATGACAAAGGATGAAAAGCTTATTATATTTTTCAAACAATAATTACTTTGCATCTAGTATGTTCTAAAATGTTTTTGGTTGAGTCATATTTGGCTATCCGGTATGAAGAAGAGCATCAAACAGACACTGATTTTTCTGGGGAGGGGCATTTTAGTCTTTATTGGATAGGACAGGTGAAGAGAAACTGGAAATGTTGGGAGGAGAGAGTGGGGGGATTTGGATCCCACGGTTGAAGCGATGAGGATTATAGCCTCTGCACATTTGGCATGCAACACTCTAAGCTAATGTTTCATTCTGTGTTTTTACCCCTGTTAATTACGTGGCCTATTTTGGGGAGTATGAAGGCCCTGACACACCAAGGAGATCGTCGGCCGTTAGTCCTAGTTGGACCGTCGGTGAGCGGTCGTCGCCTCAGTTTTTGCGGTGTGTCCGGCTCCATCGCTACCCGTAAACCCCCGTCTGCGTTCTCTTGGTCGCTGAGAGGGATCTCTCTGATTGGCTGTTCGGAGGTTTCATTTATCTTCAGCTCTCGACCCAGGTTCCCGAAAGCCCCTTGAGCATCCCGCTGTAGTATCCATGCTTTCACCCATTAATGCGGTTTCTCATTATTTTTCACTCTTCTTTTCTTTTTACACTAAGATCCAGGGTTGACAACGCCAGTGCCTTTGTCAACTTTTTATCAGACATTATACTCGATTAATAGGCTACCTATAATACGAGTGGTGCGTGACAGCAGTGTGAAAATGGTCTTATCGCATCATAACAACGAGCTACGGCCGCCCCTCACACACGCACAGAACGTACGTGGTGGTTGGCCGTCGTCTGTAGTCTTTGCGGTGTGTTCCAGTGCAACTTTTTGGCAAAGTCCTGAGGTGAAGCCACAGGCGGCCTTTGTCGCCACTATTTCTATGCTCGCAGATAATTTGGTTACTGGTGAAAATGCTTATGAGCACTGAATACAGAAGGGTCAGTTTGTGACAAATTTTCTGACACATTGGGTTGTCTTATCTAACATATCTATAAAATTGCCAAAAGTGCAGAGATATCATTGACAAGATTTGAACTCATTTCTTCTTCAACTGATGATTCAAACCTTCAACATTTTTTTGCAACCCTCTGAAGCAGGAACCTTCTTTGAATTTGGGGGATTGTCTTTAGTGTGCGATTTGATTAATATATTTTTTTTGTATATAAAAAAAGCACAACGACTAAATTTGCGTTTTTAATGTATAGGACTTGGACTCCCTTGTTTCTGGACGTGTGTCAGACATTGACTCGGACATCACAAGCGCTATCAGCCAGGATGTCAGCTTGCATGATGCCATGGTAACCAATTCAGTGTCTGAAAGAGCTGAGCCCAGGCCAGACACCCAACAACGAAGAATCCTCTTCAGAATGGAATCTACCAGCTCTTCACACTCAGACGTGTCACCAGGGATGGCCCTGGGCCTGGCTGCTCTCCCCTTCGCTTCTGTTTGTAATCTAACTGGAAACGGGGCACTGGGTGGCTGTCTGGATGAGGCCGTGTTTGAACAAATCAATCAGCTGGGCTTGGAAGGCCTGGACACAATGGACACCCAGCTGATGGACTGTCTGGAGGGAATAGACCCACAGGTTCTGGAGGACTTGGACTCAGACTCTGGTCTCTCGTTGGAGAGCAGCTCTGGAGGTCCAGTCTCCCCAGGTTGGTTTATATCTCTACTAATACTTCCAGATGATGTGTTATGAATTGTTTGTCATGCACAGTAATACAACAACTTCTTGCCTGCAGGTTCATCTGAGATGTCATCGTCCTCCAGTTCATATTGTGAGGATGAGTGTGGAGCTACAGGCTACAGCAGCGAGGTGGAGTCAGTTCCCCCTAAGTCTATCACAGACTACACCACGTCGTGGGCCCCCATTGATCTGAGTGAGAGTGTGTGGCATGATCACAGCTACTCGTCTCCTGCTCTCTTCCACCCTCCACCAGTAACATTTCCCCACAAAGGGATCAAAGAGGAGCCCCTCAGCGACGATGAAGGGCCATTTTCGGATGAGCGGGAGATGAGTCGCGATGAGCTTCGTGCCCGTGCCATGTTCATCCCCTTCTCTGTCCTGCAGATCGTGAACATGCCTGTGGAGGAGTTCCTGGAAGTTCTCGATGGCCAGGGCTTCTCCCCTGAACAGGTGACCCTGCTGAGGGACATCCGCAGACGAGGGAAGAACAAGTTGGCAGCACAAAACTGCAGGAAGCGCAAACTAGATGCCATAACAGGGCTCCAAGAGGAGGTGGAAAGGTTGCATGCCCAAAGAGACAGACTGCTGAGGGAGAAACATCTTACAGCCAAGACAATGGGTGCTGTGGGCCAGCAGATAAAGCAACTGACCAGAGACGTCCTGGCCCGACTCAGGGATGATTCAGGACAGCCCCTGAACCCGGAAAGATTCACCCTGCAGTGCGGGGCTAACGGGAGGGTTGTAGTTCAGCCCGTGAGAAGACCTGCTGTCTCCACATCTACTGGCAACAAAACAGACAAGAGAAAGAAGGAGAAGAAGCAATGATGCAGTATTTCCAGTTTGGACTTGGGTTTTTCTGAAAATTTCTGAACTTACTTGCCTGACTGGTTTTGGGATCTCCTCTTCTGTCAAAGTGGGTGTGGATTCACTAATGCGGGGAGGCTAAATCTGCAAAAGCTGCAAAAAGAAATGAAATTCAGAACATCAAAACAAAAATCTTTGTAAATATAACTTCTCGCGTGAAAAATGTAGCCTACACACTGGACATTCTTTGCTCAATTAAGATGCACAAGGCATCACAGGGCAGTGTAAGGGAAGAGCGATGCTGCAGACAATGCTACCAGTCTCTCTTTGTGCCTCTTAATATTAAAGTAATGAGTCTAACTTTTACCGACAAGCATTCATGTCTAACATCAACATGGCCAGCATTTTGACAGTTACTTGATAGAGATCTTGGTGGAGGCCTCTATTTTTTTTCATGTAATCTTGCCCCTCAATGTATACCTACTCAGTATAAGGAGGAGGTTAAACTTGTATTTATTAAAGTTTCTGAGGTTCCAGAAATGCTAATATGCATCATGGGACCATCAAGGGCAGTAATGTTTTTTTTTCTTCCTCATAAGGGTAAGTCTATTTCAAAATGGTATGAATATTACCCAGCTGAAGTTTACAGATTTGTTTCAGATATTTGAGGGCATGTACTGTTCGGTAGAAGTGTGAACTGAAATGTTTAAAAAAAAGAGGAAAAAGATTTTGTGTTTTTTTCTTATGTCTTGATGACATATGATTATACCAATGATTAATCTGACATGGCCTTAGTTTGCATTGGAGAAGTGTTTTGAATATTGTGTGCTTACATGATCCACATATGCACATTGTCTAGATTAAAAAAAAAAAAAAAAGAGGCTACCATTTTATGGTTTAAGTTCATTTTGGATAATTTGTTTCAAGCACAATTTTGCTTAACCCTTTAATTTGAATTATTTGAGAGTTGTTGCAAGATTATATTCTACCTCACTTTTACTTTGTGTTCTAGATCTTGGTAAATTAAAAAAAAAAAAAAAAAAATTAGGCCAATGGAAGTGCACTCATTTACTATACATTTTTCATTAACAAAAATTGCCCAAAAATTGGACCATTACCAACCGATTTCTGAAAAGTCAAAAACAATCACAATTATATAACCGGATAACATGTTGCTTTTTATATAAATGAGATTCTTTGAGGGTTGAATAAAGTATTTAGTAAAATTGTCATCTTAATGCACACCACTTAATACAGGCAAGTGAGCAAGCGAAGTGCAGAATAGTGAAGAGTGCGACTCTTTGTTTTTTTTGTAAGTCCCTAAAAATTTCTATTTAATTTTCTGGTTTGACCAAGTTTACTTTGCTGTTTGTATAAATTTTCAACTTTTTTTTTTTTTCTCTGTTGCTGAGGGCAAATGTTTGATTGCATGGTGATTGTTGAATGATGATGATAGAATGATTTTGCTTCAGGGTTTTGAAAATGCTCTTGCAAATATTGTTTTTTTTTCTGATTTAAAAAAAAAAAAGAAAAACAAATAAACACCGCCTCATTCTTGTGTCACTGTTTGGAATAGCGTCCCCTCTTGAAAATCGAGCTCTGATTACCTTAAAACTGCGTACTACTTTTTGACTCTCTAATGGGAAGCCACTCATGTACATTAAAAATATGCTGAGAAAGGTCCACTTCAATATATTCAGACTGCAGGACCGTGTTCGGGTTCATTCACAACCTTAGAAGAGCTGAAACGAAATTGTACCAAGCCATGATACGCAGAGGTAAAAAAAAAAAGAAAAAAAAAGCGAAGTGCGTTTTCCTTCCAGTGTTCCGTAGATAAACCACGGCTTTTTGGCGCCCGCCCAGTGCTGCAGACAAGAGCTAAAGCAAGTGTTGACCGCGTGGTAAGGAGTCATCACAGAAACGATAACTCTCGTCCTTAGGGTGCGTATGCAGAAGCTTACTGTAAACGCTGCACCGTGCAAAACTTTGCATACATCTTTTGTTGCTTGATCCAAACAAGCTAGCGGAAGCTGTGTTTTACAAGTTGGACTTCGAGGCAGGCCAAGCAGTTTGAGCAGAAAGAGTGAGCCACAATGTTAACAAAAACAGTGTTAACTAACCCTATCTATCACATTTAACACTGTTCACCTGTGTAAATTGTCGATGTGTGCTAATTAATGTCACTGCTGAAATGTATTTACCACGTTAACATCAGCTAGCTACAAGTTTAAGCGTATATTGTTTGATTTGGTTTCATCTCGGCTTTTTTTTTTTTTTAGGTTATTTGAGCCTTTTTGTTCCGGCGAGCATTCCTTATACATCATCACACGTTTTTAGAAATGCTAATGTTAAAACAACAACTTGTGCTTCAGGTTGTGCTCTTTATGAAATGCATCTTAATTAACAATGTTTCGCAGTTGATTTATTGAAGTTAAGAAAATCGCATTTAATGCCTAGGCCTGAAATAATAACAGCTAACGCTACAGCTAGCACGAAGGCTAATGTGCATAACGCCATCTCTGAAATGAGCTAATTTTGAAATATTTCCATCGTTTAAAAACTTAGCTTACTCGATATGTAGCACATCGATTTAATCGGTTTTTTTGTGTACCCGTACAGGCTGCATTTTCGTGCATTTTTTATTTATTTTTTTATTCAATGATTGTGCTGGCTAAAGTGTACTCGCTTCCTTGTTCTCAGTGCACAACATGGGCAAGAAGCAGAATACCAAGGGTAAGAAGGACGCACAGGAGACTCAGGAGGAACCTGAGGAATTTGTTGTGGAAAAAGTACTCGACCAACGTATTGTCAATGGCAAAGTAGAGTTCTTCCTGAAGTGGAAAGGATTTACAGAGTGAGTTACCCTGGACACCTGACCCCCCCGCTGAGCTGGAAGTGCTTCCCTGGTATGGGGTTGTGCTATGCTTTTGTTCATAGTCAATTCATTTGCATGGTTATGCTGCTATTTGAAGTAAAAAAAAAAACACACAAAAAAAAACTTAACGTCATTGTTTTCATCTGTTTGAATGGAAACTGGTGGCAAAGGAGGCTTTGATGTGCAAATGCTCACCCCCTTCTCCTGCTTCTGTAGTGCAGACAATACCTGGGAGCCAGAGGAGAACCTGGACTGTCCGGAGCTGATATCAGGCTTTTTGGAGGCACAGAAGAACGTTAAGGAGAAGCCTGCACCCGTAAAGAGGAAGGCGTCAACAGATGAGCCTGAAACAGAAGCCAAGAAGAAGGATGTGGTGAGTATATTTGTTGCTTGGCATGCTTATCTAACCTCAGGGGCTATACTACTTGAACTAAGAAGTGAGACTCCTTCACATAGTTTCTCATGTGTAGGCACGAAAATGCATTATGAAGCAAATGTTGGCACAATTTGAAGTGTAGAGGGGTCAGATGTTTGCATTTCCTTGTGTCAAAAAAACACAATGTTGCAGTTAACTTTTTTTATTCAGTTCTACTCTCCTAAATCCTTCAGGGCCTCATTTGGCCACAAAACAGCCAATTGAATAGTCCCAATAAAAGCCTTGGTAATTAAACCAATAAATGCATTCAGTAAAAACCACCATGGGTTAAATAGCTGTACATGCCTTAAAATCAGTTAAAGGCTTTTTATGCGTTTTTTTTTTTTTATCCAGTTGTGTTAGCATGCTAATGCTAGCGATCTTTATTATGCTTGTATCTTTACACTGCATGTAAATTTACCTGAAATGAGCGTGATCTAGAAACACAGTTAAGCAGTGAGTACAGTATGTTATTCTTCTTTTCTCTAGTCCCTCAATTAAACAACTTTTATACGTGAGGGGAGGAGTCATCCGCCATCACGGCGATGTAAACAAACTGAAGATAGGACTCTGAAAACATCACAGACAGTGGGACTCGGGTGTTACACTCATTGTAGACAGTCATTACTCAGAGTTAATTTCAGAGGATATACTTGATTTCTGTTACACAATCATTTTAGGTAATAGATAATAATTTTTGTTATAAATAATTTTGTGTAGGCACTATATAAAATCAAGATAACAATTTCCCATACTTCTGACCACACCATTTTTTTTAGGTGCGGTGGCTTAAGCCCCGTTTCCACCAAGCAGTTCATTTCGGTTCGTCACTGTACGGCACACATTTTGTGGCGTTTCCACTATCAAAAGTCGAGAAAGGTCCCCAAATTACCGTCCCGTACCGTGCTACTTTTTGCTACCCTTCTGTTGGGGTGCTAAGTCTACCAATCCGACCCGAAAAGGTGGCGCTAAACACTGCAGTCCGTTGATTGGTCGAAAGAATCGCCACTTCCTGTGCGACAGCGGTAATAGAGGACCGATGTATTTTTCCTCGCAGCACACAGCCTCGTCTGAAACAAAGCTTCATTGCGTTTTGTAACAAAGAATCATAAGCCAATGAGAGAGACCACATATTGCTGGATGTCCTCCATTGTTGCTCTTTGTTTACTGTGCTGTGTTCTTCTCTGTCAAATTTATTAGCGGGGGGTGTACTGTGTCGCACTGCTATGATGTCACGCTATTACGGCATCCGGCTTACATGCCGCCTACCAAAAAGAGTACGGTAACTACGGTTGGCTGTGGAAACGCAAACAGGATCAGGATTTACCGTACCAAACTGTACTGATCCATACCGGACAGCTCGGTGGAAATGGGGCTTTAGTGGTAGCACCTGTTGTCTTTTAACTGAAAGGTTTTGGTGTTAGGTTTCCAGCTCCTGCAAAGTGTCCTTGGGCAAGATGAAATCCAAATTGCTCCGGCTGCTATGTCAGCGTGTGATGTCACTGAATGGTAAAGCCCTTTTGAACGAAACATTTTTTTTTAGTGGTCCGAAGACGAGAAAAGTGCTATACAAGTCCAAATTTACACCTCAAATTGTTAGAGCACCATTGTTAGTTAAAACATATAGTATCAATAAATGTCAAGGAAACTAAACTTATCCTAGTCTGTCAGACTCAAAGTGTTTAAAAAAAAAAAAAAATCTGTTGTCATTGTGTACAGCCGGAGAAACCACGTGGCTTTGCAAGGAACCTCGAACCAGAACGCATCATTGGCGCGACTGACAGTAGTGGGGAGTTGATGTTCTTGATGAAATGGTGAGTACAGAAGACAATGATCTTTTGTTATCATTCTATTATTATCTCCCTCAAAAAGATGTGAAATGTAAATTTAGAGGCTGTTGTGACAGAATGTTCACCCAGATAAGCGGTGAACCTGAAGCGATAGGTGAGGGATTTGCATCAGGGATTTCTTTCCTCATAACGTCTCTCCTCTGTCTTTAGGAAAGACTCAGACGAAGCAGACTTGGTCCCGGCGCGTGAGGCCAACACTCGTTGCCCTCAGGTGGTAATTTCTTTCTATGAGGAGAGACTGACGTGGCACGCCTGTCCGGAGGATGAAGCTCAGTAGTTCTTCCTCTGGTCTCTGCAGTTCCTTGGACCAACTTCGCCCCTTTCCTCAGGATGGAATTTTCTCCTCTGGCTTGCCTTTTAGTTTTAGTGAACTTAGTTATTCTCTTGGAGATGTTTCAACACTCGCAATGTGTGCAGCAGTCAAGGAGAGTTATTTTGTACATATGAGCTGGATGGATTGTAAAGAGAGCAGGTGATGGTGTTTTCATGTATTCTTCTTCCAGCATCATTACAGTTTGATGTGAAGGGAGTTTAGTTAAACCAAACTCTTAAATAGAAGCCACCAATGCCCATATTAATAAAAAGTCAAAATGTTGTGTATTCTAAATTGCTTTTTGGTCTGTCAACTGTTGGCCACCTTTTGTCTTGAAGACTTTTTGATCGTTGTGTTTTTTTCCACACTTCTGCTCTGAACCTGCTTTTTGTATACTGGGCCTGTAAATATAATTTGATGTTCTAATAAAGGTTTTATGTTACCAAATTCAACTGGAAGTAACTTAAGCAAAACATAGTCATAGTTTACTCTAGGTGAAATGTTGGTGTGATGTATACAACTTAACTTAGTTTTGGTACACAGAAATTGTTGAAATTTGAGACCTTTTGAAAATAAGAGTTTGCATATTGAAATTGTTAAGAAAGGGTTTTTGAAACTTGAACATTAAATGTATTTTACTATTGCATGTTTCCTGGATAACGTTTTCAAAGTTCACTTTCTGTTGCACTCTGGGTTTATTCTGGTATTGTAAGGTGGACCATTTATAAGATTGTCCATGTGTGTAAGTACTCACCTTAAAAGGATTACCTTGGTTTTAAAAATGTATATTAGTGGGGCACTGGTAGCCTGGTGGTTAATCCATGGAGGCTGTTGTCCTTCAATAATAGCTGCCGGGTTTGAATCTGACCTGTGGTTCTTTCCCTGCTATCCACTCTACTTTCTCTAAATAAAGGCAGCAAAATAAAAACCCCAAAATCAAGCTTTAAAAAAAATTACATTAGTTTCTTTTTAACAGAGGAATCAAGAAGCATTTCAGCTGACTGGAGTTTAACTCGATGTTTCACCTGAAGCATTATCCTGGTTTCCTTTTGTTTTCCTCACACAATGGGTCAACACCTCTTGGAGAAATCTGCTTCAGTCCTGGAGAGCTGTGGTAGGACGCAGGCCGTTAATGCACCATAGTTTGTAAGGAGATTTTTGCAAAGTTAAAAAAGGAAAACATGTAAGGGAAACTTAAGGTGCACTCGGATCCAACATCATTGTAATGACCAAAAATTACAGGATCTTATTGGACCAGACACAGAATGAATACTGTTAGAGCAAACAATGAAACACCCTTTAAGTTTTTCATTGAGTCCAGATCAAACATGGCACAGTCATATGTGAAGTGCTGACCTTTGGTATGTGCTCACGTACCTCCACCTGTGTCCAACTATTTGATCTGCTTTTTAATACTTCAAAGGTTTTAAGGTAGTATTTTGACATGGAGAGATTCCAAGTCACTTCTCATGATTCATTGCGTTCTTTAAAACCCTGATTTCCCCCAGTGTGATCAGAGCAAGTCCTTATTTTCTATCGAAGATTTTTTTAAGTGCAGGACTTACTTTGATAACAGAATGTCTTTCAGCATTTCTTTTTCCAGAGTAAATCTGCAGTTATGGGGTGTCTCTCCTGGGACTTGTCACCAGATGGCAGGGCTCTGCAGCTGTTGGGTGGAGTCTTGTGACTGGCATTAGGGCATGGGAGATGGACTTTACACCCTTGAGCATTAGTGTAAATGACGTTTCTAAGGCAACCAGGTTATTTTCAGTTTTCACTGGGGAGAAAAAACCCTGGGATATCTCTGAACAATTGTAGTGAGAGCAGGCACTCACTGTCTTTCCAAATATTTCTGAGAAGGATGACAAATGAACGTGTTCCTCAGAATGTTTGTAGGAACCACTATTGCGACAACAATACCATATTAAATACTCCATATAAGGGTTTATAAAAGTTTAATGTTTATGTTATAAATCCACATGCTATGTCCACTTTGCCCCTTAACTCTGAGATGGAATAAATCCAAAGATACAGGTTCATGCAGTCATTCTGTGTTTTAAGAAAACTATCAAAAGGTTTTGTTGCTGTGGAGAAAGTTAAGACGTTATCCTTAAATTCATTGGACAGCTTGAGGTCAAGCTAATCTTGATTAAATCAATCCTCGTATCTGTGCAGCTTAGTCCGCCTCTGTATGCAAATATCAGAAGTCTCAGCACACATGAGACCTGTACAAGAGTCCAAACATCAACACACATCCAAACGCACATTTTCTGACAACTTAGCTGTTTTTTTTTAATTCAACAAGGTTTAGCTAATAATCATTCAAAGGAAATTGAAATGGCACAGTCGCTATGATTAAATTCGAGACACCTTTTCTAACACTGAACCTGATCACATAAATCTTTTTCTGTTATTTTATCATGTGAAATACTTAGCAATGTGTAATACACATCGTTTATTGTATCGTATTTTATCTCACCATATTTCTGATTGTTATTCTGGTTTATATTGTTGCAAGAGAAACTTTATGCTAACAAACTAGTAGATCTGAGATGTATTAATGTAAACCTCAGAGGTCTATATGTGATTGGGGAAAGGGGACTTTGTGTGCCATAGCAAGAATGTATTACCGGGTTGTTATCCCAAGCTTTGTTTGTACAGCAGATGTTGGTTGTCCTCCAGAATAAAGGAGCCCTTTCCTGAGTCAGTATTGTCTGAATAACTTTTTATATTGCACTTATCAGCCACAGCCAGACTATCAGACTATCTATAGACTTCATCACAAAGGAAACCCTTGCTGGTGTTGCTAAATAGGACAGTCTGAAAGTGAATAGGAGCAGCTGATATGACTAAAGAGTAGGAGACCTTTATATGTAAATCAGCCAAGTTTACCCTCCCTTCAAACCCCTTCTTAAGGCAGTGGATTATGTAATAATCCCCACTTTTAACCCCACTCTTATAGGTTGCAGAAGGTTTTAGAAGAAACCTCTAAGGATCAAGGTATGAACTCTTTGATGTTATTATTTAACATAATGCTCTATCCATTTTGGTTGTAGGCTACTGTGTGGTTCGTTCTGTGATAAACAGGGATGGTTCTGGGTCTCATTTATAACAGTTGCGTACGCACAAAACGGGGACTGAAGTGACCTCTCTGACAATATGAAGAAGTCAGTGTGGGTCCCGTAAACATGTAAACATTGCACATATACTCGTGCGTAATGATGAAAGGCGTATGTTTTGGCACATAGGACAGGGTGAATGCAGCAGCCATGTGGTGTCATTCTCTGTTTTGGTTAAGTTTGTGATCCTCCTGCTGCATTAAACTACTGATATGTCCATTTTATCCTTCACTTCATTCACAAACTCCTCCGTTTCTGGGTCAAAAAGTTTTGTTTCTTTGTCTAAACTTCTGGGATCCAGCGCTGGAAACCTTTGATCTGCCCCCTCGTTTGTATGCATTTTCATTCACGAGCTGCTTTGCATCGACCGTTTATGGTTGATTGTGGGCGTGTAGAGGGCGGAACATGGGACTAATCTACCTGCACACATTTCCAAGTGGATCGTGATTTATAAAGGGAACGTTGCGTGCAGGTGTGCGTACGAACAGTTTTATAAATCTGAATCATTTTGTGCGCACGCCATTTCTGGGTTTTTGGCGCACATACATTTCTAGCATGAATTCTACGCACTCTTTTACAAATGAGACCCCTGGGGGCAAGGATATTACTGCAGCTTGAATGAATGCTAAATTAAGAGTGTTCAAATCCTGGACGCTGGAGTTTAATTGAACATTAATACAGTGATCACAGAAAATCCCTAAATCCCCTTTAGAACAGTTTTGCTGTTTAACTGTTTTGCTCCTGGTAACCTCTTTTTTTCTCCATAAGAAATGCTTACTGTGCCTGTTCAGTGTCAAAAGGGTACCTCAAGAAACAAACTTCACTCTGCATAGCAGCAAAAATCCTCGTGCACTTTAAATTCCATCTGGAAATAATCTGTATTAGTCATACTTTGTGTCAGGTTAGTGAGTTGCACTGTTTTTGTGTGTGTTGCTGTTGTTTTTACAGTAACAGTTGTGGTTGACATGAGCTTTATTCGTATACACTTGTTGGTTATGAGCAGCAAAGTTTGATATCACAAAAATGGAAACAGGTAATAGGTGAGGCAAATGTCCTTTTTCAAACAATAAAGATTCAAATAAGTTGAGGGCTGGATTTTGAAAGTTTAAATTCAAAACTCCTAAACACAAAAAAATATTAGTCATAAAATGTATTTTAAAATAATTCTCTGTAATGCCCATTTTACAAGACTATATGTCCATGGCGTTGATAATTAGCTAATTTAGTCTTGAGAAATATATGCATAGATCCTGCAAGTGATGATAACGCTAGTCAACTAATCTTTTGATTTGTTTTTTCTTAATGGTAGTTAAATGTTTTTTTTTTCTCTCCCATGCATTTACTAATTTAAAAACATTACAGTTGTCCTATTGTCAAATCAGGTCAATTTATACAGGACATTTAAAACAACCTACAGGTGCTGTGTAAAATGAACATTAGAGACCTTTTCTTGTTCATATATAAATGTTTTTGTTCACTTCCTAATAGTGACACATTTCAACATACAAGAGGAAATCTGACTTTGAAAACTAAACCAACAATTTAAAAACAAGCCTGGAAGTGAACAGCAGGCTTTTGATGTTAAACTTTATACATTACATGCCCATCCTGTTCTTTTCCATCACCGTTGTTATAACCGCCTCTTGCCACGGGTGAAACCATGCACACTGATCATATCAGGTGAGCTAATTAGGGACAGCTGCTCAGCGAGGATAGCCCACTGCTGACACATTTCACATTAAACTCTGTGGCTTCATTAAAACAAACTTAAATTGATTATTTTACGACTTTTTAATTTTGTGGATATTATTTTATTTAGAGAGGACATGGTTTTCCCTGAACAGTGAAGGCGTGAACAATTTGAGAGGTTGAGGTCACACTGAGCAGTTAACAGTTTTGTATTAGCAGTAGTTCAGTCCAGGGCAGCGCGAGACTCGAGCCACACCGCTGAGCTGCTCGTGGGTGATCTACAAACACCTCTACGGGTCATTGGTCGAGAAGTGAAGACCGAGAAGGTAGGATTCAACAGGAGAATGGAATTAAGCTGATTCCAGGTCCTAATTGCCGTTCAAGTTGCTGTTTTTTTTTTTTCTAATAAAGGCTGCATTGCCTTTACTCTGCTGTCAATAGGGCCATGTCTACAGCATTACACTTGTTTAGAGGGGAATGATCTAAATATTTTTTTTTCCTGGAATGGGAGAGACGTTTTTGTAATTTATGAACCAAGTTAAATAAAATATAGGTTAGCTAGGTAAGATTATAAATGAACACTGTTTGGGTGTTGAACTCAGTGGCCTGGTTTCAGCACATGTTGGTGTATTGTTTGAGTCATTTCCACAGTGCTTAAAGATGACACTTCATAGCAGAGCTTGATTTTGGCCACTGCATACCAAGAATTTGCTGCAGCCTTTTGTTTTGTAGGAGGTCAGTTATGTCCAGTGTCTCTCCTGAGGACTTGGTCTAGTTTGAGGATGATTACATATGATGAGCTCTACCCAGAATGAAACTATTTGAAACGTCATTTATAATGTTATTTGTGTATTATCATCATTACTGATCCTTGTATTTGTAAGTGTTTCATCTGCCTATGTCTGTGTATATATGTCTATATGATTTAAATCTGACTTGACTAAAGCTCAAGATATGCAGAGGAACATTTGATCTAGGGCTGGACAATCTATCTTTTGTCCTTTTCTGTGTTGCAAATACTGAACAGCAATAAGATGATGCAAACATTTGACCTATCAGATTCAGCCTTGGATAATTTGTCGTAATAACAGATAAAGCTCATGTAAACTGTTAGCTGGCCCAAGAGGAATTTTGTGTCAATTTGTTGGAGATCAATTATCTCTTGTATTGACAAAGTACTAGCTGCTGCTATTTAAACTATTTTGGAGAAAGAGACAACAGGTCAACACAAAGGTGACATGTTTAACAGTAACTGTCAGGTTAGTGTTAAATTCAAGCATTATTGAACGATTTGTTTTGCACATTTGACTATTCAGTATTTTATCTTGTTTAAAAATCAATTTATTTTACTGTCAGGTGTTCAAGATATACATGATGTTTGAAGTTTTTTTTTTCTTAGTTTCAATCGTTACTTCTTATGGTCATCTATCAACATAGCTTTATTAATGCCCGGAAATAGGGAATGAGCTGCTTGGCCAGTAGTGTGCCGGAAAATGCTTTCTAATGGTTCCAAGCTGTATTTGTGAGTCCCTATTAAGGCTTCCTTAAAGCCTTCTCAAGCAAAGTCCTCCTCCCTTGCCCATTTTTATGCTGCATCAGCTCCAAATGTCTGCACTTTTGAGTTTATAAAGTATTACTCAGCAGACAGGCATGTGTTTTGCAAAACCGATCCAGCATTGAAAAAATGGACTTTGACTACTTGAATGGTTATTACTATAAAACTAACCTAGTTCCATTTGATAACTGTTGAGCTGAAATGTTTGTCAAAATGCTACATTTCTGTCACTTGGGTAACCACTGGCAGTTATATTGTTTTGCTGATATGACATGCAAGTTGGAAATTTAAGGCAACTGAATGTATTTGTGTCGATCTCTGGCAGGTATTTGTGGCGAGTATGGATAATATGTTAGGCAGTCTACCAAAAATGGTAAGTAGACACCCTTCATCTCTCAAAGTTCATCTTGTATTTGTGTGCCTGAAATTTTGATGTCCTAAAATTGAGATATTAAACTACCATAAAATCGTGTTCCTCTTGTCATGTTATACATTACAACCTATGCAGCTTTATAAGCACTTTAAGTAATAGAACACATTTTAAATTTTGTAGGACTTCATCAGTATTTGTGTCCGAGACCCGAGGCTTGTCAGGGACGACTTCTGGCACACACACATTGACTATGAGATCTGTGTACATGTAAGTTCTTGTGGGAAACCGCTCAAATTTTTCTTTTATATAATCTTTGTCATGAAGCTTTCACAAGTCTGAAGAATTGATGTCTCTTTGTAGACAAATAGCATGTGTTTTCGAAAGAAGACTTCCTGTGTGAGGCGGCGTTACAGTGAATTTGTATGGCTGCGGCATTGTCTGGAGCAGAACGCCCTCATCATGTAAGTTCCCAAGTTTTATACCGCAGATTCATATCCGTTATTGACATGTGGGAGCTTAATATAGCATATCGTTTTCTGAGTGAGTATTGTGTGTTTCTGTTGGTCCAGAAAATTACCCAAGTTGCCACCCTGGAACCCGTTCATCAGTCTGAGAAAAAAGGACCAGGTTACCCACAGGATGCAGGGTCTGCAGGAGTTCTTAGAAAAGTGAGTGGCTGTGCAGCTGAAGCAATGACAATAACTGTGAAATTATAGCATTGCCATCTAGTGGTATGATTATTAACTCCTACTGAAAGCCTTTTTAGGAAGTTAAGAAATGTACTGAATGTAAGAGCTCTATTAGACCTAAAGATATTACCTATAAACTGTTAGATGTTGTCATTAAATAAACTTTATCTTCTAGTGTTCTTCATACACCTCTGCTGTTATCGGACAGTCGACTTCATCTGTTCCTCCAGTCTGACCTGAACATCCACAAGATGGATAGGTGTGCTCGAGGTAAGACCAGGTACACAGTGGCTGAAGCCATCCAGCGTTCCAGCAGCGGCGGCTACGTCAGCAGGCAAGAGAAGACATCCTCCTGTGACTATGACGGTGAAAGGTAGAGCTTGGACAGATGGTTTACTTTAAAAAAAAAAAAAAAGAGATCAGTTTAATTTCCAATGATGACCCCCCCCCACCCTTTTTCCCTTCCGCAGCTGCTCTTCATCGTCAGGATTTGGACTGAGTGTAGACACGACACTAAGGGAAAGCCCCCTCCCTTTCTTGGAGTCCACTGACCCGGAGCTGTGCAGCTGTCTTTCACAAACCAAGACCCATTTCAGTGCGTCGTGAAGCACAACAGTTTTACCTTGACCACCTCTCTACTGTTTGGACTCTGATCATTCATGCATCAACCTCTAAGTGATACTCCTGGAGCTCTTGCTTTTCTTAATTAACTTTCAAAGAGAAAAATTCTGTTTTAGTATTGGTAACTTTTTTAATTATTATTTGCTTTCCTCTACTTTGGTTATTATAGCTGGAAAAATACTTTTTTTTTTAAATGTATAGTAAAAGCAAATTTATAATTCTTAAATATTTACTAAGTATATTTTTATCTGCACTGGAGCTGTACTGATTGTAAAGGGTGTTTTGAGATGGTTTTAAGAAAATATTTGAGAATACTTCTATGTTTTTTCAATGATGAATAAATGGTCCTTTTTAAAGTAGAAAAAGCCTTGCATCTTGACAGAGTTGTGTTGTTTAAAATGGAATTGATAGGCACCGATGTCTCTTGTCTTTGACATGTGCAGTGCAACAGTCATGCATTGTTGTTACAGCCCAGTAGAGGGAGTCTAGACAAAGGACCTCAAGTAAAAGCAGCAGGGTGATGAAAGTCTACAGCGCTGTTAGAGGTGACTCAAACATGACATAAAACTTGCACTAAAAGTCCTTTTAGTTTGTTAAAGCATTTGGTGGAAGATTTAAGTGTGCATTTGAGTTGTTCTTGATTATTCTATGTCCAGTTATTAAAATTAGTTAGAAAAAAAACAACACATTGTGTGGTACTCCACTGCTAAAGAAAATAAATGACATTGGCATACACAGCTATTAGTGTAGTGCATGTGTTCTTATTTGCTAGTTTATTAGGAACAACTGGATTAAGTCAAACCTCTGCTGATATCCAGATCTGGGTTAATGTTGTGTTACAGTTGTTAAAAGGTTTTGCAGTGAGTCTTTGTTTAAATAAGACTCAATAAGAGGTAAAAATGTCTTTTGCCCAACACCTACAATTTAAAAGCTAAATAATTACAACCTTTGTAGTATTACAAAGGGCTGTTATATCAGACACATTTGGTTAGATGGAATATGCAGGCACCTAGGTGTATTTAATAAACTTTAGTAGCTATAATCAAGGTGTTGTTTCCTTCCCTGTTCACTACAAGCTGAATCTCTCTTTATACTGGAAGTGTTGGCTTACTTTGGGCATTATCTATGAAGTGTATGTGCATGTTTGATTTCAATAATCTTTCAATGTTGTTTTTGACAAGAAGCCTGGGGTCACATTTCAACTCCTTGTCACTGCTTTCCCAGGTGAGAGGGTCTAATTAAAGGAAGATGACAAATTAATTTAACCACAACATATCACACTTGGGAATTACCTGCAAGAAATAAGACGGCGTCCAACTGTGTGGGATGGATGCCAGAGTGCTGGACAGCCCTATAAATTGAAAGCTGATGAAAGAAGCAAAGGCTCATTAAAGAAGACAGAAGATGCCCTCACCCCCCTGAAACCATCTTCCTCCAACAGCTGAGTTGACATGGGCTGGCCCCACAGTAAACCTGGGCTGTCCCGTCTCTGTCCTCTTCTCTCCTTCCCCTGGATGGTGCTGTCTCCCTGTGCGCACGGGCCATAATGAAGCTGTCAGTGACTTCACACAGCAGCCACAGAGCTGTAGTGGCATGGCAAACACAGACACGTACGTACACACACACACACACACACACACACATCTGCTGGTGGAAACGCTGTGGATGAATGCACACTTTTCCCTCACCCACTGTCATTTTCAGCATCCCCCTGGTCTTTGGTTGGTGCTCTCCATCTCTGTTTGCTGTTAAGGTTGACCTTATCAACATACCCCATGACAGGAATACAGTGTGACACACACCCATGCACACACATGCAGTGTTTGGTTCAGAGCAAGTCAATTTCCTGACAAAATGAAATGCAACTGCAAGCGGTAGTATCTTGTGTTTGTGTGTGTCTGTCCGTGTGTGCGCACACATCTGCCTTTTTTGCAGCGGAGAACATCTAGCATTTGGATATTGAGTATTCACGGTACATGTCTATTTCATCTTGGTAATTTATAACTCAATTTCCAGTGTGCAGTGATGCGCTTCATACCTCCAAAACACAAAACAAAGCCCAAACCCAATTGTATTTCAAAGCAATTAGGGTGTCCACTGAGTTGTGAACGCATCACGTTGCGGTGGCTCTGGGCCCGTGTGAAATTTTTAATTGTTAATTTTCTGTCACATTAGTCAACTTCAGAGCTTTTGGACAGGTGACTGAGCTCCTTTGGGTGACACTCCAAAAAAACAACACTGAACATTTTCTCAGTTTTTTTGATGCAGCGGAGTTGATGGTGTTTTTATGAGGGAGGTGGAAAAGGATCCTCTGTATGTGATAAGTTAAATGACAAGATGGTAGATCATATTTACAGCTGTTTTATGGTCAGAATCTCCTTAATGCTTCCCCATGTGCTGGATGTCAATATTAGTATCATTTTATGAGTCTAAATTACTATCTCATTTAGACTTTCACCTGGAGCTTCTGGAGGGAATGGCTTCACCTTGTTGACCCTGCAAAAGCCAACAATGGCAAAATCCATATGAGCAATTAGCCTGCATATCTCTCTACCCACCTTTTTATTTTTGCATCCATCTATACATCACTCTTCCTCTCCAATCTCTCTATAGACTGCTAAGTTAATTAGCGGTTCTCTTTTGTATCAGGATGTTTTTCTTGCTGATGCTGCAGTCTACATCAGCTGTCCAGGATGAAGGCCTGCAGGTCTAAAGCTGCTCCCCATTCCTCTCTCTGCTCTCTCTCCCCTTTTTTGTTTGCAGGGGCCAAAGGTGACAAAATGCATTGTATTTGTGATCATTACCTCTAAAGTGCTATAGCATAAAGCATCATTAAAAGTCAATGTATCTCCCTCTCCAATCCTCCCCCCCAATCCCACATGCCTAAAACACACACACATACTCATTTTGCACGCACTCTGCACATCGCCGGTCATTTAACAGCTAAAATACGAGCTGTTCGCAGATAAATGTCACAGGGCCATCTATCTGTGAGTTTTAAAAGTCGGCTAATGGAGATGACATATTAGTGGCCCAAATGACTGCCATAAAAACTCTTGCCATACCTCGCAGGGCCGCCCATCCACTGAGCCTGCAACAGGATAGGACAGTGGCACTGCAAATATCTGTCGTCTGGAAAGATGGAGACGGATGGAGGGTGATGTCATATTTAGATGGACTTCTTTTGATATGATATACTATGAGGTTGTCGGTGTGGTGATCGGGGGATACCAACTGCAAGACAGATGTAGTGTATTACTGTGTTACGCAACCTCTACACAACACCTCTGATGTAATGCTATTGAACTTCCATAGTTTTTTGTCACAAATTATGAGCCAGGTCAGCTTTAGCATCAATGTCCATTTTTTTGTCAATAACAAAGCTCCCTTTAGAATCAATACCCTACTTGAAGATCCTCCACAGGTACTACATGTTCACCTCCTCTCCTCCTCCTATCTCTTTATTAATTACCCTCCTTTATCCGTGCGTGTCTCCCTCTCTCTGAGTGAATGGAGCAGTTGTAATTGCTTCTCTCTGGAGCAGTTAGAAGCGGCACAAAGGAACCGTATAGAAACCACATTTGCATTCAAGATGAGCTGAGACAGAGCGGAGGGAGGGTGCACTGCCCTGCTGCCCTACACTGAGCAGAACATTCACTCTCTCTCTCTGTCTCTCGCTCTCCTTTTCTCATCTATTGTCTCTCTCTCTCTCTCTCTCCCTCCATCCCTCCCTCCACCTTATCTTCTCCCACCACCCCCACCTCCCTTCTTTCGCTGCACGGCTCCCCTTGCATTGTCTTTCCGGAGAGTTCCAAGGTCGACAGGAGCTTGCTCATCAGAGCAGAGTATTGTACACTTAGTACGGGTGTGGACGATCTAATTTGTGTGTGCAAAAGCGTGTGCATAAAATCTAGTGTGTGTGTGTATGTGTGTGTGTGAGGTTGTGCAGGTTCTAAGGCCTGCATATATGTGAAGAAATAAGTGGCTGTGTGTGTGTGTGTGTGGGGGGCAGTATTTCTAATGGCTGGTAAAAAGAGGTGAAGGAGGAGAGGCTGTAATTAATAACTCATAAGCTCAGAATTGCAATTTTTTACAACCACCAATATCTCACCACCTCTTAGACCTATGCCATCACTCTCACTCACTCCTGTGGAGCCTACACAAACACACACACCACACACACACAAAAAGAAAAAGTCCTGAGGGCTCTTCTTTTCCCGCTTGATAAGCATTTCTCGTTTGTTTCAGCATTTTGATCAATACAGTTAAAAAGCCACACCAAGCATAATTAGGTCTGAGATGGCTCCCACTGTGACTGAATAGGCTTCACCTGGGGAGGTGCTCACTATTATCATCATTGTTTTTTATATGTGTGTGTGTGCGGCCATGTGCCCTGCCACACATAGTGTGATCTAATAAAATTGACAAAGTGAACATAAGGATGTAGATTAAAGGCGAACTCGGAGCTAAAGGTTGATTTTTTTTCTGGTGATGGAGTCGCTCATTCACTGTTCTCTCACTCGTCTCCATCTTCATTCCCATAATCATTTAGACAACCTTTACAATGCATCTCTGCCAGCACGCTCATTTCAATATGTTATAGGCCACCTCAATCATTTCTTTATTGGTTTATTTACTCAGAACGATACATAAATGGAGACCAGAGGGGTCATAAATTGTCCACAATTACCATTATACACAGTGAAGTGACTCTCCTTTGTGCTAAAATCCAGGGTGAAAACCTTCTTTAAATCCATCGTAGACAGCGGAGAAGGACGACTTCAGGTACTCAGTGCCCATTTACTCTCACATCACTGCATCTATCCCTCATTAATACCATAATAAACCTCACAAAGCTCCCTGTATATCAATTTTATGAACAAAATTCATCATTTGAGGCCAACAAAATGTAAGAAATCCCGTTCTGCAGAACCATTATCCCTTTATCAGCTGCCACTTCCTGTTTATTTTCGTTTATTTTCTGACACTGAAAAGTGTTTACATTTCAAAACTCTTACTTTCATCCCTTTAGCAGATATATCCGTGATAACAAGGACCTAGATATTTTAAGAAGTAAAAGAGACAACTTTTCTTTCAACCTGCTGTTTCAATTCATGATAATGAAATGCTACTAATTTGAAGATGACATTCTTATCATCTTTTGCCTCTTCCTGGTCTTTCAAGGTTAAAAAATGAAGAGTAACTGAGACAGCAGCAACATAAAACTGTTTTAAGTTGAACTGTTCCTTTAAAGACAGAGTTAGGGATAAGGACATCGCAATTCTGACCACAGCCAATATAGACCTTAAAATGATGTGTATGTGTTTGTGTGTGCTTGTGTGTGTGTTTAAGTGTTGCACAGGTGTCTGTGAGAGAGAGAAAGAGAGAGAGTGAGAGAGACCTAAACTGCTTCTGTTTTAAGGGGATAATTTCGTATAGGCGTATAGTTTGCATACACATACGTCTACAAGCAATATGCGTGTGTGTGTGTGTGTGTGTGTGTGTGTGTGTGTGTGTGTGTGTGTGTGTGTGTGTGTGTGTGCCGGGGAGGACGTGGGGCGCAGGAGGAGGATTTAGACCTATCATAAAGGAATTCTCCCCCCAGCCCGTAGCTCATCCCGACACTTTTATGCCTTTTTATTTTCAGGCCCATTGCAGCCAAGCCCGGAGATGTGATTTATACTGCCTGGCAGCATGGGCACTGCAGCAGGAAAGACAGATGGAAGGAGGGAGGAGATGAGGAGGAGAGGAGGAGAGGGGAGAGGGGAGAGGGGAGAGGGGAGAGGGGGAGTTGCCGACGGAAAGAGGGGAACGGGTGTGTGTTGAGGGGTTGATAATAAAGATGGTACGAAGAAGAGGTGAGAATAAAAAGTAAAGGAGAGACAGAAGGAAAGGAAACGAAAAATCTCCTTCCTTTTGTTCCCCTCTTCTCTTCTCTCTTTCCGCCACATCTTCACCTCTACATCTCTCTTTCTCTCTAATGAGTTATTGGCCCTGTCCGACTCAGGAAGAGAAGCCCCATCTCTCCACCAAACTGGCGCCCTGACAGCCTAAATCACCCTCCTTCCTCCTGCCTCCACCTCCCCCCTTATCCCCTCTATTTCTACTCCCCCCTTCAGGCGAATGGGACCCTCCTCCGCCTCCTCCTCTTCTAACCTCACGCCTGCCTGAGGTGTGTGAAATCTTCATGGAGCTCCTATTGATTGGAGTGGGAGGAGGTATTTGGAGGAAGGGGGGTGAGCGTTTGATAGGCTCAGGTCTGAGGTCGCAAGGGAAGTTGAGGATGCCGCCGCCCACAAAGAGACAGCTCACTTACAGGGAACATTTGGGGGGTTGAAGGGGGTACAGAGATGGGGGTACAGAGATGGTGGACAGAGGTGACGGGGTGATGAAATAGGAGGCAGGTGGATGCCAGAAAAAAAGGACTGGGATGTTGATGTTGCATGCAGGTGCATGTTTTAGATAAGTGTGTGTGTTTTGTCTGGCGTGTACTGTGTCTGTGTGTGTGTGTGAGAGAGAGAGAGAGAGAGAGAGAGAGAGAGAGAGAGAGGCACCTGCCTGCAAGTGTTGCGGTTGTGCTGTCTCTGCGCTGTAACATCTCTCTCTGTCAGCCAGCCGCCTGAGAGGAGATGAGCTGCCATGCTGACTGTCAGTCATCCATCAAAAACGACAGCACACACACACGCACACCCACACACAAGCAAAACATTCATTTTTTTTCCCACTTTCATCTAAATTTCCTCTTTGATAAAAGACTTTTTTTGTGTTTCTGTTCCTACATATTTCCCTCCTACTTTCCATCTGTCTCTATTGCGGATCATAACTGTCAAAAATGTAATTTAGAAAAGGATTTGTGTCCTAAATCCAGCCGTTTTCAACATGTTCTTTACAATCCAAAAGTTTCAAATTCATGCTCAATGGCTGCCGAATAAGATGATAAAATCATCAGGTTATAAAAGGAAAGTGGAGTATTTATCATACATAAAATACAATTCAAATACGATAAGAGAAAATTAAATGTAAGCCGAATCACAAAAGGCAGATACGAGTTTTAAAAAGTATATAGAATACCTCTGATATATTTCAGAACTCATATCCGTCTGGTTCAAAGAATCCTGGATAATCTCAAAAGAGAAACACACTGGTATGAAAAGCAGAGTTGCACATCGATAAATTTACCCCACAACTAAGGTCAGTTGTAACATCAGTTGGGGTTAATTGTAACAATCATAAAATGTGCCCATTTTCTAATTAAATTCTAATTATCTTTGTCATTACTTTTAATGGGGTCATTTATAATGTCTCAACAACAGAACTGTGCACGCTGCATGCTTCTGTGTGTTTTAAAGGAGCAAATATGTATGTATGTATGTGTGTGTCAGAAGAGCTAAACTGAGAACAGCGTGATGCTAAATAACAATCTCAATCTCTGAAGTGTTTTTTTCCCCGGAAATGCTGCAGCAGCAGGGAACTCACAAATTTGTTTCATGTTAATGGGAAAGGGAGACGAGAGTGGCAGCAGGAATTTGTTTGTCGAAAAACGTTTGTTCAGATGAGCAAACAGAATTATGTTGCTGTTGTGTGTCTGCATTTTACAAAAGACTTAACTTACATTAAAAAAAATCTGCAAATATTTCCTGCATGAAGCACAAGTGTTCATCTAATAGGCTTACAGGCTTAAGAAATACTGAGGCTGCTTTTGTCCTTTTAGATGTAATTGTTAGTATTGTTTCACTCGTCTAATCCGTGTCTTTGGAGTGAAAAGGATTCGAATCATTAACTCAGACTTTGGAAGTATACTTCCTAAAGAAATTCATTTTAAACAATAAGGGGACTTTCATATTTTGAATTAAATATTTTTGGGTGTGTATAGCAAGAAAGTGAATGTATAGTTGACATAAATCTTCAGTACATGTGTTAACTGTCGTACACCAGTGTGTCATCAACAGCAGCAGGGTGATTCTTTTTTAATTTTTTAACAGAACCGTTGAGCTGCACAGCGGATGAACAGTCGGGTTTAAAAATGTAATTACTTGACATTATAAAAAAACAGAATATCACAAGCATTATTCTGTAACCTCTTGTAACAGATAATTTTTGGGGTTTCTGCAAAAGCACAAGAAAAGTCAGCCATGAACATCTCTTGATGTGATTGTGTGCATCCCTGAGTATTACTCAAACATACTTACAACAGTCTGTGTCACTCTTTGAAGTATCTTTGAGGTTTCATTTCTCTGAGTAGTTGGACACCTCGTGATGAAGGAGCTTTGCGATGACAGAAAGGTCAACACTTTCTTACATTAGAGAGACTTTAGACTCACACTGCTTGGCTGATGAGAAGGCAATATTTTGCTGCTGGTGAAGATGACAATGGGGTCTTTACGAGGATGAAGATACTGGCTTTTTATCACGACGTCATAAGCAGTTGAATATATCACGCAGTCACTGTGTTCAAATTGCTGGTTGCTGTTTCCTTAGCTAGTTTGAGCAACTCCTTCAACGCCTCTCATTGTGTTTTTTTTTTTAATTCAGAGGACCAGCCCTGCCGGAGCTCTGTTTAACCATAACCGTCAGTCGGAGTTGGAGCCGTGTTAGCTTAGCACAATTTATGATCACGTTAATTGCTCCTCTTTCCGTCTCCCGCCACATATCTTTGAACGAACAAACATGTGCTGCGCTGTTTCTCCAACTGCTTGTCGTGGTAGGGCATTACAGCTCTTAGTGGCATGATGAATTTGATAAATCCCCTTATCGCCCCGGGAGACAATTAAAGCGCATGTGACAGGGGTCCCTATCTCCGCTCTCCTCCTGTAGCGCTTCATTTAGAAGCCATTTGTCTCCGCTATGGATTTCCTATTTTTAATGGCGTGCGTATGCAGGGGTCGGGGCCATGCTGAATAATAGATGTTTTCACTCCTCTCTCTCTTTCCCTATAATTCTCCCCTCTCTCTCTCTCTTTCTCTCTCTCTCTCTCTCTCAGTCATTTCCTCATTGCCGGGGCCCCTAGGGAGGGTGTCGGTGTCACTCTGGGAAACCAAGGTGCAACACTCCCGGTGCTCTCTGATTCTGGCAGGAGGCTATTCAATCTAGCGTGCAAAGCTTTCTGGTGAAAGCAAGCGGCAGACAGTGAGCTGATATCAACGGGCACACGTTAGCCCTCAGCCTCCCCCCCCCCCCCCACCTCCTTCATGCCTCCCCCAAGTAAAGGACGTTTATCACGGGGAGCGGGGCCGCTGCGCACTGAGGTGATATATCGCCCTGGCCAAGCGCGAATGAATAGACTAGTAATTATCCTGTTAAAAGGGTGGCCAGACAAAGAGAGAGCCTTGCTATAATTTAAATTGTTTTGTTTCCCCCCACAGTGGAAGCCGGGCCTCACTGACTGACATCACGGAATGGGAAAAGTGAGCCTATTTATAGCTTGAGACGTTCAGCTAATTGTAGAATTTAATAAGGTTTCTGGAAGAGTGGTTTCTGTAAAAGCCGAGGCCTCCGGTCGGCTCTTACATCTCCTTCACATCTTTCTTTGCCTCTGCCGTTGCTTATATTTCCACACCATCTTCCCTTTTTTGTGCATCCTGGCCTCCCCCCTATACCCCCCCCCTCCCCCCCCCCCACTCCAAACCCTCTCCCTGTTATCTCCCATCACATAAAATCCACCTTGGACTAATACTGCTTTCGGTTGGCCAGCGTGACTCTGATTGTCTGATTCTTGGCATGTCACAGTGGCTTAAGGTGTGAATATATGTGTGTGTGTCTATGATCACATGGTGAAGATGCGTCCAAGTATGTTTGTGTGTGTGTGTGTGTGTGTGTGTGTGTGTGTGTGTGTACATGTGGTCTGGTGTGCGTGAGACAGGGGTAATTGAGCTCAGAGGGTTTTCTGTCTTTGGTGGCAGAGGGGAAATTGGAATCTTCAGAATCCATTAGAGAGATCCTCTCACAGTGTGCGTGTTTACGTCTTGTGTGTTTTGTTGTGTGTCTGTGTACTTGTGTCTGTGTCATGTATGTTTGGTAAGTGGCAGAGACAAAAAAAGGCACAAATGAAAACAAAGACTTGCTGTGTAACAAAAGCATGCACCAAAATGTGCGTGTGTTAAAATGATACGAAAAGTTAATTTCACTAAGGATTTTTGCTTTGTGTGTCTTAATCTGTGTGTGTGTGTGTGTGTGTGTGTGTGTGTGTGTGTGTGTGTGTGTGTGTGTGTGTGTGTGTGTGTGTGTGTGTGTGTGTGTGGAGTCCCTGGTGTACACACAGACACTAACTGACTGAGCACCTTCATAGACTGCATAGGAAAGAGGGATAAAGAAGAGAGGGAAGGTGAGCAGAGAGAGAGAGAGAGAGAGAGAGAGAGAGGAGGAACAGCAGGTAGTCAGCAGCAGATGGTCTCCCACTTCCTCCCTGCAGAGCGATAACTCTCCTCCTCTTCCTCTCCTGCCTCTCGACATCACACGTCGCATAATGTATCACCTCACCTCAGCGTCCTTGGTCATGTACAGTATTTACCTTTTCATTGTCTAACACTTCATTCATGAAGAATTCACCTTGTGTTGGGATGATTCAGAGATTTGTCATTGTTATTCTTGGATGGCCGTGAGATAGGTGATAATTATTCTGAAATTCTTAATTTTTCAAAATGTCAAGAAATCCCTGAAAAAGACTAGAGCGAACAACCAATTAGTCCTTCTTTTCTCCTGCAAAGACAAAACCTGACATTTCGGAATCCTTTGTAACAAGACCTAAAGCATTGGACTTACTTTTAGTTTTTTGTTACAATTCTTCATGCCAAATTGTTGGATGATATCAATACATTGCTCTACATGTTATCAGAACTCCTATATTGCAAGATGAGTTTGGGCAAAGTTATTATTAGTGCTAATAAGAATAAACCAATAAATGTATTGCTCTATGTATTTAAACAGTGCCCTATAAGTGCAACATTTGCTCCTTTTGAGGAGAGTCTACCCATAAGAACAATGCATGCCAATTTAAGGAAGTCATCATGCCTTGTTTAAAGATTAAAGTGAACATTTGTTACAAAGATTCAGAAATGAAACTGAAAATTAAATTGATCTCTATTTACAGATTTGACATGAACATATGGAATCTGTTCACATGGGGAAGGACTTTTGCATGATAATTGTTCCCTTTATGTGGGAATCTGACGACAGATGATCTTTCTCTATGAACAGATATCTGCCTGAAAGAGCAGCAGCTAACAATCCGTTCTAGATTAAAATAAATTCAACTTGAGCAAAAAAAATCTGCTTTTTAGCTGCCAATCAGTGTTTAAATTCACCGACATCCTGGAGTTAGCTGTTGGTTGTTTGTATCACATTTTGGCACAAGAACCTACATGGATGTTAATTGTATTTTTTTCGCCTCCATTCTTTTTACAAAATTGGTTGCAAGTCTCTGAAAAAAAGTGTTCCAAAACAAAAACTTTCCTGTGTGGCATAATTATTTTGGAGTTTGAGGTAAACCCATGCTTTAAATATGAACATTATACTTTTTAAATGTCAAAATGAATTCTATAACTCACAAAAGAACTAGTTAGATTTGGCTTTTCTCCTTTTTTCATGTAATGACATTTATGGGCAAAGTTCAAGGGACAAAAATGAAAACATGTAAATTGTGACTTTCTTGGAAATGAGAGTGATAAGGGGACTTTCTTTTAGACCAGAGTGTGTGTTGTTGTGGAAAACTAGCGCCGATCAATGCGCTCACACAGTTACTGCTTTACTCACAGCTTCTTTAACATCCACAGTGCGTTTCTGTGTGTGTTTTGCTTTTTACAAACATTATGTATAAAGTCTTAATTATGTCGCCACCTGTGCTTAAATTGATATGAAACGGCATCATGCAGTGCTGTACCGTCGTACACATATGTATGTACCTCAGTGTGTGCGTTATCTGTGTATGTGAGTGAGCATGTCTGTGTGTGTAATGATTAGCGTTCTCTTAATGGGAAAATAACGTCAGAGCCACTGGGACGTTTAATCCATCTGAGCTGATTCTGTTTCCATCACAGCTATTGATCAACTCCAGTGACAAATCAGCAGAGGGGCTGCTGGTCTGTGCGTGCGTTAGTTTGTGCATGTGTGGTGAGGGGAGCACCTTACGCAGCATTTTACTATGTCACAAAGTGAACCCACAATCCAACAACAGACTTCAATAAGGTGTTTTTTCCTTTGGTTTCCCTCTTTTTTTTTATTTTTTTTATTTTTTAAGTTTTCTTTTATTTATCCCTTCATTTTATTCCTTCTACTTCTCTTTTTTTGTGTTTTCCTCTGCATACTCATCGTCCCTCCCTCCCTCCCTCCCTCCCTCCATCCCTCCATCCCTGCCTCTCTCTCTCTCTCTCTCTCTAGTTGTTAAGTGGTATTGGCTTTAAAGGGGCAGCAAATCAGTTGCTGATTAATACTGAATTTTTGGGGCCATTTGTCTGCACTGTTGCCCCTGTCTGTGACACCCTCCCCCCTTCTTTTCACCCTCCCTCTCTCTCCTCCTTCTCTCCCTCTCTCTCTCGTTCTCCTCCCCTCGGCGGTGATGAATGACCGGCCGATTGCCGAGGGATTAGAGTCGTCACGGTTACCTGTGCCTTGACAAAGTGGTCCTGATTGGTGACCAAGGCACTTCAGGGGGGTCACTTCTCAGAATGAACTAATATGTGTGTGTGTGTGTGTGTGTGTGTGTGTGTGTGGTCAGTTTTTTCTGTGAAGTTGTGTGTGGTCTGTATGTGTACAGGCAGGGCAGGGTTAGTGTACACAGTTTATCATGTTTGTTGCTGTGATTAGGGGCAGGGCACTGTTGTATGTCTGTGTATGTGTGAGCGTGTGAGTGTGGGTGTCTGTGTGTGTGTGTGTGGGTGTGTGTGTGTGTGTGTGTGGGTGTGTGTGTGTGTGTGTGTGTGTGTGTGTGTGTGTGTGTGTGTGTGTGTGTGTCGGGGTTTAAACACTTCAAGATGCTGATTCTGTGCGACAGAGATTGGCGAGGTCCCGGCAGCTATGTGACCATGCTGACACCCGTGAAGCAGGTAAACGGGTGCTGGTGGACACTGATGAATCGGCACTCGGAGGAATCGAACACAAGCCTAATCAGCGCATGGATCCCCCTGCAGCAACATTTTTCAGTTTTGTCCTGACTTATCAGGTGCAGGCCGTCAGCAGTGTCAGATCCCATTGGTCCCGCCCCTCTGTCACTTACACCCATCGGTGATTAGGTGCATTACAAATTAGCAAGCCGGGGCTGGATGCAGTGGCCCTGCGTGTACTTAGGTAAGTGTCATTTGCGTGCACAGGTTGAGCTGCACAGCATGAGGTGTCTATGATCACCTTCAAAAACAGCTGTTCTTGACAGTTAGGTTGTTTGAAGTTCAGGTCATCGTACAAAGGCACGCGAAAAGTTTCTGTCACGCCAGCTGGGAAAAGGGATGGTGTCTGACAAAGGTTTGGACCTGGGTTCTGACCTGAAATGTCATGAGCACATATGCAAACAACAGCTCAAAGGAGGGACGGACTGGGACTAAAAACAGCACTGGAGTGTCATTGATTCATCGTAACTCGTGATATTATCCAGGATATCACATCACCATATTATTTGGATGTCGTGTTTAGAGAGGCATCGATTTCAACTTCTTTGGCCGATTCGATTCCGATTTCCAATTCATTCCAGGTCTGACCTGTAGATTCAGATTTAGTCCGATTCCAGACATGGAAATTAACTTTTGTGTTCATAATAAAGCATTCACTGTTAATTTACAGTTGAACAAAAACATTTTTTTTTTCAAAAGGGCCCCATGTTAAATGACCATCTCTAATTCTCGCTCAAACAAATAACCCCCACACAGTTTTGAGCATCAATCCCTATATTTTCCTGTATTCTTTTGAACATTTTTAAGCCCACAATCTAGATGGATTTTTAGTCTCCCAACCCAGGGGAGCAAAACACACAGTGAGATATAGAGAGACGGAAAGCAAAGTGCATGCACACTGTACAGATAGACAGCTGTTGCGAAACAAAAAATAGTCATTTCATAACTCTCTGTGGTGCCAATGAAGTGCAAGAAACACAGTGAAGTCTGCAGTCTCTGTGCACAATGACACGCAGAGAGACAGCTGTCTCATAAACAGTGCAAGTTCAGAGTATTTCAGTAGATACGTGCAGATGGGCACCTCTCGTCCACACTGCCAACATGTTTGCTTGTGTGTGTGGATTTTGTGTAGTGTCCCTGTGCCCATGGCAGCTCCTGTGTATGAGTCTGAGATCATAACAGAATCTGATACATTTGATTGGACCAGCTGGTCACAAAAAACCCCAAAACAAAATAGTGTTACATGCGTGGCAGCTGCCAACCGTCCTGGACCACCGGCCCTTCTCTGATTCTCCAGAATGTTCAGATTGCTCGTCCGCCGCTGGCTCAGAGAGTCAGTTGACGTTAATGCACAGGGGATAAAACGAAGAAATTAATGTTTAAATGGGTGAGGAAAAATGTTGAAAAGTCATGCTTCCATGAAGGGTCGGAGAAGAGTTTGCTGCATGCACTATATAATGGCGTCATACTTTCATCAAAATCAGCAATGACATAATATGTTTAGAAGAAAGTTATTTGTCCCTCCTTGTTCATGACACTCAAGGATTGTAGGTGACAAAGAGAAACTCTTTAGCTGTTTTGGTTGCTCATGGAAGAAAGGGGTAAAATGGTAGTGCTGTGTTTGGATGGTGAGTGTTGTACAGGTGGTGTCGGTAAGAACACCCATGAAGCAGGTTTTCTTCTTTGTCCAGACTCCTTTATTTCCAATTTGTTTGTAAAACAGTTGAGTGGGTGTGTGAGTAGTATTCAAACCTCCAAATTGGGACACTTTAACCGTACCCATCACATGCATCGACCTGCACTGGTCACACAAGGTGCTCTCCTGAGCAACACGTTTAAGTTTACAACAGTGCTACTTCCAGCCTGTACCCACTGTTTGTGTTCTTGTTTTAATATGGCTTTGAATGTTGGCATTTCCACCACGGGTGACTGAAAATAAACAATTTCATTGGCTAGTACTTTCTCTAAGTGAGCTGTAACTCCAGGAGTGGAGCTCTTTGCTTAACGCTGACTTCCTTTTCAGCCAGCCTAGCTGTCGTCAAGCAGCAGGCTCAGTTATTATGATAAGCTAGGCTAGCTAAGCAACAGCCACAACCCTGAGATTGATTGACACATGAACAGACAAATTGGTATTGAACTTTAACTTTTTTTTGGATTAGTGACATTTTACTATTGGTTAAAACAGCAACAGCCTTGGCAACAACATTGTTTGACATTGATACAGACTAATCAGTTTTACAAGCATAGTGTATAGTTTTGGTTGGTTAAAACCGGGACAGGGACTGTTCAAAAATGGGAGGTATTAGTGTTTTATAGATATTTGAGGGGACTTGGGACACAGAGCTTGAAAACGGGACAATCCCGGTCAAATTGGGACATATGGTCACCCATGTGTGAGCGGTCCACAACAAATTCTGAGGGCAGAAATCAAAGACTGCTCTGAAGATAACATCCTCCGTCCTCAGGGAAGTGGGGTAAGCATGCTTATTGCTTTTGCACTCAATGACAAAACTCAAATGGCTTTTGTATAGACGCATGAGATAACTGTTCAAATGGAGATAACAGCCAAAACATTAATGTGAAAAAAAGAAGTTAGTATCGCGGCTTGAAACCGCTGTCTGAATAAGGCTACTGTAAGACAACTTTAAAAACCTTTTGAAAACGTTTTTTTCTTCATTTTTGTGACAATTTATAGCATCTGAAACAGAAAGCCCCTATCACAAGAGGGAGAGACCTCAGAAGATGTATTGTGTATGTCCACATGATAAGAAATGTTACGTATCATATTGTATCATACACAACCTTGTATCTATCCTAAAGCTTACATTCTACTCCTCGTCATAATTCTTTTTTTTTTTTTTACCTCCGTCTCAAATCTAACAACCAAAAAAAAAAGGTGATAGATACTCACGTTGAAAATGCAATTATCTTCCAGGGCACAGGGTTTCATGATGAGACACGCAGAAGGAGGAGAGATGACTTTAGATGGATGAAAGAGGAGGGCCTTTCTCTGGTGGCTTTCTCTGAGGAGCTGTCAGAGAGGGGGATCCTGGGAGGAGGAGCAGAAGATCCCTCCTGTCCCCGCAGGCTGCAGAAGGATGAAGGATGGAGAGATGAAGGGATGCGTAGTTTGGTTTGAAGAAGATTATGTCAGGGCAGGAGAAGCTGAGGAAGAGCCTTGACTAATTATAGTCATCTATTTCAGACACAATTAAAACCTGGCTAATTTACTGCAGCAGCCCGACGCACGCACACCCAGCTGATTTATACCAGAGCTCAATGACACCCGGAGGACATTCTCACGCACACGCATACGCACACGCACGCACGCACGCACGCACGCACGCACGCACGCACGCACGCACACACACACACACACAGGGCTTGAGTAAACAAGGATAATATATTAACACAACACAAACTTTTGTGTCTTATACATGTTCAAAGAGTCAGGAAACTCCCGGTACCCTGTCAGGTTCAAAGTCTCTACTATTGTGTGTCTGTTATTGGAGTAACAGTTCTTCACAAAAGAATAAACAGACAGGAAATAATAAGAGTAATCAATTAAATTACAAAAGGTCAAAACAGGAAGAAAAAGGTAATAAAAAAATTAAAGAAGAAATTAGATGAATAAAAGAGTAAAAATGACTTCAGTATAAATATTTATTAGTATATTAGTGAATACATTTAAATCAGTAAAAGGTTGAATAAGACAAAGTAGACACCGGACATAAAAAATAGTAAAACAATAGTAAAAGCATTTAACGGGGCTGTAAAATAACTCCATATTAAAACCAGATTTAAAAGTACGAAAAAAGGTACGAAAAACAATGAGAGAGCTCACTCATTTTAATATCATGAGGAAGTGAGCTCCAAAGTTTTAGGGTGTGAAAACAGAAATATCTCCAAGCTGTGCGTGTGTGGGACATATGGGGAACATTTAAAAGGCAAGCATCATACCGTAGGGCCTGGTCAAAAAATGGATAAAACAACACATTTTAAAGAGAAACGTTGTTTATGTTATTGATGATTCTTTGAAAATGTTCTCACACAAATGGCAGTGCCATTCAAGGCCCGCCATCATTTAATACATTTTCACATAGGCTACTGAAGATTGGGTTTAGAGTGTCACCCAAGGACACTTCAATACAGTATGGAAGAGAGCTTCGAACCTTCAGATGGGTAAACAACCTGCTTTTCCTCTGAGCACAGTGACCCCCTTTGACTCACTGTGCTGTTAGTGTCTTTCCAAGGATTCTGCACTCAAGCGCTTTCTGTTACTTAACACCAGTATCGAGACATACATCAGAACCTAATAAGCAGGTATCTGTATCCCTGCTAGGAAATAAAGAAGGTTTCTTTTAAGGAACCCTGATGGGGTTACTTAAAAACAATCCTTCACCTGCCTCTTGATCTTACATTTAATAAATGTGTGTTAGAGTGGCAATTTCCCTACGGTGCACCAGATCTCTCAGCTTTTTTTTTAAGTCCAGTAAATACACAACTCTTAGCTAACACCACAACAAGAATCCAGACTCAACAGTTAAAACCACGGCGAGCACATCACCTGTGATGCTGCAGTCAGGACTGGCTCAAGGCATTTAAGCGATACAAGCTGAAGCCTAAAGCCCCACGCTCAAGAGGCAGGTGAGGGATGCTTCATCCCCGAATGTTTTGAAGAAACCCTTTATATGATGTTACATCAGCAACTAACATGCTCCTCTGCTTCTCTGTCTAGTTCCCTACGCAACATCCGACACCTTAGAGGAGAAGATGAAATGACAAAGCTTTCAAATGTTCTAACTTTTAAGAAGACAGAGTATATGTCAGCCTATGTAGCAACTTCTCATCAGAGGCAGATTTCTAACATGGTGTAGGCTACAATTTTCTTCATAGTGATCACTGATTCTGTCTTTTAAAAGGCCATCTGATCCCACTGCATTCCTGTACGTTATAGTCTACAGACAGACAGGCAGGCAGGCAGATAGACAGCTAGACAGACAATAATATGATGGAGGGAGAGCTGGTGATAGTTGATCAGAAATGAACAGTGCAGCACTACACAGCATGTAGGCTATCTGGAAATGTGTATTGTAAGTTTTTGAGTGAAGAAATAACCACTTCTTTAGTCTACTACTACTACTACTACTACTATAATTATTAATAATAATAATAATAATAATAACAAAATATTTAAAAAAGTAAAGGTAAAGAAATGCATACAATAAATTCCAACAAAAGCTAGTAAATGCTAACAGAGAGAAAGACCATGTTACATAAACATCATGGTTACTGGTCATAAGGTTATTATTACAGTGCGTTAGAGAGGCTAAATGGATTTGTTCATTTACAGTAGATAACAAATGGTCAGTTGGGACCAAGTGTAATCACACAATACAGTTGTATTGAAACTCTTAAAGGCTGTACTGCATATTTATACCAATATTTCTCAGATACCCTGTAAAACACACATTTTCATCAGTTTTAACCACCTCATCTTTAGTCATGGATATATGACAGTCAGTGACTTGTCTGCATTATAGTGTCTACAGTCTCTTCTTGTTTAAAGTCTAAATGGGACACAGTAAATGGTAACACAGAAATTTCCAGCTCCGACTAAAGAACAACTTCTCAGAAATGTATCTTTGAGAGATATAAAAATATAAAAATTGAAAAACGATATTATAGCTCATAAGCTAAAGTGCATCATCCACTTCAAACCCTTTAAACCCTCCTCTGTCAGGGAATAAACAGGTTCACAGAGTAGAGACCAGAAGTTGATTGTAACATTACACCCTTTTGAGCAAACAGTGGGAACTTATTGTTCCTACTAGTAAACATGTAAACTAAGCGTTTCCTGTATCTGAAAAATTCTTTATTAAACAAATCCTAAGGGCAGCTTGTCATGAGATAGTAAACAGAAGTGTAGAGAGAATAATGATCACAAATTCTACTTAATAGGGTTTGCATGTCTGAAAAGGCTAACATATAATCAGCAATCTTTCAAGCTAAAGTAGCACACCATCTAGCGTCACATCATAAAGTTTCTAAAACAAAACATCTTAACAGGGCAATTTTTTTGGTGTGATGGCCAAACAATGACATGCACAGGTGTAACAATCTGTTTAACGATGCTAGCATGAACAAAACCAAGACCTTTCTTCGTGCCCACATAAATGAGATGCAGACCTCATTAAAGTTATAAATTACCCCTGTGCATTTCTGATAAGACATGGCAACCCTCATTTATCCCCTCAAAACACACACACGTACACACACATGTAGAATGTACACACACACACACACACATCCCTTGTGTGTAGGACTTGTGTGTGGGATTGTATGTTGTGCACAGAATGTGGCCTGTGTTGCTGCTGCTTTGGCCACCTCCGGCAAACAACAACAGGTCAGATCAAAACAGTGAGTGAGTGTTACAGAGAGAGAGAGAGGGAGAGGGAGAGAGAGAGAGAGGGAGAGAGAGAGAGAGAGAGAGAGAGGGGGGGGGAGGGAGAGAGGGAGAGAGAGAGAGAGAGAGAGGGGGGAGAGGGGGGGAGAGGGAGAGAGAGAGAGAGGGAGAGAGGGAGAGAGAGAGAGAAAGAGAGAAAGAGAGAAAGAGAGACAGAGGGAGAGAGAGAGAGAGAGAAAGAGAGAGAGAGAGAGACAGAGAAAGAGAGAGAGAGAGAGAATGGGGGTAATAACTGAGAAAGGAAAATAGGGATAAAGGGCAAGAGAGAGCAATATGTCAGCAATTTTCTGGGTCCTCCAATAGGTTCTCAGGTGTAAGGTTGCTTGGCAACCAAGCTCCACCTTCTGCCAGGATAGGCCATGTCCGTCTGCATCTGCTCCTCCTTCTGATTTATCAATCAAGGCAAAATCTTGACATTAGACACGCCCATGTGGGTGGTTCTGCCAATAGAAACCCCCCCCTCTCTCTTTCTCTCTCTCTCTCTCTCTCTCTCTCTCTCTCTCAGATAACAGCCCTCAGGTGATGCAGCGCTTTAAGGGTTAAGTCGGCAGCATGCTGGATCTCTGCAGAGGTGACAGATGCTTCCTATCCCACCCAGCACCACAGGGGAACCAGAGACACTCAGCATACCAATGAGCCACTGTCTGACACACAAACACAAACACACACACACACACACACACACACACACACACACACACACACACACACACACACACACACACACACACACACACACACACACACATACATGCACACACAGGCATAAATATGCATATGTGAGCACGCAGAGATCACAACCTAACCCGAACACACACACACACACACACACACACACACACACACACACACTCCAACACATGCATATATGCTTGGATGCATACACTGTGCTCCTGCTGGGGGCTGTAAAAGATGTCATATTTATGATAATCATCTGCATGGGCATCATTTGAACATCTTCCTGCTTTGTACGAGCGGCGCTAAAACAAATAGAAGTGCATGGCTTCCCTTCCAGCTGGAGTCATGGCAGATGTGATCCTTTGTCTCAGCACACGACCTGCTATGTAGGGCCACTGCACACACAGCCACACAGTAGCATCACCACTCACACATAGACTCACATAAATGCACACATGCATGCAGATAAATTCAAACATATGGTCCAAACACAGTGCGTGCACACAGGCAGACGCACACGCGCGCTATAAAAGTGACAGCTGTCTTTATGATGGAGCACTCAGAGAAGGGGAAGTGAAGGCTAAGCCGCCGCTCAACATGGTGCCGAGAAGACCTGCTATTCATTTTCAGCTTAATATGTTCCAGCCCATTGGAAAAACATTGCAGCATATAATGTAAGCAATTTCATCTGCGCACACCAACCTCTCACAGCTTTCCGTCTGAAGCGCCCGGGAAAATGAAGAGAGCAGATTTAGCCGACGGTTGACTGACTTCAAAAATAACACATGGCCTGGGTGTGTGTGTGTGTGTGTGTGTGTGTGTGCGCGGAGGGAAGATGTCTGTGTGTTTTTTGTCTGCGTTAAGCATTTGCATTGAAGCTCATTTAGCTGTGTGCATGTGTGTGCGGGTATTTGGATAAGTTTGTGTGTTAATTAATGTGTTGCCATCCACATATCTGTTATGCATCCCTGCACATTCACACTCCATGGCTGCACTGCTTGATTGTGGTGTTTATCCACCAAAACAGCAACGATGATCAGCAGAGTGACACCGGATGAATGTCTCTACCATCACAGATGCAAATAAGATATAAACTCAGAAAAACTTGGGCACACACACACACACACACACAGATATTGCTTTGCACACATAGTGCATTGCATTTGAGACACCAAACACTCTCTTAGAACATTATGTTAGCACATACACGTTGCCACATTATGCATAAAATGGTCTTTCTTGCTGACTAGAATGCTCACACACTCACACAAACATGCACAGTGAAGCCCCAGACGGTCCCCTAGCATCTTTATATGAGTAAATAAATGGTGTGCTTGGCAGTGGGTAAATGCATGTGCTCTCAGCCTGCGGGCCCAGATGGCAGCCCAGTCGTTTGCTTTACCTTGTTTTGTTTAATTACTACAATCAACTCTCTATTTCTCCAATTAATCACCACCAACCTGTTCCATTAGTCTCTCCCTCTCTCTGTGTGTCTCTCATGTGCACACAAACCACTAGGGCTGCACACAGCAAACAACAAATGCAGCAAACATACTATGCTTACGTCAAGCTTGAACAAATTATAATGTGAACGCTGCACTGACACACACTGCACACGTATTTAAATGTGTATTAACTTCATCAAGAGAAAGTGAAAGAAGAGAAACCAAGTGGCCTACAGAGCTGCTGTGGGGATGAGGGTTGGAGAGAGAGAGAGAGAGAGAGAGAGAGAGAGAGAGAGGGCGGAAGAGTGGGGCGTGAAGGCAGCGCGTGGAGGTGCGCGATGTGGATGACAGCAGCCGGGCACGCGAGAATAACGGGGCGGAAAGCACTTCATTACGTCCTTTTATTCCGTTATAATCACCATCGCGGCCATCACTCCTCGGCGACACCGGGGCCCGGGCACTGACGTGAGGATTGATGCACCGGAAGTGCGCGGCTCCCGCAACACAATAAACAACACCATTAACCAACGTGGCCCCGCTGACGACGTAAACAGTTCATATTAATTATAGTCTGCCACCAGGTTGCATTTTACCCGCCCTAATATGACGGCAGCCAAGAAGATTGTCAATTATAATTTCATGTGTAGGCCTTAGATGGTCCACACGGATGCCGGTTTAGCAGCTTGTAGGCCTAAAAGAATTAGAAAGTGTAGCCTGACACAAAGCGAAGCAGAGATTAATTGACACACAACGGCACTGTGTCATTTTGTCATCAAACAACGAGGTAGGCCTATATTTAAGCATGTGTGTGTTTTAGGCAGGTTAACATGCTATGTGTTGTTAATAATGAAATGGATAAAGGCCTATGGGAAATTCCTGTTATTAGGCCTAATAAGCCTACCTGATTAAATGTTTCAAAATGCTGCATTGTATTCAGTGTAGCCTATTCAATATCGTCCCTTGCTCACTGGATTAAGGTCTCAGGAAGTAAAATATGACTTCCAAGTCATACAGCCTGATAACGACACACCACTGCCTTGTCTGACTGAGGCCATTATTGGTCGTTTACTGCCATCTACAGGCCAACAAGCTGAACAGCATCCAATGATGAATAACAGATTCATCTTTTCGCTGTGAATCGATCGTACTAATTTTATAGGCCTACAAACATGACAGTTTTTAAATACCTTTCATGGCTTTAATCAGTTGATTAATTTGAGTTTTTATTCATCATCGTGTTTTAATAATCTGTCCTCTGACGTTGATCTGTCTTGATAGTTATTTTTTCTCTGGAGACAAGTCCTGAACGAGGAGCAAAAGGGGGTTATGTGATTAAATGAATGATGGCCGAATGTTACTTAGCTGCTTCAGTGTCAGTGTCCTGGTTGTGTTCATGTTTTTACACGGTCTCTTGTTTACAGCAACACTTGAATAGAAATCAGTGCCTCTGCCATTACCGTCATTAAAGTAATCACTTTTATAACCTCCATTACTGATTGCTTTTAGCATGTGGTTACTTGGGCATACATTTAAATGCACTTGAATTGCTTTACAGCATAAAGCATAGTGGTGGTTACATGTTTTGTGTGTGAGTGTGTGTGTGTGTGTGTGTGTGTGTGTGTGTGGGGGGGGGGGGGCATATTGGTATGGCCTCTGTGGTCAAAATGTAAAAGTGTAAAAGAGACCGTTTTCAACTTCAGCTTCATTTTGTTTGCCCCTATATTTAACATGCAGTTTTAAAGATTGAGTGACAGCACAGCTCTCCCTGGATCTAAACTGTGCTGGGATTGGTTTCTCATTACACCAAAAGGAAAAAAAATGGTTATGGTTTTATGATTGAAGCTAAAAAGCTCAACTAAATCTCTCTCTTTTTTGCTTAACTGATTTACGAGCCTACCTTTTCTAGGAGCAAAGGTATATTCATGCGTGCACTTTGACCTCATGGAAGCTGCAATATGCAGAAGAAAAATAGACACAGGATTGACCTGCTCAAACCCCAGGGTGTAAATTTCCAAACTTTAAAGAGTTTTTATCAATTCGAATAGAATATAAAAGATAACATATGGCCACTAAAGAGCCTTATAGGTTAGGGTCACCCACGGCTCCCTAAAGGTTTTTGCAGAGCACAAACTCTGCAGCAGTCCACACTTACATAACCCTCATGACTGCACTGATAAATCACATCAAAACAACATCATGATTTTGTTTGATTATCTTCATTGTGGTTCTGTGCATTCTAAGAAGGATTAAATAACAGGAAAGAAGCTTTTGTTTGCTTTCATTATAAACAAACTGTAAAATGACCCAGTGCAAGGACGCATCGCAGGCCTCCTGGGAAACACAATCGGTCACGCTATTAACAAGATATGTAAATATTGTGATGTTGGAACTGGTTAAAAAGCTTTTTTTTTTGAGCATGAGAAAACGGGGATGGCAGCTAACATAATATCTGTTGGTTATTTTCCTCCCTCTGAAATCTTCAGTGTTCTCATTTCCACTGAATCGGACCTCACAGTGCATGTTTTAAATACAAGGTGGAAAACCTGCCAGAGAAATGACCAGTCCCCTCTGAATTCATCAGTAGCACACTCTCTGGCCAACATCAGCTTGTTAAAACCAATCCAATGTGGCCATGGCCTATATATGTGCAACCCTCAGTAATAAGCAGTAACTTCCACTTATCTGCTTTCTTCACTCTCTCACTCTCTCTCTCTCTCTCACACACACACACACACACACACACACACACACACACACACACACACACACACACACACACACACACACAAATACACACAAGTACCTCGCTCACATTCACACACTTCAAAACCTTTGCCTTTGGCCCTGTTAAACTCAGGATATGAGTCCTGAGTGAGAGCAATAAAACCAGGCCAATAAAACGCACCCTGTTTCTTCTACTACTGCAGCTCCTTCTGATCTCTGTATACATCTCTATCTGTACAATATCTATCTATCTATCTATCTATCTATCTATCATCTGGATTAAATACATGTCCATGTTAAGTAATCTTAATTTACTGAAAAACAGATATTAGATTAAACCAAAAACTGTTGTACTTTCAGTATTTCTGCTCTTATCTAAAGTAACTTATAATGAATCACTTTCTATGTTTTTATCCCTCCACACAGCATGCCTTTTTCTGAGATCAAATTGTTATCCTTATGGATAGCATAAAGACTCTTCATGCTGCATTTTAAAGATTTATAACAAAAAGAAGGAGTTTTCTAAATAGAGGGAATTCATGAGGTACAAATAAGATTTGCAAACAACAAGTCAAATTCCTTGTAGGTGTAAATGCACTTGGCAATATAAAAATAATTCTGATTCTTAATATAGCTTACTGATCATAGTCGCAGAATTTGTTCGGTTCAAGAGCACGATAAAGCCTACTTTAATGTATTTTATACAAGGATCATGACATTTTTCATATTTCTAATACACAACATGGACATTTTTTTTGAGAAAACGAGTTTGTGCTTATTTATTAACTCTTGTCCTTGGTTGGGCTTTTACATTATGCAGTGTAGTTAAAAGTGTATTCAGTATAATAAAACCACATTACTAAAGTCAGGCCAAATGGAAACGCAATAAAATAGACTGCTTAAACAATAATAAAACAAGACAAAAATGTAATACATTATTACAATTTTTAGGCTATATCAAAGTACATAAACCATAAACCTTTACATTTCACTGCAGCAACTGAGCATGTGACAAATAAAAATCTTGAATCTTGAATCTTGAAAAGCCACTTACTCTTTGTTTAGAAAGATAGGATATCTTGATTTCATTGTTATTTAGCTAATATGTCATTACCTTCACAGCCCCGGAGAGGTTATAAAAAGCACAATATGCAATAATTATACCACTACTGTAGGATTTGCATGGTATTTTGTCAGTGGATAGCCTACATAAACCAGGTACTCACATCTGACGTTGTAATTGCGTTTTTCCGCCGCTAGATGGCAGACTTGAATGAGTAATTTTTGCAGGAGCACAAGCAAGCGCCTGGAGCTCCAGGGAGCGCGCAGCCTGTGTCTTCTCTCCTGCCTGCCTTCCTGCTCGGATATTCCGCCTCCGTGCGTCGTCTCGCCGCCGTGCCGTGCCGTGCCGTGCCGTGCTCCCGGTGAAGAGTTCACGGTGCGGGCTCATCTGGATGATGCGGGGCCCATGTCAGAGTCTAATCTCATTCTGCAGCGCGGTGAGAGAGCCACATGTTATATTACTGGAATCAGTGAGGGGACCTTACAGAAAGCATGCCAATAAACAAAAGTAACGGTCCGCCTCTCATTTGTAACTATTAGGTACACTTAACCTTATGGTCAGGTTATGGTAACAGATAAATCCAGCAGCCATTTACTGCAGCGTTTTATTGAGAGGCTGCGCACTGAATCATCCATATTAGATTTAAAAAATAACAGATACTTTACTGAGCCTATCTGCATCTTTTACTGTCCACTGCAGCTTATGATGAAATTTTAGACGTTAAAGCTTTCAGGGTTACACACACACACACACACACACACACACACACACACACACACACACACACACACACACACACACACACACACACACACACACTTTCAGATGCACAAAGTTACTCCAGTGTTAATGCACTGTTGATCGAAGTGTCCTTATAACTCTGTTTGCAATAATAAGTGCACCTGTTCCTTTTTTCTTAAAAAAAGAAGCTTTGTCTCCATCCCCACTCCAACGCATCCACACACACACACACACACACACACGCACACACGCACACACACACACACGCACACACACTCACACACAAATCGTACCACAGCCTCAGAGCCAAAGCAGGGTTTGCTGTGTCCTTCAGTGTAAAGATGCACTTGAATGATAATGGCCAGCAGGGAGCACTCTGTGTAATCATAATGACCCATCTCCTATGAGTTATTTAGCAATTTGTCCGCATGAATCATGTTTTTTAACACATACATACATTTAGGATGATAAAGTCTACTTTTTGTGTTGCATCTGGTGTGTTTAGTGCTATGTGTGTAGAGAAAAGAGGCAGAATAGCTTCAGATAACACAGTAGCCATGGTCACTTTAGTTTATTTCAATGCATAAAAACAAGCTAAACTTTTGTGTGACGTCCCATAGTAAGATCGAGATCTCTGATATAGATACAATATGATTTAGCAGTGAACGCATAACCATTATACTACAATTAGAGGCATAAGTGCCAAGGAGACATTTTAAAAAATGAGCACCATATGTCATCAGAGAGCTCTAGTTGAACTCTCCCGCAGAGTGAGGAGAAAATATTTGCTTTCTGAGAAAGTCATGTAGAGAAAAATACAAAAGACTACTAGACACAACGAGTTTGGCATTATTGCATGCAAAGTAATAGCTTTAGCTTTCTGAAGATTCCTCTGGTAAAACAGAGACTTCACTCGTTTTTTAATAAAGTAGAACAATATTGAGAACCTTTTTATGACTTTAGAGGAAAAAGTCACTGCAAGTTTCCATATAAATCCCAGATAATATCTAATTTTAAAGCCTTGTAAAGTTTCCCCAAAAGAATAAAGTGTTTTTTATGATTATCAACATTCTTGAGCATTACATTTAAAATCCTCGCAAATAAGCATTATTCTACGTGCCTATTTGTTTCTACAATAAGCTGATAGAGAAGTCACAGAGGATAGTACAGGAAGAGGCTCCTTCAATTCAGAGTGAGTTTGTGCAGTTCTATAATCCCATCACTAGTTGGCAGCAGAGGACTAAAGCTGTGGATAATGGCTTCATTCCAACACTCACTCATACCTCCTCTGCTTCTAACAGCATCTGCGTCTTCATCACTTTAGACACCTTTTTAAACCAATAAGTTGGTAATGAAGCAAATTCAGAATAGGCATTCTGAGATAAAATACTGTGATGCAGCAACACTTTAGAAACTGCAGACTGAAGTTAAAAAAAAGTGGTGTGCTATATTAACCGGTAAAGAGGGCTGATCCAGTAAGTTGATATATTTTCTTAAATCCAAATTTTTCATAATAGGGTTTAAATCACCCACAAAAACACATGCAGAGACACACATTAGTACACATGTCAACATGCACTCAAACTCTAACAGCAGAAGCAGAATAAGAGACCGCCATAGATACTAAAGGCTGCGCTACATGTGTCACCAGTCTGACCCAGACTGCACTTCCTGCTCACAAGACAGCTATTGCCCTGTAGTGACACACACACACACACACACACACACACACACACACACACACACACACACACACACACACACACACACACACACACACTGGCAGGAGAGCCGACGGCAGATGGAAGTGCTGACACAGACAGAGCTGATAACGGGGTTACCCTCATCATTCCCACTTACACCCTGATGACTACAGGCCTCACACGCACAGAAACGAAAACACACACACACACACACACACACACACACACACACACACACACGTGCGCAGACACGTGCACAAATAAGACTGTTATCTGTGGTTATGGGCCTGTGCTCTCGTCACACTCCTGTCCCCTTATCTGCCCCTCTTTGCCCTGAGCTGTAATGCTTGTCCTCCTGAGAGAGACGCAGAGACTGAGTGAGTGTGCGTGCCTGTGTGCATACAGTGTGTATACAGTGGGTGGTTTTGTGGGGAAAGTGATGCAGGGAGGAAGTGTGTAAAGATAGTGCGGGTGCAGAGGGCAGCAGACAGACACACAGGGAGACGCAATGAGGATGTGTGGTCTGATTACTGAGGTTGCCCGCCAGATGTGTAGACGTGTTGCACCTCTGTATGTGTAACTCACTTCTCTGGAAGTTTTGCTAATAATTCTGTCGTTTTGCAGCAGTTTGTACTTCGTCTCTTCTCGCTAACTGTGACTCCTGGCCCTCTGCTTGGCTCTGTATCCTTCCTGCTGCAGGGCCTCTTCTGCCATCACTCTTTCCCACAGCTGTTGTGTCTTCATCCCGTTTTCTGCAAACTTTTCGGACTTTACAGCTTACGGAAAGACATGGACGGCAAGGAAAAAAACAAGAGAAAATACAGCACCTATGCTGTTCTTGGAGAGCAATGCAAAAGGATGTGATAAGGCTCTGATTTTCTTTTTTTCCCACTTCGAAGATCCACCCTTTCTTCGCCCCCCCCTTCCACCTCCCTCCCCTCTCTGACCATTTAGCTCTAACAAGTGCTCTCATAGTTAATGAAATTTCCCTGTCTCAGCTCAAATTTCTGCGATTAATCTTACCGTGCCTACTCCCACTTCTCATCCCCTCACCTCTTAATAACTTCCCCTCCCTCGTCTCCTCAGAGGAACAAGAATTCCTGTCTTCCTCTCTCTTTCTCCCTCTCCCTCTTCCTCCGTCTCCGTCTCTTTCTCTCTGTCCCCCAAACCTTATTTTAATTTGTCGCGTGTAATCATATGCAGAAAGAGAAGGAGGAGGATGAAGAGGAGAGGAGGAGGGCCTCGGCCAACATTTGCCTAAGGCTCTGCAGCCTGGATCGATGAGTGGTCTTAAGTTTATCTGATTTTTATCAGCGGCCACGACAGGGGGGCAGGTCGATGTGCTGTGCCCGCGTCAAGTTGACCTTTTCAGGGACGACGGTAAGAAAGCTCCCCCCGGGACCCCCACGGTCCCCTGTCACCTTCTGACTGGCATGAGTCTGTTGCGCTCAACGACAAAGTCTGCAGAGACGTCTATATCAGCGCCCGGTGCGGCTGACAGGGCCTGGCTGTTGTATTTATAAACTGTCCTTTGGCTGTGACACTTTGCCAATGATCGGGTCCTAATTTATGCAGGCAAATCTCCTCGGTGCAAAAATGAAAGCTAATAGAGTCATTAGCTGCTAATTCGAGCCGGGATACCTTGTATAAATTGGCTTACTTTGTAAAGCCCTCCCCAGATAATACTCCCCCTTCCTCTACCCTGTAGCCTCCCCCAAATGTCTCTCTCTTTCATCCCTCACCCAGACCACAGCACAACATCACACACTCTGCGCACACACTATTTTACTGCTTAAATGGTTGATGGTATGTGTTTGTTAAATGGTGTGTGAGGGAAGATTTCTAATGTGTGTGTTTCCACCTCCGCAGCAGTGATATATAAAATATACATACTCGGTGTAGCGGAGATGTTAACACTAAAGAAGTGAGTCTTTGCATGCAGTTGTTCATGAGGATGTGTGTGTCTTCATGTATGTGTGTGTATTGTCCTGCTGTCCCAGAGCTGTTAAGGCTGATGTGTTGTTGTGCCTCCCGACGGCTGATTATGATATTAAATGTTTATGAGCATTGATCAACGACAGCCCCAAAGTGAGAGACGTTTCATATCCTCACTGGCCACTACTTAACGGCATACTGATGGATGCACAATCATCTCTGATAGGACGCAGTGAGACATGCGCATGCTGCATAGAAACACATGCTCACACAAACACATTCAAACACACACAGGCTCATATGTGCATGCTTTTATAGCTCTAGCACAAACATCAGAGGATCCATTTAAACCATTACATCTTTAGTTAAAACACTTAGTAATAACCATTTATTTGATTGGCCATCACGGAGATATAAAACCAAAGCAGCGAAGTACAGGGAGAAGTCTGCAGGACACCTGATGAAGAGCAGGAAATGTAGCCTGTTGTAGTGAAAGAGCTCTGTGTCTGGATTGTAAGTTGGTTAACGCTGCAATGATTAATCACCTGAAATATGTAGGTAATTGATCAATAATTTGGTCAGTGTTTGAGCAGCAACATCACATTTTTTTTTGCCAGCTTCTTAAATGTAAGAATAAGCTTCTTTATTTTATTTGAAAATCTTTGGCATTAGATCTGTTTTAGACGAAAGAAGCTATTTTACCTTACGTCCAGATTGGAGCAACAATCACGGACTAACTGTTGAACGTACAACTGAAAATATTTCTTTCAATTATCACAAAATATAGCTGTATGTGTGGCCAAAAATTAAATATTTTACCCCCCATGGTAGTTAGCATGACCTCATAACACCACATTGTGTGGATGTGTCTTGTGTTTGCAAGCATCTTACACAGTTACCTGCAAATAAGCTGTTTCACCCAGGTTACCTATTGGTGTTCTGTGTCAAACCAAAGTTTATATTTACACATTATAGTTTCACACCTTGTCAGATATCTTTTTTTGGGGGACTTAATATATTTGGTTTTATTCAGGAAATTATGAATTTGTTTGGTTAAAAGTATTAATTCAATGTTGGCTCTTTGAATCAAATGACACATTAACCTCTGTCTCCTGGAACAAAGACTAATGTTTAACCTATTCATGGATGCAGACCTCCTCCCCATCACAATTTGCTCCTCATCCATTAAATTACACAACATAACCAAGACTTGAAACCGTTCAGATGGCATTTAATTGTATTTTAGAGATACACTTTGATCTTTTTGGTATCAAATAGTTTCAAGGTTTTGCAAAAAAAGTTAAAACCATTATTTTTTGTTGAGTGGCGGGGTTACCCTTGGCATTTTTTTATTTCAGGTTATGTGCATTACAAGTTGAACTGGTCTTAACTCAGACAAGACAGACTAGTATATTTAACTGATTCTTCCACGAAAACAACCTTGGAAATTAAGCCGACTATCACCTGGCGACATCATAGCCCCAGCAACAACCAACTTCTGTGGGCTTCATTTTTCAGCTGAAGTTTTAGCAGATGGCTGTTTATCGTGAGTCTGGTTTTGCTCCTCTTAAAAGGAAGATTTTTCTTGCCACTGTAACTTTGCTAAATGTTGCTTAGTGCTCATGATGGATTAACGTTGGGTTTTTGTAGATAATATAACAATGAGAAAGGTGTTTTACCTGCTCCTTTGTAACAAAACAAAGAGTAAGGTCTTCTACCTGCTTTTTGTGAAGTGTCTTGAGATAACATTTGTTATGAGATGGCACTATACAAATAAAGATTGATGGATTGATTGATTGATGGTGTAGCCACAGGTACACAATAAAGGACTTCCGGAGAAGACATTTGTTTCCTAGTGTTGCCATTGTATACAGTCTGACAGGTAACTTGAGAAGCAAGGAGTTGGTGTTGAGAAACAACACCTAAGAGTGTATTATTAGCTGCGTCTGTGTAGCTGTTAAAAGAAACTAATTAAAGCTGAATTGTTGCCAATGGGTTCCAGGATTGCATTACAGTAGATTGGGTTCCCCCACTTTTGCTCTCCACACAGACTTGACCCCTTTCCTGCTTACTGCCACTGCTTGATGAAACACTAGTGAATGACAGGAGATGAATTAAAACTATAGCATTGTGTTTGCCTCGTGAAGCAGGCCATAGCTAACAGAAGAACAGGTATACTCAGCAAATCCTGTTAAGGTAAAATAGGAATACACACAAAAGAAAGTAATCTGTAATTCTGACTTATTTGATTAGAGTATCAAATGCTTCAGTACAGAAAGAGAAGGTTAGAAAAACGTGTGTATGTGTATGTGTGTGTGTGTTTGTTTGAGAGCATGGATTGGGATTTGCAGGCATAGTTCAATGCTGCATTACACAATAAGTGAACTGTTTCTGATGTGCTATGGGAAAGCAGAAGGGGATTTTCATTTGAGTTTGTGTGAAATGAAAGCTCTAATGCCAGGTACGACATATGGTGAAATTCACGGTGCTTTTCAAAATAAGGTCCAAGATTTCTGCATGTTTTCCCTGGAAAGGCTCGTAGTCCTGACAGCAGGTCCAGGAAACGTCACACACACCCCGCAACAGCAGGCAGCAGATGGAAAAGTCTACATGGAATCGCACAATCTATTTCCAGAGGAGCTGAGAGTCACATATGGGAATAGGATCAGAGAATTCACTCTTCATTTAGATAGTTAATCATCGATTTCATTAACAATATGAAACAATTGTGTTTGGCTTGACTTGAGAGCTCATGAGACAGACTCCCAAAGATGTTAATCTATCTCAGCACCTGAAAAACAAATCATCACAAGTCGCTGGAAAAAAAATGTTCCTGCGATGTGATGAAAAGGGGTAAAAAGAGTGGAGTTTATTTGGCTCAGACTTGAATGAAACATTCCAGCTCATTTTGTAACTTTGATCTTTCCAAAGACGTCAAAAGCAGAACACTGCTCACCTCATTGCATCCCCACCAATCTGAATATGTAATCAAACTTTTCCCAGATCCAAGTACTGAGAAATAAATAATTAAGTCAATCCAATTACTTAATAAATTATTTCATTAATCATGTGCTCACACATTTCCTTCCCCTCCATTCGTCATGCGGCTCAATGGCTTCATTACGGATCAATGTGGAGCCGTCCACATCAAGAGTCGCACTGTCATCATCGAGATTAATCAAGATGTTTGCTGCATGCAGAACGGGCCTCGCTGCCATGGTGAACATCATGCTACACCAGGATTCATCTGAGAGTGTTGCGAGATGACTCAATGATTGGATGGTGTCATGAACCAACAGGTGCCAAAATAAGAGAATGCACTTAGTTCTTTTAGTTTTAACTGGGTTGATTAGATTCTTATTTAAGCAAAAAAACTGATTCAAGAGCCCTTTAAACCGTCGCTAAGTCTTGGAAAAATTTTCCAAAATAGAAGAATTGGAACAATGTTGACCATGTATCACTTTTTAAATTTTAAAATCAGAAATATCCAGTACCATACTTGCGATAATATTGACGTATGAAAGGGAATGTTATTCGGTCATCGAAGAAGAGATTAAAGTTTCTTTAATAAGTAAGAACATCTAAAGTTTCCTCTTAGGTTTGTTGATGAAACAACTTGCAGTTTACAATCACTTTAGTTTATTTATTTTTTCTTTCTCTCCAGTCACTTCTCCGCTCTTTTGTTTATAATGTGAATATGTCCTATTACATGAAGAACTGATATAAAGGCAAATACTGTCATGATAGCATCCGACTCGGTTTCTTGACTACCGCCATGGCGTCCTTTTTTTGCTAGGCTTGCCACCAGAGACTCCTGGTTGGTTGAAAAACTTCCAGCGAGGGATGTGTGAACAAGTATTTGGGAAAATGTCACGGGCTGATTGAAATATTCCTCAGGAGTGCATACATGAGAAGGACAAAAGTGCAGTCTGTAACGAAATGGCATGCACTTCTGTTCAACTTAAAAACAACACATTACATTAAGTCACGTCTTTTTCTCCTTCTAGATAACACCATAGTCACGTGTTGAAACAGGGAACGCTTTTAAATGTGTAACAATGATTGAAGAAACAGATATATGATGTCACCACCTTAATATACACAACACTAAAATAAACCAAGAAGGCTTTTGAGTGATTTTGTGGGTAGCCTTTAATATTTCCATATGTAATGATTGCACCACCCACAAAAGCAACAATAAAGGCAATGATCCTTGGCAAGCTTTGCATCAATACAAAAATGCAACAGAACGTAGCATGAACACTGAGCTCATTAGTGATGCTACAGTTGTCGTGCCTGTTAGCATGACAAACCTTAAGGTCTTGATATGTTTTATTGTGCTGACAGATTAGCAATGAAATGTGTGAAGTTTGACAAGAAAAGGGTTGCTTGACTAAAAATTTGGATAGAAATCTTTAAATCAAGAATTGTGGTTTATCCCTAGCTGCTGTGTGTTGCCAGCAGCAATCATCATCTGCCTGACTGTGAAGAAGCTAAAGCTTTGTGGCAGTTCCAGCTGCCACGATACAAAGACATGAGTGAGGGGATGAATGCCAAAGCAGTCTGACTGAAGCTGCTTTGGAGGCTACCTCACCTGTGACTGCACAGGGCGCTGCTTTTTCTGCAGTAATGTGTGTGTGTGTGTGTGTGTGTGTGTGTGTGTGCATGCCTGTCTGTGTGTTTTAATCAGAAAGTGTCTCTATGCAAGAGGGGAAAAAAAGAAGGGGAGAGATGAGAGCAGATGGGAGAGGAGGGAGAGATCCTCCCTGTTTAAGTCTAAATTCCTCGTTTATTTGTTTGATTAATTTGCACGACGGCACGCTGTAACCCCGTTCTGTCACACGACTCCTTCACTGGGGTTTATTTTAGCAGGGCGGTAAGTGGCCCCATAATGTCACAGTAATACTGGGTCAGGCTTTTCCGACTGGAAGGATGAGACTGGGGGGAACAGAGGATGAGAATGTGTGAGATAGGAGGAGGAGGAAGGAAAGCGTCCCTCGTTCATCTTCTGAAAGTGAGTGTTAAAATAACACCTGGCCTGAGTGGAGTCACTGTGGGTGTGCTGGAAGAATCCACACAACAGGCTAACAGGAACTGTCAGTGAAGATGCACACACACACACACACACACACACACACACACACACACACACACACACACACAGCACACACACACACACACACACACACACACACACACATAAAAGAGAAAGAGGTTAATGCTAGTTCTTATAAACGAGGGATCTGAACCTGCAAGCCTTCATCCATCAATATCCAGGGGAGTCAACATGTCTTGGTGAGGATGCAAATGGTTTAGACTCTTCAATTTCACAGGCTGTGTGTGCGTGTGTGTTTGCATACATTTTTTTGTGAGTGTGTATGTCTCTCAGGTAGCCATGACAGAGCTCAAAAGCGACTTAGACCGGAGAGTTTAGAGGAAAAGAGCGAGATATCTTGCATATTCAACGCTCTGTCGCCTGGCTGTCATCGGCCAACTGAACGGCGAGCAGATAGGGATAGGGAACTAGTCAAATTACCGGCCGTGCTTGATTCTGTCTCCAGCTCTGACAAGTCTGTCAGAGATGGGATTTAATCTCTTAATAACGAACAGGACTGGGAATGTTTTTTTCACCCCCCCCTCCTCTCAGTCGTCTCCCTTTGACCGTCTTCTGATCACATCTGGTCATGTCGACAAATCACGCGCAGCTCCCAAAGAAAAATACCCATGTCTGAATATCTCACATTCCCGCTCTCTTCCTCTGTATCTCTCCATCGTTCTATCTTTCTGTCTCTAATGCAAGCTGTCATGCTAGATCATGATTGATCAGGGCCTTAGTGGCCAACGCCAGCTCTCCCTCTCCCACGGCGGAAATGAATGGGGATCAGATGCGCTCCGGCTATGAAGTTGGATGCTGAGTTATTGGTGACACAAGCTCGAGAGAGGAACAAAGACAAGACAAAAAGTGATGAAAAAAGGAGGCAAATGAAACGATATGAACATCTTCTCTGGAACGTGTCTTAGAAGTTTTCTGATTTCCGGGAGGACTTACAAAACACTCGAACAGATTAAGTGATAGCAAGTCTTCCTACCTGTGATAGAAGAACAGCACTAACTTCTGTCTGACTGCTTTTTGTTCCTGCTTATCCTTAAAGTGTTAGCCTTACACATTATGCTGACGACATGCAACGCTTCGCTTAATGTTATTTTTAGAATGCTAAACTAAACAACATACAAAGATCCTTAACAAGCAAACCAAGTATTCACTGAAGCTTCAGTGTTTAGCCAGCTCTGCATCGGTCTTGAAACCTTCGGCGTTCTGACCTCTCTCCATTATTCAATAATATTTAAGCTAATTTTACCACGTTTCTAGTTGTGGAGCTTATTAGAAAAATGTTTAGGCTTTTTAGGTCGGGTAGAATTAGATACAGTATATGTGAAACATTTCGCTTGCACCTGTTGGTTTGCCGTGATAACTGGTCTCATGTGGCAAACTGAGGGGCATCCAATACGACTGTGTGGGGGTGCCTTATAAACTGCCTACCTTCTCTTCAAGACAAAAGCAGACCCGAATCACAATTGAGAAGGAGTACATACCTACTGCTGTATTGTTGTCAGAGAAGCCAGCACCTTAACATAGCATGTTTCCTTAATGTCTAATGACATAGTAAGGTCATTTTATGATTTAATTCAGTAGATATCGTACATATTGCTCCTTCAAAGATCGGTTATATCTGTAACGAGCGATCGAAAAGGTTAACAACTGTATCAACATTTAGACAAGTTATGAATAAGGGAACAGAGAAACTAAACTCTCACAACTATTGCAAGCAAAACTGTTCAGAGTTGGCAACTTGAGACTCTGCTTTGATTCTAATAAATGAACAACTTTTTTCAACTTTTTCACAAAAAAAAGAAACTCAATCTGTGTGAAAAATTATCTAAATAGCTAATTATCCAACTTATTAATAACCTTCTGGCAAAGACTGGATAGACTTGAATTTGTTTGTTTGATTTGGGAATCTATTGCTATTGTCCACATAAATGAGTGTTTTCTTGTATAATAACTGATGTATCAGTATCTGTTTGATATTAACAAAAATACCGGCTGTTTTATGATTGGTCCCATAATCCCTAAACATGACTGGTTCAAAACCTCTCACCCCCCAGGGTTGCAGCTGCCCCCACTTCTTCCTCTCCCACACGGTAGTCACTATGGTGACAGTTGTAACTAGTGATTAATGCCTGAGGAAATGAAAGTGTTGCCAGGGACGGTGTGGGAACATTGTAACTTCCTGTGTTCTGAGGGGCTGCAATGCTTTGGTGTCGAACATTGAGCCTTTAGCTAATTAGCTAAATCAGCTCGCTGGGGCTTAATTAGAAGCAGCTCGCAGACACACCCGTGTCCAGGGGCTCTTTAATTACCCTCAGGTTCGTTAGGAAAGAGGGGCCTCCAGCTCTAATTAACTGGCTCTGTGCACCTATAGGTAGTGTGTGTGTGTGTGTGTGTGTGTGTGTGTGCTTGTGTTATGTGTGTAATAATAGTGTGTTTGTCATCCATACAAGTCTTCAGGACCCGCAGGGTGATACCATGTTGCAAATATAGTGCACAGATCACAACTTTTCATTTAGACTATTAGGGCAGAGGATAGGAAATGGGAATCAAAGAGAAAGATAGAGAGAATGGGAAGAGACAGGGGAGATAACTGGATAAGGGATTGTGTTAGAGATTTCTGCAGCTAGTGAGTGACGGCTTTGCAGAGGAGGAGAACGGCGCTGGAGAGGCAGAGTGAAGGAGAGTAACAGAGTGTGTGAGAGGAAGTGATGAAGATGGAAGGAGCGAGATGGTGCCAGTCTGGTGTAAAGGAGGAGTGTGTTATCTGTCCTTTCATTGGTGCTTGTCAGCTGGAGAGGCCAAGTGCCTTCATGTTGTCTCACGACGGGCAAACAGCAGTAATTAGAGAGACATGCTGATTGAGTTCTAACACACACACACACACACACACACACACACACACACACACACACACACACACACACACAATTACAGTGCAAAATACTAAATACAAAAAAAGCTTGAAGGATACATCACTGCTCTGATTCTGTATCTGAAATACACATTTCTCAATATCTGACACATTAAAAATGTTAAATGTACCAAATTTATATCCAAACATTTTAAGGATGCTGAAGCAATAGTGCTGTTTAAACATAAAGGTTGGTGTTTCCCCCCCAAAAAATTAAACAGATCTAAAACATTAATACAAATCTAGAGGTACAAAAACAGTGTTTACAGAAAATCCAGCAGGTGCCTTTTTAATTCCAATTCTTTTGTTCCATGAGCTGATGAAACTACCATGTGAACCAAACTTGCACAAACCTCGGGAACAGTCAAGTAGAATGAGACACAAGTGCAGAAAATGATCCCTTCTTAGATGATATTTCTCATTATCGTACCTGAAAACGTTGTCTCTAACTCCCAGGGGCTATACAATTTTTCAGACGACAGCCAACTGATTCCCAGATCCTCTACAGAACTGTGACAGACCCGGCTGTGGTGACTGTGAGAAGCCTTTGCAGCTCTAGCACAGTTTGTGGCTAGTGACCACCATAACGTCTTTAACATTAGCATCTGCAGCATCCTCTCTACACGTGGTTGCCCTCATACTCTTATCTGGGCTTCACTTTTTTTATTCAGATTTGTATTAATTACAGAAAAATGTCTTAACGTCTTCAATGGCAGTGGTGGTGAGCTGGAGAAGTATGTAACCTCTCCTTTCCCCCCCTGTCAGATAGGAACAAAAACGAAGACAAACAGATACATGGGCTGCTCTTCTGTCACACAGATCTAATCTCTGTGTATTGTGATACACTGACATTTAAAATGAAAGATCACAGAGAGAGGTAGAGGCAACAGAAAGTTATCCTCTTCATTTCACAGCCCTGACGGCATCTGAGCAGACAGATGCCTTGTGTATGAAACTAAAATGCATGACAGCTTTTTTTTGCCACTTGAAAAATAGTATTCACTTAAGATAAATGCTGCATAAGTGTGCAAGGAGAAACAAATTATTCTAAATTTTTTATTAACACAGCTTATTGTAAATAGTGATAATCACTCACGGAAGTCTTTTTCCTAACCTGTTGTGGAGCAGGTTATGTTTGGTACATGAAATACTACTGAACAATCAACTCCAATCAATAGCAACTAAATTGGTGTGTGCTCGGGAAGCAGCTTTTCATTCCATACAATCAAAACTCTTTGCAATTAATTCACATTGTTTTCCTTCTATCATCTCCTCACAGCTCAATTATGACGATCAATGATCAATCATAATGCTCTAAGAACGATGACAGACTTTTTAGTTAGCCAGCAGTTAGCCATAAACGACTGCCAGCCAAGACTTATTATTCAAAGTTGGCTCAAGCTGAATTTATTTGTATTTTTTTAATCAAATGAATTCAGATGTCTGTTTTTAGAGATAAATAAATTGTCTGCAGAATGACCACAGATAGGAACAGGGATGTCATTACAGCTTAAGCCTGTTTTTGCTCTCCATACAGACTGTTTTTCCTGCATGCCTTAAAACCTGCTACAAAAAGAAATTGTCTAGAACCCTTAAGACTCATATCTCCTGACCCCAGATTCCACATGTTTATGTAGAATACTCATAGCCAGTTTTGAAAATAAGTAAGTAGTTACAGTTACTAGTTACTAGAATCAAAAAGTAACTAAGTTACTGCATTATAAAGGTAGTTACCTCTGAATGTAACTTCAGCGTTACTTTATTTGCTTCAATCCTCATATTAGTGTTCACATGTTTTCGTGTTGCTGTGGAAGAATTGTGCTGTGACAACTGGATGATTTCAAATAACACTTTAATAACTTTAAAAAACACTCTTTCAGTTTGTAGGTATTTCACCGATTAGATCTCTGACAACTCAACAGTTGGTATGAAGCAGGTCACCCGTAATATACCCGTCTATCCGTAATCTGGCTAACAGATTGTGGTGCAGGCGGTGTTTTAAATAAAGCCTTGGTCTGCTCCTTGGTCTGCCGACCTAACGTGAGCTTCCCCTTTGTCTTGGTTGTTGGCAGCACCGAGCTCTCTAGAAGTGTGTTGTTTAGCTGACGTTAGAATTAATGTTAGCATTAACGTTAGCATAACCTGGCCCGCCAAATCAATGTCAATAAACCTAAATCATGTGTTTTTGTCGGCTGTTTCACATAGCCCAAAGTTACAAGAAACGCTGGCTTTTAAATGTCAATAATTGTAACAGTGTTATTGAATCTGGAAGTAACTGGATACGTTACTAGTTACCGCAAATAGTAGTGGCATTACAGTAATAGCTCATTGTCAAAGTGTGAACCTATAAAACAGCAAAAAAAGTCCTTTATGTAATACATTACAATACTGTGTTTGAAGTTGATAAGAGGGCTATCTACTGCATGGGAGACCACTATATGATCTATTTAAGTCCATACTGCACATTTACAGCCTGTTTTTTCTGTTATGGGTTAGAAATAAAACGTGTTTTAATACATTTTGCGACAGTGTAATGTGTTGTGTACTCACATCAGTTTGTGCTCTTCAAAAAGTGCTGTGCTGTACTGTGTCAGCTGAGATGAGTTGTGTATGGATTCATTGATTGACAAGATGACTGGAAGCCGCCTGGCTTGAAGCATTGAGTCGGCTGAGTCGATTTGTCCTTGGCTGACGGGGGGGGGGGGACTGTGATGACACAAAAAGAGAAAGAGCACGCTATCAAAACACACTCACATGTAATAGAGTAAACAAAGTGAGGGTGGTGGTCAAGGCTCAGAGATTGTTATGAACAATTTGTTCCCATAATAACATGTTCAAGAACATATGGATGATACTCTATGAAATCACAGGGTACATGCTCTGTAGCAGTTCTCTGCTTTGTCCCTTCATTTTCCTGCATATCCGAGTTTTTCTTAGTTTATTCAGTTTAATACATGTACATGGGGCATGCACACCAACCACTAGGCCACCAGCTCCGCGAAAAAAAAAAAAAATAGATTGGAGGTGATTGTGAATATGATTGTTAAATGCCAAATACTCAAATAACGAAGGTAATGATGAAAATGATTTGGATGTACTTTACGGTCATGATCATGTTGGTTCAGGTTATAAAGATTAAGACATTTCAAATGGAGATAGAGACATTAGGCATGATTCTGGCCCTGGTTCGAGTCTTTTTAGATACCCATACCACATTGTCTATCTGAAGAGTAATAGGTCTACTTTACCTTTGGTGAAAATATAATGCGTTTATATGTGATCTAACAGATTCTTGGAGTGCAACTAATCACACATACCCTGTCACACACACACACGCACACACACACGCACACACACACGCACACACACACGCACACACACACACGCACACACACACACGCACACACACACACACACACACACACACACACACACACACAGCCTGACAGTCCTCCCTGTCCTTCCAACTGTAGAGAACGCACCTTCAGCCATTCATCAGTGTCACCCTGTCGCCGTCGGTTACAGCCTGGGGCCCATCGCGTCTTCATTATGGTCCGAATAAATCTGAAATAAAACCACAGATGATTTATTAGCTTCCGATGGCGTCGCGCTGGTTAGCATGGTCTGCCGCCACTCGGGCCTGGAGAGACAGAACTCAGACAGAAGCTGCAGAAATGTGATGTGACAGGGAGACGTTTGTGTGATGATATCAGTCTGTGATCACAAGTTCTGCCTGATGAGAGGAGGAGGACATCCGGGAAGCTGTCACACACCAGCAGAGTTTATTTCCTGCACGTATGTGGGATTCTTTGGCAGTGATGCTCAGGCCACAAGATGCCTTAAAGAGAACAGCACAGAGCTTCCTGTTATCATCTTAACCCTAGGATACACAGTGAGTCAGTCTTACGACTTATTTTGAAGGACCGAATTTCAGCCTATTCATTGTGCAGTGTACAAAAGTGTACGACTTCCAATCACAGCCCGATCAGCTGCTCCTGACAGTTATGATGATTCTTTTGGAGCGTTTGACATTTTGGTCTTGCTATTGCAAACACGGGAGCAGAGTCCAAGCTGTGCAGGACTGTTTTTTGTCTTCTGATTTGTGCCTGCACAAACTGGTAGACAGCATCTGAATGTACCATGGTGGTCGGGCCTGCAATCGAAAGATAGGAACAAGAGAAACTTTGGCAGGAAATATCTGCAGACCTCCACATGCCGATGAATATTTATGAGTTAGCTGCTGGTTAGCTTGTGTTTATTGGTGAGAGAGTGTTAGTGAGAGAGTGAGAGTATTTTATCCAATGAGTGTATGACACCAATTATATAGCCTACTCATAAATCTGACTTCAACCTCCATCTGTGGGAGTTTTCGATGGAAACTTATTTGACAATTGTGAATGCCCTGTACTGCTTTAACTGTGTGAGCACTGTGTCATAAACAGTTTGGATATACAGAATGAGTTCACATTCCACCACGACTTTTATACAATAGTACAGTGTACGTTGGGCTTTAACTACTCAATGATTTCATTCAAATTCCTTCAAGTTTTTCTGAAGATTTAGTGTGAAAGTAATGATTTGGTTTCCTGCATTTGTTAAACATTTAAATGGGAGATGGGAGAGATGCAACAATAAGTCCTTAAATCCATACAACCACAAATGTTTACACCTCTCCTCCTTAACAACACAGTATTGCTTTGCTTACAGGACACCCTATCAGATGGGAATGAACACTTCCTTTTACCTGTAGCCTAGGTACCACAGAAATCATGAAATGTTGTGAGATATTCAAACTTTTTAAAGGCTTAGACACCAAAACTACTCGGATGGGTTAAGTATCATACTTAACTAACAGTTAAAAAAGGATAATGGTTTACAAAAGTTTGCCTATCACATCTGATATCACATGCTTTCACTGATTCTTAAGGCCCTTTTACATTGCCAATTCGTAAATGTTGGAGCTGGAACGACAGGTCAGAGGGGCACATGTGAGTGTTTGACTGTATGAGTTTTTTTAGCTTGTGCTGTTTGTTTGTGTCACTCCACCTGAGCTTCCACGTCGCTGTAACACAATGTCAAATCAAACAGTAGGACATCAATATTATGCTGTTGTGGTGTTTAATATAAAAGTACAAAGAAGCAGTGACTGCTGAGCTTCTTTAAAGATAAAGTGGAATCTCAATGTGAAAAGGGCTTTTGTCTCTCACAAAAGTTCAACATTTTCTCCCACTAGTAACACATCGTTATGCTACACCGCCCTTTAATCATCTTAATCCAGACCATTCCTAGTTGGCACTCCATTGCCTTGGCCCAAATGTTGTAAAATAGTGCATATCATAAACAGAAGGGTAAGTGTGAACAACAAATGAGGCCCATGAAAAAAAGTAATAAAGGACAATGTATTAGAAAAAGTCAACATTTGTAAGAGAAATGCATTTTTATTAGAGCATTAAAATCTCCCAGGCAGACAAAATCATGATCCCACTGTTTGTTCTGGAAGGTTTCATTAAAGAAGAAGGAAGCTGCGTACCAACATTTGTGGAAATCCTTGCAGGAGCAGCCATCTAGGGAAGGGAAAAATCACAGCACATGTTGGTGAATGATAGGTGTAGAGTGGTCCAAATGATTAATACAAAGTGAAAGCTGCTGTTTGTGCAAAGTGTGTTATACAAGTAAGGAAACAGAAAAAGAGAAAGGCCTCACTACATTTCAAGCTCATTAAATGCTGCAGTTTAAAGAACTACAAAATGAATGATAAATAGCTTTTTTCCCCTGTCTTTTTTTTTGTTCTTACTGTCCATTTAAAGTCATGATGTTGGTATTCAGACTGATATGTGTGTTGAGCTCGCTGAAGCCTCTAACCCTGGACCTATCCCAGAGTGGCCACTTCGGCTGAGGCCGGTCCAGATGACAGAGCTCCAGCTGACTTGAGGCCAGTTCAGCGGGGAGCGGCGCAGCTGAGACCTGCAGGTGTCACATTGTCCTGGTTGTCACTAACCCAATTACACCAGGATCGCCGGGGACACGCTCGCTCCAGCCTCCGTCATGAACACATACACACACACACAAACAACACGCAGATATGAAACAAGCATTCATGCGCCGAGTGTGAGAAAGATGAGGTAAGTCTACAAAAGAAGAAAAAAAGCACACACCCAGGAAATTAATTTTGTACTCGCCGTGAATTAATTATGCATTAGAACAGGCAAATGGAGGTGATGACTGCAAGAGAAATGAGACATACAAGGAAAAGTGGATTTTTGAACGCCCTACCACCTTCTGCTGTATATCTCCTGTCCCTCCTTTTCTTATTGTCCTTCCTCTCCTCTTGCTCTGTTACCTTCAGCTTGAACCAATCCTCCTGGCAGTCACTTTCCTCCACACTCTCGTCTAATGGTGTGTGTGCATGAAGTTGTGTGTGCGTTCAGGATCTTTTGGGTGCATGTGTTTGTATGGGCATCAACCTACACGCTTCCGCCATCGATGTATATTTGTGAGTGTAAGGCTGGGAGAAAGCACTCACTTTCTGAGTGTGTGTGTGTGTGTGTGTGTGTGTGTGTGTGTGTGTGTGTGTGTGTGTGTGTGTGTGTGTGCGTTTGTGTGTGTGTGCGTTTGTGTGTATGTGTATGTGTGTATATGTGTGTGTACGTGAATGTGTGTGTGTGCTCTAATGGTGTTTAATGCCCAGACTAATGGTTTCAGCAGGGAATCCTTGTGCAGAGCTTGAGTCCAGGTCTGGGCAGATCGCTGGCAGGACCATCCCTCATCCTGATACCGCATGGAGGTGAGAGCCAGGGGAACGCGCACACACACAAACACGCACACACACACACGCACACACACACACGCACACACACACACACGCACACACACACACGCACACACACACACACACACACACACACACACACACACACACACACACACACACACACACACACTTTGACACACAAAACCTGTCTCTGCTCTTCACTACCTTGCTTGCTTACACTCAAAGATTCTTCCTTCCTTTGTTTTCCATTTACGGTTATCCTGCATTTATTGCTTCCTCACATTCTTTTTCGATCCTTCCTCTGAGAAAAAGTTTTATATATTTCAACATGGTGTCTTTTTGTTAACAAACCATATGAAAAGACAAAAATCAACATTAAGTCTATACTGCTCGCAAGTGTAGCTAAAGCCTACTAATTCCCTCTGCCATGAGAAACTCATCAAAGAGGCCAAGGTGCTATTGTTATATTTGTCTTATTTTCTGATGAATATGTGCACTGTAGTTTATTTTTTTTAGAAGATCCTACATACACCACCATAAATAACAAGGTAGAACACCAAATATGTATTCATTTGAGGCTGAAACTAGCCCTATAGCCAAGAATGCTTTAACTCTAATTTATACTGCAGACGAGTAAAGTCGGAAGCTTCAAAAGATGGGTTGATAAATAGATAATGTTGGGATATATAACTGTATTTCTTCAAGATAAAAAAAGTAAAAATAAAAATTGACACCTGGTTTATTATTTTCATTATTATTTGCTTGCATTAAAGGTATAATATGGGACTTAAATCCCAACAGTGGCACCAGTCTCAGAGCAAATCACAATTCTCTGGGCGCACCGCCTCCCCTCCTCCCCCACCGCCTCCCTTAATGCTCTGACCAAGTGCAGCCATTTGTGGAACTGATCCTTATTCTGATATGCAGTCCAAATTGATTTCATTCTAATTTCTTCGAGATATTTCTTTGTAGCTGGAAACAACATAAGGGAGCAGCAGCTTATTACTTGCATTGCTTAGTTTTTTTTATATTTTTGACATTGCAATTCCAGAATTAGCAGACACTCTTTAAAACAAACCACATTAAATGCTATATGCAGAGATTTACAGGGGTGCATACCTAAAGAAAGACACCCTTATTTTGACAACTACATTTAGACCGAATTAAAACTGTTAGCCCAAAAGGAAACCAAGGTTGATTGCTCCTATAATAAAGGTCCGCTTTGGGCCTCAGGGACCTGAATCACATGCCATTAACTGGCGGGTGGAAGCTGATGCTGTACAGAAGAGGGACCCCAATATATATATATATATATATATATATATTTATATATTTATATATGTGTGTGTGTGTGTCTTGTGGACCATTTTCAAAGATTAAGTGTGTTTTGCTGCTTGTGTCTTTATGAAGGATACATTTCTAGGGGTGCAGAATCAGATAAGGAGAAGGGTATGTGTAATTGCTAAAGAAGGGGGTGGGTGGGTGGGGAGCAAAAAGGATCATAACTTGTGAGAAAAATGATGGGGCAAAAGGTGATAAGATTAAAACAGCAGAAGGCTTTAGTTAATATGTTGCTGTGGGTTGAACAGCTGAGGAAAGCTTCGGGGAGAGGAGCAGGATTAGAGAGTGTGAGGAGGTTGTGGGAGATACAGAAGTACTATAGGTGTAGAGTGGGAGGCTGTGGCTAAAATAAAATAGGCGAGGGAATGGTAGGTGTAGGTTGTTGGAGGCCATAGAAGGGCAGCAGGTAATGGAGTGCTGGGGAAGAAGTAAGAGGAAGGCAGGGGGTCTTGAGGTGCACGTGTGGGTGTGTGTAAGGGTGTAGGCAGTATGGGGGAACACTGGAGCAGGGCAGTGGGGCGAGGGGAGGTGTGTCAGTACAGATGCTCTGTGACCGGGTGTCACAGCTCGGGCCAGGAAGCTGAGTCCAACGATTAATCACCGGGCCCCTCCGCTTGCAATCAAACGGGCTCTGGCTATGATGTATGAGCCATGTCACAATTACTGACTCACACACACGCACACATTGCACTCAGAGTTGAACATGTGCACACATGCATCCACATTTGAGGATGAATACACACCCACTAATAAAAATTTAAAAAAACAGACTACAACCTCTGGCAGCTCACCAGGATTATGGCCATCTTCCCTGAGGCCACTGGGGAAGACTTCAAAGATACAAACATAAACATCCGACAAAAGCCGACACATTATAATCTTAGTCAGCAACATGGGGGCAGCAGAGGAGGGAGTGTCAGCATGGAAAGAAAGAAATAGAAAGTGAGTCAGTGGGAGTTCAGGGCTAGTGAGGAAGACAGATAGACTGAATAATGGCACTAGAAGAAAGACAGATGAAAACATCCGAGAAGTGAGGAAAGTAGTAGTGAGGGCGAGAGATGTTGTGAAATCAGGGGCGTGATAATGAGAGAAAGAGAGAGAGAGAGAGGGGGGTGAAAGTGAGGGCTGAGGAAGGGATGAAGAGGTGAATCCGTGGGGATAGGGGGTAAAGCTCTTGGTCAGCGATTTCCTCCGCGATGGTGGACAGGCTAGCTGACAAGATGAATAATTTAAGACGAGGTGTGGACATCGATCCCACAATGCACTTCTGCCTTACCACATTGTCCCAAGCCCATATTCTCAGACACACATAGAGACACACACAAATCAACCACAGCGGCATCTTAGATCAAAGCTGACGTCTATCAAGCCTCCATCCAGACAAATGATCACTCTCTGGCTGTAGATGCACCATTGTCTGTATATTTTGATATATTAATAAAGCCTCTGGAGAACCAAATCCACAATATCCTTCTATGTAGTCTATATACATAATCACACATCTAAAAATAAATAATCAAAAACAAAAATATTGTTGTTAAGTTTTGTGAACTGGGCAGGGCCATTATTCTGAAACGTATCTTTTCTTTTTTTTAACAAGTAGGGTCCTCACAGCTAATTTTGCCTGTATATGCTAACTGCTAACTATGATAATGGACTCTTCACCCACTGATTCTGACTCACACAAACCCAAACAAATGTATGGTCACCTGGGCAATATTTGTATGCACAGCCTGGAAGTCTTCAAGCAGCTTTGATTGGCCACGCCCACAGGGTCTTTGGAGCTGGTCTCACCATCAAATTAAGCTGTTTTTTTTTTTGTTTTTTTTGTTGACAATTTTTGAGTTATTGTGCATGCTTCATGACATTCAACCTTTTTATTTTACATTATTTTAAGCCACATATCTAGAGGCTTTGCAATAAGAAGTACTGATGTACTTTTTTGGGACAAATATTAAAATCATGAAAAAAGGAAATCTGGGATTCATGTAAGTGTTATAGAGCCAGATACAGATATTAAGGATGACAAATAAACTGCTAATAAAAGTATTGTGGGCACATTTAAACAAAGACACAAGCCATTTTTGGCCCTGTGCTGACATACACTGATGACTGTGAATGCTGCTGGCTTTCAGTAGCCTCTTTTGTAAAAAAAAAAAAAAAAATCTTTCCTGTTTGGTCCACTGGCTTCCTGTCTACTGTCTAGTGTAACATGATACTTCCTGGTCGAGTCAGATTTCTTTGACCCCTCCGGCCTGCCGTCCAAACCAAACACTGCCACATCCACCTCATTTCTCTCACAGGAAAGCAGAAATGAACATGGGGAGAAAATAACATTCGGATCCTTAGTTTGCTTGTTAAGTCTCTTGCTGAGCTAATCTGCAAAATCACATGCTTTTTATTAATATTTGATTAGTTTATTACTTTGCTTTGCTTGATATTAAACATAGAGAATGATGAACATTCACTTACGCCGCATTTTTTTTAGTAACATTCCCTCAGCCTCTGGCACAACACAAGACCATTTTTAACCCCGCGGAACAATGTTTCTCCCAAATCTCTCCGGCTTTGCAGGCACCTCTCCTCTTCATTCATCACACAGCCTGAACGACTGACCGGGGAATGACCTCGCTCGCACACATACACACACAACACACACACACACACACACACACATACGCTGTAAACACTCACACACACATACACACATATCCACAAACACAGTATCAACTCACACAAAAGCATGATTCATTCATCACAAGCGATGGATACCTTGGAACACATGCTCAAACAGGCGTGTGCCTACACACCAACACACAGACACACACACATTGAACGCGCACACTCACACATGGCGGTTCCTATCACATCCGTTACAGATGGGTTCTCCTCCTCCTCAGTCCTAAATGAATATAAATATGTCTGTTTGACATCATTCATCTGCCAGAGAGGAGCACATGTACCGCATCCTGCCTAAAGAGGCAGTGTTACTCTGCCCGGCTGTGGAGGGAAAGATGTTGAAAAAAGAAACTGGTAAGAAAGGGAGAAAGGGAAAAAGGAGATAAGGATGATCCAAGGGCATCTACTAACTCGTCACAAAGCTTCAAATTTGGCCAAATATGCTCTAAGAACTGGATTTATTTGCACTGCATGCAAACGTACTTAAAAACAAACAAAATCCCCTCTTTTTCTTGCACATTTTATTCCACCGCTGTCGCCTCCTGATTAAATCTGATCCTATCTCTACCCCTCTGACAGCCTGCATTCACAATAAAGCATTTGGAAACCCATTAGCTCCACTTTCCAGTGCTGTACCGCCAACAGCGATCTGATATAATCTGTAACAGTCCGCGAGCAGATGAAGGCCAAACGACAAGTGAGATATGGACGGACTGAAGGAGCTGAGAGGAAGAATAGATATCAGAATTGGGAATAAAAAAAAAGAAAATGGCAGGTGATATGCTTTGGAGAGACGCTTAAGGAGATGTCATCCGGGCCAGTGGATGAGAATTAACAAAAGAAGGCGAATCAGAAAGTGGTGTCTGAGATAATGATCGCTAAAATACGTTAAAAGTCAGATCTTGACACGCTTCAAGCCGTGAAAACATCCTTTAAATGATCAGAAATTACCACACAAGTTCACCAGACATGACGTGTGTCCTTTGTCATGCCATTTCCTCTTCATCCTGTAGTGCTTGTAACGACCTGAGGGAGGCGATAGCGGTTTCAAAGTGAGCCAACTCCTGCTGCAATCTGTGGTTCATATGTCATTAAGCCCATTAGGGAAACACTAGGTTAACATACAGCTAGAGTACCAGGCTTCACTACGGGAGCAGCCGTGGCTCGACACAAAAGCGACGACTCACTTTGTCTCGCTTCCTCTCAGTTTTAGGCTGCAATTGTCTTTTTTCTCCCTACTACCAGTTTGGAACTGCATCCTCCATTACATTTAATCTTTTTTCACCCTTATTTTCTTCCCATCTCTCTGTTTCACCTTGAGTGGAGTTACAATCCACCACTGGGGTCGGTAGAAGAAAATATTCTTTCCTCAGAAGGAAAGCGCTAAGACATGCTGTAATGAAAGCCCATGGAAATGTCCTATTTGCTAGATGCACTTTATATTCCTGTTCCTTTTTATGACACCAAGTTGACGTCAAACTCGTAAAGAGAAATTAAGTTTCCGATGTATTTGAGCTCAGGTGACAGACATCATCTTTGTCTCCTCAAAAAGGACCAATCATAGCTCTCCCTCCAGGCAAGCAGGAAACCAATACAGCGTGCTCACCTAGAGGTCAGGTAGAGGTCAGCTCTGACTGTCATGCCTCCGCTCAAACCCCCGTCCTCCTTCTGCCTCCTCCTCCTTCCCCATTTCTGTGACAAAGAGAGCCAGTTTGGTTGCCAAGGAAACAGGCTTTTTCCATGGCGATGCGGGAACACGTGGGTAAGGGCAGGGCGGCTTTGTTTCGCCCTGTGATGAAGGATTCTCCCCATGCATGTTTAATCGCCAGAGTTATGGTCCCAAACCCAACAGCCGAGGCCATCCACTACAGCCTGATTATGTTCAATGGAGCCTCTGACACCCTCATTTTGCTGGTTTTATCACGCTGTGCAGCACCCACCGTGGGCACCTTGGCTATTGTTGCACAGCCATCCTGATGAGTACAGCTGAGACCACAGATCATCCAACCAAACACAGGCACCCACACGTCTCTTTAGCACTAACCTGGGCTAACAAACCCTCTTACTTTACATACACACACTGTGGAACATGCATAAGAAAGCGTGCTCACAATCCTTTTTGTCTTGTCTCCGTATCTCGGCACCCACCCACCCACCACTGTTTGGCTTAGCACAGTTGGGGAGGGGGGGGGAATGGCTGATCACCATGGCAACACTGTGTGCCGTTCTGCTACAGCTGTGATGTATGTGGTGACACTTTTGACCCTCTGGTGAACTCTGTGATGCTGGAGTTGTGCAGAGGCCAGATAGATGCCGGCTGCCCTGCCTATCCTGCTGCTGCATTGTACCATATAGGTGTGTGGTTAGCTTGAGTAAAAACAATATTATGCACCTTGACAACAAATTCTATAACAGCGACCCAAACAGACAGAATCAAGGCTGCAATTGCCCTGGAAACGACCAAATCTCAACATTTTGCTGTGACAACATGAACACCTGGTTGTAAAGGGATTTTGTGTTTGTAGTAAGTGTTGAAGTTCTAATACTCTGTTGACTTTGCTGAGTAAACCTTCTGTTAGGACGTGTTTGTTACACATTAGATTATCAGTTAAGACTGGGAGCACTTCCATTACCATTTGAAGCCGTTGTCTGGGTTTGTGGTTTTCGCCGTTTGCCAGTTTCCATTGTTGACTTTGTTTTTTAACTTTTGTAACTGTGTTTGACTTTGACTGCCAATTCCAAATTTGAAACAAAATTCTCCTTTTGGAAATTGTTTGGGCTGGTTCAGATGATGTTGTCCTTGTCAGCCACAGTTGCTATAATGCATCAAAATTGGTCATCAGTGGCCAATCCCTCTCTCCTATTGAGAATAATATATTTGAGTGTTTTCCTGCCAAATAATTATTGGGTGAATTTTCTTCCCATTAGTCTCAAAGTCATTTTGTTCTGCAGTCTAACAGGATTCAAGTTTTGGCCCTAATGTTTCTATGCTATACTTCCTCTATTGTCACACAACAGTTCTTCAGAACCTCTGTTGGCACGCCATTTTCAATGACATTTACAAATCATACACACTGTGTTGTACATAGAAATAGGTCAAAAGCACACAGCCTGAGCCCTGAGGTGCAGGTAAACACAAAACAAAACAATACCCAAGATGTCTCACTCATCACTTGCCTTCTCCTGTGTGTTTCCTTTAGCAGAGAAGTCTCTTCCATGGTCCACCACTAGGAGTGCTGCAGCTTTGCACAAAACCAGCAATCCCAAATCGTCCACAGCTGCTGCTGCTGCTGCCTGGCACTGAGCCAGTGTGCAGCAGAAGAAGGGGAGCTGACACCCAGTAAATGCAGACATGCAGACACCTTCTAAATCACTAACAGTGGCTTTTTTTATTAAGAAAATATATGTTCCACATGTTACTGGATGAATAGGAAACATATATTATGTTGGACACAGATTATAGAGACAAGCTGTACTGAAAACCAAAAAATCTTCAAAAGTAAAAAAGTGCTTGTCTTAATCCTAAATTGAATCTTTAGTGTCTTAGAAGGAGAAAATAAAAAAAGAATGAACTCTCAGTTACAACACCAACACCAAGCACTACCTAAGCATTTATCCATTTAGTTGTGCAAAATCTTCTTAGACTGCTGCCAATGTGAGGAAGGAATTTTCTACCTTTTCAACAAAAAAGTGGAACAAAGAAAAAACAAAAGGAACATTCCATGTCCTGCAGCAGCTCCTCGGTCCTGTTTGTCCAGATCAGTCTCAAAGTCTGTAAGGGTCGTGACCCTCTTAGGTACACTCAGACCCGCCATACCACTGAGAAGTCAACCTGCAGGTCTGCAGAGAGAGAGAGAGAGAGAGAGAGAGAGAGAGCCAGTCAAAATGAGAGAGAGAGAGAGAGAGGGAGAGATTAAATGAGAATTACAATTTTTAACTCAGCAAAACGTAGATTACGGTTATAGCCATGAGAATAGTCTTACAGTCCATGGTGTTTATTCCTGCCTGATCCGAGTATCATAAGTATACTTCATCCATAATGATGATATGCATGTTAACAATCATAGAGTGTTTGTACCCTGAGGTTAATAATTGTGTTGGTTAAGCAATCCGCTCGATAGGTCACCATGACACTACACACCAAGTACTCTGCAAATACTGAATATGCTGACAAGATAAGATAAGATTCACTTTATTGTCCCAGTTGAAAATTTGCCTTGGACTTGGACATTACTGAAAAAAGGCAGACAGCGCAACAAAAAAAAACAACAACTGTGAAACAATTTACTTGCAGCTTAACCCTTATCGAAATAGAGTGGTTATATGTACAGAGGTTGTTCTTTGTTTTATGAATTGCACAGCCCTTTGAAGAAACTAACAGACTTGAGAAGATGTCAAATTCTTAAACTTGGGAGGGGAAGTTTTTTTCCTTCCCAAGTTTTTTTCCTTTTTTTAAAGGATGAAAATGATTGTGGATTGTTCAACATATTATTTTACCCATGGCACTCCCTTATAAAAACATGTTGCCTACACTGAACACAGTACAACTCAACCACAAGCATTCCTGTCTGAGATCTTAGGGCCAGCCTCGAATTGAGATGAGGAGCAGGTTATAGATGTTTGGTAATCATCCCAAACTGACAAATCTGTTTAAACGAACATGGATTAAATGATGTATTAAGGTTATTAAGTAACCCTAATCCTAAAATCAAGCAAAAATCTATGATATTATTTCCACTTGGTTTCAGTTAAGGCAACTGAATTTTTGATTGTGCTCAGTTTCCCTGTGCTATGTGAGTTTGCTACTGACATCAAGGGTGAGTCTAATATCACAGTCAACACTATTGGAGTCTTTACAACCTGTCTGGAAGATCAAGTTTCCTGCTCTCTCAGATTTCAATGTCGCTCTGCTCAAAGATCTCAGTTATTGCTTTTAAAGCATAACCATTAAAAATGTCTGCCAATGAATGTCTGTCACTTAATTTCTGCATGTGCTTATGTACCTCTATATTCATGTGCTGACAATCACTTTAGGGAACAGTGCCCCCCTCCTTGTCCTGTCTCTGCCTGTGGTCCTGCCACTGATGTTGAGCGTGTGACCTTTTCTCTCAGCTAATCCACACCAAAAAGCCCTAATTACTGCTGCCGCTCCACCAACCTCCCCTGGCCCAATAATCAATACAGCCGATTGGCCGGCGGATCACCCCGTCAGACACCAGCGCTTTACATGTGACTCAGTGTACGTGTGTGTGTGTGTCTAAGAAGGATGTGGTGATAGTGTTTTCATGGTAAGATTAGCAAGAAACCAGCAACAAACGATAAGAAAAGAGATAAAAGAAACACTGCACAAGCAACACTGACAGTATGACAGTGACAAAGTTTACACGTCAGTGCACACACACTTGTACACACACAAATTCCTCCCTCCAAGCTGAATGTTGTGACACCAGTTGACCTTATTGAGCTGCTGTTCTGTAAGAGTCCCTGATTAGAATATCTTCCCTTTAACCTTTCGCAGAGTGACGCGCCTCTCGAAAGCAAAGAAATAAGCCATCGGTTAATGCAGAGAGGGAAATGTATTCTGTCGTTTTTTCATTATGCTGTGGCATTTCACTCAACGTCCTGATAATGCCGCTTTTCAACAATAATACTCCGCTTTCAATTTTTTTTTTGGGGGGGGGGGGGGGGTCATGCAGGTGTGTGCTTCTGGAGATATATGATGAGCTGACAGTGTAAAATGTACGCTCCCCAGAGCGCTCATGCTTTTATCACGACACTTTCTCACCTGTAGGTGTGTATGTGCTGCATCTGTGTGTGTGTGTGTGTGTGTGTGTGTGTGTGTGCAAAATAACACCTGAGGACATTTCAGGACCAACAAAAGGGTCAGAAACAATGTTATCTCACAGAAAAAGGAAGTTTAATTTTAGGCTGCAGCTTTGTGAACAGTGTCATATCTGTGAAAAAGAAGCAGGTGATCTCTCTTTACCTCCTTCCTTTCTTCCTTTTTCTTTCTCCTTCTGTCACTCCCGCTGACAGTCTTTGATTGCATTAGACAAGTTAATGAAAAGCAACACAGAAGTGCAGCCTGCACCTGCCACAGTGGATGTCTGTGTGTGCATACTTGCCAGTGCCTATGTCTGGCTGTCCCATGTCCTGGGGCGTGCCAGCCAGTCAACACAAGGAGGAGACGTTAATAGAGTGATGAGAAGCTTCTCCATACCTTCAGGCTGAGGTTTCGATGCGGAGATGAGAAATGTTTGTGAATTAAAACGACTGTTTCTACGCTAGCAGTAAGAAAGCTGAGGGGAAGGAATAACGCTGTTTTTTGAGACCCCATTATCACGAGCCAGGGTTAAAAAAAAAAAAGATATTGCATATCTTAATGCACTTAAATGAGACTTGCTGAATTACATATAATCTATATGCAGTGTCCTAGATTTTGCATAGCACTCCATCAAACATGTAAAGTTATGAGCTTTGAATTTAGCTGCAGGTATTGTGCAAGTCATTAGCTTAATCAATTCAGCAAATTTCATTCAGAAAGACTGCCTCAAAGTCATTTTACAAAACTTCAGCCCGAATAATAAGTCCATGTTTTTCTTTTATGTCAGTTTGTGAATGTTATTGTGGCTGACAAGTGCAAACACTTTACATTGGCCCATATAATGTCCATTAGAAGAACCAGCTGCAAATTTCAATACGATTAGAACTGAAAAACACAAGCAAAAGTCCAAAACAAATACTAATTGCAAATGAAAACATGTTGTAGAATAAGAAGAAGAGTGAAAATAAATGCTCTTAATGTAAAGAAACTTACAGCCAATAGAATTAAAAAATACTAAATATAAAACTAACTTTACAAACTGAGAACCGTATATCTATTTTGTTGGATTTGGGGTCCACTGTAAGGTGACTGTGTTATTAAGAAGTATTATGCCATTACTCATCCCTTAAGAAAAGCCTTGTTAATTCTGAACAAACAATAGGCCTCATTACTATCTCAATAACGAATAGCTACATTTTGTCAGTCCATCACCAGAGGTTGATGACATCTTTAATGTGACCTGCAGTCAGCTGTGGTTAATCTATCAGCTCATGCTGGCAACCAGGTCAGACAGAGTCAATAAGATATGACTATCCACTGTTGGGACATTGCCTATTATCTTTTAAGGTAAGTTGACATGCAAACATAGTTTCTCTGATGTGTGGTTTCATTATTGCTCTTACAGTGTGCTGTAATTAGGGAACAGCCATCAAAGGGTGACATAGGCAGCTCATTCCCTCCCAATGTGATGCTAGGTAACAAGTCTGTAATGCTATCCACCCCTAATAAAAGGTGTATTATATGGATTTAATGGACGCATGTGATGATAGAAATGAGTATCCTGTATTTGCTAAAGCTGCCATAATTAAAAATGTTATTGTCCCATGGCGCTTCATGACCATAGTAAGTCTTTACAGGTAAACAGAATCAATTGAAGCGACATAACAATTGTGTGCAAGATACTATTTGCCATCTTTCAAAGCAAATAGTCCAAGTAACATAACCTTGGGATATTAAGGATCAGTTTAGGTTGCAACTTACTTGAAAGTAACATTTCTGCACAGCATGAAGGCTCCTTAGCTTTACAACATTTTAGACGGTCAACATGACACAGGTTTAAATTTAGTCCTGTGTCACAAAACATTCAGAAGAAGGCATGGAAGACTAAAGAGTATTAACAATAAACAGAAAAATATGTTTTTATTTCGTATCACTTCTTTGCATCAAGTCAAAATCTTTGCCTAATGGTTTCCTGTGTGCAGAATGAGCTCACTGGTTAAGGTGTTTTCTTAACCAGCAGGCATGACAGAACCTGACCTAATAATAAGATTTAATGTGTAAGAAGTTGAATATTCCTTCAAATTCAGATAGTCATAATGTCTCTTTAAGATCGGCAGCAAAGTATAGACCACAATCTGTGTTCATATATATGCAGTATGTGAATATTTATTTCTCTATGCGAGTGTGAAAGTAAGCCATGTGACTGAGAAAATGATGGTGGACTGAAGACGTGCAGCCCCGCAGAGAGCTGCCCCTGTAGGCCCAGCCTGCTGAGTGAAACCCTGTTCTAATGTTTAGCTTAAGGGGTGAAAAAGAAGGTGAGTGGGGGGGAAAGGAAGGAGAGAAGGATGAGTGGATGACAGTTTGGGGTTCTGTGGGTAGACAGAAAGTGAAGAGAGTGAAGAGGGAAGCGGTTGAAGAAAGGGAGAGATGGGTCAAGGAGGAGTGACAGGGAGAGAGAGGGAAGGAAGGATGAAAGGTCCAACTGGGACGGAGCGCAGGAGAGGTCCCGCTTGGTCCCGTCAGTCAGTCGTCTCTCTCTGACACCTGAACCTCCGCTGACTGGGTCGTGACTGCCTCTCTGGCACAGGAGATATCACTAGGGGGGGCTGACCTTTGACCTCTCACCTCCGCACAGCCTTCGCCCTGCCTTCTCAACCACCCGCATATTTGAATCCCTGCTTTATTTTCTTTTCAGCACTTTCTACTGCTCCCCTTCACCAGCAGTCATGCTACTCTAGTGGTCAGAGCGGGTTCAACTCTTCACTTTCTTTTTAAATAGTTAAGTTCTGATTTTTAAGAGTTTTGAAAAAAATAAAAATAGTTGTTTCAGATTTTGCCTACACTAATTTTCTTATGAGCTAAGTCAACGCCATGTTGAGGAACACTTTATAAATCAAGAAGCAACCTGGGGCTGAAATAGATGAAGCCATTGAGCAAGTACCAAAACACTGCAGTTCCTCAATTGGGGTAGCCTCTAGAAGCCAGTCAAATTGTCAAACATGCTTTGTTGAAGTGCTGGCGTCTCTGAAAAGAATGCAGTAGCCAGTATGTCCTCCTTCTAAATTTCGGTTCCAGTCCTGAATGATCTGGATTTGTTTTAACCAGAGAAGATAGACCCAGACAAGGCTGTTTTATGGAGCCCTTTGGTTTGCCAGATATGAGACCAGTTATCATGGCAAACATTCAGGTGTCACAGCGATGGAAGCATGCAAGCGAACTGGTTCAGATATATCTGATTATACCTGGCCTAAAAAGCCTTTGAATTTTTTTAATGAGCTTCACAACCAGAAACGTGGTAGATCTAGGATAAATATTGGAGATGCTTTTGAACAATGGAGAGAGGTTGGAACGCATATAGGTTTCAAGACCAATGCAGAGCTGGCTAAACACTGAAGCTTCATGTGTCGGCAAAATAGCAACATGCTTGAGCATTGACTCGATGGAGGAGGGGGCGAGGGAGACAGCTCTCTCCAATGTTTTGAATTTGGACTGCAGTACCAATTTTAAATGCTACGTGTCAGAGTTACATATTGCTTCTTTAAAATGCTCTACATCAGAATCAGACGGTTTTGGTAAATGGCAAATGTTCTATAACTTATCCTATATTATGCCATAAAGTTGTTAAATTATCGGGCGAGGGGGAGCTGCTTTAAATCAAAGGTGAATATTGCAAGCTGTGTGCTTGACATCAACACAGCTAATTCAAGCACGGAATTTAAATATGATGTCTTCCTATGTAGATATTTGTACCTAAAAAGTCTATTTTCTATTTTTTGATGTGAGGTAAATTAGCAGCACACGTCCTGCGATGTGACTATTGCACATGTACACACATCTTCACAATTGCGATGTTAAAATGACTCATTGTTCAGCCCTAACTCAGGAAACTTCAGTTGGCACCAAAGCGCAAAAAGATCTTTCTTCAGTACTACATTTATAAGGATTCCTAAAATACGTCACTTTGGGGCACCGGTGGCCATGCACATAGAACAGAGAATGTAGTCCTCGAAGCAGGCGGCTCAGGTTCAAATCCGACGAGTTGCACCTTCCCAGCATGTCATTCCCAACTCTCTCTGTCCCTGATTTCCAACTCTATCCATGGTCCTGTCTCTGCAAAAAAAAAAAGCATACATTTTTTTTTTTTTAAATACACCACCTACAAAAAATTTTGTACACGTGGTAAAGATGCACACATCCCAGAGTAAGGAATATACCAACTCCGTCTAATTTTGAGCGAGGAAAAACCCTGAGACATTGTCACTAAAAAGTAAATATGCATTTTTTGGAATCAAGGCGACATTGAACATATTATATAACACCACATTTTAAACACTTATCTGAATAACACGGCATCTGCTGGTTTAGGGCAACAAACACAAACATGCACACACAAATATCCCTGGGGAGTGTGGTCTAATCCCGGGTTTACATTGTTAGGACAACAGGGATAATCCTACTAACAGGGTGTTTATCTAGGAACTGCAACTGCTGAATCCCCAACACACACAGTATTGACCCGTAGAGGAAAATAGCAAGGTGGAAAGAAAGCAAAGAATGAGAGTAAGACAGGAGAACCAAGAAAAAGGTGAGTAAGCAAATGAGAAAAATAGTGGCAAATTAGAAGAATTTACAGAAAAAGATTGCACTGGAAGAAGCACACAGAGACTGAGGTAAGGGTGTTAGAAGAGGAAAGAATAAGGTCTTTGCTGTCATGTATGCAGATGAGTGCGATCACATCAATGCAGGAGTGGACTCAGCGAGTCCCTTAGGACCACACGCACCAGCCAGAACACACACACAGAATGGCAGACCAAAAAACATATAAGCCTACATTAGAGATCAAAATCACGGACGCATAAACAGTGCACACATGTCAATACAATAATCTAATTAAGTGTCAAGGTAGAGACTTTCTTTGGTCAAACATGTGAACTTAATGCGCATATTTGAAGTAATAGATCTACTTTACAATGAAATCGTGTTGGGTTATTTCTTTTTCATTGCATTGTCTTTAGAGTTGAGTGTTTTTTTCTGGCTGTTTGCCGCAGACGTGTGATAAGTAGGACACCTTTTCCTGGATTTATCCTTTTTTTAGTCCAGGTTGTTGCTGAGAAGGCCCCAGCCACTCAAAACCCAGAACAGAGTGTGTAGCTCAAGTAATTAATAGACAGGTGGATGGACCTTTTCATTCCTAACCAACAGCCAAGAATACCATGTGCAATCACACCAGCACTTTAAAGTTACAGGCTGGAGGGCAAATGTGCAATTTACATCAGTACCTCATTATCATGTGCAATACTCTAGCACTTTTGCACTTTAATATTCTGGTACTTAGACCTGTAGCAGCACTTTAACTGAAGGTCACTTTATTCTGGTTTATTTTGAACAACATCGCACAGCCAACTGCTTCTGTCAACTAATAAAGGTTTATGCTGTCCTTCGGTCATTACTTGTTGTGTGGTTTTTGCTTGTCATTTTGGTGACACAGTTTGTAATACTGTGAACCACCAACCTGCCAAGGCATAGATGGAAATGAGATGGTGGGTGGCGGGGTCTCCTAAGGCTAGACCTGACGTTATAAATGTTTACGTTCATTAATGTCCACTGTCCCTATTTAATATAACGCATAAATAAAATAAATAAAAATGCGCCCATGTAAATCCTTCAGTGTGTCCATTGCTTTCAGGTCTTTCGTTTTCATTTTCTTTTGATGGGACTGACATTATGTTGATGACACTCTTGTTTATCTGTTTGATGAAGCAGCAACCTCCGGTGTTGGAACCTCCGGAGCCCCCTGCCGTAACAGATGGGTGACGTCAATCAGGCTTTTTAAAATTAATATTCCAGTATTTAAGATAAGATAAACTTTATTGATAAGGTAAGGCAAGGTACATTTGTGACTTATTAGAAGATACAGGATCTTGACCTGCACATATGAATACTGTATTTTTGGGAGAAAACCCCAGATCTTTTGCAATAAGCACAATACATATGGTACTTTTAACATGTCAGTCACAAGATGAAAAAAAGACACATTTAATTGCAGTATGGGAAGCACAAGAATGCTAAAGGCAGGAATTGTCGTTGCCAGGTAGACTATTTAGAACCAAAATGGAGAAGCTTGGAACAGATAGAATAGTAACTCAGTAAATTCTTTGTCTTTTAGACTTTGAATTTGGTTTTTAATGGGTTTTTTGATAATGGCCAAACACATCTCAAGAGGCCTGCTTAGCTGGTTTTTGTTTTTTCCACTACAAACCTTTTCACATTGTTAGCCTGCACATAGGAGCTAAAAGAAATTCAAGACTGACTATGAACAGGAACAAAGAGGGAAAACAACGGGATTATGGGGGATTGTATTAATATAAGTGACATCCAACAACTCATGAAAGCGATATGGCTCTTTAATGATATGCACAAATGAAACCATACACATCTTCCCCCAAAGACACACTGCATCACACACATTCATGAATATACACAAAGCATCCATACTTTTCCCTACAGGTTTGGAACTTCAGTGGCTAACTGCCACACCAGTATCTAACGCTGCCTGTTGGAATATTGCGCTGGCTGGCGTTAACTGGGAGGTAAGGCGGGCTGGGGGGATATCGGCAGAACAGCAGCAAGTTTTAGCATGCATGTCAGGGCCTGGGGACGCTCCCTGAGCCAAATGCCAGTCTATAGATCGCAGAGGGGACTAAAGATCACATCATCGTCCAGCAGGACACGGGTGACACCGGACAGCGGACGTGGGAGAGAGGGAGGGCCGAATGATCCCTGCCAGGACGAGCTGTTATAGACAGATGCTGTCATTACAGACCAAACATGCACCCGTACAAGTGCACGGACGCACACACACACAGAGTAACACACACACGTACGCGAGTGGTGACGACGACATTATAGACAAGCGCTGTCATTAGAGGAGTCTCAGCGGAGCTCAAATGATAACGAGCAAAGGGGGAGTAAGGGGAGGGGTTGTTGACAAGGGTGACTGTCCGGCTGTCTGCAGGTAAGCGTGTGGCGTTGGAGAGGTCAGCTTGCTTTAACACACACACACACACACACACACTTAGAACACGCACAAAGTACCTTCACACAATGGACACAGACTACACATTCAAACGAACATGTCTACTAAACTGTTCATTCCCATCAGCTGCATAATGTCAAAGGACTATTTTTACTTTCTGGGGAGTTTCAGTGAAATCTCCAGAATAGATTAGATAATGTTTAAGCCTTATTCTTCATTTTCTGTGAATTCTGTTGCTTTCATTTTAAAGAAAAGAATGAAAATGGCCCTCAGGGATGAGAAACTTTTCTAAGGAAAAGGGGAAATAAATTGTTGAGATTCCACACATTCTGACACTCCTCTGATACAATATCAAGAAAGACTGGCGAGGCTGCTGTAGGCCTACTGTATTTTTATTGTCCTGGGTGCATCTTGTTAAATGTTACATAATTAAAAAGGACACATACAAGACAATGAACACCAAGTACAAATAAGTTTGACCATCCAAGCTGTAGTTTGATTCAGTTTGAATAGCATGACACATGGAATCGGATCTTTGGAAATCAGATTGTGGCCACCTTACTACATTGTCTTACATAAGTTAGCCAACAGGTCAGATCTTTTGCAATCTCAAACCCATAAGTTATTACGTAATAACCATCCAAAGTAGACTTACCATGAGCTTCTTGAGTGGTAAATGATTGTATATGGTCTTGTAGAAAACACAAGTTTGTATGATATCAGCCTCATTTTAAGAAAAACACAGTTTATTTGTAATATCAGGATAAAGATATGATGCCAAACATTTTATTGTCCCCTTGGGGAAATTAGTCTTGGACTCACACTACCCACGATCATAGAGTATCACAGCAATGTCTCTGATAGGGGAAGCTCGCGATCACCATGAAAATGTTTCCCCTCCCCCGGCGCCATATGCGAACTGATACTTCTGCTAGCAGGCTAGCTAGTTAGGTAGCTAACACGAATCGTACTAATAACCTTGTTATGCCTGGTTAATTAAGTTTATATATTCACACAACACAAACTACAAGATGGAGAAGAAAACACATTTTAAAATGTTTGTTGAATGGAGGTCAGATCATTTCTGGTGTTCAGGGTATCTAAATGCTGATTGACATTTAAAAAGTAAACAAAAAAGTTAGATCGGAGCAATAAATTTGAATAGAGCATTAAGGCTTGAAGTGTGATATTGTCAAAGTTGCAGGGGGAAATGATAGCCATTTAGTTCCAGTCATTAAGATCTTGCAGCATTTCATAAAACCCTATATTTATAAACCTAATATTTTATTTAACCAAAACCAGAACCCTTTTTTCCTCAATATAACCAAGTAAAACTCAATTTATCCACCTAAAGTACTTGGAAAAGACCATGGTTTTGGCTAAAACAATATGTGAGCATTCGTTCTTAATTTTGTGTGATGTGAATATTATTTTTGGGTTACCCACAAAGTTCAGTCTGTGCACGCAGTGTTTCTTCTGCTTCACGGGTTGGCTCCGTCTGACGGCCCTGCCACACCAAGTCAGTTTCCGGAGCATGAGTGCAGCCTTGACACACCGACACGGGTTCACAAGATCACAGGAGAACTACAAGTTCATGCGGTAATAAAGAGAACAATGCACAAATAACATGTTGCTTTGTCTTTCCATTTGTTCATTTGGTGTCTGTTTTAACGTAATGTTGATAAAGTGATGGAACATAGTTGGAGTGGATGGAGTTAATTGTGTTTTATTCTTAAATTGACCGGATTCTCTGTGTATTTCCTTGTCTGACTTCCTGGTTCCTGGTTCATCTATTCTGTTCACCTTCATGCATGCTTGCAGCGTCAAAATGCACATTTTCAGGGGCAAGGCGCTGCTGGTCCGCTCTGGAGATGGACTGCAGCACGTGCCGTAAACACAATCATTTACTAGAGTGAGAGCGAAAGGCACCATATTGCTCGGCGCTGACGGACAATGTGGAAATTGCAGGTTAAGGTTAGAGAGCAGCAAAAAGACCCTGAAGTCTGTCAAGGCACATGATGCATGCCACCACCAATGTGGTTTTGCTGACTGACAAGAAACTCCATGCTTTGAAATCCATGATGACTGTCTGTAAAGAAAGACAAGCTTTTCTGTAAAAACAATCTAGAAAATAAGTTTGTAACATTTTCAGGAACCGCTGTGACACTGGGTTCAAACATACTGTGCTTTGATCAGTTTCATTGCTACTTAACACAGACTCTTAAGCCCTCAAGCTTTCCCCTGAGGGACAAAGTCAGCTCCAGTGATGACAGTTTATAGAAGTTCCTACCTAAGTGGGTTTCTACCGTTTTTTTGTGCTTCTCTCATCAGATTCACGCCTCCAAAAATAAAGTCTAACTTTCTCTTAAATAACATACAAAAACTTTTTTAGTAAAGAATTAATGACTTGAAACATAGTTAAACTTGTCCCCCAAGGTGTCATTACTGTTAATGTTATGTCACATTATTTGCACTCTGGCATATTTGACTGAACAGCTGGAGGAGGAAAAACAGGAGAGAAGAAAGACAGCAATCTAATCATTTATAGTGCTTTCAATTGTACAAAATCCCTGAAGTTTTCGAGATGAGCTGCATTTGTGAACACGGCCACATTTTTCACTCAGACCCAGCCCCAAAGTATTTTTTTCTTCAGATAGTCAGAATCTATTTTCACATAATGCACTACTGAAAATATCTAGATAATTTCAGGAGGACTGCTCCTGAAATTCTCCAGACCTGGCTGTTCACGTATGCACCTCACAGTGGGAGACTATCTATTTCAGAAAGGAGGGGTGGCGGGGTCTCCTAAGGCAAGACCTGATGTTATGAAAAAGGACACGGATGAAGCAGAGTCCATGTCGGGTAGAAGGGGGTTTTGAGGTTTATTACCTGCGATTGATCAGTGCACACCCATAGACATTATGCATGTGACCACTGAGACAGTATGTTCTTCTCGGCTCTTTAGTTGTCATTGTAATTCTGTCTAACACGAAGCATTGATTAATAGGCAGAGATTGTCATTATAGCGTGGTATAGCAAACTCTGTTGCTTCATCTGCCCACTTCCACGTCGCTCTTCTTATGTCATGTAATGCCTTACGGCCAAATTCCACCAGATGCGTGTTCAGTCTTGTGTTCAAAAGTCAAACTTTTTATTTGATTCAATGTTTGTGCTTCCACTGGCTCCGCTGTGTCTCAGCTCTGGCTCAACTCTGTCTCAACTCTGGCAGTCCGGAGCCCTCCGTAGCAGATACGCAAGGGTAGGGCTGGGCAGTTCATCGAAAATTAATCAAAACCAAGATTCAGAACCTGTAACCGACATACTATACTTGCCCATTTTGATTATTTTCAGGACAGAGTCACGTGACGACATGTCCAATCCGTGACGTAGAAGCAATGTCTGTTGTTTGGACACATTTTGTCTTTAGGGAAGACAAAAAGAAGCACCAAATGAAGTCAAATGTAAACACTGCGGAAAAACTGTTTGCAAGAAATGCAAGTTATTTGTTTTCTGGTTATTTATCCGGTTTATTTTCAGGATAAAACATTACGTTTTGACGGGTATTATCTTGTGCCGTCGCAAGTGAATCTGTAAAATTGTCTCTGGGCACCTGTGGGAGTTGACGGACGAGGGTGCACAGAGCCATAACGCAACGGCGCTGACTCTCCATGCACACGTATCTGCTGGAAATTCTGGGTTAGGATACCCCATGCCCCCCTCTGGTCCGACCAGAATAGTCTCTCTCTGTCTTATAATATTCAAAGGAATTAAACAAGCAAACTGAGATACACATGAATGAAAATTGCAACATTTACAGTAATTGGAAATAATTACACAAGGAAATATGTCAAAGCTGTGAAGCAAACTGGATTGATTATTGCAACATTTCTTAAGTTTATGGTGGACACTTTGCCTCTGTTTTTGAGCCATGTGTGTAGTGTGTTTAAGCCACTCTATTTTTTAAAATAAATTTTTCACGTAAAGCCCCTTTTACACAACGTCCTGATATTTTCCAGACATTTTCAGGACAATGATGTCCTGATTTTGGAAGGTCTTTGACCTACATTGTGAGCTGCACAGCAGGTGATTATCAGTGTCAGTGAGACATGAGCTCAAAACTGAGATGAGCAGCATAAAAAGCAGGCAACCGGCTATACGACATCCTCACAACACCAACTTTTAACATATGATTTTTAAAATGACCTTCTGTGTCCACACATTACATGAACATCTTACTTTATGGCAAATATGAAATAGTTTGCTTTAAGATGGGGTAAATTTATTTAGTTGTTTGCTTTTTCACATACAACCCTCCTTGACAATGTCAGAACATTTTCGGGACTGCAGTGCATGTGTGAAAGAGGCTAATGGTGAAAGTTTAAAACAAAAACAAAAGGTTTCAATAAATCCCAGTTTCATGATCAGTTGGTAGAACATAGTGACCCCTCGGTAAATAAAAGAAAAAAATTCTGCGTGTGAGCATTTGTGAGGGTCCATTTATTTTCTGTGCTTCTAGGACAGGGCAGGAAGTCAAATTCTATGTTCATCATAGCTTCACGATTCATAATTGAGGAAACATATCTAGGTAGACTTTCTCTTTCTCCACATCACAAAACATGAGCAATGTTTTCTGATGGCTACTGCTGCTCTCTCAGCGTTTTCTCTCCTACAGAGAGATAAGAAGTCTTTATCTGCTGTGTTTACACAGCCATAAACATACAGTATCTCACTGATTTCACTTAGAATCAATTTGTCTTGCTAAGCTCCCACTGTAGAGGGTGCAGCAGATGCAAATCTTGACTGCTCTTTTGCCTGAAGGGGACAGGCAAGCACATCAGTGAATAGTTTCATTCTGCTGCTCAGACTCCCACAGTGCGATGCGCTTCAGGGCTTGTACAAACGACAGGCTTAGAGTTACACGAAGCCTTACATCTGTCACTGAAACATCTCTGTCATTCTTTACAATAACAAGCTGTTGCTCTGACACTGAATATTTTAACGTCTGTGCTGGTTTTAATGTTGTGTTTGCACGTGTAATTTCTGGCCTAAAACTACTCGTAAAATGCAGTTAAGTAATTGGGTGCTGATAACTTGTGTCTGATGATGGATGCTCCTTAAATGGCCCAAAATTTGAAACATGTTTAGTGTGATTTGTGCTTTTTATATAAAAATGCTTTAACATGACCAAAGAGTTAAAGGAGAAAAAACAAGTCAAGTGCAAAAACTGTCTCTCATTTAACTGAAAAATTAAAAAAACATTTCTTGATGTGACTGATGTCATCGGCCATCAAAGAGTTTGAGCTCTCCTTTTTGTGTCAGTTAACGCACAAATTGCTCCCAAATCCCTCACAGATTGTGTTTCCAGTGGTCTCTTGTCACAGCACACGTGAGCACCATTGCTCTTCCTATGCTCAGGCCTGACAGGTGGTTTCCAGGTAGAAATCGGTGTCAGGTGAGCTCAAAAGGCCTGACAATCACTGCACGTCGCCCTGGGCAAGAGCGTACAAACTCTCCCCGACATGGAGACGTTTAATCTGAGGTGCTGAAACCTCCTCTCTGCCCTCCAGTTCTATGTGTGTTAGTGTGCGTGCCTGTGGGTTTGAAAGTTGCAACTGTGGTTCTATGCTGCTTTTTCATGATAGGTTAGCAATTGACTCCTTGAGGCTGTTTTAACACTTGCTGCTTCACCTGTCGAGTTGTTCATAAGACCAAACGCTCAAGTCCTTGAAGGCTTGGCTCAGGGTGAATTTATTGACAGGCACTCTGGAGAGGCTGTTGTTTATGTCGCTGGCTGTGCAGTTTGGGATTATGATTTAGCTTTGTGTGTTGATCTTCAATCTCTGGTTCAATAAGAGAATCAAAACAAGCATGCAGTAGTATAAGTTACAACAATGTTTAAAAGAAACACTGTGGTGACTTCCTTTTTTCTCATCTTGTTTTTTTAAGTACAAAAAAACAAAAATGTATGTCAGCCGATTATCGGTTGACAAATAAATCTGCATGTTACTTTTATTTGATTCATGTCACATACAGGCTGTGGCTCAGTCCGGTAGAGTCGTCGTCGGAAGGTCGAGTGTTCGATCCCCAGCAACATGTCCGGTGTGTCATTGGGCAAGACACTTAACCCCAAATTGCTGCCGCTGCTTCGGCGGCGGCGTATGAACGGGATTAATATGGTCTCACTACATAGCAACCACTGCCATCAGAGTGTAAATGGGTAAGTGTAAAAATGCTTTGAGTAGTCAGAACACTAGAAAAGCGCTATACAAACTCAAGTCCATTTACCATTTACTGTTGTTCTGCCAAGGTAGCATTACACTTCTGTGATGACTCTATCAACTCAGCTTTTGCTGTTGAGTTAACAGTATAAATAGTTTACAAAGATTTTAAAGATAGCTAGAAACAGTTTATTTGTAATTTGTCTAGTACCGTTGTGATGACAGAAGAATTGTTGATTTGGTTGTCCATAAGGTCTTGTAAGGTATTAAAGAAAACATGTAAATCTGTATGGACACTTGGAAATAAATCTGTACATGGTGATGGTGAAATGTTTTTCATGGTTTGGTTTGATGACAAAAAGATTGTCTTTAAGTTGGATTCTGCCTGGATGGAAAACTAACCTGCAGCTAGTTTTGTAAACAATAATAATAATATAGTTACACTGTTAATAAATGGGAATTATTTAATCTAATCAATTTTAAAAGTGTCCCAGATGCCAACATGTATAAATCAGGGTTGAACATGTTTTTTTTAAACAATTTCAGTGGTGAGTTGCAGTGTCTACAGAAACTCCTCGTTCCTTCTTTTCATCTGATTATTGTCCTCTCTGGTTCATGTCCTTTGAGAAGAGGTTTTTTCACAACTGTTTTTTGACTTCCAAAAGCAGACCAGACCAAGAGATAAAGCTTTTCAATATAGTGATTCTTAAGGCTGATCAAAGCTTTCAGTGAGTCTGAAGAACAAATAAATAGAATAAGAGATAATGTTCATTTTCATATATATAGTTTTCCTGTCAGAGTAACTTACATTATGCAATTTAAATGTAAAGAATTGACAGAGAGAATGGTGTGATTTTCTCTATTCAAAAGTGATCCTGATTTTACCCTATAACTTCTATAAACCACATCCAGGTTTTTTATGTCTGTTCTATTGTAATTTTATGTACAAAGGCATAACATTGCTAAAACAACTTCTTAGATTTAACTAAATCTGTGCGCTAAAGGCTAAACAAACTGTATAAATCAAACAATATTCCATTGTCAACATGTTAGAGTTGTTAATCTCACAAAACCACAAAGAGACTTCACCATGCAACCTGCAAGCAGCTGTTTACAAATCATAATACGAATGATAATAATAATAATGTCGTCAGAAAGTTTTTTTTCTTTCTTTCACTTTTTGCTGCCAAAACAAATGTTAACATTAACCAGATCAAAATCTTATGTCACCAGGCATACTGATTTTGTCCTCATTGACTGCCAAAGTAATCACAAATGAAGAGAGAGAGAAGGGATGTATAATTTTACTTCATTTTGTACTAATCAATGAAATCTCAGTTTACCTGATTTAATCCACCCCATGTTTTCAGCCATTCTGGTCTCCAAAGCTTTTTTTTTTTTTTTTCTTTTTTTTCAAAAAGATATGTTCAGATTGGTTATTCCTGTCTGTCGGCTGTTGTTTGGTCACTTTTTTTTCTTTTTTTACCATGTACAAAATAAATGTACATTTCTGAGATGTGTTTGTGTGTGTGTGTCTGAATGAAAGAGAGGGAAAGAGAAATAGACAAGAGAAAATGCATGGGCCGAACAGCCTGGCTGTCAGGTGTTGGTACTCACATTAGTCATGTAAAAAATAAAGGATTGTGGGACGCAACAATGGCCGACACAAAGAGCATCCAGGCTCCACTCAGTGTCACCCGATCTCCTGTGTGTGTGAGTGGGTAAATAAGTGTGTGTGTGTGTGTGTGTGTGTGTGTGTGTGTGTGTGTGTGCGTGTGTGTGTGGTGATGGGGCTTTCTTTAGGGGGTGCGGGCGCCTCATTGGCTGCCATGCTGGGGTCAGGCTGAGGTCAGGACATGTGTGATGGATGGAGCTCTGTCTCTACACTGCTGCCCTTCTCCCGGTCTTCTCTGCTCATGAGGGCCTCAAACCTGCTGAGGCGTCCTGGCTGTGCTCAACTCTGATCCACGCAGGAACAATTCTACACACAAAAGGAGCTTAAACAAACCTGCAGATGGCTATTTGAGGTGAGTTCTGCTTCTGCATGTACCGTCAAGCCTCTAAACTTCCAAATCCCTTCCTTTCTTTCTAAACACCACCAACAACTTCATCGCTTATGTGCACACACAACATCCACTAACCCCATGATGTCATCTCTCCTTCCCTTGTTCTCTTCCTCCATCAAACTGTCAATCCCTCTATTGGCTTCGGCCCTGTATCGGCTCACAGGGACGCAAATCTGTCGATGGAGGAATTCATTTTGGCTGCCAATCACAACAGGGCAGTAGTCAATGAGCGCAGACGTGCCAATACCTGGACTGCCCTGATGACTGACTTCTGTCTGTCTGCCTCTCGCTCTCTCCGAGCGTCAAGCTATTTTCCGTCTGCTTACCAACAGTCACCCTGCCTGTGGGATGATATTGTCTGTCTTTGCTCAACTTGTTTGGATTTTTTAGTTGATTGTTCAGACTTTGAGGGTTTTTATAACACAATTCTATAGCTGACCAAAAAAAAAAAAAAGAAGAAACAGATTTGTGTGTAAGAGTGAAATCCAATCCTTGCAGGTGTTACTGCAGAGGACACCAGGTCACACTGATCACATTAACATCACTTCACATTTCATTTACATATTATCCTTAAGATGGTTAAATGAGGCTAAACCTCGAAAGCTTGGTTCAATAAGGTTCGATTGCATCGCCCAAAGTGCATTTGGAGGTACAATACTTGTTTAATAAAGCCTTGTCAGGGGCTTACAACATTTTCTAATGTATTTTTTGTGTGTGATTACTTTCTTAACTTTATGGTTCATTATATTGTCTTATTGTATATTGTATAACACACACATACACACACACACACACACACACACACACACACACACACACACACACACACACACACACACACACACACACACACACACACACACACACACTAAAGTTAAATTAGAAAAATAAAGCAAGGTGATATTTCAAAGGCAGAGGCATCCCTTTCGCACTTGAAGGTGACTTTTTTTAAAGTAAGCCTTTTGCCTCACTGTTTCTCTTTTTATCTCTCTGCTGTCTTTGTGTATGTGTGTGTGTGTGTGTGTGTGTGTGTGTGTGTGTGTGTGTGTGTGTGTGTGTGTGTGTGTGTGTGTGTGTGTGTGTTCTCTTGCTCCTGTGCATGTAACTTGTATGACCTTCACACAAGTACCTGTATTTGCATTTGTTTATTAACAAATTATGTGCGTGTGTTACTTCACTTGACTGTGTGAAAGTGTGTGTGTGTGTGTGTGTGTGTGTGTGTGTTTCGAGGGGCGTGGATCAGTAAATACCTCTACAGCCTGAAGTTGGTGAGCTGTAAGTCTAGTTGTCATCTCTACAAGTCATCTTTGTATCTGTCAAAGAAGAGTGACACTTTCACAACTCTGCACCTTTGCTTTTAATTCAGTTTAAATAAATTCCTACATGAAATGATAATTTAGGATTTGTTTGTCACACAGTTAGTAAAAATTCATTTCAGCACCCTGTGGAGACTGTTACCTTCACAGCATGGATTAAGGTTGAGAAAAAAAAATCTATGTTGAGGAAGCGTCCCTTCTCCAAAACATATATAGAGGCTATGATAATTAAAAATTAGAAATGAGGATTTTTATTTGTTTTATTAAGTACTTAAAGAACAGCAAAAATACTAAAGCACAGAAGAAAAAACAAAAGAATGACGCTCATCAGGAAGGGAGAAACGTGCCTTCAAATATTTAATAATCCATTTTACTTTGAGTTCATGTATTGCTATTAAAAACAAATTTATTTCATGCATAAAAAGATAAGGAACATTTCAAAAATAAATTATAGTCAAACTTGAGAAACACAAATATGGATTTTTTTTTCTTGTGAAACACATTTCCTTTCTCACCGGTCGATATAAAAAAAACGTTAATTATCAATGGAGCTTGCTTTAGTATATAACTATGTAGGCTATATATTTATTTATTATTATTATTTCAATAAAACATGCTTGAACTTCAACCTTCATTGTTAAGGTTTTTTAAAAACGTTAATTTTTTTTTATCTGTCTGCATTTTCAGTATTTAAGACTGTTTTTTATTTAGGCGTTTTTCCTTTACTCCTTATTAGAAATGTTTTATTTTAGTCCGGGTAATAATATTAGAGTTACATGTGATTTTTTTTTACTTTTATGTCAGCAGCCTAACATTCTCCCTACGTTACAGTTTTAATCAATTTTATTTGGACTACATCTTTTTCACAGCTGTATTCCAATTAACTTGTGGCTTAATGTCTGGTTGGCACAAGGCGCGCGGTCAGGCCACATCAAGGACTCGCAAATGAATGAATGCACAATGTCTGTGTCATCTCCTTAAAGTCGAGCTTTAAACATATTTTCCTTCTTCACAAGGCCCTAATGGTTTTCATCAAACATCTGTCAGCGTCCATGTGTTTATCTGAGGGCTCTAATGGGAACCATCAGCCACGCCGAGGTTAAATATTCTGCCTGTCTGAACGTCCTGCTTTCACAAGGCTGAGGTCATTTTAAACTTTTAGCAACGAGCCTGTAGGTGTTTTGGTCAAACAGGCCGTCGTAGCTGGACTGTGACTGCGTTGTTGAGCTGCTTGTTTGCCAAGTGTGCTCTGTAAACTGTTGTTTAGGTGGGTGGTGCTGTGACAACAAACTCAAACTCTGACCGAGGACTGACCCCGGCCTTCCTTTTAAGGATCAGCTGCGTTTCTAATCCACACTGCGTGGCTCCTACAGCGCACAGAGGCCCGGAGACAATCCCAAAGAGTGGGCTCCGGGGGCACCCAAGGGTCCACGAACGGGTTACATTTATTTAATTCCTCCCATTTAGCCATAGGTTATAGATAGCTGTTTTAAATCGTTGATGAAATTAAGTTGTTGTCTTTAGTTTTCGTATAACTTCAATTTTCAACTTAATTGTATTGCGTGAACTCTATTAGGTTTAACATACAGGTAAAATATTAAATTGGAATTTAAATGTCAAGTGAGAAATGATTTACCAATGTGTTGTCGGTCCCAGCTGCATATGTGGATCGAGGGACACCAGAATGGCGATTTAGAGGAATCACGTAAACACTAGTGTTGTTTTTTTTTGGTTAGGACCTATTCCAAAGTTGCAGAGGTTCGTTAACAAAATCCAAATGTGTTTTTAAAAACTCAAATCACACAATAGGCGGTGAATTTTTGTCCTCAAAGCCCTTAATACAAATAAAATAGATATTTCAAGATCTTTCTTTGAAAGAACATGTGCAAAAGTGTTTTTTTGATTTATTTAATAACTTTAAAATTTAGGAATTTTTTATTATGTTTTCCTTTGTTTAAATTAATGTAAATGATACCTATTGTATTTACACTGTCTATTAGGCTATATGTGTTTCTTCTATGGCCTATCTGAACAGTCTAATAATGACGTAAATTATTATGTTTATTAAAAAACAGAATAATATGATATAGCCTACAGAAAATTATTACTTTTTCGTTGTTCCTGGAAAGAAACTTCCATACTCGTTTTGAATTTACAAAAATATGTATACATTCAAACGTATTTCTCCTGACCTTTTCATGAAAATCAGTGTTATTGAAACATCAAGGCTAAAACCAGCTTAGTTAGTCGTACAAATAGAGCTCATAAACATCCAAAAGATGATTTTCCGGAAATCAGAAAAGTTGATTTATCAACACATTCTGTCCTGACAACACAAACAGGCCCTTGAGCAACATGTCTGTGTCCATACTTCTGTATTTACACTGAAACAACTCCTCCAGCAACAAAATGAGGGCGTCTGTAGTCACCAAACTAACCTTGTCAAAAAAAATTACGATGTGCATTTAAATAAATAAAAAAAACACTTAATAAAATGCAAAGACGATCGTAAGTATGCGAGGAAATAAATTGGAGATTTACTGAACAACTTACTCTCTTCTTCCGTGTGTGCTGTTCAGCAGGTCTCCATAGCTCCGAAAGAGTCTTTTCCTGCAGGTAGATTCAAGGTAAAGGTGGACGTGGCTCATTAATCGCGGAGCTTTCGGCGGTTTTTTGCCCTTTTATGGTAAGATGGACTCGCGCTCTGCACTCCAGGAATTAAAACAACAAAAGAATCAGGAATTTACTTGTTTATGTTTAGAAATTGAAGAAAGAATCGAGGATACTTACTAAACTGTAGTAAAGTAAATATTATTCCAAATTGAATATAGGTTAACTTGTAAATGTAATATGATCAACTACATAACTTATCTTTAAAAAATAGATTTCACATCAGGGGTCGACGAAACCTTCGATAATAATTCTTTTCCAAAGTTGAATTGTGAAGCTGAGTATGTGACATGCAGTGCTGCAACTTTTCACTGTTCATTGTGTCGTCAGGTGTGGATGATGACACCTCCATGTGACCCGGGAGGGACTGAAGAGTTAACACTGACAGGGCCAGTGGGGCAACCATCCTTGTCGATAGCCTAACCTCGATGTTTTAATCAATAGAGTTTCTTTTTTTTGTCCCCTCAATAAGCCGAGAGCTCAATAAGGTTGTCATCACAAATGACGCTGACGTCCGCGCTCTCATCTCCTCCGTGGATAAACATGCCTTTATTATGTCAATAACTCTTCACCCCAGGGATGGGAGCGCGCGCGACACAGCATACATTGAGAGACTCTGCCGTGCGTAAAGGAGAGACGTGCAGCCCCTAAAACGATATGAAAATGGTCAATGGTTAAAATAAAGGTTGGGTGAGAAGATCTGGGCCATTGTCTCTCCAAAGACTTCCGCTCACCAAATGACAAAGAGGATTCATTTTTTTTTTTTAGAGGGAAACGCACTTTAATACACATGATTGACCCGTAAACGTCTCTCTGGACTAAACATAGTGCTCCACTAGATTATACAGACAACACACAAAGGTATGGAACAGACATGGCCATGACCGGCTCCTCAACTGATAAAACTCAGCGCCCTGCAAATAATACATGAAAGCATTACGCGTCATGCAATCTCACACAACTGGGCATTCAGACAGACGCACATACACACACTCGCCCTATACACAACGGTTAAAGTGATTAAGGGTGTAAAATAAGAATGTACTCTATAAGGATATATACACGAGGTCATCTCTTTGATTGTGGAATGCCTAATTAGGGACATCCAGTGCAATAAGCCAGGCCGGGGCCATGACAAACAACTTTGGCACATTTGAGGTATTTGTTTAGGTGTGCAGACTTCTGACTTTGAAGCAACAATGATCGGAAACAGGTCTGATAAAGTACACATAGTCGTGATGTAACGCATATTCAACGTAGGTTTCAAATAAAAAAAATACACACATGACCTACATTTGGTGGACAGCAAAAAAAAGCGTTTTGTGAACATAGTACACAATATATAACAAATCTTTCACTCAAAAGTGGTCCACATTGCTGTCCAAAAATCCTAAATACTCCATTAACCCATCCTAAAGGTCCACAAATGCTCTCCATCCACCATGACTTTGGCTTTGGTACACTGGTTATGAGCTTTGATATAGACAGGCCGCCTGTGGCCCAAAGAGGTAACAAGGCAGTTTAGCTGGAGGAGTAAGGATCAGCGCCTGTCGAGGAGACAGTGGAGGATGTAGGAGACGGAGTAGAGGGTGCTGAGATTGACTTCTCTGACTCTGCATCGTCCATTTTATCTTGAACCCTCTCTCCCGGGTCTGAGGGTGCAGCTTTGGCCGGCATCAGCCCTTCTTTCTCCCTCTTCTTCTGCTTCATTCTACGGTTCTGGAACCAGATTTTGACTTGAGTCTCATTCAGCTGAAGCGCGGCCGCGATCTCAACTCGCCGGGCTCGTGTCAGGTACTTGTTGAAGTGGAACTCTTTTTCCAACTCCGTCAGCTGCTTCGTGGTGAAGTTGGTCCTGACCGTGTTGGGCTGACCCCCATAGCCGTACTCCCCGGACCTGCCTCCTGACAATGATACAGATCACAGTGAGCTCGCAGAAGATAGTCACCCTGCATGTCTTCTATAATCACAGCAAACAAGAGCTAAAAGTGCTGGTGCCATGGAACAACCTATTCGCTGCAAGAAGCAACTTTTACGCAGCTAAAAAGCAACTTTTACTAACAATAGAGCAACTTTTACAAGAAATATGAACCCCTTTTACTCGACAGGGAATTTTAAACATTCTGGATTCATTTTTCATATAGGCCTTGCCAAAGTAACACTAAAACACAACACGTTCTATTGTGTATAAGGCGCAAGCCATAAGCAGGAAAGAAAATATCAAATCCAGAATTTAAACAACTTTATGTTGAATATACTGCAATGTGTACACATCTGCCATTATGTCAATCAAATCTTAAGAGTTTGGATACGTTTACAGCTGGTGTGGTTTAAAAACAAAACTATGCCATTGTCAAAGACACCACTTGGGACCCACCTGTCTTTGGTGGGTTCCTCTTGACTTTCATCCAGTCGAAGGTCTGTGCAGAAGATGCTCCTTCAGACAGAGGTGAGCAACATGTATCCAGGTGAGCCGCGTGCAGAGGTGACAGCGAGTTCGAGCACCCAGGAAAAGGGGTTGCTTGCTCGTGCCCGCCGCCATATGCGGCGTGGGCATACTGCAGCTGACCCAGGGGTGCTGCACTGTAACCTTGGCGATGCTGAGAGACCATGGAGGAGGAAAGGTTACCAGAGTACATCAGTGGGCCGCACTGGGGGAAACCTGCTGCGGAGTCTACTTCCTGGTTGAGCGCGTAATGGTTATACGTAGTGCAGAAACTTTGAGGTGCATAGCTGGAGCTGCAGGCCGGATGGGCCCCATAAGCGAGACCCAGAGAGCTCGCGGTAGTCTGGTATGACCCGGGCTGGTGAGGGATTATGTCAGGGGAAGCCCTGCTCGCCATGAAACGCTCATCCGCGCCGCAATTGTTGACACTCACCGCGCACGACTGGAAAGTTGTAATCCCGTGGTCTGAGTGGAAAGCCCTGACAGAGCAGGAGCCACCTTCACCGCTCATCACTGAGTAGTCTAAGAAGCTGCTCATTGTAGCATCGTTCTACCGGGACCGAGGGACCATCCGCTGAACAGACACCCTCTGATCTCTCTTTCTCTTTCTCTCTCTCTCTCTCCCACTCTTACCCTGAGTGACCGTGCCAACCTTTACCTATACTCAGTTCTGATTAGAAGAAGGAGGGGGGCGAAAGGGCCGATATCAATGAACGGGTGCTGTCACGTGGGCCCCGGGTCAGCCAGTGAGGCACTTGTCCTTATCCCCTCAGCCGGTGACAGATTGGTGTTTGAGTGGCTATTTAAATTCCAGGCGCTCGTCGATCAAGGTGACGCGCGTCGCCACTAATGTATTGGCCGAGCAAACAATGAGCTGGGAGGCAGACGGCGGCGGACAGCTCCGGGGTCGCATAAAGAGCGGAGACCGGCGGCTTCCAACCTACCGACATGCGCTCTCAACCCGGGGAAAGATTAATGTTTGACCCTATGCGACCTCTCCACGAGGAAGACCTGCACTCTGACCTCAGGTACGATATTTTTGGAACAGGGAGGAGAAATAGGTGTGCGCGCGTAAACGTGTTAGTTTGCGGGCAGAAAGTAGTGCATGTGCCCTCTGTGCGTGAGATGCCATCTGTATAATAGTGTCATTCTCTCCCGAATGGATGGATGGCTCAATGTGCGTGTGTGTGTGTGTGTGTGTGTGTGTGTGTGTGTGTGTGTGTGTGTGTGTGTGTGTGTGTGTGCCTGTGTGCCTGTGTGTGGGTGTGAGATTGCCTCAGGCTGTGGGCTTTCAATGTCCCATTCCAATGCGAACTGTTTCACGCTTTAACTCTGTGAGGGATTCGCTCAGCAAATATTTTCACGGTGCGACATTGAGGGAGAGGCAGGAAGTCTTCACTCCTGACACCAGCAAAAAGGGAGATATAGCTTTTTTTTTTTTTTTTATTACGACTTTTTCCCTATCAAGGTCGCGTTAGAAACATTTGGCTGCTTTTCAGCTCTTCAGGGAGGTCGCAGGTGATGCAAAGACAAGGAAACATATTAACAATAAGATGATGTGGTATTAATTTTTCTCTCCCGGGGTCATGGGGTCTGCTATCTACCCTGATTTCACTCCCACATGTATTCATTATGTATGTATAGTGATCAAATGATGTGATAATGCGGGGTCCGTCGTGGAGCTATAATGTGCACATATAGCCCGAGGTGCGAGTGTGGGCTGATTATCCTGTTAAGTTCATCAAATAAAGCTGTTGGAGAAATTAATGGCTACGGAAAGCTGTGCAGCGAGAGGAGAAAAAGACTGAGGGGGAGAGAGAGAGTGAGTGGGCGGAAGAGCTGTGGTGTAGCGACTTGAAGAGAGCAGAGTCAACCTTTCACTGAGGAAGGAAAAGAGAGGGGAGGGGAGGAGAGGAGAGGGAGGAAGAGAGGATCACATGGCGGGATGAGCGCCCCCACTGGCAGTCCGTGAGAGAACACCAAGCATGTATAGAGGAAGGAAGGAAGGAAGGAAGGAAGGTAGGTAGGTAGGTAGGTAGGTTGGTTGGTTTGTTGGTTTTGGATGGATGAATAGATGGATAGATATATAGATAGACAGACAGATAGATAGATAGAAAGATGTTCAAAAGGATCATTTTAGGGAATAGTGGAAAGTAACTTAGGAAATAACTCAAAGCCTATATAAGGTACTTTTGGTTTGTATATATTTTGGCACCTCCTGTGTAATGCAAGAAACGTTGCAGATTTTGACTTGTACATGTGTTTTGGACAAAAAATGTAATCCTGCTCTATTTAAGCATTGAAAAGTATCACTCATCAAAAAAGCATCTGATGTGGAAAATGTGGAAAAACATGATTTTATTCAGTGTGGTGTTCATTGTCTGGTCTGACACAAACCGCATGGCAGAGGTTTCAGACATTTAAAAATAATGATATATAAATAGTCATATATAATAATAATAATCTTTATATTGTTGGTCTTATATTTTTATTTCACTCATTATAATATTAATGTTTGTTTGTTTTATTTGTTACATAAGCAGATTAAAACGCCTTACAAGTTTCTCCTTTAAGTGTAATTTTAATGCACTTGTATCATTATTTCCATTTCTTGCCACTTTGCAATACAACTTGAAGGGAAAAAATGGCTTGGCTCCATTCTTCTGATAGGTATTGGGACTTTTATACAACAGAAAAAGACACTGACCACCTAAGCCTATAAGATGATATTAACATAAACCTGCTGTTATCTATACTAATTAGTCATTTCAATAGGTTGTGTATTACATTCCAGGGGTCAATCTGACTCTAATGGTTAGCCTATGTTTGCTTTGGAACAGTTTTGTTGCACATAGTTCTTTTACTAAAGAGTTGCACATGACTTTTAATTTCAAATGAGACTTCCTGTAGTGTGCTCCTGACAATTTTAGTTTCTAAATAAAGTCACGTTTCTAAAAAGTTATCGACACTTCCGTCTTTTAAATTCTTATACATCAAGCTTGTGGAATGCTAAAGAAAGTGAGTAGGTGGTGCAAAGTTCCCACTGGAGAAAAAAAAGTCGCAGGGGGTCAATACTACCACCCCTCCTCTCTCTCCCCTCTGTCTGTCTTCGCAGCTGCCTCTGCACTGAGTGAGAGGGCGTAGAGGATCCTGCTGCATGTGGAAACTTCACCAGGCCTCGAGCTTTCTTTGCTCTTTGTGTGCTCACATGTGCGCAGAAAAGGCGCGCTGTCTCGGAATGATTTGGTTATACTGGGTTTGTGGCTTAGTCACAGGAGTGAAGGAGTGTGGAGGGTCGCCCCCTCTCCCTTTAACCCCCAAAACCCCCTCCTTAAACACACACTCCAGTTAACCAGTAGGCTAATGTTGAGGGAGTCGATGGATTGCTTATGATTTCTAGATTATTCGATAAACTGCTCCTGAACTCTGGCGCTCGTGGAAATCGTACGTGTAGAGTTAGTGAATCGATTTGTGACGCAACCAGTGGTTGCTGTTCTATTTTTCCTCACACAAAGCTTAAGTGGAAAAGCAGTAAGAGAGCCGAGTTCTGCACGTTTATATCTGTTTACTATAAATCAGCGCAAGTGCAATACTATAAAGCAAGTCCTTTCATAATCTCTGTATTGACCTCCAAAGATTTCCAAAAGAACTGCTCCATACCCCCAAAAAGTGCACAAAACATCTTTAAAAAGTTAAAAAGTAAGCCAGATATTGTTTAACTGAAAAGCCCTCTGCAGCTGTTATTATTAAATGTTGGCTGATAAAATACAAGTACTCCACAAGTAGTCTGTTTGGAGTTTGGTCTATTTGCACAGAGGGGAAATATGTGCAGCCTTTAATCTGCAGGCAGCTTCTGCATGCTCCCGATGTGGCCGCGCCAGAGCCAGAGTCGTGTTTAAACAAGCTATAAAAATGAATTATGACCAAACGCATGTAGAGACTCAGCCCCTTTTTAGCGCAGGAATTGGGGAGTCCCGTCTGAAAATGTAAGTGGGGTTTTATTTGTGCACATTACGCCACAATTGGTCTTCTTAATGTCCGTCTCATTCATGCCACGGAGTGATTTATGAGCTCCTGAAGGCAAACATGGCTCGGCCATTCGCCTGCAAAATGCTCACAATGTTAAGAGCCCTGTCATGCTAAGATCCGTGCTGGTCTGTTTGCTTTTACTCTGCAAAAGTATGAAGTTTAAAGGTGTAAATAAAAACAACCTCACGTTAGGAGTTTTAAACGGAATATAACTAATGCTTATATAAAAATAAATAAATAAAAAAGTTAATTTTGGATGAAATGAAACTTGGCATCCTTTGTGTTAATTAGGCTACCAGTTCATTTGCAGTTATTATTAAATACTGAAACATAAAAAAAAAGTTTTCTCACAAAAGTTTTGAATTGAATTAGATTAATTAAAAAGTCAAAGCTATTGTTTTTTGCAAAAACAGTGAAGGCTTATTATATTTTACTAACATTTTTTTAATCAAGCCGTTTTTAAAATAATTTACACTATACTATTATAATTCAAACTTGTGTGTGCCTCCACAGCTCAACGCCGTATCTAATTTAATCGCCAACCTGTTGTCAACATTTGCATAATGTTCCTATCTTTCTGTACCCTACTTTCATATATATATACATTTTTTAATTCTTTAGACATAAATAATACAATCACAGTTTTTCAGTCTATGAATAGAAGAAGAAACGACTCAAAACACCAGAGAAAAGGAGATTGTAGCAAGTTATTTGTATTCTAACAAAAATATCCAAGACATTGGAAGCTATACAAAAAATAAAGGACCAGTTTCCATAGGCCTAATATTGTATAATTATTTACAAGCACACACACACACACACACACACACACACACACAGCCCCACACACACACACACACACACACACACACACAGCCACAAACTCTTCATTTCCATTTCAAGAATTAAATTTGTTATGGTAACTGCAACTTTGAGTAAAACAAATTCAGTGATTTAATTCCATCCTTACCTTGTATTAATCGTCAAGTCAAATATCAACAGAATAAATGTGCCGAATATACAAATAACACCAGAGTTAATACCACCGAAGCCTGATTTTTAGTGTCCCGAAAAGAGCAAATAATTATTGTGATTGATTTTAGTTAATAACTCAGATGCTGCAGGTCGATTGTAGTAAGAGACTCCGAGAAAAAATAGAAACTGTCCGTGGAAATGTCCACGGGACTATCCAGAGATTCTGACAGGCTCGGCGAGGCTGCGTCGGAGAGCTGTAGGCAGGAATCCGAGGAGAAAGGTTGAAAATCGTGTAAAGAAACATCCAGGGCCGGGGGACTGTTGCCATTGTCCGGGCCAGATGCCGAGCCGGGGCCCATTGTTGACATGCATCCCGGAACAGTGGGTGACGGGTTGGGAAAATGTTTCAGATTTTTGTCATTGCTGTTCAGCGGCCCAGCAGCAAAACCCAAAGCCTCGCTATTGTGGAGGTGCTGTGAGGAGCCGAGAGAGTTATTCTGAAAGGAGCAGGTATCTCTCTCCAGCAGGGCCCCGCTCCGCTCGTACAGGGGGCCCGTCTCGTCCTCCTCCTCCTCGCTGTGGATGCCGTCTTCGGCACACGGCCCCTTTCCCTCCCCGTTGTGGTTCTCCTTGCTCTGCGTCTGCCGTTTGTGCTTCATGCGCCGATTTTGGAACCACACTTTAACCTGCCTCTCGGTCAGGTCCAGCAGGGCCGCTATCTCAACCCTCCTTGGTCGGCACAAATACTTGTTGAAGTGGAACTCCTTCTCCAGTTCCAGCAGCTGCGTGTTGGTATACGCTGTCCTCAGCCGCCGGGAGCCTCCGCCTCCTCCGGCGCTCTCCACGATCTCAGGCGAGCCTGGAAAACAAGCACACACGGTAGCATGGGATTAAAAACTCTGGACACAACAGTTACATAACCCCGCTGCCCGTAAATCTAACATTATGGCTCCCACAAACCACCAGAGAGAGAGGCTGACAGCAAGCTGCAGCAAAATGGCCGCTGGAGCTTTGCTGGCCCAAGCTTATAAACATTTCGACCAGACAATCATGCAACATGAAGACATAAAGATAAAGACATAAAGATAGGAATCAGACTGTTACGCATAAAATAAGGTGCAGCCTGTGCGTGAAGCAAACACTATAAAAGCAGTGATGTCCAGGCTGGTGTGGGATTCTAATGAATGCTCCAGCTGCCCTCCTCGGCAACGGCACTCCATCACTCTTCATTACTGTCACACATCAAAACTGCTTCGGCTCGGGGAATAAATCATCTTACATCACCAAACTTTACCCAAACTTTTTTTTCCCCCTCTTGCTTGTACACAATCACCACTCACTATAACTACAATCTATCAGTAGAAACATAAACCTGTTTTTTTTTTTTATCTGTTTTTATTTTAAAGGGAAGGGCCTAGGCTCTGTATTAGCTCCAGATAGGGAACACTTTTGCCAAGTGCTCTTAAAATGAACCCACCTTTCGGGGAGAAGCACACGGGTCCATTCGAGATTGTGGTAGTGGCGGTGGAGGTCGGCAGGTGGTTCCTCTTGGACGCTTTCTTCTCGCGCATCCACGGGTACTCCGGGGGTAAGGAGGCTGTGGGCAGCGGGCTGCATCCGTCGGGGCTGTGCCTGGGCCGGCCGTGCCTCGGATGGCTGCCCGGGTTGAGGCTGGGGATGGTCTGCTCAAAGGGAGGAGGAATCAGTGTCGGGCGTGAAAGCGTCGAGCTCTTGATTGATGAACTTTGAAATGAATCAGCGACAGGGGGGAAAGATGTCAGGCACTCAGCAAGCGACGGCTGACTATTGATAAAACCGCTCTCTCGCTCGAATTCGTAATTCATCTCCGCTCCCTGAGAGCCGAGGAAAGTTTGCACGCGTATATTTTAGAAATGTTGCAGCTCAGTGAGGACGAGGAAGAAAAAAAATCATTAAAAAAAAATCTCCTGGTGGTGTTTTTTCTATTTCACTGATTACGGCCGTATGGGGACCGAGCTAGAGTTAAACTATTGAATTCATGGAGACAAGGTTGAAATTGGACCGAATTGCCTGTCACATGATTACCTCTGCCCAATGACAATTTGGGGTTTAATCAAAAGAAGCCCCTGTCTGCCTGATTGATCCAAAAACTCTGCTGAAGAACGCCTCGCTCAGCAGGGAGATGGCTGTTTTTATTTACATCTTTGTCCGCTCAGTTTATGCTCCTCGCTCCCCTCCAGTCCACTCCACTAAGCCACAAAATCTGTGTTTTTAAGAATGGCTGACGCTCACTATTACAGGGAAGCAGCCCAGCCTGGTGTGCGCGGATTCGTGCACTCCTCTTTCTCGTATTGTTTGAAGATGTCAGTCGAGAACGCCCCCACCCCACACACACACACACACTCACTCACCATTGCACACCAGTAGCTATTCACACAGGCAAGAGTCTGCCTTCAGATGGAGAAAAAATATACCCCCCGAAAAATTGATATTTAGAAGCAAACTCCAACTCCAGCTTGCTCAGTGACTGCAGGATAGCTGTGCTTCTTTGCAGTTGCATAACAGTGAAATATGCAGTGCATCCACTGACATGTGTTGCAATAAAAAGCCAATCCATTAAGTTAATATTGACGGATATGACACAGTCAGACCATTTCATCCCATAACAGCTGGTTAACATTTACAGATAAGATTTACAAAAGTTGTGAACAGATACTAATGAGTGTGGGTTTATGTGTGTGTGGGCATGTGCACTCATAAACAGTGTTTAATTAGAAGCCTTTGTAAGGTGCCTCTATAATATGATATCAGAGCTCGTTGGTTTTTATTCGAATTTTTTATGAAGGGTTTATGAGCACCCATGTGCGTTGCTATAGAAAATATCACAATTAGTTTGAGAAACACGTGATTTCTTTCATGTTGCTAAAAGTGTTATTTTTTTTCAATAACCAAAATCTGCCATAATTTACGCCATAATAACTGAAAAATTCGAATATTAATACTTTTTATAATGCTTTCATCGTCATGTTCACAGTAGAAAACCATCAATCAGGCTAGAGAGAGGGTTACTGAGAGGACTGTAGCTACAGTGCTAACAAAAGCATATCACTGTATTTTCAGCATGAATTACAATCACCATCGACCATTTACAACGAGCCCATTCGTTATTATGGAGATTAAATTGTTATTGAATGGTTGTTCCCCGCAGTGTTGCAGCGGTTTATAGTCCATCCAGAGTCATCTGTGAAAGCCACATTCGGTGTGTTTTTCGTCAAGGTGTACATGCTGTAAATTCATTCTTTGAATAAAATATCTGGTTTAATAATGAGTGTAAGAGACAGGAAGAGGAGAAGTGGTAGGCCTCTCTCAGTTTGTTGCTTATATACCAAACAAAGAGTCCTGGAAGCCTTCGCGCGATCAATCTTACTCGCCAAAAGGTCTGACAGCTCGGTGCCCTCACAACACATTTAAGGCTTCTAACTCTCCCCCGGATCAAATGCAGCCAGGAAGCGGCGAGAAACACTGGCCACTCAGATTAGAACCAGTTTCTGCTCACAGTTGTAGCCGGGCTGTCGCTGGAGGGATTTTTTAGAAGATAAATAAGAATCCAGCAAACACAAGATGCAACCATTTCCTTTTTTTTGTTGAGGAGGAGGTATGAGTGCGCCAGCGGTGAGTAGGTCGAAGCAGCTTCCCCACCTGGCTTTTGTCTTTGAAATGCAATTTTTTATTTTTTTGCAGAACGAAATGTATTTGAGGTATTTTGTTAGTCATGCAGGTTTGTGAGGGGGACCAGACCTTGTGGAGTTGCTAGGGGAAGAGATGGATGGCTTTTTTGGAATTACGCACTGGCTTTGTGTGCAAGGAAAGGAGTGGGTGGCGGCTTTTAGTGGAGCCCAGCCTGTCCTACACACTTGTCTTCCAGCAGGATTGATTTAAGACCTCTTTCCCACGGAGGGATATTCAATGACAGAAATGCAAAATCTTCTGTTTCAGTTAAAAACGTTATTTATATGCTACCTGAGGATGGCGCATATGGGTCAAATCAGTGTCTGTCTGTGTATAAGAGTGCATGAGTGCGCGTGTATATCTCAGTGTGCGTGTGTGTGTTAGATGAGGAAATACTCAATGCATCAGCTTTTTTTTTTTTTGTGACACCATGGTTCAATTGTTCTAGGTTTCCCTGCTAACCATATGTCAGGGCTGCTAATGTTCGTGCCCTTTTATATCAATCAGATTTAAATTATTCAAAGTGCAAAATCAGAGAAAGGAAATATTAGTGCAAATACACACAATACACATTTTACAAAAAAAAAAAAAAAGGAAATATGGAAGAAAGTGTTGAGGGATATTTCGGGGAAAGGGCCTTGTCATTAGAAATGATTCACAAAGAATCTGAGTTTTACAAAAAAAAATCACATTTTAGCTTAGTGTATTTTGCATTTCAGCAATGCAGAGAAACGATTGCAATTAATGACATTGATTTCAATTAAATAATATAAAAAAACAAAATGTAATCATACCCTTCATTTTAACAAACTGCACTTGTCATTTTTCAGTTAAGCATTCATTATGTGCTTTACTGTAACCATCTATAACTGAGGCGTTTTATGTTGATCTGTTTTTCTGCAAATCAGCACAATAATGAACCAAATAAGCCTCACAATGATTCGAGTTCACTATGTATCCTCCCTGGTCGAATTTGACTGACTGAATATTTCAGATAATTATTTTTTCAAACGATTTCTCATTTAGCTTGTTTGTCTCTCGCAGAATGTCCATGAAGGAGCCCGCGTGACATTTTTATTATTATGGATGTGCCCACGCGGATGAGAGGAGGGAAGGAGGCCACCGGAGAATTTGACTTCACGTCGAATCAAGAACAGGGGAGGAAAAATAACAAGTAGCATTTATTCAGTGTTTGTTTTTGTCTGCAGTAATTTCCCTTTATGTTAACGAATATTAATTGTATCCTTTTCTTTCACAAGACGTTTATGTATTATTAGACTACCAATTGTGAAGATGTATTTCTTTATGGACCATAAGTTATTAATTATGTCCTAATTTTGGTAAGTAAGCTTTTTAGAATTTGCCCAAAATGTATTTTCCCTTCATATCATCAGCTTTATCTTTCTAAACAATCACTGTTTGTATAACTTTAATAATAAAATGCAATGATGGAAAAACTAGAAAAATATTTTGAGATTTTTATTGAAGAAACTGTTTTAATTTTGTGATCATGTGAAAAGCTTCTGATGCATCTTAATTAAAACTAACCAGCTTTGCTGCAATTATATTTCAATGTTTTTTATTTAGTTCTTCGGACTGGAGCAGCAGGGAATGTATAACATCAAAAAAAAATTAAATGTATGTTTCTTGTATCTTCAATAAAGAAACGTGTCCTTCTTTGCACCCTTATTGCATCACTGATTGATTTTACATTCGCTGAGAAAAGGAAACACCTCATTGAGGAAGAAGAAGAAGAAGAAGAATAACAATTTGAAGCATAGCCTGTATTAACAACATGGTGAGATGCTGCTGCTGCTGCTGCTGCTGCTGGAGAAGGACCGAGACGCTATACTTTCCCACAAACCTTCTCCCCACATACAGATCGGTGAGGTGTCAAATAATACTAAAGGACTCCTTTATCTTTACACCCAACAAAATAAATAACATAAGAAATTGGACAACACACGCAAGGGAGGTTGTGTGTAAGCCCGTGACCCTTGTTTTTGAAAATGTGTTTTCCTCACAATCCCAGCTCGTGGCTCTGGAAGGATCCTTTCACAAGTGCAACAAAATGCATAACACAATTCTTCAACTGCGGATAAATAAAATACAGAAAAGTTCACATTAAAAAATGAATAACATATGTTCATAATACCCTGTTTGAGATTCAATTTAAAATAAGATTTAAAAAAAGATTAAATAGGCCTAAGCATATACGGTGCCCCCCTCCCTCCCGCTCTACAGCCCAGATAAAAGGTCTCTGTGAGACAATGACACGAGCAAATAGAGAAAAATTCAAGCAAGTCGTGATTATTTATCCTACGCTACTTCACACATCAAACTATAGTGAAAATAAACAAAAGCAGAGAAGAGGTGGAAGCCGTGAGTAGGCGCAGAAAAAAGCAGTGATGTGTCTGGAGGTGAATAAGACAATGGGGCGGAGTGATCCACCGCTACAGATGCGTCAGTTTGGGCGCTTCCTGGATTCTTCCCTGAGAGTAGTGCGGCGTTAGGTCAGTGTACGTCGGTGTGGGATCACACACACCGTGATGCTGACTGTTGCCCATTGTGATCGCTCCATTGTAGTCCATGTTTGCAGGCGGTGGGTGCGAGAGGTGGGTTAGACCGAAAACGGAGGTACCAGAGTTAGGCACTGAGTCCATGTAACCTCCGCCGACATAAACAGGGCTGCCCTGCATGTGCGTCCCGTAGTTGCCATTGCCTTGGAGAGGGTGCGCGTCATACTCGGGCGTGGCCGAGTCGGTCCCGGGATACCTCTTCTGGGAGGGCGGGCAGTTGTTCAAAGGAGGGGGGTATGAAGTGGCCATACCGTACGCGTTTTGATGAGGTTTATTGTAAGACGTTGGCGACTGTGAGTCGTAAGGTACACTGTTTACAAGAGAATGCATAGAGTTGAGGTATCCTCCACTGCCTCCACCACCAGAGACAGGGCCCACGGGACTCCGAGGGGACTGTCCACCAGGAGAAGGCATCATGCCGACGCCTTTCTGATCTTTCTTGTATTTCATCCTGCGGTTCTGGAACCAGATTTTAATCTGTCTCTCTGTGAGGTTGAGCAGGTTGGCCATCTCCACCCTTCGCGGTCTACAGAGGTACCGGTTAAAGTGAAACTCCTTCTCCAGCTCCACTAGCTGCGCACTGGTGTAAGCTGTCCTGGCCCTCTTCGACGCTGCTGACCCCGGAGGACTCTTGTCTCCGGGGCAACTCTCCACTGTCAGGGAGGATGAGAGGAGGGTGTCAATCAGTAATCCATTACAGACAGAGAGGAGAAAGAGGTACAGAGACAGGAGAGTGAGAGAAAAATCAAACCGTGTGGCCAAACTCACTCAGCTGATAACATAACTTGAAAGGGGGTGGGGATCCTAAACAGAAAGCACATAAATAATCCTTCTAAAATAGGAGTTTATCATAGACTATTTCTCTCTCTCCTCAGTCTCATCTTTTACGCCAGCGTATGCACGTGGGCGCCGCCATGTGTTACAAATATCACTACATTTTTTATAAATGTGCTAGCTACGTTAGAGCACATGAGTTATCATGAGGCTCCACACATTTGACTATCAACCCATGTACATAACGTGCACGCTGCAATAGAAAAAAAAACAAAAACAATGTAACTGGAGAGGAGTGGGTCAATGTCTAGTGTGGAACCAGGTAACCTAAGATTTCCTTCTAAAACATTTTGACCCTCATCTCCCCCTGTAGTCACAGAGTAGCACACGCGTACTGCAAACACAAGCATTATGTATTCCTCAGGGTTTAGCAGCTCGCCTCGCCCTCGCTGATAAGCCTCACCCTCTAAGAGGCTGGAGTTTGGCTACAGAGCAGCAAGGCGTTGGTCTACTAACTGCTGTGGCACGTGTCCAACACTTAATACATTTTACTACCTGTCACCCAAACATGAAGCAAAAGGAATGCAGCATGACATTACCTGAGTCATTAGGTCATAAAAGACATGAAAGACATGTTTAGACGAGGAATAGGAGGAACAGTGTATGTAGGGCAATCACTTTTGGCAACGATTATTACTGTATGATTATTTGTAATTCATTTCCAAATGTCTTGTGGGTAGAATTATGCAATAGGATGAGCTGGAAATCGTATGTAAAGTACAGGCCTTTGTGTATTCTGTGTGCGTAAAGCGTGCGTAAAGTGTTGTTGTAATAAACAATTTAATGTTGTAATTTGATGATATCACTTTCCCAAACAAATTAAAGAAGAATACATATCCCAAAACCAATGAACAAAGTTTGTATCTAAACGTATAGCAGTATCTGGCTTGCGTATGTGCGTTGAGTCTACGCCTGTCGTATGAAATGTGCTTTATAAATAAACTTGACTTGACGTGCATAAAAGCAATATATAAGAACCACAACATTTTGAATTTCAGCAATTGGTGTAGACAATCACTTAGAACAATTTTAGGTCACAGGTATATGCGTATCTGTGATTTATTCGGTTTACCCTTGGCAAGAGCAAAAATAAATGCCTAGTCCCTACCCTGACCTTTTGTTTTCCTCACTCCCAAAAGTTTTTGTTTGGGTGCGTGCGTAAAAATGCGTAAAAGCGGTTCCATACATACTCACGTGTCAAAGTATCCTAGAACTTTCTCCTTAACATTAATCATAAATATATATATATATATATATATATATATATATATATATATATATATATATACACATTGAAGAGGGCCATGTTTCTTTGAATGTTTCAAAGTTCACTACAGGGAAGTATATAACTGAATATCTAATTGACCCACATCATTTGGCGTTTTTTAAAAAAGGGATTCGGGATGTCTGTGTTTTAATTGTTTGTATTTAGAAGGATCCTTACACCCAAACGCCCTACTCAACGATACAAAGATTTTCCCTCTGATTAAAACACCGGGATCTTTGTGCGTAAAACGTGCTTTACATTTTAGCCCTTTACCGTTTGATTCAAACGAATGAAACCACCCAACCACGTCATAATGATGCCTTCTCTGAACACTACCTGTGTGCATCATCAAAATATTGCACACAAAATAAGAAGGTCATGGGAACATGACATACTCTGATTTTTTTTAGGTTTCACCATGTAAATGAAAAGCCCTAACCCCCTCTTTGACCCTTCAAGTCTCCATCTAATCAAAACATCAGGACAAACTGAAACAACTGTTGTGCGTGTTTGTTTGTTGTCTCTGTGGGAACATTGTGTGATCAGGGGAGATGCATGTTTACAGTAGGGACAGGTCAGCTGCAGGGCACAGGGACAACAAATGGTGGGATCTCCTTCGAGCAAATGTTTCTTTTAAAGCCTTGAATCATGGTATATGTACTGTATATCGGATTTAATGTGAATGATATTATTTTGAGGACATTTCAAGAAATTTGCACAATGTTGATACAATTGAACAAACACTTTGTACACGGAATGTAGTTTGTGATAGTGTTTGTCTGATGTTCCTGAATAAAATAATTGAAAACCATTTATATGATAAACATGTCTACAAAGAGGGTGGAGAATATAATGCCTTATCTGACTAAGACAGCAGTATGAGTAAAGTGAGGTTAAGTGTGGTAAAAGAAAAAAAAAAACGGATTAACCTTTAAATTCGCCTGTTGTCACCTCCCTCCCAGCTCCTTACCTGACCACCCACCTACACCCACCTACGCATGAAGTCCTCCCTCAACAAAACTTATGTAACTCTCTAGTCAGGCTATAAGATTAATTGGCTTTGTGAAATGAGTTTGTAGGTGCAAAGTACCTGAGCTGGAGCTACTGGCTGGTTTTTGCTTGGTGTTCTGGCGGGATTCCTTCATCCACGGGAAGATATGTTTGCTGCGGGTGGTTGAGGTCGGGGAGCCGTTCTTGGCACTGGGCTGGCTGGACCCGTTGCTCGTGTTATGGCTGATAGCACCGGGGGACTGTGAGGGAGGGGGTGGGCCTGACACCGGCACCTGTGGTTGATTGCTTTCGGTATGAACCTTAGACTGCGCCGCCTGAATGGCTGTGGTCCTGTCGCAGCTCTCCGCTATCTCCCCCGGCTTCTGCAGAGCCACGGAGCCGTCAGGAGACTGCAGGGAGCAGGCAGGTCGATGGTACTCACTTTCCACATGAGAGGCGCGGGGATATTGGACCTGATTGGCATCATAACTGAAGCCATTTGCGCTTTGATATGGGTAGCCACTGTAAATTGCGGAGCTGTCGTAGTAGGTTGCCTTTTGCATCTCGCCGTTTCCCAATATTTATTTCAGAAACTGACAGGGTCTTGACACCCTTGTAGAATAACATTGGCACCCCGTGGTCACGTGACGCCTCTCCGCCAATGGCCTCCTCGGGTGAACCTAGGGTTACAAGAAGCACTGTGAGGAGAAGAAATGGTGGCGATCCATCTTACTTTTCAATACAGGCGTGACACTGGAGACTATGGAAGCGAGATAGGGCCAGCAGTCCTGTAGACTATTACCGTTTACCTTCTGGCTTACACAGGGCACAAAGGCATGCACTAACCTTGTATTACCATCTGTGCCAAACCACATCAAAACAAAACCCTTTCACAAGCATTTCAGATTGCCAAATCAATTTTAAGATCTAACTAGAAACTGGTTGACATTTTAAACCTTAGAGCCTGTTAACAATAAAACTGAATTCAAAGAAACATTCACAGAAAATGCTGTGGGGAGAGATTATTAGCGGGTTACCACACACAGGGAAATAATATTTCAGTTTTATTGTTATTCTACCAACAGGCCTGTCAGCACTTTATCTTATTTCCCTGGTAGTATGTGGAAATACTCCGTCCGTTTCCACAAACTGTTAAACCTCTTTTTTGTCTTTCACTAAAACCAGAAATCTTTCTTAACGAAGACCGACAGCCCTCAGAGCGCGGTGCTTCCCGGGCACCTGGTGCAAAGCAATAACAACCACATTCTCTTCCTTTTCTTTTCTTTGCATGATGCAAGATAAATGGAAAGGCCCCGAAGAAACCTGAAAAACCGGGCGGGCGGGCACCCGTGCATCTCCATGACCAAGATGTGAACTTTTCCTTGCAGGCCCATAATAATGGCTGCTGTCGGTGCTGTCTGCACGGCGGCCCAGCGCGGTGATGTATGGGGGTCATTGGGCCGGAATGAGCGGCCCGGTAAGCAGCCAGGTCCGGTACTCAGGGGTGAAGAAACCCGGGAGGGCACAGCCAGAGGCTGCTACTAAAGCACCATCATTCACGCAGGTAAGCATGGAGGTGAGCCTCTGAGAGATTATTGGGAAAACTATAAACTATAATAGAAACGGGTAACTTTGGGGAAATTTCATTATTTAACATCAGTAATTAAACGATAGAGATTGTAAAATGTGCCCGCCTTTTTCACTAGAGCAATTAAAAACTGCAATAACAGATTAAATTAAAAACCGCTCGTTTAATTTATTGTTTGCCCAGAAATCATGTTGTTATTTAGTCTGCATTCAGTCTTTAAATTAACAGTCGCTCAATCAAGCAGATGATTTGGAGAAATAATAATGATAAATATTTTCATTCATATAGGCCTAGTTTTCACATTCGAAATGTTAGGTGCTAGATTTTGCGTTATATGTCAAATACAAATATAATCCCAACAGTAACGCTGTTATAACTGCATGCCCGATTACAAATCTGATTGTTTCTTTCAAAGTAGAAAGGTAAATAAGACTATAGTCCCAGGGCAGAAAGAAAATGCATTTTCATTAAATTTGCACAAAGAAATTAAGAATTTGTATCATCTCTGGGTTTGTGCATTTGTGCATAACAACAGCAAATCAGTTCAAAATTAGCCCTGAGCTTTACCCCCAGAGCAGTTTAGCCGCAGAGTGAAAGAAGGTGTCTTCACGTTATGTGCACCCACGGTGACCTGGGAAAAGATATGAGAGAGCTGGGTGTCTTCAGGCGAGCCATAGCGATAGTCATAAATGGCTGAGAAAGAGAGACAAATGACAGACTTGAGCGTTTCTACGTGGAGCCGCAGCAGCAGCCTGCTCCGTGTTAGAGAAATCTGGCTGCTTGACTCAGTGTGTGTGAACTCTTCCTGAACCGAGATCTAAGTCATACGGTGATAAATCACCGCGCGACACACAAACTCCGCCATTTACAACCGAGGGAGCCTATTTCTGGCCCTGCTTACCTTATCCTCTGACGACGAATGCAGAGCACCGAGCGATACTTTCTCATTCAGCGACGAAATCGATCAAAGCAGTAATCCAGAGAAAAAGTTTACAGGCAGGGCTGGCTGGGTGAAGCAGCAGCAGAATATACCCTGCCATACACCAGGCATTAGCAGCCTCAACAAACAGGGAAGAGCAGTGAGAACCCCTTCCTTTCTTCCTTTTCTTTTCTTTTTTTTCTACTCGACGTGGATGGGCAAACCGAGATTACGAAAGCAGGAGCGAGCAGTCAGGTCAGCGAGATAAGATTTATCTGACCTCGGGATTTAATCCTCTATAGAGCAATGGCCAGAGCTTCATAGCAACATTAAAGTCAGCTTAGGCTATGCTGGACTGTGTGATCCTTCACCAGTACCATGCAGACACCAGTGAACTGCCCCGAACCAGAGCGTCACCATAGACAAAAAAATTATGCAAATAAGTAGCGCCTTGGAAAGCCAGTTCAAATCAAGTGGCTGCCTCTCCTCCTCCCCCAACCAAATGAGTCGGAGTGTCTAGAAAAAATATTACACTTTATAGTAGTTACTGAATATAACCCCATTCTGTGAGTGTTTTTGATGTTTTTGTTGGTATTTACTCCACGCCTTGCAGTAGAGTTATGAGCTGAGTGACAGAGATTTCGGATTGAAAAGAGAATACAAAGGAAGAATCAGACGCTGCATTTCCATTTTCACGGGACTAAAAGGGGCTTCTATCCACGGCTTAATCATTAACCGACATTTTTGCATATTGTCCTCAATCTTTTGGCACAAGCGCGCACAATTCGTTCTCATTGCAGCGCCTGGTTCTCCCCTGCCTGCACGAGTCTTTCTGTGTAGAATACAATCTATATTCTCAAAGATTAGAAAGCACAACAGCCTCACATCAAAGCCGTGTTCGGTGTATATCAAGGGAAAAACCCCACCGGGAGCAGGGTGTGAAAAATGGGAAGAAGTTTCATCACCAAAAGGCAAAGCCGAGGACCTGCAGCGAGGAGCGGGGGAGAGGAGAGCCGGCAGCAGGGGGAATCCCTCTGCAGGGTAATGCTGCCTCTTTCCAGCCAAAAGACAGAATGAAAAAAAAAAAAAAAAAAGATTTATGTCCTCCCGGCTACTCGAGGCTGTAAACACGTCCAGAGCTACAGCTTCCCCTGCTTCTTCCAGGCTCTGGGATGAAATACATCGACACAATTAAAAAGGTATAACACACGGACGGCGTAGGAGGGTGAGTGGGAGAAAAATTCACGCGTGAGGATTTTTTTTTTTTGGTCAACTCGGCTTTTTCTTTCAGTTACTTTGTATAATTATTGACTACTTTGTGCTTCAAACTGCTGATTCGTCACTCTCTGCAATTTGGCCCTGAGCACAGGGTTAAATGTCAGAGAAGTGTTGGTTGTATTGTTCCCTGCGTAAAAAAAAAAAAACATGCGTGGAAAAAAAAATCGGTGATAAAAGAAAAACATTTTGAAAATTTCAGTCCAGCAACGTACAGCAGCTAAAAGCAGATGGCTTTCATAGAAAGTAGTTTGTGAAAGGAGTAAGGCAGCGCTCCAAGTGCTGCGATTCTCCTCGTCACTTTTATAGTGACAAATTACACCACAAAGACAAGTGGAAGAGAAGGAATTATTGCTCTCGCGCCGGTCATATTGCTGTTACAAGGAAATGTACAAGCCATAAGCTGCCTCTCTATCCCTGCGCGTGCTTCGGTGGGCGTGTGGGATACTTATTAGAAATTGAATAAGGATATCACCATCAAGCATTCATAACACAAATCAATAAAGATATATGGACTTACCGAAGGCAGTTCAAGGTGTCTCCTACAAAGTTCGATTGCCTGAATTCACTCAGCTGGATTTCTGAAAGGAAGAATACATGTTTTGTTATTTTATTTTGAGGACAACATCACATTTTCAATCGATTTAAAAAAAAAAAAAAACATTCAATGTGGATTTCTTCCTTCCAATAGTTGCTACCTTTATTGTAAGTGAATTTTAAATAAAAGGTCTGTTATTACAATAAGTAATTGTTTAGGCACAATTTTAAGAAGGCGCAAGAAATATCTCACAAAAGGCCGACCCAGATTTATTAGAATATGTGACAAACACTTTCAACATAATTATTTGGGACATTTTATTTACATTTTCTACATGGAATTATGTGTATCGTACAGCTACATCGTCTTGGCACCATAAAGAAAGGTGACTTGTTTTATTCTAAAACAAAAAAAGGCAAACCTATTTCCATACAGACAAGAGAATATAAAAAACAATTCATTAAACTGAAAACAAAAATACAACAAAGCCGCACGGATTAGTCTCTGACAATTAAAACAATTCATTCAAATATGTCTGCCTATCAGCAGATAAAAACTAATAAAATATAATGCTCATATATGCAAATAACGTGTTTGTTGTTTCCCCGCTGCCCAGTGAGCATTTTCTCCACACGGATCGAACAGTCATTAGCTCTCGCGCACCATCTTCCCCAAGTCCCCGGGCCCATAAATCAAGCAGGAGCACCGTGACCTCAGCACGGCCGCGCTATCCTGGATGGCACTCCGTCTCCCATTATATCCTCGTTTCCCGACGGAGCGACACAACCCCACCGCTTTGCCCGACTTTTTTATGGCGCTCGTTCTTGATGTATCATTTACGCACTAAAACCTCACGTAACAACACGAGATGTTTTGTTTTACAGGACCGGTTGAACCTCGGAGCAGCCGCACGCTCTGTTCTCTTCTTTCTTTAGAAGCCGATATTCAAATAGATGCTTTATTTTCAAATGGCTGTACAGGCCCTTTATCCAAATGACTGCTCGTGTAATTCAGAATCTAATTAAAAGAAAACACAAATATTTTTTGTTGATGTAATCAGAGTTTAATCTTAAATGTACCAGGCCTCAATGTAAACGTTTAAACCGGTGTGCATAAAATGAACATAGTGTTAACCTTACTGGCCCTGATAGATTCTAAAATAAAAACCTATAAAAGTTATGTGTAAATCCTAAAGGCCTATTTATGTGTCGCTTTATTAACGACGAAGAATGACATAAATGAACAGATGAATATAAAGAGAGCTTATATCGGTCTATTCTCGCCCTGCAGAAGCCCCGGACTCCCTTTTGACTGACCTCTGCCTCACGCAGCAATAACTCACGACAGTAATGAACAATCGGCGGAAATACCTCAAAATAAAATCCATCCTCCCAAAGCTCGCACTCTAACTCTGTCCGCGTGGAAAAACATATCCGTCCGTGACAGCAGTAGAATACATCCACAAACCCGGGATCCTCTCTACATCAGCTCGCCTCTCGGCTCCTTTTCTCCTCTCGATAAACAAACTACAAAACCCGGACTCCCCTCACGGTAAGTGGGGGTAACCCGCGTATAATCAGCATCATATGGCCAGACCGGGGCTTCGGTTTTCTTCCCCGTGCCATAACATCGCGCAGTATTATGCGCCCCGCTCACGTGACGCAACGTCAACTTAAATCCCTTTTATTTGAGCCCGTGAATCATTAATGGAGGCAGTCATTGCCCCTGAGGAGAAACGGATCAGTTTGGAGGGAGAAAAAAGAGGGCTATGTGACACTGCAATGTATCTGGCAGAGGAGCAGGTCTCTCGCAGAGAAGCAGCTTTTCCACGTGTCGCCCATTCAGGGGGAAAGACTACTCTGTCAGGTTTAAAGTGCCATATATTCTGTGCCTGTTAGCGGCTGAAAGGGCTAATCCTGCTGTATTATGCTGAGTTTCAAGTACAGACGCGGCTCAGAGCCAGGTTAGAGAGCGGAGTGTTTTGCACTGCAGCGTGATAATTCGCACTATGTGAGATGGAGAGGGCTTTTTTTTTTCTACAAAACGCCATTTAGAGCATGACATAATAATTCCTCATCATCCCTTCTTTCTCTTTACAATAAAGCCAGGGTTACACAGAGCTTTACTCAACATCGCCCCCGCTCTCAGACCCACAGTTAGGTTGTAGCACCACTTAAGTAGCCCCTGGTTCTCCATCAGCAGAAGCCTGCATGCTTTGAGCCAAATTCAAAACAAAAGCCACACATTTACCTGTCCTACACAAGGACGCTGTACGTCCTGGTGGTCGTGAGGGGTGCGTGTCAGTCAGCAGTGGGCGGAAAGTGGAGGTGATGGAACCAAAGAGTGGCTGCTCGACCCCGCTGATCAGAACATGGACCCCCATTAGACCTACATGCGCTTACGCGTTTCCTACCAGCTGAGGGAAATTACAGGTTTGTGTAGAGGAAGTTTGGAGATTTTGCAAAAGAGGAGGGGAGGAGGGCATGGTGGGAAAAGTACCAACTTAGCCATATTCTTGTTGCAGTTTTCCTAAAGCTGCAAAATGATTAACTCAATCCCAGCTAAAGAGCGTGCCATGCGTGTGCCATGGGATATTTCTGGCTTTTGCCACAGTAGATTTTGCCAAAAGTCCCAGCCCGGAAGAGATGCTCTCATCTCGGCACCGTTGGCGCTTGTTTTCCGTCAACACCGAGCAGCGGGCGTGGAAAAATCCCACCACAACTATTAATCATGTGGGGCGGACATAGACAGCATCCCACACCCACACCAGCCTTTGTCTTCTCAAACTACAAGTTGAGCGGCAAACTTTTTAAAGACAGGAACAGAAGCAGAGCAGCTCTTATTAATTCGCCTTCAGCACTTCAGAAAGGAAGGAATATTAATGATTTAGGATTCTGATTTAAGTTTTACGCACGGATTTTAGTCTAATTATTATGAATAGGAGAATTTTTTTTTTTTTGTGAAACACAATATTTATCTTTTAAATGTGTATTTTCTTAATGTTTGGTTCTTTTTTAGTGACAGATGTGAAGCTGTAACCAGGATAGGATTGTATGCCTCGCCATGACCGCGCAATGGAAACTAATCCCTCGATGCCTTTCGCCATCGCACCTGAACTCTTTACTGACCCGGGCAGAGGCATCGTAGGGTGTGGAGTGGGGAATTATTTCGATTTCAAAAACAAGAAGAAGATGGAAACCAAAAGCCACCAGCTGGTAGCCTATATATTTCACCTTTTGTTGCACTTTTTCCGGACTTGCCAATTGCTGAAAGAAAAAAGTTATAGTTGATTATGTTTTGGATCTGAACTTTTTAGAATGAAAAAAAAAAAGTTCAGGTTTCTTTACACAAATCAGGTCTCCTTATCACTGTCAGCAAAGAGGAGTTAGAGGCGCAGACCTCTGGATGTTGGCCAGGCAAAGGTCCATATCTTCCCACATTGTTGACACTAAGCTCTTAAACAGGCAGGCAAGGGTTAGAGATACTCTCAGACGAAGATAAAACTCTTTCTGCGAGGTTTACAGCGGCCAACATCAAGGCTAAGCGAAAGTCAACGCTTTGGTAGAATTGGAGACATCCCCAAGGAGGAGCAGGACGGCGTAACTGTGCGTAAAGTTGGTTATAATAAAGAAATGAAATGTCCCTGCTATTGGCTCTTTTTCTTGGCTGAAATGTTATCTCGTATTATAAAATGCTTATGCATTAAATACCAGTTACATTGTGAAGGTAAGTTAAAATGTAACCCAACGTGATCATTAAAAAGTTATAATAATGACTATTAACATGTTCACGTTGTCCCGGGACTTTGTTATTGATTAACCTTTGCCTGAATCGACTTCTGTGTTCAGATTGGCTGAAAGGCTCTTTAAAGCAACAGGAGAAACTTCTGTTTTGTATCTGGGCTAAATTAAACTTCCTCTTAATTATATATCTAATTGTGAAATGTATCTTATTGACAAAAAGCAAAACGTTGAGCTTTTTTTTTTTCTTAATTCCATTATAAAAGGAATTAAGATTTGCTCCGTCTTTGAATGCTTATAAAGTATATTTTAGGTTAACTTTGCACAAATCACAAATACTGACTATTCCACTTTATGACCAATACGTTTAAGATATAGCAATTGAACATTGTCACCATGCAGTCCCATATGTATGTATCACTTTATTTTTAAGATATTTAACAAAAGTATTTAGTCTACTTAAATTCATTGTAAAAGGTAAAGAAGTTGTTTTCATTCTAACTGGTCTGGTGTGAAGACTTTTAGCCATTTTTTATAGAAGGTATCATATTGTATCATATTCACTCCAAGATTCGATATGATGCCAGTTGTAAGTATAACTGATATCTCAGAATGTATCACAATAATCCTTATCATGCCATGATATGATACATGTATATATCGGTACACTAAATGTATACACTAAAGTTCTTCTGAAATCACAGTAATATAAAAAGAGAAAATGTAAGAAACAAGCCGATTGTATAACAAAAATAAAAGAGGAATATGAGCAAGTGAACATAAAGCCAACAATAATTCCGAGATTTTTTCCAGGTTTTTGTAAAAAAAATCTTAGTAGAAAGAAATAGGCACATCTACTCACAGGTCATGTCGGTCTGAATCCAGAATTTAGTCAGGGGAGAGGAGATGTGACTCGCACCCTGCAGAGGATCACTTCAAATGAAAATAAGGCAGATTTTCAGATCTATTTCTGACCCCGGGGCATTCATTATTGAACAAGTCACGTGAACCAGCGAATTAAAATTTCAGAACATTGGAAGTGACCTCTATCCCCGAATCAAATGACATGAGAACCGTGATTTAACTAGTTGGGCTTCTTGGAGTCTGCGCAAAATCGTTTCCAATCAGCCTCAACGCCATCTCCTGCACAGCGACCATGTCTGCAGCGAGGCCTGAACTGGACACATGAAGACACGGATAGTGCGTGTACAGAAGGTGCTAACGTTTCTCCATTCATATTTTTGTCATAATAAAATGTGAAGGATACAATTAAAGGAATTAAAACTTCTTTTTGTATCTGTCGTCGTGTGAATCTTTACTGTGGAGGGTTTTGCGAATGTTATTTTATCCTTTAAGATAAATTAATTATAACCCCATTCATTATGCTTTTATAGTCCTAAATGTCGAGCAGACCCCATCAATGCCATAACAATATTGAAAATCATGCTAAATTGCACGAACAATGCCAGCCTGTTTTAGCTCATAACTGTGCCCTGCGCGGCCTGACAGATGTGTTTCTGTGATGAATTGCAGAGGAGCTGTCTCTTGAAATAATTTTGGGAAAATTCATGGCTTAGATTCACACCTTGACTCCGTTTTTTTTTTGTTTCCATGCTGTCTTTATCTTTTTAAAAAAAGAAGACCAAGCTCGTGGAGGTCTCAGCGCTGATGTATAGTCTGAACACTGTGTGTGTCGAAAGGTCAGGGGTCAGAAGAAGTGCTCGGAGCTGATGATTGGCCAGATTCGGCTGTGTCCCCTGGTTGAACTCTCTATTGTTTGGATGTAGCAGGTAGTGACCAACACTCACACTCTAGTGCACTAAGGTTGGCTGAGATCTCCTCATAATGCAAAGTGAGAACAATATGTGTGGACTGATACATTTAACAACTGAGGGTTGCTTTGATTCCCGCGTGGGAAGCAAAGGCTGCTACAGAAACAGCTGATATCTGCCTCATAAATTCTTTCCCCATTCCATCTTTATCCGCGAAAATACGCATGACATTCATGCACATTTCACGGATTAGAATTACAGACGATTGAGCGATAAAATACATAATGGAATAAGACGTTTTTAAACTCTTTAAACAACGTGTTGCTTATGGGGTTTGTAAGATTGTTGTACATTATCCAAAGTGAAAGGGATACAGAGATTAATACACAAAAGATGTCGGAACGATTTCCCTCTCAGTAAATCTTTCTTTTGGAGAAAATGTGCAACTTTACGCACTGGGAATCACGTTAATCCTGATTTATTATTTCATTCAATAAAGCATTTTTTTTTATTTATGCTCTGATAAAGTGAAAATGACATATATGATCTAAAGTCAAGGTGAGGAGTAGTAACTTTTCCAAGCTAGGACACAGTTTCACAAATTTGTACGCACGCATCTCTAAACACTGGATAACTGGTTAACGCTTCAAAGTAGATATATTAGAAATCTCTGTGAACATACTGAAATGAATAGAAGCAGCAATAAAATAAAATAAAAATACTTTAAAAATGATATCCACAAATTATGAATCGTAACAAAACGAAAAACACCCGTTTGGGCATGTAATTATGCACGTTTCAAATGATGAATATTGCGGTCAAATAAAACCAGAATTGGAAATGACAAAATCTCCAAAAACCAATACAGCTTTATAAGTGAAGTACATGTTTATTTCACAAGGACATATTGAGCCTACACTAGCCGACATCACAGCGATCATTACTAAGACAGCACATACAAATATTCACAGTTTAGAACACAGCACAACATGGGACTGGCTAGCACAAATAAAACTAGACCTTACGACACCAACAACATAAAATCTACATGACGAAATGCTCTCCTTATTGTGCCTTCGTTATGATCTGCCTATGTACATTAAAATGTGAAAGTCTCCTGGACTACATTCAACAGTAAACCAACCCACTCAAACACACAAACTACAATGTTACTCTGACTGATGGCACTCTAAAAACAGCCGTGTGGATCTCAAACAGGCATCTAAATTCTCTCGCTAAATATCTTTCAAGTATATTAGAACTTTCCATGAGCAATAATAAAAAAATAATAAAAAAAGACGTAAAAAATGATCTCCAACTTACTTTGACCTCATTCAGTTTTAACTGTAATAATACAATTTGATCCAAGTCCTATGTTTGAATGTGCGTTATCCTTCCTTTTATGATAATAAACAAATATATAAACACTTCAGTTGCCACCGTGGCAATTAAAGGTGGATTTCAAGCTTATATGAAGAGGGCGAGGACGAGCGGAGAGGGTAGAGGGCACAAAGGACGTGACAGGGGCCCAGAGGTAAGGGGAAGGAGAGAACACCATGAGTGTAAAATACTGAGAATCGGTCCATCAAATTCCACTTGTGTTATTTGCCATCTCAGTCTGGATTGGGGTTCTTGTGGGGTGGGGGTTCGTTCAGGCACTATAGACCTACGGTGCACGGCGTGGGGACGAGCTGCTGGCCTGTTTTGATCTGCTGCTGCTGCTGCTGCTGCTGGGCCCCCGAGGTTGAGGACGAGGCCGAGCTAGAAGAGGAACGGATCTTGGTGTTGGGAAGCTTGTGCTCCTTCTTCCACTTCATCCTCCGGTTCTGAAACCAGATCTTCACCTGGCGCTCGGACAAGCACATGGTGTGCGCAATTTCCACCCGCCTGCGCCGGGTCAGGTACCGGTTGAAGTGGAACTCCTTCTCCAGCTCCAGAGCCTGCTGGCGGGTGTAGGCAGTGCGGGACCTCTTGGGCACTCCTCCAGTGTAATTGGCATTGACTGGAGGGGGGAAGAAAAGCCATATAGAGGCATGCAAGCAGGTGTTACATGATAGCGTTTATTCTGACCCCCCCTTAATTCTTCCACTGAGAGCATAACAAGCTAAAAAACTATAAAGCAATATTAGATTTGGTTAGAAATTAAAGCCGATCTGTTTGTTTTACTCTCTGTCTTGTTTCCGTTTACGGGCATGACCTTAATGTGGAGATGCCGAGTGTACAAGCACTCGCATCCAGGGACAGATCAAGCTTAGAAATGATTAACAAAACAGCGGGGTTGGATATTACAGTTTGGCTCGGATCCAGTGGTGGAGGTAGTTTGGGTTTAAAAAGCAACAAAGGCACATGGCCCCGACAGACGAACACAGGCTATAAAATTTACGAGGGTCCTTAATTACCGACCCTGCTGCTCGATAGTCGTAAATTGCTGTTGTAAGGGCTGCTACTAGTGCTGCCTCAATAGGTTCGCGTGTGTTCCAGTGCTTGTTTCTCAGTGGTTCTGCTATTTAACCGTGACGATAACTCACCGGTGTTAACGTGGACCTTTTTCATCCAAGGATAGACCACCGGCTCCTTGCCCTTCGCAACGCCGGGATACACCTCACCGGCGAGGCTGCAGTCTTTGCTGGCATTTGCCCCTGCGCCACCGTCTGGGGCCGCGGTGAGGCGGGGACCGTGGTTCTGTGGAACCGGCTGCGGCTGTGCGTGATGCCCGTCGCTGAAATCATCGAGTCCCGTGGCGGGGACATTAGCGTAGTCGTATCCCGATTCCGTGTAGTTTGACCTCGGATAGGATGGCTCTTCGTGATGGGGGAAGCCCGTATCTTTTGGCCGCTCGTAGTAATCACCGGGGTTGGGGATGTATCCGCTCTGCTGATATTCGTCGCATGGAGGAAAGGAAGGCTCGATATAGTTGGAGTTTATCAAGTAGGAACTCATGGTCATTAATTTGTGAAGTGCAACAATACTAATTTTTATCGCGCTGTCGTTTTTCTGATCTCCACAAAACCCTCCTACTCCCTGTCAAATGTACAAAGTTGCCTGGTCACGTGTGAGGCGCCACCAATCACGGCGTGTCCTGTGGGCATCATGTAAACAGGAACCAATGGAAAGCATGGCATTGGTACCACCAACGCTGCTCGGACTGGCTTGCGTTGGTGTTTTCCTTATTAAATCACGGTATATAAAGCAAAAGCAATCAACTAACTTGTTTACTGCATGGGGCCAAACTTCTGTGGGTGAGGCTTTGATGCGAGAGAGAAAAAAAAATCAGCATCCTCTGAAGCAAACAGTGGATGTGAAATTCAAGCCCTGACAAAACAAAGGTTGTCACAAACAAAGACCTTTTTTCTATCAGAGAGCTATGTCATGTTTTGATCAACAAAAAAAATGTGTTAAATTGTAATAACGAGGAGCACAGAGAAACAGAAAACACTCACAGAACCACGCAAATTGACAATTCAAGTGATGGGTAAAGAAAAACAACACGAGCTCATACTGACGAGCCGCTCCTCTGCGGACACACAAGCCTGCAGATAAAGACCTGCAAAACCTGGTCAACACCACACACAAATAGAAACGCAAAAACTCTTTGCATCTCTCACGTTGCACAACCTTACATTTCTAAACCCATGGTCTCGCATTTTGCACGACTAGAAATGTATAAAACGGCTGTTATAGCCATTAACCAAGACGTTAGAATAATTATTTTAAGGTGATTTTTCCCTTGCTTTCTGTTTGTACAAACACAACAAACTTCTTTATACATGATCGCATGTTCATCACCTATTATCAGTCATGGTGCTTTTTAAAAGCCTTTACGAAAAGCTCATCCGAAAACTTGCAGGACATGTTTGTGACATTAGATGTATACAACAAAGCGTGGGATTGAAAACCAGCATACAGTAAGAAATGCCATGTGTGCTCTGTAATTCAGAGACAACATCCCCTCCATTACATTTTTCTAAACATACATTTATTCAGATTTTTTTTTTTTTTAAACAACAATGTACAGAAAGTTTGGCAACATTTATGTTGGTGTGCAACAATACAAGATTACTGTACAGCAACCTGCAGCTGAGATGATAACTCAGTATGTTACATGTAATGTAACAGTGAAATATAATTAGAGAAACACTTAGAGAATGATAACTAGTTTAAAAGGATACAAATTCCAATGTTAAATTCTTCCCCTACATTTTTAAAATACATAATTTTGGAAAGTAAATTGCAAAAATCAGGGTAGCCCTTTGTCAGAGTCCTATAAATTTAAACACTCTTAAAAAAAATTACATTTTGGGCACTTTGGTTTCCAGCTACATTTGAATTTTTATATCTATGAGGAAATTGTAAAAGTGTCTGACCGTGCTCCTCGCCGTCAGCCATCACGTCCAGCTCGTGTTTTCTCTCCATGTCCGAGGCGGCTCACTGTATATGCAGCTTCTCTTCACAAAGCCCGTCCACACTGTCCACGTCAACGAGGCCCCTGCATGGTGAAACAAGAGGCCAAACTTCGGAAATATTGAAAGCTTTCTTTTTCACTCCTCTTCTGTCCTTTTCCCCCTCTCGGCACCCCCTCCCCTCTATCCTATTCTCTGGCTCCTCTAAACAGAGATAACTTCTGCCTGACCCCAAAGTGACACCGTTTCCATTTTGTTTCTGATTAATCTTGCCCATTGACAGTCTTTGTTAAACAACAAGGCGTGCCCCCTTTTTCCAAAGAGGCGACATTTTCATATCTGTTAGACGCAGTGACCTGGGGTTCACCCCGGACTTGGACTTCGGTTGTCCAGGAGCTGTTCAACTCCGAGGGAGCTGATGAAGTGCGTTGGGGGGGTTGGGGGTTGTGCAAAAGAGGACCAACTTTCTCAAAAATCACACGTGGAACTCTTGGCTAGTATAGAGCAGGGAATCTATGCAACTATACAAATCTGCTGCAAATAAGATTTCAATTATTTCATTTTTTTCGTTAGAGTTTGAATTTCCATCCATGAAACTCTGGATTATGGATTATGTTGATTCAGACAATTTAAACAGGTGATTCCTTCTTTTCCTCTAGCAGGCCTCACTTTTGGCTCCTCCATCTTTTTTTCTTATGTCCTCACACTGTTGCTGTAAGGCAGAACTGATGCTATCTTGTGTATCTTACAGCCTTCTTCTCACCTAACTCATTGTAAATGGCAGCTGGTGCTTCTTTCCGCCATATATCCACCGTTCATCCACATGGCCCAGAGACCACCTGAGAGGCAATATGTCAACATAATGTCAGCGGTAAGACGACTTCACATGATATCTAAATTTACAGTCTGCTGCCATTCTATTATATATGTCCAGTGTAAATATGGGCAACACCAGCTCGGCTATTATCCACTTACACTCTGACTTATCCTCGCGTGAATATGGCCTCTCTGTTTTATAGGTACCTGTTGCAATCGACTACTTTTTCTTTTTTATTTCCCAACTGTGAACACTTTTACTAGAATTATCATCAAGTAACCGATCTAGTGCTGCAAGAGCATGTAAGATAACAGTCCTGGTAATGCTTCTGCTATTTCCTACAGGCCTGCAAGGTGCGTTTAAATGCAGTGAAGCCTCATGAGATCTCTTCACGCACTAAATATAACAGGATAAGGATCAGCTATTTGACTATTCGACTAAAATGACGCACGTGGAAGCTATTTTTAAATTACCTTTCACAAACTTGGAGAATTTTCCACAAAATATAGAGACATTCTTTGCACTTAATGTGAATAACAAACAGTCACTGCCTTGTAATGTTAACCTTGGACTGAAAAATCCAAAACGCCATATACTCGATGCTCCCTTTCAGAGTGTATACTGTGAAGTGAAAGCCTATTTCAGTTTATACATCACGCTGACAGTTTACTGTACATTTAGATTATCAGAGAAGTGATGTGACGCTGGTGACAGATTGCAGATGCTTCTCACAAGGTCTCCTGTCTATCCGGAGTCATGACAGCCGGATAAAAATCCTCTCTGCATTCAAGATGTGACAGAGATTCAGGCTAAGAAACATTTTTCACATAGCTTTATGGAAATATTTTGATTAGGGGGGAATCCAAAATAAAATGTTTTTCCTTTTCTCATAGTTTCATGTGTGAATCATCATTTTAAAATATCACGAAATAGAATAGGTTTCCCAATAATGGTCAATATTTAAAATATACAGCAGCAATCTCTGATTAGGCAAAAAGCTGACCTTCAAGCATTCAATAGAGTTTTAAGAAGCGAACAAAAGCAGCTACATAAGAATAGACAACCGCCTTATTTCTCTGAATTGTTCAATCCAACGAGCTCAACCATTCAGTCTAAAAGAAAACCAAACTATTGTTTCCAAATGGCTGCAGGCTAAAATATATTTATTTGGAAAATTATAGTTTGAAGGGATATTTGAAGGTTTTAAGGGTTAATTGACAAGATTTAAAAACACATAAAATAATGCGTTCTGCATAAAAATAGTAGCCTATCAATAACTGACCCCGTAGGTTGTGATATCATAACAACGCTGGTGTCTTTGGATGAACGAGGTGGCTCTAACTTTTAAATCCAGTATTCTAAAAAGATTGTGAATATCAAACATCGGGCGTGGATTCTCTGAATTTCTCTAAATATTGTTTGGATATTTGAACACTTACAAGGTTTACGAAACACAGAAAAATGTATGGTGTTGGGCATTGTGTTTTTAACAATTTCATTTATAAATACAAGTATTGATATAATCTGTTCAAACACTAAAGTGTTTTCTGTTTGTTTCTCTTATATGACAATAAAAAGTTGCTGAAAGTGGAAGTTCTACTATTTTCTTTTTTGTTTGGCGTTTTTCACGAAGTGTAAAGTTTTATTTACTGTTATTAAAAATGTTTTGTTTTTGTCCTGAGAAGTAGCCTTTACATTCGTGTCTGTAGAGATGCCGATGAAAGAGAAGTCACGCGTTACTGGCGAGAAAACAGTTTCTACGTTTTAGCATTACATAAAACATAGTTTGCTTTAAGTGTCTTTCTTGAATAATTATCAGCTATTTTTTTTTTTTATTAAATTGAGATTTTTCATATTTTTCCTTTACATTTTGCACAAAATGTTTGATATTTCAGTCAGATTAAAGAAAAAGGCACAGTATTCATTTCACAAAGCCACTGAAAAGTAATAACACAAATATATATAGGCTTATATTAGCACATAATAACGTTTTTCTTAAAACTTTCTCTTTATGAGTCACAAAAACATCTGTGTCATTTCTGCTTTCTTGAAAAGCTTCTATTCAACAGAGCAGGAAGAGAGGGGCTAAATGTTTTTTAAGGGATCCGGGGGCTCGATTTGGGGGGCTGTGGGCCTTCCCATTACCCTGTGACCGGGTCGAAAGTATCAATCCTCAAAATGCAAATTTTGCCCTCGTCCCTAAACATATCAAATGCAATTTATTCAAAGGAAATTCACCAATCAACCGCCCTAATAAAACGCCAGCCACTCAATCTTGTTGCCGGGGACGGGCGGGGGTCCCCTCCCCCGATCCCAAACGCGAGGTCACCGCGCTTCCAGGGTTCACCTGGAGTGCACCGTGCAACATATGTAATTCAAAGCTATTCTGTCTTTTGTGTGGAGAGTCAAGATCGCTATTATAAGGCTGGCATCAAGCTCTGGGAGAACAGATGACGGAGACTTGTTCAGTGCATAAACTTTTGACCCCAATTTTTCCTCCTCTTCTGCAGCTATCTCCCCCTCATCTGTCCCAGCCCGGCGAGGCATCAAGCCCTCTTGAAACGAAAAATTGATTTGAACAATGTGTTTCTCTCTTGCTATCAGTATGATAATTTCCCCAAATTTCATAATTAGAGAAGATGCCAGGATAAGACCTGAATGCGAGTGTAGCTTTATGATGCTTCCAACAAGGGAGTGAAAAGATAAATCCAATCGGCTCCTTCTCAAGACTAATAGAGCTGTAAAATATGCAAATCATTCATTAGCGTTATAGGGACACCAAAGCAGCCAAAAGTCTTTGTTGGAGGCAATAGTTTAAAGTTAGTCTCCCCCTCTCTCCTCACATAGTTTCTCCTCCGGTACACGATGCAGCCAAAGGCTTTTTGTGTCCCATCGCTAAATTCATTTTTACGCATTGTGCTTATAGGCAACGCATAGTAAACGTGTCATTAACGTGAAAACGCATGTGTGCGCGCGTGTATGTGCACAGTGCAAGGAGTGTGTGAATGGTTCCCCCTCTCTCTCCATACAAGAGGCTGACAGTGAACTTGGCCTAAAGCGAGCTCTGCTGGTGGCTCAGAGAGGATGCAGATTTATCTTGGTGCTGTGGCTGACCTCCAGATGAACCTACAGCTCCTCTCTCCCTCTGCCTGGCAGTCTGCCGCACATGGGGCCCTGTCGAAATATCTTACCTTGAAATATTGGATAGGCTTTTAATTTCCAAATTGCTGAAATCCCATTTGTCCTTTTTTTATTTTCAGTGCACCTGAAATCAAACTACAGAGTCTGTGCCTATATTCCGTATTTTGGTTAACTCGTAACTTCTTTACCAATGAACTACTTGTGTTAAACTATGAAACCTTAGGTAAAGGCAACATGGTATTTATAGAATTTTGTTTATGTCTGATTTCTGTTTGATCAAATAAGAAATAAAGATTAATTGGTTTAAAAAATCCGCTTTATCTGTCCAGATTTTTGATTCAAGCGGACAGAATTAAACACGTTCTTTTTAAATGTGTCTTTTCAAAGCTTCTGAAATACTCCACAAAGGCTCAAGATGCTGAGGTGTAGGCCTGTGCGTTAAAAAAAACCTCGGAAATTCAAAAATAAAGAACACCTGCCAAATTTAAACTACGATGCGAAATGACTCATTAGACTCAAATGTCCTCTACATTTTTCAGATGTTTTCATGTTTTGACTGGAAATGTCAAATTAGAAACGAGCGCATCAAGAAACAGACTGGGATAAATTGAAAAACTAATCCCAAAGCGATGAAAAGAAAAAGGCCAACTCGTCCAAAAAAAGGTGAGAAGTTATATATTTTTTTTCCAGATTACAGTCCATGTTTTGTTGGGGGGGGGGGGATCCACCAGCCGGTCACAGAACGGACAAGAGGTCAGCTCAAAGCGAGAGTGACTTTTAAAGAGGTCATCTGAACTTTTCAACCCCAAACACAAAACGACGTGGCAGACACAAAACGGAATTCCTTTTCAAACGTCTCCCTGCTGCTGTTTGTTTCCATGTTGTGTTTACTTGACACTGTTTACAGCCTGGAGCCAAACACGGTGCCAACGTGTGCAACGCGCAGCCAAACGACAACTGCAACTTTTTCCAATGATGGAGCAACAACTTCCAGAAGTCATGAACACACACACACACACACACACACCGAATCCAATCGCTGCAAATGTATAGGACTGCATTAGCGCGTAACTTCATCAGGGGAAGCTCCACACTCCACACACCCCGTGGAAACTTTCTGGCTCTGTGAATCCTCCAATGCAATAAACGACAACAACTAGAAGTTTGAGGGGGTGGAAATGGACACAGAGATAATTATCCAACATGTAAAAATGGATTATGAGTTACACCACAGATGGAGGGAAACAAGTTACACGGGGAAGGAAGCAATTAAATAGCCATGAGCCGGACCCAACCCTGCGCAACATCTGCCGAGACCAGCATTCAGCACTGCACAACTGACAAATTAGTGTAATGGTCTAATAGGGACGGATAGAGGGAGCGAATACAATAATACGGCTGTTTGACACAAGCTGGCTGTTCTCGCGCTACCGGATAGTCTGCAGAAACTTACCCAGAGAGGCGCTCCTCGTCCTGTAGAGCGTCCGGTCCATACTGAGTCAAATAGACGCTCTGTACCGGTCAAGTAACACTAACAGCCTGCAAAGAGAGAGTCAGACGAAGCCTCGCCGTCAGTACGATTATATGTTATGTGCAATATACTGTCAACTCCCCAAAACCATAAAACTTACTTTAATGGCCACCACGTGACCGTTTATGGCCAGTGAGCCTATCTGGCCGCGCTCCGGATGATTTTTACGATCTAATTCATAGACAAAAACCCCCATTCATTTAGCACCCAAATGTCAGAGAGTCAGAGTCAAGCCTAATAAAGTTTACAGCTCGAAAAGTAGTGCTGATTCTCCGGGAAAAGCCCAGGAGTCTGTGCGCAACAGGGGGACGCGTGGCCCCTGAAGCCGGTTAGTGACCAAGGACCCCCAAATAAAGCCCCCCAAGCTCCACAGCAAGGTGAGTAAGAGATGAAGCTTTCATTCAAGGGGACCTGTTGATTTCAGGATTGAACTCGGTAAAACTACGGCAATTTCTTACATCTCATACGTTAAAATGATACTTAGAAAAAACTGCAATCTGACTTCCTTTCCACATGGAAGCGCTTCAAACACGTTAATGACATGCAAATTATTTTAGGGGAAAAAACTCACTGAAAAGTTTGATTTCCAATAGAAAGTTTATTATATTGGCAATAATCATCGTTTGTATTGTTATAGTATATTCTTGACTTCCAGTCTTTGAAAAACATTTACAAAAAGCTAAACACGATGGAGCTATACACATATAGGCGACAACGTTTACTGTGGAGCCCTCCACGATCAAACAAAGACAAAACACATTTTTACGCAAATGTTGCGTTCAGGTGGATAACACAAACAGCAGCTCCTGCAGAAAAAAAAAGAGCTAAAAGAAGACACAAGGCAACAGCTACTGTACATACAAGACAGATTCGGAACCTCTGTCCATACAATTGTCCACGACGTACACAATAACCACACACGGCTGACCGCTGGCTCTACTTTTTTGGAAGCAAGTTTTCTGACAAGCTGGTACAATACATCAAACAAATAAATACATACATATACAGTACATTCAGAGAAAACGAAGGCTAAAAACAAAGGAAGCCCAACCTTAACCCTCATTTTATTAGGGTATTTTCCCTTCTGAGTGCATCATACAACTTTTACTGGATTTATTTGCTGTTAGTTTGTAGCATTTCAAGCTTTATTTTTATGTTTTTTTTTGTCCGTCAGAACAACAAATAATTTAAACAAACACTTATGTGTCTTTTTCCTCTAAATCTAGACAGAACTGTACAGAATGCATCTTTTTGTAATCACATACGCATAACCACGGAGGGGGTAAAAAGGAAATAATATCAAGGAATATATAATGGGACAGTTGTTGGACACACAGCGGGGTGTGAGTGAGGATGTCCCCTGTCCAGCACACGTCCCCGTTTATAAGTCTCTGCGCCTTTTCAAGGGGAAGGAAAAGGAGAAGTTCATAAGACAATCTTTGTTTTATTTTCATAGTGCTGGTTATCAGGTGTAAAGGGGGGGATATCAGGGCCTGTAGACTCCCCCGCCTGCAGCCGCCATGTTCATGCTCTTCAGCTTGTTGTCTTTCTTCCACTTCATCCTGCGGTTCTGAAACCAGATTTTGATCTGTCTCTCTGAGAGGCAGAGGGCGTGAGCGATCTCGATCCTCCGCCTGCGGGTCAGGTACCGGTTGAAGTGGAACTCCTTCTCCAGCTCCAGGGTCTGGTACCGGGTGTATGCAGTCCTGGCTCTTTTGCCCTCTGGTCCAGCTAAATCTTCGACGGGAAAAAAAAAAAAAAGAAACATCAGTAGATGCAAAAACATTTTTTATACTAGTTAGCTCTAACAAATACTTTTGAGCCAAATCCCTCGCGTTCTGAATGTAATGTTATTGGTTTTTAGTTAGGACTAGCTGAAAGTTAACACAAGCTCAGATTTGTAAGTCGCCTTAGAGGCTCACAAAACATTATTAACATCAGTTATTAAAGTGAGACACACCTTAGCAGTTAGACTTTGCGTAAAAATATTCATTAAGAATCGGACATGTTTTACCAGAAGCAGTACATTAAAATAAGACAATAAAAAATAATGTAGGCTATCTAATTTAACATTAATTCATTTTCCCACTTAATTTATACTTGTATGTTGTATTATTATATTATTATATTAAAGCGTACCTGCTCTATGTTGACAGTGCAAAAAAGCTATAACACACCAAACAGGTGAGAGGCACATCATGGAACGTTTACCCACTTTCTATTTTTATTATGTATAGCAAATAATGATCCCTTAATTACAAAGTTTATAAACTACTCTAGTAAAATAAAAAGCATGTTCACCATAACCTTACAAGGAACATATAGAGCGCCACGTCCCTAAAATCATTCAAGTCAATTCAAAAGAGAAGTTTACCGTGATTTATGTGCAGTTTTCTCATCCACGGATAGATCTGAGGCTGTGTTGAGTCGGTGGTATTTTGAGGAGTTGTCTGTGCGCTCCCCGCAGGCTTCTCCTCCTCGAGGGGCGAAGCTTTGGACAAACAGTCCCGGTTGAGCAGCAGCGTGCCTCCGTTGGAGCTCGAGCACGGGGTTGAGCACGAGGTCGGGATAGAGTTTTTCACGGCTCGGTGTTGAGGTTGAGTCTCGGTGGCCGGGGACGAGCTGGCGACCGATGAGCATGGCAGCGGGTCAGGTGGAGGCGATAGAGACGCGGTCCCGGTGCTGTTTGCGGACTGGCTGTACCTGACCTGCTCCACTGAGGGTGTCGCCGCCGCTGAGTGACTCGGGGAGTAGCCCTGCGTCCGCTCGTTGCCCACAAAGTGTCCTGTACCGGCCCGGTCGACTGTCAGGTCCATCCCGTTGTAGCCATAGCCGTACCTGCTGGAATGCATGGCTGTTGAGTCTCTGTATTGCTCGTTTGCCGAACTATGGTCTCCATAATTATGTAACTGGAAGTCCGCGCCATTGGGATAGCGTCCGCAGAATGAGTTCACAAAATAGGAGCTCATTTGTTGACAATTCCGCAGTTTGCTCGTTGCAGGTTTTGTTGTTGTTTTGTTGTTTTTGTAGGTTAAAACAGCATAAACCTGTGTGCTTGATTTGTGGCTCTTATGCTTTAGCGCGTCCTATAGCACCCTTGCACAATTTATGATGAATTATGGAAATGAGTGGGACATGGACTTGATTCTCTCTTACGTAGGCACCCAAATATGGGGTACGGCGAGGTATCACGTGCTTTTGTTGACCAGTCGTAAATCCTCCTTGGTGACCTCGAGAGGTAAACTCGTGCACACAGGAAATACTGGGTGGGATGTGAAGGGCGCGCGCCTCCGAGCGCTCGTGGCTAGGGCAAACTCAGAGGCAGGGCTCCTGTGTTTTGGATTGTCGTGGTGCGCCATCCTCTGGCGTAATAGTTGCACTGCGTGTCTGCGGAGGTTTGTCAGGCGTGGGCTCCGCGCGGGGTCATTCAGAGGTTAACGACTATTGCGGCAAAAAGCAACGAGCTCCTAAACAATACAACAAGTGACACGCTGAGAGCGCAATCTTTGCGAGGAGAGTGTACAGAAATAATTCCATTAGGATCTTTATATGTTATGATAGGCGAGTGGGTGCAAATAGTCTGTGCAGTTAATAGAATAAAGGCCCATCCAGAGCAGAGCTGCGTGTTTTTCTTTCTTTCCTTATTTTTTTAGATGTTTTTCTTATAATCTTAAAAAAAAGTTTGAAAAAAAACACTCATTTCATGCAAAACTAATTTATAAAAGTTTGAACAAAGATAACAGCATAACACCACATTCTCGAAAAATATTGCAGAGACTGCAACCCAGGCCTTTATTTTATGGAACTTTGAAAAACGAAAGTCTAAGAATATAAGCTCGAAATGAACTCATGTGATTCCACGTAACACATTTTGGGGGCTTTTTTTTTACAATTACCTCTGTTGATTTAAGAAGATTTAAACCAGGCGCATTTGTATGGTGGCAAATTGTCGTTCATTGTTAAGTCCAAAACGTAGATTTTTTTTTTCGCGTGTTTTCTTGTGTATTTTGAGTTTTTGTTTGATATCAAGAGCATAATGTCCTTATCTATCAACAGGAAACAAAGACTGAAAATTAATAATAGAATCAAATTAAGCCTCGGCCTATTTATGAAAAGACAATTTTGAGAAACTCTAAATTGTTGGCAATATATTTGCAACATTTGATAAAAATAAAGATCAGATAAAAATTCATATTCTGCACCGTGCTGTAGGCTGTTTGTATTTAACACTAGGCTCTCTTCCACTGAATAAAATGAGTCTCTTCTGTACGAAAGTTAACAGTTTCAAACATTTCTGTAATTGATCAATTACAATTTGATAATTCGTATTTTGACTTAAATTGTTTAGTCTTAGTTATTAACTAATTTTAGAGAAGTGACACTTTTTGTAACCTGACCTGACCGTTAATGGAAACGTGCAAATGCACTTTTGTCCTGTTAATTCAAAGCATGCATACACAACAGGAAACTCCGCTGATTCTGACACTGACACGACGCCTAAATTGAGCCTCGCACTCTCCGTTTGCTTTTCTCCTTCTGGAATTTTTATGGCACCTTCGTCTCTGCGACTTGTCTCCAAAAGCAGCCCCTGCAACGAGTACAAGCATAATCACGTGCTTCCGGACAAAACACTGCGATATTGTTTATTCTGATCCACGTATATGCGCTTGTATCGGTAAAAACACACGCAAAACGCGCGGTAGCCGAAGCACCGGGATCCCACATCCAGTAGGCCCATAATGAGAGAACTACTCAGTGTGTGCTGTTTAAACAGTCATGCCCCAACAGCTGATTTATGGCTGACCAATGGCAACAAAGTTCCCACGAAAAGTATTTCCCGGAATCGAGCCAGGGACACACCCAGGAACCAAATGAGCACCAAAAGAAAGAGGAAGAGTTAGTGTCAAACATATGGGACTGGGAGCGAGGGGTCCACTGCTGCTGAAAAACAAGAGGGCACTGCTCTCTGCAGGCACTAACACACACCAGCACTCGCGAGTAAAATATTGTGCGTAATGATGTTTAAGTATCATTACGCACGACCGCAGTTCGACTTAATCGCACAGTAGTCACAACAAATTATCATGACACACTTTTCAACCCTACGTCAATGAAACACTAATTTGAATCAGACAAAGTGCACAACAGCCAAATCCCTAGCACACAGGAATGGTTGTTACCACGGCCCATTCAAGTTAAAACAGCATAAATGTGTTTTAATGGTAATCATAGAAAAGGGCACATCATCGCATATACACATGCATGGACTATGCATTTATTTCTCTCACATTTTTGATGGTCAAACAGTAGTTGATTGCCCGACTCAATTTTCTGCATGAAAAATAAAATCAGTAGGAAGATAGTATTTGGAACACCATATAGCAGCACTGAATTTAGTAAATGTTTTCAAACAAATACATACTAACATTTAAATATTTCGCTCAGAGAATTCAATGTGCATACAATTAAGGTCGTCCAAACTTCGAAACAATCATGTTTTGTACAATTTGACCATTATACCACCTATCAATATTTGAATATGGGCTTGTACGCGCACGTAATATGAAGCACACCATTTTACAGCATCGAAGAGGACACACAGGCAAAAAATAGAGGTCGACATGTTCCTTTTGCAGCATAACAAGCAGAGCTGCAACCACCACAAACCCTGAGCCTCCACAGGAGGGCGTCAAAGAGCACGTCTCATGAGCACAATCCACCCAAATGCACTATGGATGAAAGCCCGTCCACATTTAAATGCCACAACAAACATACTCTTGACAGAATGCAGAAGCCAGCAGGAAGTTCAAGGAAGTTCAAGGCAAAGGCACTAGTTTCTTTGTTATCTGATTTACACTGAATAAATCACGCAGCATCTGACATTCAAATCCTAATCAAATAAACTAACCTGAAACCATGTAAATCAAACTAAGGAAAGCAAATGAGGCGTCATATTTAAATTAGAGAACTGCTATTATTCGGTTATGTCTTTACAAATTGACAAACAAAAAACACACATTTGACTTACTTTTTGAGGTGTCATGGAGCTGAGAGGAGGGAGTTGGCAGGTGTAAACGACCAGTGACGGTGGGAAGTATCCAGCTGCGTCCCCGGACGGAAGCTGAGGCTCCCGAGGGGGTCAGTGACGTACCGGGGCTCCATCCACTCATCCTGCCAAAACGTGTCAGGCGAGCGACAGTAGGACACCCAAAGGATCCAGACATGTCCAAAGGCAAGCTCCTGCGCCTAGAAACCTCTGCCTCGACGAGAGAAAACTCCGCAAAAGAGGACAGGATGTTTAAAAATGCAGAGAGTCGCTGGTGAAAACAGCCGTGCGGACGCTGGAGACCGTTAAATGAAAGGCTGCTCTATTCCGCTATTGGAAATTATATATATAAAAAAAAAAGTTCATGTTCACGGCTCCCTACCACGTGACAAACTGCAGCCAATAGGAAGACGAGTAGGGTCGTAAAGTTGCATTGCTATGTTGTAAATTTTCATAAACAACAACGGATTTATGACCCAGCGCTGGAGGGAGAGATGGGGAGAAAGGGGTGGGGGGGAGGAAAGGGGGCAGGTCACCGTCAGGCGCCATCTTACACAGGGAAGAGGCAACGCAGAGTTCAACAGTAATTTCCCTTCATCTGCAGCCTGCCCCATCTCGCATCCTCATAGTTCACATTCCCCAGCTGCAGTGTTTACCCAACCCGCAGAATGGACTAAAACGTTTCATGTCATGCAACCTAATATTGACCGCAGTGAACCGCGACTTATTGTCACTAAACCGGTGGGTAATTGTTGAGGTTAATGAATGAATGTTTTGGCCACCCAATGTTAAGTTGGCAAATATCGAGCAGACAAAAAAGACAGATCAGAGCTATTAAATCAAAGTTTATATTTTCATTCACAGATTGAAGACATGAGAATTGTTTATTTCATTGACTTGTTTACATAATTCACATTGAAGCGTGGGCACTGAACCTAAATATATCACAGTGTTTGCACATGTTGGATTGCAACCTACTCATTTATAATAATAATAATGATAATAGCAATGATCAAGGGGGGAAAAAAGCGTTTTGCAATTATGTATTTATAAGGGCTAAAGGGTAATAAAGGGTGCTTGCTTGTTGGTATCGACAATCCGCTGTAATATGTAAAGCCTTAAATAAAATAGGCAAGAACATCTTTACGCTGCAAGGCGAAGACTTCAAAATATTTACGTTAGGATATTCCTGTTTACAGTGTAATAAGCAATGAGAATCTGAGGTAGGTTACAAGAGTTCATCCAGAACTCAACAAATAGTTTAGTCAATCCTGGATGAAGAGTAAATAAGTAAAAACAGTTGCGTCTGAGCGATTAGAAGTGATATAAAAACAGCTGGATGCACTTTATAGACGAATGATGCATTTATATTAAGCCTTGATTCACAGTAAGGCACCTTTGCGCAGAATGTGTATTTGTTCAATTTAGAAAATAATCACCTTGAGAGAGATATTCGAATAGGTAGCATAGTTATTTACAATCATGTTCAGCTTGTGTCTTTGCTTGTATGTTAGCAGGTCAATAGTAGGTAGTTTTTCGTTAAGGAATGTTGCTTCAGTGATACAATGACGTAAGATAATATGTCCTATTGCTTATAAAAAAATAATGTTTAAATAACATGGCTCTATCGCAGGGATCATTGAACTGAATGTATGTTAAAATATGAAACATTAGATATGTTGTGTTGTTAAATGCTTATTTCATGAGCATACAAAGCTCGTAGTGCATGTATGTTATGTGAGAAATATCTCTAAGCATTTAACTGCCGTGTTTTTATATGATGTTTTTTTAATACCCCTTCTGTCTCTTTTGTCACTTTGCAGCCGTTTCTGGCTCCGAGCCGGCGCTCCGGGTGTCTCCTGCTCCGGGCTGAGTGGACTCTGACGCAGCCCGGGTTTCACCCTCCTTTTCGCCGTCAGCAGTCGACACCGGATCCTCCTTGTGGTCTTTCTTCCACTTCATCCTGCGGTTCTGAAACCAGATTTTGACCTGTCTCTCAGAGAGGCAGAGGGCGTGGGCGATCTCGATCCTCCTCCTGCGGGCCAGGTACCGGCTGAAGTGAAACTCCTTCTCCAGCTCCAGGGTCTGGTACCGGGAGTAGGTCTGCCGGCCCCGCTTTTTGTTTGGATCTGTGGTGCAGAAGATGAGCTATTATTTTCTAACAATCTATGAAATATAATTCTGCAGAAAATAAAATGTTCCTAACACTATCGCTTCAATAAAATTCTGTATGTGGAATCATCTTGGGCATTCTTTTTTTTATTTTTGCGCAATTAATTGGGACTCAATTGTTTTTTACATTTTCTCTAAAAACACCCTCACTGAGCATACTACTAATACTCAAAGACAGCCTTTTTTTAGGGTCGGTCCCTACATCTATTTAAAGTGTTCTTGCTGTGATGTTTGGCCTTTGCCTCCTTTGATACTCTGCATGCCTTCCCAATTAAAAGCCAACAATCCTCTGCATACTAAAAGGGCCACATAAGTAATTAGATTATAACTCCCAACACCCTTCTCCTTCACAAGCATAACAAAACCTAATGTTTCAAATTACTTGCATTCTAAATCCACTTGACTTCTTTATGCAATCGACAATACTGGGCCATATTGATCAAGTAATGTCTGTACGAACCAGGTTAAGAAAATAGCAGAGCCTCTGCAGTGCAGACCCAATTAGAAAGGAGCTGCAGAGTGCGAGAGAGCTGATTTACACAACAGGCTGCTCTTTTTTACAACCACAAAGGGGAGAAGAGGCTATAAGAGTAATAGGAGTGCAGCGAAACCCCCCAGCGGCAAGGTCTCTGCACACTCAACACACAGGAGCGCTGGCCAAATGAATTTATGGCTGCAGAACTCATTAGTTGCGCAATAAAACTTTTACGATTCTTTCCATGCAACACCAATGGCTTCACGAAATTAATTGAACCAGTAACGGCCAATGTAAGTATCCCAATGTTTTCTGGAAGCATTGACCTGAGGGCTTTGAAACAGCTATAAGAGACAGAATCAGAACATACCTGATGCTGTCATCCAGGGGTACATCCGGTATTGTTTGTCCGGCGGCACAGCGAGGTGTCCAGGCTCCGGATGGCAGCAGCTGTCGGTGAACAGGCTTCGGTTCTGGTCAAACAAGCTGTAGTGCAGACTATGTGGTATGTGTGGGTCCTGCCCCTGGACATAGTCCGAGGTAAAAGCAGGCCGGGTCTGGTACACCGCATTGCTGACGCTGTAAACTCCAGACAGAGATGGAGCGAACGCGATGGCGGCAGCACTCCGAGCCGAGTCCTCTCCAGCGGGTCCAATGCTGCAGGACGCCCGCTCCACGTTTGGGAAGAAAGAACCAGCAGCCGTATATTTGCTAAGAAGACCGTCCACATAATAAGAACTCATATTTTTTTCTCTCTGATTTGTTGGCCCAGAATCCTCAGTGTCGTTTTTACGAGGTAGTGTGATATATGACAGCAATACACCCTAGATTTACACCAAAGCCCATTTTTACTCTGGACCAAAGAACTCACCCACGTGACTCCGGCCTGGACGCTCCCGTCCAATCAGCGGGCAGATAAGGGTTTCATTATGGCGCAGGACTGCAGAGTGGGATTAACACTTCACTCACAAACACGTACACACACACATAAACACACACGAGAGAAATTCACACAATCTCTGTGTTCCAAACGTAATTTAAGCCATTGAATGTACTTGTTTTACATGATTTATTTGACTTCTTATTTACAAATAATCATCTGTTTACCTTTATTTAATTTCATGTGACTCCATAGAATGCTTTGAAAATACTCGATACGGATTCTCTCTCAGTACTCAAAAAAATATACAAAGAACATAACGGGTTTGATGGCTATTATCAGATCTTGTAAGTAATCTCTTTTTCCAAATAATAGTTTTTTCTTAACTCCATAGTTCATTAATTTGTATCTTAAAAACAGTTTGATTATACGTTATGTGTAGTCTTAAATAACCCCACCGATGATTAATACAAGGAACTATTTCTGAGCTTTGAACGTCATTGATTTGAATAATATCTTCCCCACATAGATGGTTTAAGAGTGTATGTGTATAGAGTGTGTTTTTTGGCATTAATATAGAATATTGATATATATTTTTTAATAGTGATATAGTACAACAATACATGTTATAAGCCTTTCCATAATTATAGTAATTTAAATCAATTGTTTTCATTGTTAGCATTTGTTGTAGACGTATAGGCCGTTCATGATGTTAAATATGTATTATATCATTAGCCTACGTAACATAATAAACAGTGTTTGTATTCTAGAACATTTAAAATTATTAATATTTGTTATTGCTGTAATTATTATGACTATTATTATCATTATTATTATTATTATTATTATTATTATTACTACTACTATTAAGTCTTTGTGTCCTCCTGAAAAGTGTGTTTATGGCATAACAATGTTATCTTCTATAAATTAAATTCTAATAAAAAAAATATTTTTTAATTATGCTAAGGGAAACTGGAATTCAAAGAGCAGGAAATAGAAGTATTCTACGATTTAAAAATAATAATATTACGATGAACAGACTAAATAAACTTATAATAGGCCTTCTCATAATTCCTATTTGAACTTCTACTACCAACAGACAAAAACAAGTCAAAATAATAGCAATAATTAAAATTAAATAAAAACAACAACTATTTTAAACTCTGTTTGAATTAGAAAAAGGGTTTTTTCATGACCCGTTTTAATGCGCATAAGAAACGAATGTGTTTTATGTGTTGTTGTGTTTAACTTGTTTAAAACCGTTCAATGCAAACAGAAATCTGGGTGAAGATATCTTAATCTACATACAGGTTATTTGTAAAGTCAATGTAGAAAAGTACGCTTAGTTTTAAAGGTTAGTTGTAATCCAAACACTGCTCTTGGCTCAAAATGCACAGCGTCTGTGAAGCCATACTGACACATCCGAGCATCCAGCAGGCACCGCGTGCTGCCTGTTTCATTATTTCCGCAGGTTGCAGAAACAGCTTCTGCTCTGAGACTGTAAAAAGGTGTGAAATTATTTAGCTGGACTCTTAAAAATGTTACTACAGTTTGTTTCCAGAGCAGGTTCATTAGGGAGAAGTGTTCAAAGCGTTAAGGGGATGCTGTGGAACAGTGTCGCCACCCTCTGGTGACATGAAGGGATTGCAGGCCAGGGAACAACACTGCGCACGCGCATAGGGTCTCCGCTGCAATACCGGTTAAAAATGCAAGATACGAAAAGGAAAAATGACTCTCAAACGGGGCCTTTATCTTGATAAGGTTATGATTTTCAGGAAAGCGCCAATGTCTTTAAGCAGATTTCTCCGGATGTATTCAATAAGCATCAGTACTCAGGCAATCCCATTGGTTTGAAACCCGCCGCTGGCTTTATTGCTCCTTCTCCTTTAGGTCGGGTCTAACAGAGGAGCAGAGGGCGGAAGGTTCCCAGGTAGAGACAAAGGATCGCTCCAAATGACCGTGAGTCCTGCGCGTCCCCGTCGGGTAGAATCCAATAAAGCTGATCATTTCCGCTCGGCCTTTTGTCCAGGGCGCAGTGTCTCAGAAAAGGAAGAAAAAACAAATGGGTGCCATTCTGGAAACAGCCTAATTGTGTCTGGACGGCCATAAAGCCATTAAAACTGGAATGCCAGACAGTATAGCAGACCAGGCGTTTTATTGCACTGTCTCTGGTCGAGTCTTTGAAGTTTGGGTCCATCTGCGGCTCCTTACGCGTCAAAACAGCACTCCAGCTGGACCAAAGTTACCTTCTAACTACAATTATCAACTAGTTTCAGTGCAGCCTTTTAATGACAAGTAAATGAGCTGGTGTATGTGACAGAGTCGTGCATGACCACGCTCGACTCTCACACTTTGGCTTTGCAGTTAAGAAAGTTCAAATTGGGTTTGCTGATTATCTCATTTTCTATGTGCCAAATATTTCCTCCAACATGCAAAGACTCGAAGACATAGTTTCAAACTAGGCCTCTTGACTTAAAAATTCTTTGATACATCATGTCAGTCAAGCTGCGTTTAAAAACCAACATATGTCGAGCTTCCCTATCTTAAGATATTCATTCACAGAATCTCACTTTCTGTAAATGATGAACAGATCTCTCGTGCTGGAGCTTTCGGCATATCGGCCTTGTCATATCTGAGCTGAGTACAAACACATCGGCTGCATTATTTTGGGCTTCAGCCGTCGAAGCCGTCGATGTCTTTTTTTGCTTTGTGTCCTATCACCTCGCAGCGCTTTGCACCCCATAAAAGGTTATTGCGGTAATTGTCTTTTATGGCTGTATACAGCTAACAACATCCTCTGCCAAGACACAGCTCTGTCCCCTACCCAGAAACACATAGCCTACATATTCACCTATAGGTGTTTCTTTTAAATAGTGTGTGTGTGTGAGTGTGTGTGTGTGTGTGTGTGTGTGTGTGTGTGTTGTGTGTGCTCTTTGCAACTTTTCATTTTTTGTATTTGCTTAAAGAGCACGTAGTCCTATCAAGATGTCTTTTTAGAGAAAAGGGTGTATGTGTGTGTGTGTGAGTGAGTGTGTGCCTGTGTGTGTGTGTGTGTGTGCGTGTGTGTGTGGTTGACAGCAGTAACCTTCAGATTTTTCCTGCCGCAATAAAAAGGATCTTGCACCAGTAAAAATGTGTTTACAGCAACAAATCGTGAATTAATTAATTATATAATTCATTTAGATGCGAGTCCAAAATGAAATGAGAATGCAACTTGCATGCATTCGCAGATATAATTCGTTTTATTTAATAAATAAAGTACAAATTACATTTGTGAACCAAAAGTCAGACGGTCAGCAGACCGTGAGGTATCAATAAGTAGCCTACAGTGTTTAGAGTTAATTTTCTCTCACTAGCAAACATTATGTACTTTTAACATGTTAGCTACTCCCTGAAAGTCATAGTTCAGCATCTAATGCAAGCAAGTCTACAAGGATCCGTCATCAAAAAAAAAAAAAAGGTTATTGTAGGTAGTTGAAAGACATAGGTAGTCATGTAATATAGCTTCTATTACACATTTTAATTTGGAACATTTTAAAGAGGTTTCTGAGGTTTTAGCACCTTCTTCAATATGCGCTCAGTCGGGGTTTTCCATGTTTCCAATGTTAGGTTAAAACTCATGGTCATCAGTCATAGTTCTACCAGTGAGGGAAGACAACATTCAAATTAATACATTACAAACTATACGCTCAGATAACTCTGAGACAGACAACAAATAGAGCTACCAACCAGAACGAACACAGAATGTAACATTCATACACAAACAAGCACAGGGACCAGGCCAACTAAGTCACTTTAACGAGGTATTATTTAAAAAAAAAAAAAAAAAAAAAAAAAACAGCTTAAGAAAAATTAAAAACGAGTGGGCACTGTTAAAATTGTGCAATATAAAGGTAGTCGCATCAAATTGAAGCCCAACATGCTTTTTTACAAGACAAATAAGCCCAATAGCTTCTGTAATATAGAACAATAAGACAATGAAGTTTAAAAACAAGGTCCAGCAGGGTTAAGAGCTTCCACACACAAAGCTCGCTAACAGCCTAAATACTGATTCACTACGGCTCAGTTATTCGTCTTTCGGTGCGCCGTCTTTATTAAACTTCTTCATCTTCATCCTGCGGTTCTGGAACCAGATTTTAACCTGTCTCTCGGTGAGGTTTAGCTGCCTCGCCACCTCGTACCTACGATCCCTGGTCAGGTAGGTGTTAAAGAGGAACTCTTTCTCCAGCTCCAGGATCTGGTGCTTGGTGTACGGACAGCGCTTTTTTCTCGTGGCACTCGCGTGGAGCCAGTTGGACACTGGGTTATCTGGAAAGAGTGGAGGGGGGGCGACACTGGTGTGAGCTGTCCGGTACCGAGTGACCAAATGCAAACAACAAATATTACTTCAATGGAAAAATAAATCCATTAATAGAAAAAAAAAAAATGAAAGGACGTGCGTAAAAGCAGCTCCATCCAAGTAACACGTTCCCCCCATTTCTCTGTTTCACTTTGAAAGCTGTAAAGGGTTATTTAATATTGCTATGGGAGCCGGGCCATTAAAAGTCCCCATAAGGAAATGGCACGTTCAGAATGGCATCTGTTGTGCAGACGCGCACCCCCATCACGCACCCAAATCCTCACAGCTTTATGCGGTATAAATAGTCAGCTATAAACATAAAGGGCTGTGCAGTGACTTACTTGGATCGAGGCCCGGTTTCTCCTCAGTCTCCCCGCTTGTGTCCCCAGCCTGGCTGGACAGTGCGTCCCTTTCCCCCGGTGATGCCGTGGCCACCGTGCCGTTTGCGTAATCAGAGAGCAGCAGTGCCGTGTGGGAGCTGGGCAGCGCACCGTCAGCTCTCGCTCCAATACCCTCCGGTTTGATCCCGTAGTGATGAGTTGTGGGTAATCCGGCCATGGGAAGAGAACCGGACATTGGTTCCAGTAGCCATGACTGATAGCGACCGTCTGTGTCTGCACCAACCGGGCCCTGTGGATGCCCATAGTGGTGGTGATACACAGAAGAGACGGTGCCGGGGAACTGAGCAGGAACGTGGCTCCACGACGGCCCGAATACCGGGGGCTTGGACGGGAAGGTGCAGGTCCCGAGCTCGTTGTGATCGCCAATAGAGGAGGCGGACTGTCTGGCGTGCTGGAGCCCAGGACCGGAGGGGTATCTCGGCACAGAGAGCTCCTCGCTCTCGGGCAGAATGAGGGAATCGACGTAGTAACTAGTCAGTGTTCCGGATGTCGACATGGCAGAAAAATGATACGTTCACATGTACGCAGTCATACAGCAAGATACATGCAAAAGTAAAACGCGCACACACACACACCACACACACATACACACGCAGTAAACCCAGCCTCACAAAATAACAATGTGGAGAAATCAAGTAGCAACTTGGCCCCACAGAGAACTACAGTGGGCTAGTAATGGGGAGCTAGGCTGCCGCGCCATTGGGTAGAAGACGCACGTGATCATAAAGGCTGAACAATAAAGGATAAATCAATCCCGCTGGTCATTAAATACTCACCCGCTCTCCAGTAACAACCTCTAGTTTTAAAGCTAAGAATGATCAAGTTATGGGTTAGATCTGTTATCTGTGAGACTGAATATGAATTAATGAATATTAAAAAAAAAAAATACTTTACAGGATCTTATAGCTCTTCTTCTGCTGCAGATAAAACCCATTCTGGTTCTCCCAAACGATGCTGCATGTTTTTGGAAAGCTTATTTTACGAGGTATTTTATAGGACACGTAAGCACCCTACGACTACTGCTCACCAAAACACATTTTAAACACCAAAGTAATAAAGAAACTTAGCGGCTCAGAGCTGAATGAAATCATGGATTACAAATTGCATCCAACCAAATTACACTATTTTCAGTTCCTTCTCTGCGGCAGACATTTTCTATCGTCCGTGTGTGATTCTTTAAATATATTTTAAAAGCAAAAGTTACAAAGTGAGAGTAACTACTTCAGCCTCATAGGGAATATGTTGCACGATCTTAGTGTGTTCAACCTGTGTGCTTCACAGGGTGTCTATCGGTGCACTTTTGTCAATTTAAACAATTTTAAAAGTACAAGAATTTAAAAATGATCCTGCTATTTTTTTAATCCACATTTCGTGATTGTGACTAAGTCCATGGTCTATCTGAATATATTGCAACTAATACGCTACATAATAGAAAATAAATAACGGTGATCACAGCATGACGTAGGCTACATTTATTTAAGTTAAAAAGAAAACAGTAAATACATGTTGTTACTTTGTGGATAATTCAAAACTTTATTCATCCGTTTTTCGAATTTTCAATCAGGTTCACAAAAAAGGACAACATTAAATCTTAAACTTTAGTGGTAGTAACAGTCTACTAAAGTGTCGCTACAAATACGGTGCAAAATATTGACCTATACGATGAACAAAAATAAAAGTTACTTGCTGATAAAATCCCGACTACAGGGTATAAAGGGTTGAACTGTGTATGTTAAATCGTGTAGGAAATTGTCGATATTTAAAATAAATTAAAATATATAGTAAAATGAATTAAATCATGAATATAATGCGGATTAGGCCACGTGTGTTGTTTTTGTGTTAAACAGATACTGAATGGAAGCACGGTGATTTTAAATTGTTTTTATATTTTACAGACAGCATACTGATGGCAGATGCTCGTTGCTCCATGCACAACCTGCCGTTTAACCCGTATATTATTTACACCGCCGTTATCACTTGTATGGGCCTATATGTTGCCATCATCACCACCATCAGCGTACTAACTGTAATGCCAGAGAGAGGCCAGAGCGTCAGTGTAACGTTACACTCAAATAGAGCTACAAATGTGCGTAATGTGGTGTTTGTGGTTTCCTCCTTTTAAAATTAAATGGTGCGAGGATTGGCGAGAAACGACGCGTTCAAAATACATGTGTTTAGTGGAGACTTAGATTGTAATGTGCTGCAAATAAAATAATAAAATAAATTGTTAAACATCAGAAATTAGCGGTTCGAAATATTGACATAAGAACATATTTGTAGATTTGAAAATTACTATTGTTACATTGATTCTGCACAACAGCGCGTAAAAGCAACTTAAAGAAACTACAGTGATATAACCATGGTTCACACATTTTACACAGAAATGCTGATTTTTTTATATTAAACAGAAATAAAGCCACAGCTGAAACTCAACATGAACTACACACACACACACGCTGTTTGTTTTTCCTGCGTACCATCCTAAACCTATAACCTTACACTGCAGCTCACGTCTCCAAAGCAGCAACCTTGAGTTCTCGCACATTACTCTGCGTGTTTTATTTATTACCATCAAATAAACGCAGAGCTTGGCCAACACCCCACAAGGCCACAGGCGATCCAACACAGGGATTCTCTCTATTTTTCTGTTACTGCCTTTAAAAAAGAATCTGGGGGGGGGGGGGGGGGAGACACAAGCTGTCGATAATGTGCACTGCAATTGCGAGCTATCACCTCCTTGGTACTTGCACATTATTTGGCCAACAGACTTCAAACACGCCGACGGGGGAAAGGAGCGGCTCAGCGCCTATTTGTGCACTAAAAGTTCGAATAGACAAACACCTTCAGAGCAGGAAAAGACGCCGCTCTTCCAATGGCTCTCAGGCTGTAAACCTAAATCAGGGTGTGTTTTTCACCCAGTTTACCGCAGGGGCTATTCACTTCTTTTGCTTCTGCAGATAACAGCCTGTCTGGCGGATCTAAATATCGCCATAAAGCCCTTCCCCTCCTTTTGTCTGAGCCACTATTGCGCACAGGAAGCATCCGGTCTCATTGCCCACGGAGGTCGCTGTTGCCCCATTCACCTTCCCCTTCCCCTCCACTGCAGTGGTCGTAACCGAGGCCTTGTCTGGCGTGTCTGTGTCACTACTACTCACGGAAAACTCTCGCGGCTTTACTCTTAATCTCCCAAGTCCACGATGCATACTGTAGCTCAGCTTTGATCACGTTTAAATTGAGCACACAAGCGCGCGCGGCTCACAGTAACGTCGAAAACAAGCGCGTTACTCTAAAGAAAACATTGCAGGAGATAGGTTAAGAATATACACAGCAGCCACCCAACCCTCTCCGGATGGCTAAACCAGGGGGGATTAGAGTATGCTTCCAAAACACGTCTCCACTATTTTCATCAATTCGAGTCATCTTTGTGTCTCTGATTTGTCTCCGTTTACTCTCCGATGTGTGTAACTGGGGCAATTAAGACAGTTTCATGTTGCAGAGTTAGAAATTGACCCCAACAACATGAAACTACCTAAACCACTCGACAGTCGATCAGGGCCTCAAGTGGAACACAACCAGCGACAGACAATGCCCCGTGCTCTCCGGTCCAGTCATCAAGTGTCCAAAAAAATAATCTGTACAGAAAAAGTACATCTCTATCGTACACACACAGAAGTGAAGCTACAGCAACAAGATGCCCAAAAGGCAAAATTCACAATGACACATGGACTCACCCAAATCCCGGTGATGATAATGCCAGTATTCCCAACACCAGCACAGAAGGAAATGTTTAATGAATACACAGTGTCTCTGTACAGTTCAGATTAATAGCACAGAGCCGGGCCTCCTCTCCTCTCCTCTCCGTCTCAAAGGCTCTCCCACGACTGAAGCAGCTCTTAGAGGAGAGGGAGAAACCTCATATACCAGCCAGTCATAAAACTCTACAATAGCCGGCTGGGCTTGCAGCTAGACGGCTTATAGCCTAATATCTTTATTATTTCCGATGACCATTACTTTAGCCTCTAGAAACATTTCTAGGAGCTGGTTACCAAAAAGCCAGTGTTTTTCTTTTAAATATTTGAATAAAACATTTTACTTCTGAATAACAAAAAAGAACGGCTGAAAAATATAAACCCAAAGAACAAAAAAATACAAGCTGCTACTGCTCAATGCCAGCTGATAATTTATTAAGCATTACACAAAAACACAATGTCATATGTACACAGAAATATACAATAAAAACATTCCTCCTTCACTTTGCGCATCGTTGTTGTGTGAACGTCCTCATTGTGAACAAAGGTTTCAATTCTACATTTAGCTCGTACACATTATAACTCTATTTCACGGGAAACTACAGCTAATGTCCATATGTGAATTATTCTTCCTTTGGTGAAACATGGGCATTATATTCCATGGGGGAGGGGGGGTTAATATTTTTATGTGAAAATGTTTTATCATGCAATTCCAATTCAATAAAATAAAGTCATACTTTTGGATTAAATGAATAGAAAAAAAAAGATAATTTTCAAAAGTAGGGGAAAGTGGATAAGTTAAGCCACTTTTCTACTCTTTTGAAATTGTGTTCATTTAACTCCACTGATACAATCCAACCACACAAAAACAGGTTTACAATACAAAAACACGCCCTCGTAAACCAAATGTAACCCATTATATTCACATTTTCTTGCCTTTTCTGTACTCAGTAGCTCACAGAGGACGATGCGCTGACTTTGTTTGGTAATAAAAATGAGAGTTGTACCCTACAGTAAAATGAGTCAATATGCAGCCATAGTGGTGAGGGAGTATGGGTGCCATTGATTTCCCCCATTTACTTCTATTTCAATGTGATCACCTCGTTCATCACGAAAATCCGTAGTTGGAAGTGAGCTCCCGGATCCTATTTTCCCGCGTCATTTTCTTCAGTTTCATCCTGCGGTTCTGGAACCAGATCTTAACCTGTCTGTCCGTCAGGTGGACGCTTTTACTGATCTCTAGGCGGCGCTCTCGGGTCAGGTACATGTTGAAGAGGAACTCCTTCTCCAGCTCCAGTGTCTGGTGTTTGGTGTATGGGCAGCGTTTCTTCCGGCCGCTTTTCGCTGTCAGCCAGTTAGCCATGTTTTCACTTTTTGTGTCTCCTGGAGAGAATGGCAGATACAAGAGTTTTACGCACTGCAATATGAGGGGCAGGTGTGTGTGTGTGTGTGTGTGTGTGTGTGTGTGTGTAGGTGTGTGTAGGTGTGTGTGTGTAGGTGTGTGTGTGTGTGTGTGTGTGTGTGTGTGTGTGTGTGTGTGTGTGTGTGTGTGTGTGTGTGTGTGTGTGTGTGTGTCTTATGCGTAAAGTATGTTTTATGGGTACGAGTATGATTCAGGTAACATTTCATAGAACTTTTTTAACAACAGTCCAGTGGATACAAAACATGGTGTGTGTTTAATTAATATCAAATACATGATGGCACAGAATACAGGCCAACACGATTACATGTAGGCCTATTTGCATTTAGGTCTGTATTCTACGCAGCGCCTAAATAGAAATACTAGCTTAGGGACACAAAATGTATCATGCAGTATTCATCTGGGAAAAAAAACATCTCATCTCGTTTTACAGTAACGAATAGTCTGATTAAACCAAAACTAGATTTGCTCTCAAATTATCTGTTAACTTTCATTCTACGCATAGTTTTACGCCAGTAATGATGCACATTTATATCACTTCAACTTAATCAAAAGCTCATAGTATAAAAACAAGGTCCAATTCATTACTGTACACTTTTGGTACCCGTGTCTTGACCGGTCTCTGCGGTACACTAAAATGGTACTTGACAGGTGCCATAAAAAGCCTGTCTTCTCTACCTGTGCAGCATACAACCAGAACTTTACAGGACCACACCTATGACGAATTATGTTTACCTTTAGTAGCTTTTGTTGGTCTAGCTTTGCCATGTTCTTCCGTCTCGTCACCCGACGAGGCTTCCGCGTCCGAGGACTCGCGTGCCTCATCGGTCACCGGTCCAGGGTGAGGCTGCAGGTCGGCTTTTACCGACGACGCGGGCTCCTCGGTGGTCCTTCCTTCCTGCGCCGTGGCTGGAGCAGAAGTCGGAGTTGGTGGCGTGTGGAAGCGAGCTGGAGCAGTGGGGTGTAGGCCAAAATGAGAATGGGAAGGGTTCGGCTGGGGGCCGTTGCTGTTGTAAAGTTTATGAGAATGTGCGTGCGTCTGAGACAAGCGGAAGTAGCCCGGCACAGGCACTGAGCCCCCGCCACCACCGCCGCCGCCGCCATCGGTACCTGTGCAGGAACTCGAACCGAGTCCGGCTGTCGTTAACCTCGAATATGTGAGATCTTCGGCGGTGGAGGCTTTAGGGCACTTGGGCTGTTCATACAGGCAGTATGTGCTCTCTTCCTTAATGTTCTGCGGGAACGAGCAGGGCGCGACCTGGGGAACCGCAGGGTGCTCTTGGTCCATACGACATGACCTCTGCGCGTCCATCCACATCTCCATGCTGGACATGTACGCGCCTGAGCCAGAAACAATGTTCTGTGGACCCACCTCGCCCCGCTTACCCATACCTGGGAAGTATCCATAATTGTGTAGTCCGTAAGGCACTTCTGTAGCTGCGGTGCTATGGGGCACGCACACTGCGCTCCCTGCGTAGTGACCTCCGGCACTTTCGCTGCGGCCATTGATCAGAGAATCCACTAAAAACGCATTTCCTGACGGAGTGTCCGAACATGACATTATTGTGGTGTATTTTGGCGAAGGGAGAAGATAGCCCTTTCTGGCTGACATTTCTTGTACAAAACATGCTGGATATGATTAGAGGCACCCCCCTCTTCACCATGCAGACTGTAAAACCAATGGAAATGCTGGAAGATGGGCAGTCCCTCCCACACCGCAGCTACGTAGAAGCCGGAGCGAAATCCATCATGGAGCTGAGGCAGAGAAAGAAGACAGCACAGCAATCAGTGTGTTGCCTCACCTCGCCTTAATGCACCACCATTTAGGGGCGAGGTCCAACACGATACAAAGTTTAACAGTAAATATTGATGAGCTAAAGTTAAGAATCTACTGAATTTGTGGTTTAAATAAGCTTAGAAATCCGTTTCCTACTGTACAAACCACAAAGTGTTGTTTGAACACTGCTTCCATGCAGTGCACTGTATGCAAATCATATGTCACCACAAAGATCAGCAATAAAAACACAGTTTAAAGCTTCAGATCTTTAGAATCTGAAACTTGTCAACTGATTTTGCTGAGGTAAGAGAAGGAGACAATAATATATAGAAACAAGCATACAATTACGCCCTCAACCACACACAGAATGTTTGTGTACATAATACAATATGGCCTGAAGCAAGAAGATCAAGTTAAAAAGTTTAGCTGTAGAATCCCACCACCAAAGAAATACAACAACAAAGCCATCGGACGTAGTGGTAATAAAAAAGGTTTCTAACAGTAGGGAGAATCCGCCAATGGCAAAATGACTTGGAAAGAAGCCATATTATATGATGCTTCCTTTAGCCTTAAGACAGTCTCAGCTCTTCCGTGCTACAATCAAACTCAAACTCAAAAGAGCTAATGTTTGCTAGAGATAAAGTGAACACACACTGTATTCTTTTATGTAGGCTAATAGATTTGTTACAACAGGAAAGTTCTCTGAAGTATTTTAATATCGAGTGTAATTCTTCTAACTGTCTTAGCGTATTCTCCAAATTACTGACTTGTTATTTTTTTAAATAAGCTGTGTAAATATATAATTTTTTTTTTTTTTAAACTATCCCTGTGCGTATCGACAGTTTACCAATTCCCCGTCAATTAAAATCAATGAAGGTAACGTAACGAAAAAGCCTTTATGCAACATAGCTGGTTTCACATTAAAAGAAGTCATGCGTCCTTTGAAACTTTTTTTTTTTGTAACATCACATTATTGTTCCATGTAAGAAAAAACATTTACTCTATAACAGACGGTAATGGTTTCCTTTAAATAATACATTAGAATTAAACTCAAAATATGTAATATTTTACCATATCGTATATGGCATATATTGCACAAAACATTTTTGTCACATAGGGGTTGGGTCCTATTTTTGGATTATTTTTAATAATTTAAAAAAACGTCATTGTTTTATCCGGGATCAAATAGTCATTACGCACGACACAAAGATACTTAAACCTGCATGTAGTGCTGTTTTAATGCTACAAGCGTCGAAAAATTCCACTAAATTCATAATTCAGTATTCATACATCCGTGTTTTAGGGATCAAATAATCTAAAATGTGCTCGGGGATATAACTCTAATTCGTTAAACTCCTAGAATATTGATTCCACAGCGCTGTGAGAAAACAGGCGCTGTTTGCCACAGAAAAGACAGGATTGTTGCACATACAAGCCATCCTGTCAGTCCAATTTGGGGCAATAAGAGCCACAATAAAACTTTCCTTCCATCTCCTAGTGTCCTTGGCCATGTGCACTCTATTGCTCTCTCCAGGTTGAAGTTAATCTCGGCCAGCTTTGCCATTACCAGGCCCAGGTGGCCGCTGCGAGCCCCCCACCGGTTTATTTTTTTTTCCAGCTTGTTGAACTGAAATGAGGAAAAATTTCAAGAAATACATAAATTGAGGCCATTTAGCTTTTTAAACGCTTGTGTCATTGACAGCTCATTTATGCACACTGGCTGGGATTTTTAGCGTGTTGATGGTGGACATTTGTCACTCGCTCGTGGTCAAAACGAGCATATTTCAGATGACTTAAATGTCTGGAAGTTAGTTGGAGGTTATTTATGCGAGAATAAATATAATGCAATAATCACACTGGAGAGCTAAATTGTGTATTAATGAAATAAGGAGAGAAAAGAGGATTTTTATCCTGTGTGGGAATTTAAAGCACATGCCGCGCTCCGAGCGTTTGCGCCTGTTCAGTGAATTTCCTCTAAAACCAAAACATAATTCAATGCAATGTTAACCCATTAAATACAGAAAAACTCACGGCTTTAGCTCTAAAGCCTTTGTTTCCTTCCCTACAGCGGCCTGGTCCTTATGGGACATATGAGCCAGTAAGGAAACTAAATACATCAATTAATTATGTGTGCCCAGGATTAAACTGTTTTACCCAGCACACTTCGTGGTGTTGTACAGGCATGGGGGCCTATCGATATCTTGAGTGTTACAGTTATTAATTGTAGCTATTAAATCTTCATTTTCACAGCTGCCCGGCTATTATATCCTCCAAACAGTTTACTCTGACCACTGGCTTTGATCCGGCCCATATAACCGTGGCCAAAGAGGCCGTTTGAGCCGTATCATGTTCGTCCCGAGTGCAGTTATGAACAATAATGCGGCGTTTTATTACATCCAGCGGAAGCATTTATTTTTCACGAGAGACAAAGGAGAAAGAGACTCGGTCGGCGTGCATTAAAGGTCCAGAATAGCCACTCTGACACTGATATCCTCAGTGTGCGGCTCTGTGTCCATGACAGGAAGTAAGGGGACACGCGTAAACTGCCCTATCACAGTCCAATCGAATCTTCTAATAAGAGTTTTGGTACTCTTGGCACGTACACACAATAATGTTATTTGGAAGGACGTCAAATGTCGTCAGTGAGTTATTTGAAGAGGAAGAGTGAGCATATTAGGCAGACATGTGATTTAAGATAAGCACGAGAACCAGAAATGAAATCATTTGTTTTGTACACAGCCACTACTGCTTACGGCTATCGTTTAGATTGTAACTCCATGCATTTTCAAATAATAAAGCAGACTTTCCCACAAATCCAAAGCATTTGTGGTTGAGGCTGGACTGCAGAGCTCTCCAGGTATAGTCAAGCCTTTGCTATACTTCTACCATTAAAAAGCTCCAGCTCAGCAAAATGAATAGCACATGCAGCACGAAGGTTTGGCACAGATGTGTTGCCTTATTAGGGCCCCCAGGATGACTTTCTATTCAGCACGGCCCAGTGAGCACTGAGAGAAATGTGGAAAGTAAACTTAAATCTCAAACTAACAAGCCTCGCATGCACGAGAAGAATCTAGACACAGAGGGGCTGTTCCTGCAAGAAACTACCAACGCCTTAGGCTGTGTTGACAACTTATTTTACCTGCGTGCATTCGAGGTGAGCTTAGAGAAGAAAAGATCCACGGCCGTGACATTGGTCCCAATAGCGCCGCCCTGTGGTAAAGGTGGGTCTCATCCTGAGTGCCGCAGCTCGGCTCTAATGTGAGTCGAGGTGGACAAACCACACGAGGGGGAAAAGCCTCTCAAATGAAGCTGCTGCAGCGAGCAAGCAGAAGCGTTTCCTATCCGTCCTCACCATGTCGTGGCTCTCGCCTCCTTGGTAACACAGATAATAACCTTGGTCTCAGACGGTTTATGGCACTGCACTCCAATTGTACAAATGCCCCAGACTCTCAGACAGCTTTTATGGCCGCGTTGCTGCGGCAACGGGGAGGATGTCCCGTAATTAGGGACGGAATTCCAGCGCGCAGTAAAGGATGCGCAAGGCAAGGCCGGACTATGGCAGAGAGAGGCAACCATAAACTTCAGCCTCTCTCCCCGCGTTTATGGCCCTTTTGACTGTCATATATGAACGCCAATGCGCTGCGGCTAGACCCCATAAACACAGTGATAACAACAGCAAATATGGCGACCCTCGCTAAAGGAGAGTGTTGTTGGAACAGTGTTTCCAAAGCCAATCAGAGAAATGACAGCTTGCTCAAACACACAAACATACTACAGAGAGAGAAACAGAACAAATGAGAAACGAATAGAAGTCAAAATGTTAATGTACAATATTATGTAGAGAGGTGGATAAAAGTGAACCAACAAGCTAACCACAGCGGCCAAAAGATTTAAAAGTTGAATGCATGATCTAAGATTTCTTGTGCTGCCCCAAGATATAAAGAAACGATTCATATTACTATACAACAGTTGAAAATCAGAAGTATTGCTTTTAATTATTACTATTATTTATCTCTAATGTAAAGATAAAAACAGGTAAACAGGTAAAAAAGACTCAGGGTTATCTGAAAAGCATTTAGACTGGACACCTTGAATAGTTAAGGTGTAACTCAATTATTAAAGAATTATCTCAAAGAAACTGAACATAAGCATTCTTCATTTTGCAGTAGTAGTGGGAGTTGTTTTGTGTTCGTCTCCATTAGCTTGGGCGGTTTACAATAAGCACTTGAGCCTTTAAATTTGCGTCACTTCTGTTTTTCAAGTTTTTTTTTTTTTTTTTACAAACAAAGCCACAACGTGTAAGAATATTTCTGAACGCTCGAGGTAAATGAGGTGAATTTGCGTGTGTAAAATGCTCGACCTGTGCGTACTTGTATTTATGAAAAGTGTTACAGAACTAATAAGAAAAAATGAATATTTGTTAGAAAATGAACAGAATAAACACGCAGGAATGTATACATTTTTTCAGTATTTTTTTTCATTCGTTTTTTTATTTGGAAATATAGTATAATACACAACAATAATTTGGGCATATCAAGCAATTGATTCAATGCGATGACCCTGGCCAGCACACTTGAAAACGTGACCTTCTTTACTCAGCGAGTACCAAAGGCTCGCCAGTCGTGAGAAAAATATTCTGTTTATGCGTATCAATGTGAGACCAAAGAGGCCCGCTGCATGTCTACCTGTGTGAATCTGTTGGGCGTGAACTTCAGTGCAACTCCACACTGCTCCAGTAGACAAGCTTATCTCTCTGGTGTGGCCTGCATTATCAATACTGGACTGATAGTCTCCAAAGAATCAGAAAGACAGCATGGATTTAAGTTCAAGAGATACGCTAAATATAAATACGCATAGCTCTCATTCTGCAGGCTGCAGGAGGGACAACAAAAGCTCGCTTTGAGGTCACCCCAGGCTGAACACGGAATCACAACAAGCCTGCCTGTAATAATGGACTTTGCCTGGTTCGCCGTGGCTTTAAAGGAGATAGTAAACGAGTGGCTACAGAATAAATAAGCACACAACAAACAGAAACACGTTACATTCTCACCCGTTCGGACTCATTATTTGGTCACACCAATATGAAATCAAAGCCGCCATCATCATAAATGCAGCCCTTTTCTGATTTCAAAACACAATACGTAAAATAAGTCTTTTGATTACAAAATACACTGGCTTAGTCATTTAAGTGACTGCTAATTTCTGCCGCGTGAAAGGAAAAGAAACAAGGCGTTTGTGAGTGACAATAATATTAACATGGGCCTTCGCAGTCCTGGCGAAAACAGAAATCCGTGACATTTCGCCTTACAGAGCCTGAAGGGAGAACTCAAAGTCCACAGACTGTCTTAATTCATGCTCACGTTTGAGGTTTTTTTTTTCAGATCACAGGGTGCTGTTGTCCTCGAACTTGAAATTAACCACTGAGCAGCGACGTTGTTGTTGCTGCTGTCTCAGCCATTGTGGTACACAATGTACAGCCGGAGAGTCACAGCCGGAGAGTCAGTCAGTGTGTCTGTAACCCGCAACAGAGTCCCACAGCAGGGCGCGGTGCTGTTCTGTTCTGTCCCCTAAAGCAGAGGGTTAGACGTATAATATTGTAATCGATCTCTGTTCAGTTTCTTCTCCTTCATGCGACGGTTCTGAAACCAGATCTTCACTTGTCGGTCGGTGAGGTTGAGCATCCGAGACAGTTGCATGCGTTTTTCCTTGTTAATGTACACACTGAAGAAGAATTCTCGTTCAAGTTCTCGGATCTGGTATTTGGAATAAGGGCACCTTTTCTTGCGTATCCTCTGTCCACCTGAAATGCGAGAGAATACAATTATAGCTGTGATATAAATTGGAAACATTTCAAATAAGCCAAGACGTAAAAGGCTTAAAAAATATCTACGCCCTGGGTTTTTTCTCAAGATTATACATGAGCTGATTTCCTTTACATACAGCATTACACAACATATTTCCAAATTATATAATACAACATATTAAATGCCACTGGAATATTAGTAAATTTGCTGCTGATTCAACAGACAACCTACTTGGGAAATAACATTTTCTACCAAATGAAAACAAAAGCTACCTATCAAATAAAGACAACTAAAAGCTCCATGAAAACGACATCGTTATACCTTGTATAGTTTATGAAATTATCTGATTTATAGAACACATAAAGGGAAAATTTACGTTGGAAACACAACACAAGAGCTCAAGTGTGCTAAGCCTTAAACCAGGGGCGCAACCTTCATTACGAGCAAATACTCTTTACGTTAAAAAAAAAAAAACCGTGAAACAAGCACGTTTATAACACACGGAGTTAACGCATGTCTGTGTAAGAATTCTCCTTCATAACGTGGTGCTTTTTTTTTTTAAACGCCAGGGAGTGTTATAGAAAATGCACAGGGCTAATGCCTTTCACGGCCAATTTCAACTCCAAACACGTGATCCTGCAGTTTATAACAAAGTTTTGTTGGGGGGTGGGGGGTCTACAGGCCCTCTATAAACCTTATATGCTTATAAAACAGCATATAAAAATTTTAACAGCAGCGCGCAAGATTGCAAACTTTCTCTCATAACCAAGGCGCTGACTTTAATACGTACTGCTGCTGCTGGATTTCTCCTCATTGTTGCCGGAAGATAACTCTGGGCTGCTCGTCTCCTCCCGTGGCTCCTTCGCCTCCGAGTCCCTGCATGAAGGTGCGTCCTCCGGCGCAGAGCTAGGCTGCTTGGTCGGGGTTTTGTCCCCCGAGAAGCCGTTTGTGGATGAGCTTTCCGATGTGTTCCCATACGCCGTCTCGTAAAACTGGTCGAAGGCTTGTGGCAGCACGCCGTTTCTGCCCACGTTCCCGTAGAAATTGGAGGCAGCGGACCCGGCTCCCGTGTGGTGGTGGTGATGGTGGTGATGGTACGCCGCGGCGGCTGCTGCAGGGCTGTTTTTACCGAACATGTCCCCTACAACGGCGGTCTGCGCCGACAAACAGTCCCGGTGCACCATGTCCTCCGCGCTGGGGTAGCCATGGGGTAAGTTTCCTCGGTGCGGCCATTTACCGGACGCGTCAATGGATGCATAGTCCCTGAACGTCACCTCTCTGACGGGCTGGACCTGCGGTAAATTGGAGGAGTAGGAATATGTCATGGGGCGGGTGGACGGGGTCTGGGATAAAAAAGAGGGGAGACCGGAGAAATCAGCCCCCGCCGACACGTAATAAGTGCAACTGGGCAAATACATGTTTGATCCGACGGGGACCCTTTCGTCAAAATCCATCATCGTAGTTCACCCTCCACTATAACTCTATGTTGGGCTTTGATTCCTCTATAACCGCCCTGAACATGGCTCTGAAGCGCCGTGCCTCCTGCCTCTTTGAAGCAGGTTCGCTAAGCAGAAATTTGGAGACGTAAGCTGACGTGGAGAGCCATCTCCATCCACTCCACTGAAGAGGAGGTCACGTGACCACGCGGCAGAAATTGACAGATTTTCAGGGTGTGTGTTTGTGTGTGTGTGTGTGTGCGTGACTGTGTGCATGTGTGTTTGTGTGTGTGTGAAGAAAAGAGGAGTGTGTGTAGGAGTGTAAAAGCCATGACTGCTGTGTCCTAAAGCTTGACATTGGTGGTTCATCGCCATGTCTGCTTAAGAAAGAATTCCTTAACATGCAAGGAAGTCTGAGGAAGAAAAAGAAGCTGTAATTTGATGTTATTTGTTAAACTAAAGGGGAGGAACTTTAATCGAAGTTTCATTAAAAACTCTGATGTTAATTTTCTCATATGTTCTGTGTTTTTAAACTCTAAATCTGTTGTGGAAAAACTTGTGCGTATTTTACGCGTTCTCTTTTTTTTTTCCACAATAGCGTTTGAATAATAAAAAAAAGACATTTCAGCCGGAAAATTGGCCAAGCCCAACCTGACAATAACATTAACTACAGCAGCTTTACCGTGCACAGATAACATGGGACCTGAATTGAAGGAAGGAGACAACCAGCTTATCTTGTGTCTGCTTTTAGAAAGGTCTTAGTCATCATCATTTGGTGCTTTTACAACGTAGCATTTGGCCCAGTGGGCATTTGGTTATCAGGGTCATGTTCAAAGTAGCGGCTAATGTTTCAACTGGCCAAGGCCTTGTGTTAGTAAGTGTAACAAATAAACGATTGAGTTTAACAACAACAACGTACCACCTTAAAATGAAACAGTATAGAATTCAAGAATAAGGTCATCAAAGACAATTGTGTTTTGATGGTACGTGCAACCTGACGCACAGGCGTAAGTAAGACATTTCATGTTTTATCAGTGTAAATGTGTTACATTGTATTTATTTTTCAGTCTCAACGGAAGAAAGAGACACATAGGTCTAAGTAAACACCAGAGGGGTATTGAGGTAAATGCGCAAGAACTGAGAATCAGCAGCGGGAAATCATTTAAACAGTCTGCCTCATTATTGAATGTCACAGCCTCTTGTAAAATATAAACCAACTCCATTTTTGAATGTTTTTGCCTTACTGTTTCTATTTTTCCTCAAACTGACTTTTAATGGATCCACTAAAATCCCCAACAAGTCGAAACATTTCGGCACTCCTTTTTACGCACCGCCATTTCTTCAGGTTTTTGTGCAAATATTTACTCAGATGTGTGTCGTTGAGAAGAAAGATAGCTCCTTACACATTTACAAGACACTTTCATGTTTAAATGAAAAATAATTTCAACCACATGCCATTTTTATATATTTATAAACATGAGGCAAAAATATTGTGGGTCAATTCTTTAAAAAAATAAATAAAATACCTGGAAGTAAAGAAAGTTGTTACGGATGTTGCTGCACACGATTGTAAAATACCTGCAACCTTTCCTCATAGTCAGAGCTCATATATATATACATATATATATGTATATATATATATATGAAATATTTTCAAGGCAAATATTTTGAATTAGGAATGTGAAAAACATTATAGATCATGAGGATATAAGCTACATTGTCATACTGAATTATTTAAAAACATTTTATATAAAAGTTTAATTTGTTCGGAAGTAAAAGTAAATCAGTGTAAATAATATCAAGTATCTTTTGAAATGCTGAGATTCCATCTACGTGATTTGGTTTTCATATCCGTATACATTCCCTGGATCTCTGCTCTGAGGCCACCATGGAGCTTGTTTTTGAGAGGCTGCAACTTGACTCTAATGTGCTGTGAATGAGAGACCTGAGCTGGGATTAAGACCGCCGCGGCTGGCCGGGCCCCACAGCCCGATGTGCACATGGAGATCTAGGGGTTCCTTGGTGGCACATGTGAAACACAACCTTAAAATATCACAGACATAAAGACTGTGCAAGCACCAACTAACGCCTTGCGAGTGTACCAAAACAGGAAAAAGCATGTAGCCTTTTTGCTAGCCAGAGTCCAGCTCACAGGCCCTTTTGTTTGGATAAATTGCAGGGGCACAAACAAGCCAAGTGCCTCTGCGACCACACGCTCCGCCTCTCAGTCAATCCAGACAAATTCTACGAGTTGTGCTGAAGCTTTTAAGCCGTAATTGAGCACAGGATGCCCAGGAAAAACCAAAGCCGGTTTTGCAGAGACCTGCGTTTTTATAGCTGCTATAGTATTCTGCTGTGCCTTTTTTCCCTCCCCGGCCAGACAGACACCACAAAACTGGTCAAGCGTGATGGGATGTCGCCACCTACACGGACTCAAAGTCAGCAGCTGAGGATTTTCAACATCATAGAAACTAATCATGTTTGTTACAAGCTAAGGTAAGAATTATTCTTAAACCAAAACGGTCTACTTCTAACCATTTGACTCATTTGAATCAAATGTGTATTCTAGAAATAGACAAGCATAAAAAAAAAAAAAATCAATGTCTTGAAAGTCAAATGAGTTTTGTATTTAAGAATGTCGTTCTGGTGATTCTCTAACCAGCCTCCTCGTGCGGTTTTTGTTGATCAAACTTGCAGTCTAGCGCTGCGTAAAAGCTCTCAAAGCCAAAGCTTGTCTGTACGGTCGACTTCAAGTTCGGGGGAGGGAGAGGGTCCTTCAGAAAGAGCAAAGGGCCCAACTGTGCCCCGGATGGAGTTCCTCTAATTGCTTTTGCATTTACGCAGGCCCCCAGGTTACAAGTGTGGTCGATAATGTGAACCTGTAAGTCTAAACTATGGAAAAGTCCAATTCACTTTCACTTTTCCTTTAAAAGCGCATTAGGTTTGATACAGGCGTAAGATGCTATATGCTGTAGGTTTTTATTTTCACTTAGTATAATGCCCTTAACAAATTGAAAAAGATAGCAATATATTAGCAACATGTGGTGTTGGCAAAGTTTGGGGAGTTTTTCAATACTAAAGGTTGATGATGCCATCATTTTTTCACCAAACACCAAACACAAGGAAAATATCTGGTCTGTCAGGGTTTAGACCAAAAACAGAAACATTAAACCTCAAGGATAAACATTACAACACTGATATTTGATATTCAAGACTCCGGGTGACTGAGGGAGATTTGAAATATAGACAGATACAGTGTATTTACGCAGTGAAATAGTTTTCCATACCTTTTTGTCTCAAATATTTTGGCCTTTACGCAGACATCCATAAACGCACACACTTGATATTAATATTACAAAACAAATGTAACAATAAATGGGAAGGAAAAGGGGTAAGTGTGAATTGTTGGGTGACAGAAGCGGACTGGACAGGACAGGAAGAGAACGAGACGCACAGATAGCCCAATCCGTGCGCCATAAAACCTTGTGAGACAACAAGTAAACAATCACGTGTTGGAACTGGGAGTACAGTTTAACGCCACGTCAGGTAGGCCTATAGGCTGTAAAGCAGGCTAAATGGACACATGCAGTGTCTTGCAAAGAAACCTCCTGTAGTTTTAGTCCTCAATTGAAATCAAAAGCGCAGAGCTTTAGTACAGGCTGCTCTGTTGTTTTCATTTTTAGGGTGGAAAAATGGGGCCACCACACCTGCATGTGAAAGCTTCTTTTCAGTATATTCTTAATCCCTAAATGAAGACACAGTTTGCAGTGCAGCGTGCTGAGCAGGAGGTCGAACAGATACAGTCTGATTGTACAATAAGGAAGACTACAGGCGTCAACCATGAGTTGTTAATGCACACACTGATGAAAGCAATGAAAGGTCACAAACTGCAGGTTTAACTCAACTTAAGGGTTTGTTAGGCGAACACGAAACAAAAGTCGCACAACCAGAGCAGGAATGGACTTAACTAATTATTAAGTGTGTGACACTCAATCAAAATGTTGAAAATGAAAAATGAATCAAAATGAAAAATAGTAATTTCCCTGCAATCTTGTGTTATTTGTGTCCTCTGTATTTCTACATTAAGTTGTGTTTAAAAAGGTGTTTTTGAACTTGAATGCAGAAAAGTCATTTAAAACACATTATCATGTTACTGGCCACTCTGAAGCCAGCTTGGATTTGCGGGTCGATTAGAAAAGCGTCACACTGCAACATGAAGCAATCAGAACAGCACAAGTGAACGAGCAGGAGAAAATATCATTAAATGGGAACCTGATTAAGCGACACATCTGTTGATTTATCCACAGGTGACAGAGATGTTGGCTTGCAGAGACGGCGACGACATGAGGGCTCAAGCGGGACCACACAGGGGCCAAGCGGGGGGAAAACCGACCAACTCCACGGTCAATGGGAGTCCCTCTGACTGACTCACAATGCTGGATCTGCCTGTGGAGGGCGTCCTGGGAGACAAGGCGTCAGCATCAGAGGGCCTGCATGGGACAAAAGGACATAAACTGGACTTCAGTGGGGGAGAAATGAAATTTTACAATGGAAACAAACACAGAGGGGAAAACAGAGCGAGAGAAAGAGTCCCAGTTAAATTATAAAGAAGGCAAAGTTTACTGTCTGGAAAAGGAACCTGTGTAAAAACTCAATTCTGCGACAGAGGAAGATAGTGTCTCCATTGCGCGTTTGCATTTGAAGAATTGAGAGACTGTATAACCATAAAAGCAAAACGAAATTAGAACATTAGAGTTTACATTTAGCTCGCTAGTTGTGTTTTTAACTTTAAACATAAATACAGACAATCGTTAGCTTGATGCTGATGATTTGTAGACTTTTATTAATTTGAGTTTTACATTGAAACGTACATTTCCTCCTGATATGCGTATCTCGGCATATTTTCTGCGCATCCACATGTGAATTCGAAAGGATATTGTCTTTATTTACAGAATGAAACAGCTCAAACGCGTAGAGTTCAACCGAATCTGCTGAAAGATAGAGTAATATTCAAACGCTGTTTTTCTACATTGCATTGGATTTTGGAGAAGAAGAAAAAAAAGCAGATTTATCAGATGTTCAGTTTTTAGCAGCTGCACTCATCCTTCATAACAAGACACACATGAATATTTTACAGCCGGATAGTTACATTCAGCCTGATGAATTGTAGTCACTATTATATGAGGTGTGTTTTCTACATCTTTTCTTTTTAAACATATAGCGACTTGTACATTCATCCACATGATTGTTTTCAGCATCTGTACTGCAACTGACTTTAGGATTGTTTCTAAACAACAGCAAAAAAAGGAAAATAGAATATCCAGCAGTCGTGGATATGGCTGGATTAAGTGTGGATTAAGGTGAGAATAGGCTAGTTACAGTACAAATGTGGATTTTTAGAGCGCGCTTTTCTCAGTTAGATTTTTCCTTTTGAAAAACAAAAGCGGTTTCGTCTAGTAGTTGGAAGGCATTCAAACTGAATTCGACATGTGGTTTTCTACCCAAATAAAATGAAGACAACTGAAAATTAAATAATTGTAGATTATGACACAGGATTCTGCAAATGTTTCACTAAAATCGGATTAAAGTTGGCATAGTATTTTGATCAGAAATAGTGAAATGGAGCCTAAATGGCTGGGGTTGTAGGTTTGTTTTGTTCCCCTAAATGTAAAATTTCCGTTTTTTGCCAAGAGATAAATCCTGTTGTCCTCAAAAAAACCTTAAGCTGTTATATTTCGATTTCAAAACCAGATCATGGCTACATGACTCCATGTTTCCTATGGATGCCTATATGAAAACTAGTTAGCCTTTATTCTTTTATTGTAATCTATCCACAGTGAGTCGCTTTCTTTTTTTTTTACATGCGAGCTCGAATGTTAACGAACGATTTCACAAATGTTGTAGTTTTAAACATGTCTTAATTTATCCAGGTTACCATCAATGAAAGTAAAAAAAAAAGATCTCCCTTTAAATGATCCTACTTAGTCATCAAAAAATCTTCGTTTTTATTAAATAGCCCACAGTGTTTTTAGCTGGAAAGATGCTCGAAATAGGCTGTGTCAAATGATTCCCATTTCTTTCCATAAGGGTAACTCCGTCTCTACAGTCTTTTTTGAACAGAGACCCATAAAGAAAGTCAACAATTGAACATGTGCAGTGGTTTTCGAACCTTTTTAAAAAAACAAACATTTTTTCTTATTTTGTTCCTTGTCGCTTTTTGTAAGCGCATTTCTTTCAGAGGGAATATGTGTCTTCCATCGTGCTGCAGCGCGTAAATTACTCCCTCTGAAGTGATTTATTTCTTTATTTTGAAATAAATAATTTAATAAACAAAGCAAAAGCCACACCAAGGAAACAGACTGTGCGTCCGTTATAAACCATACGCTCTCCTTGCTGTGTACAAAACATATTTATTCGATAGGCCACAGCCTCTATGAATGAACTGCGTAAATTATTTGGAATTTATATTTCAAATCAAATGAGATGAGATGAGGACAGGGGAAGCCTGCGTGCCTGTGGGGGAATGAGGCGCCGACTGGGACATGGAGGAGGCTTTCACATAATCTCTGTCAAGTGCTTCTATTTGACCGCTGACACGGTGCTGGATTAATGTATGTCTGCTCCGGTCTTTTTTCTGTATTACGAGATTACCTTCAAACTCAAATGCATTGAAGCTTGACCGGAGGAGAGCTACATTGTTTTGAGTCTGTCTGAAGGTTGCAGGCCTCGCCTCCATTACGCACGGAGACAGCGAAGGTCAATGTAAAGAGCAATGTGGGCCTGTCTGTGCTCAACGGGGTCTGACAGGCGGAGGGGACACACACAGGCTGCCTGGTGGATTTGTGGACTATTAAACAAATGCATTGATCCCAACACCTTACATGGCATCAGTGTATTTCAGATAGACCATTAGCAGTTTTAATTTTCTTTTCTCAGGCTATAGGCTACATTAATTACAGCAAATAGTCATTTAAATATCACGCTTAAAGATACAATGACTATTTATTTTCTATAAACACAGCATAAGCAGGGCCAGTGTTGGTTTAATTTGATAGTAAATACAGACTTTAAAATTGATTATATGCTGATGGAAATCTCATATTCACATTTGGCTTATTTATTAGTCTACCCCTATAGCTTCTCTATGAGTTGTCTGTTTTGATTATAAAATCCAGTAAACTAACTTTACATGTTGTAACAGAAATAGGATTATATTATATTCGATGTTAATTGAATTCTTTTTTTTGTGAACTGAAATTAATTGTAATTCACAATTTCGCCTTAGTGTGGCAGCAAAACTCAATTTTTACAGTCATTCTGTGCAGTCTGCTGTGTTTCCTGTCCCGTCAAAGATGGCTCGTGCAGTAAGAGGGATAGGCGGAGCTTTCTGCTGGGAGCTTTAGACTAACATATTCATGGCAAATGGGGCGGGATTTATAGTCTTGTTTTGGTTCGGTGAGCCAATGGGACGCCACTGTGCTCCCTTACAGCCAATGAGGAATCGCGCTAACAAGTCTCTGCAGTTAACTTCCGCTACTTACACGAGTCTGTGCTTTTGGACTCCAGAATATATTGTGCAGTCAGACATCACACTTTTTCTCCCATCTCTGAGTTTATAACACGTGCGCGCTCCGCCGTGCTACGTCAGAGGGGGGTGGAAGTAGGGCCACGCTGGATGCCGTGCTCGCGGACGCAGTTTATTGTCTCACATTTCAGTGAGGTTACTTTCTGTCATTCAGTTGGTCATGCGCACATCATAAACACACGATAGCAGACTACTCAGATTTTTTAAATACTCTAGTTGAGGCTGAGTTATAGTAGGATAGGTTACTTATTATTTTATATATAAGTGTGGGGGAAAAGCTGTGCTTTAGGCAGGCTTATAGAACTCTTATATTATCATGTAAAATTAAAACACGCCCACGGGTTTAGAGATTATAATTATTTAAACAAGAACATTCCGAGAATAGACTAGCTATGGCCTGACAACCACAACAGGCCTATGTCACTTTGTTTATTTTATTTAGTCTATTGTAAATAATAACAACCAAAGAGCCAAAAAAAAGTCTCTGTTTATAGGCTATAGGCTAATAAAGCTTAATGGTTTAGCCCCAAGGTTTAATCACTATTATTAGATTTATTACTATAACTACTATTTAGGCCATTACTATTTGAGTCAAGAGAATGTAGAGAGTTTTGATCTTTCAGTGAAATAAAGACATGAACATTTGGGCTTTTTAATTCATGCAATGCAAATGAATGAATAAAAAAAGTTATCGACTTTTAATATGAATGCTTCTTTTACGCATGCGATCACCGGAGTAAGTAAGATTAGCTTTCAAATGATTGGGAATATAATGTTACATATGGAATAGTTGTAGTATGGGTAGGCTATGTCTGCCCTTACTGGTATGATAAAAATGCGTATATACGACAAAAAAAATGGGTAAAAAAATAAACAATTATAACACGGTGTAAATCCGTCTAACAGGTGGGATTGGCACCCAAAGGAGTTACCAGCTCCAAACGAGGAGGGATTTGGTTTCATGTCTGAAATTTGAGTGCCAGTGAGACTGACTCATTTCACCGAATGCAGTCAAGCGTGCGGATCTTGGGTTTCTGGCTACAGCTGCGCGTTAATATTGCACTTGGTCACTACGAAAGTAAATATTTCATAACGTGTTCACATTCACAGCTCAAAACTATCATAATTATCGACAATGACAAATAAAGTGATACCAGTGGCAACAGACACAAGGGAGACGTGTGTGGTTTCTTCAATTACAGATTTGTCTTTGCAACGCGACAAAACGGCCAACAATGTGATCAGGTTACAAGTTACAACACCTCATTTATATTTAACCCCTATTTTATACAGTATTTATTTTTCAAAAGGTGATAAGAAAATAGACATTAATGTAGATGAACGTTGACATTTTAATTTAATTTTAATTTTAAGTCCCAGGATAACTTTCTGTTTTGCTTCTTATTTTTAATTAGTCCAAAAACCCCTTAAAGACAGACATGTCAAATTAAAAATGCTTCGCTTGGCTGAGATTATGAAATATGTAATATGCCTGTAGGCTGTAGTCTATTAGTCCAGTTGTATTTTAAAAAAACCTGATGGAGACTAACAGATAACACCGCTGAATGCTTTTCAATATTTTCTATATAACCAGATCTAATTCCTGACTGCCTGCCATTTGAATCCAGTTACCTCTTTACCTTTAAATAAAGCTCATTCAGCATTAAGGGATTGAAACTCAACAAACCCTTTTGTCAATTATTTTATCAGAATTGATTTTTTCCACGTTGAACAATGTTCACCGTTGAAAATTGCCTACCGTGAGAAAATGCAGCAAAAGACGGCACAGCAATCTAGTCCTGTTTAAAACTTGTTGCTTTTCAAAGTAGCCTACCCAATAGCTGAAAAAAATAAAAATAATATTATCTCTTTTATATTGGCAAAACAAATCACAACGAAACTCGCTTGAGGGCAAAAATAAACGAGATTACCTTCATGACCTCTATCATTAAATGAACGTGATATTTAGGCTATGCGGTTGATTTCGCTGCACACATATTCTACAGGAGTGAGTCAGCGGTGATATTCTACATTGGTTTGCATAAAAAATAACAATAATAATTAATAAGCAACAACACCTGAGTATTTTTTGCGGCAGTCGTTTTACTCAAAGACAGAGAAAATGGAAACATAGGCCTTCCAAATGTTGTAGAATTTAACTATAATTATATGTTTTTTATTTCCTATCAATATTAATATATCTAAAGTATTATTGTTATTTAGAAGTCAAGCTTTCAATGGGGCATTTAACCACTGATGTAATCTGGTTTATGTCACAAAGTCACCGCTAGATGGCAATGTCAGCCTACATTTTAGAACCGACAGGTCACACTGACTTATTTCTTCTTTTCCCAGAGTCAAACAGAGCTCTGCTACACACATTGCACTCTTATATATTTTTATACAAACTGTATGAATATAAAACAAAAAATAGGCTACAGCAAAACCCATTCAAAAAAACCTTGATTATAGAACATTTCTGCTTTCACTCCACATGCAGCGAGAGTAGGGAGGCCTTATGGGTAGGAGCCGACGTAAAGCAGTAACGAAAGAGCACAATATATTAAATTTACCCCTAAAATGTCAATATATGCTACAAACTGAAAGCTGAGCCATCATAATATCTCAGATCCACTATGAAGAACACGTAAATGAAATTCGACCAAGTCCATATTTTAATTGGGCGGACTTTAACAACGACATATTGGATTCACACAAATATCTTGATACCATGCCGGAATTTACTTTATATACAACCACATGAATACGCACACATTATAAAAGCTATGATCGCTATGAACACATATCCCCCAACGATTATCTAAGCATTATCACAAGAGGGATTGCAACATGGATTGAGTGAATATGAATGAGAGCAAGGGTTCATATGATAAGACTAAAACTTCATACAAGCTAAGCATGTGAGCAGGTTTTAAAATAAGAAGCCAGGAGAGATTAATATTTAACATTTCCAAGGTCCAAATCCGCCACTTCCTGTGAATCTTCACGTTATCGCTCTCGTTAAAAGTTCCAGATAAAGGCGTAGCTCGGAGGCGCAAAACGTTCTGAGCCGGGGTCATTTTTTCTTGTGTTAAGAGTGAGCACACATACTGCATATATATACATATATATATACATACATATACATATATATATATATATATATACATATACATACATATATATGTTGTCCCTTATTCCCCACCACTTGACTCCTGAAACAATATACAACAAGTGGAAGGGTCCGCCTTTCTTAACAGGCCTTAGATTTTGTTCCAGAAGGTCCGGGAAATCATTTGGCAACGGAAAAATAAATCATGTTCAGTCAGGAAGGAGTGTTGTTCCAATCCATGAGTCCGCGTGTGTGTGTGTGTGTGTGTGTGTGTGTGTGTGTGTGTGTGTGTGTGTGTGTGTGTGTGTGTGTGGGTGTGTGTGTGTCTGTGTGTGTGTGTGTGTCAGTTTATCTCCCACAGATAATTGTCCGTGTAAAAATAATAATAAAAAAAAAAAACTAGCTGATGGTTTTCAATTTGTGCACAACTTTCTTCTCCTTTACGCGTCTGTTTTGAAACCATATCGTGACCTGCCGCTCGGACAGGTTGGTCTGGGCCGATATCCTCCTCCGTTTGTCTTTCGTGATAAATTTATTGGCAGCGTACTCGCGCTCGAGTTCCTTCAGTTGCACCTTGGTGTATGGCACGCGCTTCTTTCTTCCACGTCGATAAGAGCCTGTGTCTCCCCCGGAGTGGGACACCGCGTCTGAGAGACAAGAGACAAAAGAAGCTGTTGTGTAGCCACCTCTCAACAAGTGAATGAACCTCAGATTCTTAGTGATTTTCTATTTCTCAAAATAAAAACATGAGTCGCACGTTTTTAACTAGCTTCTCAATTAAATTAAATATGTTCTGCTTTACTGTGTTAAAAGTAAGAAATATATGGGACTGACTTTGTTATAGTACCCAATGATTAAATAAATATGACAAAATTGTTTCTGTGCCAAAAAAAAATGCTACAGAAATTACGTATGCGAATCGGGCTTTTGATTCATCGTCCATGCATGTTTAACATTTTTTCCTGTCGCACATAATTCCAGTTATTTGTTAAAGTAACACACAGGTGTGTTTTCTGCTGGTTGACTGACATTTAATGCCCTTCCATTCTGTACAAAATGCATACTGGTTGCGTTTGTAAACACACTAGCATGGTCAGACTGCTATGTGTCTAAAGGCTGGACTCTGAGGAAAGCAGCCTACCTGGTATGGAGGACTTCCACATGTGTCCGGGCTGCGGCTGCTCCTTGGCGCAGTAAACCTGCCCGTTCCAGCCGTTGGCGGCAAGAGTCCACGGCTGGTAGCTCTCCATGGGCAACAGGGACTCGTGTCTGGCTTCTGAGGGCGCACTGATTGTTGGCACCACAGGAACGTCCAGGTAGCTAGGAACAGGTTGGTATGGGCCTGAAGGGTAGGTTGGATAAAAAGCGAATTCCTTTGCCCGAGAGGTGAAGTCGTCGCCTGAGGCAGAGGTGTCCATATATTTTTCTCCATATACAGAGGGAGGCTGCGTTCCGCACGACTTTATGCTGCTGTGATGCGACATTCTGCACGGGTAATAGCCGCTACCAAAGTACCCATAAGGCAGGGACGCGCTGGATGAATTCTGAGCTGCAGAGCAGGGGCTGCACTGCTTCACTGGCTCGCCCATTCCGGAGGTGGGCACGTCGCTGGACGAGTAAGCCGTGCTGGGTGCCAGGGACGCGGGGTGCGCCATCAGATTCCTACACTGGTTCGCAGCAAAGTTGCCACCAGGAAAACCGTCCATGTTCTTGCTTACTTCATCGGAACCGACGCCGTTGTCGTAGAGGAACATAACCGACGGGTCGACCCAGCGCGGACGGAGGAGCAGTGATGTTGTCATAGCACGGCATCCAACATTAGAGCTTCTGGCTCTTTTTAAAAAAGCTCAGAGACTGAAAAAAGGAGATACTGGTTCCCAGAGAGTAATGCCACTCTGACGCGTACAAGAGCGCAGAGGTTGTGCCGTCATTGGCCAGGCGTTTGTCACGTGACCAGGCTATGCAAAGAGGACGGTAAACATCACCCAGTACAGATAATTAAATGGAGAAAAATGCGGCGAAGTAAGGTGACCGTACCTTTCCAGGAATTTCGCTTTTGTCGTGTCTGCGTCGACTGAAATGGATTGTATGCCTTTTTTTTTAAGTAAGACACACAAATGAGTTGTCTGCTTTTTTTACTTATAATGTTATATGATCCTTATTACTTGAATTTAAAATGGCTTCTTTAAAATGCTTCTTGTCCTGGTTTGAGTTCAAAGAAGAGTCGATTATTGTAAAAGAATGATGGATTCATTTGAAAACAGACTCAAGCATCTACATAAGGATCATGTGCTTATTTATGGGCATTTGCGCACGCACTCATCACATGTCTGCGTTGGTATGAGAAGTAAATTAAACAGCCTTCACCAAAAGCAAATACACACGAATACAAATACAATGTTTTCGTATAGTGTATACTAATGTTGCACATTATATAGCCTGCATGAAGTAAACTGAATCTGCCGCACGCTGATGCACAATAGTATGTCTGTATAATGAATAGTCTGGATACTCGCGTTCACTATTGGATAAAGACATTAATAGACAGCATTAGAGTCGATATATATCATGTTGTGTTGTGCCTGCAAAGATTTGAACAAATACAGTCAGAGAAAGTCCACATCAGAAAGCTCCAAACGTAATCCCAGGTAGAAATCAAGAACATGGGTTGTTACATCAGGCTTATAAGTGACTATTCCAGACATGAGACTTCCGACAGGATTACAATATAGCCAACGATTGCTCTCAACCTTGCAGTGCGTGCATGTTTTTGCATATAGGAGGTTGACGCCGCTGGAGGCCAAGGTCAAGTTGAAAGTTGTTGTCTAGCCGTCCAGCTTGTCGGGCTATTCACGCTTTGAAGGAACCGTCTGAGCGCCTGAAAGGAGCGGAAGAGGGGTGAGAATTCCTGTCCCAATGAAAGCTATTGGAGGACATTAACTTTTACTATCATTTGGGTTTCTCCGCCGCTTATTCGCACAGACAGGTCTGTACCCGCTACTCCTGGGTGGTGCTTTTGAGGCCTGGCTTTGGAAAAATTAAAAGGAAATGGTTTTATTTTTTTTTCCAGATCTATTGGGGGTGTTTTTGACAGATACGTGTGAAAATGTTGATCCCCGAAAAGAGGGAAAGGGATAGACGTGTCGTGTGTGTTTAATGTGTGTGCGTGTGTGTCTGGTCTGGTCTGGTGGCTTGTGTTTACGACCTAAGGCTCTCTTTCTATTCCTTGTTGGAGGAAATGGACTTGGTGGACCTTTCACTGGACTTGTCACCTGATTTGTTTCAAAGTCCAACAGAAGTTGATGTCTGACTGAGGGGAATTGTACTTGTGTGTTGTCTGCAACAAAGGGATAACATTCAAACCAGCAGAATCTGCCACTGAAGTGCGTAAAATACTGACGCATGCAGACGGTTGGGTTTCCACCAATAGACGTGAAACGTTTACGTAAAATATAATTAGCTTCACTGTTTTCAAATGCATCCTTTAACATCGCGAAAGCTTGCCATACAAGTTATTCACAATTCATGTTGATTCACCTACATGTAAAAAATAAAAATAAAAATTAAAAAAAGAGTCTATATTCACATCATGTCAAAATTCACATTATTTGGAAAGCACAAAATAAATAGCCTAAATATGAAGATTAACAGGCTATTTACAGATCTAAAAAGAAACCCATCTGGACAAAACAAGTGTCGACCAGACACAAATATGGGTTGAAGGTTTAAGGCCGTGATAGCAACGAAAACTATGAGATGTAGTCTACTTTGTGTTGTCGGAGAGAGCGCATCTTCAGTACTAAATATGAATACATTTGATCACAACAACTATTATTGATTCAATTGCTAGACCTGTATATCGTGAGGTAATGCATTTATTTCAACTCAAATGTGACACAGGGTGATATTTTTCTGTAGTGTTGTTGATTGAAGATTCTATATATTTTTTTTAAAGGACCGTTTCTAATTAAGAGTTCATTTAACTCAACTGTCAAATCAAAATTTAACATTAATTAAAGCAGAGTGACATTTGTTGAATTGTTATAATGCGAAATTACAAAACAGAATTGGCCTCTGGGATAAATAAAGTCATGGTCTAAATCTAGTAGCCTAAGTTGTTTATTTGGGAGAAATCGTAAATCATTCTAATGAGGATTTGTGCGTAATATTCTTAATAAACAGTTGAGATATTTGAATTGCCCTTACTAGTTCACGAGCAGAAATCCCATAATGTGTCTCAAACGCTTACCACCAGCCTGGATGAGTCCTTACATTATTAAACAATAAATCTTTGATAATGAAATCATTCAGAAACATGGAGCTACTGTTAGTCACTGAGTAACTGCACAAGGCCCGGCCTGTTGCTCTCTGCCCTGTGGCGTTTTTCTACAATCTAGGCAAATAAATCAAAAATAAACCCCAACGCGTTTATTATTTATTGTTCCACATGTCTTCTAGTGTCATGTTAGGTGAACATTGATCAGTATCAGAGCTTCCATCTCAGACCGTTTGAGCCTCTTTTACATGTTGCCGCGAGGTGTTTTCAATCAGATAAGATTTTGGATCCTTTTTTTTTTTTTAGTTTCCTGCTACAGTCACAGCAACTCTGCGTCCTCGCCAAGGTGGCTGTCGCCGCGCGCACACATGTGGTCAGTCCAGACATGAGACATCCCAAGGAACAATGAACACAATACAGGGGCGGCGCACTCATTGTCCCGCCAAATACAAGCACACGCAGTGAATCCTGGAGTTAAACATTTTGTAATAGTCTCTTTGGAAACGAGTATTCATATTTGATTTGTCAATTAACTGATTTGATTTTCCTGCAGAAAGTGTTGAGTTGATGGTGAAAAGTAATTTAAACATGCTCTGAGTGATAGACATGAATGAATGTCAAATTTAAGTGTTTCAGATTTTGGGTAGTACTTCCCCATGATCCATCTGAGGATCCCTGGAATTTCCTTAAGGACCTGGCAGCACAACCTGGAGGCTTTTCTCTGAGGTCATTATTAAGGTTCAACCCTGTTTGTGTGCTATCCAAATTATGCAGCGCGTGCGCGTTTCATTCCCCGTATCCAGCGCCTGGAGGAGGAACAGGTCTATATAAAGTTATGATCAGCTATAAATTTCTATCGTTAATAGCATAAATGATGTTATAAAACGAGCTACTGAGATAAAATACACACAGTCAAATTTCAGTTTTGTCGATGACACGTGTTTAAAACTGGCTGCTGTCAAAAAAAAGTGTCAGAACATAAAAGTAATGTATTTCTTTGGTGAGAGCAGTGAACCACAGGGCGGTCACACACTTGACTTTTGCATATTTTCTGGACGGTGGCCTGTGGTGGGATTAACAGGGATTGCGTAAAAATAAAGAGGAAAAAAAAAAAATTCTAGCTCACACACTGAATGCCACCTTAAGGTGCACGGTTTAACTGTAAACTTTCACTCCCACGGTGCTCTGAATGTGTGCTGATGTCTGTGTGCCAGTCTGTTTCTATTTCTCCTGCAGAAGTCTTAAATGTTGCGTTAACAGCCTGCTAAGGCTCGAGCCTGTAAGCTGCGTGTGAAATCATTTATTGGCACGCAGGATTCTGATAGAATGTTCAGCCGGTCCTCAGTCTCAAATGTGTTGTATTTGTGATTGCAGAAACAGCGTGTTTTAACTGAATTCAGACAATGTTGGAGGACGGAAAACATCTTTTTATTCTTATTTTAAATATTATTTGTGTAGGCTAATTGTAGCATTTGCGTGTGTACTATTTTGAATGTAGCACTTTTCAATGAAGTCATCATTTGAATATCAAACTTTGTTTATTCTCTTGACCACATGTTCTTCAAGTTTGAATTCAGCACAATATAGGCCTAGTTCATTATTAACGCAGCTCTCCTATTTAGCGTGTTGTTGATAATTACAGTTATTGTCAACAGAATAAGATTCTGTGTCTACAATCTGCCGTCATGGCCTTTTGCTCTGAGCAGAAAGCATGGAGGCCGACATAGCCTATAGAAAATGTTACCGAGCCAAGCTTCAGAAGCCATGAATACCACAAACAAAACTATATAAAAATGCCTTTACAGAATACGAATGCAGCCTGTGTCCCACTTTCAAATGATACAACGCATTGCACTGGCGTAAAAGACATACCCCCGTTTTATTTATCAATGCATTATGTTCTTATGAAGTAGGCTACGCGTTGACACTAACGACATGGTGTCCCCGCATGAAGATGCAGACATTTTGTAAATTGTTTTCGATGATCTGTTTGAGAGAACATTAAAAAACCGAAAGAAAAAGTTTCAAAAGGAAGAAATAAACACCGGCAGTTTTCACAGTAACACATCTCTGATCAGTGTAAACTGGAATAAAGATTTTCAAGGCAGAATGAGCCTAAATGTAAAGGGTTTGGGTATTTAATTGAATTCATTATTTGACTACTTGGAACCAAATCCTTCTTTTCATATTAAGTTCATAATAAAAGTTTATGTTGGGTCAATTCAATTAAAAATAATAGTAATAAATAACCGTTTATGCTTTTATAATGTTAAGTATTTCTAGAGAAGGTCTTTCACAATGTCGTTTAAAAATTACAACTTTGTAATTTAAAACACTTTGACTATAGTTAATATATTTACTGAGAGATATTTTCTACAGGTTTTGTCAATTACTGTTGAATAAGCGCTAATTGTACTGGTGGAAAGCGAAAACACACGAGTTCACTCAGTCCTCTGTCCGGGCTTTGTGTAAAGCATTTTGGATAGCATAAAAATAAGTTGGATATCTGCCTGAAAGTTACTTTTCATCAACACAACACAATAGCACTCAACGAAGGCTTTGAATTAGAGGAAAGAATCACTGAAGTGATCACACATCTGTTCTACCTCTGGCATGATTTCAGTTCTTTAAAAAGAAGCTGTAAGTCGTTTGACAAGACATAAAGCAAACAGAGGGAACATATACGTGGAATGGAACTGAAGACAGCAACACTCCCTAAGAATAAAAAAAAAAAAAAAACATTTGCAAGCAGACATGCATGTAAATATCACCTCCCTCAACGACGCCAGAGATGCAAAGACTCGAGCTTTACATGCGCTCTAGCGAACGTCAGGGCTTTGCACCTGGCGTGCTGCATTGCTACTGCTGAACTGGTGGTAAGCCGTACCCAGTGATGTGTTCCTCTTTAACGGGGTGATACTGGCTGGATCTCATCGCTTGCTAAGCCCTTGGTGTGATAGCTAAAAGGGGTTGCAGGATGGCGTAAAGAAGAGCTGTAACAACGAGTCTTAAAAGCGCACAGAATTTTAGCTCATAGTCATCAGGACATGTTTCTCCCCAAGGTCATCGAGTTAACTCTTGGGTAGCTGCGTCATCTTGTTTCAAGGCCAAGTTGAAGCAATGGAGACGGGAGGGGCCATGATAATGAAGGAGAGGTGAGATGTTATTTCCGTCTAGGTTTTTTTTTTCCTTTTTTCTCTCTCCTAAGGAAATGCTATACACCTTCAGCCAGAGGCAGATTTAACATTCACCAAAAGCGTTCTCGCGCTTTTCTATCTCACACACTCAAACTTTTTGTGACAAAAGAAAATATTCTGGCATGCCTGCACCGCAAGGGCCGTGGATTGGATTACAAGCTTACTGCGCAGGCTCCATGGTCAAGTTCAAGTTGGGCTGGCTAGTAAAAACTGAGGGGCGCATTCTGCAGTGTCTGCCGCGTGGGTCTCTCTCCCCCTCTTTGATCTGCTCCTGCAAAACTAGACACTGAAGCAGGAGAGCCATGACTGTTGCCCAGTTTCTGCACTTTCGCCAACAAGACTGCCCAGGGTTTTCCATCAGCTGTAGTCTATATGTTTTAAAGATGATGCATCTAAATTGCAATGCCTTTATGTAAAGAAGGGAAAAAAGGTTCCACAATCAGTAAAACCTTCCAAACCCATCCGCTGTCCTTTACTATCTTAAACACACACTGTATAAGTGACACTACTGTAAACCCGCAAGGTCACTCATCTCTTGCGCAAAGCCACTTCTTACTTATCTCTGGACGATCACAAGATCTCATCTGCCCTGGCCAAGACCTGTTGCATAACTCATCCTCCTGGTAAGTAGCAAAACAACGAGTCTTTTTGCCATCACAAGGCGCACTATTAAAACGCAACAAGGTGACTCCTCTTTATGATTTTTAAACGTATCATCAACAAAAAAAAAAAAAAAAAAAAAAAAAAAAAAAAAAACCTGGGGACATCTTGAGTTGTCGTGAGGAGACTTCCATGCCTTGGATTTGGTTTGCACTGCATCATTTTATATCTGGTACATTCAGTAACTGTTTGAAACACATTTTGATTGGTAATGTAATGATGTTTGATCATTTTTCTAAACGCCAGTTAAAAACTATTCAGTGTGGTCTGTAAATTATAGAAGCTGACTGACCTTTGCCTCTGCGCCACAAAGTCAAAAATTAAACCAATTCAATTTGCATTTCCCCTCTACCTCATTCCGATATTCTAAGAGTTCATTCAATGCTTTGCTATACGTTTTTGGTTCTTTATAAACAATATGAAGAAGAATCTTAAAATCAGACATGCTGTGTTATCAAAAAATGAAAGAGAAAAATGTAGGAAGGAACGCTAACAGGACTCAAACAAGTGTGGTTAGAGGTGCTCTTTGGATAGGGAGCAACTCAGTCAACAAACAAATTCATTAACAAATGACTTCCATGTTGTAATGAAGCAAATAATTTACATTTAATGCAGGTTTGTCTGTGTGTCTGTCTGACAAGAAAAAAAACTCCAAGGCACTCTCATTTAAATAATACAAATGCCTTTACTTTCAGGGCAGGGTCATTGAAGTGTGTTTTTAAAGTCCACATGACCATGCCATGAAATTAAAGGCATTTTAATAGTTTAAAAGAGAGTGCCTTGGCGTTTTTTTACGTGACAGACAGACAGATGGACAAAGGATATACATAATTACAATACGCATATCTGGAATCATTTTTCATTTTGGATATCTGAAATTAAAATTCTAACTAGTAATGGGTTGTTTACAGGGTATCTATAAAAACTGAGTTTTTCTTAGGAAAAATTCAATTGCAGATATCTCGATTGTTCATTCTGGACAGGACAAATTACGTTGTGGATAGCTGAAATTAAAGCCAGAATGAATCTTTGGATATGTGAAATAATTATGGATAGGCAGGAAGAATGTTACTGTGGATATCAGAAAAGCTCATTTTGACAAGAGAGAATTGCATTTCACCTATATGCTGTGTTTAACCAGTCTAGTTTTAGACGTCCATCCTGAAACCTTAAAGGGACATCTGATCTGACTACCATGGAGCCACAATCAAGTGTTCTGCAAGTCAGGAAAAGATAGAGAGGAATGGAAATCAAGAAAGAGAGGGGTGTACTTTTTTTTTTTTCTTTGCTGGCCAGAAAGAAAGAGTGGAGGGAGAAAGGCAGAGGAATTTCCCTCACTTCTGTCTGCCAGGCTGGGTGGGGGGAGGGGGAGACATCGCTCGAGGGCCTTTTCCCTCATTCGGACAGGTGAGGGCGCACAAGGACAGCAGAGGCTGCTGCTGGAGCTGCTCAGTCTGCCTCCCTCTCTTCTCTGTGATACTACATGACTCCACCTCTATATACGACACATCATGGCCGTCCAACTACCACTGAGCCCTACCGCTGCAATCCTCCACTCTGACAAAGAGGCGGTGGGAAAGACTGCTTTGAAAAGTGTCAAGCATGGTCAGGTCCTTCTCATGAATTGCCTTTTTAACAACAACTGAAAAAGTGGGGCAAGTATACCTGACAATGTATTGTTATTAGTCACGTGGTTATAGGTTATTTGGTGCATTGTTATTTTTATTCTATGTTTCTTGAAAATAGAAGTTCTGCTGTTCAATTTGGTTCTTTATTTCACATTATTTTATTTGTGTTTTACTTTTAATGCACCAATAGCGCTAGGACACATTCCAACTTGTGCAAACCTACTTGAGAATAAAACTGATTCAAAGCACATTCAAGGGGAGTGCTACTTTAATGCTTTTTTAATCACACTTCAAAATCAATTCAAATCCATATCTTAATAAAGCATAAAGGATCGAATCTCAAGTCATTAAGGCTCAAAGAAGTAAATGATTGTCATTTATTTGGGAGTCTTGTTTGTTTATGACATGGTGCAAGTTAAAGTAATGACAGCGTGAACTCGGTAACAGTCTTAGGAGGCTTTCATCTCCAAACACTTTACGCTTTTTAAAATGTTCAATGCATCCTTCAGTTGAACATCAGACTTTATTTGAAACTTAAACTAATGCCTGTGAGCTTTGTGAAAGAGATGGTGCGTGATGACACAAGTTAACTTGTAAGTTATCTTCTCTGTCTCAACCTCTCAATGACAATCTTCCTGTAATGTTTTTCCAGTAACAGCCCACCACCACCCCCACCACCTTGTGTTTCATATTTTGGTAATAAGAAAAAGGCCAAAAAAAAAGAAAGAAAACGGCCACCACTCTGTCACACTATAGTATGCTATTTGTTGAGGTCTTTTCCCAGCAGTCCACACTATAAAACATCTACTGTCAAAGTGTGTTGATGAGTGAGAGAAAGACACATTTCTGATTTCTTGAATATTAAATGTGAATTAAAAAAATATCCCATATTACACATACTCATGTTAATGCTCTATACCCCATCTAAGAGGACCAGATGAGTAATAGAGATGTGTCTGTCTGGTTGCTCTGCTGTTGACTTTTAGGACTTTATGTCAAATTGCCTCTTATCTAAACTCTGACCTCAGGACTTGACCTTTGAGGACTTTACTTGACTCCACTTTAAGTGAATAATAGAGAGGCACTAAGGCTGAGAATGGGAGTTGGGAGGGTTGTACTCAAAGGCAAGAAAATATATATATATATATATATATATATATATATATATATATATATATATATATATATATATATATATTTTTTTTTTTTTACGTTTGATTTTTAAAATAGGAATTAAAAGAAAACTACACCGTTAACGTTACAGAAACTCTGGACCCAATTTATTTAAAGACATGGCTTTGTATGATAGAGTGATAAGGGGACAATAAATACAAATCAGCGTGAACATATTAAATGGCTAGTCATGTTATTTTGTCTGCATTTTGTTATTTACAAAACGAGTCAATATCAGTGTGCTTTATGAGATAGACAGATAGATGTGTAGATGCCCCCCACTCCTCAACCCCACCGCTGCCGTCGCTCCGTCTGTTTACCCATCTCCAATCAATGCGTGTCGTCATCAGAGGGGGGGACCGTCATGACGACAAGCCTATTAGGAATGACAGCTCCGGAGAAAGAGAGAGAGCGAGAGAGAGAGAGAGAGAGAGGGGGTAAATGGTGATCCTTCCCAGAGCTCCCTCTGCGCACTCTGGAGCGCTCTCCTCTCAGGGTCACACCGGATTGCATCCCCTCTTTTTTTTTTTTCTAGAAGCATATCCTTCCTTCTCTTTAAGAGTCAGACCCCCACCCACCTCCACCTCTACACACAAACACACCCCTCCAACCTGAAACCCGTCGCTTTGGTGGTTGCGCTCTCACGCGGAGTCGAGGTTTTTAAAGTCACTCCTGATGGAAAGCAGAGAGGAGATGGTGATGCTGGCAGAAGCAGGTCAGCTGAGCAAGAGCGGCTCTAATTTACCGGAAGCCATTGGGAGCCCCGAGCTGCGAGAACAGCCAGGGAAGCCGGGCCACAGGAGCTGTCTGAGCCCCGGTGCTGCGCCCTACTCCCGGGACAGTACGGAGGTGATGGTGGAGGAGAGCCCACGGAGGAATCTGTGCGCAGACATGCGACCGGTTGGCACGTCTTCATCCGGAGGAAGAAACCGGACAGATCATCTCCACAAAGAAGGCAGCAGCTCAGACACCGAGTCGGACTTCTACGAAGAAATTGATGTGAGCTGCACGCCTGAGAGCATGGACTACCCGACTGCTAGAGGTAAGAGCTGCATGCACTGCGGCTTTTTCCGTGAATGCATGCTCGTGCAAATTTGACGCTGATCGAATGCAAACGTGTGTTACGCCGATCAAAATGTCATTTACACCCCAACTCTTTTTCAAATACATCAAAAATGTGCAATAACATCAAAATATTCATCTATCATGTACAGTTTAGCTTCAATACCAACAGATAAATGCAGTGTGTGTGCTGCACAGCTGTGCTGTCAAGTGACCAGTGTGGCTGGAAACATGCTGAGGTGACACCCACAATCTAACCAGGCATTTTCCCCTTTGACTTTAACAATACAGGCAATTGAGCCTATATGTAGCCTATATTTACTGCACGAGGAATGCAGAAGTTTAATGTGAACAAGAGGAAGAAAAAAAAAAGGAAACTAAGGCCACTAACATGGGATGGAATGAGGCATGTTCCAAAGAACAAAACCTTGTGCTGCAAATGGGTGACATAATTCTAAAATCATACCAAAAAATATGATAAAGGTAGGAATATTTTTCAAATTTGGAGCGGCCATTTAAAAAAAAGGATGCCGAAGAAGAGGAAGACTGATGAACGAATGACAACAATATCCTCATCATTTATTATTCTAGTCAAATTAAATGATGTTCTGCATATTTCACAAAATAAATATCAAAATACAAAAAAAAGACACAAGTTACTTGTTGTTAAAAACACACACACCTGTGAATATCACAGAAGGGAACTAAAAATGCATTTAAATGATCATGATAAGCCTCCAACCACTGAGGTAAATAACTGTAACACCTACAAATGAAACGAAAAACAAAAAATGCTTCATATTTTTATTTTTTTTTCCTGTGTCCGTTTATGCAGGTCGGAATGGGGATTCTCCGGGACACCTAAGTGAGAATGGAGCAGACCCGAGTAAGATGGTCCCAGGTCAGGGCTCTCTGTCCTACTCAGCGGATCAGATTCGCCGGTACCGGACAGCGTTCACCCGGGAGCAGATCGGCCGGCTGGAGAAGGAATTTTACCGGGAGAACTATGTGTCCAGGCCGCGGAGATGCGAACTTGCGGCCGCCTTAAATCTACCTGAAACTACAATCAAGGTGAGACCACGGTGTGTCAGGCGACCAGGGCACAGTCAGGCCTGCAGCCGATATTTTGTCAGTTTGTATTTAGAAAGATAGTTTTATCAAACCTACAGTTCTGCAAAACAGTTTTATTTTTATGTCACTAAATCCAAACAGTTTTTTAAATATATATATATAACAAATTGATAAAAGGTAATACCGATAAAACAGCACATTGTGTCATGCAAAAACCGAGAATAAATTGTGAGAATAATCTAATCTCTAAAAACAAGGACACGTTTCGGTTTTCCTGTAGGCCTATCGTAAATATTTTTTTCATTCCCAAGACAAAATTCAACAAGCTAATTCCTGCTGCACGTAACGAAAAGAAAAATCCAAATGAATGCGTAAAGGCGGAACTACTGTTCCAGCTCTGCATGTTTGCTTTTATTCTCGTTGGTTTGTGTTGCACCCTTTGATTTGTAGGTGTCGTGGTTAATATTTGACTCTTTATGTCTCCGTCGCAGGTGTGGTTTCAGAACCGCAGGATGAAAGACAAACGCCAGCGTCTGGCCATGACGTGGCCTCATCCCGCAGATCCGGCCTTCTACACCTACATGATGAGCCACGCGGCGGCCACGGGGAACCTGCCCTACCCCTTCCCATCCCACCTGCCGCTGCCTTACTATTCCCACCTGGGTGTCGGAGCTGGCTCTACTCCGGCCGCCACCCCTTTTTCACATCCCCTGCGGTCCCTGGACAGTTTCCGGATGCTGTCTCATCCCTACCAGAGGCCGGAGCTGCTGTGCGCCTTCAGACACCCCTCCCTGTACCCCGGACCTCCCCACGGCCTCGGTCCCGGAGGAAGCCCATGCTCCTGCCTGGCCTGTCACTCAAGTCAATCTAACGGTATCTCAACCAGGCCCTCTGGATCGGACTTCGCGTGCTCTCCAACCAGCAGGACTGACGCTTTTGTCACATTCACGCCTTCAGTGCTCAGCAAATCCTCCTCTGTGACGTTAGACCAGAGGGAGGAAGTGCCCCTGACCAGATAAAACCAAAACTCTTCCATGATTTAAGCCTTTACCATAAGCTTTTTAAACTCACATATTATGAAATCAGGACTGAAACAGCATGAAGAGGTAGCCTGTAAGCAGTGAAAGCCAGCTTAAACTTTGTGGCAAAATATAGCCAGATCTCCAGCTACGTGACGCACAACGGATCTCCCATTACTGATAATCTCATTCAGAGCCAAGACAGTGGACTGAAATATTAGGACATGGACAAAAAAGCAGATTTGATTCTAAGAAGATTCATTAGATGTTTGAGAGAAGGACGGGGTGCAGAGAAACGTTTAAAATCTGCGTGATGGATGGCGTTAAGTTTTTCTTTTTAAATAATATTATATGTCGTCCAAATAGTCCTACATGTATTGTTTGTTTCATGAGAATGATGCTTTCCATCACTATTTTTAACAAGGGAGATTTGTTAACGCACTGAGGTCGTCTCATTAGAAAGCAGCTCTCCTCACTGGGGGCCTCAGCGGCGGCACTGGAAGCCCGAGCCGAAATGTGCAGATGCTGGTGAAAATTAGAGAGTGATGTATATGTACGACCCGGCGAATTTTGAGTGTTGAATTAATGATAATACCAGGAAGGGATCGTTACTGCCAAAAGGTAACAAGGCGCCAGGGGAACGGATTACTACAGCCTGCACGGTTTGACGAGGGGGGACGAGGAGAAGAAGAAGAGGAAGAAGAGGGGGGAGGAGGAGAGGGAAGAGGATGGAGACACAGAGGGAGGACAATCACATTGGAAAAAAGGAAAAGAATAAAAGTGAACATCTAACACTCCTTTAGTTTCCTCTCCTAATGACATGGAATCCAGTTCCTAATTTCGATTGAAAATGTGATTAATATATGACCAATATGACAATATGCCTCTTAAAAAATATGTTTGAACACAGTGGCACCAGGTTGTAGAAAAAAATGACTTAAAATGACTGATTGTTTCTTTTTTATTTTGATGATATTTTTTTGTTTCTTCTTGGGGCAGGGTTGTCCTCAACGTCTAATTTGCAATAAACACTGTCAAAGAATCAACATTACAATTGAGTATGTGTCTTCTAAACACATTTTTATTCTAAAAATAAAAAAAAAACGACAACAAAGCTATTTGAAAACGAAAGAAAGTATACATTAAAGAAAATGAAATGTTTATTAAATTCATCCCGGCAGGTAATTTGAGTTCAAATGTGGTGTGCAAAGGATTCTCTATACTATACTATAATGCACTCCATCCAATAACAACACAAATTTTCTTATCAAGTGGTTGGTGTCAAAAGCACCCGCGTGCCCCCCATACCTCCTGATGGGACCGCTAGATTGACCGTGACAGCTAAGTGGTCCCCGGGCTCCGCTAACGGTTCTCATATTTTTCTTTAGCGCCACTTAATAGACACGACAGAATTACTTGTCTAAAGATATTGGAAAGGAAAAGAGATCGATGCTCACCACCAATCAGCGGCTCTTAATTGGTCGCGTATGACCAGCGCTGCACGGATTAAAAGAGTTTTCTGCGCGTAATGGGATTTTGCGAGCTCGCGTGGCCCGCAGAGAAAGACATAAATTCCCGATTTAGGCCTGCATGGAGTCTCAAGATGTAGACCTATAGAGATCAGGAGGTAATGCAATAATATGCGGAGAAATTGGTGGAATTGTGCGTGCATGGGCCTTGAAAGCCAGTTTGCAAATATGTCTGAAAACTGAATTTCCATCTGCACATTTTTTTTTTTAACTCTTCACTGCAATCAAGGCTTTCTTATGACGAATTATGAGAAAAAACAAGTTGATCGAAAATTAGCAAATTAATTATTTGCAATTCGCCTCTGTAGAAGCGGGTCCGTTGCAAGGACAGAAACAAGACATCAACAAACGTTCTAATTCACTGAATGTTCATCCTCTTCTGATGCGGAGGTAAAAAGGTTGATCTTAATCAGACCGTCCTGCAACCACACGCGCAACGCACCGACGAGCACCCCTTGTTAACACTCCCCCCCCAGCCCCCAGCCCCCCAGCCCCCCCTGCTGCACGCTCGTTTGATTGATGGCCTTATTAACTGCAGTTCTTGTAAGTGTGACCGAGCTGATTAAAATGCATATGTTTGGAATAATACACCGTTTAAGCCGCCCGGGTCGGGGCAAAAGCACAACGCAGATTTATGTAAACTATCAAGCGATGTCTTTAAGCCTGATGTGTACGCGGGTCATGCAGGAAAGTGGATTTGGTTTGTGCATAATAAAATTGCACAGTAAAATAAAGATGAACAGATCAGGCTAGCAGCATATTCAAAAGGCGAAGTCGCTCTCAAACGCTGGTTATTTTTTAACAGCCTGGGAAGCTGATTTCCATTCGGTTACACAGAAGCGGCAGCAAGTATACGATCATCTACTAAACCCGCGTCACACCGTGCCAGAATGACACATTAAAGTGAGGCAAATTACAACCACATTTACCCAGCCGCGCATATGGATCTCAGTCTCTACACTGCGTAAAATGCACGGCCGAACTCTCAGTGGCCTAATCCAGCATCAACATGCCATTTAAGAGCTGGAAGATTGCATATGACTGAGCTTCAAGATATGATGGGCTCTTAGATTGCGCGTATAACACCAATTACATCTGTGTATAAGATCCTATTTGGGAGAATTGGCTCAGGGCTCCCCAGCTCCCACAACCAGCACAAAGCATTTTGATAGGGGAGGTGGAGAGCAGCTGTCTACCGACAGAACATTCAAAAACAGAAAAAAGGGACACCAAATGGATGTGTGGCTGCTGCTGCTGCTGCTGCCGCTGTTTAAATTGGATTACATCCTAATTTACAGGCCCTTGTCGTAACGCAAGGGGCTGGCGGAGGCGTGGACGGAGCAATCACACAGTAATGATGATGAATGGGAGATTAATGCGCATACAAGCAAGACAATTTAAGCCTTCATCTGTTTAAATAGGCTTCCAATATCATTTGGAAACGGGGGTCACGTTAAATCAATCGGGGGACGCGTGAAAGTCGTTTTAGGCGGCGTCTTTATCAACCTTATTTACGGTGCACCGGAGACAGCTCTATGAAGCTGCAAAATGGGCCGGCTGCTACGTGCTTATGTTACAAGAGCAACAACAACAGAGCAAGATGGATTCAGAATAGGCCTATAACAAGACTCTTATAACGTGGCCTAGTTGTTTAAATCAAGTGGAGCCGATTGTGTGTTTTTTTTTTTTGGAGTGTTTCTGTACACAAAATGATCCTAGACGGAAAACTAGATTAGAGTATTTGAGAGTAGAATCATTATGTTGCTTTTGTAGCAGAGGGTCTGTGTAACATATCACACTTAGTTGAAGAGGTGGCATGTCTTGAAAATAAGATATTTAGCCTATTTTTGTGTTGTTTTAACCAGCAGGGGTTTTAATGTTGTGTTCAGTGACTGTGGCGAAATGCAGCATCAATAGGCCTTAACTCACCATCGGCGTGTATCATTTATATCAGCACACAGCGGGAAATGAATACATGCATGAGGAAATAAATCCTCCTTAATCTTTCGACTACAGTTAAAATACAAGGACTAAAATTCGCAAACACCAAGATAGCCTACTGTATTGGCGCCAAAGGGAGCCATGGTTTTCACACACAGGGATCTCCTTTCATTGCAATGTTTGTAAAGTGGTAATAAGTACATGGAGGGAAGGCAAATAAAACCAAAGTTATATGCTTACACATGGAGCAGGTATCGGATTGATGGAACTTTGGCGGGAAGTGTTTCCAATCCCAAACATGGCATGTCGGAGTTGTCCTGAGTGATACAGGAAGTTATCGAAACAGAGTGCACTAACTGGCTGCTTTTTATAGGCTACCCTAAATCTCCTGCTTCAGGTGACAAGTTAGAAAATACCACGGGGTGGAGGTGGGGGGGGTGTTTGGGACTTAGACACTAATTTTCCAATACATTTTCTATTAATATACCCCTCCTTTAAAAATGAAATGGTCTCCTCCTAGAGGTTTTAAGCAGGTGTGTGGCCCTTTAAATCCCCTTTGCCCGCACACCTTGTTACAGGGAACACCGAAGAGGTTAGTATATGCGCAATCTGTGCTCCTTTCTTCCATAAGGTCATTCACTCTAGGCCTCCTCATCCCTCAAAACAGAAAATATGATCCTTGATTCTAACCTCCAAAACAATAGGAATGTGTAAAATCGTCACAAGTCAATAAATAATTGAAAATCGATATCTCTGCCAATTAATCTTTGCCTCCACAACAAAGTAGGTCCGGTTATTCAATCAATTACATTTCACTTATCAAAAGAAAATAATAGAGCTCACTCTCTCCATTTTACAAATCAATAAAAAGCATCAAAAACACAGGCTGTTGGAATAATTATTCACCAGTGAGTTCTTAACGTGTGTTAAGAAGGCCCATGTACAATGATTTCCTTGGTGTATTTTTGTTGCTGAGGATGGAGTGGTCTGAAATGACTTTGTAGCACAATGCTTTGGGATAATGATCTTTAAGGCCTACCCTTTAACAGCATGAGCAGGCAGCACCTATTGTTTTTTAGATGTGTCCCATAATTTAGCATGCTACATTTTAATTTGCACTCCAATCACCCCCACATTCGAACTGAATACATTCTCCTTCATAAAGTAGTCATGTGTTTCTCTGAAATGTCTGCAATAAAATTTGACTGTAAGACTTTACTGTGTTGTGTCCTGTAACGCCTTTTGGTAAACTTAAGTAAAGAATGAAATTAGTTTTCCAATGAGATGAGTACAGGAGAATATGAAGTTACTTAAATATGAATATCCCATTGAAAACTATTCATTTATTGGTTATATTTAAATATAAGGATATGGACAGGTTAGAGTATCACCTCTTGTAAAACTTCTTTTTGTTTTTGTTGTTTTGTGAGATGGGTGGTGAACCTGAACAGTCCCCTAGGGGAATCTTATGTGATTTTATTTCTGTATGTAAGCCAACCTCTTGCAATTATTTAGATGTTGGACGTAACGCCATTTCAGAGATGTAAAGGGTTTGAGGATTCGATCATTCATTTAAAAACACAAGGATGAAACTTTTTCAGTTGAGACAGTTCATAACTTTCAAAGGATGTCAGTGTGCCTTTTTTTTTCCGGCTTGTTTTTGATGATAGGGAACCCAAATGGTTAAATAGTGACTGTATCAGAGAATGACAGACTAAACCTTCCAGGAATTTAGCAATTCTTTATAACTTGTCATTGGTGGGGTTCAAATTATTTCAATTTCCACAGAAGTTTGCAAGGAAAGGAAATACAGTTTTCCTTGAATAAATTCTGCGATTATGAGGCTCTCCTGTTGTGAGATATTTGTCTGTGCTGTGAGCAGCTCAAATGCTGGAGTTAAATTCTGTAAACTCAACAGATAATCTTGTGCAGTGATTTGATTCATTCAGATCTCATAGCTGATCATGTTGATGACATCAATATGGTGCAGCTCTTGCTTTCTCTCTTCCTAGACTGCCCGACTCTACAGCCTGATAGGGAGCTGGTGGTGCAGTGGTTGGTGCGCGCGCCCCATGTATGGAGGCTGTGGTCTTCCAAGTGAGCGGCCCAGGTTTGAATCCAGCCTGTGGCTCCTTTCCTGCATGTTGTTCCCCACTCTCTCTTTCCCTGATTTCTGACTCTATCCACTGTCCAATCTCTGCATTAAAGGCACAAAAAAAAAAGATTACAGCGTTACGTTTGTTTGTGAATACCTGGATTCAATTGTGAAAATCAGATAAAAGAAAAAACTGTTTATTTTTACTTGCATAAGCTATTTTCTTGGATTTAATTTATGTTTCCACTCAAAGGGTTAACCACATTCTTGGTTTAGCAGCAGTGGAGGTTGTGCTTCTCTGATGCACTATTGTCACTAAAAGTTCAAGTAATGGCCACATAATGGCCAACTGTCACTTTATTGATAGGGGCTCAGCCATCTAGTCTCCTAAAAGTCTTACTCAGCATTGTGATGATGATCAACTTTCATTTGACTGTTCAGTCAGCCTCCCCATGAGATCTTTTTTTCTTGGTTTCGTGGAGCACACCACATCTTGCAATATTGTTTTAAAATGATTTAATAAGCAGTCGGTTTTACGACAGAGTGTTATTATTTTACGACTTGCTCGGTAGCCAATTGCTTTGCAGATCAGTCCAATTCTCTCCACACCTCATTTTATTTTACTGCACGCTGGCCGCTTTACTGCTCGGCAACAACGGTGGCGGAAAGCGACAGGAAAAGTTGTGCCACTTTTTTTTCCCAGAGAATCAAACAGACTCTTTAGTGGAGAAAAAGTCTTGTTCCCACAGTCACAGTCAAATGACATCATATCTTTTACAGTGGGAACGGTCTGATATTGAGGCTTATTTGGCGTCTTATGCCATATCAGTGTGTTTGTTGTAGTCCATGCACAGTCTTAAGTGTGTCTACTTGTTGGTATGTGTGTCTGAGATCGAGCACCTTATTGCTGCAGTGATGTATCCTCATTATGCCTTCGTCCCATGACCGTCACACCCATCTCACCGGTCCTCTCCTGGGGACAGGGATGTCTGGGCTTCCCCTTCTCTCTGGTACTCCATCTCACAACCCCCCTGCCCCTCACTTCAACTCCCCCATCCCCCAACCTGCAGAAGTGCTGAGCTGTCCTGCAGACCAATAGCTGCTGTGAGGTGATGCTAAGTGAACATGAAAGCTTATATTTGAAAAGTACTCACGTCTGAAGTGAGGGTCATTTGTAGTGACCTCATGATACCCGTATGTAAACAACAAATCACACTTGACCCTAATGCTTGTTTGAAAAATCAGTTCTTATTGGGAACAGGGTCCAGCTGATTGTTTTTTATTTCCCTCTGGATAAAATAAATAAATAAATAATAATAGATAAACCTCAGGTTTAGCATACCGGATGCTGCCATGTTGGTTTTCTTTAGCCAGGAGTTGCCATATTTGGACTAAAGCATATTGCTCGAGAAGAGTCAGGTGTTGGCATATGCCGGGTTATTAAAGCTGCATGTACAGTCTATGTCCATAAGCTAACAAGCTAGTTAAAAAAAAAAAAAAAGCTGCCAATAGGTTCAAATGTTCCTGAATGGCTTGTTAGTACAGTGCAACACGTTATTGTCTGATATTTCAATGCAAAATACCCCCGAAAGCACCAACACAAATATTTTAAATTAGCAACACAGACAGCCACCTGTCACTCAAAACAGCCACACCATATAGGCCTACAGTTGTCATGAAAAGAGGAGTCAGCTTAAGAAACCTTTTTTTTCCCCCCTTCAAGACTTTAGACATGTTCAACTATGCTGTTAAGTTGGGCTTTCTAAAACTGAGACAACAAGAATCAACTCTTTTGGAGCCAGCCTCAAGGGGCCACTAGAGGAACTGCAGATTTTTTTGGCAGTTTCAAATTAGCTACATTTTAAGCCTCAGAGGCTGCAGCTGCCTTAGACAATACTTCCAACTAGGTCACAGAGCTAGTATAAGCTAGCTGATAAAAAAAAAAAAAAACTTAAAAGGACAGATGTTCTTTTATCAAAAAAATGCAAGCCAGGAGCCAGAAATGAAAGCATTGTGTTTTGTGTTTGTTGGGTTATGCCCCCATTATCATTGTAAACTGAATGCACTCCAAGAGTATGCGTTCAGAGTATGTTTGTGCGTGTGTGCTGAGGCTAGATAAGTTTAGGAGGTAAGGTTACACCATGGGAAAAGGTTTGAAGAGATAGTGGTACCAGAAAGTGAGGGCATCAGAAGAAGAACTAAGAGCATGTGCTTAGTGCCTTAATGGATGATGTTAAGGAACACTCATACTGTTTGGCTAGGAGCAGACCTCCCCAAAACTATAAAACTGTTGACAAGATGGGGTCAAGCTATGTTGTTTGGTTCCTGTGTGTGTATTCAGCTCACAAAATGTCTCAGAGGTTGAAAGGATGATGATATCATGCATACACGATTATCTCCTGGAATAAAATATCAAAGAGGAGTTAAATAAGTACTTATCTTGTTTCAGAATTCAGGCCATAAAAGGCAACTCTGATTCCTCCCATGGCGCACCATTATTAATCTTGATGATATCGTACACCCCTGTATCATTTTCTCAAATAATCTGCTTCTGTTTGAATCTTTTGGCAGATTTAAACTTAAACTTTGTTCCTTAGGTTTTAATCTAATTTGTCTGAGTACTTGAAGGTTTTAATCTGCTTGTTTTGTTCTGTGGTCAAGGATGTTCATTCAATGTGTTTTTAATTTATAATGAACGTATATTGAGAAATAAGTCGTTTTTGATTAAATAACAGCCTGTTATCAATAAGACATCAAATGCAAAGAGAACAACAAATGTTACACTTTGACATACTTTAAAAAAAATGTACACAGTTTTTGTATTCATGTCACAAAGTTTCACTTACTGACTGTTGCACTTGTGCATCTTTGTTTTAAAAGCCAGTAATATTTGCTTATTGCAAAAAATGAGCTGGAGTGAAAGCGCCAGAAAGATTTACAGTGATCCCTTTGGATGAGTATAGCGTGGATTCTAAATACTAAAGACAACAACACTACCAAACTGAAACAATCCCATATTATAACAAAAGTACATTTCCTCTGCATACACAAACTTCTGCTTCACTACACAGATACACAGATCAGAGGCCATCACATTTACTCTGCCTTTAAAGATGAATTTGTATTCAAATGTGATAACAGCCTTTTTACAGTCAGATAAACATGAAAGCGGTTTGTGAATAGACAGCGATGAATGGCGAGCTGGTTTAATAAGACAGACAGACTGACGCTGACGGACCTGTGGCGTCAGGTTGTGACTCACATAGCAGGAACCCAGATTAAGGGGGAGAGGGTGTAACGAGGGAGTCCTGCTTTGGTCAGCGGAGGGTGAGGAGCAGGAGGGGGTTGGAAAGCAAGCGAGGCAAAGTGTAAAAGCTGAATGAGGAGGTTCTAGTTTTATAGATGTGTGTTTTTGATATATTTGGTTAGGAAGGAAGAAATTATATTATATATGAAAAATTCAAATTGAAAGGAAGGATGAAAAAGACGAGCGGGAGCTGAGCTGGAGAGATCAAGAGAAAGATGGCGCTTGAAGGAGGTTTATGGTGATGCTCTGTTTGTGATGGCTGTCTTCTGGATGAAAACAGGCCCTCTTTAACTCCTCGTGGGTTAATGGAACTTTTATGAGTTTGTCCTGCAATCATGTAACCCCTGGTGTCTCCTTTCCTCTCTGTTTCTCTCTCTCTCTCTTTCTTTTCTTCTTCCCCCATACCCTATCGCTGGGCAGATCAGAGGTGAGCCGCTCCTGTCTCTCTGTAAACACTGTGCTCTCTCTCTCTCTCTCTCTCTCTCTCTCTCTCTGCACCGGGTTTACGAGGACGGGACCAGTTAGGAGGACCTCTATGTCGGCGATTGACTCACTGGTCTGTCTTGGTTTACTTTAAGTAAAGACTTGCTTAGGCAGTGGTTAATGTAGGAGAGACAGCACAGGCTTGTGTAAAAGCTGCCTAGAGGTCTTTTTTTTTTGTCCAACCATTGGGAAATAATTGCTCCAGAGAGTTGCAGTTGATGTTCATTAAAAATGAAAAGTAGCTAATTCGGTTTATGACACAAAACCACATTTGCAACACCAGACACCAAGATTTCTATGAGACAACTCTCACAAACCCCACAACTAAAAACTCTCCCACCACTTGGCTCAAGATGGCAGATGTCTGATAAAACAAGGTGCATTAAGTACGGGTGAAGGTGGATGTAGGTGGGGGTTGGATTGATGGAGTTTGGCGCAGAAAGGCGATGGTAACCCGACCAGGTCTCCCCCCCATCATAAAGCACGGGCTGAGGGATGAACGGCTGCAGGCCAGACGCAACTTTTAATGTCCTGCCATGACTCACACTGACTGTCAGTAATGAGTTTTATTCACTTCCATCATTTGAGTGTCGATTGCGATCATGGGGCTATCTGAGAGGCATGATTGAAGGAACTGAGTCAGATGTGTGGGGTGGGAGAGAGCGGGATAAAGGAGGACCAGAAGGGAGGTGGACACTGAGGGTCATATGGATGTGCCTTTGATGGTAAAACAAAAAGAGACTGCTACCGAGGGTTTAAAGCCTCTGGAAATGTGACTTGAAATACTTGAGGAAAGTTACATGTTGAGTATACTAAGCATCTTATCTATTTAAGACCTTTACATACATAGTTTGGGGTTCCTCAGGGCTTCAAGAGCACAGAATTGCAGTAGCATCAGGCTTCCTTCACAAACTAATTTAAAGGATTACATTTCTAACATTCTCCTCCATATTGTCACTTACAATTTGAATCACAAAGCCCCTCTATTGATAAGCCCAAAACATAAGTCTTGTAATGTTATCGTGAACCACCAATCCACATCACCTTTGGGGCTAAAGCAGCTCCTGGAGCACGTGGTCAAAGACATGCAGTTTAAGATGATAATCAATATTGATCTCAGTTATGGAGTGAGTGTGGGGCAATGTAAGGGTGAAGGGGGGTGGGGGGAGGGGGAGGGGGGGTCCTTATTATGTCTGGATGTAAAGAATCAATGAGCTTTAGAGGATCAAGAATGGATGGATTCCTGTGTGTTGGATCAGTGACCGTGACAAGGCCGTTCATCGTCTTTCTATTTTGAACCCCTTTCCCTACATTTCCCAATCATCTTCATACATTTTGTTTGACATTATAATGAACAAAATATGTATGTATGGAAGTGTATGGGGTTGGCAGGAGAGCTGCTGAGGCAACTGGAGATGAAGCAAGACTTATTTTTCACCCACTCCAGGGTATTGATTTGGAGGCAATAAGGCAGTAATCTGCTAGGCAGTTACATTAGGAGGACATGACATACACACCTTCTCCTTTTTTATGGACGGAGATCATCTGTTGTGAATTAGAGTTCACACAAACACTCATGCTCACACACTCAACCCAAGATTCCTCTTTCTTTCTTTTCTTTTTTTTTTTTTTACTGAAAAAAATTAAAACAGGGGGAAACTCTGGCTTAGGAGACATTTTCTTAGGAGTGGTACACAGAAAGGACACAGTGGAAAGGTTTCAGGCTTCTCTGAATTGCTGCGGACTGTGGGTGAGGAGGTGAGGATCTATCCTGATCAGTCATGCTTACTTTTGACAGTAACAGAGATTTTTCTATTCCAATAAAGCCTGTCCTCGCTATATTTATCTGCTTAGCACAGTCCAGTGCACTGGGCCACTGTGACCTGCCTGCCCCTTCCTTACGTGTGTTTGTGTGTGTGTGTGTGTGTGTGTGTTGGACGGACACATAATGGTGACTTAGCACCTGGACACGTCAATGTTATGTAGATTCAGCGATGTTGATGCAGCATCTGAATTGGCTGTGAATGCAAATGTATTTGTGGCCCTGAGCGTGTCGAGGTATAGAGGGAGAAAGTTTGAGATGTGTGTGTGTGTGTGCGAGCGTTTGAGAGAGAGAGAGAGAGAGAGATGAAGATTCAGCTGTGTGGGTGAAAGTGTCGGATTAGAGATGACAGCCAAGACGTAGGAATCCCATCATTCCATGTCCAGGGAGCACCCCATTCAGCCAGTGACACAGCCCTCTGGGGTGGGGCAGGCCAGTTACGCCCTGTCAAGGGGTCTTATGACCTGATGGATGTGACGCTACGGGATGCAGGGAACACCCTGAATATTGCCTTTCACACACACTGTCATCCAAGAACAGAGATACTGCAGGACATCGAGCTCACAGTTGTCTCGTTTTCTGCATTTTGACTTTATGTTCCAGGAAATAGACTGAATCACACAAAGTATGAGCATAAATGAGCACACACACTTTGCTGGATCCCCTATGACAATGCTTTGGCACTCTCCACAACTATCATTGAACTGCAAAGCCCCAAAGTTGCATCTTCTTTTAATAGTACGGCATAATAACTATCCATCAATTCAGCCAGCCAACCGTATCTCTCCCCCCCTGGCACCCACAGCCAATCGGCTTCCTCACTGTTTGAGAGCCAATTTGTCACAGTCAGCAGCGTCCCTCCTATTTCTTCCTCTCCCTAAAGTGAGTGTCATTGTCATCAGAAAGTCTCCCAGGACGGTTTTATCATTCCTGCTTAGTACAGCACTGGGACATGTGACATACACACATTCATGGGCACCTTCTCCACCCGCACCAACCACTCTGCAGCCTGGTGATGCTTTTTTTTTTTACAAGGGTTTAATTTTGCTCAGGCTCTCTCTCTTTGCATTCCTCCCACACATACAGACAATGATTCCTCCTTGTGTGTGTCTGTATGTGTGTGTGTGTGTGTGCTGTTTCTCTCCACTCTCCTCTAAATGAACCAATTATGGGTGTTTATGTAGCTTTAATGCGTTTAAGTGTCAGGAGAGAAACATTGCACCGCTCACCACCTAATCAATGAGGCCTTGCATGCTACACCACCCCTCGCTTCGTTCCCCTCGCTCGTCCTCTTTCACATCACTCCTGCTCCCTCCCCACCTCTGCCTCTCTCTGCCTCTTGCTTGTTTCTTTTCAGTTCAATTAGCAAGAGACAAGAGTGCGCTATCAGGTCAATTGGCCATGAAGAGAGCTTTAAACGGAGCGATATGAGGCCATCAGAGCGTTGGTGTACTGAGGAGGGTTAGTCTGGTATACTAAGACGAGTTCTGAGATTTCTCATTAGCATCTTAAATGGTGCTGCAGTTCACAACAGTTGTTCAAAGATGTTTATTCTTCTAAATAAAAAATATAGTTTAAGGGAAATTGTACAAAACTGTTTAGTATTTTTTATTTTTTTTGCTCTATTACCTTTAGCTTTTGTGTTCAAACCAAATTTTGATATGATGCTTTCTGAGACTTCTTCATAAATGTGTATTTGTTAGGTAAAGGTTCAGGCTGCCTTTTAACAAAAAGATGTAAATTGCTGCCAGCTAATCCCATAATTCCAGATTATATTAACTTTATAATGTATATTTTGCTTTGACGGGTCATTTCAGTGAGACACGTGAAAACTTGTCAACAAGGATATCCAGGTGTTCCTTCGTGTCATTGGGCCAGAAATGATTGCAAATCAATATTTTGAGTAAATCCAGAATACAGCCCTCATGTTCCTGAAATAGTTATTTGTGTGCAAAATCTGCTGCTATTCGTATCTAAACAAATACACTTTTGATTGTGTTGGAATTATGTTTGAGTGCAGTGACCATCTGATTTGGTCAAGTTCAATATTAACCTGTTTAACATCATCCATGTCTTTAAGAACAAATCAGCGTGCAAGTGAGGCTGTGAGGAACTGGAAAGTGTTCCGAAACATTTGTTTTATTTCTGAGTCATAACAATCCTTTAAAACAAAAATGAATATGCACATGCAGTTATGAACCTGGAAATAAAGCACAATGTTTGAGATTCTGGTTGCCAAAAAGGGATTTGAGCCCTGTTGGATAAAACATGAATCATTAATTTCTAATTCAGTTCCATTGATAATCATGTACTAACAGGTCAAAGAAGAGATGGACATCAATCATTGGACCCAATTTTAATTTGGTTTTGATCCCCTTTACAAACACAACAGAATTCCTTAGTATCTGCAAATTTCCAGTAAATGTTTGACTTATGTGGTTGGAGGTTGGTTCAAACTTAACTCAATAAAGCATACTCTAGCTTCCCTTAAACTCAAAGCGCTTTTACACCGCAGGCCACACCTACCCATTCACACCCTGGTGGCAGAGGGTGCTGTGTAAAGCTTCCATCAGTATTAACTAATCCCATTCATACACATTTATACACCGCTGACGAAACAGTTGGAGCAATTTGGGATTAAGTGTCTTGCTCAGGGACAGATCATACATGTGGACGTAGGAGCTTGGGATCTAACCCCCAACCTATAGGTTGAGAGACGACCAACTCTAGCAACTGAGCCAGCCGCCAAATAAAAGCAGCATTTCATTCAAACAAAGTGAAATGGACTGAAATACATATTTGTAAGGACATATGAATAAATAAAAGTAATTTAACGGCCAAAGGAAAAAAGTTAGAATAAAATAGGTAGACAGATAAATAAATCAACTGAACCTCACACACATCTGCAGGGGTTGTTGTAAAACAGCATGTCACAGCTCTCACCCACCCTCACTGCTCTCACCCATTTCAGATCTGATGCAGCACCAGCAGACTCTGGATATGGCCTTACAGCTACCTTCTCCACTGGCAGAGATGAATGCAGCTCAGTGGGAGTTGTGCCCCCCTGGGTATTTAGGGCCCACCCTGGTGGGTCTGACGGTAACGGCGGGGCCAGGGCCCTGTTACCGACACCGGTGATTATTTACCAGGCCTGGGTCTCTGTAGGAACCAGGTGGTGATTCATTCTGAAGGGGGGCTGATGATCACTCTTCCAATGAGAGTAATTAATATAATGAAGAGCTACTGAGCATGTGCAGTAGTGTGTGATGAATAGAGTATGCAGGGTGCAGTTACTCACAGGTGACAAGAGGGTATGTGGGGGGTATTATAAGGAGGTGTGGTGTAAAAAATAAAAAAAAGACATCAGGAGAAAGTAGACAAGAGATAGGAAAGTATTCATGAGTGTTGGTTTGCATACAGCAAAAGTATTTTGTGATATTTCCCACAAAACATTTGAGCTAAAGCATGCTAGTGCTAAAAACGAATTTGTTTGCCAATGCATTAAACAAAATGTTCATGTTTAGATGTTTACAAATAAAACAGAGACTTTAGCTGTTATTAAAGTACATACGTTCTGAAAATAAGTTCAAAAGACACCAATTTTAAGCAATCTAATGAATTCTATTCAAAGCAGCATATTTTCAATCAAAACTAGACTAGGTAACCTTTTAGATAATCTGTTTTATTAGCACAGCATGTACACAATCAAATAAGACCATCAATCAATCAATCTTTATTAGTATAGCACCAATTCATAACAAGTGTTGTTTTTAAGACACTTCACAAAAAGAGAAGGTTTAGACCTTGTTTTTTTTTAAATTATTTACAAAGACACAACATTAATCCACCATGAGCACAACACTATAGCAACATTTAGCAAAGTTACAGCAGCAAGGAAAAAATTGACTTTAAGAGGCAGAAATCTCGTGCAGAACCAGACTCATGTTGAACAGCCATCTGCTGAAACTGTGTAGAGCTTGGAACGTGGGACAGAGAGAGACGAGCAAGAGATGGATAAAGACAAAGTCAACAATGAAGATGAATAAGATAGATTTAAATCAGCAATGTCAGTAATAATGGTAAAAGTTTGTGTAGTAACAGCTTAGTCGTAATAGACTGATCAGCCTTATAATATGAATATTAGCAACAGGAGCTCGCAGAAAGATGTGGTTAGTAACTTAAATGGTACGTGAAGATTTACAGATATGATGTGAATGCATAGAGAGAAAGAGTCAGACAGGAGCTCAGTGTGCCAGGTTCCCCTGAGCCAGCCCTGACTATAAACTTTATCAAAAAGGAACGTTTTAAGCTTACTCTTACAAGTAGAGAGGGTGTCTGCAGGACCCTCACTGGTATATTATTCCAAAGGACAGGGGCCTGAAAACTGAAGGCTCTGCCTCCCATAGTACATTTAGAGACTGTTGGAACCACAAGCAGGCCGGCATTCTGGGAGTGTGATATCCTAGTGGGGTAATATGGCACTAATAAAATATTCACACTCTTCTAAAAGTCACCTTCCAGCATACACTCTACTTTTCAGTAAATCTTCCTATTTCAGATATTTATGTTTGGACAAATGAATTGGGTTCACATTCAAATTAATTTCTTAAACAAAGGAAATTGTGATCTAACTCCACATGTCCAGCTTGCAGCAAGTTAAAGCTTTAGTGGAAGTGAGTGAAAACAAAATAGCATGAAAAGACAAGCAGGTGAAAACAGATGGGAGTCCTACGCCCTGAAATGTTGAAACAAGGTGTTTAGATGTAACGTCTGGATGCTTCACAACTCACTTAGGGTACCTTCTTAGATATTCAAAGTGGTTCTTATAGTTATAATAAGCTGCTGTTATGTTCATCACTGTCGTCCTGACGCGTTATGTGCCGCAACAGAGTCATCTTCACTAATGAAACCTAAGCGGAGTCGATGACTCAGGATGGGGGGAATGTTGTCTACAAAACAAGAAGAAGACTTGTGTGGGTGTTGTGATGATGTGCAGACGCCGTGGGTGTTGATTCGTCTCAAACTAAACGGCTTTACTCTTATTGGTGGGTTCTGGTAAAAGATATCAAGGCCACATTACTAAACAATGAGACAGTGGCTCGTTACGCACCACCAGGCAAGCTATTATACCTGCTAGATTCCAGCCACTAATTTAGCCACATGCCACTTAGCATGCGTTTGATATGAATCACGGGGGGCTTAGAGGAGCCCCCCTCACCCCCGTCCCTGCACTGTGACCCCGTCGCTCTCACTTCCTTAAGGAGCAAGTCATTAAACAGCCAAGAGGATCCACCAGCAGTTATAATGGGGAAATAATGAACGCTGTTGCCTCTGGTATTTATCACAGCAGCAATGCTTAGAGCCAAGGCTTTTTTATTCTCTAAATGGCGGGCAGGAGGAGGGGGGGTGGTGGGGTCTACCAGGTGGGCAATTAACTTAAAAGTATGAGAAAAAGCAGCAGAAATTGGAGAGATACAATAGCTGATCATCTGCAAATAATGACACACTTCGGTTTGGTATGGGAGTTTCTACTCATGTCTATATTCAGGAAATGGGTAGTTTGCTCCAAGAAAAAGTATTAATAGTAATAATATTCTCATAGATCTGTCTTTGTAAGATTATTGTTTGAATCCAACATAAGCAGCAAAAGTCTTCCATCAGACAGTGAACTCCTGCTGACACATCAGAATGGTTTCGTATCCTGATGTGGACCCAATTCAGTGTGGTGTGTCTGCTGTCCCGCCACTGGCTGCCCGGATGAGAGGGTGAGGCCCTCCGGCTCAGACCGGCTGGCTCGGGACTCGGTCGGTCCTTCAGCTGCTTGTATCCCCTTCAGACGTCAGCGCAGGCTGGTTATACCGAGGCTGCTTTACAGCTTGCTTTCATGTGTCCTTTAATGAGGAAACCGCCGGCTCAGCAGCCTGCTATAAAACACAGGCAAATTAAAACACCCAAATATGAATCAGTCAACTGCCTAATTCAGCAGACCAGAGCAGAGGCGTAGCTCATGTTTAGCGAGACCTCAAGAGGATTAGAGTGTCTGCAAAGGTAAAGATGGAGTTGTTGACTTCATCCTGAAAGATTTCTCATTGGAAGAAATATGTGATGTTTCTTCTTCATAGGAACCTAAATGTAGGCCTACTTCTCTTTTTATAATCATATTAAGATAATCCTCAAGCAAAAGGGCAAGTGCATTCTTCCCAAAGAACAATAACAAAGTGAGTCACAAGCCCACGACACAACCCCTGCCACCAATGGCTCGCCGCAGTCTGCAACAACTGCGGCTACCAGTTAGACAACAGCAGCTCCATAAAATGTCGCGAAGAAACACCAGCCCCCAGAAAAAAAAAGGCGGTGAAATAAAAGAAAACCACATTTGTTTTTTTCCTCTCATTTCATTGTAATGATGGAAATAAGGGCATCATTCTGAGATTAGTGCTGCTATTTCTCCCCGACTGACGTTAAGCTTTATATGAGCGCCTGCTGAAGAGCTTTGGAGGAACAATGGAACATCAGTCTGCTGAAGAGCATAGCGGCTTAGGTTAAATAAAAATGGTGTTGCAGCCTGGTACAGTTGAAAAAAAACTCTAAATTATATTGTGTATATGAACCAGTGCTTACCTTAACTGGTAAGTTATCAATTGGCATAGTGTTCAATAACACAGTCTGCACCCTGAGGAGCTTCAAAATCTATACCCTCACTATCTGTACAGCATACTATGACATGTACAGTAAATGCCCTAAATTCAAATGAGAACTAATCAGAAAAACAGAAGACAGACATTCATGGCCCCCAGAGAATAAACACTACCCACTTGAGTGGTTGCAAGATGTTTCCTCCATTGGCACTAGCAGGTTAACATTTTGTTTTTTAGTGAATTTTTTCTAACTTTGTCGCAGAACACCACACAAATTGGTTAAGATATTCTCAGAGGTTCTCAGAGGATATATCCCAACAACTGTTTAATTATTCTGCTGACTACAGTAGGCTCTTCTGTGGCGCAATGTAAAATGTGATTGTGTGTGTGAAATATCTGAACTGAAGCTGTATATAATATTCTGATCACTTCCAAATAGTCTTTAATATATTTAGCCTTTTTAAGAGAGGACAGCAGGAGAGAGACGAGGAGTGTAGAGAGAAGTGCTATGGAACCCCGTGCATCAAAAGGTTGCAAGTGGAAAAATTAAACAAGCAACCAGTTCATTGAGGACACTGCCTCTGAGCCTGCTAAGCTAGTGCCCCACAAATGTTTTTTGGGTCTTTTGAGTTCTATTATATAAACATGAACCTGTGTTAATAACTGAAACACAAAGATAATTACATGGTCTATATTGAATATACTTTGAATTACAATATCACCATCTTCATCAACATACTTGACTTGTTTAAAAAAAGAATCAGACATAACACAAAAATCACAGAACATCTTTATTTTAGGCTACAGCATGACTGAGGATCTGTTTCACAGAGCAAAGACAAACTGTAGACACTATTGATGAATTTTACTAAAAAAAAGTGAGAGTCCATTTAGATTCCTCTTTAATACTACACAACAATTCGAAATATACATTATGTACATTTGCTCTGAGCGGGGGAGCAGCTGTTCCCTGCCCACATTTTACACAGATGTTATACAAGCTGAAAGAGAGACAGAGTGTGAGAGGAAAAATATCTGAGGATAGACTTTAAAACAGAAAAGATGGTGAGAGAAAGTGCTAGACGGTGAGAATAACATTTTGTAGTGAACAGTATAAAATTCAAACAGTGTTGGTCATAAAATAATACTCCAGTGGCTAGATAAGCAGCTGCAGACGGCAGAGCAGAGAGGTAAGTTCAAAGAGATTCTGTAACTGTATCAAAATTGCCCCGAGCATTGCACTGCAATGCACACAGTGCAAAAATAACCCCAAATATAAGATATCACAGTATTTAGACAAGCAGAACTGGGTGATCCAGTGGGATGAGAATTAAATGTCCGTCAACATACCAAATATCTGAGGAAAAATGTAACTGTAGTTTCATCATGAGGTAAAAAAAAAAAATGAAATGAAGAATGGATTCTGGTAGGATAAAAAACAAACAAACACTGACAACTGTAACAAAAGTAAATATTGATCCAACAGTGTGGTCAGTTTTGGTTACCTTACATGTAGTGCTGAAATCATGGGCTTTGTGTTTCAAGTAAAAAGGGAAATGGTTGAAAAAGAAAAACAATAGGTTAACCAAAACTCTGCACTCTCTTGCACTGTCTCTTCAATGACACTTTATCACTTTATGTATCCTTACTATAGTGTGTCTTTACTCTGTCCTCTTTCATTGGACTTGGAAATGTCCGAGTCATAACAAAGCAAAAAAGCGCAAACCCGACAAAAGCGTACCTAAACTTTGAACAATCATGCACTTATTACTTATCAATCGTCCTGGAAACCGCACATTATTTGCATTGTTACACAAAATCTTGCAGTGCCTCATCCTACCTCATTTCACTCCGGCCTCTCAGCCCAGACTAGGGAGAGAGTTGGCTTTGTCTCTCGATACTGATCTAAGGTCAGTTTTAGCATCTCCACCATGCAGAAGGTGAGCGGAGGATGGTAAATATGATTCATCTAACGCAATAGGGAGGGAGGGGGGGGGGGGGGGGGGGCACGTGTCGACATACAGTATGTTAATTCGACTGCAGATCTGTGCCTGAGGGCAAGGCCGTAGTCTCTCCTGAGCATAGTGGGATAAGGGGCACTGGGGTGTGTACATACGTGTGTGTGTGTGTGTGTGTGTGTGTGTGTGTGTGGGTGTGTGTGTATGGTAACATCACAGTCTACTTTGCTCCCTCTCCATCACTGGCCTTCCTCCTCGCGTAGGAATTGGAAGACGGATGAGAAGTCCTTGTTAGCGTAGCCTCGGGAGCACATGACTCTGAAGATCTGGTGGGCGAGGGAGCCCAGAGGGATGGGTGTCTTAGTGTTGGTGGCAGTGTTTTGAGCCAAACCAAGATCCTAGAAAAGCAGACACACACAGAGAGTAAGGGGCAGAAAGTCAGATAAGTGGACTGAAATCATTATAACCTCTTTTTGTTTAACTAACACCTGACTTAAGTGACTGTAAGAAAGTGACTGTTTATCCCATTACTATCAGGTTTCTTTCATTTGCTGTGTGTGATAGGAGGACCCTGGCTAATGAATGCAAGGCACACAATGCCAGTGTATTAATAGACACCCAGATGAACAGACCGACTTATACAGACGAACTAATGCAGTGTCAATAAAATTTTGGTTACACAATAGGTCACAGATGGACTGGAGGAGAGGAAGCAGATACAAAAGAACAGTTACAATTGAGACAAAGCAAATTACAGGGTCGAGAGACTGACAAACAGAGGCTTAAGGAAAAGGAGAAGAAGAGAGTTTTAGCTTCAATAATTTCTCGATAAGAAGAAAGAAAATGAAAAAAGACTATATCGTAATTATAAAGGATCTTTAAGAAACTTTGCTTCAAGGTTCTCTTATCTAATGATTGTACACTTCTCCATGTTTTAATCCGTGTGGAATATATCTTGAGATTGACTCCACAAGGGACATTTTCTGGGTGTTTTTTTTTTATAATTTACCAACTTTTATAGACTAAGCAGACAGAACAAAGCTTGACATTACAAAGGGATTAAAACTTTAGTCAACAATATACACATTTTTAGATCAGCCCTATATACAGAGAGTCACAAGTGATCCTCAAAAAAATGACACAAAGACAGGGATAAGGGAGTAACCTTTGCCATTAGTGTGGTTCCAAAGCCGCCCTGGTAGCTGTTGCCTGAGGGGACTCCCTCCATGACACCAGGGACTGGATTGTACGTGTCGCTGGACCAGCAACGACCTGAGGACATGTTGAGGATCTTTGCTAGTAGCTTGGGATCCAAACCAAGTCTGAGAAAGCAGGAGAAGAAATAAATTAGTATCTCTTTTACAATGTTACGATTCACTTAGCAGACGCTTTTATTCAAAGTGACATACTTTAAGAGCAAGTACAACAGTAATCCATTCATACACCGCCCCGAGCAATGCAGAGTTAAGTGTCTTGCCCAAGGACACGTCGGACATGTTGCTCAGCTGGAGATCGAACCCTCGACCTACTGGTTGAGAGGCGACGACTCTACCAACTGAGCCACAGCCACCTTTTGGACCTGGACAAATCACAACATCATTTTTACTCTTCTTTCACACTGGCTCTGCTGGTATTAAAGTTCAGTGTGTGTGTTTGTCAGGAAAAGAACAGGCAATAAGAGTAGGATAGGAACATAGATTATAGAATTAATTTTCCAAACAGCAAGATGAATAACATGAAAAAAGATGGCTTGTGGGGTGGCTGGTGATTGTAGTGACCCCCGTTGAACCTTATGCTGGGCTGTGACCATTCCTCAGTGTTAATGGCTCAAGGCTTTGTAATGTCAGCTAATGCAGTATTGATGTTTACCAGCACATCTATCCTTCATCATCCCCTCTTTCATAGAAAAACGAAAGTGGAGGAGGAAAAGTGGTTAACAGCACAGGGGAGCCATAAACCTCGCTGTCACGTATAGAGAGGTGCAGGCTCTCACTTTTGCTGCCCCATTTCGCTGCAACCCACTTTCATATGCGAGAGGAACAAATCTCCAGGCTGTGATAAGATGAGGGAAAAGCAAATGAGACAAAGAGAGTGTAGACAGAGGCAGGCCAGGGAGTGAAACAAAGTGCAAACCATTACAGTAGAGAGGGTGTAACTCTAGCGCCTGTGTCTGTGCAGTGCAGCTTTTGTATATTAACGATTTAAAAGATAGTGTAAAGCTGCCCACATCAAGCCCTGGCTGTCTCAGCTCACTGTTACTTACAGGCCTGTAACTCTATTCTGCTCTCAATATGACTATTAAACCATCATAGGTCCTTAAGGCCAGGACTCCCCCTCCCTCCCTCCCTCCACCTGGCTCTCATTCTGCCATTATAACCACAGTTTTTATTAGCTGTCTACTAACTAATTAAGAATGGGAATTGCATTTACACTCTCTCCATGTCGCTCCCTCTGCCCTTTCTCTTCGTCTCTTTTGTGTCCGCTCTGCCGCACTCGTGTTTCTTTTACAGACTGTTTTGGAAATGTGGCATAAGTGACACTGCATGCGTGCATGTGTTTGAGTGTAAACATGTGTTTCAGCCTCCAGTCTCTCTGATGATGGCTTTTTTAGTCTACGTCTGTAAGCATCCTTCCCCGTCCTGCTTCTCCTTTCCTTTTCCTCTTCCCCCCCCACCCCCCCGTCCTCCCTGCTGACACCTCCCTGTCTGAGGACTCTGGGGGACATATGTTTGACATCGTGCACAAAAACCCCCTTCTCTCTGCGCGTACGCACGCACACACAGGCAGGCAGCCCCTCCCTGCGTTCTGGGTCAGCAGCTGAAAAGGTTACTAGCTGAGCTACAATAAAGCGCGTCCGAGCGCGCAGATCGTTTGTTATAGCGACCAGAGACGCTGACGGGGAGCTGTTGTCCTCTGTTAACGATAAATCAATGAAGTTCCCCTCCTGCTTCCATCACACACATGCATGCACACACAAACACACACACACAGTGGTGGTTATTAACCGACGCAGTGGTGTTGTTCCTCGCCTGCAGTAATTTGCGTGGAGAAGAGGACATGTCACGGTTTAACAAGATTGACATGGATAAACACACAACGACACGGACAGTGAAACAAACGTGTTGCTGTGCGATGCCTCCGCAGATTAAAGAAACGTGAGTGGGAAAGAGAAGAAGATGAAAATAAGAGGGGAGGGTGTTAATGTGCTGGGGAGCTGTAGCAGGTGGAGTATATTTGCTGCTCTGATATTAACTGTCTGTTTCAGTGCGATTAGCTCCTCGTCCTCGTCGGATGCCACAGGAGAGGAAGCCAAACCCGGTCCCCATTTATTATTACATTACAGAGCTAACGAGCACGTATACACACACACGAGCATTTAGTGTCTCATTTATAGACACTACGAGCGTGTTTATCACCCGACTTTAATCTTCATCACAACATATGCTCACAATTCATTTAAGGGCAAGAGAGATGTGTGTCTGCACGTGTGTGGGAAAGCTATTTCTGTCTGTAAATACAAAGGGTCGTGTCTTGTTAACCCCTTTGATTCGCCTGTTGTTATCCCCATAAAAGGAGTTAAGGAGTAAATATGTGTGTTCCTACTTTAGCTTCAATGACAGTCACTTCAAGCAGTGTATGCATGAATGGGTGCAGGTAAACAGGCATGTAAAGTGAACCATGAGCTGTGAAAAAAAAAAAGCCTCATGTCCCTTCCTGGGCCAGTCGCCTCTCTTTCCTCTTCTTCCTCTTCCTCCATCTCATGTGCATCATTAAAATCACTGCTGCCTCTCTATTCAATACTCTGTAGATCCCATCCACCCTTCTCACTGGTTGGTTGGATTGCAGAAATAACAGCAGGCAGAGGAGAAATGAAGGGATTAAAATAAGAGAATTAAATGAGGAGGTAAAGCAAATAGGGATGAGGAAGAAAAGTCAAAAGAGATGGATAGAGAGGATGCTAAAAAGGCAGGGTGTGTGTGTGTGTGTGTGTGTGTGTGTGTGTGTGTGTGTGTGTGTGTGTGTGTGTGTGTGTGTGTGTGTGTGTGTGTGTGTGTGTGTGTGTGTGTGTGTGTGTGTGTGTGTGTGTGTGTGTGTGTGTGTGTGTGTGTGTGTGTTCGTAATTGTCATGCGTGGCCATTCCTAGCACTAAGAGAACGTCACGCTCTGATGGAGACGGCCCGGGCTTCCATCTGAGATCAACAAATTAGCTCAAAGAACGGAGCTGTGTGTGTGTGGGGGGGGTCTGTGTTTGTGTGTTCGCAGCCTGTACAGGTAAGGAGAAACACACACACACATGGCGCACTGACATATTGGAAAGAAAGGGCAGCTCTATCAGGCCCAAGTCCAGCATGATAAAATGTTATTGCCGTTTTCCTGTAAATTGGCTGTGAGTGCTCAGTCTCCTTTGTGTCAGACTGTTTCATGTGTCTGTGTGTGTGTGTGTGTAAGTGTCAGTAACACACACACACACACACACACACACACACACACACACACACACACACACACACACACGCATAAGAGTGCGTCTTCTCTGCATAAGAGACAGGGCCGCAATGCAGCATGGGAGATTTACGGGTGTGGGCTCTCTCTAAACGATGACAGTCTTTGTCAAACCCCATAATAAAGCCCCAGAGATTGGCTGGTAAGAAGCTGGGAAACAAGGAAGCGCACACACACACACGCACACGAACGCACACACACACACACACACGCACCGTGCATGTACACACGCACACAATCAAGATTGAAACTCAGTTTTGCAATGATATAAACTAAAATCCACATTTAAAGTGAAAGCATGCAGTCCTTAAAATCCTCATTTCATTTGCATACATTATAATGATGTGCACAGTAAGTGGAGGTTTTGGTACTTTTTTTTTGTAGAAAACGGCTGTCCTCAGTGCCTGTGGATGTAAATCTGTGTGTGTGTGTGTGCGCTTCAGAGACAGTGTGGCAATGTGTAAATCTGTGTTGCTCCCTTAATGCCTCCATATTTCAGAGGCCTAGTGGGGGGATTTATGTGTGACTGCTCATGCCAATTTTCCTCTTCTGTCTCAGCACAGATAAATCTGCAGCACTAACACAGCTGCACTGTGAGAGGGGCAATTCTTGTACGTGAACACACTCATACACACATTATACTGGGTGCACACATCTATGGAGTAGCAAAACCTGTAAAAAGACACTATAGTGACCCAGTAAACAGAGCAGTGTGCACAGATGATGTTTGTAAATTGAGTAAATAATCAATTCAAACGGCTATGGTTCAAAAAATAATCTGATAGTTAGTTTCAATTTCAGAAAAAATTAATATGTAGGCATCCCGTAGAAAGCTAAATTCACTGACCTAAACCTTTTAGCCTGTCTTTTACATATCATTAGAACATGTTTTGGTTAAAGTCAAAAGACACTATATCCCATCATCCTCAGCCATTAGGCCAAATAAGGCTTTGTGCATAAATGAGGCATGATGAATTATGGGATTTCTAGGCGGTGTTCAGTGACAGGGTTGTGACAGGATTCTGCTGAGAGCTCAATCAGCAGATGTAAATCAGAGTCCATGGCTCCGCCCACTCATCTATCTCTCGCGGGCAGAGGCGGTTCCTGACCCCTTCACTCTCTCGCGCACAATCACTCACACACACACACACACACACACACACACACAAACACACACACATTTCCAAACGAGTATTAAAGTAGTAAATAACTGCCAATGTTTCAGTAATATCAGTGGTATAGTAATTGCTTTCAAAGTGACGGCTGAATCTAAGGGCCAGCTCAAGTCATATTCACGCATGGCTAAAATGTGAAACCCTTAATGTTCATGGTGCTTTTAGTTCTAATAACCACGTGTCAAAAATTTGTGTTGAGTTTTTTTCTGTGAGGATAGTGGATTGAAACAACTTATTTGAGTAGTGGCTGACAGTACCTGATTCCAAGATTCATGGTCTCTGCAGTGCCAATCATCCCGATGGCCAGGAGCATGTTGTTGCAGATCTTAGCCGCCTAGAGACGATAGACCAGAAAGTGAAAAAAAGGGAATTTAACTGTGTGAAAATGAGGAGAATTCTAACACTGCCTTTAACAACATTGAAAAGGTATTTCATCTTTGGTTCAGACTAGTGAATAAGCCAAACAGTTGTAAAACAGTACGATACATTAGTATATTTTTTCAAATTAGTAACAGCTTAATATCCATAAACCTTAGGTTCATTAAGTTTCAGGAAGATGGTCTATTGCTCTGTGGTAAAAATCGAAATGTTTTTTTTTTATGTTATGTTATTTAGCTATGCTTTAGGACAGTATATCTCATATTTTGTAGATTTTTGTGTGGATTTTATACTTGTACTTTTAAGTGAAAAATCCCTCTTTAGGAGTTTGCTCCTTTGGAAGTATGACATTCTCAAGTTGTGCTTTTAAGTGGTGCATTTATGCAGTATGTGGTAGGTAAATACAGTCTGTATTCAAGTTACTCAAATGTATGAAACTCTGTCCATGTGAATAAAGATCATTTCATTACTCCTATCATTAAAGGCAAACCACTTCCAAGGCAACAAAGCAAGCTGGAGGCAATGTGACCCAAACAGATGAATATTATGCCTATCTATCTCTTCTGAAGAACACTTTTGGATAGTTATTTCCGTACTGAAGGAGGTATTTAGGGTATAGAATCATTGCGTTAGCACTACTGACCCAACCAAGACATAGCCAGTGGTTTTGAATAGTACAGGAACATTTGGAAAAATGACCTATTCTTTCAAAATAAAACAGATGAGTTAGAAAAAAGTTGGGATGAAAAGTGATATTTTTTAGAGAGAACACAACTAGATGTAGACTAAAACTACCATTTTGGAGATAGCAGCTAAGTTTTGATGCCATGTTTTAGTTTGAATTGTTATATATGGAGGAATTTAGTTAAAAAAAAAAAAAAACGATTTTTTGAGCAAAGATGCTATATATGAATCAGAGAGGTTTGTAGCATGTTTCTTTTACCTGTCCTGTTCCAACCTGTCCACAGTAGACAACATTTGCTCCCATGCAGGTGAGCAGCTCCTGAGCAGCGTTGTATTCCTCTTCCACTCCACCCACCATGAAGGTCAGTTTGGCCAAGCTGGCAGCCCCGACACCTACAAACACAGCACATGTTCAGACATATCGTTGAAGTTTACTGAGGTGAACACACACGTTTTATAATGGTACAAACACAATATATAGTCCGAACCAGACCTGTAATACATTGCACATTTTATAGGAGGTTAAAATGAGAGTTACATTTAACAAAACTCTTCGTACTGTATCTTAGCAAAAGTCAACAGAAGTTGATAGCAAACTAAAATGTATGTGATTGCCTCTTGAAAGAACACAATATATCAAATTCTTAAGCATTTCAACACAACCAGCTGTGTCACAAAGGTCAGTTGTGCACTTTGTGTGTTAGTCTCATAGTAGGACAGGAGTGTTAAGTAGTGCTGCACCAGAGGGACAGAGGTATCTTTAAAAGGCGATTGTTGCCATCATCCACTACACAACCCTCGTGGGAGCTTTCGCCTTTTGTCCTGTCACCCTTACTCTCTCCGTCTCGCACACACAAACACACACAAAGACGCACATGCACACACCAACAGCTGTGCCTGAGGCCAGCCCTCCTCATGGGGGTATCAGTGACAGGCGTGAGGGGTAATTAACTTTACACTTTATCATGTTCAATTAGGCGTCCCTCCCCATGCCTGATGGCTTAAGAAGCGTGCCATGTTGTAGGAGGCAACCACACCCCCAGCCCCTCCACAGGGTCCTTAATGCAGAAATAATCCCCTTTCAGGGTGACTTGGAACCAGTTAGCTTTAAGTCCCCTCTGCAATTCAAGTGTCCCTAAAATGTTTCATTGAATAGCCTTAGAAAAAGAACACTATTACACCTAGTATTCTACACCCCCTCCAAAAGGAGACAACAAACAAAAGTGTTTTCCTCAGGTATGATGGTACTCAAAAAAAGTAAGTAAGTTAAAAACCGGCTAACTTGCATGCAAAGAGGCAGATTTTTCTAGTTAAACTAAGGTAGAAAAGGAAAAGGAGGGGAAGTGAGTTCAATTTGTCTTTAGGGTGTCGTCTAGCTCTAATGAAAGGGCTCTTTATAGTGAAAGCCTAATAATGTCGCTGTTAATAATTAAAGAGAACTGCTGGGGACAAAACAGCTGAAATACCATTATCAGACATAGCTGGAGAGGAGAGGAGAGGAGAGGACAGGAGAGGACAGGAGAGGACTCTTATTGTATATTTCAATGACTCAAAAACATAAATATACATCTCTATCCCCCTCCACTTTCTTTAATTGGCTGTTCTGTTGTCAAGTGTATGGTGATGCCACTGCACTGTTGGTGTGTGTGAGTCAGTGTTGGGCTGTCAGCAGGTCGTTAGGGCCACATAATGAAGGCCGAAGCCCACAATGCTGCAGCTGCCTGTGGACAAACACACGCCTAGCATACAGCCGCCAAACACTTATGGGAAAAAAGACGAAGGATTTTATACACTTATCCCCCTTCTTGTTCCCTTCTGTAGTCTTTTTTCTCTCACTTTCACATCTAACCTCATTCTTTTGAGTATATTTTTCAAGTCTTTACTTCTTGCCAGAATAACTCAGAATCTGTGTTAGCCAATATGAAGCTCCGATATGGTAACACCTACTGTTTGTGATGTGTCATGTACAGTGCTGCAGTAGCCATAGAACTTTTCATCATCATTTACAGGAGAAAAAAAAGACATAAATAAAAGAAAAAAAACTTAGCAGGAGCGCTATTAGTTTGAGCTATTAGCTAGTTTTATAAGTTTAACTAATGGTATCCTTATTGCTTAATATTTAATTTACTAGTTCTCAACTTTCAGTCTGAGGTCTTCTCACAAAAACAAACCAACACACACACAAGTGCACACAAACACAAACATATCGGCATAGAAAGAATGTCAACTGTGCTGGTTCATTAGTGGAGATCACTGCTCGCAGACGACTAAAGAGGAGATTATTGATAATATAGTCAACGTTCTGATCAATATATGTCACTAGAAAGAGAGAGAGGGAGAGATAGAGGGGCGAGAGAGCTGCAGAGAGAGATGTAGAGAAGACAGCAGGGAAGGAAAATGATCCTCCTCTGCCTACCTCCCGGCTTCCCTCCCAACTCTCCCTCCCTCAAATTAACTAATCACCCATAATAAGCTCTTATGATCTGTAGTGGATTTCTATAGGCAGTGACACCGGGATGATGGAAGATCCAAGTAGGTGGAAGAAAAGCACATCATTAGCATAACAATGTGTGTGTGTGTGTGTGTGTGTGTGTGTGTGTTTGTGTGTGTGTGTGTGTTGGGGGTAACAGGGAGTCTCTTCATTGTACATGCACAAAAATTTCTGTGTGTGATGTGTAATTTTATGGAAGTGCCAATGCTACTGTGTGTGTGTGTGTGTGTGTGTGTGTGTGTGAGGGGACGTCCCGTTCGCGGACTGGTCCTGTCAGAGACGGATTAAAAAGGAATGCTAATGAGGCTTCCCGAGCTCCGGGTCCGCCGGCTCATCCATCCCAGCGGGAGTGACAGTCCTGGATCGTTAGCACTGCACAACTACACAACGCCCCCTAGGGGGGGGAGACAAGACGTGTGTGTGTGTGTGTGTGTATGTGCATGTGAGTGTTGGGTTTTGGGGGCTCATGATATAAAATACAAGGTAGAGAAAAAGAGTGTAGGTGGGATTTCAAATACTAAAAAAGACATATGCAAAATAAAAAGTTATTTGCATAATGCAACAAATGAATACATCTTAGCGCTCATTTATAATTAGTTCTTTCTAAATCAATAATAAATAAATAAAATATATTTATGAAGCACATTTAAAATCAGCAACAGCTGATATAAGCTGTACATAAAAAGTAGAGAAGAACAATACAGTCAAATTTCAGAGGGTTGAAAAACATCAGTGCAGACAACAGACACACACAACCAAACAGAAAAAAAAGGAATATTAAAAGGAATAACAATGACGATACAATGTCAACAAGACTAAAATAAATACATAAAAAAGACTCCTAATTAGAACCCAGAAGCCAACATGTAAAATTATTTTTTAAGGCTGGATTACTATATAATCAGCATAATAGAATGAATACAAGAATCATAGCACATACTGCCAATTCTTTGAGGAAAAAACAGTAGATTCTGAATAAATAGCAAAGTTCTGCTCTTCTGTTGAGCAGGCAATATTGTTATTGGAAAATATTTCTCTTAGGAAAAGACCACCTCTCTCCTCGGTCACTTCCTCTCATCCAGCTTCAGGTGAAGTTTTGGTTGGTGAAAAGTAGTGGGTGCCCACCTACTCATCGGACACACATATATCAGAGGCAGGCTTGAGCCTATTGGACTAATGATGAAACAGTCTGTGGCGTATACAGTGAATAGAGCAAGGTATAGTAAGAGGAGAGGAGAAAAGAAGGTGGCTTCTATAATATGCATGACTTTTGAGGAGGCACCAAACTGTGTGTCGATCTGTGTTAGCATGGGTGGCTGTGTGTGGCCCGCGCAAGTTAGCTTCTGTTCAATTACAAACACATATCGACATCTCCTTCATCTGATCTCCTCCATTAACAAGGTTCAAGTTAATGAGCAGGCAATCAGCCACTATTAGGACAGATGCTTAACAGCCGGCTTTGACGACAAGCATTAACTGTGAACATAAGAGGGTGATTTCTGTTGTGTGAAGGGAGAGGAAGATCAGAGGAATGACTTTGGTTTGGCCTGTTTGTAGTGAACACTGAATTCATTAGCACTTCTTTCATTACACACGAAAGACTCAACCAAAGCAATGACAGCCCTATAACCTCTGCAACTTTTTTTTGAAGTGGTGTGTGCGTGTACAAAATAAGTGTGAACGTCTGTGAACATATGCATGCAGGATCTGTGTGTGTGTTCCTCGGTTTGAAAGTGTGTGTAGCAGGGACAGGTGCAGATCCCAGAGCAGGCCGCCAATAAGACGTCTCTTAGAGCTTCTGAGGCCGCATGTCTTAAAGTTACGAGCAGCATGTTAGCCAGTATGCACTTTTTATGGGTGGTGAGTTTAAATTAAACTACATTTGTGAATATGAGGCTGCGCAAACAACACACACACACACACACACACACACGAAAAAAGGGATGTTCTCAGAGTTCGGTAATGAATGACGCATTTGACAGCATGCCACAACCCTGCTTTTTCCCCCCAGAGAGTAAACGGAAAAACACTCGAAGCAAAACAACACCTCTAATATCGTTAGAGCTCTTCCAAACACCTAATTTCCTAAAATGATAATGTTCCCGTTCTTACTTCAAGAAACACCAGAAATCATTTCACACCTTCTCGTCCAAACGTGGTCGGTGTAAACAAACTCTAGTGTTGGCAGAATTTAACACTGCTTGCTACTATGTTTTTAACTATATGCACATGTAAGGTTAAAGTTTTGGCTCGGCTGTATTCATCCATTTGGACTTAAAAGAGCCTTTACACTTACATGTAGCCTTGAGTCAACAGGAGAAGGCTGCTTGCAGAGAAAGTCAGTAGGGGTAGTATGTTTACAGGCCAGCATCGCAGCCTCCTGTGGCCCAGCATTATAATAACAACCATAGGCAGATTTTTCTCAAACAAAATATAAAAAAACCCATAAAAACAAAAGATATTGAGTACATAAAAGAAACACTATGAGGGTGCATTTTGACCAAGACTGCTTTAAAAAAAAAAAAAAAAGGCACTTTCAACAATTTATCTGCCAACTTCACTAATGCTCCTCTGTTGTGTTAAAAACAGAGTCTTTATCGGCTATAGTTAACGAGAGCAGTGCCATGAGAACTGACTCCTGCACACCAATACTTCATGAGAACCTCGAGTGGGAAAGGCGACTGGAGACAAGTTTGGGGTTTGGGGAAAAAAAGAAAAGAAAAAGGGAATTCAGTTTACAGCATCAACACGGTTTCTTGTGTGCAAGGGTTTTATTTTCACTGCCCGTCTATTGACACACAGGCCAGCCATCATCATCATCATCATTATCATCATTATCGTCATCATCAGTAAGTGCTCGCTTTTGCAGGGAGGAGGCTGGTCAATGGTAGGGGACAGAGGCTGCAGGGAGCAGCAGAGATCCACAATCAATCCTCTACCCAGCCCAATGAGACTCATCTAGGATAGAGCAAGTAAATAATGATCCCCAATTAGGGTTCTTAGCAGGCAGACACACACACACACACACACACACACACACAGACACATAAGCACACTCACACTTGTGGTTTAGGTTCAGAAAGTGTCCTTCACACAGACAAAACGCTAATTCGCTTTTAGTTGAGTGACATGTAGAGTGACGTTTGGGCTACATTTGACGGACAGATACGTTCTGTATGACTCATTAGCCAGCTGACTATTTGTCTGCACGCGCACGCACACACTCACACACGCACTAGTAGTCACTTACAAACACACAGCAGATGACATAGGGGCAGAGGCGTGAGAGCCAGTCCCCAGCTGCTGTGGGTCCACCTCCATCTGGACCATAGGGGTAGAGTCCCCAATCACTACCCCTCCATCATTGCTGTCTCTGGTAGCTTTACTGGCCCTGCACCCTCCCACCCACTGGCCCCCCCGTTCCCCTCTATGTCACCAGATCCCGTCAGTGAGAGGCTTGTTATGCTAATCTAGTCTTTGGATCACTCGCGCTCTGCTTTGCTAGTTAGCCATCAACTTGACAGACTATACGACAGCAGCAGCCCCATGCCCATCCGACCTTCTTCCTTTACTGAGCGTCAGAGGAGCCTCACTAACCTTCACTAAACTGCATTAATGCTTCCAGGCTCATCTTCTCCATTAATCCCATTCTCAGACCGGATTAGGTTGGCCTGAGTGCCCTCCAGCTCTCTCTTTGACCAGAAGTACCAGTGGCCAGTTTCAAAAAAAAGAATGTTGTTTTCTAATTTTTATGCAAGTCTTCCACATCTTAAATCACTTTCTATGTGGTATAACATCCATTAAATTGAATAAAGACCAAAATGTTAAATACAGATACACAATACTACAATGAATTTGAGTGAAATAGTCTCAATTACTGCTTGTCCTCAGACAATGAAAGTGTAAATGTGTATTGTGCAGAGATCAGTGAGTATGTGAACAACGGGTTACTCAGTTCATTTGTGGTAACAGAAGTAAAACAAAGACAACACTGTTCATATTTAAACTGCAACAGCTAGTCGTTTCATTGAATAGTTGGTAACCCATTTGATATTTGGTGACTTTGGTTTGTTTCGGAGAAAAATAGACTTTCTGGGCTTCAATAATTCCATTGGAAAAAATTGTTAAGATGTCCTCCAGACAAGTTCTGAGAAATATAAAAATACTTTGCCTGGAATAATAAATCATGTCTGATATGCCCCCCCCCCCCTTCCCCACAAAAATAACAGCTAAAACATCTCATTCAGAATTTACAACTAACAAAATATATCTGATTTTAAAAGTTTTACAAGATATCTCTTACATCAGAAAAAGTTCCATTGTTTTCTAAGATTATTATTTTTTGCCTGTATTGATAGGACAGCTGAGGAGAGACAGGAAATGTAGAGAGGAAGAGTTGACATGCATCAAAGGGAGTTGAACCTGCTGTCGATGCGTCGAGTCGAGGACAATAGCCTCTGTATATGGGGCCCCTGCTCTTCCAACTGCAGTTTAACCGGCGCCCAAAAAGGTCCCTTCTTAATTAATTGGACTTTGATTGTCTTCCAAACAATTTAATGGCACAAATGCCGGCACATTTGTACATATCGTAAATGTTTTCATTCAAGATAAGCAGAGGAAAATCAACATGTTCATTACATGAATGTGAAGCCTCTTTCATCAAAATCTGCACCTACACTCATTCTGCACTGCTAAAGTCACACATTGCTAAAGTCACACATTGCTTAAGTGAATAGGAACTTTCAGCACTAGAGTTAACATTTCCTCTGGAAAAAAATATATCTTTTGGACAAAGAAGTGTTTTAACTCTCAATTCCAAGCTAAAATAAAACCATTAACCTTTCATTGCTTAATTAAAACTAGACCCAACAGCTTTGGACAACCTGTGAAGAAACACTAATCCCAACTTCCTGAAATGATCTCAGGTCTGACTCAATGTTAAATGTCACTCACAGTAAAACTTGATATTTGTGAAAGGGCCTTTAGGCCTGAAGGGAGAAACACAGTCTATATCGTCAGCAGGAGTGGATTGGCAGCGTTGATTGATGAACCAACTGGTGCCAGCCCTGGCTTGAACAAGCTCCTGCAGGTTGCAGGATGACGTACAAACAGTCGGCAAATGACACACTGCAACACTCAGGCGTTAGTTTGTGTGGTACGGATATGATTAGAGTGGTGTCGAGACTGAGCCCAAATAGCTAGTTAGCTGAGGATTATAAGACCTCGCAAACAAGCGACATTAGCCCGAGTGCTCAGAGTCCCACAACAGCTAGGCTCCCTCTTGCTTTCATTGGGACCGATAGCTGACTTTCCCAGCGCTGGGAAAAACACAATGAAAGGTTTTAGGGCTTTTTAAAGCCATCGTCCGTTAGCAATGTGGCAGCCCACCATGGGCACACAGACACAAACACAGGCATTCTGGGTAATTACTGCTAACGACCCCGCCGCTTGTTAGCCAGACCTCCTATTTTTGCAATCGCTTTGCCAACACCCTGAGTCTGTGACATCAGAGCTTGTTTTGTTGTGGGTCAGCTTTGCATGCGGACGCTTTTAATGACACCAGACAGTGGTGGCAGTGTGTGTGTGTGTGTGTGTTTGTTTCTGTGTGTCTGTGTCTGTGCAAGCATTACAGTGTAATGTAAATTGCCTTTTTGTGAGACAGACTTCAATATGGAAATTTGTTTGCGTTTGTGTGTATCATTACACAATCATTACACAATTGGACCATGAAGGTCTAAAGCTAAGACACTCCACAATGTGTAACACAGACAGCCTGAAAGAAGCCCATGAGAAGAAAGTGAAAGTTTCCTTTTGACTGCTTTAAAAAAAAAGAAAAGAAAAAGGGATATAACTTTGCTTTTCAGATCCCACGGTTGGCTGCCAAACCTCTAGTGACGCATACGACACACAAACACACACACATTTCTGTGTAAAATACGCCACCTAACACACCACACATACAGAAAAGGGTCCAGTTTATATCAAAAGAAAGAAATCTAAAAAAAATAAAAATAAAAATACAGACACCACAGAAAGAACAGCTGTGTCTGCAAAAGTTTAAGAGGCTCAGAAATTGCAGCGAGTCTGAATGAATGTTCTGTTGTTGTGTCAAATTAATTTGTTCCAACAATTTCTTTATCCAAGTTGATTAAATCGAGATGATCTAGGAGATAAAATAATTGATAACCATGAAACAAAGTATGACTATAAGGTGATATGATGTACTCTCTGGGATTTATATAAAATAAAACAAAAAGGAACTCTGCAGACCAATGATTTTGGTAATTAAATCCACCAACGGGAGACTATAGAGGAGAAGGGTCTCTAGCTAGTGACAGGGCCCTGCAGTGAATGTAGGACTAGGCGCCTTTCCTTGGCAGGGCAAACAATGAAGAGTACTATTGGTCATAGAGCTGAGCCTGATGTCACACATACTTTTCTCTTCTGCACACATACACACCTCATAATTGTAACAATGCCCTATTTGGGTAGGGTGCCATCTCCTGGTTGGATCAGAGCATGTGAGCTCATATCCCATCCAGGGATGTGGAAACTGAGCTGAGTGGTGCAGGGAAGGGATGTCTACAGGTCTCTACTATGAAGTTACTTTATGCTTTCATGAGCTGTATATCTCCACAGCTTTAGCCTGGCTTATCAAGGTCACATCATAGCCCACTTTCATTCCTCAGAGCTAAGAGAGGGCCTGCCTGTCTCAAAGTTAGCATCCAAGGGCTGTTTCAAACCTTTATTTTAATATCAATTAATCTGTTGATCAATGTGCTTTTTAGATTCATATATAAGAAAACACCAGGAAATGATGAAAAATTGCAATCTCACAAAGCATTGGGTGGCATCTGAACACTTCTCATTTGTCCATAAATTAGTCCTTAAATATTTTCATTACTGTTTCAAGGCTGAAGCTAGTTGTTCTTGATAGTTTGCCTTGTAGATTAATTCAATTGATTAAGAGAATATCTCTTCTAATTCTCATAGTTTCTTTTGAGGGGATTTTTAAGCGTATGTTAGGCTTTTGCACTCTAAACTAGCTGTGCTCACTTATTGATATGAGTTATGGTTGTCTGGAGGCGACGTTGGGTGGGCGGGTGCATGCAGCATGTGTGCATGCATGCATGAAAGACGAATGTCTGCAGAGCTGGTGGCAGAGGCCAGTGGGTAAATCATCGGTCATCTTTTGCTAGTAAAAGAGGCTTAGTCAAGAGACAGGAAAGAGGAAGAACCTTCACAGAGGACTGCTCACACAAACTGTGCACTGTCTGTAGTATGTAAACACTTTGTGTTAAGGGAGAGTAACAGGCTTACGGCTATGATCTCACTGACTGCAGTTGCTCTGTTCTCCAGACGCCAGCAGGTAAACATGCCATGTCGGTTCAGTCTGTGTTTGTTTGGGAGAGGGCAGGAGCAACAGTCTGTATTAGTGATGTATTGAAAATTGTGCAAAAAAAAAGCAAATACAGTATGAACTGATCTGGTCTGCAGGAGTGTTAGAATGAAGCATACCTTAACCTCATCCCTGAATAGAAAGAATCATGTGCGTGTGTGTGAATAAAAGAGAGAGCGAGGGAGACAGGGAGATGGACAGTTTTACTGCGATGTGTCTCCTTCATGTCTTATCTCCCTCCTCTCCTCTCCTGCACTACATGTGAGGGCAGTTTCGCTTCTCTTTATGACTCTTTATCTGACATGAAAGGCACTAACATGGGATACCCGCCATTACGGCTCCATCAACATGAAAAGCTCTGACACAGGATTCTCCGCCGCAGCTCAGCCCATTAAGCACAACTGGTGATCCTGTGCTCTGTCAAGAAGCCGTCACAAGTAGACAGCAGCGACATAATGAGGACTTCAAACCTTAACCTTGCCTTTAAGACCCCAGGTCAAAAGCAGCAATAAAATCTCGAGAGGGCACCCACTGGCTGGACCGCTCAGTAATTACAATCCATGTCCTAGCACTCACCCAAAAGGTCCCATAGCTTAGATATACAAAAGAGTGTGAGACAGTTCAGAAGTAAGGCTGAGGGGTCACAATCCTAACACTGTGATTGGTATGCTCAAATTAACAAACTAGCAATGTGACTGTCCTCTTAATTATTTTATATAATGTCTTACAAGTGGCAATGGAGAGGAATAAAGCTTGCAATGCAATTTTACCTTTTTGCCATTATATCAAAACAGAACAGCAATTTAAATTGACAGAGCCACACAAATTAAAATATCCAGGGATATACATTTCAGACCTGAAGGACAAGGACACAAAGACAACTGAACAAAAAGGTGCAGACAATTTCTTTGAGTGAAAAAATTACCTCCTGATACTGGAGCATCCATGAAAACAGCTCCCATCTTCTCTGCGGCGACTGCCATCTCTTTTGATACAGCTGGGTCGATGGTTGAGGAGTCAATCAAAAGCGTTCCCTTCTTCACCTTCCTGAAGGGCACAAAGAAGAAGCATTATGATTTCATAAAAATTAGATAAACAAAGAGGAGGGTAAAGGTTGGTTGTTTGATGTGTCACAAACTGAGAAACTGAAACTGATATTCAGCTTTGCTTACTTGAGGATGCCATTCGGGCCTGTGTAGACCTCTATGACGTTAGGGCTGGAGGGTAACATAGTGATGATGCGGTCTGCTTTCTCTGCCACCTCTGCTGGAGAGTCGACTACCTGAACATTGGAATTATAGTTTCATTATACTGACATTATAATGACACTGTCATCAACAAAGACTACACACCTGCATGTGCAAATGGAACGCGTTACGATTGTTTTTATTAGAACCTGTTGGCTCAGACACACATATTCACTCAGTGACAAATTGGTGAGTAATAAAAGGTTGCAAATTATCTTGTAGCGTACTGGCTGGTTAAATGTCAGATTTGACATGTTATGTAGCCTATGTTATGTTAAGATGTTTGTTTGTTTGTGTAGTGAGATATGCGAGTGTTACCTGGGCACCAGTTTCCTGCAACTCCTTGCGAGACTCAGGAAAGACATCGGTGGCAATAACAGGATAACCGTTTTTTAACAGGTTTTTGGCCATTGGACTGCCCATGTTTCCCAGACCAACAAACCCCACTGGTGTTTTTGAGGCCATCGATCGCGATGACACTGCAGTAGGAGGGGAAAGACACCATTAAGGGGTGGAATAAAAGGTTAGGACATTTGTTTGGCAGAAGACCATGGGGCAATACAAAAGAGTCACAATTCTTAATATCTTAAGCAGAACTTCCGAACAGAGATACAATTTGTGCAGACAGACACAAACATAGCTGTCTTTCAATGGCCCAAGTGCAGAGTATTGTACAGCTGAAGAAATTCAAAGCACTAACATTTAATGAAGGCAGTGAAAAAAAACTGTAGAAAACAGCTTTACTAATACTTCCACAGGGAAAGTCTCTAATTAGAATCAATAACAACAGAGCAAATCTTATTGCTCTAACTTAAAACCAGCTTTCGGGCAGTCTGGCCAGGCTATTAAACACTGCTGGCTCAGCCAAGGTCCAACAAGGTTAATAGCGACTAAACAGAGTCAAGAAACCCAACTACAACAACAGGATTAGACCTAAATAGTGAAGCCCACACAGGAAGAAGCCTTACTTGCCAACCCCTTCTCTTACCCTTCATGTTCCACATCACCATTACTTACACATTACTTAATTGATACTAATTCAAAAAATTAATTCAAGGAGATAAAGGAATGCTTTAAAAGAACATAAAAATAAAATACCTGTATCAAGCATTCCTTACTTTGCATGGAAACTAAATATGTGCTGGCAAACACAGCCTCTGTGCTCTGGCTGCTTTCTCACTGAACTGCTGTGCATTGTTTGATATTAAACCCATTTTTATTTGGAAAGTGCATTCAAGAAAATATTTATGCTTTCCAAAAATGTCAACATTTTAGATCTTTTTTTTGTGGAAAAGATAAACACTTAATTTACTACCAACATTTAAATTGGAGAGAGAACATAGATTATATATTTTAGTTAATATGAGAATATTTCCCCTGTAGGTTAGGCTCATGTGCATTTCAGTGGTGTAAAATATATATTTTCCCCATCTTCACTTTTTTCTCTCCAGTTTTTCATTAAAGAAACCAATTATTAATTTACTTAAGTTATCAACAGTCCTCTCACTAAACTGGACCTTGTCCATTAAAAGCTAACAAAATTTCATCGTAATATTTGCAGTCTCCCATATTACATGTAAGTGTTACAGCAAACTGATACTTAAAAACACATTACAAGCAGTCCTTAAATTGATTACTTTTCTGCATGTTAGACTGCCTCAACAGCCTTTATACTCAAGTGTACAACTACAGAATATATCTTTTTTTAACTAGGGGCCAAACTATTTCATTTTCCACATGCATTGTTTGTTTAATTTCTACCAATGTTCTTAAGCCAAAGGTAAGATCTTCAAAATCTTTTTTTTTTTTTAAAGACACAGTCTAAGTGTTTTAATTATATTCAGTTTACAATGAGATAAAATAGTAAAGCAAAAAAAATAAAAAATCCTCACACATTATAAGTAGGAAAATGAGTTTCTTGAACTTTAGATTATTCAATCAATAATTCATTTCAGCACTTATTATGCTGCTACTGATGCACGTCCTTTTTAAAGTATAAGGCAACTGGAGTTAGAGGCTTTTATCAGAGCTTTTTTGCTGTACAGTTTTATTTCAGGCATTTTACATTTCTGCTTATTTGTCCTCCAGCTCTCAAATATCTTCTTTTTTTTTTTTTTTAATTAATGATTCGTCATAATTCAACTAAATATGTTCACACTACAGGGCTTTGTCGAGACATTTGAAGCAGCAGTCGGCTGCACTTTGCAATGGACTTTGGAACTGGCCGCACACTGTAACTGCACAGATATCTATGTCTGCTTTAATAAAGTATCATGAGGGGAAGGAGGAGCGCCGTTTTTGTATTTTGGTGTTATAGTGCAATGCAAAAAAAAAAAATGTATTTCAATAGTTCACTTCACATCACAACTATTTCAATGCCAGACTGTTACATGTGTAGCTATATAATCATGCCAGTGGCCCCCTGACACTCACATAACATCCAGATCTATTCAGACAACATTCACTGTTCCTGATGTCTTTTACAATAGGTTAGGAAAAGAGCATTCTTATACTAGTTCGCTCATTAAAGGTGAAAGCTGCAGAACATACCTAAAGCTGTCTAATATATTTAGACTTCAAATGTAATGAATCACTTGCACATAAGCACCTAGAGATAAAATAAGAGATGCTTGTGAGGAAAATTTGCTTCTGCTGGCCATTGCTACCTATCAGACTATCAGACTATGCGTCTGCCTTGTGCCTATTAAGCACATTTTCCCACCATGCTGCAGGATTGAACAATTCACCACAGGTGGCTAACTCAGGGACATTGTGTCCAGACTTTTAACACTGAAGCAGCAGCAACGTTAAGGTCTGCATGCATACTATCTTCAGAGAGCTAACAAGCTAGCTAACAGACTGAGGCAGGCAATTCTCCGTCTGCGTTTCCCTCTAAAAACACATTCATTGACGAAAGAGGCTCAAGGAAACCGACAACAATGAGCGATACGTTACCGAAGGCAAGGTCGACATGCTTAGTCCACCTTAACAATATATTTCGGGACCCTCTAAACAACGCAGCCATGCTTCTTTCCCCTTGACCTCGGCGTACGGTGACAGCTGTCAAGTCACCAGGAAGCCCTAACCCGAGCTGGTGTGATTGAGCTGGATTTCCGCCAATCGCAGCTCTCGTCGAGTTGACATAGCCAATTGGATAAAGACAAAGGCGGGACATCCTGTACTTTTACTCCATGCCCTTTAACTGCCCCTGTAAGTCCAGTGTTTATTCTTAACTGTTCATAAAGTGTAATTATTACGGATTAGAAAACAATACAATTAGTTTTTTTATTCATTAGTTTGATGTCTGGGGGATTTTACACCACTAGATCCTGTAATGTGCCTCACAGTGATTTTATAATATCATTTTAAACTAGATGGGATATGCATTTTTAAAAGTGGGAGGGGGAATTAAGATTACATTTAGATGACTTAATCAGCATACATAATAGGCTATTTATCTCCAGTCGGGGAGACATCTGCAGTCTCCTCCTCAGCATCCTCCTCAGCATCCCTGCATCCCGGAAGTCGTGCATCATCTGCACTTTCAGGAAGAGACGCAGCAGCATCGACAGAGCTTGGACAACAACGGAGACATTGGCAAAAACATCGGCCTGTCTGGAAGAGATTCCGTCTTATTAGCAAGTGCTATTCATGTGAAACGGGTACTCTTTCTATTTAAAGCTAAATGAACGCCTTAAAAATGCTCTTGTGTCTTGTGTCAGCACGCCGGCTAATCGACGGGGGGATAATGTTTAGCTAGCACATGACTTGACACAACATGGCCTGTTAGCTGCTGCGTAGCAACCGTGAAGAAGATTAAGTGGCTAAGTGTGACAGTGTGTCGTGGCGTTTTTAATTGTGAGACTCGTCGTGAAACATTGACAGCGTAAAGACAACGTTGTGAAGGCTTGTTTACCGAGTTTGGCTCTTAGGAAGGCACTGACATGAGTAAACATGTAAGACAGAGTTGTTTGTTGTTTTGGCTGTGTTCTCAATGGGTGTCAGTCACAGATTAAAAAAAAAAAATGCATGCAGTTTAACTGTCTAAATTAAGTAAGGGGATTCTGCTCCTTAAAACCAAATATACAAGTTGGTGGGAAGATAATTTAGTTCTTGTAATAAATGTTTCACTCATTTGAAAAGATGCTGTAAAGATAATCTTTAATTTCCTTCTATTTTCTTGGCTCTAACTACATTGGATCTGTCCTTTGATGAGATGTACCTCACCCTGTTACGGCCCTCGATTTCACATGTAGTTAATTCTCAAAATAGCGTGTCATTTGACTTAGAAAATAAAAATGCAGTTCCCTTGTAAGTACACATACTTTAAAAAAAAAGAGGACAGTCTCAGTTTTAAATCATGCTCATGGGTCATTTCAAACATGTTTTTTTCCCAGGCTTGGTGCCAATTTGAAGACAGTGCACTGACAGTGTTGATCGGCAGCACTAACACTGGCTTGAAGGCTTAAGTTCTTAACAAAAGTTTTCGTTGTGCAGTAAATGTCAATGTGATGTCAGTTACACAATATTTGAAAACAACAATATAGTAGCTGTGACTATTTTAAGACAGGTTGGTTTGATTTATACAGCTCAGAATCCCAAACTTGCCTCAGGGGGCTTTACAGTCATTACAGAACACCGCACTCTATACATATTTTTTATTCAGAATATGGTTTGTCCCCCTGCTCAGAGCTGGTTGAATATATTCCATCTCTGCTTGGTTTTGTACTTATACTTGTATTTTCTGAGATGTTGTGAGAACTTGAATCAGAAACGTCGTATTTGAGAGTATGTTGGGTTTTCTACTACATTCGAACTTCATTTGTATTTTATATATTGTATTTGTATATCTGTGTGACTGAAAGAAAGACTTGCACCTTTTTCTTTACCGTACTGTTTGTAATACAGAACTCCTCTTCCCTCTGCTCTTTTGTTCTACAGACCAATGAAGTGACCAACAGGATACAATGTCATCATTCCAGGTGGTGGACTCATCGCCAGGCAGCAGCGTCAGCGTAATGGAAACGTCCAACTTTGCCCACGTCATCTTCCAAAATGTGGGCAAAAGTTTCCTGCCCCAAGCACCCCTTGAGTGTCACTATACTCTGACCCCTTACATCACTCCCCACCCAAAAGACTGGGTGGGCATCTTCAAGGTAAATCATACACAGCGCAGATGCTTCAAAGACATTGCTGAGCGAGATCAATTACGGGCCAGCCAACAAAGAGATATTTTAAGATTTGAACAATTACCAGCCCATTTCATAAGTGTTTGTGACATGAATTATGTGTTATGGTTTTATTAATTGGCCATAGGTTTTTCAGTTTGCACATTAGCACATACTTCATGCCTGCACACTCCTGGTTCCGCTCTTCCCTACATGCCTCAAACCTCACCACAAGCTTTGGTGTGGTTGCCCCGCATGCAGAAAGAGGAAGAGTGTACATGGTGGGCTGTTTGCAGTTGGTCTCGCTGGGGGGCAAACATTTGGTGCTCTTAATGAACAACTCTGATTCTTATTAAGGACCTCTTTTTACCCCTGCTTCACTTGTTCCCCCCCCCCCCCCCCCTTTCTGTCTTTCCATCAGTCTTCTCTCTGCTTCCTGCTAACCATACCTCCGCTCAGCTCTTTTATCAAGGCCATCAAATCTCACACATAATTAACAGGAAATGTGTACTAGGAAACTTAATGTCTCGTAAAGTTAAAAAGACAAACATTTTATTGTTTTTTAAGAACTGACTTCAAATCCACCAGCTCAATTAAATAGGAATAAGGATGCTGGGTTTATATGGAAAAAAGTCAATTGGAAAATGTAATTGTTAATCCCACTAATGAAACATGTTTGATGGTCGGTGCTTCATGACGGGGGGAACAAGCAGACCGTGCCTCTTTCATCCTTTCGATGTACAAGTCTGCTCTTTTGAGATATGTATCTATTTAGTTCTGGAGAAATCTTTGCTGTTTGCGTCTATGTTATATTTACAATTAACAATTAAACTCATGATGATTCAGCCTTGTTAGTGTATTTAGAGGTCTGTTTATGTCTTATTTTACAAATAATGAACGCCAATTTTTATCATATTAGGACCATACGCATGCAATGCTAATGGATTTTTGTGTTTGTGCTCGGGTTTGTTTGGGTATTTGGTGACTCTAATGTAAAAATTCAACGGGAGGGTGGCGTCTTAAAAATGATTGATTAGATATGACATCCTCACTAAGCACCGATGATCATCATCGATGAGTCTTTTTACCTCCCAGAGGCAAAACCTTTGTGCAAAGATGACTCAGGGAGAGAGCATTTCTCCCCCTCTTACCGTGCACATCTGAAGGCGTTACCTGTCTACAGAGAGAGAAGCTTGCAATCTGGATGACTCAGACTGCAAAGGCAGGCATGGTTCATTTGAGTTGTGCACAGACACCCCCTAGTGGCTGAAAATATTAATTGTACCATGATAATGGTCCTGGTATCACATAACCAGTTCCTGAATGGGGAGGTACAGTGCTCCCATGCAGTGTATACACATAAACATCAAGCTTGGCACGTTTTGCCCGGTGGTCCATAATAATTATTAATTTTTCCTCCTCTTAAAAATGAACATATTTGTTTTCCTTTATTTGTCAGGTGAAAGCATGATATAGTTTGTTTGAGTTGAATGTTTGACACATGCAAGCACATACATACACAACTCCCTAAAAGCCCCGTGGAGGTTTTCGGTTGTGGCATGTTTGTTGGGTCGGCTGGGAGAAACCCGTTGTGTAAGTGTATAATTAACATGTCATCACACTGTTCCCTCACACCTTGGCTGAATGATTGATAGCTGCTTTGCCTGTGATTATTTTATAACATCACTCCTGTGTTGGAATGCCACACCATACCTAACCAAATGTCAGTCACCTTCACTCTGCAATTAGCAAAATTATTTATGTCTGTTCCTTCTTAAGCAAACACACGAGAGCGCACAAGCAAACCTGGCGGGAGTCCACGGCAGCCTCGCTTCACACTGAGATGCTGCTGGACGTGGAAAGAATGTTCTTGGCTTGCGTTTTTCACTCTGACAATTACCATTTGTTTGGAATAGCATTATACTCAGTGTAATGGCTTGATGAGGCGAAGACTGCAATTATATGTCATGCAACAACATCATCCAACCTGAAATTTTGACAATTGTTTGAGTAACTAAGGTGATTTATTGTTGCTGGTTAGAGCCTTACAATGCTTTTTTCGTGTTTTGGAACTTTTCTAATTCATTATTCTTCTTGAATGTTTTCTATTTTAACCTCTAATTAGTTTAATGGATAGCTTGAATGTCAATTATTTAAATATTTAACTTCAAAAATGTAAACATGCTCCTAGACATTAACTGGCAGTTATAATTTAATCTTTAAAGGTTATGGCTCCTTTAAAACCAACAAAAGCAAGCTGCCCCTCCCAGTGTGTTTTCTATCCTGTAATTTCCTGTGCAGCAAAGTCTACCACGTGTTCAAACTGTAATAATATCATGGGTTAATATGCAGTGAGAGTGTCCAGAAGAGAAACTGTCTCCGCTGTCTTACTGTTCCTTCTCTTTAAAAAACGTAAGTGAGTTCCACAGTGCTACAGGTGGTTGGGTTCTCCACAGCTGAAGTCGCGTTACATAATGTTACAAACATGCATCACACATGTGAGTTGGAACGAGTCGTGTGTGTGTGCATGAGAAGCCCAGGCCCAGGCGAGGGAGAGAGAGAGAGAGAGAGAGAGAGAGTGTGGTTGTGCGCGGCAGATTTACGATGCAGGACCTGAGTTATGATGTTCACAACTCCCTTTCATCATCTGTCACCTAACAACACATGAAATCCATGGACTTGCATGTCCCTTGCCATTTTGTGTAAAATTTTCACCTTTTTTTTTTTCCCTCATTCTTTCCCCTTTTTTTTTCTTCTCGCTCTCCTCTTTTCATTTCGTCTCCGGTTGTTCTCATCTGTCTCACGAGTCTGTGCATGTGTGTGCACGCACACAAAGCCACATACAAACCCAGCCGTCCCACCCCATACTCACACCTTCACTGCCCCTCTTTTAGTGTGTGCCCAAAAGGGGCAGGAACTGAGAGGAAGGAGAGAGAGGAGGAAGAGGTGTTTTAAAGGAAAGAGGGGGCATGTTTTTAAACGCTTCCATTCTTCAAGTTAATTTAATCCTACTGATTTCTTTATTTAATGTGTTTTTAAAAATCAAACAATTTTTTTTTTTTAGAAAAAGTCATCTGGCATAACAGTTTGTGTTAATGCTGAAATACTGTGATTTTTTTTGTGTGTATTTTTCGGCGTAATGCCCTGGTTTTCGCCGTCCAGTCAGACACCATTTTCTGTTGCGGATTAACAAAAAAGTGGTGTTACTTCTGGTTTTCATCCATAGGTAGGTTGGAGCACAGCCAGAGATTACTACACCTTCCTCTGGTCTCCGATGCCTGAAAGCTATGAACCGGGGAGCTCTGTGCACAGGACAGTGATGTTTCAAGGTACACACACGCACACACACACACACACTCACTATGTAAACCACTCTACACACCCAGGGTATTCCACAGTAACTCCTCCATTTTACGGCGCATATAAAAACCAGCACTTTTATTTAATAAGGGAACACAACCACAAACAGCGGCCTGGGACCTGAGCAACCCCCAAACCACACACACACTCGTACACACACACACACAGGTTGAGGACCTGCGAACTGGTTTTACTGGGCCTGGAATGGTCAGATATTACACAGTGAAAATATGAGAGCATGCTGCGGTGTGTCAGTAGTCAGTAAAACCGGTTGGCTGCCGGATGTTCTGCACTTTCACTTCTCTGTCCCAGAGAAGCAGGCCTAACGTGAATGATGTATGCTGCTTCACAGGGCAGCTATTGGCTTTTAGAAATATGGGCATATATAAATGATGTGAATTCTATGGGAATAATAAATGTTTTTAGAAATGAATTTATAAGGAGCACTTTCTCCATTTTGAATCAGATCTGTGGTTTTATTAAAGAAAAGGTTCAGACAAGCTGACCTTAAATCCTAACTAATTAGAATAAGAGTGTAACTCTAAATTCAGTTCATACTAAATAACTTAACACAAACGCTATTCTTATCCCTTTGCAGGTTATTATGTCCCTAAATCTGATGGAGAGTTCTACCAGTTTTGTTATGTCACTCATACTGGTGACATCAGAGGAGCCAGCACGCCGTTCCAGTTCAGGTGTGGCACGCCCACCGAGGAGCTGCTTACCGTCACCGAGGATGACAGCAACTCAGACATTCTGGTTGTCACCACCAAGAGTGGCCTGCTTGAGGTAAGGCCAATCAAATGAAACACAACAATGTGTTTTTGTTTTCTATCCTATGGGTTTGTTTGATAATAAAAAGTCCCAATGCAGGCCTCTGTCATCCCTGAGTATCTCAAAAAGATATCATTTTGAAATCATTAAGCCATTAAAGTTTTGTCTTTCTTGGCTGGAATAGAAAATGATACCAACTGCCCGTAGTCAGGAACAGAAATGGCATCACGCTAAGTGGCTTGAACATCTTACAAAGATGGGAACCATTCTCACCTTCTTGCTTTACCCCTACCCTCTCTACCTCCTTCCTGGCAGCATGTGGAGGAGGCACAGCAGGAGCGCAGGGAGCTGCTGAAGGCCATGCGTGTCCTCCAGGATGAGAAACTGCAGCTGCAGGAGGAGCAGAAACGACTGGCCAGGGAAAGGGAACAGGAGAGGGAGACGTGCTGCTTGCTGAGGACACACAACCAGGTCAGAGGGGGGGGGGGGGGGGGGTGCTCTGAAAAAGAGGTAATACTGCTTTTTGAACACAACACACTTTGGTATCTATGTAATACCGAAATGCACTCAAAATGAGTGCATTTCCATTGTTTTAAACCATTTTTTAAAAAAGCCCTGCTTCTTCTCTCATCACAACACCACAGTTGCAGATAGTTTTAGTATGAGAACACTGATATTAGCTGATACATTTCCAGTTCTATTGAATCAAATAAACGTTTTAACTTTTCTTTTAACCTTTTTTGACCATAGGTGTCATTTTCATCAAACAACGGGAGATCGAAAAATAATTGTTCCAAGAATATATACAATATGTTAGTAATTTTGTAGTCAAAGTCAGTAAAGCTAATTAAGGGAAAAAACTGCATTGCAAATGACACACAAAGGCTCAAACAAACACTGACCCATGAGGAGAGTTTAAGTGTGTTTGAACGTTTGTGTATTTGTATGAAGTGTGTGTATTTGCGGGGGGGGGGGGGGGGTGTACATAAACAGACAATTCCTATTTGCACATGTGTGTGGAGCCGGTTCCTCACCACTGATCACAGGTCTGAAAACTTCAAAGTCCTGAATTTATGAATAATCTCTGACCATGTTTGAGAGACACACAAGGAGCCACAGCGTGTGTGCGTGTGTGTGTGTGCGTGTGTGTGCGTGTGTGTGTGTGTGTGTGTGTGTGTGTGTGTGTGTGTGTGTGTGTGTGTGTGTGTGTCTGTGTGTGTGTGTGTGTGCGCCAGTCTTTCTCTCCCTCTTTTTAACGACCTGACTCAGTGGGCCAGAACGGAATTGGGAAGCAGTTTTCTTGGGCATCTGGCGTCAGGGACGATGCCATCACGACCGCAGAGTGAACAAACATGACGTCAAACACACAAACATACACACACACACACACACACAAATGCATGTACGCATACACAAACTGCCCCCCTCCTTTACCCTCACACTCACATTCAGGTCCCACACCACAAGGTCCCTCTAATATGCATTCACACATGCTCATGCACAAACACATACACACACACACACATACACACACAAACACACTCATTATGCCACCCGCTTGCAAACCCTTTTAGTCTGTGTGTGGAATGAGAGGAGGGTAGTCCACAAACCGCCCGCCTGACAAAAAGCCCTGCCCAGCCTCAGGGACAAACACCACTCAGTCACGCGATTCAGTGGCCACCGCTTTCTCACTGTTTATTTTCTCCCCCGTCTGTCAGTCTGTCTGTTCCAATCGTTTTCTCTCTTCATTTGTAATTTTGTATCGGATTTCTGGCATTAAAACATCTGGACTTAGACATAGCAAGCTAAAAGATGAAGCATAAATGAAAGTTGATCAGAGTAAAAAGAAATACATAAAAAAGGGGATCTTCTTGAATATCCTCAAGAGTTTTCCTCCCCTCTTCAACCCTTAATTCACCAAAGAGTAGTCAGATTTCATGTTTTTAGTATTTTACGAGTTACTCATTTGATAAGCGCTAACTTTGCACTCGCACCTTAAACCAGCAGTAAACTCAAAGAACTTCAATGTAAGCAGAAAGAGGGAGAGGTGAAACTCTGAAACTTGCCAAGAGTTCTCTAAGCTTGAGTCCAGTCTCTTATCGCCCCCTAGTGGAGCTCTGTAGTGTGGCCTCAGAGTAAAGAGCAAGCTGCTTTCAGTTAGTCCGCTGCTCTCTTTTTTACGAAGGACAAAATCGCCATAAATAACGTGGTAATACACACACAAACACACTCTGTTATTACCGTGCTGCCTCTCATTCAACAGGCATGTCCATGTGTAATATACGACTTGTGCGAGTAGTTGTGTGTGTGTGTCTTTTGAAGAGCTTTTTACAGTAGGTGTGTTAGCTCAGGCCAAGCTGATGAAAATATCCTGAGTTTAACATGAAAACATAAGTACATATTTTGTGGCTGCTAATTTTATGACTACACTTTTTATAAGGTCTTTATGCACTGCTAAAGTGCTTCCCAAACTCCAGCCATAAAAATCATACAGTAATGTGCACAGAGCCAAGCCCAGAGGGAGAAGGGCCGGAGAATGCATTGCTGTGTGCATGTGCACTCTATGCTGTTCTTCTATCTCCACATGTATTTTGAATTTGTAGATGCATCTTTCTGCAGCCGTGTGAGTTGAGTATGTGTTTAGAAAAAGAAAGGAGGGTGTGTGCAAAAGGTATGTTGTTCTGTCACAAGCAATATTAGCTATGGATGATTTAATGTTCTTCACTGCTGATTAGCAGCAAGTTCAAACAAGGCATTTCCTCAGCCGCCCTACCACATGGAAAAAACAGACCTCATCTGATCTGTCACACACTCGCAGGAATGTCTATTCTCTCATACTATTTGGGTTATAACCACAAGCTGCTACTCTTAATCTAATTTCAACAATTCAGTCACTTTTGGATTCTGAATGTGGGTTTTGTGTTTATCAAGTGGAATGATTAATAACTGCTCTTTGGTGATTGATGGTTAGATAAGATTTCACTGGTCCCCTGAGGGTAAATTCACGAATTACACCTGCACCTCATACAGGCTGGAGAGGTGGGAAACAGAAAAAAACCATTCATTCTTATTACAATGAAATAAAAATACAAACAGGTTAATGAGATGTAAAGGCAGCATATATTACCACCAACCTGCCAAGGGACTACAGATGGAAATGATAGTATGACTATAATCTTTGTTAATGTTCATTAATGTTTACTGACCCTATTTAAATAAAAAAATTAAAATAAAAAAAATGGCATGCCTTAAAAACATAGTCCCGGGGGGCTGGTGGCCTTGTGGTTGGTCTTCAAGGCGGGCGGCCCGGGTTTGGATCCAGCTTGTGTTGCCTTTCCCGCATGTCGTTCTTCTCTCTCTCTCTCTTCTGCATTTCTGGCTCTGTCCACCGTCCTGTCTCCTAATGAAGAAAAATAAACCTTAAAAAAAAACTTAGTCCATACATTTTAATTATTCTTTTTCAAAACTAACATACAATTAAAGAAAATAACTATTTTCTTAGATGAAGCATTTAAAACACATTACAACAAGCTTTGCAAAGGTGCCAAAATGAAACTATTTGTTAGTATTAAATGAATAATAAAACAGATACCGATAACATTGTAACAACAGAAGGAGAAAAATAAGTAAGAACACTGCTTTTGTTTTTTATGGGTGTACCTAATAAAGTAGAAAGAACATTTAAACATTCAAATCTACTTTATATGCAACATGACAGTCACATGTAATATCTCCATCTGTTATGAAGCACAAGTATTGCATCAGTTCCGGATTCTCACTCTTGTATCTGTGATTGGCTTCAGCACCTGTCACTCTGATCCACAGCTGCTTCTTGTGTCCCACAGGAGCTGCTGCGTTCTTCACAGGGCCTGTCAGAAGAGCGGGAGGGGGTGAGGAGGAGGCTGTCTGAGGCCACGGACCGGGTCCGCCAGCTGGAAGAGGACCTGCTGGGAGTCACCCAGAGAGGCCTGCAGAAGGAGACCGAGCTGGACTGGTGAGTTTAGAATGATAACCCACCAATCATCTAAAGTTGTCAACTTGTCAACGTTGACAAGATACTTTAAGAACGAGTTTGAGAAAGAATCATTACACCTGCTACATCACAAGAACAAATAATGAGAAGCATACACTTTCAAGCTTTCAAATTAAGGATTATATTCAGACACCCTCTTTCAATTTAAACATAAGCTAATCACGGGTGGTACTAACTTCTCAGATATTGAAATGTCTTTTATAAAATGCTTTTTCCCTCTTTTCCTCAATTACCTGATAGAGATAGCCCTGCCCTCTAGCCAAAACGCTCTGCTGAAATTCAGTTGGTCACAGACAGCTTTTGAAAGTTAACACACACTGAGGGCCTTTTTAGATGTCTTCTCAAGTTGGTCACTTTGTTACTAAGCAGAGTCACAAACATCAAACGAAGTGTTTGTGTAATTTAATTTTGTCAGTGAATAGGTTTGATGTTAAAAGCTGTTTTTCATGTGACAGCATGAGGGACCGTCTGAAGAAGCTGACAGCTGAGAGAGACAGCCTGGAAAGCCAGCTGAAGAACGATAAGGATGAAAGAGACCTCTACAAGGTGTGAAGAAAGTTCTTCACTTCTTTAAATCTGGATAAATCAGAAGTACCTTTTGACTGAAATTCTGACCTCTCCTTTCTTTTCTCTGGTTCGTCACATGTGTAGTCCCACTTGCGCAGCACCGAGCTGGAGAACACTAAGCTCAGCGCAGAGCTGCAGATGCTGAAAGCGGTGGAGCTGAACCGGGAGGTGACCATTGCCCAGTTCCAGGAGGAACTGGATAGGCTCAGAGTGTGTGTTGCACAGAGGGACAGTCTGGAGAAGGAGCTGCTGGCACACAAGGCTGACAAGGTATTTGTGGTTTAAAATCAGTGTCAGCCAAATAAGAACACAAGGGAACAGTTTTTATCTTATCTTGTGTATGTGCATTATAAGGGAATTCATTGATTACATTTCTTTTGGCATATCAATAGGCAGAGCTGGCCCGTGTGCGTGAGCAGCTCCGTCAAGCAGAGGAGCAGCTCCAGGCGTCCCGGCAGCAGGCCTCTCTGCTGGCCTCGGAGCTCCGCGACTCAGCCAGCGCCCGAGACCACACAATGACCGAGCTGTACCGCGCCCGCTTGGAAGCTGACAAGCTCCGCGCCAGTCTGGCTGATGCTCAGGCCGAGTGCCAACGCATGGAGAGTCAGCTGGACCGCATGAGGAGCACTGCACATAAGGAAGTGGTTAGTGTCAAACTTCATTATTCTGTATCTCTGTCTTTCAATTCTAAAGCTTTGACTGGACTGTGCTGAGAGAAACCTGAAGAAAATGTGGGAATTATCTCCACACTATTCCCTCTCTTCCAGGGTGTTGGGACAAGCGGGGAGGCGATGCCCAGTGTGATGGTGGTGTCCGAGGCAGAGGCCGAGCTGCAGAGAGAGGTGGAGGAGCTGAAGCTGCGTCTTCACATGGCTGCAGAGCACTACAAGGAGAAGTACAGGGAGTGTCAGCGCCTACGCAGGCAGGTAGCAAAACTGAACACGACTGAGTCACAGGGGGTGAGTACTAGGTAGATAAACTCCCAGAAAAAAAAAGATATGTTCACACAATTTCACATTCAGGTTAATTTATGCATATTGTTGACATTTTCTGTGAGAAAATATTTTTTGTGTGTGTTTTTTTTTTTTTTTTTGCAGGAGCCAAAGAGAAATGTATCCACTGAGACGACACTGGAGCCACTGACACCTAGTCCAGAGTCCCCAACAGCTGGTACACACACACACACACACACACACACACACACACACACACACACACACACACACACACTCACTTAATTACAAAAGTATATCATCAGTTTGTTATGTCTTTGAATATAACGTGAATGCATTTAAATAAACACTTATGTTGGAGCCAACTACAAATGAATCTATAAAGACTTAAATGAGTGGAAATAAACTGTTGTATGCTGGTGTATTGTTTAAATTACATCGTGCAAAGGAAAGGTAGCAATTCAAGATTTTCCACTAACCGTATTTTCAGTTGAGAGTCAATGAGTGCAATTACATGACATTATGAACCGAGTTACTTTCACTTGACTGGACGTAACTCTCGCTATGCTAATACTTTCACTCTCCAACATGCATATCTTTGAACAACTAGCTGATGACATAAATGAATAAAAACACTCTTATAGATGATGAATACTATCAGGAGGAACTTTACACTGAAGTTTAAAGTTTAAACACTTTGACACTTTTTTTTCACTATTAGCACTACTCTTTGTTCTTGGTGTTTACAGGAAATATAGCTGCTGCAGTCCTACAAGGAGCCGCTGAAATGACAATCACTCCAGAACATAGTGACAGGGAATCCACACACATTGATTTATACTCCAGCACAGAGAAGGAAGACAATCAGAGGGGGGAAATGCAGATGGAGAGTGCTGAGGTAAAGGCTGAGGGAGAAACAAATCAAGTTGAAGACATGGAGAAAGAGGACAAAGAGAAAGAAAAAGAAAAAGAGGAGAAGAAGGACAGCCTGCCAGAGGAGAGCCTGAGGATGACGAGCTGGGTGGAGGTGCAGAACGAGAGGACAAGCGCCAAAGAAGAGACACAAGGCGAGGTGGAGGTGCCGCAAAAGGCAGATGAGGCGAGGGATATTTTAGAGGAGCATGTGCTGCTGGAGGCGAAGGCGAGGAATGTGGGGGAGGCAGAGAAGGAGCAGACTCGCTCGGTGGAGGAGGAGCTGGCGATGATGGAGGAAAAGTGGAGGGAGCAATGTGCAATCAACGAGACGCTTAAACAGCGCCTGGCTAACGAAGAGGAGCGATTCCGGGTAAGAAGCAACACTTCCACAGAGTGGCAGAAAGATGAGCAGCCATTTCCTCAAGTCCTTTAACAAGGCAGCTAGTGAACCCTGAATGCACGCTTTAAATGTAGATTAAAACAACACACTGGTCTAGGCTTAGGACTTCTGATATTTTTCAACCAATCAGATGTATATAATGAAAACTAGGTTCAGTTTGGACCTCAGGTTGACAGTACCAGCGCCCACAGCCTTTCGGTGCTCCTTGTAGGTTAACGTCTACATGCCTGTGCTGGTTGTGGTGACATAAGGCTCTGGTCAATATCTGGCCAGACACAGCCTACTTACAACTTACTACTTTCTACTTACTTCCTCTAGATCAAAATACTGCCAAATCTTGCAGCTCCTAGGAGATGCCATCAATCCACACGCCTAGTGGTGAGAGGCCTGAGTGACAGCTTAGACCATATGGGCCTACATATAAAATATTAAACAATATATAAGGATATATTTGTAATTACAAATAATGTACAGTAAAGACAAGAAAAGCAGCGAATCATCACTTTGCAGGCTTTTAAGGCTTAAACCAGTTTATAGTAACTTTTTTTTGCTAAATTCAACCCGGTGAATAATTATAAAAATCACTTTATGTTTCATTAAAATTGATGTTATACATAATAAGTAGGGTCTTTGTTATTGCACAGTACAACAGAACCTAAAAACAATGATAGTCAAACCATTGTGGCATGGAGTAAGTGTTCGGGCGTGTCTTCATTTTGATGCTGTTGCTTTTTGATTGCCCTGTGCCTACACAATTTGCCTATAACTACCCTCCTCCAGTTCTTACTATTGTTGACACATGGAGGGTTTTTACTAGTGGCAGCACTTGGAAAGATAACTAATTGAACTGTTGTCTAAATTGGCTAATAAATGTCAATAATTACATTTCACTTGCATTAACCGGGTTACTCCGAGCGTGAACTTCACCCACTGTGTCAGCCGATGTGTGTGGCATGTCTGTGTGCGTGATTCAACGTCGGCACTTGAGTTGGTTGCATCTATCCGGGCCTGTTGCCTTTTTGTGAATGTCCGCCAAAGTACCTAACGGCATTTAATCTTTTGTGAGTGAGTGTGTGTTTATCTGCGCTGTAAATAAGGCTCTCCCCTGTCTTTGATAGAGTCTCCTGTCTGAGGCGAGTGCCCTGGGCTCACAGCCACTCTTAATGGCCCCGGAGACTGACAAGACAGGCAGCCGCAGAGCACCATGCTTTACGGCTGTTTACATCAGCCACCCAGAGGAAAGAGCGAGGGAGGGGGGGGAATAGAAAGGGAGACAGTGAGGGAGCACAGAAATCCACTGTTGCAGTATCCCTTCACCTGAACTTAACCTCCTAACACAGCGCCGTAAATTAATGAAAGAGGGGGGGAGGGTAAGAGAGTAGGAAAAGGAGATGAAAGAGAATGAAGAGGGAGAGAGGAAGACGCGAACTGAATTTAAGAGTGAAACAAGCTGGATAGTCTGACGGACATGAAGCAGAAAGAGAAACCGGCGGAGGAGGGGATTTGGACTCTTTGTAATGGGATAAAATAAGAGAGCCATGTAAACTATCCCACAGAGTCAGTCCTGTTAGAAAAGTAACAGATTTACTACGCAGCCCTCAGACCTGCCCTACACATGCACTGGCGTTACAGTAAGCACCGCACGTTTGACGCCGCTCCAGGTTAAATAAAAACTCAACTGAACAAATATTTTGTTCCTTTGCTTGCCTGTGTGTCTGCCTACTGATGTCTCACTTAGTCTGTAAAGGTAGATGATATACAACCTGATAGCACGGAAACTAGAAGGAAAGGAAGAGCGAGTGCTTGAAAGGTTTTTTGAGTTGAAGCAAAAAAGTCACTTTACTAACTATTCGTCATTTCAATCTGCAACTGTTTTGAGTATTTTGAAATTGATCGAGGAAAGTAAGAGAGTCATTTAGATTTTTCTCTAGACTTTTAGATTTGTGATTCTCCAAATTTTAGTATTCAGCCCCTGCTATTTGTTTGTATACTTCCCAGAAGTCACACATCCATTGTTATTATATGTAAATATAATTCTGGACATTATCACTGTAATGTAAAGGTGTTTTTTTTTTCAAAAGATACACAGGGAATGACAGAGAGCAAAGACACTTTGATCATGTTTCATGAATGATGGAATAAAGAACTTATGAAAACAGGAGCTTTAATGGAAAACAACCTTAATATGAAACAAGTCAACAGACCCAAAACCATTCCCACAAACGATTCAGTCCTTCATTAATCTAAGACAACAAATAATCCCTCATTCTAGTTCCTTGTTGCTTCTCTTCTGTTTTATATTGTTTTAAAGAGCACATCTTGCTAATCAAGCTAAAAAAAAAAGTATTTGCTTGACTTTGGGAAACATAATGGAAAATGTAATAAAACATTCAAAAAGTGATTTTAATAATAATAGATGAATTCATCGTTGATCAAAGACATTGCAAGTTGCAACTCTGGTTTGTTTTCAAGCAAACCAGCAGGGCTGAGGTTACTGACACTTCTCTTCCAGAAATCTGACTGGTTATTAAAATTAATGGTATTTGTTGTACAGGAATGTTAATTACACGTTATCTTATGGACTCCTCCCTGATGTTTTTTGGTTTTTTTTCTTTAGGTGCAGATGGCAGAGCGAGCCAGCGAGGTGGCGGAGCTGAAACGCAACCTCGCCCAGGCCCTCCGAGACAAGGAGCAACTACAGGAGGTGCAGCGCCAGGCGGACACTGTTTATCCCTTCTTCACAGTCGAAACAGTGAAATTCTTAATTAGAAAATGTTATAAGGATAAAGTTTTATTTCAGAAAAAGCCGACTGTTACATCTCAACCTGTAGTTCTGACAGTAGAGATGTTGGCTCTCAATTGAAGTCCATGTGGTGGATCTTCACATTCAATTATAGGAGCTCCAGTGCAGTGTAGAAACTCCTTCCCCTTTCCACACTCCCCACTCCCCACTAATTAATACATCCATACCTGCTTCTTTTGCCCACTGATACAGTGCCATTAGACAGAGCAAATGCCACGCGACGTGTCTGTTTCACCTTTCCAACCCTGGTTTAAATGTTAAACCTGATAGCTGTGCACTAATGAAGTCTTTAAGGGAGGAGGTCAGGGGGGGGAGTAGGGACAGGAAGGAGGGAGCGAGCGAGCGCCTCCATCCGCAAAGCGAGAGCAGTGGGAGCCGGAGTCTGACACCTATTACAGTAATGAGTAGGGTACTAATGCTCGTGCTTCAGATATAATCACAAAGGGCAGAAACAATGTAGAGGGAAACTTAACTCACAGCTGAAAATGCTAAACTCCCCGAGTGAAAAATGAGCCATGGGAACATTTCCCAGATTCCTTTCACACATTTCTTCAAAGCAATCGTTCTGTCGTCAAAGACAGAATGTTTGGCATGTGTGCATAGCAAAGATCTGTAAACGGGAATTTCAGAAGGAACTAAAAGTATGGATCTAAATATTATGCGTGTGAAGATACACTATAACAATCAACACATTTGCGGGGGTGAAAAACTCAAAGTCATACTGAAACAGAGAAGAAGAAAAAAATCTATCCGGTGTTGAGATATTTATTGTCTGACCTACAGGAGCTGCAGCGCTACGTGTGCAGGAAGAGGGAGCAGGAAGCCTGTGTTCAGGGTGCCGAGCTGAGGCAGCCGATGTTGCTGCGCTACCCTCTTCCGTACCCACAGGACCCCTCTCCTCCACCCCTGGTGCCACAGAGGCCTGCAGAGCTGCAGTACGGCAATCCTTACTCCACAGACACCACAAGAGGTGCGAGGAATTCAAACTTTGATGGACACTTCTTCTATTTTCCCTTTAACTCAGGACTATAACAGTTTGTGTTTTTCTAGATCGGGTGGATGCTGCACTGTCTCCCGAACACATGACCCGTCCCCCACCTGAAGCCCCGACCTGTGCCCCTCCCTGTGCACCCCCAATCACACCCCCGAGTCCAAGCGCAGGAGCTCCAGACTGGAACCGAGAGGTGGTCTGCATGCAGCCCACCCGCAGCACCACCCCACCTGAAGGCCCAGAGCACCCGGTCGATGAGCCAAAAAATGTGAGAGCTAACGTACTAACGTACTGCCGCCAAATTAAAACACAGCAAACATTGAGATTCAATTAATTACAAAGCCTGTTATGAATTAGGCTAATTCCTTCACTCAGTTGACAGCACTACTTTAATCACATGACTTGTTTTTGGGATATCCTTCCAAAAATGTAACCCTTATACTAATCCAACATAAATACTTGACATACTATCACACTAGCATTTGCCTTCTAATCCTCACTTTGGGTTTTCTGCATACACAGAATATACTTCCTCTCTCTCTCTCTCTCTCTCTCTCTCTCTCTCTCTCTCTCTCTCTCTCTCTCTCTCTCTCTCTATGGAGAACTCAACTCCACTGAATCAAGGGAACAGTGGCTTGTTCTTGAAAGCAGAATCGTTGAACTCAGTTGGTCAAGGCTCAAAAAGACGAAAATGACAGAGAGCTTACAAAGTAATTAGATAGCTAATAGGTCTAGATAATTAGATTGCAATGGGACAGACCTAAGATCAGTTAGTAACGCATACATAGACACTACTTTTGCACTTTACTTTTACACTCTTTTGAAGCCCTTTCAAACTGTGTTCTCTTTTTGTTAGTGAACACATTTGAAGGCTGTGTTCTAGTGAGCATAGAGTATTATAAGCATAAAATCAGACATCAGTTTCAACCTCGTCCTGTGTGTTTGTTTTGTGTTTCAAAAGGCTGCTGACGGGGCTCAGCCATCCTGTGACCATCAGTCCGGCCGACGCAGTGACGCCAGGGGCAGCTTCTGTTTTGACTCCAGGTAGTGTGACAACCCGTACGCTAACTGATGAACGTGAAATAATTATGCGTTAAAATCAGTTTGTTTCTCTAGAAGCCACATGACAAAAAATTAGTCATTCCCTGTGTAAGAGTCAAATGAGGTCAATAAGGGATCCTCCTTACTATTCTGTTTGTTTATGGAGTAAGTAAACATGACAATATCATTTTTATGGAACAAAACCAATAACAGCAAAAAATACACACATACATGATCATGCATTCTGTGTTTATAGATGCAACACATGATGAGATGAGATTCAACTTTATTGTCATTACACATATACAAGTATAGAGTAACGAAATGAGGTTTGGCATCTCACCAGAAGTGCAAATAAGCAGAAATGTCAGAGAGTTGACACGATTGCGTCTATCATGTGTCATGCCCTGTGTCATTCCTTTTTCCAGGAGTGACGTGCATAAGCGCTGCCCGTTATGCGAGGTGATCTTCCCGCCCCACTTCGAGCAACGCAGCTTCGAGCAGCACGTCGAGAGCCACTGGAAGGTCTGCCCCGTCTGCTCCGAGCAGTTTCCCCTCAACTGTCAGCAGCAGCTCTTCGAGAGACACGTCCTCACGCACTTTGACGGCCACGTGCTCAACTTCGAGCAGATTGAGTGAAAAGCTGCAGAGGACGTGTGTTGAATTCTGATATTGGCAAAAAAAAAAAAAAAAAAAAAAAAGTATGTTGTCAGCTATTAGATCATTATGATTGGGGTTTGGTTAAGTTGTCCCATTGAGACACTACAACTAGCACTTATTTTGCAATCTTGACACAACTTAGGAAGAATGTAGTCGACTTCTGGAAGGAAGCAGAGTTTGTCCTTTGTTGGCAGCTCCACCTAGATTAGCTGTCACTTTATTACACAGTGGGTCAGTGGATCATTTACACTAGTGGAAAAGTGCTATGGTCCTTTACTTTTGTATTATGTTATGCTCATTTTTCTGCTGTGATGGAGTAAAACACCAGTGGTAGTGCATGCATTAATTCTGCGATCTTGACTATGAATGGAAAAGCTGAAAGCTGGAGCTTAAAGAAGATAATGTCAAAGTCTGTGTTCTTAATGCACACAGAGAAATTCTCTACAAAGAGTTGGAATGTCTTGTCATAAAACAGCCAACCCTTTTTTTTTAATTGTCCTCACAGTCGAAGCTCAAAAAGGCAAAAAATGAAACAAGATTTTTTTTTTTTTAAAGTGTAAATGCAGAGGGAGAGCTGACGAGTGTGTTTCTGTCATTGAAGAGGATGGTGGTGATTCTTTTTTTGACTTGAATGATTTCTCCCCTAACTAAAGTATTACTGTATGTATGATAGTGTTTTTGCAACAAAAAAAACATGAGAAGGTTTAAACAAAAACAGCACTACGTTTTCATGTATCTGCACTAAAGAAAGGCTTTACTCTGAATGTACTGTACATATGAAAATAAGAATAAGTTGTCGAGAGACTTGTTGTGACCCCGCCTCCCTCTTATTGTGACCTCCTTCATGTTTTAGTGATCAGAGAGTGACTGAATAATTGGTCAGATGTTGGTCATTGGAGAGGTACTCTAAAGAACTAGCAGGACACTTAGTTTAAAGATATGAAAATAGAATTGTAAGGAAAAAGTCATTCTGTGCAGGTTCATGTCATGAGTGAGTGTCCTTCGTTGTCCACTGGGCTCCATCACACAGCTTTCTACTTTCTGTCATTAAAGAGTGACTCCTCCTGACAGTGTTGTATTCAGGCTTGAAAAAAATTGCACATTAATGCCCAGTAATCACAAGGCAATCGTGTTTGTACGTCCTGTGTCCAATGCAGCCCTTTTCGTGTGAGAGAAAGGTGGAAAAAAAGTTTGCACTGCAAAGATCTTTATGAATAAATTAAGCTCGTCTTAATTCATTTGATTGTTCTGTATTTCATTTAGATTGATAAGTGAAGAAATAACAGAAACGGAAAGCTTGAGAGCATTTTACTTTATTTTTCTTTTTTTTTTTCTAAAGTTTCCTGTTTACATTTAAGCAGCTTCTCTTTTATATAGAAAGACAGTTTGACATCATTTACAAGTTACTCTGCTCAGAACCTGTTGTCCCCCCATACAAAAAGGAAACAATGGTCTCCACGTTACATACGAAAATATAATTTAAAAGCACTTGACAACAGAACACGTTACAATACATTCACTGTACACTGTACTGGAATATTGAATCCCCTCCCTCGTCCCCTCCTTCTGCACACAGCCTCTGCTCCTCCACTCCCGTATTCCTAATACTGCAATTGGCCCCACATGAAGAGCCGGATCTGTTGCCATGGTGACGGGGGTGTCAGTGAAGCGGGGATGGTTTTTACGAGTGTTTGACAGACCAACAGGAGACTCTCAGTCTCTGTAGGTCTCATCCTGTCTCTGCTCTGATCCCAACCAACGGAGGGAGTTCTCCTTCACTGAAAGGGCGGGAAGGATTTTCTATCTCAAGTAAGATATCTCAGGATTACTTTCAGGTTTTTAAGTCCACAGACAAACTGATACGAAGATTTAAGAGATATTAGCTCACTTATATCCATTCAGAATAGAACCAGGCATCTTTCAGGTCACAGTTGTGCTTATTTGTTAGGTAGCACTGCTTTAAGGTATTGTGTGTATGGTACAGGCCATTGGTAAACCAGGATATGACAAATAAATGAAGGGGTTAAATAATGATCATATACTCCTTAGAATCAGGGGGTGAACAGATGCAGGTGTGCAAGGAAAACATCAAAAATGGAGTGTTTTTAAGGGTCTTTGCGTAGCTAATGCAGTGGTTTCCATGGCAACAGCAGCTAGGAGGACGTGTGCAGGGCGTGTGCATATCAGAGGTCACTGTACCCATCAAATGAAAAAAAAAAAAAGAAAGAATGCATATAGAGCTCATGAGCCCCCGCAGGATAAAAACGTTTGTGAGAGAAAAAAAAAAAGATGATGTCATGGATCAATGTGACTTGGCACACTGTGCAGCGCTGCATGACACCGCTTTTGTTTTTCTAGAGGCAATGAATGATGAAATCCCTGTCAGGGGTTAACAAGTTGGCCAATGCTACACTACATGACGCAACACTGCCGGCACACAATCCAGCCATCCTGCTCTACAGGAGTCGACCCAGCGGCTCGGCAGCAGAAAACATCCGAGCACTGACACACACACACAGAATACAGTCTATAGGCTGACCAGATGGAAACTGCTGATATAAACATATAAACACACACACACACACACACACACACACACACACACACACACACACACACACACACACACACACACACACACACACACACACACACACACACACACACACACACACACACACACACACACACACACACACACACACACACACACACACACACACACACACACACACACACACACACACACACACACACACACACACACACACACACACACACACACACACACACACACACACACACACACACACACACACACACACACACACACACACACACACACACACACACACACACACACACACACACACACACACACACACACACACACACACACACACACACACACAGCTCTTACTTACATCACACACATACACACATTGAACTGGAATGCTCTTCTACAACACACAAAAAAAATACAGGTTGTAGATGGTAATCTCTTTCTGATATTAACCCACCCTTTTTCTTTCACACATTATTCCTCTTTTTTACGACACGGAAAGCATGCATGAAAACATTCAGACAGATGTACATCAACTCAAACGCACATTTTTGAGGCGCAACTAAGTTGAAAATCATGCCACACATTTTGCGACCTCCAGAGTATTTAAGTGTTACAACTCCCTTCCCACCCCTCCCACCCCTCGTCAGGCACATGGTATGGTCAATGTTTGGCAGTGGAGAGCTGTTGGCAACAATCATGGAACAAACCAAACATCAACAAAGATCTTGGCAACTGGAATAAAGTATGATGCTGAAGTCTCTTGAACGCAGCTCTGGCACTCTGAATGAGGACATATGGAATACATGGATGGCTAAAATGTTTCAGATATGAATTACTGGCCTGGGCCTTTTTATCTAATACGTTCAGCACTGAGGGTCCCTTCCTGATCAACAGTAAATATATCGCACACAATCAGAGTGTGTTGAACTGAAAGGCCTTTTAAGCTCCTCGCCTCCCAAAGTCAGCCGGCTGATCTTGACCTCTGAGGTGGCCGTCTCAGCAAATATGGAATGAAAGGAACACTTATTGATTCATAAACAAAAAAAAAAAACCCTCTACTCTAAAACACTGACAAAAATATATAAAATAAAGCTTGGAAATAAAGTGTAACTATCAATGTATATGCTCATGAATACTTTTATATTTGTATGTACACATATCTATTGTTTATATATCAATATATCTATTTAAAGTATAACTTAACACTTTCACTTTTGCCCCCTGAAGTCACTACCAAGGCAGATCTAAGCTCAGTATACTCTCTACAATGAAAGACTGACTACCACTGACCTTAGACCAGCTCTGATGTCAACTTCACCCCACTCAGGAAAGAGCAGGGGAAAGGGGCGGAGCTTGGTTGCACTCCCTGTTTTATGTCTTCTTTTTAAGTTTCCCTCCATCTCTTTTCACCGTTTGTTTTTTTGTCTTTTCTTTCTGTTGTTTTTTACAGTTAGCACCTTATGTCAGTCAAACAATAGAAACAAAAAATAATGTGATAGCATATACGAATGTGCAAAAGTACAACATTAAAAATACTACAAAGATACATTTTTTTTGTTTTACCAAAAATACAAGTGATATAACATGGATAAAAAAAAAAGAATATGACAGGAAAAAGAAATAAAAAAGAAATAAAAAAGGTATAAGAACTTAAAGCATGCACTTGATCCTTTAGTGTGTGGGATGGGTATAAAAGGGTCAGGTAAAGTCAGGATAGGGCTGTGTTGGGGGTTGGTGCGACCTCGGGCTCTAGCCTTGGATCTTGCGCAGGATCTCTGTGGAGACAGGTGGGTGGAAGTTGATGGTGTGGTGTCTCAGGCCCTGGGAGGTCTTGTAGCTCTTGCCGCAGCGACACTTGAAGGGTTTCCTCACACGGATCTGTGTGCGGTGTCCGTTCTTGGCGTGGTATTTGATACCGTTGACATTCTGAGGAGACATTCAGAGGAGAAGGTCAGAAAATCCGCCTACCTTTACCAACAGAGCTAGCTGATTGAAAATGTGCATGTATGTTTACATCATCACAGAGAGCCACAGTGAGTCTTAGAGGTAACCAGTGGAAACTTCAGGAAGCCCCTGCATCTGGCTAAGAAATAGTTCCCACACAAATACTATTTGCTGTTTTTAACTCCTTGGATTTTGCACAGATTCATCCAAAGAGATAAACCATTTTAATTGTTCAACGTCAGAGGTGATTAAAGACTGATTCTTTTTTTTTAACCTTTGTAAAATACAAAAGTGGCTGTTTTCCATTTTCTTCTCTTTGTGCTCGACTACACAAACAACTGTCATGGAAAAAATGTAGAATCGTGGACCTTAATGCAAAGTTTAGTTAAGGATATCTCAGTATGTATTCATGCTTAGCCAAAACAACACTGCATCCTCCTCTTGTTTGAATCTAAGAAGGGTTTTCATTGTTACCACAATGTCCATTAATCAAAAAGCAAGGACTTTTGAGGCTGAATGAGAGTTTTGTTTGCCGTATCACCCAAAGCAAATGCACCATGATACATTTATCATTGCTTCTAATCAAGATTTTGGATATATAACGTGATTCTTCAAAATAATAGCATGTGATGTCCAAACAAAAGCTCCAGTGTGGGCTCTCTCAGAAGCTGTAAAACATTGTGTCCTATTGGTGTGCAGCTCACACACAGACTTCTCTGTATTCCTTCATCCCCTTACCTTGTACCTCTTCTTACAGCCCGGAACGGGGCAAGCGAACGGCTTCTCCTCTCCCCCGTTCATGCACATGGAGCTGAGAATGGACTCAGAGCTGATGGCACTTTCTGTGGTCCACGACTCATCGCTGTCCGACTCCTCGTAGTCTACCTCCTCTTCATCATACTCACTGCCTGGAGGCACAATCAAGACACACAAAGCTTGTCATCCCAGATGAAATATTGGAAGTGACAGACCCCAAAAGAACATCATGCATTCATTCCCTTGGGAATGTACCGGTCAGTGTTGATACGTAACATTTTATCAATACTTCTCTCTATCCTCTGCTCCTACTTTGATGCATTCATGGCTCACATGTTACTGAAAGCCATGATAAAACAAAACAGCAGTGTTGTGCATATGCGTATGGAGTTGTGAGTCAAAAACACAGGGGTTGGCAAAGACAAAGAGATCATTAAGTGGGAGTTACGTTTGTTACGTGCAGAACACCTTCAACACACACAGGCACTTACTACATTAACAAAATGTTTAGGCACACATGCGCACACACACACACACAAACCCACTGACCCCCCACTATCACACAGGAAATGCTGCACCTCAGCATGAGGAAATGGATGGCACCCTGGCACATGTCAAAAGAGAGCGTGTGCATGTGTGTGTGTGCGCGTGTGTGCGGGTGTGCGTGTGTGTGTGTGTGTGTGTGTGTGTGTGTGTGTGTGTGTGTGTGTAGTGCTGCCGGTGTATAAGCCCAGACCTAACACTATGTTTGGAACCATTTGGGCTGGAATTGGACATCTGCTCCTGGGCTGTGCAACACACGGCCCCATGCGATCACACAGCGTGACAGCTGCTATGTAATTAGCAGAGTGTTGACTGGTGTGTGCACTGCAGGAGCCAGCAAAGCCAGCACACAAACAACTTGCAGACACACACGCAGCAGACACTGGCTCGGGTTTAAGCCTCTTTACATTGATGAATAGAAGTAATAGTAGACTTCATTTGGCATGGACATCACAGATACATTGGACGAACCAGATGCATTGTTTAAGTGTTTTAGCAAGCATGCTAGTTCTCAACACCTGTCCACAGGAGGCTTTAGAAAAGAAAACAATTAAGATAGGGAGAAAAGCGATAAACAGAGAAAACAATAATGGGAGAATAAATAAATAGAACCGTAGAGCAAAGGCAGCATGATCAAACAATAAACCAGTCAGAAGCTATTCATGTGAGCACTGTTGTTTTGATTTTAGCCATTGTTTGAGTCCTCTGTTAAAAGCGTTACTGTTGCTCTCTAGTTTTATGCCAGTGGGCAGAGAGTTCCAAAGTTTTGCCCCCTTTGCAGAGAAAGCAGACTGGCCAAAAGATGTCTTGTACATTGGGACAAGACAATCACCGCTGATGGAGGCTCGTGTGACTGCCCTACGAGAGCTCTGACGCCTAATGGATAATTCAGATAACAGTGGTGACACATGATTATTTACACATTTAACAAACAGTTTAAGATTACTAAAATTCATAAAATTCTCAAAGGTGAAAAGGTTGTGTTTTTTTTAAATGCCGCAGTGATGCCATCTCATAGGTTTCTGGTCCATGACTTTTATTGTCTGCTTATATAAAGAAACAATAGGTTTTAATATAGTTGGAGAAGTTTGGGACCATGATGTGATGCAATATGACAGATGTGAAAAAATCATTGCATGTATGTATAATTTGGCAGTTTGACATTAAATGTCCCTTCTAATAAAACAAAAACAATTTAGATTTGGTTTGACCTTCTTCACAATGTACTTAACCTGACTGTCAAATTTTAAATTCTCATCCATGATGATGCCTAGATACTTAACTTCTTTTACTACTTCAATTGCTTCATTCTTAATCTGTACCTCAAATACTTTGTTTCCAGATCTATTACGTATGGAGAAGCACATGGCAACAGTTTTCTTAACATTAATAGTTAAATGAGACAACTTGAGCCATTTGGAAACATTACGTAATGCCTCTGTTAGGTGTTCAACTGCTAAGCTAGCTGTTTTAGTGGACACATGGATAACGGTATCATTTGCATACATCTGGCAGTTGGTGCCTGGACAGCAGTTTGGTAGGTCATCTCAATGTACATTGAGAACAACAGTGGACCAAGTACAGACCCTTGTGGTACTCCCATGCTGTTGGCATGCAGATGAGACTTCACCCCATTGACCCTAACACATTGCTGTCTCCCCCCCAGGTAAGACTTAAACCACTGCAGAGCTTCTGATGACATTTGGAATTGCTTTAATTTATTCAGTAAAATAGTGTGATTGACAGTGTCAAAGGCCTTTTTCAGGTCCAACAAAACTGCCCTGACAACATTTCCTTTATCCAGCGGAGCTTTAACATTTTCAAGCAAATAGCAGTTTGCTGTTTCAGTGGAATATTTTTGTCTAAACCCAAACTGCTGTGGATGAAGCAATTGGTTAGACTCTAAATGTTCCATCAATTGCTCAGCTACAATCTTCTCCAGAATCTTTGAGACTACAGGGAGAATAGCAATAGGCCTGTAATTACTTGCTATGTCCTTGTCTCCTGATTTAAAAAACTGGGGTAATTATTGCAGTTTTCCAGCCATCTGGGATTTTTGTTTGTTTGTATTGAAAGGTTAACTAAGTAAGTAATTGGCTCCAACAAATAGCTCTGGTGTTTTTTGATTAATGCAGCATGAAGGGCTATGAATATCCTTTGACATGGAGTTACTCATGTTCGAAATCATCTTTTTAACTTTGTCATGTGATACCACTTTAATACAAAAGGAGCCTGTGCGCTCATGGTCAGGTTCTTCAGGAGATGACTCTGTAGTTTTGAAATGACTCGCTAACTCTTGTACACTCTCAATAAAAAAGCTATTAAAAACATTTGCAATAGACTCGTTACTATGAATTAAATTATCACAGACTTTAAGACAGTTTATTTCGGGGTGCTTTTGCTTACTGGAGTTAGTTAGTTTGTTTATGTGTTGCCACAATTTAGAACTACTGCCACTGGCCTCTTCAATGAGTTTGGAGAAGTGATTTGTCTTGGCCTTCCGCAGTTCAGACACCACTTTGTTCCTCAAGCTAGTATAAATAAGGTGGTCAGTATTGTTTTTAGTTAATAGAGACCTTTTAATAGCAAGATCTCACTTTTTTATGATCTGAAAGATATCACTATTAATCCACGGAAGAGAGTATTTCTTGAGTCTACTTTTCCAGGTTTTTGTGTATTTATTTAATAAGGGTAGGGTAGAGGCAAAAATGTTTGCACTGTGGTTTAGATCTGATTCTTTAGTTACCTGTTCCCAGTTGACTTCCTTCAAATCATGTTCAAAGTCAGCTATTTTTGACATGGGAATTGCTGTTGTTAAAATTAGATTTTCTGTTTTATTGTGCTGGATTAGGAGTTTTCTAGTTAGCTTTCTTACCATCAGTGTCATGTTGTGGTCCGAAAGGCCAGTGATGAGATTGTACATTTTTATTACTCTGGTCTATTTGTAAAATTAGATCAATAAGGGTTTCAGTCTTTCTTGTGATTCGAGTTCGAATTTTGATTTACCACTTTTTTCCAACCAGTTAATGTTAAAATCCCCAAACAACATACATTCACAAGAGTTGTCAACAACAGAAAGAAGCTTCTTCAGTTCATTATAAAAATGTACATCATGTGATGGAGGATTGTAAAGCACAGCAATATTAAATTTCATGTTAGGAGAGAGAATTACATTCAATCCCATGCACTCCAAGTTTGAATTCAGTTCAAGCTCTAGGCATTTAAAATGCTCCCTAATATAAATTAAAACCTCAGTAGTAGATTTTTATTTTGAAAATTAAACAACCACCTGACCAACTTTTTGAAGGTTTTGATAATTGGAAGAGAACACTTTGCAGTTGTTACTGCTCTTGAGTTTTTTGTTTGTATTTTTAAGCTCAGTCACCAGGTATGAAATAAGCTGCATACCATCAACGTTACAAATATCTTCATTTGCTCATCAGAGCGCTGTCTGAATTTGATTGATTGTGTCCTGGTGGCGCAACCATAACTTTAGCCTTTTTTTTTCTTCTGAAACCGCCAGCAGGGTTCATTTGTATTCAACACCTTCATTTACTCCACACAAATGATCCGTCTTCGTCAACACACATTTCAACACGTACACACACACACACACCTGCCGTACCTGTGGGTGTGCTGCTGCGAAAGGAGGAGGAGGGGGTGATGGGGGGCGTGACGGGGGGCGTCAGGTTACCGCTGGTGTGGCGAGGGGGCGTGGCCGTGCTGTTCCTGGACACTCCGCCACTGATGGATAGGGACAGCTTGGGCGTTGCCTTCTTCTTCATGGTCTCCTGCTCTCGGCGAGCTGCATCCGTCATGAACCTGACGACACACACAAGGACGCATCATCAGCAAGTGAGACGGCACGAGAATTTACCATCATGCACCAACAACTGTCACACCTGCTTCACATGCTGAGGTCAACTTTTTAAATGGGAGGCAATAAATGACCCTACCAAACTGATATGTTAGTGCATTAACATGTTTTACATGAAAAATGATTTGTGGGTTTATTACCAAAATAATGGGTTAGATCTTGGACTTAGCAAAGGGGAGAACTTCTGAGATGTACAAGAAAAATGAGCACATGCAAGGGCTGAAGGAGGAAACAAAGGCAGGAAGTCAAGCTGTAACAAAAGACCATTTCAGTAATATTAATACCAATCCCCTTCATCCTCTCTCCCCTGTTTGTGTTAACCCTGTCTTGTCATATTCTTCTTTTGTTTGTACTTTTCTCTTGTACAGTTTTTTGTTGCTATAATCTTTAAAGACACATCATTTCTAATAATGGCTGTTCTGTACACCGCTTCTAGGAAAAAATGAAAAGTCTGAAGTGGAACATCATGACATTAATGAGCTGCTGAATGAGCTGGCCCTTTAAATACACATAACTGTCATCACAAACACGGCGTAGTAAGTACAGACAACATAAACCGCAGAAAACAAACCTCGTGCTCACTTTCCCTCTCGTTCTATTTTCCCGTTATCTTTGTAAATGTTGCATTTTGGGCTGGTTTAACACAGCATTAAGCTAGACATGACACATCGGTGCACCACACAAAAACACAAACATGCCGCAACCCTAAGATGCCGCCCTTGGCTGTGCTGTGAGCATTGCAGGGAGGCGGGAGGGAAGGTCTTGTGTGGTTTTCTGTGCTGGTCTGTGGATGAGTCACTCGCTTCTGGGTCTATGGGAAGACATCTGTCATTTGAGCTGCTCCCCATAACCCCGCAAGCCACATGTACACACACTTTCTCACAATCACACACGCAAGAGCTGTCACTGGTGGAGCAATGCTGCCCCCTGTAGAAAGACAAATTAGGTTGAGTGTGAATGTGTGTACCTGTTGATGTAGCTTAGGGCCAGATAAGTGGGCTGCTGTTGCTCCTGCTTCTCCAGGACCCGCGGATCTGTGTCTGAGAGAGAGAGAGAGAGAGAGAGAGAGAGAGAGAGAGAGAGAGAGAGAGAGAGAGAGAGAGAGACATTCAGATTAATCACCGATTCATCACTGCTTCTGCGGAGGGTTATGTTGTGTGAATACTTTTAGTAAGTGGCTGACTCATACATCTATTCTTCCTGCCAGACTTGCTGATGGACTGCTGAGGGTTTCTCACACTGCCTCCTCTGTGTTACTTTATAACATATAAAAGCCTGGAGATACATTTCAGATACTTTCATAAATGGCGCTTTATCACACCAGCGCCAAGCCTTCTGTAATTTACTATTAATGCCATTCCAAATGCTACCCACGGCAGATTAATCACCCCCACAGTCTGAATGTGGTGAAGAAAAAAATTTGTGAGAGAGTGAAAAAACAACTTGCAGGCTGTCATGAATGTACACAGTGTATTGCCACACGCACACGCACAAGCCTTTTCCAGTTGACTTGCTAAGTCAGTCACACTACAGTAGGCAACTTCCACTGCCGGAGGGAAGCAGTGTTAACTTCAAAGCCCCACCTCCCACCCCCCTTCACTGGAAAGCAAGGGTCTGTGAGCATGAAAACACTGCGGGTGGCTGCATCTGTGAAGTACCAGTGCCATCAAGTGTTCAACAGGGGGAACATTCACAAGAACCCATGCTCTAGATTACAGCGTGTTTGGTTTATGCCATGGACTGCATGGCTATGTATGTCTGTGTGTGCACGACGACTGCAGCTTTACACGGAATGGTTAGCAAATGTTTTGCACGTCAGATCTAAGGGCTGGATCATCTCTGTGCAACACTTTACAACATTCTTCTGGACCCTCCTTGCATCTAATCCCCAAGTGTGAGTGTGTTTGCGTGTTGGCTTTCTTAGATCTTTGGTTTTCAGACTTTCACACCTCATAATTAAAAAAGAATGCAGACTTCCCACCAAGCGGGAGAACACCAAGAAGACCGGCAAACAAGAACACGACCCAAAGAGAAAAGACTGTTTCCACAGCTGCTGCTGCTGCGTAGACCATAGTTCTATACATGGTTAAGTGTCTTAAACGCTGGAGAAGCTCGGTGAAGAAACGGGATAGCAGGGGTGTGCATCCATAAACACACATAAATAATACACAGGCTCACACACAAACACACTCATCTGAGGTGGTCCACTCAGGTGGTCTTTGACAGTCTTTTATAGCTGAGCCTTAATAATCCTACCTGCTGCTCTGATGCAGGGACCAGAACCCTCTGCATGCCCAAGTGTGTATACACACACACACACACACACACACACACACACACACACACACACACACACACACACACACACACACACACACACACACACACACACACACACACACACACACACACACACACTAATGAGTCATGAGATACAAATATGTCTGACCGCAATAAAACCGTAAATATCAGTAAATAGTTTTTTGGTTTTTTTTAAAGTAAAGAGCATAGCAGCCATTTCCAGTATGCCCCTTACGTCCAACTCATAGTCCATACTCCAAAGGGTATTTCATTTACAGTCGTGTCACTAGAAAGTCTGATAAACTCAATTTAAAAACTTTAAATTAATCATGGTTTGTAGAATAAGTAATCAATGCAATTAAGCATTGTTTATTGTTATGTTATTGTGGAATTTCAAAGGACCCTCCTTCAAGAATTTCCATCTTCAATAATAAATCCAAGAGTCCAACTTGCATAGTCACAAGTGGTGGGGGGGGTGGCTCTGCCAGGTGCAGAGAGAGAGAGAGCTGCAGTAAATGTTCACTGGCTTTACGACTTCTGTTCACCTAGCAGGACAGGAAGTTAACTAACACACTGCTGATCCTGTCGCTGGGGCAATAGGGGAGCTGAGCGAACACACACACACACACACACACACACACACACACACACACACACACACACACACACACACACACACACACACACACACACACACACACACACACACACACACACACACACACACACACACACACACACACACACACACACACACACAGTAAGTTTAAAATAAGTAAATAAGTTTTTTCATTTAAGCTACCAAGAACACTAATGCACAAGTGAGTGTCGCGTCTTGTGTGTGTGTGTGTGCTCATGATGTCCCTGTGCATGTTTGCTGCTTGTCTGTGCCATTTCAGGGTCTTAAGGGTCTATAAATATCTCCCTAATTAGCATTCCTGTCATAAAAAAAAAAAAAAAAACAGCAACCAATCAACACTCTACTCACTTCAACGCAGACGTCCATCTCCCAGCAGCAGAGCACTGCTGCCCCCTGCTGAATACACACACATGTGGATGTGCACATATGTATGGGTCTAGGCGAGTCTTTGTGTGTGTCTTCACATGTGTGCATGTTTTGAAACCAGGCAAAGAATGCATGGCTTGTTTTGCAGACTGCTAATTAAGCCACAGAGAGCATTTTAAAGTGTTGTAGAGCAGCGGGCAACCGGATGGAGGGAGAGGAGAGGAGAGAGGGAGGAGGAGGGAGGGTGGAGATGTAGGTGGGGGCAGACTTCTCTGTAATTACACTTCCCAGAGATTAGTGGGGCGCTCCGGCCCTGCGACTTCCGAAAGGCAAACCATGTGACTAGGTGTATGTGGATGTTTGTGAAGAGTGAGCTGAGAGGGTCTGCAGTTTACAGTTGGGGGATGCTGATCCACTAATTGCTGCGTTACACCCTGACAGGTCATTCAGGAAGTTTGGTGGACAAACACACGCTTCTTACCGTGTCACACGTCACAAAGTGGGATCTGGTAATTTAGGATGGATTGGACTAAGTTTATAAAACATCCCATGACATGTGTTTCTTTGGTATTTTATAACGAGTATTCAAAAAGCATCTGGCATAGACTCATTAAGATGGGCAGTGAGGAAACTACAGGATTACAACACATTCAAAAGTACAGCAACCATATAAAAACTTCATATATTTACTAACCACTTTGGACATTTTTAAAGATCTGAGAGGCTAAAACATGACAACTTTCATTACACAAAAGATTAAACAATTGTCCGAGTTGTTGCAGCATAGGTTAAGTATCGTTATGCTTCAGCAGAGCCTTAGAACCTTCCACAACACAATGCGGACCTGACTCGCTCAACATGTGCTCTCGGCTCAGCCTTTGATTTTAGGTCTAACACCAAATCCAAGTGAAGTCTGTCCAAACAGAGCTGAGATGTTTGGGATTTCCCTGTGCTTGCTCTCCCTCATAGTTTCCCTTTCTTAAACTTCTCTTTCAAATCTCTTCCTTGATTTTAATCTCTACATCCTCCCTTCCCCCCCCCCCCCTCCCCACCACCCGCCAGCTGCTCTCTGTTGAGGTAAGAGGCAGGTATGTGCTTGTGCAGGTGGCAACACGGCTCAGCAGCGCTGCTGTGTACACGGGCCGACTAGCCTGACATCATTACATTCCTCAGTTCTTACCTAGAGCCACGGCACAAAGCCCTCGACAACAACCAAACACTGCTAAACACAGTTCACATCACCAATTTCCTCCTCTTATCTAAACACTACAGGTATGTCATTGGATGAGGTCATCACTGTAGACCCACATATGACCTAATTTTCTCACGGAGAAGATCAAGACAGGCTGTGTTCACCACGATCTATTGTGTGCTGTGTAAAAAAAGAGATAAGATAAGATACATGCTGAGATCATTGAGATACATTGAGATACCGAGATGAAGAGAAAAGTTTGACTTTTTTTTTAAAGATTTCCAGAATTTAGGATATACCAACACTAGAGGGCAGCACAATCTACGCTAATTACCAAATTTGTCTGGGACAGACCACCACTGATTTGACCTGAAAGATCCACTGACTCACTTTAACCGCTATTTCCGTCTGATAGCACCAGCCTTTTGTCACCTCAGCGTGGATTATCTGACATGTAGTATGTGCCTGCTTTTTCATAATCTGTTTGCACACTGCAGGATGGAGCAAAATCAAAGCAATCTGTTATCTACAGAGCCTTAAAAAGCTTATCTGGCATTGCACGTGACGGAGCCTGCATGCTGGATCAAATTAGCTTATCTTCTGATTGATTGTTGCTCACACTTGGCTGCACCATTTCAAAACTAAAAAGGGGGCGTGGAACGCTCGATGCCGGACCACTACTCTCCTTCCACTCTCTCACCTCAATCCCTTCCATCTGTCACACTCATCCACTCAGTAATTGATCTAGGAGTCGTATTGATTAGGTTTTATGTGTGATCTTGACGCTGCCAAGGACCAGCAGAAGCTGGCAGAGGGGAAACTCATTAATCCGAGTGATCTGAGTGGGGAACGGCCTTTCTGCTCTGCTGACTGTTAGGGTCAAAAGGTCTAGCTAGGAGCCAGATGGGTGCATATATCAGGGAGCGCCTGAAAAAACAAAATCCATTCTTACAATTTTGTTCTTTAAAACGTGTTTTTTAAATAGATACTGGTTGGTTTGGGAAAAAACAAATGTACACATGGCCGGACGTTAAACCCATTTTGATATCCTCCCTCTTCTTGGTTAATTTGTAACGGCTCCATCGAGCATATGGTCTGATTAAGCTCGGTTCACATCCCCGCCACCCCACCACTCTCTCCTCACCCACAAAACACAGTCCCACAAAACTGATTTGAACCTTCATGTTTTTTTTTTTTAATGACAGCACATCAGTCCCATCCAGCATGCGACATGACATCGCGCATCCCTTTCACAGCACGCTTCTCAAGAGCGCTCTTTGTTGGTGAGACAGCAGGTGTGCAATAACTCAGCCAATATATTGCCTACTGCCCCCAACCCCTTTAGAGACAGCCAGTTGCCATGGAGACTAGCTCCAATGAAGCATCCATTATATCACCCTCACCACCTCAAACATCCTCCTGAGGATGGATACACACTACTAATAATGATTAGCCCTGATTAACTTTACAACATTGTATTGACACCTTTAGTTAGCCACACCTTCATTCATTCTTTTCATACTGTCATCTGCTATAATGGATTAAAGGTTAATCTGTTGGTTTATTCAAACATTTTGTCTTTCTGAAAAGGGAATAATGTGCTCCTAAAAGCAACACTTAATTAATCCTTTGCAGTAAATAAAACGATTACAGCAGCTGCAATCGCAGTCACATTAGATTAAAAAAAAACACTTGACAAAGAACACTGAGGCATCTTAAAATAAGACATACTACTACTACTACTACAATAATACTACTACACTGTATCTGAATGACTTTTCCCAGTTATATCAGCACAATAGCAGAGAACATTTTCCACCATTAACAAAGCTAAGGAACTTATTTTCATATTTAATGACTTGCCTGCATTAAAGTGTCATTTCTTTTTAAGGGACTGTATTTATAATAGGGTTTAAAATGTACCTATTAATTACCAATAATACAAAATAGTATTATTATGTCTTTATTACTAATACTTAGCAATAAGCCTACTTAAAATACTTTAAAATACTTGCATTCGTTTTATATTATTCCCTTTCTCTGTTGTCAGTGTTGACTGAACATCTTATAAGCGGAGCAACAAGTTGAAGCTTTCGCAGGAGGAAGAAAAGTCAAATCATTTCGGTGAAAATCTGCATCCACTGAGGTTAGACTAATGAAGTGACACCAACACTAAGGAACCGCGTTGACTAAAAAGGTGATGCGTTGAGACACCTGAAGCGTCCAAAAGCGACAGACTTTTGGACGCTCGATACACACACGGTGCCAGAGATGCCACGGCTGCTGTGCATCAGGCCTGGAAATGTAAACAAACCGACTCCTCCGCCACTGTTAGCCGTGAAACCTCCGCCTCGTCGGAATGCTAGTTACACCTTAGACCTACGCGGCCCTCGGAGTCGAGTTACCGCTGTAAAAGGTGACTGTGATGGCTTGTGCTGAATTAAAACCAGCCGGGTACTTATTTCAAAGAGATTGAGTTTTTTTCCGAGGCATTTAACACCAGTGTTATTGAATAACTCGCTCTCCGATGAGCCTCGACGGAGAGCGAGCAGCAGGAATAGCGGAATGTAAACCCGAGCCTGTCTGCGTTCAGCTAACTAGCTAGGAGGCTAGCTAATACGAGCTAGCTGCTTAGCTCCATCTCCCCCCCCTCCTCCTCCTCCTCCTCCTCCGGCCTGACTCACCGATGTGATTGTCCTCGATGTGGACGATGAGCTCGGCGAGAGACTCGAACTGAAGACCGCAGCTCCCGAACCTGCAGGAATTAGAGAAGAAGGAAGCGGCGGCGATGCCCGTCATGGTTTCGTCGCTGGTGCATTCACCGGGTGGATTGGGGGGGCGGGTGGGAGCGGGGGGGGGGACCGGGAGCCGGGGTGGTGATCGAGGAGGCAGAGTCGTCGGGTTCGGGGAGGGAGCGCGGCGGAGCAGACACCGGGCGACCAGACAGGACAGCGGCGGACGCAGCTGGTAGGCAGGCGGGACGGTGGGGGTGGGGATGGGGGAAAGAGGAGGGCTGGTTGGTGGCCTGCCTACGTCACGACCTTCCTACCTGTTGGTGTATGAGCCCCCGGAGCTCTGACTGTGATGCCCTGACACACATGTAAAGATAAAGATAAAGATAAACTTTTATTGATCCCCCGTGGGGGAAATTTGTGCATTACAGCAGCTCCAGAAAACAGGGGACGGGAATATACTTATAAAAAATAAAAATAGAAGTTAAAAACAGATCAAACATATTTACATCATTTAAATAAAAAAATACAATTATGTAAAAAAATACAATAATGTAAAAAAAAATACAATAATGTAAAATTACACAGTAACTTGTTCTTAAAAAAACACAGTGTGTAGCATGAGGTGGTGATGTTGTTAAAGAGTCTGATTAAACAGTCTGACTGCAGATGGGATGAACGACCTGCGGTAGCGCTCTGTCTTGCAGGGTGGGTGTCTGAGTCTGCTGCTGAAGGAGCTGCTCAGAGCCCCCACAGTGTCATGCAGGGGGTGAGAGGGGTTGTCCATGATGGATGTCAGCTTCACTAACATCCTCCTCTCACCCACCTCCTCTACAGAGTCCAGAGGACAGTCCAAGACAGAACTGGCCCTCCTGACCAGTTTGTTCAGTCTCTTCCTGTCTCTCTCTGTGCTCCCTCCTCCCCAGCAGACCACTGCATAGAAAAGTGCAGACGCCACCACAGTGTCATAAAAAGTCCGTAGCAGAGTCCTGCACACTCCAAAGGACCTCAGTCGCCTCAGCAGGTGAAGTCGACATTGGCCCTTCTTGTACAGGACGTCGGTGTTGTGTGACCAGTCCAGTTTGTTGTTGAGGTGAACACCCAGGTATTTGTACGTCTCCACCCTCTCGATGTCCGAGCCCTGGATGTTCACCGGTGCGGTCTGGGGTGACTTCCTGCGGAAGTCAATCACCATCTCCTTATAAAAACTAAATCAGAGTAAATGTGCATGCCCTTTAAAGGTAAAAGAAACATCTAGGCTTAACAGACAGATAGGCAAATCATGGGGTAACATGAGTGTGAGCTTTAACTGTAGCCTACATCTGATTTTTCAATATTTAGGCTAGCCAGCTATTTTATGTTTTTAGGCTATATTTATATTACATTAGGCTATATTAAAAGAGCCTCCACCTTTAAGTGAGCCTGTCACTGTTCTGGTTTTGAATGATTTTGTAATGTCTATTTAATTAAAGGATTTCAGCAAATTCACAAATGTGTTGTGTGTCGTGTGTTTATTTTATGGGTTTAGGTTATACACTCTTTTTATTACACTGTGTTTATAAGAACATACTATCAAATGGCACTTTTCAGTGCTGCAGCATGTAATAGCATGCACCTGCAAATACGCAATAGAAAGATTTAGCCTAAACAGAATTACTCTGAAATACTCAATGGATTTCAGCCATCATCCAAAAATCATATGGTGTACATTACATTCATGAGAATAAAATAAATTGTAATACCCAAATTAAGTCATAATGTCCTATAGTGCTACATCTGACTAACTTGTGCCTGCATGAAATTAATTACTACAGTAAATGGTCAATAGCAAATTGACTTGAGCTTTTATATTTTTGTGTTTTCTGACTCCTCAAAGTGCTTTTTCACACAGCAGGTCACACCTACCCAATCACACACTGATGGCAGAGGTTGCTATTTGTAAAGTGTCAATCAGTATTAATAAGTCCCTTTCATACTCATTCACACGCTGCCAAGTTAAGTGTCTTGCCCAAGGACACATCGGAGATGTGGCTGTAGGAGCTAAGGATCAAACCACCGACCTTCGAGAGATGATGGACTCTACCAGTGATCTACAGCTGTCCACTGTCCCTTTAGGATCTAGAGCTTCTCAATGAATGGATCTGAGCAGTTATTCTGTGCAGATAGAGGTCAGCAGGAGGATCAAATTCTAAATGATTAATGTCACTTAAAGTCAGGAGTAGCAGCATCAGAGTCCCATGACTGGTTGAAGCTACAAATATGCTGACATTTATTAAACTTTTACATTTATCATGGCAATTAATCGCTGCATTAAACATTTTCCAAGCAGTAATATGCTTTTAATTCTCTTCAAATTTCTAGCATGCCTTACACAATTACATACAATTGCTTTTGTGTATGAAATGCTTTTTATGAAATTATTATATTTCAATGCCAGAGTGCAACTTTTAACATGTATAAAACATGTCAGTACTTTTCCTTGCAACTGCATCCAAACATACATATTGGAATTTTTTTAAATTTGAAAATCAGTCATTGCTTGCAGAAATTTAAATATGTGTTACATATTTTCCATCTCTGACAAAGTCATCTGATGACTCTAAATAAATGGATGAATTTCTGTCTCTGTGTGTATTAAGATCTAGCAGTTTCACAGCATTGACAACAACATCTATTACATCCATAAAGTTTACAGATTAATGTTGTCTTAGGGTTGTGTGTGTGTGTGTGTGGCTCCCAGAGAGAGGAGAATGTCTTTAAATCACTGTGGATGGCTAACCAGGGCCGGCTGGCCTGCACTGGACCTGTTAATCGAGCGTTAAAACAGCCTGTCATAAACCACTGGCCAGGGACTTCAGCAAACAACTTTAGAACCTAGGAACCGACTCACTCTTTTTCTGACAACCCTCTATCTAGCCAACTGTATAAAACACACACACACACACACACACACACACAAATGCAAACCTTCACAACTACAAGTTCATACAAACTATCACAAAAATGTACACTCACACAAACACAATGACATCACACACACCACCACACTCTCTCACACACGTGTACAGTATAGAAACTCAATGACTTCATCAGCAAAGCACAGATGTTCTCTCTTACCATCAGGTAGACACACACTCAACATAAACACACACACACACACACACACACACGCACACACACACACACACACACACACACACAACACTTGGTGTATCAGAGCTGTGACAGTGACGCAGTTCCTAGCACCATTACGTAAATGAGAAGTGGTAGCATGTGTTGTGAAAGGCAGGGGAAGAAGGGAGAGACACAGAGAGAGTTTACAGAGCATGACTTCATCTGATCTGAGGTCTGTGGGTGGTGCACAGCGTTACAGATTGATTTCAAACTAGTGCAGCTTCTTTGATTAGCAGCTTTACGCTGTCTCTGAACGATGTCAGACCAGTCAGTGTGAGGACCAACAATATGTGCTGTGCCTAATATTGTCCAGAGTGGGTTAAAAATGACAAACACCTGTACCCCTTAACATGGATCCGCATGTTAAGGGGTACAGGGTTCCAATTAGTTTTTAAGTCTTGGTACTAGATATAGTGTTAAACAATCAAACCAGAAAAAAATGGCAAATAAGTCTGATGTGTGATGTAGCTAAAATGAGGATAATGTAACATACAAATCGAGGTCAGTAAGTTTGTTTGACCGTTGACCTGAAACCCAATAATTCTGCCGACATGGTGACATCAGGCTTTGAGCAGGCAGCTCTCTAAAGCTCCCAGTCTGGCTGTTAAAAGCCATGCTGAGGTTAAGATGCCTGATGCTAATGGCTGGTAGAGTCACTGAGTTATGGGGGCAGTTGTAAGCTCAGTGGCATTGTCTGCTCCGAGGCTCCAGCCAAAGACTTCCTGGCTGCCGTCATACACTTTTCAGTGTGACTGTGCACTCACAGGCGTGCACACATGCGGAAAAACATCCCGTATCTCCACTGAAAACAAAAACTCCCATCAAGAGCTCAAAACACTGAGTGACATCACCACAACTTCCTGTTTCTTCTTGTTACCATGGCTTCCATAATTTGCATACTTTAGGCGATTGGTGGATGATGAGTCAGTGGGGTTTGGTCTGGTTTTGTACTTCAACCACAACAAAACAATATTCCTCTGTTCAGCCCCTGCCAGGCTGGTCGCCGGAAAGCTTGACCAAACATGGCAGAGATATAACTCCATGGTTAAGCTTGGGAATGAGCACAGTCTTTACTTTTAGTTATGGCAAGTGAGATTTTATGGAATCACAGAACTCACCTAAAACTATTGGAAAGCGATTTTGTTTTAGTAATGTTTATTAAATCAAATGTACATTGAATTGATCAAATCTCTCCTAACTATAAAAAAAAAAAAAAATCTATAAAAACTAAATCAGAGTAAATGTGCATGCCCTTTAAAGATAAAAGAAACATCTAGGCTTAACAGACAGATAGGCAAATCATGGGGTAACATGAGTGTGAGTCCAAGCTTTAACTGTAGCCTACATCTGATTTTTCAATATTTAGGCTAGCCAGCTATTTTATGTTTTTAGGCTATATTTATATTACATTAGGCTATATTAAAAGAGCCTCCACCTTTAAGTGACAGGCTCACTTAAAGGTGGAGGCTCTTTTAATATAGCAAATGTGTTGTGTGTCGTGTGTTTATTTTATGGGTTTAGGTTATACACTCTTTTTATTACACTGTGTTTATAAGAACATACTATCAAATGACACTTTTCAGTGCTGCAGCATGTAATAGCATGCACCTGCAAATACGCAATAGAAAGATTTAGCCTAAACTGAATTACTCTGAAATACTCAATGGATTTCAGTCATCATCCAAAAATCATATGGTGTACATTACATTCATATAAAAAAAAAATCCACCAAAGCATAGAACCTTTTACATTAGATCTTCTTAAAAACAAAGCAGAACAACTTCTTCAACTGTGCGTCAATGCCCCTATATTGTGTCAGGATGTAGTGAAACTCTTTGTTCGTCTTATGACTTATGACGTCATATCTAAAACACAATGACTATCAGTGTGAGGACTGTGGATGTGTTGATGGTAAAATAAACACAATGTACCTAAATGTGTTAAATATTTTAGCAAAAGCTCTTCACTGCTAAACTTGTAACTATAAATTGTAAATTGAATTAAATGGAATGAACAGCAAACAGCTTTTAAGATAGATTTTGATCATACGCCTGTGAGATTACAAACTTGACCTCCTTTATTTGTTTTACTTTTATCGCCTCAAAGCATAACTATGTATTCATTATGAGTATTAATTCAATGCTGTCAATTGATTGTTGGCTGTCTGGTTTAAGCTGCCTGTGCATATTTCTTGAGTGGATGTATGTTGACCAAACTTCAGTAAGTATCGTTAGTAAGAATCAATCTGATTGGCCAAGACAAAAGTCTTAAACTGGCTTCAATAATTAATAGTCCGACAATAATTTACAGGCATAGAAAATAAAAAAGTTATTAAAGAAAACCAAACTAAGTAAAAAATAGGCCAAAATACAAAAGGAAAGTATGTTTTTCCAGTAGGTAATTATAATAGAACAACATGTAAAAAGCATCAATGATAAACATATTTATGCAAATAGAGGGCTTTTTAAATTCTAAACATACAAAAAAAGACTAAATGTAGGTCTTAATATGTAATACCCATAACGTTCAGTGCATGGATACATAACAATCATTTTACTATGCAGGGTAATATTTGACAGAGCTAGGTAAGCAGTGTGTATACAAACCCTTACATGACCTATAACTCATCATGTATGGGTATGCAGATTATTTTTTATATTACTAATATAAAAATGTAATTCAGTCATAATTCATTATATTATTAAAATAACGATGGTTTTCATTGCCATTACGATTGTCATTTTTATTATAGGCTAATTATAGTGTGGATTATTATTATTATAGGCTATTATTATTTATGGTGTTTTCGTTTTTGTCCTGACATGTCAGATAATTTGTTTATTAAAACTGTAGGCTATTTACGATAATAATGAAGACATTGAATAAACACTTACTATTAGAGCCTATAGGCTCACTATAATTGTAGCCATTATGTATTCTGAGATTCATTTATCGCGATCTACCCCAGGATGAAGTCGAAGCACGGACTGACTCAAGAAGTTTTTAATCTTAAAATAAATAGAGCGACATCAGAAATAGGCTGTAGAAAAGTTTCGACAAGAGAAAAACCTCGGGGCTGTTGCTTATTTGACGCATGTAGCCTAACTCGATGCAGACGCTGGGACGTCCCATTTCAGACAGACACAGTAGGGAGAGAAAGAGAGAGAGACAGAGAGAGAGAGGGGGGGGGCTATTTCATCCGCCCACCCTGCTGTGCCCCTCGTCCCGTCACGTTGCTACCGGTGTGTTTGACTTGACGTGACTGTCTGTCCGTCGGTTTGGATCCTCCACCATGTTACTGTCCCGTTCGGTCCGCCCCCCTCCCTCCCTACCGGCCGGTGTCGTAACCCCGCCCCCCTAGATCCCTCTCTCCGTACGGGACCGCAATGATTTAGAACTTCAGGAATCCCACGTGACGTCATCGGGCGGGTGATGTAATGCTTCTGTAAATAGAACGTATTGTAATCCCGCTCCAGTCCAACGTGGTTCCTCTCTGGAGCGCCGCTTGTCCCTCTCTACTTGAAGGTAAGCCTCCACGATTTGCTTTCATTCACAAAAAAACTTAAAACCACGCAGCAGGCGTACTCCTTACTCTTACGACTGTTTGTTGAATCTACCCCCCCTTTTTTGACGATTTTCAAATCATTTTTCAACGCTACTTTAAAGTTAACGGAGAGAAGTTTTTGGCTCACTGTCCCGGGTGAAGTCTCATCACTGCGTCTATTTGGGGGTGTGACAGCACTCTCCGTTACAGCTGTGCCGGGCTTGTTTATGAGTTGAACAGGTTGCTTTACGGAGCGGTAAGAGAAGACACACGCACACCGGCATTTCCATTTGACACATGCCGGTACCGACTGCCCGCTTGCCGGAGGACTTTGCCGGTCAGAACCGCTGCTCGATGTGAGTAGTTGGTATTCATTTAAGCTATCAAACATGCAACTTTGGAAAAGTAGCATAAAGTCTGCTCAATTCAAAAGGTCTCGATTGTAGATGTTTAACAAGTTCCTGTGACTTTTAAACTTGCGTGTAATAGGCTGTATTTCTATTTGTCTTTACCCTACATTAATGACAAGGGGGGAAGGAGGGGTATAAAGGCAACAACAACAACAAAAAAGTCGTTGCCCCGATTAAATAATTTTTCCTGTAACGCAAATACATTAATCCTTCTTGAATTGGCAACATGTTGTCTGCTCCCTTGTCGGATTTATGTATTAAGGGTGACGTCATTGTGCATTGATGTAACCACTCTGACAGAAGGTTTTTCTGAAAATGTGCTGAGTGTGCTCCTCTTGTACAAGTGCTGCTAAAAATGGGAAAAAAAGAGATTTAGTGCCAAATGCTGCTGAAGATTAAGCTGATTGGTCTTATTGATCTGGATCTTTTTGATCAAATCATGAAGTATTGCATTATGTAATATCATTGCTGCAGGGTATACAACATGACCTGCAGTTGTAAAACAAGAACGCCGTTAGTCTTTTTCCACTCTTTCGTTCAGTGTTGGTGTTGTTGTGGACACTGTTTCCTTATTCCGTTTTGTAACAAACACACACACACACATGCTGACACAAACCTATGAAGTCACCTCTACATGGCGGGGGTTGGAAAATGGGGGCAGAGGCAGGTTCAAACCTGTCGGGAGGAGCAGGCCCTCCCTGTGCCGCCTCCCTCCCTCATTCCTTCTCTCCTCAATTCATTGTGTCATCCTACTCTCTCTTTCTCACTGCCACTTGCCCTTTCCATTCCCCTCGCCATCCCCCTGTAATATCACCCCCCCCCCCCCCCCCCCCCCCAATCACACACACACATACTTTCCATTTCTTATGGAAGCATGTACTTTTGCCCTTTCTCTCTCCTCGCTCCTGTCTTTGGCCCTCACTCTTTCCCATAACATCAGGACCCACTTTACTGTATTCTCAGCGATTTCCGCTCACCCTAACTTTGAGAGCGTATGTGTTGTGTACCTGTGAAAAACTGTCAAACCCACTCCTCATCTCCCTCATATCTGCCTTTCACCACTTCTCGATAACTTCTTCCTGTGCTCTGGAGTCATCATTATGAAGGAGGATGAGAAAGTCGAGGAAGGATCTCATTGACCTTCGGGTCCTCTCGAGTGTTTGAGTCTTGTTTGGTGACAGTCAGCTGAGAGGAATGCCTCAGGTCAGAGAGTTGAAATCCTCTTCCTTTGGGCTCAGCGGAAAATAAAGGGCCTGAAGCAAGGACCCTTTGAAAAGTTATAATTACCCCCCCCCCATCACTCACTTAATATGCTCACTGAAGAGCTAAAAGGGTCAGGCAAGGGTTAAGTTATCACTGTGCTCTATGCTGTGTTTGTGTTGATATTTTTACCTGGTGGTTACCTCATCTTAGATATTCTTTCATCACACTGATGTTATCGGCTGATGCTGTGAAGCCTAATTGTAGGAGGGAGGAAACAATTACACTATATTTATCATTAAGCTTTATACAAACCAGGAAAAGTGTGATCATGATAATGTAAGACCTTGATACCCTTCGGATGCTTACATGTTATTAGGATTGTGTAATGACTAGTTAGGAAAAAACCCAGATGGATTGGGTGTATTACGGTTCTTGCACTAATAAAAACGACTGCTCCCACTGGCACCAAAGGGTTCACTTTCCTCCAGATAATGTTGCGTCTCATAGTGAAACATCCTTCTTCACAGGCCTCTATCTCATTACACAACGATTTGACAATACAGCCTTGATAATAGGAAGATAACTGTATCAGGCAAGCTTACAGTGTGATGTATCTGAAGGCATTGTGTCTGTGAAAACAAAAAATATAGAATGGAGAACTGAAGGCTTCCACTAAGTGAGATCATCGTACAGTAACTGAGAACTGAGGGAGAAGTTCCCTGCATGTGTTCAAACGAGGCGGCTGTGTAATATGTTGTTCTTGCTTCCCTCTGTTTCGCAGGCTTGTGTATGACATGAATGACAAACAGGACAGGCCTTATGTGTGCAGCGCTCACGGCTGCTCTCAGGTCAGTTGGGTGCAGAATCTGTGTGTGTTGCAATGTTACAGCTTTAAGGAAAATTCATTTTGCATGGAATAAATATTGAGTATAATTAAACTTCAATAAGGAATAAGATAATTTATTGCAAGATGTTTAATAAAATGCTTACATTAGGGGGGGAAAAGTTATTATTCATGAGTGTTATTTAAGGGAAAAGTGCCACCGAACACTATGTAGTTCACAAATGATAGAGAACACAGTGTATTTTTTGGGCTGATAGTAACAGGATTTTACAGATTTAAGATTTTATTCGTCGACTTGGAATGCTTTCAGGGCCTTGCTCAAAAGGCTAGTGGGCAATAAAGAATTATATATAGAAAAACAGTGGAAATACGAATTAGAAAAGGAAATACAAATCCCTAAATCTGAAATTATCAAATAGATTTTTTAAATATATGAGAAAAAGTTTTTATCAGAAAAATACTCTGCAATTATATTTGTCAGTTACTGCATTTAACAGCTGGATCAATAAGTATTCCAACATTTTCACCTGACTAACACCCTTATGACTGATAAGGGACGTCAGGTTCATTTCACTGAACATCTCATCTCATGTGTCACGTCGAACAGCTGCACTCGTCTCTTCATGTCTCTCTCACTCTGTCGCTGTGCTGTAGCGCTTCCAGTTAGAGGAGCACCTGATCATCCACAGACACAAGCATGAGATGACCCTCAAGTTCTCCTCCATCAAGGCAGATACAGCGTTTACAGGTGAGTGGACAAACCAACCTGTCACACCTGTTGCACTCTCTAAGTTTGCATGGAGATAATAATAATAATAATGTTTCTTTTCTTATCAGTCACTCAGTTGTGAGCGTGATGACTTCTTTCAGGGCTTTCAGCATGAAAAAGTGATGACTCCACGTTATACAGTATGAAATCAGATAAGCTCGATGCAGGCCTCCTTCCCTCAGATAGTCTGTACTGTGAAACAGAGCGCCTCCTGTTGCAACCTGTACAGTAAACTGCATCAGATTAGACCAAATATAATGAAAACAGCATCATTGAGGACCCCATTTTGATTTACAAACAGGAAGTGGGTGTAGATTTCAGCACAAACCACCCTTAATATATGAATGCTTTATTTAGATATTTGGCAAAGTAAGTGAGGAGTGCAGGAAGGATCAGGATACCAAAACACAGATTATCATATATTAGTTTTATTTCCCAAGTAACTAACAAATTGATTAAAAAACATTCACAATGTAACGTGCATCTACGACTACAAGTGTGTCTTAAAAGCTGGAACAAATGTTTACTACAATTTCATTGTCAAATTAATGATTAATTAAGGGGATATCTTCAGTTCGGATTTTTATTTTGTTTAAACCCAAAAGTTTTTCTTAAATACATAATACAATAGTTTCAAAACAATACATGTGCTTATGGCAATACAAAACAAAGCATCCAAAATAGGACATATATTAGGACAGTCAAGACAGCTGCAGAATACTGAGAAATAAGTTCATGGAAGGAATTAAACAACAAAAAAAAAAATGAACAAAGAAAAAGCAAAACAAAACAAATATACTTGAAAAAAATATTGATAAAGACACTTAAGATGGATAAGAGAGAACTGAAAAGGAGGTTTATGTGTTTGAATTTCCTTTATGAATGTGCTGATGGTTGTGTTGGTGTTGCTGTCTGAAAGGGGATTAGAGGAGGGTTTGGGTGGTGTTTAGGTTGTGGGGGCTTACGGGCTGCAGAAGGAGCATTAGGTGTTGTAGCTTCAATCATCTTTTTGTACACTGATCTAACAGACACTGATTGAATTTTCATGTAACTCTGTGATAAAGTTACATATAGTAAACTGGAAAAACTCCTGACCAAGTTAAAAAGTCTCCCTCTCCTTTCAAGGTTTAATTTTTCCCAGTAAATCAAAAAAGAAGGTCCTTCTGTCCAAAGAGCCGCCAACCCAAAGAGAATCTAATTTTTATGCAATATTGTGTCCCATGATAGTCTAAATGTCACTTAAGATGCTCTTTGCAATTTTAAAAAATGTCAACGAGGGAAAAATGTTCTGCAAAAACCACAATCTAAACCTCGGGAGCAGTGCACGCATCAAGGAATTACTGATGCTGTTGTTCTAAACTTCAATAGGATATTCAATAAAACAGATGAACTGTTATTTTAAAGTAAAAAAAGATTTTTTGGTCAGTTTCTTTAAATAAATGTTTCTTAATTTACTAATCATGTTGTATGTTACCGCTTTTTGTTTGTAAATGTCAAACAGCATTGTTGCAGCAATGCTTATAAAGGAGGTAGGATATGTACATAATGTCTCGAGCACCATCGTGATATCATGATACAGAATCATGTGACATGGTCTGTAAGCATAGAAACAGCTGTATCTGTAAACATAAACATAAGCCTGACATCTAACCTCTGCAGACACTCCTGCGCCTCCTCTCTCTCCCTCTTTCAGTGTTTGTGTCCCACAGCGTGTCACGTCTCCTGCAGGAAATCTCATGTCAAAACAAAGAGCATGGCTGACCTTTGACCCCCCCCCCCCCCCCCCTCTGCGTGTTTAGACGGCTCGTAGAGACAGACTGATGTTATCTCAGAGATAGACGGAGAGCATGGCTGAGAGGAGATTCAGTTCTGGGGACAGCTGATTTAGAGAGCTGAAAACAGAAGAGGCTATTGTGAAAAAAAGTTTTTTTTTTTTTTTTTAAATACTTGTCTCTCCTTTTTCTGAGTGTGTATTTGTGCAATGCTTCCAGATCAAACCCCAACACCAACAAGATTTCTGCAAAATTGTGAAGAGGTTGGTCTGTTCAAGGAAATCGAGGAGGAATTTCTTCAGGCAGAAGAAGAGGAGAAGAGCAAACAGGTATCAAACCAAACCGAAATAAGCAGAATAATTCTGATTCACAGCTGAGATCGAACTGAAAAAAACAGACAGCATGTATCATCACAATACTTTCTTTTGTTGTGATGGTGTTTGCTTGGCAGGCCTGTCACTTTAGCACTTTGAGTGACACTTTAAAAGCAGCCGGGGGCCCAATTAGACAACTGCAGATATCTGACCTGCTGCAAGGAAAGACACACCGGACGATCACATTCTTCCCTGTAAATAAAACAGAGACCATACACACACACACACACACTGATTTTCAATCCTGCTCCTTCTCCCCACAGACACTCTCTCACAATGGGCCATCTTGTATGACCCAGCAGCAGCAGCTCAAACCCCAGCTACAAATCCAGCAACCACATCCCCAGCCTCAGCACCCACCACTGCACCATCCTCAGACCCATCACCTGCGGCATCCCCAGCCTCATGGTCCCCTTATGAGCCCCAGCTGCAGCCTAGCTGCCCAGCAAGCTCTATCTTGCTCCCAGGCTCTGTCCTGCTCCTCAGCTCTGTCCTGCTCCCAGTCTGGATCTGTTATCACCCAGGCCCCTTCCACCCTAACACACTCAGGGTGAGTATGGTCATGGTACACACACACACACACACACACACACACACACACAGTTATATCTCCTGTTAATGCTGCCCTTTCTCCCTCTTTCTTCCTCTCCTGGTCTATATCTCCCCCATATTGTTTTGGACGTATTCAAACTCATATTCTCTGGCACAGTCTGGAACTTCACCCTGCATAATTTATCACTGCACTAATGAACTGTGAAAGGAGGGGGGGGAAAAAAAATCAAAGTTTTTAATTTACTGAGAGAACAAAGTCAGAGCAAAAAAAAAAATTGGAGAACTGCTACACAACACCCACTCAAATGCACCGACACCGCCCACTCTGTCCCTGTAATGCAGCCTCTGTTATGTCTGTTAGGAACCAGACTGGAGTCTTTCAGTGCCTGTGAAGCTTCCAGGCTCCCTGGTTATCACCCAGTTCAACACACAGATTAGACCAGTTCCTGTCTTTCATGTGAGCAGCTGTTCTTTCTCTAACAACACACTAATGATTTATGTCATCTGAACATCTTATGACACATACTGAGGGTTTAATGTAAATATTGAGCACCAGCTTCACTTCAACAACACTGTTTGATGAGAACAATATTTTTGTTTTTTGTTTCTGATTTTATTGGTTTTAGTTAGTTGCTGATAAAAAATATAATAATTAGAATTTGGCTTTCTTATCTGGAACTGATCTAAAATGTAGAACTGCAAAGGACAGCTGCATTTGGATCAGTATTTCTAGTTAAGCATTTATAAAATATGTTCATTTTTCATTAATTACATCCTAGAAACTAAAGGTTCCACATGCATATAATAGAATTTACTCATAAACTTTAGCTACTGTCAGGACTTTAACTTTCGCTTCCCTTCTCTTGTCTAATTTAATTCCAGTGGGACTTTTTTTTAAATGCATTTTAAATGTTTTCCCTGCTAATTCTACACTGTTGGCCTACTTAATTATTTTTTTTCCTGGAGCTTTCTTTTATTGTTTTTTTTCCTCTAGTCATAGTTATCACCTCATAAATGAACATGAGCAGCTGCATTCTTGCTTTTTAAGCCTTTTTCGGAGGGCAGACAGCAGACACAGACAGGAAATATGAGAGACGTACAACATGGTTTCTAGACAGAACTTTACTAATACATGGTCGATGCCTTAAAACCGTAACACCAACAGGATTCCTCACAGATTGTAGCACTGTTCTTTATACTTTGTTTAATAAAGAGGAATTCCAAACCTTTTTATTCTATATGCCTTCCTGCCAACCATCAACAGAACTATAACCGATCTCTGCTCAAATTACATACTGTTGATAAACAAAGACTCATATTTAATATATATAAGCTTATATCAATCCGGGTACCAAAAGTAAATCAGTGAAAGACTCATTTCAAACATCTGTCCATTAGCAGACAGGACCCTACAGGACAGTGCAGAAAGAGCTAGCTGTCTATTACTGTGAAGCAAATCAGTGCCAGCTTGCATGTTAGTCACTTAAACCAGCGAGGTGAACCACAGATCTTGTGTCTGACTGTTTCCCCTCATGTTTACCACTGGTTTCCATAGTGACCTAGTTTGAGATTGTCTGGCTTGTGGCCCAGTCGAACTGTTGTGGTTATCTTAGGAAATGCTGCTTTGGTGAGTCTGAACTTTGTTGTATGTTAACTGGGCCGCATACCCAAGATCCAGTGATGACATCATTGTCAATGACCTCAGCGCGGCCACGGAGGCCCACGCTGTCCCGCTGGCTGAGAGCCACAGCGGTTATGTCAGCACATGGCACCCTGGCTCCCCTATATCCCCTGCTGTGATGCCTCAGCTTCTCTCCTCCTTCTCAAGCTGTCACCATTTTCCATATTTCTCTTTTCTCTCACTTTCGTCACACATTCAAAGTTTCCATTTTCAAACGCCTCACACCTCTGTGTACACCTGTCTGCACACAAACAACTCTTCTCTGCCCAGATGCTGAGTGGTGGTTCAATCCATTTTTCTAAACTACATATTTCTCATTTTTCAATTTTGGTTGGTAGCTTTGTAGAAAATGATGGTTTATTATGCCCCCCCCCCCCCCCTCCCCCCCCCCCCCTCCCACCACCACCACCCATTTTGTTTCTGTACAGTTTTACCTGAGAGATTTCTTATAAGGCAGTCCCAGATCTAGCCAACACCAAATGGCCCAAAAAGAACCCAACATTTCTAGTCCACTTTTTCAATTCCACTTTTAATTCATTTAAATTTAGAAATGCACACAGCTGGATACCTGCATGTGGCCAACAGTTAACACTTAAATTCAGGGTTGGCCTTTTAATTTACTTCAATTGAAATATTTTGTTTTATTAAACGTGTTAGAGTTCACGCAGAAAAACAAAGGTGAAGCATTTAGTCCAAGCCTCAGGCACCAGGCTTCAGCAATTTAATAAAGGCAAAGCATAAAACGGCTTTATGATTCTATTTTTAACACCTATTTAGTCACATTTGTTTGATTTGTTTAAAATCAACTTGAATAACATGATATGTTTTACTTCTTCTAGGTGCATTTAGTTCATTATAAGCTATTTATAAGGACTAATACATCCTGCCTTAAATATGAACCTATTTTGGAGGAGCTGAATATAAATCAAAACCCCAGATAATGTCAAAACACCCAAAGTGTTGCTCAGTTAATAAACCAAAAAAGTTGCTAATCTTAAGTGAAAACAAGCAAAACTGCATACATTTCAACACAGTGGAGAGAAATAGTATGTTGTTATGGAAACAAGTCATTTCAGAAACAAATCCTGGTTATTCTGGGTAATCTGAAGAACAATAGTTATCATAGGACATATTTTTCAGTAGAAAGTTTTTCTTTTGAAAACTGCTGGCAGTGACGTTGGTGGATTACCCAGGGTTACTGGAACGTTGTTTCTGAAAACACACAGGCCTTCAAATATAATTTCTCAATGTTTTGAACATTTTTATCTCCACATTGACCTTTTTTTTTTTCCAAACATGTTAAATCTGTCTTGATCTCACCTCCATCTGCTTTTAAGTCCCGGCTATAAATGTTTCAACTTGCAACTCACTCTGAACCCAGACTAGTGAAACTTTAGCTGTCTGGTATGACCCGTTCCTCTCTCTCCCTTTGGTTGACCACAGACCAGTTCCCGGGCCGCTGTCCTCCCTCCTCCACATGAGGAACAGACACAGACAACCGCTGCCGGCCTCCTTACCTGGCACCCTGCCAGACCCTGCCATGCAAGGGGCATCTGCTCAGCACATGCCTGTAAGTAGAGGAGACTTGGTTTCTCACACATACACATTTGCATTCATGTTTGCATCATGATTTATAGATTACAGGCTGTAGGGGCCAAAGTGGTCAAGATCCCCCGAGTTAGAAATATTCATTGGAGACAGAAAAATTCACTTCACTCTTCCGGATGAATTAATCAAAAGATCCAAAATAATCCTAATGGATGTGACCTGAAGGAAAACTCTTTATCCTTGAGGTTATGTTTGTGCTGAAGCTTTTTCTTGTTCAAGTTGAAAGGTTATTTTTGTGTCACATATTTTTCCCATCTTCAGATAGAGAAGCAGATGTCGTGTTTAATGGGTATACCAGGTCCTGTACATAACCCCACCTGCTCCTCGCCTCAGGTACTGACCGGTCAGCTTTAAGCACTCATATTTACTTCCTGTCTCCGTGCTCTTTTCCTTCTCTCTATGGGAATAAAACACTGGTGGATTAAAAAAAAAAAACTGATACAATCCCTTCACTTCAGACTAAAGTTGATAATGATGTTCCCGGCATTAAAGTATTACTTTGCACTTTGAGAAATACACTTTTTTTCATTCTGGCAGAAAGGTTGATTGTGAAGATTTATATCAATATCATATTTGTACCACAAATATGAACATGAAACCATAGACTGTATAAAACATGAATGTAGCATCAGTGAGACAATATACAAGCACACACGTTTAGCTTGTCTAGCTTGTCTAGCTCGTCATCTAGCTAACATATTTCAAACAATAAAAACAACAAGAACGAAGCTGACAGTTTAAAGTCAGTAACACAATTAGCTAAAGTGAAGCCCGACCTCCTGGCAAACAGCTTTAACTTGCTAGCCTGTCTGTGAAATTAGCCTTAAAAACAAAAACTGTAATGTGGGGAGTTATCCCCTCCCTACTTTTTGGCTGGGAGCAGTGACTTCTTTGGATCTGATAAAAGTCTGACAACAGCTAACAGGCAAAAATTGTTAAGCGCAAATAGTTGTTTAGAATATAATTTTTGCTGCAGTTTTAGGGCAAATTAATCACACAATAAAACATATAAGTTCATTTGTGAGCTTTTGATATGCTTGATATTATGTTTTGACAGTGCAGTTTCCAGACTTCCAATGTTGATGCTAAGCTAAGCTAATAAAAATCAAACTACCTCTTTCTACTTTTTTTTTATTTTTATTTTTTACAATTTCATTACACTCATCTTTACTTAAAGATTAAAGCCACAAAACAAACTCTTTGGTCCTGCTCAGGATGGCCAGGAAACAGTGTGTAACTCTACACTTTAGAACAAACACACACTCACACGCAAACACACCCAGGTCCGCACCACAGGGCGACAAGCTACACACTATTTCTGGCTATCCTGGATGTTTTTATTTTCCCTTGTGTCAACATGCTTTTGATTTCTTGCGTTCTAAATTTTACATGTCCTCTACCTAGGTGCGTGTAGTATAAATTGTTAAAAATGTGGGCTATCAAAAGCAGCTAGAAAGGGAAAACTGTGAAATAGCCCTGCATACACACCAACACACACTCAAACACGCACAGGTTATGACTTCATGTGCAGAGCTTGTATATAGAGCAGCGAATGAAAAGTGGTTTCAGGTTTCAGAGCCGCTCAGGTCGCAGGTTCAAATCTCTCTCTCTTCTTCTCGTTTGAATGCACAGCCACAATAACTTACTCTTCAGACCCATTTCATTCAAATCCATTGTCATTTCATGTCAGCAAGTGTTGTGATTTTGCATGTCTGAGGTGTGAAACAGTACTCTGCTTCTGTAAAACCACAGGAAAAGTATTAACATGCCTCTGTTGTATAGTAACTCCACACTCAGGCCGAGTGGAAAAGTAAACGTTTGACAAGTGGATCACTGTTTCACGTACAGTTGTGCGTCTTCATTCACTGATCCCTCCAGACAGAAATATCAACGTAGTGTGTCATACAGTCTAAGGAGATCCATGATGTAATGGTGTCAGGGTGTTTCTATGTAGTAAACAGAGCTGAAACACTCGTGTCCCGTCCTGTTCGGTGTGTGTGTGAGGCTGTGCGTGCGTGTTTGACTGGCAGTCTGGCTGGCTGGTTAAGCTGGCACAGCTCAACTCTGTGACCTCATCCTTGGCACCCGCTAAATGTGCTCCCTTTTCTCATTGCTGAATGGTTGAAGGGGGAAAAAGACTGCCTCTTCTCTTAAAGAAATATTGTGTAACAGGGAGCAGATAGCATTAAAGCTAGGGAGGAGGAGTGGGGGGGGGGGGGGGGTGATGTCATGCTCTAAACATGACCTCCTCCTCTCCTGCTTTCTCTGCTGAGTGTAGGAGAAAGGTGAGATGAGTTTTAATTTAGCTCTTACAGTGTGTTTAGTCAGATGATACATGGGAATGATAAAGTGTGAAGGTATCAAGCTGCAGACGGCAGCATTCACTGGAACACATTAACCTACATATCCACAGTCAGAGTCACAGTTGTTGATAATTAGGAGAAATGGCGATGATGCACTAAGTGTGGGAGTGTAACTGAGAGCGGTTATCATTTTGATTTTGACGCAGAGGTGCGCTACTGTGGGAACTCGGGCTTGTATGACCTGAGGTGGCCTGTAGGTTAGGAGCTTATCTGCTACTCTTACAAATTTAGCTTGTGTAAAGGGGTCAAACACACCCCACCCTGTATGAGGGAGATGGAAAAATGTGTATGTACAATCACCTGCCCATTTATAAATATTTTTTTTTATTTAAACATAAAAGTAAAAAACTAGTTTGAATATCCTGTGGTGAATACAGTGACAGTAATAGGCAACATGTAACTTAAATCGTTTGGGAAAAAAATGACACTTTTAATTGATGTTTCATGTCAACATTAAGGGCTTGTTGCTTTTTACATTTTATTAACAAGGGGTTAAATAATTTAAAGTAAGTCAGATATAATAAGGTGCTCATATAGCATAAAAAACATTAGAAAAGTATAATCAGGGCAGAGAAAGAAAGAATGTGTTGGTCCATACAGTGGTTAAGTATCGCAGTCTGAGTAGGCCTGCGTGGTATGATACAAATGTTTACAATGTGCAAAATCAAAATTCAATACTGCTATAACAAAATGACTTACAGTTCTTTTCTTTGTACTTTTCTTCATGTTTCATACAATATCTGTGATTGCCACACGTCTATTTTCTCATTTAATTGGCACCAGTTAATCTTAAGTGTCTGATAAATTGTGCTTCAGCTGACTACCTCAAAGATGTATAAAAGTATTGCCATTATACCCAGGCCTCCATCCAATGGGGTAAAAAGTACACATGCTGAGTGAGAAAGTATTTCTTGTATACAAAGATTTTTTGTTCTCATGTATTGCCAAATACTTAAATTGTGACAATGATGAAAATGTGATTCCACAATCTTAAATCAGAGTAAAAGTCAGTAGTTTCAAAGAACTCAACTCCAAATCCATCTTATAATTCAAATGTTTAAATTATTTCTGTATTTTTTTTAACAGCTTAAATTAACTTGCAATGCACATAAGTCGTGAAGTAACTTGTGATAACGCTCCAAAGGAAATGCGATTTAGATGAGAGGATGTCAAAAGAAAATGTTTTATCCTTCTTTAAGACTTGATGTGAACAACTCTTTGTCTCTGTGAAAATAGAACTGGCTCACAGCAATTACAATTCTCCAATAGAACTTTTTTTTTAAGTTGATAGATACTTTAAAGTGTAAAAGGTTCTCTTCATTTATTGGATTTTTGTTCAACTTAAAATGCTCTGCACAGTGCATCACGTTCACCTCCGTTTTTTTTCTTTTCTTCATTTCCTCTCAGAGATCCAAACAGACACTGGGGCATCATTTCCAACAGCACCACCCAGGAATGGTCAGCGTCAACAACCCTGCGACATCCATGGGCCACATGATGGATATGATGACACAACGTCATCAGGCCCCTCCGCTACAACACCACCACCATCCTTCGCCTTCCCATCATCACCATCATCATCAGGCACAGCTTCCAACCCAACACATCCCGTACCAACCGCGATGCCATGCTCCATCTCCGCAGCATCTAGGAAGCCCCCACAGGCACCAGCTTCACCAGTCAGTGAATGTACCACACGCTCAGGCTCACCAATCACCTCCTCCCCATATGCATCAGGGTTCGCCTCCTGCACCTCCTCTGACTGTTCCCCCACAGGTACGATGCACTAAAATGATCATTAATCACCATGTATTCTGATCGGACAAGAGAGCATTCCATGAGTGTAGTTATAGAGTACATCAGCTGTATCTGTTGGCTAAATGTATTGCTCCATATCAGATGTTCTGGGTACCTGGTATCTCTGAAAGATGCCATCAAACTAATTGTCAATAGATTAGTTTATTAGTTGTTGCAAAGAAATGGTAACATAACAGACACATGTTCATGATACAGATTAGGAGGTCTGCATTAGCCTCTGGCAACAGTTCATTTCCAATCACGTTTTGGAACTAGTTGACTGGTGTTGAATTAATGATTAAAGGGGACATATTATGAAAAATCCACTTTGACAGTGTTTTTGAACATATATTTGGGTAACCTGAGTGTCTACTGACCCACAAAATGTGAAATAAATCCATCCGGTCCTTTGTTTGTAGTCTGGATAGGTCTTACAACGCGGAGAAAAATGCTCTGTTTCAAATTTGCTCAACTTGTGATGTCACAAGTTGGATTCTGGTCAAAAAATACACAACCCCCCTCCCCTGATATCTCCACCCATGGACTCCATCCCTAGCCTAGAGCAAAACTTTTGCACAGGTCTGCCATTTCTATTGAGGCATGAGGAGTGATATCTACCGGGAAAACTCAGAGGGGTCTCATTGCATTTAAAGAGACACACACACCAAAACGAAGCGTTCTGAGAGAGCTGGTTTATACAGGGTCGCAAACCTTCTCTGGTGCTTGATTCATGTTATACTTTGACCATCCTTGTACAGCACAGATGTTTCATTTAGACCACAGGGGACGGTTTGAAAAAGTGGAAAAGGGCTATAATATGTCCTCTTTAATACAAATTGTAAAAAAATAAATAAACAATATCGTGCCTATGGTCTTACTATTGTACCAAATAATAGCATGGCTGTAATTATCCATGCTAATGAGGTGTAACAGCATTTCCTCTTGAGTAATATTAATGACACAATACCTTCAGTTGGCTTTAAAAATTTTTTGATCTGTTTTGCAGTTATCACCAGTTGCCCAGCAGATGCAACACTCACAGTCACCCCAATCCCAGCATGCAGTGCAGGTTGGTGGTAGCTGCAGCGGAGGAGTAGGAGGCGGTAACCGTCGCAGGAGGACAACAGAGCAAGACCCTGATGAGCGCCGACAGAAGTTTCTGGAACGTAACCGGGCTGCAGCCACACGCTGCCGACAGAAAAGGAAAGTGTGGGTGTCCTCTCTGGAAAAGAAAGCCGAGGAGTTGACGCACACAAACCTGCAGCTACAGGTGAGACACGCTCTAACAGGTATACACACGCAACCACTATCTACACCGGGAGGATACTTAAGTGATTCTCTGTTTGTTTCCAGAATGAGGTCACGTCGCTGCGGTCGGAGGTGGGTCAACTGAAGCAGATTCTGCTCACACACAAGGACTGTCCCGTCACCGCCCGGCAGAGGGAGGCGCAGGGGTTTCCCAGTGAGTAAAACTCTCTACCCTGCACCCCCCCCCCCCCCCTCCCCCTAGAAACCTCACCAGCTTTTACCAGATGCCTGACACCGCCTTACACCTTGTACATGCTCACAAGGGAGTCTGCCATGGTTGAATTTTGTCTTGTTATGAAAAAAAAAAACCTCCTCAGCAACACAAGAACCCTGAGCTCCTTCTTAAAAAGTGAAACTAAGCAGCACTTAGAGTAAAAACTCAGCTTCTGACCCAACACTCACCAATGATTGGTACATGCACTTTTATTCCTGTGGAGAGCCAAACAGGGGGAAAGCACTGCACTCTTGACTCTCGTTTTAAAGGATCAGCTTTTTCATTATCACTTTCATGCTCATTTGATGAACCGGACCTTGATGGTATTTGAAATAATCTGGAGTGCAATGCAGTATTCTGGGAATGGCTGTTTTGCCTTGCATGACGCTAGCTTGCAACAAAATTCCGATCATGCACATCTTGCACACCAGTCAGGTTAAGGTTAATGTTCAACACTAACTGGACCTGCATGTGACCTATGATGAAAGAAATTGAGAAAATACTGCACCTTTTGTCTTCAGTGAGGGTAGCCATTATGTTTTAAGTGTTAAGAACGCTTCAGAGAGCAAAGGACGGATGCAATACTGGCCGTGTGTTATATTCCTATATGTCTAATGTTGTCTTTCTACCTGTATTTGTTAAAATAAAAGAGATATTTTCCTTAAATCTAGTGGCTTTTCATTCATTTGCATACTTGTTGTGCTCACAATGCACAAATCACAGAACGGAGAAACCACACTGGATTGACTGTGATTGACAGCTGTCTCTGTGTCCAGCTGCAGGGGTGAGCCCAGGAGGAAGTCCCACCCCTGTAGGTCCTGGGTCTCATCTGCAGGCCATCCAACACAACAGCATCTCCACCTCCTCGACACGGGGCACGACCTCCAGCTGGGACACCAACCTGCAACATACAGAGGAGGGGGAGGGTCTGGAAGTGTGAATCGCATTAGACTTGATGATCTATCTGTCATAACTACACCTTAGTCTCACTTGGATGTGGATCCATGTCTCTGTCCATTAAATACAGAAATACCACTAACTAATACAAAATCCATAACTGGTCAAAAGCAGCCTTTTCTGCAAGCCTGTGATGGTAACGACTGGGTAATCCTGTGTTTATTCAGAAAATATCACTCTGTTTAAATCAATTTCACCCTCGCCTTCTACACACTGACATTGCACAAACACAATCCTTTCAGTATATTTTGCTTCTATACTTTGCACTAATTTAAAAATCAAAGCTCATGTATTGGTTTTATATTTGCAACTAAGCTTATGCAATTGCACACCCTATGCCTTCTCTGTGACGCAGAGGTAGCTTATCAAAACTTTGTATTTTTCTACAAGTATTCAAAGGACAAAAAAATGTTTTATTTAGATTTCAAACCCAGGTTCGTCTCAGAAAGCCATTTCAGAAAATGATTGTATAGAATTTCCCCACAAGCACTTCTTTTAAAAACTACCCTGAGAAGGTAAATAGCTTAACATTTTACCTCACGTCTCAGTCCCTGTCAGTTGATAAAATAAACCTTGTTTTCTGGTATTGTTTTCTTAATGTCTGTTTCAAGTAGTTTTGATGAAATTAAGTAGTTTTATTTTGAAATTGTTACATTTATTTTGACACGCTAGCTATGAATGTTCATACAGTATGGTCTAGTCTGCCATCTAGTGACTGCTCCTGTTATTGGACGTTGACTATAATGGAGTGGTTAGCACACAGGATTAGAACTTGTTTTAGATTGCTCCAACACAAACAAATATATATTTCTTTATTTTTTGTACACAAAAACACAGTTTGTATGGCCTCTTGTTTTTTAATTACACTTTTAATTTGGCTAGTTTGATATACAATTAGTAAAGGGAAGTGTGCACTAAGAATACTTAATGTAAACAACTCAAAACGTTGACATGTTTTTTTTATTTATGTGAAGAGTGTTCCCATCTGATTTTTTGACTATCTGTTGATATGAAAATATTTTGTGTGCGTGCGTGTATGCATGTGTTTGTGATTTGGTGTGGGAGACACTCCACCCTGTCTACTCAAACAAGGGGACTGCTTAACTATTGCCAGACCTCATCATGACACGCAGGCAAAAGAATTGATGCACATTCATACTCTCTTACTTCTCTAACACCCTTTTATCTTCACCAGCCTCTCACACTGCATAGGCCTCACTTTAATGCACTGAGGATCGGCTGAGGAGGAAGAAGAAAAAAAAACGTTGATTTCTCCATATTTTAACCAAGAAAAAATACATGATATTTCAGGGCAGCAGGCCTTTGCTGGCCTACTCTGACAAGTCATAAAATAACTATATCATAAAAGAAAAACCCAACCTGAACCTCTAGAGGTTAATGCAAGCAATCATTGCAAATTAATTCCTTCTTTTTTTTTTTAGATAAATTATCAACAAGAAAACATTTATTAGTTCCCATTATCTCCAGAAATAGTCTCCCGCTATAAATTAACATTGGCTCACATAAAAGAGCCAATGGAGCCAGAGAGAGCTTACTGCTTTGGGGCAGCTGTGGCTCAGTGGTAGAGTTGGTCGTCTCTCAACCATGGGGGTTCAATCCCCTAGCTCCTTTAGCCACATGTCAATGTGTCCTTGGGCAAGACGCTTAACCCCTAGTTGTGTGAATGTGTACTGATGGACACTAAACATAGCAGCCTTTGCGATCTACCTGTGGTGTAAAAACTATTTGAGTAGTCAGAAGACTAGAAAAGCAATATACAAGCTCAAGTCCATTTACCATTTAGCATGTGCGTATGACAGCGTATACGATCCATAAACACTCAAATGACAAATTAGTCACATTGTTGGGGATTTTACTTCTTCATGTAATGCAACATTTTATGAAAAGTATAAAAGACTTACAGATGTGATACAAAACAAGTGTTTTTTTTCCCCCTGCCAACCAGCAGCCATCATTACAAACTGTACAACAACAAAAAATCAGACAATATGATGTCTGTGAACTCAAATATAGCACCATAGTTGAAATCAGTGATGAATCTTTCATACACACATACTTGCATTCAAAAACAAATAAGATGTTCAGAGACATTTGCAGGTGCAAGGAAATGAAAGCGGAAAGGGACAAAGAAAGCAAGAGGAAGTCAGAGGGATTGGGCTTCCTCTGGTGTCTGAAAAGGCACTGATGAGCTCAGCTGTTTTTTCTTGTCACTGAAAAAGGTCTTTTGTGGTCAAAAAATAACCACAACACAATCACAACACACCACAATCATGGTGGGATTGTGCATTGGGTTTGTCCACAGCCACAAGTAGGCATTTTTAATATAACTATACATCTGGAAGGTGGACATGATTCTAACTATAAAATATCAATATCTTCCTGTTTTGAAGTGTATAGATTTTATGAACGTATTGGCTTTAGTCAGAGAATCTCTGCATGTCACTGTCTCTGCGAATGCTGCTGTTGTCAAGGAAACGGTCACAAGGAAACTCGATGAGGTCCCCTTCCTCTAGTGGTGCTAGTCGTGCAGGTCGACTGCTTTGATAGCTGGTGAAGTCAGCGGACAGTGAGGCGGTGGCCATGGTGGGACGAAACGGTCGCCTGGTGGAGTACATGTGGCGCACGTGGACGGCCGACTTCCTCCTCTGCAGCCTCCTCTTCAGGCCCCGCCCGAGCCAGACGCCGCCAACGACGAGCAGCAGCACGGCGTTCCCAGCCAGTGTGGCCACCGTCACCAGCTGGAGATCTGAGGTCAGAACACCCTCGTCGGGGAGAGTGACCAGGCCTGTGCAGTGGTCACGTGGTGCAACCTGACAAACGGACCCACCCACCACGCCTTCCACACACACCATGTAAGTCACGTCTGAGCTCAGCTCTCGCAGGGTTACGGAGCGAGCCGTGCCACGGGTGTAAACGTAGCGGGGGAAACGGTCTGGAGTGCCAAACCTGTCGAATAGAATCCGATAGTGGACTTCTTCCAGGCCGGGCCCGAGTCCTGGCGTGTAGCGATGATGATCCCTTGTGGTCCAGTAGACGGTGACCGTACTGGACGTCACCTCATCCACCGAAACATTTGTGATGAAATGGCGGTTGAAGATACATGGATCTGTGATTACAGGGAGAGCCTCCTCATGGTCTGACCTCAGAAGATCAAACTTTCCTCTGGACTGGACTGTGGTGAATCCTGTGTTCGGATCAGTGGTGTTCCCGTCTTGGGTTCCAGCAGGACTTGGTGTAGAAGTTACAGGTGGATCAGTTGTCGTCACTATATTTGACCTTTGTCTTCCCTTTGCACGTTTCCCAGCAGCCTCTTTCTTTGGTTTCCTTCTCTCCTGTAAAGATGAGGATGCTGCCACCTCTGGACCCCCTTGGTCTCCCTGGATTCCCGCCTCCTCCCGACCTTGTTGTAGCATTTTGGCTTCCTCTTTCCTCATTATAGACCCATCCCGATTCCCACGTCTCAAATGTATACCTTCTGTCTCTACTCCCTGGCCTCCTTCATCCCTCTCCTTCTGCTTGATTATCATTCCTTTTCCTTTCACCTCAGTCTTCAACATCACCCCCCCTTCTCTGCCCTCCTCTGGACCAGCTTGGCTCTTACACAAGTGGGTCCAGTTCCCGAGGGGCTGCAGCTGGGAGCTGTTCACATAGTCCAGATATTTCCCCCTCAGAGTTGTTGGGTAATGACACTGCACAAAAACAGTCAACAATTTGCCCTGGGAGTGCGCAGCAGTCATCCATCTTTTCAGCTCCTCAAGGCGACAGTCGCACGTCCAGTTGTTGCCATGGAGATCCAGGTCGTAAAGCACGTTGTTGAGGGAAAAAATGTCCCCTGACAGGCTAGTAAGCATGTTGTTTTTCAGCTTCAGCACCCTCAGATGTGTAAGCTGAGAAAAGGCTAAAGAGTCCACATTGGAAATACGGTTGCGGCTAAAGTCCAGCTCCTCGACGCTCTCTAGAGAGTCAAGCAGACCGGCTGGGATTTCCTCTAGCTCGTTGCCGTCAATCAGAAACTCTCTGAGGCAAGACAGCCCCTTCAGAGCTTCGCTGTCCAGACGAGAGATTCTGTTGTTACTGAGGGACAACTTGGAAAGCTTCTTCAGATTTTGAAAGACGTGATTTCCTACGTATTGAATTTCGTTGTCAGACAGCAGCAAAGTTTTCAAAGCTTTGAGTTGGGAAAAAGTGAGAGCATTGCGCACGGCTGACTGCTTGTTGTGCGCCAGGTTTAGAAAGCGCAGGTTAGTGAGTTGACAGAAAGCGTTCCTGTGAATGTGCTGCAGTTTGTTGAATTCCAGATGGAGATAATGTAGACTGGGCAAACTTTTAAAAACGGAGTCCTGCAGAACTTCTATCGAGTTGCCATCAAGGCGCAATTTAACAAGATTGCCCAAGTTGGCAAAGAGCTCCGCCGTGATTTTGTTGATGTCATTGTTATTCCCATAGAGAATAGTTAACTTCTTGAGGGGCTGTAACGTCCCCGTGGGCATATTTGACAAAAGATTATGTCCCAAGTAGAGCTCTTCCAACTTGGAGAGCTTCTCAAATGCCTTTAGGTGAATGGTTTGTAGTTGATTGAACTGTAAATTCAGTCTCACTAGGTTACTGTACCGTGTGAAGTCGAAGGCAGAGATGTTACTAATGAAGTTGCCCCCCAGGCTGAAGATTAGCACCTCCTCGGACGTCCGCGCGCCAGGTTTTGGAACAGCGTGCAAGCCGCGGTTGGTGCACATGAGGTGGTGGGGGTGCTGACAGTCACAGCGGTCGGGACAAAAGCTTGGGGCCGGTGAAGACGAGATAAAGCCATTGAGCGACAGCAGAAAAAAGAAAATCCCCGCCAGGAAATTGCCGGTATCCATCCCCGTAGTGCGCCTGGCACAGCCAGGGACTGACGCAGCATTCGTTTTGTGTATTTCAGGTGAAGTCGCCCCTCTCCTCTCTTACGCTGCAGGTCCACACGTCCATGTTCCACTTGTTGTTCTGAGTAGTGGAGAGACACATCAAGCACACGGTTCCATCACTTAGCATCATCTAAAGCGCAAATTAATTTGTGCAGTGCGCTCTGGTACTGGCCCAGTTAAGCCTCTATCCCCCCAAGTGGTCATCTGCAGCGAATTACAGAGTTCCGCAAAAAGAGAAAACAGAGTTCAGGCATAGAGTGTGCACACACACACACACACACACACACACACACACTCACTCACTCACGTTAACACACACTCAAGTAGTCCCTCCCCCGCAACTCTGCGACCCTGCCAAAAACAGATGTGCACCAGTCTTGACGCACGAGATGCACGCAGCTAATCACACGCGCGCGCACACACACATACACGCGCACACACACACACGCACACAACCAGACTTTACAGTGAGAGAGAGAGGGAGGTTGAGAAAGCCTTTGACCGAGTTTCCTGCGCGCCCCCGCAGCCACCGGGGGTCTGAGATCTGGATTAGATCCCTGGTATGGACAAAACAGTCAGGAAGATTTCCTTCCCACGGAATCCTGAGAGAATTACTCCAAAGTCTCGGATTTCCTCGCAGCGGGGAGCAGGCAGAGCAACCCAGAGAAATAAAGTTGAACGAAATGCTGTGATTCAAATCGTCATTTGTTAGCTATAAAAATGATTATTCATAAAATAGCTGTAGCACAGCGGACATCCACGTGATGCATTCTGCAAGCCAGAGGACACCAAACATGAACATTGCTTACACAGTGACCATAAACGACACTCATCACATCAGCAGTCTGTGAAGTACACTATTTTCATGCAGCTCAACTATAATTTACCATTCTCTCATTAACGCGCCTGGCCGGGGCCATAAGGAGCACAGATGGTACACATTTGCAGATTAGGAGTTTGGTTCGTGAAGTGTGTGACTGGGTCTGACGAGGAGAGGTGCCAAATCTGAGGGAAAGATCTCTGACTTGAAAGTGGGGAAATAAATGCGGGATGAGGAAAGCATGAGAAGTTTGTGTGCAGAAATTTGCAGAGTGAGGAATGAATGTCTACAGTGTACATGAAGGTTAATGTTCCAGTCCAGTTTGTACAGCAGGAAGTGTTACTGCCAAGACATCTGAGCATGTATGGTAGCCTGCATGTGGTAGAACGCTTATTGACATGCACACAACTTCATGTTAGATCAGTGGTTCCTACTGAGCTCAAGCTTTTAATGACTACAAATGTCATGTTAAAAAAATGCCTAAATAAGCCATTGCTCTGAATGGTAACCTATTTACTTCTCTTTTCTCTTTTTTCCTCAGTTGAGTCATCAAATATGTTCCCTTTCTTCATGTGCACTAGACTTCTTCGAGTGGCAACACCCAAAACATTTAATTTACATTTAGTTTACTTTTGAATTCACCATTCAATTAAATTTTTGTTAACCGCTCCACTGCTTATTCATTAACTTTGGCTTTAACTTTACCATACAAAAAGTAAATGGATAATATTGCTTGTAGCTAGGCTAATTAAACTGAAAATGTATTAGGCTATATTTAACTTCTTCTTTTGTTTATACCAAAAAGGTGTATGGCTTATTTTAAACTAGGTCTGTCAGCATTAACTAGTTAACTGTGTAAGTTAAGGACTTAAATTAATGCTTTTTTAAGTCCCAATCAATCACATATTTAACGCTATATTGTCCCTTTGGGCGCACCGTGGATAAGCCCCCGTGTATTAACTGTTCCTTTGAGCTGTTTTTATCAAGTTTTTTGATTTTAGCTAGCATTAGCTAACTGTTTCAACTTTCAACCCTTTGCTTTCAGCTTACAGTCTAACAGTTTCACAATTTCAACTTATTCATCTTATTAACAAGTAAAGTAACAAGTACTTTAGCTTCTTATCCATTATGCTATCCTAAACTACTTTGAGTTATCTTGAACAGTTATTACTTCTTGGTTTTTAGCTTGTTTATCCAGTTGTTACTTTTAGCTTTTTGAGGTAGCCTATTTGACTGGTACTCTCAATTGCAACATTTGATGGGAATTTCAAAAAAAGTTGTATTTTTCAACTAAGGGAAGAATAAGCAGTCATAAATCACAGTCACACAGACACACTCATGCACATACAGATGCATTTCCCCTTGAGAAGCAAGGGAAGCAGAGGTTTTCTGTGCAGAGCTGTAGTGCCTTTCAGCACAAAGCAGAGACTCCAAACACTCCCTGATTGGACTCAGTCTCATTCATATATCTGTTGGAAGACTTTATAGGCAGACATTATAGCTGTGTATGACTAAGGGTCTGTACATGAGCGGCAGAGAGAAACACAACCCTTGGGGAAGCCCCCTCTCTCTGGGAGGTCATTTCCTGTCTAGGAAGAAATCTCTCCATAGTATCGCTGCACCTCTGCTTGCTCATCTGAACCCCAGGAACACACACATTGACCAAACAATCAATATGGCCTCACACACACTGGGACCAATCCAGTGTTTTTATAACCATCAGCTGGTCGCTGTCTAAGTTGAAGGTAAATCACAAAAACATGTCATCAGCGAAGATGGCCTTTTTAACGAAGCAGCCGGAATAGCCAGTTTAACTTTAATTGATTTATATTTCTGGCTGTATAAGAGTGAACGATTTGTTATCTAAATATATAAAGCCATCCGAGAGAAATGAGAGCATGAGATCAGGGGTGGATAGAAGTGAGCAATGTTAAACTGAAGCAGACAGATTGTTGTGGGGGAAAAGTGTTCTGGAGTTGACCCAGTTTTACAAAGAAACTGGCACAAAAAGCAAAATCGAGGACCTTGAACAGAGCTGTCTGCCTCTGTGCCTGCACACAATGAGGGCTGCAAACTTGTTTTACCAGCACATCCTTTCATCACCTTTTTCCCTCCCAGCGGGCCTCTCACTGTCCAATCAACCGGCCATATGACATTTCAGTCTGCACAGAGACACAGAGTATGTATGCGAGAGAGTAACCTAAATCCATCAGGAGGAGAGTGAAAGAAGGGCTTTTATAGTAGGTCTGCACCTGAGCTGCCTCTTTCATGGGACTGCCAAATTTTGTGTATGTGTTGCTGCATAAAATAAAGACGATCCAGGTCAGTGCAGGGCGAATTTGTGTGTGTATGCATGTAAATGAGACGCTGCTGCTGTGGCGTAAGTAGGTCGTCCGAGGGTGTTACATTTCTCCTGCACAGTCTTCAGGTGTTAAGATGATTTAGGGTGTGTGACGGCAAGGAAGAGTGGTTGTCTGGGGAGGCAGTCTTGCACAATTGATGGTAAGCATCATTATACAATGAGGTGGAATGTAGCTAAATGCATGTATTCTGTAACTGAGGTTTTACATTATCTGGCTCACTGTATTGAATCTTATGAATCTACTGAATATATTTAAACAAATACATACTATATTAAAAAAGAAAATGCTGTACATGTATTTTCTCCCAAATAGCCCCTTTCACAAAAGGCACCTTCTCTTGTCATAATAAGAAAAGTGCAGATGTAAATAATATCATTAAACAACAGAAAAGATTGTTTTCATGTCTAAAATGACTCCCTATTTACTAAACAGTACTTTAATTGTCTGCCATTTTATTAAGGGGTTGGATTTTGAGTATGCTAATTTTATCCACTCCAAAGTGCTCTTAAAAGTTCCCTATGGAAACAGAAAGGCAGTGTCCGTGAAGGCTACCATCCCATAATGCATTGCACCACATTTCAGAAGAGACATTTGCAGTTGCATAGCTCTACACCTGGCAGTGATGACACAAAAAGATGATTTAAAATTCAACAAAATAATCTCAACTAGCTGCTCACTATACAGGGGGGCCCATGACTTCAGTGATGAGCTAACAAGGGAGGTATTTTGGACAGAACCCACGACCCTGAACCTGACGACTAATGGTATGTATTTACACATGGGCTTTTCTGTGATCATCAGTGGAAAGGGCCTGTTTATTGAATGGCCTTAATGCTAAACAGACCTCCATTCAAGGACATTGAACCCATTTGAGAAGCTTGTAACTGTATCATTTCACTTTCATTAGCAGACATGGTTTTGTTGCAATGTATTCACTCTTTACTTTCCAAGTAAGTGGACCTAGAGTGGAGTCTGTTTGTCAACTTCAACTTCTGATGTTAAGACCAATCTGTTAAGCTTTTCTTTTAGAGAAGACCTTTAAGTTCTCAGAAAAGTTAAGCACTGATCCATGACCTCTAAAAGACAGCCGTTGAGGTGGCAGAAAAACTAAAAAACATTGACATAACATGACACTGAAAGAAGATTGGTTGCTCGACATTACAGCATGGTGTTGCATTGCAGTTCATGGTAGCATGATTCAATTAAAACAAGTAGAGCCATATGATGTTAAGATGCTGCTTGTATCAGTGTAATGAACAAATATTGTGACGCATGTCTAGCTTAGCATTAAGAGCTTGCCAGATGTACACAAAAAGGGATTCAGCACTGATGAAAATAGCAAACATGCACCTATGAAATGACACTGTACATAGAAGTGATGTCACTGTCTTGTATACTACACATGTAGACATATAAGAATGTATATAATATATACCCTGCAGGACTGGCGGAGTAAGGGACTAATGAGCCTCATACAAAGGCCCAACCTTACAGGGAGTTGTGCTGGTGGAAACATGTGTGTTGTATTGTATGCAGGGATCATAAAGTCTCTCTTTTCCCCCTGTGGGCCTAACATACATCAGAGAGAAAATGTGCAAGGGACACATCCTGGTAACATAACACTGCATGAAACTAGCGGATTATCACAGTAATCCATGAAGGATGCGCCACAATGAAGATGAACAACATGTTTGATCCTCCAACAGAGCTGTAATCAATAGGAAATGAGTCAAACTAATAACAGATTGCGTTGGTGTGTGGTAATCTTGTAAAGCCTGTGAGGGTCTATATTATGCATTTGGGTGCGTTTGAACTTTTTCTTAATTTCTTAAGGAACAAATGTGCAGAGACAAAGAAAAGAAAGTAAAGTAAAGTAAAAGGAAGGAAAAGAGGCAATGAGGAGGTTGGATAGTGTGTGTGTGTGTGTGTGTGTGTGTGTGTGTGTTTTTATGTGTGTGTAAGGAGAGTTTACATGAGCAACAGCTGCTGGGATCATTAAGTACTTTAGCTAAGTCTGGGAATAACAGATCTAGTCCGTGTTCATGTGCATTAACAGTGTGTGTGTGTGTGTGTGTGTGTGTGTGTGTGCACTAGTATATTTGTGAGTGCATGAGTGAGTGTGTTTATGCTCTTAGACAGAGATGGTGAAAGACTGTCCACTCAGTGAAACGTGTCTGCAGCTCCACTGAAATGTGGCTGATAGCAGAGATGGAATATGTTCAGTGTACTGTTTTTCCAAACAGAAAATGCAGCCACAATTTTAGGCACGAAAATGATATAAACTATAGAACAAGAGTGGAAGGAACTCCTGGGTCCCTGTGCTTGTGACCCTCCACGTACTAACTGCTCAATTGCTCAACTCCCCCAGGTGGTTCCAATCCAGGAATAGGAGAAAAGGAGGGAAAGATGGAGGGAAAGAACAAGGGGAGACAAAGAGAAACTTCTCCACGAACCATCACTCTGAATATCCACATTCAAATCAGAGCAGCAGGAGCGTGTCACACAAACAGCGCCGTGGACCGAATGGCTGATTGCAAATAAAACAAGCACATCATGCAATGTGGGAAATGCGTTTGCCTTTGCATTCCTTTCTGCTTTGGGAGAGCTCCAACCTCTCCTCTCTTGCATGACCTCCCGGGGTCATGTTTTGTCGTTGCGACCAATCTGCTGAAAAAGTCTGGGGGGGGGAGAAAGAGGGAAGGAAAAAAAAAGAGAGAGAGAGAGGGAGGGGGAAGGTGGAACTGTCAGGGTTTCAGTCGACCCTATGAGAGTTCAGAATGGAAGGAAAAGAGCAGGGAAAAGAGGAAGGGATGTACATCTGGAAAAAATTAGAGAGCATGCGATTGCCCTGTTGAAAGGGTGGAGTGAGTGGAGGGGGCGATAAGGGGAAGGAATAAGGAGAGTGCAGTGTAAAGGATAGAGTGTGTGTGTGTGTGTGTGTATTGCGAGGACAATGCTTTGATGCAGAGAGTTTGATAGAAACTGTCTGCATGCACATAATTAACCTCAATCACATAATGACACAAAGAGAACATAATGCCTCCAGATCTAAAGAATCCAGAGTGGCACAGAAGATAACACTCACGCTCAAGGACTTGGAAGTCTGTACAGAGCTGCATAAAAAAACATCTGCATGCATGCACACACACACACACACACACAATCACCCTCATGTTACACTCAGGCTAACACAATGCAACGCGAGTAAAACAAGAGCAGAGACAACGTCGGCCTTTATGACTCACAAAACAAAGTCGCCAGTCAGTAATTTGGAGAGCTAAGACATCTGATCTGCAGCTGTCGAGTCTGAGTTCCCACACACTGCTTTTGTGCAACATCGCCCTCTGCAGCTGAGGAAATGAAAAGCAAGAGAAGGCACCAGTTAAGTTCTAATGTTTAAAAGTGTTGATCCTTTCTGAAAACCTTTTTTTTCTGGTATCCTCCTTCATCATAGAGAGGTCAGAGTAGGATACTACTGAGAGGCTGAAGATGGGGCAAGTGTTTTCAGGCTAATAATGAAATGAAAGCTCGTTTTTATATATGAATGCACCACAACAATGTAATGTAATTGTATATGGTTAGGTTCTTGAGACATCTTTATTCTTACCCAATCTTGTGGCCCCTAAATTTAAAGGAATAGTTCAACATTTTGTAAAAAAAAAAAAAAAAAAAAGAAAACCTGCTTTATTGTGAAGAGTGAGATAAGGATAACTGATACCACTCTTATGTCTGTGTGCTAAAGCAACCTAGCTTAGCAAAAAGTATCAAATGGCAAGACTGATATGTTAAACAAGTTATAGGGGGGGGAAAAAGGAAACAAAATCTGCCCACTTGCACTTCTAAAAGCTCATTAAGTAACACATATTTAGTTTGGTCAATCAATACAGTACATTCAACACAGGACATTATGTCCTGTTATAAAATCCAGCAGGTCGTTTTAACTCTTTATAGGGTTTGGTCATGGGTTTAAAGTTATTGGAAGTTTGCATGTTGCAACACAACGCATGGATTAAACAGCCCAACTAAGATAACCTCTGCCGGCTATGGCGCTTATTAATGTTGTGCTTAAGTAATGCCTTTCATACAATTTTATTGAATACAATTCTGCTAAATCAAACGAGTTGCAGATCTCAAACTAGTACAAACCCAACACACACAGAGGGTCAGGGGTTTTTTGAAGGAAACTAGGGGTCAGTAAGGCCCCACACATAAAGCCCCCCTTGTTGGTTAATTGGCCTCAGGAGCAAAGGTCATGTTCAGCTGTGGAACAGGGATGCAGTCAGCATCAGCTCGAATGCTCCTACACTTTTAAAATAGATGTCCTCAAGTTGAAGGGAACTTTTACTCTCTGCTCTACAATTTGAGGGGAAATTGCATAGTGCATGAAGAGCTGAGTAAATGACCCATTTTTATTTTATGCTGGGAAAACCTCATTCAGACTTTTTCCTGCAACTTGTGCTCTTTTTTTTTTTTTTTAACAGGAATCCACATGGGCTCAATGACAAACGGCAGCGCTTAAGGCAAGCAGCATTTTGAGAGTACAGCAAAAATCTGCCAACAGTATGTGTTCAATGTGCAGTAACTGTATTCAACCTATAGATGACACTATAATACACAATCTGCTCAGTGCTAGTGTGTATTTCTGTGTAAGTGACAAATGGTGATAGGAATCTAAATAGAAACTCAAAGCAAAGACTTAAGGAGTGTTATTTATCAGATAATGATCTCACTTATGACGGTCTCTTCTTCATTTTTCCTTTGTCCTTAATAATCATGCTTGAAGAAATTGTTTTAAAGTCATCACCTGTGTATGTACCAGTTTACTTCTTCACTGCGTATCTGTGTGTGTAACCAGGCGGGGTTTGTCAGGTATGTCAAGGTGTGTTTCCTTGTACAATTGTGCACTGCTTTAAGGGAATCCAGCTGGTGTCTGGCACAAAAACATGTAACAATTTCCCTTCATTTGTGTATCCTGTTTTAAACATCACATTTCTGCATATCAGACATTCCTTTCACCTCCAAACACTGCCATTAGTGTTGCTGGCTCTAAATCTCAGGACACACCCAACCTTCCCTTTCAAAGACCTTTTTTCCCCTCTATTATATGTTTTCCCTTCCCTGTGTTGCCATAGAAATATGCCTTGGCAGGAAGTGACAGCCTCATGCCCATGCAAAGGAGGAAATTTGTTTTGTTGGGTAAACAAATTCAAGACATGAAGGTGGTTCGCAAGGACAATGGAGGTGAACAGACCGAGCAAGGCTTTCTGTACAGATATCTTCAGTAGCGAAAGTAGGGAGAAAAAAAAAAATAATAACCATGCTCATTTTGTTCACCCACACACTCAGTCTGTCTGGGGGCATTCACACAACTTCTCTCACTTACTCATCGTCTCGGCAAACAGTCTGCACTTGTTGGTAAAGTCGGCTTTTGCAATCAGAAAGTCTGAGGAAAAAGCACCAAACAATCTGTCATCAGACAAGCGAGACATACTGTATCTCTAAAAAACCAACTGGGTTTTATTTATGAACAAGCTGTTAACATCAATCCATAATAAGTCAGTCAAGGCATTTGACTCGTTTTTCAGCAAATGTGACAAATATCCCTCCACAGAGATAACAAAAAAGCTGATTTCCTGTGCCTTTATTAATACTCAACAAGGTTTTAGAGAGATGTTCACACAAAATCAGCAACTCAATGACACCTCCCTGACTATGGGAAACTGTAGGCCTCCATTAGTCCTTCTTCACTATTAGTCCATGGGCCAGACCAGAATCCGGTACCACTCAAGGTGGCAAAACTTGGTGATGATTTTTGAAAATGTCCATGTCTGTAGATCATATTTTGGTAGTGGAGTGGTAGCTGAGTCACAGTAACCAGGTCTATAGCTATATAGACCTCATTCACATTGATTGTTTTAAATTGATTCACATTAATCAGTATTCAAAACAACTGGATTGGGGATCTTGCTACATGACGAGTGGCTTTCTGACCTCTGACACCAGCACGTGATCCCAGCTTATATTAACACACAGTATAGGCCTATTACCATGACTTTACATAACTTTAACAGTTGAAGCTCGCATGACTGTCCAGCCATTGTCTGCCGCTCAACTCTCACCTGGTTGCATCTTTCATTCTTTGACAACATTGGTCTCTACGTCACTCAATGGTCCGTTCAAAAACGTTTCTGCCCAGCCCTTGTCTGCCGTCCCCTTCCTAGCGTCCTCTATTTCGATTGGCTTAGACGAACGTCAGTCACTCCTGCCCACAGAGTTAGTCCCGCCCCTTCCACGAAGCTCGCGCACTGAAACGAGGAGCCGAAGCCCTGAAGCCAGGTACAGTGTGTCTCAACACTGTTAGGATGCTGTAGCTTTCGCCACACAATCGTAAGAATGTTCTTTCATTTATACTTTTACTCCAGCGATGTTTAGACTTGTGTGTTCTGCCGGCTTTGTGTCGCTTCTGTTTGGATAAAGGCGTCAGAGTTGACAGCGCTCCTGTCGTCCCTGTAGCTCACCGTGTCAGTGCTCAAGTGAAACAACGCTTTCGATAGAATTATTAATGGACTTCCTTGTGACATTTGGTGCTGAATTTGGTGTGTGAACCAGTTTGATTATGTGTTTGGGGTTAATCGAGGCTGTTCAGCCTTTGGGACCACATGGGGGGGGGGAAATAGGCTATGAGACATTTTTCGTCTTCGCTGTGCGAAGTTTGAATTGCTGTGTTGGTAACAGGAACTAAACTGGAGGGCTGTGAATTCAAACGGGACACCTGTGGTTTCGGCTTGCGGAGTTTTCCCTACAATGACTATTTCATTTCACCAACCCGCATTTGTTTCGACGCGCACACTTATCCCCAGCAAGGCAAAGTGTCATTCTAAGTGTTTCATTGTATATAGTCTAACTTGAAGATAAAATATAGCTTAGGACATGAGGCTATGCTTGGGTTGTGATGTGACACATTCAAAGTTGCTGACAGTCAAGTTGTTCATGTTATTCAGCTCAGGTGAGATGCTACACCCCATTGAGGATGACATTATGTATTTCCTTTATTGATTGACAATATACAAAACAGGAAACAATTCTGATAATACTTTCAGTCATTTCTAAAGCAGAATTGACAAAATGTTGCCCTATAACTTCTACAATATGGGCCTACACTTTGTTTTAGCTTCAGCCTCATTAGTGTATTAATTATAAATACTTTTGTGTAATAGGCTATTAGTTTAAAAACAAAACCTTTGAGCATCTGGGATCTTCTAATGGCTTCTTTTCTTTTGTCTGAAATTGAAAACAACATTGGTTGTTGCATTTTTGCTGTTTGCATCCCCATATTAATCATTAACAGGTGTGAGATGACTGTGAGCCGTTCATCACCCACTGATGTCTTTAACCTCAGGCCTTTGTGGGGCTCGAGTGTTTTTTTTATACTATTGTAATTCAGCCCTTGGCCTGAGCACCTCTTAGCTAGACAGGATCATGTTATGCATGAGTGTTGGTTGGTGGCATCACTATCACTATGCCATTCACTGATTGCTTTTGCAAACACCATGAACGTATATAAGTCTACACACATTGCCAGCTAAAGCGTGCGTGAACAAATCTGAAGCCTTGAAGTTTTTCAGTGAGGTTGGTTCATGAACATCTAAAAAAAAAGTTTGCATGATGGGAAATCATGGAGGAAACGGATACAAGTAAGGATCTGGAATGCAGAAAGTCAAAAAAATGAATTTGCACTTATTTTGTTGTTTTCACTTAAGTGCTTTTCAAACCAAAAATGCCCGTAATGCTTAAATGCCTGTTTCATGATTGTGCAGATTTGCAGCTTCGAACTGGTTTATTTTGAACTCAGCTTTGGCTTTAATATCTTTGGGCTGTTTCTTTGAAAAAGAAAAGGACACTATAGACCAAACGATAAGTCAATTTAACTAAGATCTTATAAAAACAATCATTAGCAGCCATAGACTGGGTGTGCCTTGTGATTCAAAGAGTCCATGTGTCTGTTGAAGGGCAACGCACTGAAAACTGAATCCCTCCTGACTTCAGGGGGCGCTGTTCCAGGCCTGTCTCCCTGCATTTGTGTGATCTCTCAAACCAGCAGAGAATTCCACTGAAGCAATCAATGGAGTCTGTCAGTCAGCTGTTTTTTATTTTTTATTCCTTCTTTAATATTCTGGGTGTAAACATCCAGCGTGGCTGATGTGACTCACACTGAGTTATGTCTGTGTCACTCTCTCCTTTACACAACACCCACTTTAAAGCTGGTAAACACAGCGCTCCCTGCATGCCTTGACTAATTCTGCAGTGACGGCCCTGAGACTACCCTGCCCTGGATCTCTTTTTTTTTGCTTCCCAAGGTTTTAGGGTTTCTTTTGCCCTTCTGCAAGCCAAGCCGTCAGGTCAACACTGACACTCATGTAAAAATCATGTTCATGCTGTTAACAGCACAGCTCTATAAATAGCCCCATGTATTATGCCCCCAGATTTCACATAAAGAACAAACGGACTGAATATATATTCCTGCCTTTGCCTTTTTGTATCCATAGCAACCAGGGATTGGGCAGTAACAGAAGTGTCCCTTGTCTCCACAGGAAAAAGGCATTCTTTTTTTTGCATGCCTTTTCAGAATAAAACATTGGACAAGACTGCATGGGCATGCTGGCTCCTCATATTGTTCTCTTTCTGTCATGAGTGATAGGAAAATAAGTGACTGCTGAATGGCAGATTGGGGCTGCTTTTTGCTCTTTGATCACTTGCTGTTGCTCACATAATTTTCTCTTCAGGCATACAGGAAATACCAGCACTGAATTACTTTGAGATAAAAAAAAAATATTAATAAAAACAGCACACTCAGCCAGACGTGAAGTCAGAGGTCGGATTAGTTAAGTGCTAATGCTGCTAAAACCATGTGCTTCAGCAAATCTATTCCTCTATTTTTTTCATAAATTTCATTTAGGTGTTGAATGTTGATGTATCAAGTAGCCTGAAAATGTGGACAGATGCGGGTCTATTTAAAGCATCCTATGCTGGCTCTCAGCTTGATTATCAGTGGATCATGCACAGCTTTAAGGATAATTCTGTGAAGCCCATACTGGAAGACGATTTATTGGAGGTAGAGGCACAGATGTGCCATCTGTGTGAGGACCTCTTTGCAGTCCCAGTCAGCCTGTAATGGGGAGGATATACTGCTATGTGGATTGCTGTGTTGATGATGGCAGTCCAGCTGTTGTAAGAATGTGTATGGGCTGAAAGCAGATGGTCGGACTGGTAAGTCAATGTCTGTGTGTTTGTCGTGCCGGACTGGAAACGTCAGTCTGAGAGTTCCCGAGGCCGCGGCCTCTTCGTCTTGAGATCCTGTCATGGAAATTGGTGAACAGCAGATGAGGCTTTGCTTTTCCCTTTTAAAAGCCACAGGGCTTTCTGTGAATACACAATTTCTGCTGTACTGGTGACCAACACAAGAAGGATGTAATGATGCATCTGATGACTTGTTGTTTAAGTTGATGGATTGATTGATAGCAGCATTCCTGAGCAATTCAAAGGAAATTCCTATCAATAAACAGCAACAGTTATGTGCTTATGCTCAACCAAGACTGAACACACTGATATTGATTAAAGGCAACAGATGTTTTTATTTTTTTTATTTTTTTTCCCGAGCTGCAAGAAAATATAGCATTTCTGTGAATTGTGCACAGATTATGTACCAAAACAAAATGTGAATGCATACTCAGAAGGGCGCTTTCAGATAGGTATTATTTAAGAACATTAAGCATTATTACAATGGTCATCTGATCTATAGTGCAGCCTACTCTCTGATCTGCCGTCATGCTCTGCTACATCCACTGCAGACAGTGCTGTGAGTATCGTAACCTACTCTTGGAAATAAGAGCATACGCAGCTGGATAACTAAAACAACTTTTATTGCACAACCTCAAGCAGTTAATTTGCATTATATTTGCAAAAAACTTAAATGTTGCCACATATTTTTAAAACATGTAAACTGATACTGATGTACCTGTGATGATAGTCATATTGGTGGATATTATCCACTGACATATTATTTTTGATCTACACATGTACTGCTTAAAGAAGCTTTGAGGGAATGTGAAAGGTTGTTAGTCATTTTTGTATACCAAACAAACTTGGTTGCTATGAAAAGGAAAAGTGGAAGAAAATGTAAAAAGTATTTACATCAAGGTCAACCCTCAGGCTACAGATTAGACTTCTACAGAGAAGTCAAATATTATGTGTAAATAGCTTTAAGCCTGTACTGCTACCTTTAAAACTGAAGCCTTGCATGCTCACTTCTGTTCACTGGTGGACTTTTCCAGGGTAAATTAATATCTCCTTGGGTTTTTTTAAGTAATTTTTCATTATTTGATGGACGTCACTGTTGTAAGCCTGAAAAGACTTTCTAGCTGCTTTAAAAAAAAAACACATAACATTGGCAGACAAAGAAAGTCTATAGTTGCAGAACATTCAAAATGTCTTTAAACTGTATACACTCGATCAGTGAAGAAAGATTATTTCTGGTAAAACATGGGGATTTTTCAAGCATCATAAAAAATGATGTCTTTGGATCACTGCCTAGAAAACTTGATATAACCCCTTGATATAACCCCACATGATATCAGTATCAAAACAAGTCTTTCGCAAAGAGTGACTGGACATATCTGTACCAACAGGAAAAACACAGATGAAATATGTTAGGGGGAAAAATAAAACGAAAGAATGACCAAAGTTGGAATTTTATTCACCATGCATAGGTCGGCTGTCAGAGCACACAGCTCTTATTTTGTTATGGTAAGTGTTACCACAATATTATCACAATGTCATATGACAAAACACATCCTTTTCCACCTCCATCTCCTCCTCTCTCTCATCAGCTGGTGTCATGAATGCTGACAAGTGATATAAAAAAAAAAAAAAAAAACGAAGAAAAACACGCAAAGCGGCCTCGTCCTTCACCTTTAGACCTTCTCTTACCTTGTTTAGTCCTTGTGACTCTGTGGCACTGGCCCGGGCCACGCTGCAACAATGACTCCTTTTCCATCTTAACAGATCATTTACAAGGTGTTGTGCCATTAATCATTGACATCCATTACGTAAGTCTGAATGCAAAACGTCAGCACTTCTAGTCTTACAGCGCAGGGGGCTCGCTGCATGGTGTACAATACTACAGTAATCACTCAGGCGGGGTAAGTAGGGCACTCAGTTTGGGGACTGACGTCTCCCAGGTTCATTTACAAAGTTTTTACAGTTCATCTGTGGAGGAAAGCATCCTAGACGAGCAACTTCTGTGAGAGCTTTCAAAGCTCGAGGTAGTGACACTTCAAACAGAATCTTTGCACTGGTACCGAGGCATTTTTTTTGAGGTTTTGCTCAAAGGAAGTTTGTTGCAGACGTTGCTGCGAAGTTGTATGAAAGGAAGAAGAAAAAAAAAAGAGACTGAGGATTGGAAGGCAGGGCTGAGTGTGTTATGTAAGGTGCATGGCGCTTCATGCTGCTGCACTTACTCACCAACTATTGTGTTTATAATCATGGTCGTATTCATCCCAGAGTGCAGTTAGAGCTGGAGATTTACCACTGAGGCCCTGAGCACCAACACTACCTGCCAGATCATCATGTTTCACATATTGAGAGTCCAGACTACACACAGTTGTATTTACCCAGATGTAAATGTGCAGGGGGTTACGTGTTCTGAATTCCTGAACTTGACTTACATCCATGTGACGCTTCAGCTGAAGACGGCAGACATGTCACAGCCTGAAAAGTGTGAAAACACAACAGCTTGATGAGCTAATTTCAAGCTCCCAAAGTTTCTCATCTGCAGCTTATACTCAAACGTGTTGTCTGTCCTTTTTAGTCTGTGGCTCCCGAGCTGTGAAGTATAGTGGGCCGTCCAGTCTGCTTTTAGCCCAGTGTTGACTGTAGCAAGCTGTGTGTTATGGTGTGTCGAGGGGGTATCGAAGCAGGGAGCACATTCTTTCCTGTTGATGACTCACGTCCTGGGCATGGCACTGACTGTAAGCCAGGCCTTGGGGAACTACAGAATACACAACCAACACACACAAAACCACCAAACTGTTTGCAGAGGATGTATGAAGTTGGCTTCACAATTCCAAGAGTTTATACACATTTGCATGCCAGCTAACACAAAGCAAACAAGGCCTTGTTTTTAATGCAACTAGGCAAGGTTGTGCAGTAGCCTATATACAGAATCCACGCAGGCACTTTGGTTAGGTCTTCTGGCAGTATCAGCGCACAAAGGGAGTGGCGTTACCACACATGGGTTAGGTAAACACAGCCAGGTTGTGGCATGAATAAGGACTGAATGTTACATCCCAGTGAGAATGTGGTGTTCTTACACTCTACCCTGTACAGCCATAAACATGTACAGTACATCTCTGTAGAGAAGTAACACAAACATCAAAGGAGGATGAGTGAGTTCATGTGACACCCGCATATCGCGATGATGGTTTCGAAGAAATAACACACACTTCTAATCTGATAGTGTGAACGCAAAGCGACCTCCTTTTAAAAGACAGCACATGAGCTTACAGGAGGATTGCCTCATATTAGTCAGTATTACAATGTGTAGCGTGGTAATTAGATAATACCAGGGTGCATACTCTTACTCACAGATTCTGTCTATCTGCTGTTTGCAACATTTCCATCCTGAATCCGAACAGAATCCCCAAATCTGTTTTTGTTACGTTCTAAATGGGTAACAATTAATGTCGTAGTAGCTGATAACTTGAGCTTAATCTGACTGCATCAAACCGATGTGAAAGAATGGCCGTTATTGTCCAGGCCTCTATCCAGAAGGAAAGGGTCTTAAGCAGGATAAGCGTGGGTTAAAAACCTTTGCTACATGAACTCATTTGTCTTTCTTTCTTTCTTTGTGTGCGATACATTGAGATCACTGTGGTTTGATTATTGCAAATGCTCATATCACCATAATGACAAAATGATTTGCCTAGCATACAGGCCTTGTAGTCAAGATTCACATACAATCCACAAGTGAAATACAGCATTTTCAAACTGGGGGAAGTACAATTAATAGAAAGTAGTCAGTGGTTAAGCTCATAGGACCAGTTCCTACTTTTGCAGTATGCAGTAGTTGCTGTTGTTGTTGCATTAGTTGACGCTGTGTCGTTTAAAATAGGTTTCAGTTTGGAGATACAAGCAACATGAGAATATAAAATAGGGCTGCACAATAGATCACGATTTCATTTTTAATAATAGGAGCATTTGTATTAAACAAATCCCAAAAGACCACCACTGACAGGATGTTTTTTTCTCATTACTGAGATTTGAAGGAAAAAGCTACTTTCTTTTTAACAAAGAATGTGTAGTTTGATTTGTATCCCCTGGTTACGGCTGCAACCTCCCCAGTGTTACGGTCTAAGAGAGTGACATGCCCAATGTGCACAAGTTGATTATTTTTTGGGGGTTTTTGTCTCGTCTCGGAGCACTCTGGTCTCTGGGATCTCTTGATCTCGGTGAGTGTGGTCGTGACTACAACACTAATGCTTTCTCACTCAGCACCAAATTGCATTTTGGATTTATTCTGGATTCAGGAGGGAAATGATGCAAACACAGTTATTGTGTAAAAAGAAAAAAAGATTAAGAGAACACTAGATAGTCAATCATTCTGAGTTATGGGTTATATGCACTCTTTGTTTTTTGTTTATTAATCACATATTACACTACAGAGAGGCTCCTTTCATGAACAGCTTTTAAATGATGGGCTCATTGTTTGGGGGTTTTTACTTTTCATATGTGGTAGATATGGAGATTGATACGCCTCTGAAATCATAACCTTTGATTTTATTTTAATGAAAGTCTTGTTCCTATGATGACAAATACAATTGAGACACTTTTCTAGTCTTTCTAGGTCACACCACATTCACACGCTAACAGCCGAGGCTGCTATGTAATGTGTCCATCAGTATTAATTAATCCAATCATGCTCATTCACACAAGCAATTAGCGGTTCAGTTTTTACTGAACTTTTTAGGACACTTGACTGCAGGAGCTGGGGATCGAACCCCAATGATGTCTAACTCTACCACTGAGCCACATCTCTGTGCATTCCTGTGCTTGCTTTTTGTTTTTGTTTTCCTAATTCCCACATTCTTCTTAGCAACAGAGGGTTATTTATCATAAAGCTTATATGGCACTATCATTGTCTGACTTTTACATTCGTTTTGGTTAAACATGTGATCTAGAATACTCCAATGTTTCACAAAAGAGCGGATTAAGAGCACATGATGAAGCTCTATTAGCGTCTCGTGTTTCTATTCTCGACATGTCTGTTGCTTCCTTGAATTTTGGGAATTTCACATCCTCAATTAGGCGTCCCAGTTAGTCAGAGGCACAGTGAGTAAGTGATTCCTCTCCGTTTTTATCCGCCGCTCCGCCACACCGCTTCTGTCCTATAAAAATAAGCTTTTGTTCTGCTCCGTCATCCATTTGTTTTTCGACCTCTCCTCTGCAGTGCTGACTGTCGCGGCGTGGCCTTCAAAAGGTCAGAGTGATGCTCCCAGCGGCTCTCTTGTGATCTCTGTTGCTGCGGTTTCCACGGGAACGAGAAGGACGGTGGACAGAACGCAGTCAAGTCGCCAAAAGATGACGTCGCTGTCGCCCACTCACAGTGACAGCAGCGGCTCCTCGAAGCATGACAGTAACCAGGTATGTGTGGGAGGGTGGTACTTAAATGTACAGTATGAGAGCTTCTGTTGTGCTAACAGCTACTGTTAGCATTTCTGCATTTGTTTTTAAGTATGCTTCTCTGTTTTTGTATTATTTGTACTTGTCTTTTTGAAGAATAAACCAGATTTCAAAAATGTTCATAGCATGCAAACTGAACTCTCTAGACACTGAAAAAATGCTTAAAGAGCAATAAAACAGTTTTCTCAATTACCAGCGCTGCAGTCACATCAGCATTGCACGTGAATGGGATGTGTGCTGATGCTAATATCCTGTTTATGTTTGCATTGTGTTATGCCTCAAGGGAAATATGTTCACCTGTCTGTCTAACTCAAACAGTACTGTGTCTGTGTGTCCCTGCAGGACAGCTGGGAGATTGTAGAGGGGCTCAGGGGGGCTCCAGCCAGCGTGCAGGAGCCCGACAGACAGGAGGGCCTCCTGCTCAAGAGAAGGAAGTGGCCCATGAAGGGGTGGCACAAGGTGAGCGCCTCAGCAATCCTTTTAAAGCCCCCAGACAGAAACACGTCTTATTATAGAACAGTGCTGCTCCTTTTATTGAACCAGAGAGCTATTTTCTCCCTGAGCTTGATTGCTTCTGAAGCAAGACACGTTCAACTGTGTGCTATATTTTGAAGGTTGTGAGGGGTACGTTTGGATCTTTGGTGCTTAAACTCTAGGGCTTCTTTTTTTTTTTTTTTTCATCAGGTGTTTTTAAAGGATGTATAATGCTCTAAAATGACTCATATCCAAATCTGAAGAAATACTGTAGTCATGCAGTTTAAATCTGAGAGATGCTGTACATGCTCCTGAGCTATCCCAGCTTTAAGTCCATCCCAAATGTCTAGCTACAGATCTGACCTGCTATCTTTTAATACCTTGAGCTATTTCTACATCCCCTCCTCCTCACCACAATGGTCCTCTGTATTTCCTTCTTTCTATTCTTTTTATTCCCAGCTGATTATACTGTAACCCTGACTCATCGTCCTCCCCCTCTTCTTCTCTGTGACTGTGCTCAGACCTGGAAAGTTCTGCATTACAACACGAGTGAATTGCCTCTTAAACTGGCAACGTTTTTTAAATGGGGGAAAAAAAGAAAAAAAAAAGCTTCTCAAGTACTGTCAAAGTACTTTATCAGTGTATTCTTTTTATAGTAAACCTTTAAAGGTTTTTCTACATCTACTCAAGGCCATTGTCCATTCTGCTGATCACTTATTTCACTGCTGCTGTTATAAAATGTGAAGGTCAAGGGAAAGTGGTTTTATAGGTGTAAAACTACAGAATGCCTACATAACATTTTTTAACAGGGTTTTTTTTTCTATTATGTAACCAATCAACGTTTGATTTGAAGAGGTTAAGGACTGAAAAAGTGTGAGAACAAAGGTTGACCCAGTTTGATTTCCTTCTTCTCAGAGGTACTTTGTGTTGGAGAAAGGCATCCTGAAGTATGCAAAGCGAGACGCTGATGTAGGTATTTCCCTCAGCAGCACCATCTGTCTGTCATTCTGGCATTAAGGCCCATGCAGACACATGCTTAAAAACAGTGTTTCATTTACAGCTGAAGAAGGGGAAGCTGCATGGCCGCATCGACGTCGGCCTCTCGGTCATGTCAATCAAGAAGAAAGCTATGTGCATCGACCTGGACACTGAGGATAACATCTATCACTTAAAGGTAACTCCTGACCCTGACTTTAACAATCTGAAGATTTGTTGAAATCAATACTGAGTCTACTCGGGAGAGTTGCGCATCAACACTTGTACAAAGACACTCTGCAGCGTCAAAGTTTCTGCTCCTAATTTGACTCCGTGCCACCCAGGTGAAGTCTCCAGAGCTGTTTGAGGAGTGGGTGTCAAAGCTGCGTAATCACCGCGTGTTTCGGCAGAACGAGATTGCCGTGTATCCCCATGAGAGGCACCTCTTCCACCCACACGCCTCATCCTCCCCCTCCCTCAGCGACTCCCTTAGAAAAGTAAGCTGTTCCTGCACTCTTTTGTATGAAATATTAAAATAAAGAGGAGTTTTTTGTTGTTGTGTCTTTTTAAAGTCGACGCAGTAGGGACTTAGTGATGTTAGCTGGTGCGTGCGTCATTCATTCTGTTCTTGTTTTATGGAACAGAGGGCTACTCTGACAAAGCAGGCGTCAATCCAGCAGGCGAAGGTCAATTCTTGGCTCCATTCCTCAGAGGACATGGATAAGTGCAGCAAAGGTTGTTTTTTTTTTGTTGTCTCTTGTCTTTTCTGTTTCCCTGCCTGTCAACATTTTTCACTGCAGTGAATCTTTTATGTTCTTTTTTCCCTCCCCCTTATCACTGTGCCTGCATGCACCCAATCTTTCATGTTCTGATAATCTTTTTTTTTTTTTTTTCCACTCAGACTTGGAAGAATGTGAGTCGTACCTGCTGGAACTCAACCTACTGCTGAAGAGTATGGAGGTCCTCCATCGCACTTACTCAGCCCCAGCCATTAGTGCACTACCAGTAAGCACAGGATAATGATTCACTTGTTCATTGTGCAAAGTGAAGAGAGAAGCTTTGGCTTTATTGAAGCTGTTTTTGTGTTGAAATCTCAAGACTGTGTTGGTTGTAAAGGCTGGAGGTATATTTGGTTTGTTCAGCATATTCACCTCTGCCATCTTTTATTTTTGATACCAGAAATCACTTTATATGGATGAGAGGGTGGAGGGTATGCTTTGTTCCCAGGTAGTTACATCTTAAAGCACAGCCTGCCTTATCTTCAGTTAAAACCTAATGGGATCATCATTTACAAAATGAGCATTATGCTGTATTAAATATTACTGTAACTACTAAATAAACTACTCAGAGGAAAGTGTTTCCTGACATAATAAATCACCAGAGAAGGCTGATTTCTCATCTGGTTTTGTACTATTATACTTCTTGCATGCAATTAGTGGAGTCTCCCTCAGCTGGCCACAACAGGTAATGCAGGTATATGGCAGTTCCCACATCAGATTCTGTTTAGATTCCATTTTGAGGCTACATTTCACTTATTATATGGTCTATGGCTGACATCCTGTTCAAATAATAAGTGGAGGCAGTAGAGTAACTTGAAATAATCAACTGATTTAATTGATGTTGGAGTAATAAACGGCATGACCCATTTTTGGTGATCGGGTTATACTTGAAGCAGTTTTATTCACTACTCCATCAATATATTTATATATATTTTGTGTTTTTTTTGCAATACCCAGGGGTCTAATTTTGACATCCCCAAAAAGGAGAAGAGGCCAAGGAGATGGAGATCCAAAAACAACGGAAAAGAAACCAAAGCCACACTACAGGTACATATACAGGTTTTATGTTGTGCACAGAGATTTATTTCCAAAAAAAAGGTAACGGTAAATTTGACACCTTCCTCTGTTTTTTCTAATAGGTCCCAAGCTGCATCTCCTCCCAATCTCCTCGCCTCCACGCCTCCAACCCGAACCTCTCCACCACGGAATCGAACACTCAAGAAGTCTGTCCCGAGTCCCCAGACTCACCTACAGATGTGTCCCGTTTACAGGAGGACTTCTGCCAGCTGGCCAACAACAGTGAGTCCCTTTGCTTTCTGTTGATCTGCTTCTATGGTGAGATATAGTTTCCATGACAACTCTGTACTGTCTCTGTTTGCCTCTCTCCAGTCCACGCCACACTGAAATCAGCCTTTAGTTCCCTCGCAGCAGAAAAAGACAGACTGAGACAAACCCTGCAGGCCCCACAGCCGTCGCAGGTCATGGGTCTGAAGAGCGCCTATTCCTCAGTGAGTGTCTCTGTGATTCAGATAATCATGGGTCTGCATCACACATCACACATGTCCTTTACATTTTCACCAGGGATCTGTTTCACCCACTTGGCTTGTTCTCATTATCAGGAAAGTCCAAGTGGATCCCACTCTTTGGTTCACCAGGCGTCCAATGAGAGCAGAGCATCAATCCCAGAGTCCATCTCCGAGTTTTTTGATGCTCAGGAGTACCTCCTCTCCTCTTCCTCCTCGGAGAATGAAGTGAGAATTCTACTGCTTTATTCTCTTCCTCAACTCTGTGCTTTAATCCAAATGCATTGCTGGGATGATTGTGTTGTACGTATAAATAAATGTGACAAACTGATGGGAATGTTTTCCAGCATAGGGGTCACTTTTTCATTTGACTGTTTTCATTTTAATAAAAGTCCAAAAGTCAGAAGATGTTGGGTTTAGAATGGTGTTAAAAAAGCTGCTTATTATAAGATTTGAGAGTTTAGGGGTTTTTGTGTTCTGAAGGACTTATATATTTAAAGTCATTTTAACATTTTTTTAAATGAATGCATATTTTAGGCTATTTGTTTTAGCACTAAATTAAGTGGAAAAGCTTAAATTCAAGTCTAGTAATTGGATGTTTGTGCAGGGAAGATAATCTAGAAGGGGCCTGGATAGTTTTGACAAACATCTGTACACACTGTGGGAGTTTTTCTATTCTGATGATGTAAGACAATTGGGGATGTATGTTGTTCATGTTGTTTTTGTTTGTGTGCGTGTGCGTGTGTGTGTGTGGTCGCCCACTGACCTTTCATCGTCGATTCTCTGTCTCCAGGTATCTGACGACGACTCGTACATCAGTGATGTCAGTGACAGTGTTTCCATGGATACCTACAGCAATGAGGGAGGAAGTGAGAGACACAACTCTGGTACTTGAAACTGTTACAAGTTGTGTGTCTGTGTGACAAAAACATTAATCTCCTGATAAAACAGAGACTTGCACAGAGCTTTATACAGTCAAAAAGAGGCGGGGCTTCTCCATCTTTGTGTGTGCTGGACCTTACCTCTATCCTAAAATATCCTTTATTAAATGTTTGTTTGATGTCTGGAATCCTTGTAATGACTCACTTGTTAAGTGTTTAACGATGTGTTTAACAATGTGTTTAACACGACCACAGTCAGTCTCCAGACTTGTTTACAAACTTGACATTTCATCATTCATTATTTGACAATGCATCGGTATGCATGCATCATTCATTCACTATGACAGATGGTGTTAGTTTTATATGAAGACACAGACATAATGAATTCATTTAGCGCCAAAAAGCAAGATTTTCATGGATTTTCCTGTTCTTGATTATAAATGTAGAACCTGTGCAGGTCACTTTGAGAATTGCTCTTTAATCCACATTTCTCAGACCAGGTGTTAAATTCCCATTCAAGCAACAACCTCTCCTCCATCTCCCCTCTCACACGCACTCTTCCTGCCTTCCCCTCTTACCACCCTTCCCTCCGCTTTACGCCCCTCCAGTTAGCAGCGTGGTGACCCTGGCTCGTCGGCGCTCCACACTGCCCTCTACCAGCCCGACCAGCAGCGTGAGCCTGTGGAACATCCTGAAAAACAACATCGGTAAGGACCTGTCCAAGGTGGCCATGCCGGTGCAGCTCAATGAGCCGCTCAACACCCTGCAGAGGCTGTGCGAGGAGATGGAGTACAGCGAGCTGCTGGACACCGCCAACCAGACCCATGATCCCTACCAGCGCATGGTGAGAGGACGAAAACACAGACAGATGCATGACAAAACCAGCAAGAGCATGTTGCATAGATAGGGAATGTGTTGACCAGGAAGCTTGTTGAATAATACTCTGATGTTCCTCATTTGCTCTGTGGCTAGACTTCTATTAAACACCTGTAAGAATAAACTTGTTATACCTTGACCTTATTTCCAAAGGATTTGAAGTACACTTATTGTTACTATACTATAGTTTTTTAAGGAGGTGTTCGCACATCCAATTGTCTCTTCAGGTAGCTGCGACAAACTATGACTTGAAAAGAAAAATCCTGCACACTACTCTTGCTCAGTATCACCAAATTTAATCGAAAAAAAACCCTAACCCCTAGCTCTTTTCTATTACATTTGGTGATACTGAGCAAGAGTAGTGTGCAGGATTTTTCTTTTCAAGTCATACTGTACTATAGTATGAATATAAATTATTTATGATTTCTACAGCCATACAGTTTTCCCATGTAAACACAAGTCACATCTGAAACACATGCATGTTTGTACACAGTGATAAACACAATCACATGTAGAAACACAATGTAACAAATGAACTCAACAAATGGAATCAATGTCTTATTTTCTGTGCAGGTGTATGTTGCTACTTTTGCAGTATCTGCATATGCGTCCTCCTACCACCGAGCAGGAAGTAAACCCTTTAACCCGGTCCTGGGAGAGACGTACGAGTGTGACCGGCCGGACAAAGGCTTCAGGTTTATAGCTGAACAGGTAGAGATCACAAAATTCCAAACGCATGTGATTTACTGCATGAGATTACACTCTCCTCACAGGATAGTCTACCTTAAAGATGACTGTTTGAGAACTTAAAACAAATGAAATATACAGTAATTTAATATGTGGAGTAGGTGAAGTCAGATTTTTAAACGTATTCCCTTTTATCTGGAATCTTGGTTTAATTAAGATTCTACATTTAGGTAATTTTAAGCATCACTATAAAATGTAGAGTTATACTTATCCTTCTTTTTACCTTAAAGCTATTTCAAAACTTAAATTCAATGTAAGGCATTTAAGTAATGCACTGACCTGTCATTCTTCTCTGTGGTCCTTTGTTTTGTAGCATGTTTACTGATATCTCAGAGGTAATAAAGTAATTGGTATTATATGAAGTTAATGGTGTCACCATGTTACATTTAGTTTTTAACTGCCAGAGCCGCAGTGTGTACTGTTGTGCAACTTTTGATGAAGTGTTGTGTATCTTATCTTGCGTCTCCTAACTTGTTTCCTAGGTGAGTCATCACCCTCCTGTGTCAGCTTGTCACTCTGATTCAAAGAACTTCAGCTTTTGGCAAGGTGAGCAGCAGACAGCCTGTTTGGAAATCAAGATCTCCGTTTCTCCTCCAGTTAAAATTTGAGATGAATCCACTGCTGCCACATACTTTTGTTCTGAAATTTTCTTACTTGCTGCTGATTATTTTTAAGGTAGAAATTGGTGTATTGGTAGATTATGTGACTTTTCTTTAACCTAATGACACCTCTGTAATCGTTTGTAGAGCGCTAAATAATCATTTAATGGAAGATTACTCTAAAGTGACCCTATCTGTAAACTTTGGCACATACATCTCTGGTATTTTCTTCCAAACAACTTATCAGCTATCTGTAGTGGATGTAGGGTTGTTGCCTTGTTTGATTTTCCTCTGTGCACACAAATAAAGATCTGATTTATCAAGAGACACTGCTGTTTCCTGAAGAGACCAGATAATACCTCAGAGATTTCAAATTAAGAGAATGTGGCAATCTTCATCATCACAAGCGCTCACTTTTTCCTTTGTGATCTGTTTTTTTTTTTTTTTTTAGACGTCCGATGGAAAAATAAATTCTGGGGCAAATCCATGGAAATTGTTCCCATGGGAACCACCCATGTCACGCTACCTGCGTAAGTCCTTTCCTTATTGTGCGTAGGTGTGTGTTCTGATCTGCACAAATGTTGAAGGCGAGGCTACGCTGTATAGGCTTGTAAGTATTTGGGAGAAAAGACAACATGAGAAAAAAAAAAGACGTGTGTGATTTCTGCAGCTTCGGGGAACACTACGAATGGAACAAAGTGACGTCCTGCATCCATAACATCCTGAGCGGTCAGCGCTGGATAGAACACTACGGAGAGATGTCTATCAAGAATATCAACAGTGATGTTTGCCAGTGCAAAGTCACATTTGTTAAGGTCAGAAAACACAGATATACATTATTTATTTATATATATATATATCTTAACAGCATCACAAAGCAGAAACAAATGGTTAAGTTCTGATGAGATGTGTCGAGCTCTTTTAGCAGATTTGTTTGTGCGGTCAATTGTAAAGACAAACTGTTCTTAGTTTTCTCTAAACATGCTATTGTTTTTGTTTCCCTCCTGTTAGAACATGAAACTCTGTCTGCATTCGCTGAGCAGACATGCTGAATAAGCCCTTTAGTAAAAAGATGCTGCAATATGTCTTTAATGCATGCTGTCTTCTCAGATATATGATCTTACTTTTCTTGTGATCGCTGCCATCTGCTGGACAAATATAGGAACTCGATTTTTTTTTTTTTTAAAGATTTATTTTTGGGCGTTTTGTGCCTTTTATTGTAGAGATAGGACAGTGGATAGAGTCAGAAATCAGGGAGAGAGAGAGTGGGGAATGACATGCGGGAAAGGAGCCACAAGCATGAGAAAACCCTTATACATGTACAACATAAATCATACAGTAGTTATTATAGAAGTGTAAAATGTGTTTGCCCTCATTGAATGTAACATTTACCTTCCATCTCACATATACTATCTTGTTTACCTTGTTTTCAGGCTAAATCCTGGAGCTCTACGGTGAACGAGATAGAGGGCGTGGTCACAGATTCAAATGGAAAAGTCGTGCACTCCATTTTTGGAAAGTGGCACGATTCCATTTTTCAAGGAGACCCACCTGCGGCCACCTGTATCTGGAGGACAAGTGAGTGATTGGTCCTTGGAAATGTCACGTAGGACGTTTTCACGACGGGAGACTGCAAACACACAACAAGAAAACTGGCTTTACCTGACGGTTTTTAAATTGTGTTTCTTTTTGTTAAGATCCCATGCCAGTGGACCAGGAGCAGTACTACGGATTCACCCAGTACGCAGTGGAGCTGAATGAGCTGGACCCCACCCTGAGACTTCTTCTGCCCCCCACAGACACACGCTTTAGACCGGACCAGAGGTTGGCACTTTTTATTCTTGTCTGAAATTGTGATTTCTACGAGTCAGTCCACATTTATAATTTCAACACATTTTACAGACTTCATTCTTTGTGACTGTTTTGTGAAATATGATGAAGGCCTGTAAAGATGACTCTGTTGTTGAATGGATTTAAAGTTGCTGAAGTAGAGCAAACTTTCTGTACAAAAAGGGTTTTAAGGGGCGGGACATGTTGGAAACATAATAAATCATAAAAAGAGAAGCCAAGTATGAGGGAGGGAGTTCTGGTAAAAAGAACAAAGACGGTTAGGTAGAGAAGTACATTAATATTGTGGATTTATTCAACTGAAATGCAGAAAGTTTCAAAGTCATGACACTTTTCCAACTCTATCGACTATCCTGTCTATCAAATAAATAAAGACATAATAATCCCAAACGTTAAAACCTAAACCAGGAGAGGACATCTAATATTGTTTTATCTACAGACATGTTCTAATGTCAGTGTTATATCTGATGCCACATTTCAATCAATTAACTCTGGCCAAGATCGACAGATCCCAGAGGGTCACTCAACTAGGACTTCATTGTTGTATGACTGTATTAAGTTTGTATTGTAAAGTAGTTGTACTTTTTGTCAGCAAAATGTAGGATGAATGGTGGTGTTGGAACTGAATATCTCTTCTTTCATTTCCTCACTCACTCTTCTTGTCTCTTCCGTCCAGGTTTCTGGAGGAGGGGAACACAGAAGGAGCTGAGGAGCAGAAACAACGAATCGAGCAGCTCCAGAGGCAGAGGAGGAAAGTGCTGCAGGACAACAACATGACCCACCAGCCACACTTCTTCAAGTATGAGGCTGTTTGCTTATTTGTTTGTCTGAATGTCTTTGTGTGCAATCAGACAGAGCAGTTTGTGTGCAGTTACATGTGTCCACACACGTTCAGAGATCACCTCCTGACCCAGAGTGTCATTTGGTCAAAATGTCTGTGACTCTAATAGTCTGCAGACTCGTGAACATGTGAGGAGAAAGCAGTTGTGCTCATCCTTACCAAAAAAAGTATTTATTGTCAATGACATCACATCAGTTCCTTAAGTCACATTGCGTGAGATATAACTCATCAGATGCTCTAACCATAATGAACTTTGTGTTACACCCCAAAATAATTTCCACAAAGCCCATTTTGAAGACAAAAAACAGATTTAATCTTTTTTTATTTTTTATGAGATGATTTAACCATTGATCATTTGACATGTATAAATCCATTTGGAAATGGCAGTAAAAACTGATTTCTTTTCTGTTTTTGTCTTCAGGAAGTCTAAAGACGACACGTGGGTGAGCAACAACACGTACTGGGAGACCCGCAGAGACCCCGGCTTCAGTAAGACTGACTTCCCTGTGTTGTGGTGACCGTTGGATTTAACCCAATCTCTCCACCACAATCTATCATAAAGAGGGAAGTATAAAACTGAACTGAGACCAGTCTGCCATGGTCCTGACCTGGTGAACATAAATCAGGAGATGTCACGTTAACCTGAATTTACATGGAGTTCCTGCTTCCTCTTTCAGGACTGAGCGAAGCCTGTACAATTCTTTTTCTTTTTTTCTTTCTGTTGTTTATAAAATTTTTCCACAGGTGCACATTTTCTCCTCACATTATACTGACTTTTATTTACACAGTATCAGTGTAGACTGTAGAGGCATATCATCATGTTCTGTTGCATCTCAGCATTTACCAAAGTGCCTTTTATTGCAGTGCCTCACTAAATCTGCTGCTCTTGCATTAATGCAAAAAAAAAACAAAAAAAAAACTTTTTAACCTTTTAGGATGATGTCAGTATCACATGTGGACCTCGCTGGAGAGTAAAGGATCAGATTTAGAAGTGGACTTGTTCTTTAGGTCCAAACCTGTTCAAGTATTACTCCATCAATGCAGCATCATGATCCGTGGATGTTTCCATGACTTCAACCAGTGTCTGACTGGAGGATATCGTTCTAAAAGAGGGACTTCAGCCTTTTTATGCTGCCTTGTAATAATCCATCATGGCTGTCATAGGACTGTATACCATGTTTGTCAAAACAGCAATAATATTCCATGTTTAAAGAAAATAATAATAAACTGTACAATGGATGGACAAGTTATTCTGTGTCACTCTTTGTTTTATCTTGTTTTGCTCGCCTCCACAAATGCTGTTAGGAAGTCTCTCCAAGGATAATGTCATGTAGGTGGCATGTAGAATTATAGAATGAAAGACAATACCCCGACCGAATTATTATTATTTTTTTTTATTTAACCAGGAAAGAAACTCATTGAGATTAAAAATCTCTCGTTCAAGAGTGTCCTGGCCAAGACAGGTAGCAGCACAATTAACAGAGTTTCACACAAACGAGCAGCCAAACATCCAAAAACAAAAATACATCATTAGGCATTAAAAGACACAAAAAACAAATCTGAACAACGAATATTTGTGAAATATCAGCCTCGATAAAACATCTGGGAGAACATCTACAGCCAGATGTGTCCGCCTCCAAGTCATTTAACATGCTGGAGATCAGGTGGCCCTGTTGTTGCTGTCCTTGTCTGAGTCCACTCTGTTGATCGATACAAATGGATTTGGCTTGATGATCTTTATTCTATGTTGAAGCAGTGCCTCAATCCATGGGGTACAAGTGTTCCCCGACTGATTTAATGAGAATGAAAATGATGTCAATAAGGGCCGTGCAATTAATCGCAACGTCTTCATTGTCGAGATTTGAGCATTTGCAATAAACACCTTAAATATTCCGAATTTATATCAATAAATATTTACTTTTACATAAACAAGCAATGATTGTGCACTCATGATGTGTCCACTTTTACCATTTACCCACTGGATAGAGGCATGAACATAATGGCCATGCCATAACACTATTATGATGCAATAAGATGAAGCTAAAGCTAGCTATCAGCCAACCTCGGTGTGATGGGTGCCAATTAGGTGGTGAAAAAACGTCTTTAATTACATGAACTGAGTTTTAGCTTATATTCACTATTATGTTTTAGTTATTGAATCAAAGTGAGTTGTTTTTGTTTTTGTTTTTTTTATTTTACAGAGCAGTCCCCTATGTGTAAAAGACCCTACAGGAAGTACTGCCTGTATATTTAGGGCATTTCTGCCCACTGTGCAACGCTGAAAAGCGTTTGTTGTTGATCTGTAAGCTGCTGCTCTGCGCAGAAAGAATCACAGATAGTTTGGGTTACTATGCTGACACAGACTGGACAAAATGAGCACTTCTGAGAAATAAAAATAAGTTAGACAAAGGATACTGATTTGCCCAGAAATAATTACAGTGTGCTGTTTTCCATAAAAAAAATTAAAAAAACACAAAATGACACAATTTCAGTAGTTAGTGAATGACTATGACACAATTTGATCGCTTTATTTGTAGTTTAAATTTTCTGGTGTATAGTCTTCTTATTGTATCTGTGTGTTTACAGTTACAAATATAAGATTCAAGATTCCAAGAACTTTATTGTTTATCACATACTAACATAACAGAAAAACTTTCACACCCATTAGACCCACATAAAATAATACCAAAGGTTCTATAAATAAAAGCACATGACGCAAAGCATGTTAAAAGTTAGTGTTTATCTAGCCTTGTTTAAAATTAGTATTGCGGTGGGAATAAAATAATTTTTTACTATTTGTAACCATCGATATTAGTCATTTTTAACACTGTCAGATAGGATTATGAGGCATGTTTGGACCGCAGAATAAAAACTTGACTCACACAGAGAGGTGAGGTCATCAAGCTTTAAGCATGCACTCAGATAACCGTAACAGCCTAACCAAAGGGTTTGACCTCAAATGTATGGTTTTCATTTCAATTTGTAGAGACTGAATTATATCTTCACCCTATCCTACTACAACAGTAAATAAATGCAAATTCAAAGTAATACAGGAATATTACATAGACTGTAAATATTACTGGACGAACCCTGACCCGTCTGTTACATAGGCAGAAAATGAGTCCAATCGACGGCCGCATCCATATTGGATTTGCAGTCTCAACCTAACTTCGGATCAACCTAGCGACAGCAGTAAGGCGGGACCGGCGGGACTTAACTCCGCCCATTCAGCTCGACGTTAGCAGTCCACTTGACAGCATAGCTAACAGCTAGGCTGCTATCATCAACTATTCCTGCTCGTCCTGAGAAAACTCTACAAACAGTAAGTTAACATTTAACTTTTCTACAACACTGTTAAAACGAATTATATTCAACCCAAATATGTAATTAAAGTCTTAAAACTACACTTTTTTAAATATACAATTATGTTTATGAGTTATTTGTTAGAGAAGTTAGACTTTGTCAGTGTTAGCAGAGAAATACATTAACAAAGTTTTATCCATAAACTGTAAATAAATATGAGACATCCAGAAGAAATCAATATTACAAAGCATACAGTTCATGTTACTGTTGTGACAAAAAGAGGAATGTCTGAGTCTTATATTTACTGATGTCAACAGCGATGAGGTGAACATGACAATTGAAAAATAATTATTTAGTATTTATTATAAGATATTTGTTTTCTATTGAACCCCGTTAAGTCATGGAGTCCGTGGACAGTGTCAGCTTCACACCAAAAACTTTAAGTATTAGAAAAAATAATGTTTAAGACTGGCATCTATTATTATGAGTTGCAGCTACCTTGTTCAATATTATTCCTGCAGATGTGGCTCATAACAAAAAAACAGCCTGAGCTGTCACATGTAGTTAACTGTACATTTTGTCTTGTCTGAGGCATTAATTGAACACCTTTGTATTTCTCCTATAGACACAGTTTGGATTATTGGGGACTTGTCCGTCGAGGTGCCCAGAGAGCTGCAGAGACAGAGGAAGAAACCTGAGCCTCAACAACATCTGCATTTGTTGGTTCTTCTGGGGTGGACTTCAGTTGCTTCTCTTCAACAGCTCGCTGTGAGGGAGGTCTGAGTGATGTCACCCACAGGCTGAGAGCTGAGACGGGTTTTAAACCTTTTAACAAACCATTACACCGCGCCCACCTGTCAAGCTGGTCAGCTACACGCCTTATTGTGAATAACTCTTATCCTTCATCAAAACATTCACCCCCCCCCCCCCTGTACAGTGTGTGTCCATCGAGACATGAGCTAATCACACCTATTTGTTTGTTTTGTACCAAGCTGTAAACATGTTCATCTCTGCTGTAAAAACAGACTTTTTTTAATGTTGTTTTTCAGATTAAATAAATATTTCTATATAAATGCACTCTTTTATGTCTACTTATGAGTATACATTTCAGATTAATGCTCAACTCAATAGCTTAGGGAAGGAAGTCTACTTTTACACAACTTCTTACTCTTTTGATAAATACTAATGTAGTTCATTTCTGAAAGTGGGATGGAACAGAGTCATTCCAAAAATTTGCCCTTAAACACAGCCCCATTCTTAAATCAAGATACATGGAGAGTAAATAAGATCAATAACTTGTGAATAAAAACACAGTTAAAAATGATTTAGAAATGTAGTCTTCCCAGATCAATATCACATAATATCAACTTCTCCCATCTAAACTGGACAAAGGGTTTTAAAATGGGAAGAAAATAGTTTGATTGCAAGTTGTTTGGAGGAGATCTAGTTTTATTTGAACAGCATGAATACAGTCTTCCAAGGTGCAAACCCTCCTCTTCCTCCTGAAGCCTGTGGAGCTCCTTCATGTACTGCTGTCTTATCTGCTGGCCATCTTCTCTCACCAGAACTTTGACTGTTGAAAAGTCATTCTGAAGAAGCTCGAGCATGTGACATGGATCCAGGAGAACATGGACTTTTAGTGAGGGGTCTTCAGGATGGCAAAGAAAGAGAGAAAATATCAGTTATTCATTAAATCATTTTGTTTGTTCTCATCTATTTTTCTGTATTCATCTGTGTGTAAGAACACATTTATAAATTCAACAGTGTACTACCCAGACAACAAAGGTACAGTATTCAGGTAATCAACATCTATTCAAAGTTAAGAAGATAAACATTATTGTAATCATCATCTCTCACTCACACAATGATATTCCACATTAAATGGTCTCAGATTTTGTGTGAGGAAAAATTAAGCAATTTATTGTGGATAGTACTTCATCTTAACATGAAACAAATATAACCTGAATTATTTAAATCATTAACAGGTCCCAACTCTCTGTGCTTTAGTACAGAACATACAGTAACTCATTTATTATTAACATGAGCTCAGTACATGGCTGTATTCTTCAAACTATTTCTTATACTTTATATCTATGTGCTTTAAATCTTATTTTCATTCCATGTTATTTATATTTTATATTTCTACAGCTATATTCTGTGTATGAGTTCAGTGAAAATTAATATGGTTATTAATATAGTTCTTAATGGTTACAGATGCTCTTACAAAGTGAAGTTTTTTAAAGTTGTTAACAGTTTGCTCAAATCTTAAGACAGCACATTAGGTTCAGTTCAGTTTATGTTACTGACGGATAATTACTACACACAGTTTGTTTTTTAATGTTGACATTTACGTGGAGTATAACATTCATCATAACATCAGATAACCACCGAGGTGAACCTTTAGCTTCTAACATCACACAAACTCATTATTTTCAACAACAACATCTTAACAACAAACATTTCTAAACCATTGACCGTAAATAATGTAAATAATGTAAATAATGGACTACACTGAGTACAGTTAGCCGACTGGTTTACAAGCTAACGCTAAACAAGCTAGGTCCGTAAATATAAACACATGAGTAAGCAGTAAATATAACACTACTATATCACTTACCGAAGAAAACTGAAGCATCAACTTGTTGGATGGTCTGTTAACCGCACAGCAAGCCATGTATGTTGTCAGATATGTGTTAAAAAACTCTCCAAACGAAGTAAGAAAGAGGAGAAATCAGACGGATCAAGCTGTTAGCCTCCTGACCTGCTGACCTGACAGACAGATGCAGCGCGCACAGCTGTCAATCAAATCTGACACAACCAAATATGGGCATAGTCGTTTTCCTTAATAGAATAAAATCCGATGAGTTATAAAAAAATTCACCCCCCCCACAGTGTGAGGAGAAGGGGCCGTCAACTTCTCAGATATATCTCGTTTTTTGAACCAGGCTGTAAACATGTTGATTCCTGTGGTAAAAACGGGCTTTTTTGGCTGTGGGCTTATGGCACTTCCGGCGCTTCTGCAGCCAGCCTCAAGCGGAACCTCGAGGAACTGCAGTTTTTTGTACTTCCGCATAGGCTTCATTTTTCGAGACCGGAGGTTGCCCCTTGGAATATTATTAGTGAGTTTTTGAAACTGGCAACTGTCTCAATATCAGTCTTGTTACTTGATTTTTGTACATTATGCTGCTTCAGCTAAAATTTAGCGTACCACTTAATGATGAAAAAAAAAAAGTAAAGTACCTTTATGTCTGTAAAACATTTCAATGTTTCTTTCACCACAGCCCCAAATAACCGCTGTGACGACATGTGTGGCTATTTGTGTATCCATTGCTCAGGGGGACAGAGGCCTGTTATCACTACATCTGTTTGACAACTCCCTGTTAGTCTTTACAAACTCTCTACTTATCACTGCTACAAAGCATGTGATGGAACAAACTACACCCTCCTCTTTACACTTCTGGCCCAAGTCCTTGCATCATCACATACTATGCCAACAACTACCCACAATGTGGTTTCCTTCACTGTTATTGTAACCCATTTTAAGAATTATTACATAACATGTTTTAATTGGGGTTACTGAAAGAAAGGTGAACATGTGCCACTCTCTCAGGAGGATAATCATCTTGCTCTGCTCCATGAGCAGAGAAGGTATAGGCCTACTGATTTCATTGAGTTTGGGGCTTTGTGTGATTTTGTTTTTTAACCTTTTTGACAAAGTTTATGAACTCTAAAGTAGTTTATTTGATGACTTCTTGAAAATAGCATTAGACAGGATGTGGTGTTGCAGGGGAAAACACCACCTGTGCAAGGTTCAAAGCATCACCTTTGTGCAGATTCCGAGCAAGAGGGAATTAAATGAATCAATAAGGCACAATTATTTTTTTTTTGTCTAAAAAAAAACAGAATGAAAGAGGCAAGTCTACTCATGTCCAGTAGTATCAAACACGCACGCGCATACAAAGAGTTCATATGCTCATAATTAACTCTGCAGTGAGAGTGGGAGGGGAGGCGGTCTCTGTCTTGCGCTGTGAAGTGAATAACGGTACAGTACAACCTTCTCCCTCCATTCAGCCACAGCTCTGACCCAAGACAGCTGCAATCACAGATTATTATTATTTTTTTTTTTACTTTTTCTGTTACGGACACTATCGATTCAGCGATTGTTCCAACCAGGGGACTATCTTGTGGGCACATTTGGACACTTTTACGCATGACGACTTCGATGACACTTCTCGGGTGACAGCAGGACCTCGTCGCGTAACGACTAAAAGCCCTGAATCGTTCGGGAAGTTTTAAGTTAATTGAGGTAGGGTACAACTTCATTTTCTAATTAAGAACATTCACCAATGACTTTGAGAAGCACAACTAACGACTCTGTTTTCACTCTAGTCGGATGAGAAACGCATGTTAATGTTTTGGATAAACTTTGTTTGTCAGAAAAATGTGTTTTTATTAATCCGAGTCATGCGTTCCCAAGACTCGAGCACGACTGACCTCACTAATACAAGCACGCGCAGCTCTGCAGCCGGGATACATTAGAGAGAGTGGGCTGCCGGGAATCAGACACGCGCGCGCGTGTCTTTTACTTGTATGCACGCGGCAGGAATGTTGTGGGAGACATTTTTTTGCCAGTTAGGTTAACTGTTTGTATTGGCGAGGATTTTAATAGGATTATTTTTCTTAATTGGAGCTTCCTTTGAACTTTCGCTTTTGTGAATCACATTTCAGCTCTTAATAAGTGTTTTACATGAGATTAAAGCTAAAATAATAGGACAATACTTTTTATAGAAACATTTTAATGTGCTTTGCTGTTTGCTTTATGGTAATATGCTTCTGATAATATTTTAGGAACCATTATGATAAACTTTACAACACTAATATAAATACGCTTACACATAACTTTAACCACGTAAACTAGACTAAATGGAGGTTATTTCTATCATGTATTTTGCGCTTTCACGTATAGTCTTGTTTCAGTTTTGTTCATACTGAAAGACAGAAACAAAATATTTGGAATCTCCTAACTCTTTAATAATTTAAATCTAATGACTCAACACACTGAAATAATGTCGAGTCAAATAGGGTTTGTGTTTACAGTGTTTCCCCTACCATAGGGGAAACACCCCCCCCCCCCTCCCCCCCCCCCCCCTTGAAGGTCAAGTAAAAAAAATTAAGATTTATTTTTGGGCTTTTTGTGCCTTTATTGTAGTGATGGGATAGTGGATAGAGTCGGAAATCAGGGAAAGAAGTCATGTAAGGATACCTTTCCGATAGAAAAGGACAGCTGTCATTACAAGTAGCATGAACAGCAAGATTCCTTCAAGTGTTTGTGACGGTGTGTCAGCGTAACCCCCCCCCCCCCCCCATAAACCTAGGGGAAACACTGGTTTGCATAAACCAGGGGCTGTTCTGTTCTTGAGTCATGAAGGGAAAAAGCGTCAGAAATCTAAGCCTCTCCCTCTCTTGTGTATTCACCCAAACTGACTTCTCCCTCGGTCCTCCTGCCAACACTTCCAGTTTGTTTAAACATACCTTTAAACTTTCTTCCAAACCGTCTGCTCTCTTTCTCCTCACAGCACAAATCCCCTTTAACGCCTGATTACTTTAAATATTTAAGCAATGAAAGCTGAGCTGAGTGTAGGGGAACTTCCTTAAGGCCAACTGAGTCACTGAAACTTCAAGAGTGGTGCCGGGTTACGGGAGACCCCGCACAAACAAAAGGGTTGCAGGTTTCTGAAATTGAATAAACTACATCAGGAGGGTTAAAATAGGGAGAATAACTACTGTAGTCTTGAATGGAAACCCCCCTAAGTTTGGTTCTGGCTCTTTGTGGACAAAGTTAAAGCCTTTAATGTCTCTGTTTTGCAACTGTCTGCAGCCCTCGTCTGCTGAAGCCATGTTTTCCAAAGCCACCGCCAACTTTGTTCGCGACATTGACCCCGAAGGAAGCCTCATCCACGTGTCCCGAGTGAATGACTCACACAAACTGGTTCCCATGGCGCTTGTCGTCAAACGCAATCGCATCTGGTTCTGGCAGAAACCGAAATACCACACCACAGATTTCAGCCTCAGCGACTTGTTGCAGGGAGACAAGGGACTCAGTCCTGGTATGTAGGTGTGCACATGCACAAAATCTAAACTTCTCTGTAGATATTTTCACATTGCACGAAGCCACTTAAACCCATCCTGTCTTTCAACATTTGTTTTCAGGTGTTTCTGAGGAAGAGTTTCTTTCCTTCGAGGGGAAGTATGGGGACAAACTCTCGGCGAAGCTGGACACTGAGGCTGGCTCCGTCAGCGGCACACTGGAGGGGTATGGCACCTCCAAACTGAAGTCGTGTTTTGGCAAGCTGAAGAAAGAGACTCTGGATGTGACGAAGCTGCTGCAAGACTCCAGCGGCAGGTGGACACACACACACACAGACACACACACACACACACACACACACACACACACACACACACACACACACACACACACACACACACACACACACACACACACTGCTAAGCACTTCGACGTCTTTTTTTTTTCCTGTAGGATGGTTAACATGGAGCATGTGCTGGTGCAGCAGCTGGAGAAGCCAGCTGAGGTGCTGGCGGTGGTGAAGGAGCGCATCTTCACCACGGACTCCTGCTCCGTCAGCCAGACAAAAAAGGAGCAGTGCATCTTTCAGGGGGTGCTTGGGCTCATTGGCATGCTGGGAAGCCCTTTTAAGGTGGGTGCGGATGGCATTGATTTAATATGGGTGCTCTGCAAACAGTCGTTAAGTTACTGGTCAGAACATTGATGCAAAGCATTTCCCCTGGATTTTATTAAAACACGTGTGTATTATGTGTCTTTTAAGTTGTGTGTCAAGGAGAGAAACAAGATCGAAGCAGACAGCGATGTTTCCTTGAAGATCCCCTCCGGTACAGTTGTCGCATATAGCGTCATTGAGCTGGAGATTAAGAAAAATGGACAATATGGTGAGTGATTATGCAATGAAAAATGTACATTGTCGTTGTTGAAATAGCAGATAACACTGTGTCCACTGTAATAAAGCGGTTGGAAAAGGGAAGTGGATCACTTGATAGTTTTGACTTTATCTTTTTCACTGTAAATGTCCTCCTCTGTATCTTTTTAACACGTGTTTTTCCATATTTTCAGGAATTTGTGTAAGACCTGGCGCAATAGGAGGCATTGAGGCAGACTCACCCGTAACAACGCCATCCCATGATTTCTTGGACACAATTGACGGACAATGCAATGGGCAGAAAGCTCCAGAAACAGTGCCATCGAGTGCATCACAAAATGGTTTGTAACAGTTAATTCATTCATACATTTGGCCAGTAACACGGACGATAAAATTCTGTTCATATTTTTCTTTTTCTGTGAGGAAGTGAGGATTTTGTGGAACCCCAATGAGTTCCTTTTTCCAGAAACAAATGACTTTATGGCTTCAATTAAAAAGTGCCTCTCATTTGTTAACTATACTACTACTTGTAAGGAAGCTGGAGTTACGATGGTTACAAAAAAATACTATGAGCACAATGCAAAGAAAAAACGGACTTCTCATGGTGCTCAGTTGGGTTTATTTATTCCCCTTTAACAATTATACATATAGTTACTTCATGTTCTTATTTTGCTAGAGATCTCCGTTTCCATTCCCAGATTTCCAAATGACCTTAAAATACCGGCTTGTCAAACCAACCTACACATCCAAAAACAAATCCACACTTTGCTCCCAAAAAGAAAACACAATTCTCTCATTGTGTCATTTTTTAAATATTTTGAAGTTATGTCATCTTTGTCTTATTTGTGGAACTGATTCAAAATCAAGGTGGTGATATAAAATGATGCTGGTTTTGTTACGCGCCCTCATTCCTGGGAGAAGTAAGATTTTATAGTGGAGTAAACTGTGTCACACTTATGACTATACGGTAGCTTAATTTAAATTAGTAATGTTGCCTCACTAGAAATTTAAGCAGCATCCAAAAAATGTTGATCGCATAATGCTGTGAGGAATTACAATAATAAGCCTATGAACCACTATTATCAATATCAAAACTGATGGTCATGTGAGTATTTAAAGGGCAGATTTGGACAGATATGTGTTGAAACATTGCATTTGTTTATTTTAGGATGATAGTTATTGTAAAAATAATCTTCAAATCCTTAAAAAAGATCATACATTTCAAACAAACTAACAAGGATTCTCATCTTGGCCAAATCAATCATAATAATAAAGGTGGAAGACTTAGGCTAAGACCAGCCACATTTTCATGCTGCTGTAGCTTCTGTTTAAATCCTGATATAGAATGTTCCTCTCTCTTACAGGCTCACATGAGATGGACCTTTCTCCTCTGGCAGAGCTGCCCCAGTCTGCTCGATTTGCCTTGTTCAAGTGCCTCCAAGACACTCTGAGGGACAGAGGTGCTCTGTCATACCTGCAGTGTTTGGTAAGTGATACAATGACAGCAATACACCGGAGGTTTTTATGTTGGCCACTTGTTGTTTTGGGTTCTACAATCATTCTACAAGTTACACGTGTAGACGATTGTGTTACAATTGGCTTCCCCAAACAGACACTGTATCCCAGAACAGCAGTTTAATAAAGTCAAAGACAGAATCTGTGACACGGCAAATATTCAGTTGTCTTTGTTGCCCCGCCCCCTCTGTCAGCTGGAGGACTTGTGTAGCGGTGAAACACTCGACATGGCCGAACATGGACAGCTATCGGGCAGTCAGGAAATAACGTTTTCAGCCATACTGGACAGTTACACTGAGGACAGCCAGGGTGGTGTACCTGCTCACCTAATGGCTGCTCACCTGCTGGTCAGCGCCATGGAAGGTAAGGGGGTCAGCTTCAGACTGAAACATTAGTCCAGAAAGAAAACATTTCCAAAACCTAATCATGTGTGTCATATTTGTTGTTTTATTAGAGTTGCCTGATAAAACTCTGAGCCTCCTGGCGGGAAGCTGTCCTGAATTCCTGGAGGCCTTCGACACACTGGTCAGTTCATACACACTTTTACACCACTGACTTCAAAACTGTTGAAAATATAATGATCAGTTATGAATTTGATATGAAGCTAAACAAGTCCAATATTTGAATGTGTATTGGCAGAATACATATGTGAGTTTATAGTTTGGCCTTTATAAGAAATATGCTTATTTGATTGATACCACTCTTGAGTGTGCACTGCAGCTAGTTAGCCTAGCTTAGCATAAGGAGAAAACAGCCTATGTGAAGGTAACCAAACCAAACCAAAAGCAAAACGTGAAAAATTCGACATAGATTTTTTTCCAATCTCTCCATCCATTTATCCATCAAACCAGATGACCAGGTTAAAGGACAGCAGCGAGCCTCTCTCCATCCAGTGTCTTCCAGTCCTGCTGCAGGACAACCAGGCCTTCCAACTTGCTGAGCAGCTGCTCAGTTCCACCAACGTGACCTTGAGGAGAGATGCAGACTGGCTACAGATGGAGACAGGAAACCAAGCGGGAGTTCCCTGCGTGGTCCTCTGTCTCAGCATACAGGGTTTGTCTATGCTGAGCAGAGGGCTGGAGGAGTAGAGGTGTCTTCATCTGCACTTTCTTCCAATTTCTATAGACTGTATTCAAGACGTTTATTTCTTTGTTGTAAAATGAATTTGGATTAAGCTTATTGGAGTCTGTTTTAAAACATTTAAAAACAACATTTTATTAATAACTATGTAACGTAGAGATATTATATAATTGTATTGTTCTCCCAAATGTTTTTGTTACCAGGCAAAGACTTCGTATTTTTGTATAAAGAAATAAATATATTTTATGCAATGAATTTGTGTAAGTTGGGGCAGCTCATAAATGGTTCATACGAGTGTCTCACTAGTATTGCTTGTAAGCCATTGAGAACTTTAGAATGCACCTTATATTAATCTGTCCAACAGATGATTTGTGTATTTTATAAATCCAGTTTTAAAAAAAAAACATTTGCTAAAACTTGTTTTTACACCAATACTTACCGTTACCTTGTTGTATCGACTCTGTCAAGCTTTTTGGAAGCTTGATCCAAAGGCAACTGGACTTATGAGATAGATATAAGATATTGAAGACGTTTCACCTCTCCTTCAGTTCTAAACTAACTGGTGGATGGAGCTGGAAATTTAAGCCTCTGAGGATCATCAGCTCCGTCCATCAGACAGTTTAGAACCAAAGAAAACTTTCAGCGGAGAGGTGAAACGTCTTCAAGATCTTAAATCAGGTCCTGTTGCCTTTGGATCAAGCTTCAAATTTACATTTTCTGTCCTGGAGGTCTGAAAACCTACACAGAGTGTATTTTATTGCTGCTACTGCTTGATTAAACCATGCATTCATTTTCTAGTTTTATTTACGAAGAAAACAACATTTTAAGCATTCCCTGATATATTGGAATTTAATGCAAAATCATACAAAACATAATGTTATGATTTATGACTTGTATTGATGTTTCAGTGTTCAAATCATGTGTACCTGAGCTATAAAGTTTATGAAGCTACCTTTGAAATGCAACTATTACCACTCTCTGTTAACATTCATATTTCATATTATGTGTTAAGAAAAAGACTTTACATATTTATTTCATATTCTTTGAAAAACAAGAAAAGTTTTCATGTAAGTCTTTGGGTCAGTGTTTTAATAACGTTACAACAGTTTATCATTGATCCTGAATCAATGTATTTTTGGTAAACGTTTATCATTGGGATTAATCTGTGTACTCTATTTAAAAAAAGGTCACATCAGATACACTTTTAGCATATTTTTTACATATTTTATTGAAACTGTTCATTACAGAGTTTTAATGTCTGAGGTCTCAATCCGCCTTTGTATGATGTTTTTCAGGAACCATGTTTATTTTCACATACCAAATAAACCACAGTCACCCATGTTCAAGGTTGTGTTGGGTGTGTTTCTTTTATGGCTGATGAGACCTTTTGTCTGAACAGGGCTCACAGACTATGATCATTTTGTTTGCAGCTCCTGTTAGTATGGGACAGGTTACATCATCTATTGTAATTGTGTAGTCACAATCCAGTTAGTTTAGCTTCAGGGCTGAATTACTAATCAGGTTTTAGAGGACAAATATCCTGTACATGGCCTTACGAGCCCCAGTTCAACCTGTTTCAGGGTTTGGGAAATGAGTAATTTCTTTAGTTGTTAGGAATGTTGGCTATCTTCTTGTCTTGTAAAATGTCAACTTTGAAAGTATAGTTTCAAAAACATAGCTCCTCCCTTTTTAGGAATTATAGTCAGACAAAAACATTGCACACAGCTGTGTGAGTGTAAAAGGGCCACCAGTTTACATGAAAATCACGTCAGTTACGTCAAGCATTTTTTTCTGGATTGCAAATTTGCAGCAATGTTACACAGCAACAATAAAAACTGCACTGATTAAATACTACCCATGCTTCAGCGGGGACAACTGATGTAACATTAATATGAGAAAAAAAATGTAAGTCAAAATTTAGGTTCCTGAAAATTACCGTTGTATCATCACCATAGACCAGGGGTGTCCAAAGTGCGGCCCGAGGGCCATTTGTGGCCCTTGAGGGGATTTTTTTTTTTTGCGGTCCGTGATTTCAAATAAAGAATCAAAAGATTTTGGCCCGAGGCCTCGATTAAGATTGGCACATTATCTTATTTTTCTTTTTCATGTTAACAAGAGCTGAACAATATTCCTAAAAAAGAAAATGTTCAGTAACATGTATGGTTTTTTTTGTTTGTTTTTTTTAAATCTACAGCTTTTACTATTTTCCACATTTTTTTGTAAACTATGAAAAAAAACTTATGCAAAGTTTTTGCAAACAAGCAGACTGGTGTTTAACCTTTTAATGACCTGAGCTAAATGCAGAAAGCTTTTCCCAAAAAAAAATGAACCACGTTACAGGCTTGATTCTGAGACAAAAAACAAATAAAGTAGAACGAACAAAATCTAAATATTTGATTTCTTTTTATTAAAGGGTTTCTTTAGCGAGCCTTTTGATTCTGATCTACAAAGCCTTACTACTTTTTTCAACTATATTTTAAAAAACAAAACCTGTGGCCCCCCCTAACACGACAATTTTGGCCCTGAAGAAAGAAAGTTTGGACACCACTGACCTCGACTGTAAAGTAAATATTCATATCATCATCACGAGAGGTCGCTGTTTGTGTTCTCGTTGTGATTGGCCGATGACGTAAATTCTCTGCGACGGCAGCTCAATTTTCTTCCTTGGTCGCATGAAAACATGCGGCGCTGTTGATAAGGGGGAACTATTGAAGAGAGGTTTATTTTCTTTTGTTTTTACAAACAACATCGTGTGGAAATGCCAGTGTGCAATTTCTTTCTTCAGGGACGTTGTCGTTATGGCGACAAATGTTGGAATGAACACCCGAGGGGGGGAAGCCGAGGAGGAGGAGGAGGAGGTGGAGGAGGAGGAGGAGGAGGAGGAGGAGGAGGAGGAGGAGGAGGATACAACAACAACAACACCAACTACAACCGCTCCTCTGCTCAACAACAGCCCAGAGGAGGAGGTGGAGGTAACGACCAGTAAATAGGTCTTCAGCTACACTTTCTGTTGTCCAGTTTTCACTAGGACAGTAATTTAAGACTTTTAATCAACTTGATTTAATCATTACAGCCTCTTACAAAAAAAAAAGACTACCTGCTGCTTAATGCGTATGAATACATTGAAGTGAAGTCAGCAAGGCCAGTGGACAAAAAAGAAATGGACAGCTAAACATGCAGGGATTACAATTTTAGAAAGTAGAAGACACTATTTTCTGTCATTCTGCTCCCAAATATGTCTCGGAGCATAACAATCTAAAAGTCTGTTTACTTTGTAAAATAACAAACTAACTAATTACTTTTGAACCCTAGTTTCCGATAAGGAAACATAAGGACACACAACCCACTTATCACAGGGCTGAAAGATGGATGAATGGAAGAGGGATCCCTCTCTCTTGACAGACAGCCATGCTGTTGTAGTGTGTTGTTGTTGTTGTTGTTGTTGTTGTTGTTGTTGTTGTAAAAACTGATGCAAGTACAAATGACATTTAGTCAAAAAATGTAAGCTCACTGGTTTAGGATCGACATCTTTTCCCTCTTTGATGACTGTTGTTTGCATTTTGATTTCAGGGTATGGAAACCGAGTGTGGGTGAATCCTTCACAGCAAAAAGGAGGCTATATCCAGCCTTCGTCCTTCTCCTCTCAAGGGAGCAATGACTGGGGAGGTGGAGGAGGAGGAGGAGGTGGAGGAGGAAATGACTGGGGTCAAGCAGGAGGTGCAGGGAGAAGAGACAACTTGAAGTCCTCTGAATTCAGCTTCTCTAATCAAAACAGATTTTCATCGCTGGCTCCGTCCAGTACCTTTGACAGAGGAGGAAGAGGAGGTGGAGGGCAGCAGGTGCCGACTGGAGATGAAGATGATGACAAAAAACTGTGAGTCTGCTTGATTATTATTATTTTTTTAGGGGTGGCAAAAAAAAAGTGACTGTTTTGAAAAAGGAATTCACTCGTGTGATGTCTGTCTTACTGTCCCACAGGGAGATCATTCAGATGGACATGGACATTTGGGAAAGCTCAGGACAGTGGAGGTTCTCGTGTTACTCGGGCTCAAAGGACCCTTTATCTGGTCCGTATAATGTGTACATTTGAATACTTGATTTCTGGTGTTGTTTGAAGTCACAAACAATCTTAGTTTTGAATGATAAAACCAATAACCAAGACACAACAACTGAGTGATGTGTGATATTTCATGTCCACAGGTTTCACTGATCTCTCTCCTGAAGAGCTCAGGCTGGAGTTTAACGCCACAAGAGTCTCAGGAAATCTGCAGAGTTATGTAAGTGTCTAGAATGTTACTCCTGATGTTTGTCTCCAGGCCATTAAGAAAATAAAGAGGTTACCTTCTGCGGTGAGCTTCTGTAGACTCTTGACTTCCTGAATAAAGTCTACTATTCCAAGATTATTGTTAACCTTAGAGTCTGATCAGACAGTCATTTTTAAAAATATGCCACAGTCTAACAAATTCCTGTTGAATGTTTTTAGGTTGATGGGGTCAACCAGTTGTTGAACCAGTGGAGAAGCAGAGTCCAGGAGCTGAAAGTCATGAGTCCAGCCACCCGCACAGCTGTGGTGAGACACAAACACACACACCGTGTAGTACTCCTGTTTATTTTGATGAAGGCACTTTAAGAAAACGGTAAACATGTCATGATATTTTCCTGCGTTTACTGTTTTACAGCTTGCGGAGTTAAACAACCCAGCACCTCAGGCATCGTCAGGCGGCTTTGATTCAGGGACAGTGACTGGATTCGGATCCTCTTCATCTGGCTTCGAAAGCAAAGGTTAGACTGAGTTCTCTGCATTTGTCACTTTGACACCAAGCTCCATGTTTTGTTTTTTTTTGTAGCAAATGTCATGACACCAATCCTATGCTGCCATGGCCTGGTGGGTCTTAAAACTTAAATTTGTCAGGTGCACTGTTGGACTATTTCTGTCTTGAGGTAGCAGAAAGCAATGTCTTCCATTGATTAAGAGAAGAAAAAAAGCGCTTCCACTCTGCTTGCCACACGAACAGGGATACACTGCAGTGCTCCCACTCCATCTTTAAATACCTGATTAGTTGCTCATTCGCTGTCAAATTGATTTGCTGATTACACACAGGAGCACAGGAAGCTTGTGTTACAAACATCTCCATGCGCCATTAAAGCATTTTGGTTTTGTGAAATTGTTGTGGTGATATAAGCAGAAAAGGTCCTCACACCAGGACGCTTTAGTAGCTGTTAGAATCCTGCGCAGACCCAAGACGGCAGACAGAGCCTAACCTGTTCCCAGACAGACAGCAAGATTCCTTTTAAGCCGCCCTGTGTCTGGAGATTTGTATCTGTCCATGAAGTTACGCAGCTGTACCTTTTTTATAGGTAAATGAACATAGTGTCCTTCTTTTTTTAAGGAGACACACTTATTGTCAAAACTTTTTATTTGAACCACAATTATTTATTTTTAGATGACCCTACAGACCCAAACTAGCTGTTTTCATTGTTCTAACCTTGGTGCTTCTGTCTGTAGCGTTAATTCAACTTACTCCATAATAACCTATGACTATAGTACTGGAGCAAATAACTGAACTACATGTGAGATGTGACTTACTGACTGCCATGTCAAGTGATTGTGAAGAACATGAATGCATCTGAATTTGAGTGTGTAGGTTTATAGATCACAATAAGCCTTTTTTTTGGCTTTTCCTCGCCTTTGAACTTTAATTTCTTATCATGTAGGTTTTGGAGCTGCAGCACCAGCCCAGGCCAGCACTTTCAGCTTTGCTGCTCCCAGTGGGGGATTTGGTTCCTCAGCACCACCACCATCATCGTCCACAGGTTTTGGCAGTGCCTTAGCTTCGCCTACACAGCCTCCCTCTGGGTTTGGTTCGTCCTCCTCGGCCCCCTCTGCTCCCTCAGCTTCTTCTTTCTCCTTCAACTCTACAACTACAAGCACGCCGGCAGCCACTTCAGGATTCGGCTCGGCCTCCGGGTTCAGCTTCTCCTCGGCAGCCGGCACAGGAGGAGGATTCGGAGGCGGTTTCGGGGCCGGAGCACCAGCAGCATCAGCAGGAAGCAGCAGCGGTTTCGGTCAATCTGCTCCACCTGCAGCAGGAGGTGGGTCCGCTGGCGGGGCGTCAGACTGTCTTTTTTCACCAGCGAGCGAACTGACTCCAGAGGAACTGAACCAGTTTAAGGCTAAGAAGTTCACTCTAGGCCAGATCCCTTTAAAACCTCCTCCAGCAGACATGTTGATGGTATGATGCTTTGGGAAAAACCTCCAAGAAGTTTATGAAATAAAACAATAATTTATACAAAGCTAAGATTTCAGTTCCTTCTGAGTAGTGCTACATTTAAACCAACGTGGTTATACTCTTTATAAACATGTGGCTTATATAAGGGGGTTTACATCTTAGATTTTTCTGTGAATGCAAAGTGTGCTTCATATAAAGCTGCTTAAACACAGCATTTATTTTTGTATTTTTTTGTCATATTGGCTTAGTTTTTTCCAGGTGACTGAATGTCTTTTGAATCGGATTACCAATTTAACTTTTCTCTATCTGTGAAGATGCTGACGCTCAACAATTAATTTGATGTGTGACATTTCTGCTCATCAATTTGCCTGTTTATGAAATCAAGTACAATCTTGACAACAATAAAAAAACATACCTTTTATCTGCATAATAAAAGTGGAGTAAATCATTCATAATATCCTTAGAAACAAATTTACTTATTGGGAGTTGATGCCATTTCTTCAGAATCTGTTCTCTTATGTCCACGTTCATTCATTTTATAAAGTTGTAATAGCAACACAGAAACAGAAGAGGGTGTCATGCTAAAAAAAAAAACCCAAAAAACATCTGCTTTTAAAGATGCTACAAGAATAAACAGATATGGTAAGTGTAAATACCTGCATAACCATAACACTAATTTGAAGGCCATGTATTAATCTGTTTAAGATAAGAGATAAGATAAAGCGTTATTGATTCCCCATTGGGGGAAAGTTAGTTGCCACAACAGCTAAAAAAAGAACAGGAATAGAATCCACAGAAACAGCAAGAAGAGTGCTCGCTCAGATTGTACCATGACACAATATTGGAAAAAACTTGTCGAGGCCCATCATTCCAAAACCATCCATCCACACCAGCATGACAATATTAATGATGGTTTTGATGCTGATTAGAACTCAAGAAAAGCTGTCGATGTTGTTAATGCAGATATATTAACTTTTTTTTTTTTTTTTTAAAGTGCTTTGCCTCTGTCCATTACCTTACAGTCCCGGGTTGTCTGATGGGACTTAAAGCTGTTCGTTTGCACTCATTGACGTTGATTCCTTCTTTCCAGATCCTTGCTTGTGTTGTTCTTACTCTCTAATGAACGTAGCTTTGGATAAAAGCACCTGCTAAATGAATTGTTGAATGTAGGCATCCAAAATGGGGGGGGGGGGGGCTAGAATTTGGCAGTTTGTGTATATGACAGTGAGTGAGTGAGCCATTCAATATGTATTCATTAGGTGTTGAGCACCCAGTGGGACCACAAGAAGAGGAAAGAGACAGCAATAACCTATTCTGCTGCTGTAGGGGCTCCTGCTCTGCTGACTGGGGCATATTTTCAGCTGACAGGGGGCTTGTGATATCAAGAGGGGGTGAAATTGGGCTGTGTGTGTCTTGGTGTGGATTGAGTGTGTGTGTGTGTGTGAAAGTATCCCAAGTCAGTATCTAATTGATGGTCAAGGAAATTGTGTTTGTAGGCACCTTCAAATGCCAACACAACACTAAGTAGATTTACCCAAGCACTGCACTCAAATACACATTTAAAGTTCTGTTCTTGAATATTTCCATTTCATGCGACTTCATACTTCTATTCCACTGAAATTCTTCATTCAAGCATGATTTTTTAAAATGCAGAGTTACTCTGTTTACTTGTAACAGAGTATTTTATGTTGCCGCATCACTTCTTTCACACTGCCAGTGACGGCATGCAACATAATTCTCCATCCTACAACTCAGTCTGTCAGCAGTAACCTCCCACCCACCCCCTGCCTGCAGATAACACATAAATAATGCAGCAGATTAATGAGCAATTGAAACAGACTAGCTCATGAAAAGGCACTCGCCTGCTCGTTTGAATGCAACTTATTACAAAAAATTGCCGCCCGGTGACGCTTTAGTACGTCTTAATGGAGAACTATAGGCATTTGAGAATCTGTTGCTTCTGCAAAGGAAATAATCACAAACTGCAAGACTAACTGTGTTTATGTAACGTATGCATGAGCTGAACAGGGTGGATGAAAGCTAAATTAAAGGTGAGTGATGAGCGTGTGGATGCCTGCACACACACACACACATACACACACCTCATGAATACCTGTACTAGGTAACACTAGGGCGCACGTTTCAGTCATTTTATTCTAAGGATATCACAGTCCACCAAACTGACTTGTTTAATAGCAAAAAAAACTGATTTGTGAGTCATTCCCTCCTGGGGATTCTTCAGTATTCCCAACAGGGAGCTTGGATTTGCAGGGATGACATTTGAGTTGAAATGAACACGCGCACACACTCACACCTTTCATGTACTGAACGCTCTCCTCGTCTCCTCTAACCTACCCCACCCTCCTGTGAAAGCATAGCTTACACAAACCTGATCACATGACCATCATGTGTACTGTAATTCAATTGACTGTGACCTAACTCCAGCTACACGGAGCAGACATACACTGTAGCCATACTGTGCTTTAACTTTTTCCATAGGGGCAGTAAAGTCAGCCGGTCTAGTTAATTCCTGGTTTTGGTTTGTGCAGCTGTGTATGTCTTTTCCAAGTTCTGAACGGCTCAATCCTTTGAATTATGACTGCTGCTGCAGCTATTAAAATTCCTCCTCCAGATCCCTGTTTTTTATTTGACACTATCTAAATGCACATTTTGTTCATTGTAATTACAAAGCCATTGTGGTCTCTGCATCAGCTGATTGCAGCAACAGATGCTCTCACCATGGCTTGAATCCCCGCTCTCTACAGAATGTTAATGAGCTGATTCGGATTCAGCGCTGGTATTAATGTTGGTTGGGGGCTTATTCCGCTCGACCCTCCTTTCTGCTGCATCGGGGAACAAGAATTGATTATGCTGTGCCACATCGGTTTCGCCTATGGGAAACAGGGCATTGATCCAAGGCTGGTGATATATGCCTATTATAGTGACTTGCCACATGGCTGACTGAGTGCCACATATTTCACCTACAAGGTCCTGGAACTGAATTTCTTGTGCTGCAGATGTTTATGGGTTCATATAAGGATCAGTGCACCGCGTTCCTCTGACAGTAATAACACACCATAGTGAGTAAATACTGTCAGCAAAGAGAATATATATGTGCTGTATATGATGGCAGAGCGGGAACAGCCTGGATCCTCTGACCCGGAGAGGCACTAAAAGGCTTGGCAGAAAATGATGTTACATACATTCATTATATTAATTTCATCTGTGTATGCATGCTCCCTAAGCAGAGAGGGGAAGAAACATCTAAAGCTCTCTCTTTATGCATCTGTTTTATGCATTTAAAGGTTTGGCATGCTTTTCCATTTCTAAAACAAATTACGAATACTTTTCCGGGAACATCATGTCTGCTCGCTTTGTTTTCTTCTTCAGCGTTATGATCATTGTGCAATGCAGACAGAGCGACACAGATGAAACTCCGCCAGCATTATGTGACAGGTTTTCTTGTCCAACAAGGCCAAGTTAAGTTGATTAAATTAGTAAGTGGAAAAACACGTTTGAAATGTAATTTGCAAAAGAGATCAAAACTTAAACGCTTTATCCACTGTACTTCATAATAGTTGAGCAGCTATCTGGGTTAAAACAACATTATTTCCCTCCTTCAATGGGCTTTACCACTTTCACAATCTCCACTTACTCCAGTTGTGTTTAGAGTTAGCTACCGGTATTTCTGTTGTAGAAGAAAAACAGTTTTGCTTTTGCTGTAAAAATGTCCAGTGTGTTACACTTCCGATTAATGTTACATAAACCTGTAGACATTGTATAGGCAGCTCCCATGGTCTCAGTGTGCTTTCATAGCACATGTGGTGTTATCATTAACTTTAAGGTTGTTGGATATGCACTTGTTATTTTATTTTGTGAAGTGTCCTATAGCCTAAATATGCTGTAGGTTGCTAGCTTAGCTAAGCATAAATATTGGCAATGTTTAGCTCTTTCAATGGGTAAGAACAAAAACTGCGTACCAGCACATCTACAGCTCATTTGATAACACAAAATGTGTCATGTGCCAGGCTAGTTATTGGCCAAAGGTTTCCCTTTCTTGAGCCTTGAAATTGCTACATAGGTGCCTGCTAGTTCATATTATTTAATGTTTTATCATTTTGTTTTTCGTTGTTGTTATTGTAAAATATGGCCCTGTTTATTATTAGATTCGCTTTGGAGTCCATGCAGGTCTGTATTTTACATATAGGCTGTAAATAACTGTTACAGTCTCTGATTTTTACACAGTGGTTCTACATTGCTAGCTATTTCTGGCTACTTCCTGTCTTAATGTTGTGCAAAGCTAACATGCTAATGCCTGTAGCTTCACATTTGGATCATGAACCTAATCTACCTCTCAGCACCAAAGTTGATAAACTTGCTCCACAAAATGTGCACAACAATTTCTCCACTAGTAGGCCTATATTTCGCTATCAGTCTTGTCTCCGTTTGGCCAAATTCCAAAACCGTGTTGGTGAAAGAGGCCATTTAAGTTTTGGGTTTGCCCTAGCCCTCATGCTTTTTAATTCGACCATGTACTTCTGGGGCCAAATGATTGAAAATGTGCTGTAGTGCAGGGGTGGGCAACTGGCAGCCGGGTGGCCACATGCGGCCCCCATCAACCCTCAATGTGGCCCTCAGGTCAATTTTTACACATCAATTAATTGGAATCATGAAGAAAATATGACAAAATCTGCCGTGAAATCATGAAAACCAGAAATGTGTCAATAATAATATTTGATCACTGGTATATGTTGAGTTACGTCTGAGACATAAATGACTGCAATCCTTTTCTATCCTACAATGTGGCCCCTTCTGGCAGTGAGAACTAAATGAATGTGGCCCTTTGCTGTGACCAAAGTTGCCCATCCCTGCTGTAGTGCATCTAATTTAGTTAAATTATAAAACTACAGCGCTAACAAATGCTTTTCCCGCACTAGGCCACACGTTGTCGCTGTTTCCCATGTCGCTGACAGCTCCACACGCTCTTCCCTCCTCCTCTCCTCCTCTCTCCTCCTCTCTCCTCCTCTCTCCTCCTCTCCACAGCAGCGCGTCTCTCACCGCGCCTTGGATGCCGTGTGATCAGCAGCAGTGAGCGGAGAAGCCGTCCAGCAGATCGCCGTCAGAACACCAGCACAGCCAAAAATAAAAAAATAAAAATACAACCTAAACGATGACATTCTTACAGAAAAGACAGAAGCAAACAAGCATTTGACAACTTCCGAGTCCGCACCTTGCCTTCGCTGCTCCTTGCTGTAAGCGGTAAGTGCTCTAAAAAAAAAAAAAAAAAAAATCTTTTTTAGTTGCAGAGCTCGCAACGCTCAATTTCCCGCACGGAGCATCGACAGCGCCAATGCACTGATGATGTGAATAATGTCATTAATAGCAGAGCAGATGATCGATGATAAGGGAAGCATGTCGGCTTATTAAACTGGGCGCAGTCATACAGAAATGTCTTTAATTATTACAATATTCAGGCCCATTGTAAGCAATGTGCACCAGATTAGATGCGATCAGCTGGATATACTTCATTGTCTTTTATTCTCTCACCTTGGAAACATTTTAAGCCTAGCAAATGCCAAGGCAGCTTACAGCTTCAGTTTCATGCCTTCTGTTACTTCAGTCAATCTCATTAACTGTTTAAATGGGCTCATACGCGATTGTGTGGACTAGACAATGCAGATTAAGGCCGTTAAGAGAATGTAATACCACTTTCCTTATTTAGCCAATAACTATAATTGATAGCATATTGTGCTTTGGCATTTACATGTCCCTGCGTTGGTGTTGGAGAAATAAGAATCTAATTGTCAGTATTGGTTTAGGAATGTAGGGACAGCCATGCCAGAGTTCAGCTCTGCCCTTTTAGGGTTAGGGTTATAGGTTCATCTATGGAAACACTGCAAGGGGTCAAAGGCACAGAGGTGGGTTTAGGATAGGTGAGATTTTTAACTGCTACTCCAGTTTTGATTGTGTTTGTATGTGCGAGCGCATGCAAGTGAGGGTGTCAGTATGAGGGGGTGGGGGAGAGTAGAAGCACATTTGGAGACGCCTGAGCCAGCACTCAGCGTAGGCCAAGAGCATGCTGAGGTGTTAGATTATATCAGATGGCTGCACGCATGCACATGAATGCATACGCAGCGACAAACACAAACACAGCAAAGTCCAGATCTCAACTCAAACTGTGCGCCTCCACCTGGGGAATGGGGGTAGAAACACGTGATGGGGCTGCACATTCTCTCAATGTTGAAGAGAGTCTGACAGAAGCTGTTGCTCACGTTTTTTGTTTGGGTTAAATGGAGTCAGACTCATTTTACAATACCTATTTCAGGGTTTAAAAATGTGCAGATTGCAGATGTGGCACCCAATATTTTTTTGTGGTGGAACAAAAAAAAAGCCTTGAGAAGAAGCCTGCTTTCTTAATTCATAACTTTAACAATGGATACTTAACATTGTTGTACATTGGTTATTAGTTTTGGTGTGGCTCAACTCGCATGCGCAGCACACAGTGTTGACATTATTGCGTCGAACTGAGCTCTGCTGGAAAAAAAACAACAAGACAACCCCAACGAATATCATGGCCAAATATTTATCTGTATTATATTATATATTATATTATATGTCAGAAAACACATCTGTGATATAAACCCAATGACCTTAATTGTATTGGCTGACTGATATACTGGTCTAGTGTTGAATAGAGTGTGACGCATACATTGGGTACATTAAGCAGCTCTTAGGAGAGGGCTCTCCTTGGATCGCGTTGAGGAGAAAGAGAATAATTATCCATGCGCTTAACTCCTAAAATCCTTTCCTGACTCATACTTGATCCGCTGAATAATCCATTGAGACAGAATTGAGACAGTAAAAGCTGTGAAGAGACTCACCCCTCTATGTGGAAAGTTTAAGTTTCTATACCTGCATGTAAATATTTCTAAAACGTATAAAATCTGAAGTTTTTTCCATAAATCTGCATTTTGTACCAGTGTAAATTTTTTTTAAACTGACGTACAATGCAGTGAAATGAATGTTTATAAAAATACATGTATTCATGTAACACTATAGGGGCTGTATGGTGGTGCAGTGGTTAGAGTTGTTGCCTCACAGCGAGGAAGGTCCTGGTTCTAATCCCCTTCGGACAGGGTCTCTGTGGAGGTTGCATGTTCTCCCTGTCTCTCCGGGTACTCCGGCTTCCTCACACAGTCCAAAGACATGCTCGTAAGGTTAATTGGTGACTCGAGAATTGCCCGTAAGTGTGAATGTGTGGCTGGTTGTGTGTCTCCATATGTTAGCCCTGTGATTGTCGGGCGAACAGTCCAGATCCAGCCCCCTCCCCCCCACATCTGCAAATGGTAAAAGCGGTATTGATAATGGATGGCTGTAGCACAATAGTTTCATATTTGGAGAGGTGCAATGTGTTTTAAACAACTTCAAAGGGCAGAAAAAACTATGCCTTTCTTTGTATATGTCTATTTACAGAAAGAGATGTGTCAGATTGTTAAAGAGAAACCGGCAACTCAAAAGGCCAGACTTACTGTTGTTCAGTGTATCATCTTCCATCAAAGCTCACATGCAGCGACCGCACGCACTCTTCAACATTTATAGCAGGAAAGGGCAAAGGCAAAGTCCAGTACAGCTCCCACACACACGCACACAGACACACACACACACACACAAACACACACGCTCAGATATGCAGTGACACATCTGACCACACTTCAGATCTGTAGCTGGCAGCTGCTGGTCCTGGTCTTCTTTGAAATGAAAATAAAATGAAAACAACCAAGGGGGCAGAGCAGACACTTATCATAGTAATGAGCAGCCTTTGTGTCCTCGTGTGTGTGTGTGTGTGTGTGTGTGTGTGTGTGTGTGTGTGTGTGTGTGTGTGTGTGTGTGTGTGTGTGTGTGTGTGTTGTTGCAGAAGTGTACACTTGAAGACAACCCTCTGCATTTTCTGGCCAAGTGGTACGCATCATCAAATAGAAGTGCTGTGACTGGCTGACAATGATTGGTTGCCCCGTATCTCCGCTCACTTCCCTCTTCATGCTGGGCTTGCTAATGAGACTAGATAGTGTAAAAGAGATTATGTTACACACTCGCATACACACTCGCATACACACACACACACACACACACACACGAACACACATTGAACTCGCATTCAGATGAGCTCAACCCGTATAGATGTGGGTGCTGGTATTGACCTATATTTTTGAAGTATACATTACACAGAGTCAGGTGATCACACAGTTGAATACGGCTGTATTTTTCCAAGCTATACAGCAATCCTCAGAAAATCAATTCCACTCAACACATGATCGGTGTTTGAGGCTGCTGCAGGAGCAAAGGTGACCTCCATGATATGCATGTGAGTCACTCACTTGCTGGTCGAACAGCTTAGTAGGAAATAAAGTAGGGCTTCATAATAACTCATAATAAGTGATTAATGCATTTGCAAAGTCTGATTCTTTTTTGCAATGAATTAAAAAACTATATTTCATATTAACATGCAATGCTTTCTCACTTTCTCACTCAGCATGTGTAAATTGTTCACATTGGTTGGTTGCCTGGATCCACACTATCATAATGTAGTCAGATGGAGCTAAAACTATAGCTAACTGCAACCCTCAGACAAATAGGTGGAAATTTAGTGGAAAGAAAGAAATAGTGTTGGATTGATTTTGGCTTCAGGAGGTTCATGTAGCAAGCACAGGGATCGTGTAAAACATGGAACACAGCAGAAAGACAGAAAGTGTGAGCTTGATTTATCCAAATACTGATGTATTTGGATAAATTACTGCACTACATATCGTTTACGCAATATTGAACAATTTAATTGCAGATTGCATAACATGCAAGCTGACTTATTTCTTTTTCTTATATCTATATTATGTAGGTCATAATCGTAAACCAGAAAAGTGTTTTTTTTTTCATGGTGCCAAATCACAACAAAAGTTCTCACATAGAGAGGGGCTAGACTCTACTATTAAAGCCCACTACCAGTTTGACTGGTCAGCCATAAACACACAAGCAACCATCGATGGAGATACATATAAAAGCAAGACGGTACATATTTAAATTCATAATTAATGAAATAAAGCTTTAGAAAGAAGTCTTTTAGTGCAGAGAGAAAGATTTACAGCTTGTATCTTGTCCTCCTGCGGGATCAGACTACATTCCAAAGTCCAGAGTCCTGCTGTAAATAAGAAAGGGAGGCGAGCTTCTTTGACCCCGGCCTCATCCCAGAGGACTGTTGTAGCCCTCCACCTCAGGACCACACAACTTGTGCTTTTTTAACAGGAACTAGTGATCCAGGCATTGCACGCACTTCTTCAGCCCAGGCTGGTTCCCACATCCCAGGTGGGATTGAGAGACGAGTGAAGGCGGGGAGGAGGCGTGGCTTAAGGGGTAGTGAGAGAGCTGTCACTGACCACATTAGTCATCAGAGAAAGCAGGCCATGAGTCAGGAAAGCTCCAAGTCTCATCCATCACGCCCCTCTTAACCCACTTTCCTTCCAGTCCAGCCACTCCGACTTTTTTATTTTTCTATTTTCAAGCTAGCGCTCCATCCCCCAGCTGCTGACAGAGTCACTTTGCCATCCCTCTTTTTATTGTGATGAAAAGGAGAAGAGGGAGCGACGAGAGAGGTTCGGTGCTGGACAGATTGCAGATTGAGAGGAGATTTAGGGTCAACCTTTTATGTACACAGTTTAAAAAGCCAGGGCGTTGTTTTCCTAAATTTGAAGAAAAAACGAACACAACGGTTAGAGCCGGTTTGTTGAATCCACGCGATTGTGGAAAGAAAGAGGATAACACAGTGACATAGTGTGTCTCATCCTCACACCAGATTCCCTGTGGTGGTGTGTGGAGAGAAACCCTGTAAGCTGGTGAGACTACTGAAGAGTGATAAGTGTGGATATTAGAGCGGTCTCACTTCTCGAAAAGACTCCTGGCTCAAATCCTGGATGAGGTATTTGATTCACTGCAGAGACAAAACATTATATTGCTAGCTCAGCAGTGAAGGGATTATCCTGGAATATGGTGGGAGCAGGGGATGAGTGAATGAACATTTGAAATGATACTCAGCAGGGCAGTGATTTAATGGCTATCAATGTGGCTTAGTGCCAGCATTTTTTAAATTTATGTTACTGTTAAAACTATGAACGGCCAGCTACCTACCTTAAAGTGTGTACAATTTAATCTCAACCTCTTAGTTGGAGTGACTGGCTTTTCCTCTTCATGACGTGTTTAAATGAATCCTGCTGAAGTGTAAGCTTGTTCTCTGACTGCTGCATGTTCCACATTCAGATTTTCCTTTGTAGTTCTCATGTTGCTGTTGGCCCACATGTCATTTTCTGCCGGTCTATGTTGTAAAAATTGCTAAAAATGACGGACAAATGACGCTTTTGAAAAACCATATTTGATCACATTTTAACCTGATAACTTTTTCAGCACCTTCAAATCAACATTCGTGAAATATGAGCATGTTGTTTAGCACATAAACTAGACCTGACATAAGTGTTTTGAAATCTTGCTAAACAATTATTATTTTTTTTTTACTTTTAAAAGTAGCCCTCCAACTCAAACTAGTATTTTAAAGGAGCAATGTGTAACTCTGACACCTAGCGTTTAAAATGGTTACTGCAGTCCAAATTCAAAACATTAACGAGTGCTTTCTACCCCACTCCTCCCTAGAATCGATGTTTCCATGTTGTGGACACTGAAGCTTCAGTGTTTAACCGGCTGTGCATCATCGTTCTTGAAACCTTTCTTTGCTCTCTTCATTTTTCAAAAGCATCTCCAATATTTATCCAAGTTTTGCCATGTTTCTGGTCTTGAAGCTTATATGAAAAATGCAGTAGAATCACTTATATCTGAACCAGTTTGCTTGCCTGCTTTCATCGCTGAAACACCTGTTGGTTTGACGTTTGTCTGGCAAACCAAGGGGCGTCCAGAACAGCCTTATGGGTTTGCCTTCTCCACTACTACTACTGTTTGCCTACTTCTCTGGTCAAAACAAAAACAAACCATTCAAGACCGCAATCAAAACTTAGAAGGAGAAAATACTGGCTGCTGCATTGTTGACAGAGAAGACAGCACTTCAACATAGCATGTTTCCTTAATGTCTGGTGATATAATAAGGTCATGTTATGATTGAATTTAGTAGATTTCTTACATATTGAGCCTTTCAAAAAATAAGATTTGTTGCCAAAGTTGCTGTGTTTTTGGTGCTCCCATCTTCGCTGAATCGAGGCAAACTCATCAGGCATGGGCTATAGTTTTATACTGCCATATGTATGAAGGCGTTTAAGAAGCACTTTAATGTAATCTGCTTTAGTGAAAAAATGCATTTGCATGCACAGATTGATTTTATAACATTTATAACACAGATTGAGTTGATGTTTTTTTCACATACTGGTATTTGTCTTATAACAAGAGGCGTATCGATGTCCTTGTCTACTGCTAGCACTGCTAACATCTGTGTGGCTAATATTTTAAATGACCCTTTGCGATGCCTTATTGCATTTTAAACCTTCTCAGACGAGCTCATTTGACCCTTTAATTGCAGCGCTGAGGGAGAAAATGTGAACTGTGGCTTCAATGCCACTGCTGATTCAACATGATCCAGGCAATTTGTGTGAAAACATGGTGTGACGGATCGAATTTATGTCTGCTGTCACAAGGTGATGTAGAGGGTCTGACTCAATGACTCACCTCATTAAAGACTGAAAAAAAAAATGTTGATTGGTCCACTGGGGGAGGCAAAGCGAAAGCTTCTCATGTACTCCTTTTTCTGTTCATTTCATGGATGTTAGGATTTGATTCAGATTTGTGTGTGTGTGCGTACCCGACATAATATCCCTCTGCAAAGTGTGAAATGGGTAATTTGTTAATATCTAATGGTCCTGTGACTGTACCTGATTTTCTTCTTTTCATTGGGTACACAGAGCACTCTCTGTCAAAGTGATACTATCAAATCTAATTTTGTGTTTCATTTGGAAGTCATTTCAAGTCATTTAGCGAAGACACCAGTGTCACTGCCCCCATCATTTCATATTTTGTGTCTTTCTTTCGGCCACCCTTCTGGCAAGTCCATTCAGTAGAGCATATGTTTGTTTGCGCTACACTGGGTTTCACTGTGCGTGATTTTGTGTGTGATCCATTTGGCTCCGAGTCGTCCAACAACCTGGCACTCTCACTCCGTCTCTGTGCGTAGCTGCAAAACCAGCCTTCTGCTTTTTTTTCTAGGGATGCCAAGATAAGAGAATCTGGTGGAACCTTTGTAGTCTTAGAAATAACCACTGTTTCATTATTATCACTATTATTATGCGTAATTGAATTTCAAGATTTAAATAGGTTATTAATTGCGGCCATTCAAAACTGAAATTATACAGCCATCAAATAATACAAGTCTAAACAATAAACAAAGATAAACAAGCACTCAGATTGACTGTATTGATCTGTCAGTGCAGATGGAAATTATTCCTAATGTAATAAAGTAAAACATGATTCTTATTAATACATGACTGATTTTTCAAAAATCTATTTTTAATTTTAAACGAGACCAGAGAAAAATGTATCTGTTATGGCTTTTTCTATGTTTGAAGCTTTAGTAGGAATGATAGAGAGATATTGAAAACATCTCTCATGCAGTTTTATTGTTAGCTGAATTGCAAAGAATTCAATCTTATGATATAGTGCTGGAAGTCTACGAGGTCTATTGTTATGTTAGTGTCTAAAGCTTATAGGTTAAACTACAAAGAAACACACACACATGCGCACACACACACACGCGCACACACACGCGCACACACACACACACACAAACACGACACCAGGACAATCACAGTGACCCATACGCTATCATGACCTGGGAAGTATCCATGGTAGCCTCAGCAGGAAGTACATTACAGCTCCTGTCTGGCCTTGTGCACTGCCGGGGTGATTACCCATTATCATGAAAATATTTTTTTATTCCAGCTATTTTCTCTCTTACACTCATTACAAAGTGCATGTACACAACATACAACATGTGCTATGAACATGTTCAGGATTTACACAAGACATTTTCATGAATTCAGTTTTTTTAATACCCGTTCCTCGTCTATTTCATCACAGCTTTTCCACTCCAGCTTTTTCTTCCCATTTTAATTTATATATGTTTTCCTATAGTTCAAATGAGCAGATTGCAGGATGCACCCCTGGCCATGTAAGGAAAAGATCAGCTCCTTAGTTGAAATAGAAATGCTGTGTTTTATTTCAGTCATGGCCTTTATTAAATTAAGGCTGACGCACAGCTTCATTAAGGGAAACACCGGTAGTTGGCAGGTTACCCCACACAACAATTGAACAGTCAGGACAGATAATTGACATTGATCATGACAATTGGCTGATAAGTCTTGGCGTTCTGTTTTCGGGAACATTAGCCAGGTCACTTCACTTTTTAACACTCCCACATGGAAAACTTGGCTTCCAGAAGTCTCAATAAAACTTTGCAAAAAACCATCAAAACGTACTTATTCAACAGGAAGCACACAAAAGCATCATTTAGAAATGGTTACATGTCGTAGTAAATAATGAAGACATATTGACAATTGGTCCAATCTATTGTTAAGAACATAAATGTATGTTTCAGCTCGGTGTTTATTAACATTAACCACCCTGCCTATTCATTGTTTGTGTCCTGTCAGACTGTCAGGCCTGCAGTCTATCTCTACCATCTACTTTGCAGCTAACTCTTAATTAACTGACCAGCAGTGTGAGAGTGGCTTCAACGTTGTAGAGCGACTTTAAACAGACCATTAATGGATCGCTCATCCATGTCTAATTACAAGGTTGTGGCACTTGTGTTTATGGGAGAAACTGAAGGGAGAGATCACATTTGAACTTCTTGCTTCGCTACACCCGCTCACACTGACTGCAGCTCCGCTTGGTTGACTCACAGCTGAAGTTGTAGTTTTATGGTCCTATGCTAAAGCATGGCAACTTTTTTAAACCAGAAAAAAAAGACTCCAAACATCAAGAAAAAAAATTGACATTTATGCAACATTTACTTCTATTTACTTGGATTTTGTTTTACAGTTAAATCTGTGACAGCTTAATCCATTAGTGAGTCACTGTAAAATTGTTGGAGAAATAGCCATAAATAGGAAATATTATAGAGTAAGTTAGTTATCACAAACTCTTAACTAGGGCACGACCAATTTTTTTGGGGCTGATACTGATATTGATATTGGGAAGAGAAGAAAATCTGATACCGATATAGCGGCCGATATCTTTCTTAGATCTATGTTCAAGTAGAAATAGATAGATATAGATATACACATTTATTGAAAGTGATCCCTCAAATCCATCAGTTATCAAACACTTGTGGAACCAGCAGCACACTCTGCTGGTGAAAAAGAAAGGCTAGTGTAATACAATGAAACTCAAATGAAATTATATTTGACTGTTGAATAAATGGAGTAATATTAACGGCATATGTCTGCGATAAAATTAGCCGATACCGATAGTCACTGGATAAGCTTATATCGGCCGATATTATCGGTTGGACGATTAATCGGTCAGGCTTTACTCTTAACACAGAAAAACAGCTGGCATGGCCTTTTCTAAGATGAGAAAAGCCTACCAGCACGTCTAGAACTCAGTAATTCACAACTTTTTGTGTTTGTTGAAAAGATACTGTTTGTATGTTCAAAAAAAGGACTATTGTTTCATTGAATGTGTATGAATAAATGAATTGGGCTGCTAACCCTCTGCCTCCCTTACGTGTGGACAAGGTGTTATACCCTTACAAATAAAGACAATCCAGGTCATACATGGCAGTGGTCTGTGTGGGACGGAGATAGGTGGCATCAAGGTGCAGAGGAGGAGCTGATGGCAACCACCAGGCTGGGTGGAGTGGGACAATTTGCTGACAGGAGGAGAAATAAATGAGCTCTGAGATGAGGAGTTAGAGTGCACAGTGACATATGGCAGAGGAGCTGTCTGGCACTGAGATGAAGATAGATTGGCTCCGGGTGAACCTCCAGGTACACAGTGTGAGGACGAGGTACATGGTGACATCTTCATCTGTGGACATTAGTGAGTAAAGGACCTGCAGGGATGACTTTTAGTATAACTGTAATTAAACTATAATGTATCTCCAGATTTATTTAGAGTTTAAACCCAGGGTGGATTTTTTCGGCTTATCTTCTTTATACTGAAAAAGAAGGGCTACTTTAAATACACAGGTTTTGATTTGTTCTTTTTGTGGTTTGATTTGTTAGACGTGATGTTCAAACAGCAGATAAGTAAATAAGCGAACAAGTAAGTCATTCAATATTTAGAAATGATCTTATAAGAGCACACCTAAAGGACGACACAGAAAAAGATACTTTTCGTATAGTTTTCTCCAAACTCAAGAATAAATTCAAGATGGGATTGAATTAGCAGCAAGGAAACCAGTGAGGTGTCAAAAAAAAATACAGTACCTAAAAGGCCCAAAGCTCTTTTTCAAAACAATTTTAGAAGTGATTGAATTTTTTTTTTGCTGGAAACATGAAGTAAATGCCAATCTGAAATCAATGATCTTTTTTTTCATGGTGGAGATAAATCCTTCAAAAAAGTCTGATCACGATGTATGAAGAGAAAAATAGTATGCTTGGAGTCTCAGAGGGGGGGGTGGGTCAAGGTTGACTTGTTATGTAATTTAACTAGAAGTAACTTCAGCCATTTACATAACACATCAATACATTCATTGACATAACCTGAAGTAGTTTTATGTTATATAATCAACAAGGTAACAAAGCCTCACACACGCACACACACGCGCACACACACACACACACACACACACGCACACACACACACACACACACACACACACACACACACACACACACACACGCACACACACACACCTGACATATGACCATATATATACTGTATATATACATACATATGACCTGAAGATCTCATCATTAAGAGGCATGGATGCATGTCTTATGCTTGTCCCCATCAGTGTCATATCTTCCCTCTCCTTGTCTGCCCTTCACTCCATTAGTCCACACAGAACCAGACCCCATGCTTCCTGCTGTGTTCTTCTCTGTGTCCATTCATTATGAAGCGTCCCATCCTCCCACGGTTCTCTCTCCCTGTCCTCCGTCTTCCCTCACTTGTTCTTGTCAGTCCTTGTGGCTCTCTGGAAGCAGAATTATTCTGTTTATCTCCCTTCTCTCAACGGAACTTCTTCATCCCTCCCTTATCCTCATTTTCCTGCTGCTCTGCTCGCTGTGTGTTCAAAGTACAGAGGACCCAGAGAGCTGCAGAGAGGAGTGCGTATGGGCCGGAATGAAAAATTAGTGTTAAAGGAGGGAAAAGGAAAATGGGATGAAATTAAGGTCATGTGGAGTCACCTGAATTTCAGATTTTTATACCCCTCTCTCTCCCTTTTTTTTTTAACCACTTTGCCTTAATAACAAATGTCACGGTAGCTCTGTATAAAGCATTCAGTCTTCTTCCGCCTCCCTACTTGGCTATTATAATGCGTTTTAACCCACAATGCAGAAATCTGCCCTTTTCTAACATCCATTCATTGTACATGAATAGCACCCTCTTCAGTTGTTTTGGTATTACTGAATGCATCCCTCTAAAAAAGTGCCGTTCAGCCGTTCTTTTGGCTTAGAAGGATCATAAACGTGCTGGTGTGACAAAGCAGGGCAACCATGATGAGCACAGAGAGCCTTTACATTTGATATCCAAAGACATATTGAGGCCACTGGAAAGTGTTCACTGTACTCTGCATGTATAATTTACGATAACAGCCAATGGGACTGAGTGTTTCAGTTGCATGGAGAACATGTGCAGCATTCCCTTGTGTTGGTGGTATGTCGTCGTTCCCTTTAAGTCATACAAGAAGCATGGCGCTTGAGATTCTATTGCACGGTTGCTATTCCAGTTTTGTTCAGAGTGAAATATCTCAGCAACTATCTAATAGATTTTTTTTGACAGGAGTTCATAGTCCTCAGTTGTTGAGTGCGTTTGAATCCTCTTCCTTTTTCTAGCGCAATCACGCCCCACATCATTTCATCTCAACACGATGAATTGTAAACACTTTGTTTGATCCCTTTACTTTTTTTTAATGTTTGGATTATGTTTTTGGCCTTTCTCTTCTTTTTGATAGAACAGAGGATAGAGATAGAAATATGCAAAGAGAGAGGGACAGTCCACTTTAAAAATGGTACAATCTGGTCTCCTCAGTTCCAAAAACCTGAACAAAGTGTTGTTAAAAGAAAAGTGTATACAGCAGAGTAGCAGACATGACCCAAAATGTGTTGTATGCATCAAATTCAAATTGGGCATAACATTTAAAAAAACAACAACAACGACATTTCCTAATTTCAAGATTTGGCATGTTCTCTTTGTTCAATTTTGATAAAATGTAGGGTATGAATGTTTTGCAAATCATTGCATACAGTTTTATTTACATTTTACAAAACACTCCAATTAATTAATTAATGATTAGGAATAAGGGTTGTAGATGACTGGAAACTACTGAAACTACAGGACCATTAGGACAGATCATCTTTAAAGAGTAAAACTACAAATAATTGTGATGGGATGAATTATAAAAATAATTTGGTCAGATTCCCCTGATTATTTGTGCAGCTTTAGTTTGGTTTACAATCATAACATCGTCTGTTGTGTTCTCTAAGCATGTGAGGTTGACTAGTGGCATCGACTTCATTTAGCACTGTTCTTTTTAAAGCGGGTTCAAAGACAGAGAAACACTGCATTGCTGTACTTTCTTCATAACCAAAAAAGGTGAGAAGACAGGAAAAAAAAAAAAGAGCATACAGCGGGGACTGTAATAATTAACACAGTGAGAAAGCAGGTGGCAGGAAAAGTTTTATGGAAGTGTTAAAAAGAAGAAAGAGAAATATTAAAGAGGGCGTGTGAAAGCAGGATGTTGGCCACAGTGCAGATATATATTTTATGCACCCGTGGGCCGTTGGTTTAGCTTCAGTATAATGAAGCGGGGCGAGAGAGAGGGAAGTGGAGTAGGAAGAGTACAGAAATGAAGAGTGACACAAGTTCATTTTACTGAGTATGTTTTGACATGTCGCATTGGGCAAAGCTCAGGAGTAAATGATAAAATAAAAGATGGCTCAATTTCCATTTAGCTGCTGCAGTTTGCATGCTAGTTCACTGTGGTGGATCACCGGGACACAGGGCCGCTGGGGGCAGGAGCAGATCCCAGCTGTGATTGGGTAAGAGGCCACCCTGGACTGTTCACATATGACATATACTAACTCCACACAGAAAGGCCCTGTCAGACGGGGATTTGAACCAGGCACCTTCTTGCTGTGAGGTGACCGTGCGGCCCATTTAGGTTATTTCATCATCTTTTCCAGCCTTAAAAAATGTCTGTGGTTGGCATCAGTTAAATATTACAAACTTTTCAAACTTTTGAGCGAATGTGTGCACAAACACACACTTGTACCCTCGCAGGATTCAGCCAACCTGTCATAACTTGGAGCTGTGTGAGTTGATTATCTGTCACTGTTTAAGGTCAAACACAGACTAAGATTCCATAAAAAAACACACAAGACAAATACCAGCTGACAGGGTCACCCCTCAACAGCAGGCCAGCCCTGACATTTGTGTGTGTGTTTGTGTGTGTTTGTATGTGTGACTGGAGCTATTTCTTAACTCACTTGAACAGTCTGCTGCCATCTGCACTGTCCTCATCTGCTGACCTTTCTCTTCTTTGTTTCTCTGTTGCAGAGCTATTTGAGATTTTCAAATAAAAATACTTTTTCAGAGTGTTTCATTTCTCATCCACCTTTTCATGCGTGAGAGTCAGTTCTGCTGCCTCTGCAATAACTTTTCAGGATTTAATTGAAAACCAAACTGTGGTTGAAATTTTAACTCGGCCTCCTTCAGCCTCGGGGAGCTATGTCGGCTGTAAGACGAGTTTTAATTCTGTATTTCACGAGACACGCTGTCCTTTTTATTTGAGCTCCCCCCCCCCCTCTCTTCTCTACCTCCCGTCCTTACTTTATGTCCTCTCTCATCTTCTTCCCTCAGCCCTGCTCCAACTCTCTTGCCCTCCTCCCCCTCCCCAGCCGATCGGCCCCCTCCAGTCCAGCAGGACCATGATGCTCAGCAGCTCTGTGGAGGTGCCCAGCCCGGGTGGGTTAAGCGGTCTTAGCGGGCTGAGTGCGGCGGCCCGGAATGTGGTGCGCTCCTCCAGCATCTCAGGAGCCATGTACAACCTGGAGAAGAGTCCCGGCAGCGGGGGCCCGGACTCCTCATCACTGAGCGGCAACAAGAAGCGGCGCTCAAGTCTTGGTGCCAAGATGGTGGCCATTGTTGGGTTGTCGCAGTGGAGCAAGAGCACACAGCAGCTCAACCAGCAAGGTCAGTTCCCAGTCTGAAAAGATTCTCTTGGGTGTTGCCTCTTTCAGTAAAGGTTCACTAATGATGCAAATGAAATGTGTTTTTTTTTTTTTGGAAGCTCTTTTAAAATGAATTAATCTGAACTTTCCTAGCTTAGCTGAGCTGCTTTAGTTTAAGTAACAGGAAACTCCAAATCCACTTTAACCTTTTAACAATGAAATTGAAAGAGACAGCAGCGGAAATGAACCCTTTCAGACAGAGGCCAAAATGTTTTGCTTTTTACTGACACCAGTAAAAGATAAATAAGGAGGTTTTTGAGCTACACATCTCGCAATGCTACTCAATAGATAATTCAAACATTACAGTGAAAGTGAGTATAATAGATCTCCTTCAAAGAGTCATTTTAAATTCCTGGTCTGATTCTGAATCCCGCAGCCAAACAAACAGGACTTCACTGATTGTCACATGCACTTAGTGTTTATTAAACAAAACAGCTAAATTAGCTGGTTTTGTAATATTTTAAACATTTATTCTCATCCGATTACGAGGACGCTTAATGAGACTCTCAACTATGATGTCATGCATGCGTTTGAACTATTTCAAGCTAAATATTCTGCGGCTGTAAATAGCTAAACGGATGTTAGCAGACAGTGATTTTTGAGTGTTTTCACCACCAATTAAATTAGCATAAACCCCTTCAAAGCTGATTTTGTAGTGCACTTCCATTGCCATAATACCTGTAATATCTTAGTCAACAAGCCTTTTACTTTTTGTCCTATTATCATTGTAATGAGCTCTTTTAAAAAGCCTGTATCAGCATTGTGAGCATCATCCACTCAGAAGTGGGAAGTGCGGCAGGATCGGCTTGTATACAAGGTGCCTGTATGTCATGATAACAGTGCTATGTTTGTAGGTTTGTCCTGTGGGGTACAATTAGGGAAACTGTGCAACGGCAACTAAAGTGTTTTGTGATGCAGGGTGGAACACAAACACAGTCACTCCTGGAGGGAGAAAGGGAAAACATGTCACACACCAAGTCAGTTCCTGGGGCGGTGGGGGGGGGGGGGGGGGGGGGGGGGGGGGGCAGAGGTGCAGCTTATTTCAACGCAGTTATCGTTCATTTTTCTACATCCTCTTAATCTTAGCACACTCTGTTTCTCCTTACAGCACATTGAACTGTAACCTTTTCAGAGCAGCGTCTGCATGCTTCTTTCTGCTCGGATGCTCGCTTTTATTTTTGTACAGTCTGCGCGTCTTTGTCTGAGAGAACATTCAGTCTTCTTACAAGGTATGTGGGTTCTTGAGTTTGTGTCACAGCAGGCTGGCTCCCCAAGGATAAGTGCACCCATCCAAATATCACAAACTTTTTTAAGTGTGTTAGTTTGATTTGCTTTCGTTGGAACAAACAAGCTATTCACCGTACAGTCTAAAACAAACATGATAGAAATTCACAGGTTCCTGGGTTAGGGCGGAGAACATTTTCAGTCATTCTTAGCATTGGGCTTAGTGCTCCTTTGAGCGTTCCAATAATTCAGAGAGAAAATATTCACACATGCACGAACCAAACGAACCACACACAAAAAAACCACACTTTTTCTCAGAATCATGAAATAACGTTGATGACCCCTTCTGCATAAAGTGCAAAGGAGATTGCTAGCTCTTGTAGAAATGTATGATTATTTAATATGTAGTATTGGGTAAGAGTGCAGGCTTGTCCTCCTTTGTCTTCTTCTGTAGACGTCAATTAATATCCAAAGAAAAGTCCCTCTCTTGTTCCCTTTTGAAGTTATACCGCTCTCTGCTTGCTGTTTTATGTCATGGGTCTATCAAAATATGTACATACAGGGGCACCAGTGGCCTAGCGGTTAGTTGGCAGGCACCATGTATAGAGGCTGTATGGCATGGCGACATGGTCAACATTTGACAAACACACTCTCATCTAAACCCTGTATCACATTGGGGTGTTACCTGTTTTTGGCATGTATCAGTTTGAGAAGTCTGCTAGTCAATACACACACACGCACACACACACACACACACACACACACACACACACACACACACACACACACACACAACAAAGCTTGGTGCATTCATGCACAGCTGACACTTTTTGCTGTCGATATTTTCACCACAGGGGGCTTTCATGTCTCTGTGTTGGTGCTGATGAGGAGAGCACAATGGAGGGGAAAGGGTGGACGAGGAGGGGCTGAAGATAAGGAGAAGAGGAAGGGGAGAAGTGGGGTGTGTGTCTAAATTTAGATGTTCTCCGCTGCCGTAAGAGCACATTAAGCCTGAAACATATAACGTATGAACCACTCCCTCCACCTCTTCCATCCACAGCGTATACCATACCTACCGCCCATACTGTGGGGATATTGCCTCCTTTCAGCTCCTATTTGACCTTGCAAACAAGTTAGCAAGTTAGCAAAAGGCAAAGTGGTGGTTGTAAGTCGAACGAAGAAAAACAAGGACAACTTTACTTGTTACTTACAGTATGACTGCGATGAACGTTATCCCTTAAGCTTATTGTGATATAAGGCAGACAAAAAATTGACTTCTACGCACCGAAGCAGTTTGACTTCTGGTTTAAAGCCCAGCATGGAGACTGTGGAGCACCCCCAGAAAGCCTTGTCCAGTGTATTGTTATACACAAGAGTTAATCAATCTCCTACTTCATTATCTAGGTGTGTTAGTTCAACTTCGAGAAATATTTGGTAACATTTCAGCATGACTGACATGTTCACATGAATTTTAAAAGTCCAGTTTTTGTCGGACTAACACAATAAATCAACTTTTTTTTCTGACTGTGTGTAAATATATCGACTGTTCAACCAGGAATTTGCAATTTCTACACAACATCTTGCTTCCTTGAAATCAACAGAACCATTGACTATGTTGTCTTCTTCACCTCTGCAAATTACTGCAGCTATAGAGGCAAATATTTGTTGCGTATTATTAAGAGTTAGTTCTGATGAGACAGACGGGTCCCGGAGAGAAGGATGAACAGAGCGCCAGGCAAACATTCAGGCTCCATCGGTCAAGTTCGATTAGGGTCCTATCTTCACCCTTCTGATGATCATTAACGTTTTAATCTGGTCAGCTGTCACTGCTCCATGCTCCCAGACACATTCATCGATAGGCCACAGGAGCGGGTCGGCCCCCTGCCTTGCTTGGTTGCTCATCTAACAGCTGAAGAAAAAAAATACAGGTTGGACTGCTCCCCAGGAAGGAATAAAGTGTGAGAGTCATATTTGAGACTCTAGTTGCAGAAATTGGATAATAATAGCGGTTCATTTGATTTATTTTCATATCTATTAATCAGATTTATGTTGAATGTCTAATGTGTTTAAACACAAGGCATGCTGCTGATGACACAGATATAGAAAAGACAGAGTGACTGGAGTCGACGGAGAGATAAGTCAGTGTCTCACCATTAAAGCGCTATTAAGAGCTAATGTGGTTATTATGTTGTTTATTGTGTCACAGTTTCTTCAGGGCATGTTCTCGCCGTGCCTCCATTTGTGAATTGGATCTGGACAAATTTAGCAGAATCTGTCCTGGTGAGCTCTTAAGCAAGCGGTGTTGTTGTGGACGAATCTGAAGTGTTTCTAAAAGAAGTATCTCCCCAAAATAAATCTCAAACTAATGCAATTAATGGTTGCATGTTCTGAAAAACAGATTTGTTGATATAAATGTATGTAGGGGTTCTTAATGCAGCTTTGGCTTGATTATCGTCCAATGATGCCGCAGTCAATACAACAGTCCCCTTTATCATCCTCTAGCCTTTTAGTATAGTTAGCGCTCCCCCATATGAAGCACTTATTGGCTCTTTTATCCGTCACAGCTCTGAGACAGGTCAGAGAAACACCTGCCTTGGCCAAACCTGTCATGATATAGTCCTCTTTAGTTTGTTTTTCCTGCTGCTTGTTTGTGTGTTCTGTTTAATTTAGTCTTTTCTTTTCCTTGTGTTTCTCACTCTTCTGTGTATTATAACTGAGTTCTCTGTGTGTCTTCAGTGTTTCCTGTTTTATTTTGTAGTTCTTGTCCCCAGTGTTTCTTTTTTTTTTGTCTGGTTTCCCGACTATTTTGATTGGCCTCTCTGTTTCTTCTTTGTGTGTTTATTTACTCTCTGTGTGCTTTACCTTCTGTGTCAGTTCATACGTCTTACCTGCCCTGTTACTCCTCCTTGTGATTGTTCCTGTGACTTGTTTTTCCAGTTTGTGGATTGATGGACTATTTGTCGGACTCTTCATCAGTAAGAGTTTGTTTTTCCGTTTTGATGTTTTGTTACGTTAAATACTTTTTGTAGCACCGCATTCGGACCTTCCACCTATGTTTGTGAAAGTCTGCATTTGAATTCAAATGACTTGCATGGGTTTATTCAAAACCAGAATGAAACGCTGACACACTCAGCGAGTAACGAAAACCCCTCTTTTTGCACAATTCTAAAAAGTAGAATATTCCTTTTAATAGGAGAATTTCCTTTTTGTAATATCCAAGTGGCAACCTCTGGTGTTGAAACAGAAAACCAGTGCAGAAGTGTAAAAAAAAAAAAAATGCAGTTCCTTTATTGTCCACTTGAGGCTGGCTCCAGAAAACAAGGAATCCCGTTTAGCATGTTAAAATGCCCATTGTTTGTCTGGTGCAAGAAAACAGTATTAATTTCTTTAGCTAATTTTTTTATTCCCCAAAAACAATACAAGCTGAAACAATATGCTTTTATATAACTCGTCCGTTCTGATTACATTGAGTCCAAAAGCTGAGCATAAATTAACATAATTAGGGGTGCAGATGAGTTGACTGACAGATGGCTGCATTGTTGTTTGCCAGGAGTCCTAAGGTACGCTTTAGCACCACCTCTTTGCCTATTTCTAGATTGATTGACAATCAGACAGAGTCTGCATTTCTAATATGGCCACCGCCATTATGGCGCCTCTATAACGTCTCTTCAGAAACCAATGGGTGATGTCTTTCAGACCACAACCATGTCTTTAGTCTTTTCTAAAAACGCCTATAATCATAAAAGGCACAATGAGCTGGGAAACATTTAAAATTATGCTTTTTATGAAAAGTAACAAAGAATAATTTATTTTGACAAACCCCCAAACCAACTCCGCCACAAGAAGGTCACAACACAAGAATAAACAAAAATAAAACTACACCACCGACAACTTTGCTGCCTTGTCAACATGTTCACGCAGCAGCTGAGACCTCAGACAGTTTTAGTGTTAATGGTTGTCTTTTAATTGTGCCCTCTGGTGTTTCCAAACAACAATGTGTAAATTGAAGGGGGCCATCAGATTTATTTATTAAGAATCCATTTTTCATGAAATGTTTTCTTAACACTTCAACAGCTACACTGTATTTTACCATCATAAATCATATCTGCTCAGTGGGTCTTATGTGCTCAAGGTTATCTATTTGAATATGGTTAATACAGTTTGGTTGATTATAGTTAAAAAAGACAGATATGGGTTCATAAAATAAACCTTAAAGGATTGAGGGAATAGATCAGGATGTTATATCTTTGTTGTAGTTATAGTTCGATAAGGTTCGCTTCCATATTTAGTTCCCTTGATACTATTTTCATGCTTTGCGGCAGATGTGGTGGATGTTTTTATTCCATAATGTTTTCTTATTCATAGCTCCACCACCCACTTTGTCGTTCACTCATTATTACTGGTTTTGTAACAGGCGAGTGTTTCTGGATGGCATTTTGGTTCTGTCTGTTCTATATATTATCGCCTATTATTAGCATCAGTGAGGAGCGAGCACACACACACACACACACACACACACACACACACACACACCAATGGTTCCCCAGGTTTATGGATGAGTCACTCCTCCGCTGAACATGTTCGTATCTCCTGAGCAGGTTTATCCATGACTGTGAAAACAGAGCCAACAGAGCGGCTCCCAGTACACGTCAGTCTGTACGGAGGGACGCGGCTCACAGAGAAACAAGCGCCCCCTGATGAGATGCAGTCCACCGGGAGAGTTAGATTAAAAGAAACCAGGCGAACATGTGTATATGATGGTTTATGCTGTTTGCTTGTTTCCCAGTGCAAGGTTTCAACCTGATCCGCCCTCAGGTTTATGTACACTGTACGTGCGTGTGTATGTGTGTGTGTGTGTGTGTGTGTGTGTGTGTGTGTGTGTGTGTGTGTGTGTGTGTGTGTGTGTGTGTGCGTGTGTGTGTCTGTGTGTGTGTATTTACTGGTGCACATTCACACACCATTTAGCTTTCACGCATCCCTCTCAACACCCCTCCTCATCTTTTGTCAACTTCAGTTTCTCAGTGTCTTTAAATACTTTTCTTTCCTCTGCGTGTTTATTTTGGTGCTGCAATAGATGCTGTTGGAAGAACACCAGAGACACAGAAAAGAAACAGAGACAGAAGGAAATATGTCAGACAATGCAAGAGCTTGCTTGTTGGTTTTGCACATTATTCCAACCTTGTTCTTAGACCACAGCAAGCGCATATTTTGTGTGTATTGTTGCTAAACAACAATTTAAGGCGGCCTGGCTGAAAATCCAGCTCCATCCTGGGAGTAAAGATATGTGAAGAGGCTATCCTCGTCGACTACAATCTTACAAAAAACAATTTAATCTCAGTGAAATAAACACAGGTGTTTCTGTTTTATTTGCCATGCGATAAAAAAACATCCGAATTCAGTTTTACAAGAGCAGCACAGGTCCATTATATCAACAGAGCTATGGAAAATGTCTGTCTTCAAAGTAGCATTTCTGCTTTGTATATGATTTGCATCCACTGATTGTGTCATTGAAAATCAGAGTGGTGACAATTTTAGTCTTTTAGAGGTCTTTAAAAGCGCTTAAACAAGAATAATTTAATTTAAAAAGATACGTGCCATGTTAACTTTAGAGAGGACATGTACCCCTTTTCCACCTTTTCAAACAGTCCCCTGTGGTCTAAATGAAACATCTGTGCTGTGCTTTGGTCAAAATATAACATTACCCAAGCACCAGAGGAGGTTTGTGACCCTGTATAAACCAGCTCTCTCAGAACGCTCCGTTTTGGTGTGTGTGTCTCTTTAAATGCAATGAGCCCACCCGGAGTTTTCCCAGTAGACATCACTCCTTTGCAGCGAGAATAAAAATGACAGACCTGTGCAAAAGTTTTGCTCTAGACTGGGGGTGGAGTCCATGGGGAGATATCAGTATCCCACTGTGATGTCACAACTTGAGCAAATTTGAAACAGAGCATTTTTCTCTGTGTTGTAAGACCTATGCAGACCACAAACAAAGGACTGGATGGGTTTATTTCTCAGGTTTAAAACTCAGGTTACCCAAATATATGTTCAAAATAAAATGATTTTTCATAAAATGTCCCCTTAAGAACATAAAAAATGTTCATTTTTTGCAGTATGCTGGCACTAGCACGTTTCATGCTTGTTTGGTATACTAACAAATGCTTTGTACATTTTTAGTTATAGACTGATATAATTGTATTGTTTAGAGTTGCTTGCATACATGTTATAGGAACTTACACTATCAGGCAAAGGCTGTAATGTTTAAGGCTTTTCTATCTTCAGCTTACATAAGCCTGCAGCGCTGGTTATTACTTGAGGTAAAAACAAAAACAGCGCTGACATTATGTAACTCTGTGTTTGGTTGAAGCTCTGCTTTGATCAGTTTGCAATGAACATCGAAATTCTTTATTCTGTAAATATTTGAAATATAAACATTGTGTTCTCCAACATCGGAAGGATAGGACAGGCTGATGTGATGCAGACAGGTGATAGCTATACATAACATGTTCAACCCTGCACCCGTGTTTCATGATCACTCACCTAAGAGAAGCAAAACACTCAGCTGAAAGACTTCCACTGTAGTCAGATGAAGCTGTATGACGTTTATTCGTTGGATCAAGATGCTGCTATGTCATTACAATCCAAATTCCAAGAGACTGAGTGTTTTTTTTTTTTTTTTAAACGCAAACACAGCAAAGTACAACAATAACTTGGTGAAAGGCCACAGTCTACTATGTCCACTAGATAACGACAGTGACCCTCCATTTATAAAGCTTGCAGTCTGGATTGCAGCAGACCAGAAACTAAACCTGGCATGGGAGTTTTTCAGGGTGACTCATTCATGCCCTACTTCTAGCTCAGTGTCTGAGTCACAGCTAGGAAACACACTTGAGGAATTTTGGCAGACATTTTGGAAAGCTTATGGTGCTCTCATCCTTTGAGGGAAACTTCAACGCCCCAACAAACCAACCCACACCCACCCCCCAAATAGAGAAATAGTTCTTCACAGCAAGAACAAAAAGTCAAATAAAATAAGTATAAAAGACCTATAAAGAAAATGAGCGACGTGGTATAAAGACAAGAGCTGTCACTTGTCTGAGTAGTAACAATGGACGATACGTCTGAAGTGCTGTATCACTTCAAATACCCTTTCATGTAATAATAGCTATTTTACAGGATGACCTAGATATTTATATCTGCTATGACTAACAGAAAAAAATCATCCTTCTGTCTTTTAAACTGCTATTTCAGGTGAGACTGCTGCTCTGTTGTCTCCCTCAAACCACCTCCTACTCCACCAGCACATTTTTCCTTTGAAGTGTATTGAGTCACTGACTCTCCTGACAAATACAAACCGAAACCTTACTCATGTCTCTAAAAGCTTTCTCTTCCCCTCTGGTGCTTTTAGAGGCTACCAAACAACAGCTAAAGCTGCCCGGCGATCACTTTCTCTCCCTTCTCCCTCTCTTCTGTTTCTCATCTCTCCTCCTGCCAAATACCCCCTTCTCCCTCTTTGTGTTTCCTCCATCTCACTGACATCTTCATTTTCCCTCTCCTTTATCTCTCCTCCCTTCATCGCACTCTTTTGTTACTCTCACTTTCAGGCAAGGCTTATATCATGTTTTCTTAATCTCACCCACCGACTCCTTTCTGCTTAATGCTCTATTCTTAGCGAGACAGATTGCTGAAGCACTCAGCTGTGAATCTCTTTCCTTTGTACCTACAGTATAAATCTGCTATTGTGTGCACAAACGTGTGTGTGTGTATAGCTAGCTTCTGAATGTAATACACCTGCCTCTCAACCAGGAGTGACATTTGTTTCAGTTGTAAGGCACGTTACCTGCAGTCTCATGCAACGTTCTCTGGAAATCTGTATTGTGAAATGATATAAATTTGCATCTTTGCTTTATTGCAGATGATTTCCAAAAATCATGTAAGTGTGTAAATAGTAGGCTATATGAATCCACTACTAGGAGCACTTAGCTTAGCTTAACTTATCTTAGTTAAGTTTAACATAACTTAGCTTAGCCCTGAGCCTGGAATGAGGCGGACAACAACAACTCTTGCCCTGCCAAAAGGTCACAAAAGTCTACATCAGAGTTTAAGGATAAATCTCTCTCTATCTATATAGCTGGCAAGCTAGCTAGCTATCGTTACAACAGATTACTTTTGCTTTTCCAATTTCTTAAGTGACAAGGCCTTAAAGGCAGGGTTGGTAATTTAAAAATAAAAACTAGCATGATTTTGAATGTAGCATTCCCTCAGTGCTCCGTCTGCACCCAACCCCTCCCCTCTGTGCTCCCTCACTTACATGCGCCATTGGTCCAGAAGCAGACCTCAGCTCATGTTTTGAGTTTGGGCTCGTGCACGCATGGGGTAGAGAACGAGCAGGGAGAAAGGGAGGCATGATTGGTTCATCAAATTGGTACCTCGTGGCAGACATTGGTCAAAGCTTTTACAGGTCTACAACTGCTACAGATGACGGATGACAAAAATACAAAACTTGTTGTTTTTTACACTTTAATTGTTGTACCAATTAAGCCAAACAGATATAACATGTTAAATATGAAGCTTAAGTTTTGCTGGTTGTCCAGTTTTCTACATTTGAACCGATCAGGCTTGTAATGTCATAGCCTATCATACAAGCTGAAGCATCACATTAACATCTTCATCTTTAAACTGTAATTCAAGTATGCCAAACTAAACAGCAACATTACAGTCCTTATCTTAAAGCTTGTGCTCTGTTCATGAAAATATTTGAATTGCCATTTCTCTTGATATGTGTTATAAATCACATCAGTGTTTTCATACAGCAGAGCCAGCGGAGGTGTTGTTTCTCGTATATGTTGGGGGTTTAAAATTAAACTGGAAAACTGCTCTATTAGAGTAAGAGACCTCAAACTGAGCAACCTGGGAAGAAAGTGAGAAAGAGCACTTAGTAGAACCCCAGCAAGGCTTTAACAGGCTGTAAAGTGTCACCAGGCTCAAAATGTGTGTGCGGTGATTATGTGTGTGATTTATATGAAATCCTGTGTGTTAAAGACCTATAATCAGGCTGGCATTACAACGTCTCTCGTCATAGAGTGTTGTAAACACACTCTCAGACGTCTGGTGCAGTGGTTTTCAACTAGTGGGTCGGGACCCAAAAGTAGGTCGCGGAGTCATTTTTGTAGGTCGCAAATGTGTGTGTGTGAAAAGTTTGTCAAAAAGTTTGAGAAGCGCATTGCCACATGTAAGCATCTGAAGTCCAAACTGCACAATTTTTCATTAAATCAATCGGATTGGTTGAAAATGATCAGAAATCTGAGTCGCAGTTTCTCATGGAGGATTTGGTGGTGGGTCCTGAGGCGAGACAAGTTTGAGAACTACTGGTGTAGTGTATAGTGCTGTTAAATAAAATGTGCTGTAAGTCATAGGAAGCAGAACTCGGTACATACGATCAACTCACACTTAGGCCTCAGTCAGTGTGAACATTTACAGGTTTATTTCTAAATCTGTTTCATGGCACAGAGAGGCTGCAGCTGCACAGCGGGGTAAACTGAATGAGAGGTATTGTTACATTTTGAGACTTAAAATCTGATCAGAGAGCACAAAGCTGCCAAGGACGTGAGATATTTTCCCCTCTGCTCAATGTAGGTCAATTTGTCTGGAAAATTTCTTGACTTATGTCTAATTTTTTCCCCCCAGAAAGGCGAATTGTTCTACTACAATAAGAAAAACAGAACAGATATATCTCATCTTCCTCAACTCATTTATGTTCTTCTTCCAATGGTGTTGTTCCTTTTTTGTCCGTGCGCTTCACATGCAGTGAATGACTTCATGATTGCGAAATGTGTAAAAAAAAAAAAAAAAAAAAAAAAAAAAGGAGGTCTCCAACAACCTTATTTCATCTGCTTCTTCACACATGTTTCGGCCATCTTGCATCCTTCGCTCATCAGGAAGAGCAGAGAAAAGACATCAAGAGGAAATTACATCTGAATTAGATTACTTTGCAACTAATTGTTAGTTAGAGCGGATCCCGTGTAGCATATTAGCTTGCCCACAGACGTCCTGCCGCACATAAAGGTTGTAGATTTGAAGAAATGATTTCCGATGTAATGTGGTGCTGAGCAAGGCTTATCGCTTTATATTGACCGCTGATTGACCTGAGCTGATAATTGTGATTCACTCACACACACACACACACACACACACACACACACACACACACACACACACACACACACACACACACACACACACACACACACACTGAAATTACCGAAATGGGACGTTAACCTGACTGGTGCAATTGTTGTTTTTTTTCTCCCACCAACATCAAACCAGCAAGGAGAGCACAGAAATAAAGAAATGTATTATTAGTGTTCCATGCTGGATCCAAAAAAACAAAAGTAAGAGGCTTGGGTATAGTTTTAGTTTTCAGGGCTTTCAGGGTATCTACAAATTAAGCTTGGCAAATACAATTTTTTTTGTTGGTACTTTACATTAGTCTTTTCCTCAGAGTTGTAGGGCCTGAACAGCCAAGCGTTGAAAAATATGGTTGCAGAGTCAGTATACTAATTGTACTCACAGTTTTGTTACATCTATGGATATCCTGGAGGGTGAAATCATAAAATCTGATTTTCGTTTTTAATTTTCAGAATAGTTTACTGTCAATTGTAGAAAGATGTGCCCCTAATTTTTCAATTTTTTTATCAAGTTAGTCTGTTCTAAGTTACATAAAGCTTTGTATGTTATATAGTTCGGTAAACAAACAAAATATGAATGTATCTGTTGTGTAAACCACCAAACCAGCAAACCAGCATAGTGTTATGAAACTATGAGATTCATAAATATGAATCACAGATAATCTCTCCTCTTAATCATTTACCTTGAATGTCCCTTTTCTTCCAAATTTAGCAACGGTACCGAGGTAAAGATACCAGAACAGATCCTTCATCTCCAACACTAGTGCTTGGTTACTGTTGCTATGCATGGTGGATCGTTGCCGTCACCGGTGCATCCAATTGGCATGTCGGGGCAGCCGGGGAGTCTAAAAACAGCATCCTATATTACAGCATATAATGAGAAAGGCTTCATCAGGGCTCTCTCCAAATGTCAGAGCAGCTTTAATGATCTGCTGAGCACACACACACACACACACACACACACACACACACACACACACACACACACACACACACACACAGACACACACAGAGGATCTATATCATGTGTGTATCATGCAGTCACTCTGTGTGGCTCTTTTCTGCATTGCTGGCGTTTTTAGTAATCCCACCTTTCTTTATTTCCTTCTCTTGTATTAATTATCCCCACTGGAGCTTTTAATTCTCTTTATCCCTATCACTTCTGTCTTTCTTCTAGCCTAATCTTCTTCCCTGTTACTTAAACTTGCCTTATCCTGATTATCAGCCCTGGCTTGCGGAAGGAGCTTTGAAGAATACCTTGGTATGAACTCACACATAGAAAGTTTTGAGCGTGCGATTGCTCCCCGGGCTGCAGATTCCTGTGTTTCAGTCTTCAGGGATGAGGCATTACTCATCCTAGTGAAGCCAACAGGAGACACTTCTAACAGTCCTGTAGAGCACAAATACCAAGGAACCCTTCACTCTTGCACAGTAAAGCACAACAGCTTATGTAATGTTGTTTTTTTTTAGCCGCTCAAACGGCATATACTGCATGTCAAACTACCTCTAATTACTTCCTCCAGGATGTGTGTGTATTTGATGTTAACACTGAATAACGGAGTTACTTCAGCAGAGGGGGAAACATGCTAAATAATTTAGACAGGATGAGGCAGGATTTGGAGGTAAGAGTTGTGTGGTAAAGATGGACAGAGGTCTGAGGAACCGGAGAAAGACAACTGAAAGTGATTTGAAAATGTGACACCAAATTTAATATAGGAACTTGTGCGTTGTGAGTGTGTGTGTGTGTGCCCTGGGAAAGGAGGAAGATAGGACGAGGACAAAGACAGCAAAGAAACAAAGCGCTAGAGATAAAGATCAGTAACAAACCAAAAGAAGAGGTATGGTTTGAAATAGATGAAGAAGAAGTGGCTGATCAGACTCATAGAGAGGACAATACGGGGGGAATAAAAGACACAGAGAGGCAAAACACGCCGGCCGGGGCTCTTGGTGCAATGCAGACGGCATTGCCATGGAAACGAATGGAGGGAAAGCGCAGACGAGGAGGAGGGGATTAAATAGGAAGGAAGAGCTTCGCACCATGGAGGGCTGCAGGAGGATGATGGGGGGGTGAGCGGCTTTTTGGATGAGAGGGGCTGGCTGAACAATGAGTAACAAGTGTGGATATGGAGTTAAATGGACTGATGGTTCAAAGATGGGAAGAGTGGAGATGTGCCACTTGTGTGTGTGTGAACTGGGTGTTTGACTGATTCATTATAAACTCATTTAACCGCCTCAATACTGACGCCTCGTATCTAGTTAGGTTGAAATTTAAAATTTGAAACAGTCTGTTAATGACCAGCAGACCTGTGTGGTTCAAGCAGACGTGAGGAAGAGTTCAAGACTTCTTTGTGCTGCGTTGTTTACAGTCCAGTTAGCAACTTGAGAAGCGGCCGTGTGTTCAGTCCATAAGTGAAGCAACATTCGCCCTCTCCAGATATGTCTGCAAAATTAACAACTTCATTTCATGGTTCAGTCCACTGAGTCATGCCTGTTTATCCACTGCTGGTGAGTCTCAGTTTAACTGCAACTAGTGAATCACACAGAGGCTTCACGCTGGCTCATTCCCGCAGAATCCAAGACAGAAATTGATTTTGTTTTGTGTTTACATGCAACTAGCAGGTCTTTAGGTTTGCCAAAATAACAATGTCTTGATTCAGATTTTAAAAATGTAAAAATGCAAGCTTTGTCAGGATGAAAAATGCTTCTTATTTTAATGAAGGTCAGATTGATTATCATAATGCATTCAAGAAAACTGGGAAATCTAAACGCTGATTTGCTTTGTTGCACACATTAAGCAGCTTTTTTGCTGAGGTAAAAATTACACTTGCATGCTGATATCTGTTTATATAAAAACTAGTAAACCTTCTGAGATGACCGTGGATTGGAGCTCAGATGTCTCTTGGACGGATTGTGTTCTGCCTTTTTTTTTGCTCCCCATACAGACTGTTTTTTCTGCGTGCATCAAATCCTGAGCTGGATCAATACTACTCGCATTCCAAACATGCTACAAGCTGAAACCCCCCCCCACATCCATACACAGTCTAGTCCCGTGTGTACAGATTCTGGATTTGTATGTAGAATCTGTGACTAGGGATTACTTTGGCAGTCACTGTGTGTCAGCCTAAAGTGCAGGAGTTTCTGTGAAATGTTGCCTCCATAGAGCAATTAAAAAAAAAAAAAGTGATGGGGGATGAGCCTGTCGCCATGGCGCCAGTTGTCTCAGGTGGCATTGTCTGGGTCCAGATCTGAGGGCGGGGTTGTCATGGCAGCAGGAGTACATGGAGTTTGTCTGGATGTGATATGCTGCACACACACACACACACACACACACACACACACACACACACATATACGCAAACACACACACACACGCACGCACGCACACACACACGCACACACACACACACACACACACACAATGTCTGTTAGCAATAGTCTTGACTGCAGGATTAAAAATAGAAAGAAGCAGAAGGCAGCACCTCATCTCCTGCACCCATGGGACCCCATCATTCTCATCTTCTAGCTCACCCGTTTCTCCTCCCCTCTTTTCCTCTTTTTCTCTCGTCACCCCTCTTCTCTTGCAAAAACTCTCCCAACTCAAATTCTCATCAGGTGGCTTTGTTTGCTCTTTGTTTATTTCCATAGCAATGGTGATCATGTGGGGTGTCTTTTGTTGTCATGGCGATGCGATCATCACCAGGAAGGATGCTTAATGAGCATGGAGTTGCTCAGGCTAATGAGGTGGGACGGCTGTACCTGGGTTTGCGCTTAACTGGCAACAATGAAGAATGGCTTGTTAAACGTCTCCTTCGGTGACTTCACTGCATCGCTCAACAATCCGAGCTCCTGTAGAGGGAAGATGTTCAAGTTTGCACTGCAACCACAGCTGCACTCTTAATGAGCTGCACAGGTGCAGCACTAAAGCAGAGGAAGCATAATCCATTTCTTCCTCTTGTTGTTGCAGTGATTTACATACGAATTGACTTGATTCAAACTTAGAGACATCTCTAAATAGATATTGTCAGGACTCTAAATCCCTAATGCATGATTAAAAGCAACTGTCAAAATAAAATCCCACTAATTAGCCGGAGCCCCTTTTCACACGTGCTGTGCACACCTGAACATTTCCTGACATTGTTTAGATATGTATGTGTGAATGCTAATTGCCTAATCTGCTCCACCCTGACATGCGGTCACCAACATTATGGAAGACTCCCCACCCCCCGGACTATTTTCAGTTGTGACAGCCGTTTGGACACAGATAACCCTGTTGAGAGGTACAGGTGTAAAAGACAAGTTCTGCCTGAATTTTCCTGAAATTATCAAGAAAATGTACAGTAAGAGACATACATGGTGAAGATATTTTCAAGACTCTAAATCCCTCCTCTTTTTTCTTTTTAATCCTTAAAGGCTTAATTTGCTATTTTTTTGATCCTGCAGATGTCGCCTTTTGAGCACCAGCAGGAAACCAAAACAACTCACGCTGCATTGTTGTGTTAGCATGCTAATGCTAGCGATCTTTATTATACTCGTATATTCACACTGCATGTAAATTTAGCAGAAATGACCGTGATCTAGAAACGCTTAAGTGACATTCAATTAAGCAGTTAGTCCAGTATGTTATTCTTCTCTTCTCTAGTCCCTCAATTAAACAACTTTGTTATGTGAGGGGATGAGCCGGCTGGCCGGCCTGGCGATGTAAACAAACTGAAGCTACGGCTCGGAAAGCTTGGAAAACATCACAGACAGTGGGACTCGGGTGTTACACCCATTGTAGACAGTCATGACTCACAGAGTTATTTTCAGAAGATATACTTGATTTCTATTACATTTAAGTGTGAAAAACCTTTAAGTGTTTAGAAAAATATTCCAGCCCCTGCCAAGATAAAGTCCCACACATTACTCCTAGACTCTGTAGAGGTCTTTAAAAAGAAAGCTTTGCTGAAACAAACACTCTCAGTAGCAGCTCTGCATCCTTGTTTCTGCACGGCACACTGTAAGTGTCATCCTGAAGCCCAGACTGCTCAAATGCAGAGTGTAACTGTCGCACGAAGGTGTGAGTGTACAGACACTAGTGCTGTCTAGTGTCAGCATGACATGTGTGTATGAATGTGCGCACGTGTCTCTGTGGATTAATTGTGGCGAGCCGCTTTCTTTCCTTCCATGTCGCTTTATTATTTGCACTTGTTGGCCTCAGGGATGTTTATTTCTTATTAGCAGCTCTTTTTGACATCTCCTTCGCACGGGACTACAAATCCATCCCCTAAGGGAAACACTGTAATCACAATGGCTGTAAACAAGTGTTTCATTAATTCCATTTGTTAACCTGATAACTAAACTGTTACTCCTACAATTAATGTAAAATTAAAAAAAAAAAAAAAAAAAAAAAATAGACTTCATCATGGTATAGACGTGACCTCTTTTCACCCTAAGAACTCGGGTGTTTTGTTGCTAGAAGGTTAGGGAGACAAGGACAGGAGTAAACAAAGTGGATAAGGAAACGGTTGTCTGGCAGAACCGCGCGAGAACCTGCACAACCTCACACACGTCACACTACTTGGAACTTGGCGAGTCAAGCCGCACGGAGATTCAGTGTGTCATAACAGGGGTGATGCCCTGAAAGCCTCTTCTGGCGTTAGTGGCGCTCAGGCTCGCTCTCGTTCTCCTAGCGTCAGCAGAGCAGTAAAGCCACACACAAACAGACACACACACAACAGCTCTGCGTCCTTACCCTCTTTCTTCTTAGCCACACTCAACAATTCTCAAGCTACATATTTGCGAGTCAGGCTCAGGAGTCCCCTATCTAAGCTTAGTGCCCCCTGCCCATAACTACCTTTTTAAAATGAGCTTCATGTGTTTACAATGGGCCGTAGTAATACCTGCGAATCACTCCAGTAGTGCAGGGACATCCCAGTGGAAATTAGGTGAGATTGCCTTCTTGCCTTAGTGTATATGCTTCAGAATGAAAAGCAGAGAAATGTGTGTTTTCTCAAGGCGGATCTGAACTGAGTCCTACTCTAGTGAGGGTGTTTTCTAAAAGGCATTGAGGGTTTAAAAACACCCAGAAGACAGAAACATCCATCCTCTGTCTGTTTTAGGCGTTTCTAAATGTAGTCTTGGAAAGTCTTTAGAGATCTGAATACGACCTTCTAATCCTCACTCTAGGAAACATCTACTTTCGCAGAACAATAAAGTCAGGGTTCAGAGATTTTCACACCGACTATTTTCCGCGCACATCCCAATAAAAGGCTTATCACGCAGGTACAGATCCTGTGTAATACCTGACTTCCTTATCAGACAGCTTTTTGACTCCATCTGATTGTTCTGCTTATTGGATTATCCTGCTGAAATAAGGGCACTAAGAGAAGGAGCCGTGACCTCTCTTTTTGTTTTTTTTTGTTTTCCAGACGGTGGGACGAAGAAGCTCCGCAGCACCATCCGGAGGAGCACGGAGACGGGCATCGCCGTGGAGATGAGGAACCGGGTGACACGGCAAGGCAGCAAGGACTCGACCGACGGCAGCACCAACTCGAACAGCTCTGATGGAACGTGAGTATCAAACCAGCGCTATTCATCTATATCAATTGAGCGATCATTATATTAATTCTATGTCCACTCTGTCAGGTTTGTCTTCCCTACCACACGCCTCGGGCCTGAAAGCCAGTTCAGCGACTTCCTGGACGGACTAGGCCCTGCTCAGATCGTAGGCCGGCAAACACTAGCTACACCCTCCATGGGTAAGACAGAATGAAGATGACCAACAATGCCATTTTTTTTTACTGTTTCAATTCATCACTATTGTTGATTCTTTCTGAGATTTCAAGAAATACTTTCACCTTTTTAAGCTCAAACTGTAGGCTTGTTAAATCATAGCTAAATATATCACACATGTTACAGTACATTTTAATACAAAAGCAACCAAGCACTCATGGGTAGTTAAATCCCGTCCAGTAGATGTCACCCTTGAGCTCCAGCATGAAACCAAAGCAACCTGCTGTTTGGTGACACCTCTGCCATATTTAAGCCTCCAATCCCCCCCTAGCAACACATCTACATCCCCCCCTCCCCTCGTGTTCAAACGAAGGAGTCAAGTACAAGCAGCACTGCAATTGCCTGTGGCCTGAATTGCTGTGTTAGCAGGCTAATGATAGCACACTTAAATAGCTTCACATTGCATGGAAATTGACACGGAACTGAGCGTGATCAGAAAAATGCTTATGTGAATTTAGGCATTTTTGGACGGCAGGAACTTCTTCATAGTTCTAGGAACCATTAGAACTATGAACTATTTGAGTTACTAGAACTCTGTTAAGAGGAACCTTTAGCTTCAGAGGAAGGTTGGCGGTGCGAATGCAGACATAAAAAAAAAAAAGATCCCATGATGTGTAGTTCTCAGGGAACTCCCCAGTGGATAGTTCCTCTTCAAAAAGTCCTCAGAACTTTTTGGTGCAAAAACACCTTTTGAAATAAGCAGTGAGTATGTTATTCTTCTCTCCTCTAGTCCAGGGGTCATCAACTACATCTTTACAAGGGCCAGCTTTTTTCTTGACAGACAATGTGGGTGCTAGACTTTAAAACATGCAGAAGTTGGTGACACCTATGCGAGTATTTTAGCCGTGGGTATTTTTTCTATTTGTATTATTGTTTAATCACCAAAGATAATTTATAGTCTAAGGCCTGGATGGGGAGCTTTGGGGGGCCGGATCATCAACGGCCGCCTGTTGATGATCCCCTCACTAGTCCTTGACTAAAACAGCTTTAATACGCAAGGGGTCTGGCTGTCTTGTCCCTGTAAACCTGATGTAAACATGGCTGATGTAAACAATCACACAGCCAGCAGGACTCACTCTTTTCACTCATTGTAGACAGACATAACTCAGAGAGACATTTACAAAGGATATGCTTGAGTTCTGCTATATTTATGTGTACAAAGTCGCACAGTCTTGCTTTTATTTCTGTAAAACAAAAGTATCTAAATATTGTTGGATTGTAGAATGACAGAGAATCAAATCACCAAACACTTCTACACCCGTATACCAACATACAAACTGTGAGACGCACAGCACAATCTAAAAATACAGAGAGAGAAAAAAAAAGCCTATTCACTCAGCAGGGAAGATGTTATTCTTGCATGTGGTATAAATCTTTCATGTAAAGGTCACTGCTTGTGAAACACAGCAGAGCAGAGTGTTGTGCTCTATGAAACCTGATGGTAAAGACGGGGTCACGGTTCTCTGTCGCCCTCTGCAGTAGGATATTTGCCATTGCAACAACAGCTAATAGCACAACAGGGTGTTCTGAACAGCCACCGTGGTTAAAGTCAGTTCTTATCATTAGGATTGATGTTGGAGGTTTACAGAGAGTGTGTTTTTTTTTCCTTTAAAGGGGATGTCCATGTGGGCATGGTGGACAGAGGAGGCCAGCTGGAGGTGGAGGTCAACCAGGCGAGAGGATTGACCCCCAAACCGGGCTCTAAGAACATACCAGGTATAGCTGAATGTATATATGAAGAGCTTATTCGTCAATCTGTTGACCCATGTAGGATTTATCTCGGAGTTGTAATCTCGTTGCTCTGCGTGCAGCGACCTACGTGAAGGTGTATGTGCTGGAGAACGGTGTGTGCTTGGCCAAGAAGAAAACCAAAGTAGTAAAGAAGAACCTGGACCCCACCTACCAGCAGGCTCTGTTGTTTGATGAGAGTCCTCAGGGCAAAGTCCTTCAGGTATCCTTCCCTACTTCCTCTTTTAAGACATTTATTCCTACAGTATACAAATGAATCCTGAATAAATACAGATAAAATGACCACATGTGAAAATGATTCTTTCCACTCCTAAAGGTTATAGTGTGGGGGGATTACGGGCGTATGGACCACAAGTGCTTCATGGGAATGGCCCAGATCCTTCTGGAGGACTTGGACCTGTCTGCCACGATCAGCGGCTGGTACAAGCTGTTCCCTACCTCCTCCCTGGCAGACCCCAGCATCGGACCCCTCACCAGACGCCTCTCCCAGTCCTCCCTGGAGAGCGCCACCAGCCCCTCGTGCACCTAGACACCCAGTAGACACCCGCAAAATAGGGGGCACAGGTAGAGTCATGCAGACATGGACACACGTACTGTATATACACAACGACTGTATTTGAAGTGCAGGACAGGTAGACATACACACACATACCCATCTGTACAAGATGACACATTTTTAAAATGTTTTCCTTGGACATTACACACACACACACACATTCTCACTCACAAATCAGTGTTTTCAGTTTAGAGTTAATCAAACTTGACGTAGACATAACTTACCAGAACATGTAGCATTTTTCACCCTCTCATGTCAACATTTCCTGCCACGATACAGCGATCCACAGGGTGCCATACTCTGCATTCAAAAGGCACCAGATTGCCATCACATGACTCATCGCAGGGCCATTCTGATGCCAGTTTCTTAACTCTCTATGCCAAACTAAGAAAAAAAACTACTTTATTTTTAAAAACCAAAGCAATTGTTCATGTTGTTATTCTAAGCATATGTAGTAGTTGAAGTAGTATACATTATAAAGTATGGATATGTAGCAGAGTCAATGACTTAGATGTAATGCAAAAAAAAAAGAAGATACATTCTACACACATGAGCTGAGAGCGGCGGGACGAACACACACACACATACCTGGGCAACAGGCTTGGATATTCACATAATGGCTATTATGTGAGGTAGCAACACTGCTATTCTTTAATTTCCACAGGGCAGAGTTTATATATATAGATATACATGAATATATATAAATAGATAGTTCCAAACTTATTTGTGTTTATGTATGTATCGGCTGCATTCTGCATGTTTACTTGCAACCCTTGTTGAGACATTTTCAAGTGCTTGAATCTTACTTTTTGATTTAGCTTGCCTTGACTGAAGTAAACAGGAGAGCAGTGCCACTTTATTTGAGAGAGAGAAGAGCACTGACTGCAGTTAGGGAGAAGGATGCGGATTTAGTGACGCTATCATCGCCTTGTGCAAAATAAAGGGAAGCAAATTATTCAGTTGGCCGACAGTCAACACATCTCTGATCCTGTTTTCATCATTAGATCATAAAGGAGTGTTTCATTACACACAGGGAGTCTGGAAAATGTATCCAGTTAGTCAGTCTGGGGATATTTTTTCCCCCCCCACATCCAGGGGGTGCAACATTCTCACTTTCTGTCTCTCTCTTTGTATACCAGCATCTAGACTTGTTTGACTGTCCCAGTTGTTTTCCAAGTTTGATTTTTTTTTTCTTCCTAACTGATTCATCTCATCGGTTCAGATCACAGACAAACAGAACTACAACCTTAGTGCTCCTACTTCTTTTTCTCCTCACACTGACTTACAGTCAGTCTCCCGTTGTAGAAGGGGAAACACGTATTTGTTTCCAGATGTTCTGACTATTAACACCATTTGTTACTTTGCTAGCAGGTTACATTGTTAACCTGCCGTGTTGTATTTTAAGTGCAATATGTCATGCTTCATGTTACCTGTCAGGCAGTTTTTTAAGATTGCACTTTAATGTAAAATAATGTATCATGTGTAATTATTCCATACAAGCAGTGGTTGACCACCTGTCGATTGATTGATTTTTACTTGTATCGGTCGCACTGCAGTGCACCTCTGGTTCCTTTTATTGAATGCCAGCATGGAAATGTAACTTGAGTGTATTATTATTTTTTTATTTCAGTGTGGAGTTCCACTCGGACAGCTGAAAAAGGGTCAGTTTTGCAAACGATTATAAACTTTAATATGAGCATGGGGGGAAATTTCAATTCCTTTTTAATCCTTTTCATCATCACGTTAATTTCTTCCTAAAAATGAACGTATTTAAGAATAATTTCACCTGTTCCAAAACATTTTAAAAATGACCTTTACATATGAGTTATTTATAAGAAATAAGTCAACCAAAAATAACCATTTCTTATTCATCGAATCATTTATTGGCATTTTAAAACACACAAAGATAAAACTGACCTATCAGGTGTTCAAGTCGAATGTGCAATGGCTGAATCTTTACTGAAAGGGCAATCGAAGCTACTTGTCTTCAATGTTTTTCTTCAAGATGAACAATTTATTTTTTCTGTTCATAATCCGTCGAACACCAAACCTTGTTTCTGGATAAAGACACTAAAGACTGTCTCGTTGTTTTTAGTAGTTTTAGACATGAGTGTCTCAGACTAGAAGCTATTAGAAGCTTGTGCGTTTTTACGAGGCTCACATTTGGTTTTATCACCATCACCATATGTTCCGTCGTCTGCTAAGAACTTTGTAGCTTATTCCTCTTCTGGTCTTTCTTCACAAAGGGAAACATTTGTGTTTTGGTCGCGGTACCTCAGAGAAAACAGAGTTCACACTTCAGTGCTCTTTGAACTTTGGATAAAGGGATCCCTGGCATTCTTGAATTTTTTTTGGTCGGAGGATGTTTAGACCTCCCATCAGGTAAACAAACCATCATGGTGTTAGTTGGTATTTCTTTTTGATATCTCGGAGATATTCCTTGCTGTAACTGTACGGTCAAGTATATGAATCTGTATCTATTCATTTGTATCTATTTTTGTGGACGGCTGGCATGATGTAAAAAAAGTAAGGACTTGTACTCTTGATATTTGCACATATTCTCTTCAGTGGGCACCTTTTGTGAAGACAGGAACAGCGTGGTTAAAAGACTTGGAGAGAGATACTGAAGGAGCAGAAAACTCAAACTAGAAAAAAAGGAAAAGTGATGTATAAATATTTCTAGACTTTCCCTGCTGAATGTTCTTGGTAACGCTTTAAAGTACTGATAATACGAATACATGTTATTTACAATATTATTGAGCTTATATGAAACCTTTATGTGTCCTTTTATTGAATTTTGAGCAACATTACTGGTTTCAGGGGGTTGAAAGCAAAGACATAGAGGAATTATTCTATAAAAGTTTATATTGAGAGCAGAGAGCATTTGCCAAATTTTTTAATTCCTGCAACCAAAAGGAGAGTTATTAGATATCATCTTTCTTTCGATGTAGGTGGGTGATTGTGTCATTTTGTGAGGTGCACTCACTTAGCTGCAGGGTGCACATGACATGTCAAGACACTACAATGTGAGTGAGAGAGATTTAAATGTGTAGATATTTATGAAAACGCAAAAAGTCAAATTCAAGCATTGCATTATCCCCGTGAAGAGAATTTCAGGATCAGGGATTTCAGAACATTTTGACTCCTTTCCTCCAGTTATAGCATTTACCATAGATTAAGAATAATTTATTGATGTATCACATGATTCTAATGCATTGTCTCATCACATTTGATTCCGCAGACTCTACATTTTGTCAGAGTCAATAAAAACAAGAAGGGAAAAGCGGGTTTAGTAATGGCAGGGCGGGTTTTGTGCTGTAGAGTGTCAAGACGCTGTACAGCCGTTTATTGGAAAACAGCATGTAGCACACAGTGTTTCAGAGAGTATAAAGTTCAGTTGGATGTGGCTCAGTAAAGGTTTGAGAGTGAATGCTTGGGAATGTAAAACCCCGTTTTGCTTGCTTGCTTCACTGTAAAATCCACCCCGAGCATTCTCCCAACTTATTGTGTGTAAAACTTTTCTAATGTATCTTCAATCAAGCGGAGTCGTTTCTTGAGCTTTCTATGTTGAAAATGTATTTTATTTTTGTAAGATAGAGAGCGCGAGAGAGAGGTATTATTCAGACGAGGAGGCGAGTGAGGCGGTGTGTTCAAAACCTGCCTTGAGATTTTGGCAGGGGGAGAGAAGAAAAAAACCGAGGGCTTGTTCAGTTTACAATGGCCTTATTTTGTGTAGGAGACGTCGCTTCACTATTGTAGCACACAACTGAAAGTTTTGACAAATGTATTTTGCTTGAAATATTGTACTGAAGTTCTATATATGTGTATATGTATAGTTTTATGAATGTATTTCTTAACCCTGACACCAGAACTGAGTGTACATTTCTTTGTCATCTTGTTTGCTATACCGTCTCTTTGAAGACTTTCCAGGGACCCTTGCCTGTGTTAAGCTCAGGCAGCCCCCTACTCTAACTGTACTGTATACTGTATGTCTTATTCTTTGTGTGTCTGTTTAAAAGAACAGCTCCGTGGTCGATATAAGCATGAACCCTTGTCAGGCGAAATGCATTTTATTGATATATAAATCGCCACAATGGGTTTCATAAGAGAAAGGATTGCTCTCCCTCCCCTGCACTGACTTAACTTTTCTCCAGCTGATGGAAATGTTTTTTTGTTTATTTTTTATATTGAACTAGAGGATGTTTGCAGCATGGTATCTCTGATGACTTTCTTGTATTTAATCTTTAAAATTGAATTATTATGATGATAAAAACGTATATTGAAAAGTGGTGAAGAGGCAATTAGACCCAGTACAAACAGGAAGCAAATTTGTCAAAAAAGAAAATGCTGTATCTTAAAGTAGCATGAACGTAGCCTTCCGTTTTCTGAAACACGTTTTTTTCTGGCAATAATCATGAACTGTAGCGATGGGGCTGCCACTTGTGGACCTGGCCTCTGTTTCACTCATTTAAAGCTGGGTCTGCTGACTTTAACGAGAAATATGATTTGAAGTCAAATCAGATGCTAAAGCTGGACTAGCATTTTAGCAGCAACAGAACATGCAGAGCATTATGAACATCTGATATTTTACGATAGACCCTTATGAGCGCTCATCTTCTAATGAAGCATGTCGTCCATATTTCTATTTGCCGATGTAGCAGCTGTAAACAAGAACAAAACAGACGTGTTTCTGAGCCGAGGGTCGAAATTGAAGTTCTTTTATTTATGCTGCTGAATATGCCAGTTTGTCTTCATCCACGTTTATAAATGTCTGTAATCACAGCACAAGACTCTTGAGTAGCCATCCTGTCCTTTTAGCTGTCTGTCAGACTATATTAAGGCCACTGTAGCGCCCCTATATAAAGACAACCTTCATTATATCAAGCCCAGCAAAGCACAAACCTCACTAACACAACCCTGAACTAATGCCTGGATCTGGATCCTGTTAATCAATTCATCTGAAGGAGGTTTTTTTTCTACACTATAGCACATGTAGTAGACCTGCACCTTGGAATCAAATGCAAAGATGCACAGGAACATTGGAAACATTCAGCCCAGTTTAATTTGGTTTGCTGGTTTTGGTAGATGAGCGGTTGTCTTCTCTAAAACCAGCCTTAACTTTCCACCGAGCACTATTCTTCGAGTATGTATTTAAAGGGCAAAGTGTAGCAGTCTTAATGAGAGGACGAGATTTATGGCAAAGAGGACAAAAAGGGGGAGCTGTAATTTTCTACCTGTGCTTTGTAAATGTTTTCTATGTGCAGTATTTGATAATGTAAAACTGGTATTTTTGTGGTTTGTACGCTGCAGAATTGATTACTTAAGGTGCACGTAGTTTTGTAAGAAAATAGAACCAAACTGAGGGTGGGGGGGAAAACTGTTTCGGATTCAGAAGCCTGTATTTGCATGCCCTTTGACATCTGGACGCAAAGTCAATAAAGTTAATTTGAATCACAAACCAATTGTCTCATTTGTGTTTTTACCTTGTCAACCTGAAACATGTTCATTTATACATCATCCACTGACTTTTTCCCTTCATTCTTAAGCAGCTGACTTCTCGGCCACTTGGGGGCAGAAGTCAGAATTAGCAAACACTGAAATAATAGACTTATTTACACGGGGAAGTGACTAACATGTCCTGTGTATCAGCAGGTGCACTGCAGCCAAAAAATGGATTCTGGGTTGTATGTTTTTTGCCATTGTTAACGCTCTTTAACCTTGTTTTGCTCTCCTTATATTCTCCAGCACAACCTGTTAGTTGCTTACCATTTACCAGGATTTTTTCGAAATTGTTTTTTTTTAGCTTTTAACAGCTGCCTGCTGTATCAAAGAAAATGACACTCTTAAGTCACAAGAGTGAACTAAAAACAATCTGCCAACAAAAGAATCAGCTGATAATTATGAAGAAGCTTTGTTGAGCTGAGAGGAACCGCTGAGTAATGACTGCTTCACCCAGAAAGAGTCTCCTATTGAACAATTTATGCACTGACTCAGAAATGTTGATTATAGCCGTTTGAATCTGGAACTGCTCTATAATTAGCTACAAGCTTGGATTTCTTTTTATTCAAGGTTTATTTTGAGGCTTTTTTATGCCTTTATTTAGAGAAAGGACAGTGGCTAGGGTCAGAAATGGGGGAGAGAGATTGGGGAATGACATGCAGAAAAAGGAGCCACTGGTCCGATTCGAACCGAGCGGCAACCTCAGGTCTTGAAAAATGAAGCCAATGGCGGAAGTGCAAAATATTTTTGCACGTTTTTAAAACAATTTTTATAACTGGGTCCAAAATAATCGTATTAAACATTTTTAATCAACATTTGAAATCAATGCAAGATACACGTACTTTAATCAAAACAATATTTATTTTGTTTACTGTATATTCACAGACAAGTATTGTTTGTTACAGACATATTCTTAAATGTGAATGACTAGTTTGTACGAACATGAAATCAAACAGGGCAAAGCAGAACTAATATACAGAATGGTCAATGTTCATCAACCTTGTTTTAGAAACAATATACAGAGATATTCTGATAAAGAATAAAGGACACGTTGTCTTGATTGACAAAATACCGAAAAAAGATACATTCAGTCATTTGCTCTTATTTCACAGAAAATATATGCGACCTAAAGTTGAAGTTTTTACAAAATGAAAAAAGCTCTGTTGAAGCCTTAGAGATGGACCTTTGGCTGATTGTACCAGAAGCTTCTCATCTCTATAGCTGACAGATCTGCTGTCACAGTGCAGAGTGACACATTGTCGTCTGGTGATATTGCTCTCAGCAGACATGGTGACTGCTGCTGCCACCACACTTTTGCCTCAAATATCAGAATAAGCTCAAATGAAAAAAAACAAACAAACCCCAGGAAGGAATCGATAAGTTTCTGGGATTTAAAGGCTTTACTCCTTATATGTTGGCAGCAATCAATACAATTCTTAGTATGCTATGAATCTTATATGATGTTAATTTATAACTTTTACCAGATTGCCTTGGTGTTATACAATGGAAAGACTGAGATTATTTACACTAGTGGCTTCATGCATTTCATGAAAACAGACGTACAGTATTTAGAAATAGCAAAGTCTTTCAACGGAGAGGACGAAGAAGTGTTAAATAAACATGAGGGGGTGACAGATTTTGGTCGTACATTCACAATGTGGTTTGGCCAAATTGTAAACCTGGTCCCAGTTTCTGCCATCTTGACGGCAAGACAGTTACATTAAAACTGAACAGAACCGTTCCCCAAAATCAGAAAGTCCACTGTTTAGCACAGAACATTCAAGGGACAGGAGTGCGCAATGTTTGACAAGAGTCATAGAATATCAAAAAAACAAACACACCCAAGCAACACCCTTGGGTTAGTGCAGTTCACGGTCATGAAAACATTCATGGACACACATTCACCGAGATGTTTTGTTGGTCTTGGTCTGTTTTTTTTTTTAGAGAGAAACATTCAGAGATACACATTCGGATATCTTAATGAAGATACAGTACGTACAAAAACACATTCTCTTCATGCAATTCAGTGGAAGAATCTGAAACATGTCTGATATCGCACCTTGAAATGTCACTTTCCCTCAAATACATTCTAATTTACAGACATTCAACGTTATTTGAGGCCTCTATTGTACAAGGTAGATTAACTTGAGGTGTGTAGCTTTAACTCCACGTTTACATGATCACACTGCATGCAAGTGACTTTGAAGTGTCCCATCCTTTGCTGAGGATATAGCACAGTGATTGATATGCCTTAACATTAGTTTGTATAATAGTTATAAAGGACTGAGGATTTGAATGTTCTACGTATCACTAGTTAAGTGGTTACACAGGCTGTAGCAAAGCACTAGAATACTGCACAACCATAGTAAAGCTAGCATTCGTCTTTGGTCTCCCAATATTAATTCTTACATAAGCCCTCAGTGACTTGAGTAGAAGACATCATCATTAAGAGCTGTAGCTGCTTTAACTTGTGAGACACTAAGAATCTAAGAACATATCAAAACTTAAAGGGATTTTCTTAACAATAATATTGGTAGATATGGATAGTTATAAAATTATTCAGTAAGGTGTATATCGTTTTTATTAAAAATGTACCTTTAATACGCTTAAAGGTCACATATTATGCAAAATAGACTTTGCTATGTTTTTCTGACATTAATAAGTGTCTCAAGTCTGTCTAAAAACCATCCAATTATGAGAAAAGGCCATCCTCTGCGTCTTTTGTCTGCTCCACTTTTTAGAAAATGTGTGCTCAAACAGGCCATTTGGAGACTTTTCCCTTCATGACATCACAAGGGGGCAGTAACCCCTCCCCCAGGTGGATGACACTGCCATCTGAGTCTGCCTTCTCACCGTCAACAATAGGGCATGGAGCGAGAAAGTCCAAGCCACCCAGGACCTTCCAGAGAGGGGCGTGGTAAGACACATCTCATTTGTATTTAAAGCTACAGACACAGAAACAGCCTGTTCTGAGCAGGGCTGATTCAGATGGGTTTATAGGCATGATGAAACACAGGATCAGAGTGGGTGTTTAGCGAGAAACTTCACAGACATGTTTTGAGGACCTTAGAGACGCATTTAAACTTGTTGAAAAGGAGCATAATATGTGACCTTTAACACTTAAACTTTTGACATCCTCTTACAAAAAAAAGACTTGATGAGACGTGTCCTAAAGCTAACATTAGCCTTGTTCTTGAATGTCACTGTTCAAGCACGTCAATCATAGACTGTATATAAAGATGGACGTAGCACCTTCACCCCCTACCGTTGTACAAAAGTGAAGCCAAATTACCTGCTGGACAGGCACTGACATATTGCGCTGGTTTGGTGTTGGAGTCTGTGCAGGATACTTTGCTATGGTTATGACGTCCTGCTCCTTCTGATAACCAAAACATTCATTTAACTTTTTAAGTGATAAAACGACAGAGATCCTTCAGGCTGGTACCGTCTACAGCAGAACAGATTCTTGTATCGGTTTTGAAGAGGACACTCACAGTTATGGAAAGTTTAATGACTCTATTGTTCATGTTCTTAAAAAGGTTCCTCTCGCACCGCAGGAGCCGCATTTGCTGACAGAGTTGTCAATCATTGAATTTGACCTCTTTTATAGCATCAAATAACTGATACAAACTAAACTTCTGAAACAAACACACTCAGCACAATAAGAACATAGTTACAGACACTGTGCTTGAAAAAAAAAAGGATGTGACTTAAGTCTTCATTGACCATCTTTTATCATGGAGGAGGCGGGCCTTATGACCTGTGTTGCAGCCAATCAATTGGGAGAGCTCAAAATGTTTTGGTTTTACTTTTGGGGAGCTGTCATGTCGTCCATCTTTGTATGCAGACTATGCCATCAACCAATTGAGTTTTCATAGACTAACCTCTTGTCTTGTCTGATTTTGACCAAATATGAAAAACTCTAAAAACTCTAAAAGTAAAACAACAACTGTTTTTTTTTTTAAATCAAGCAGTCAGTGACACCCATAAAGAGCAAATGTGCTGGGCTAAAAGTACAAAGAGGGAAATATACTCCTCAACAGTGAACATTTGAACCCTGTTGTCTTGGTTGTTTTGAGAAAATGTATTGAAGGCAAGCACGGAGATATGCAAAACATGGCCATGGAAAAGACGAGAAGAGGACGCATGGGCAGAGAGGAGAGAGAAAGAGAGAGGTAGCAATGGTTTCCTGAACCTTATTATTCTTCACACCTGTCTTCTCTTCCTCCTCCTGCTCCTCCCTTGTATTAGGAAATATCTCTTGGGGAGTCTAATTCACAGATTCCTACTACTCAGCTCTCCTCTTTTTTGTGGCAAATTGGCGTTACACCACCTTCAGGACGGATGAGATCATTTCCAAACGTGAGCTGTCATGTGTGCTGAGCTTGGAGCTGTTGAGCCTCCCATGTGTTGACTGCTATATCCCGTCATGCCATTGGTGTTGTACACATTCACGCCTGCCATGTGCTGAGTCACCTGAAAGCCATAAAACACACTTTGGTATAAAACAATGTTTTTCCACTTTAAAGTTAATATGGTCAGAAACAAACACACACACACACACACACACACACACACACACACACACACACACAGACACACACCTGAGTCAGGTTCCACTGTAGCTGCTGGGCTTGTTGCACTCCATACACCTGCTGATGAGGTAATGCGGCAACACCTCCAACCTGCTGTTGTCCCATCATCCCGCTCTGCTGCTGTCCCATAATCCTGCTCTGCTGCTGTCCCATAATCCCATTCTGCTGATGTCCCATCATGCCCTGGGTCATGTAGGGTGACGACATAACACCCCCAGGCTGAGCCATGACGCCCTGGGCACCCATTAGGCCATTTTGCTGTCCCATCATGCTATTCTGTTGAGCTCCAATCATGCCTCCCTGTTGCTGCCCCATCACGGCCATGTGAGATGTCATCATGGCACCTCCCATTCCACCTGCCTGCGCTAAAGAATGGTACGATCCGTACGGGTGTGTCGGATATCCCATTTGGTTCATATACAAGCCTGTTGAAAATAAAAAAAAACATACAGAAGGAAGGATGCCATTTTGGCAACCAATAAGGAATATCTGATGCAAATTCAAGAGTCAATAACACATGGAGAAACCAACATTTGACAGACATTTCTCCAATTCTCACCGTGAGTAGCCATACTGCTGGCATGTATCGAGGGGGTGGAGGCATACAGGGAGAGAATAGAGTCCTTGGACAGCTTCTTGACAGTGCCCCCCTCTCCTTTGCGAGCAGGATCCAGGAACAGACTGAGGTTTTCAGGCACCGAGGCAGTCACTCTGTTCTGAGGCATGGAATTGGAAACAGGCTGGAGAGGCGAGATCAGGGATGGGGTGGGGGGTAGACAGTAAGAAAGGAGAGTGCGACAAAAGGGAGGGAGGATTCAGTTATCTTCGAAAAGAATATAAGCAAGGGTGACAAAGGGGGGAAAGATAGCATGCTACAAACACAGATTTAACGTGGACGAAAAGTCTCGGTACCTGCAATTAGCACCATGAGAACATATTTGGGTATTAGCAGATTAAAGGACAAAGTGACTTTGCATGGGCACAAAAATATAAAAGATCCCAACCCTCCTATGTCACAAAAAGACATGCATGTATCTTGTAATTATGTTTTTTATTGCCTTGATCTTCTTTCTTATCTTTAGAGTTCATTGGTGTATCGATGATCCATGTTGTTGCTTTTCCTCCCTGGGTAGCTTTTATATTTCTTTGTGGTCTTTGTGGTCTATCCCCCCCCCCACCCTATTCCTTTCTGTAATTCATCTATGAACTAAGGGACAGTGGTGCTTTGACCTCAATGCCAACTTTGGCATTCTAACATATTTTTGATGATGTTGCAAACATGCTACTATAAGCTAATTGGCCTAACCAAAGTTCATCCGGGGCTATTGCGCTTGCCTTTTACTTATTATTATTATTTGGCTATAAATGACTAATTGAAATTGAATGTCATGCCATGGCTAGATAAAAAGTAGGATTCCTACATGTTTGCCACTCATCCTGGTGGGAACATGAACATCTGAGCTTATTTTCAATCCGTCCAATAAACAGATGACAATTAAAAAAAACAAAACAAGGATAAGATTGGCAAATTGAGTAACATTTATCCTTCATTAATAATGTCTGTAGAAAGAATTATAGCAATCCATATAGAAGTTGTTGAGGCATTGCAGTCAAGACCAAAGTGTTTGACAGCCTATTAAATCCACACTGCCATCCCCGTAGAGCCCCGCTGCTAGCATGCCTAAGATAATAAAGGCTCTGTGGAGAGCAGACAGAGTACAGTATGTACGGTGTGTTATCTCCCACCGTGGTTTTAGAGGAGGACGCAGAGGAGGGTGCTGGCAGGGAGCTGAAGAGATCCAGCGCAGAGTGTGCCAGAGTTGGATTGGACACCGCTGGGCTCTTATTACTGTCTGGAACACATCCTCCACCATTAGACACCGCATGGCAGGGAGCAGGGGCATCTAATGGAGGGTAGATGGAAGCATTATAATGATTATTTCCAATGTAACCTGTCAATAACTTCTTATCTTATCATAATTCAAATAGTCAACCTTTGTGTTTTGTTTGCGTACTTGCCTCTAAAAAAAACAAATAAGTAACAAAAGTATTGGAGGCACTTATATTTCTAGCTACAATGGATGTTGGGTGTGAGGTGCAATACCTAATCCAAGCAGGTCAGTTAGACACTGGGTATTTGTCTTCGGGCTGGCGTCTTTTTTCTGTCATAACATAGAAAGTCGGCAGAATGAATGCCGCATGTCTGAATTGACGAATGAGCACAATCCTTTTTCTGCAGACTCTCTCATGCTGAAATGACAATCCCACTCTCGTAAAAACAAACAAAAAAAAAACCCATCAGATTTATTCCCACTTTCCCCCTGCTTGCTGACATTCTAATCTCTTTGAGATATACCTGGTGTCCCCTTCTCCTCACTGACTCAAACCCTGTCTACTTGTTGTTTTTTTAAAACTCTTAAGGCCCTGTTCCTAAGCAGTCTGGACATATACAAAAAGTATAAATATATCAAGAAAAAAATAAAGCTTCAATTTCACTGCCGCTGAATAAATGTTTTGATGAAACAAGCGCAAGTGTCAACTTTGAGGTTTTGCAAACGCACCAATTTCATCTTCTCAAACACCACTGGCTCTTTGGGTATGTTGTCACAGCTCTTTTCTTTCTGTAAAGACACAATAAAAGGTTTTGTTCAGCAAGCAGACAATTTTAGTGGAGTGGCCTTGTTCAGGGGAGACTAGACTAGAAATATTCACTTGTTATTTCTGCTGTTTCTGTCTGAGACATAAGCTCACAAGTGTATGTGAGGACTTACCCTGAGCATCTGGATGTCAATGACCTTATCAATGTACTTCTTCCTATCGTACTTGTCCCTGATGAAGATCTCTGCAGACTGGTCCGTCTCAGGCCTCTGGAAGCACTCGGGTAAGAAAGCCTCATACAGGCGTCTGGCTTTGGCATTTCCCATCTCCTGAACACACTGGTGACAGCGAAACACATGACAAACCATTTCTCATTGTGAAGCAGGGTAATAAAAGAATGATTTAATATCCAAGGCCTTATTTCCAGCCTGTGGGGGAGGCATGCTGATAAAACAGTGTGATTTTTTTATTGTAAGAGACTAAAATAAAGATGCTGAGTGTAGGGAAAATCTCACTGGGAAGCATAATGCTTACATTCTTGCCTGTCAGACTCTGACAAGCTGTACAGCATACTAATAAGAAAGTGTCTCCTTCTCTACTGTATGTGTATGTGCAAATATTCAGAATATGGCCTGTGTCTGCAGCAACCAATCCTTTTTGTTAGATTGTCCTGCATTCAGAAAAATAATATTTCTCTGACTGGTGGTCATTCCTAACACAAGATTTTGTTTAATTTGGGTATGATGTAAAAAATAAAAGCCTGCAATTAACAGCATGAATACACTTTGAGTCACCTAATTAAATAGCTACTATCTGCAACACAGTGCTAAACAAGTATGGAAATAGGTCTGGCAAAGCAAGACATATTGGCACTTAACTGAAAGTACTATGGAAGAAAACAAGACTACAGGGAACAAGGGAGGAGAAATTGGGCAGGAGGAGGAAAGAAGCAGTAAGATAGAAAGAGTTGCGCAGTGAATTCTAGGAACTATTTCTACACAGCAGCGAAAGTAGAAATTATTGTTCTTATAGAACTTCCTCTATTACTACTGTAGAAGAAAACCGGACACACACCTACTCTGTGGTCAAAGAACATTTACTGGTACCAGTTATAAAGTGGGCTTAAAGTTTGTTTAATAAAGTTAGTCTTACTACCAGTATGTAAGTATGTTTATGTACTTTGTATATGATTGACAAGTTCTCATTATTCCAAGATTGGATTCTAGGAGCTTGCGATTTCCAATGCCATTTTTTGGTGCTATCAGAATGCAAACAAGTACTTTTTCCAGTCCTTAGACTAAGCTAAGCTAAGCTAATTTTAGGGGGATATTTTTGTCTTCTAACTATTTTGGCTTTGGTTCTGTTTTGAAAATGCATTTTTTGTTTTTGTTCTTTACATTTGGAATTAGTGACTGAAAACATAAACTATTTTTTTTCTAGCATATGGTAAATGGACTTCCTGGTCTTCTGACTATTCAAAGTGCATTTACGCCGCAGGTGACACACTAACGGCAGAGTCTGCTCCTTCCCAAGGACACACCGGACATGTGGCCGCAGGAGCTGGGGATCAAACTCCCACCCTATCGATTGAAAAACAACTAAATCTACCACTGAGTCACAGCCGCCCTCTATATTCTATTGACGTATACTTGTGTGTTATTTTGAACCAGATTGGAGCCGTCCTGTATTTTTATTTAATTTATTTATTTATTTTTTTCATTTTTTAGTTCTTGGCAGCCTTAAATTTGTCTTTCTGATTTGATGCAGGTTTGCTCCGTCTCCTCTCATACAAACATGAGGTTCACTTTTTCGCTCACAGTATAGTCAACAATGACACATGTTGTAACATTACACAGTTTGTAGCTATTAATATAGATTATAATAGATTATGATTATAGTTAACTTTCCCATTAGCAACCATTAGAAGCCTTATATATTAGGAGCAATGAAAACTTTAAGGAAAAACATTATGACTGATGCTGACTAACATAAATGAATACAATAACCATACACTGTATGTATCACTTTCATATTTTTGGAAACCACATGTACTGCTTGTTAGACCCATGACATATTGTTCGATATATTAGCATGCAGCAAATGTCGCCATCTTGAATCTTTGAATGTGTGCTGTGACCTTTTACCTGGACCTGCTCCTGCGTCCACTGGTCCAGATTCACAGACTTGACTTTGGAGATGTGGACCCCCAGGTTTCTGTGGATTCCAGCACAGCGGATACAAATGAAGATGCCCAAATTCCAGGATGCCCATCTTGGACCTGCCAGAGAGAAGAGAGCAGAGTGAAATATATGTGAGCAACAGAGGGCCAATAAAGACATCAGGCAACAGATCAGAAGAAAAGAAATTAATAAAGATCCAGAGTTAATGTAGGAGAGTTAAAGAGCGGAAGAATCAACCTTTGAAAGGCTGAGAAATGACGAGAAAAATATATTTTAGTCCAATTAAAGACTGACAAGCCTGAAATTCAATTATGAGTTTGAATTCAGCTGGGAACACATCTAATCCTGTGTAAGTCATCCGCTGCCCTGACACATAATGGGAACCAATAGGAATGATAGCCTACATAGCTGAGACTGAGAGGAGAGTGGGGGAGTGGAAAGTCAGACACAAACACACACAGACACACACTTAAACACACACTTACACACTCAGAGCCTGGATACCTGCAGGGAAGATTACTCATTTGGTCATGAGCCTGTGTATGTGGGTGCGTGGATTTCAGAGTGGGACATTTTGTCCTTCTTGTATGTGTGCATAATTGCATTTGGGTGCTGTGTACCCCGTGCTCTATAGATTTTAATTTTACGTTGTGTAATGTTCACATCTGTGTATCTCCCTTCTGTCTGCAGAGCTGTGAGGACACTTTCCTGAACAGACAACTCTTAGAGGGCAAAAATAAAAACACTGTCAGGCTATTTTTCTGCCAGAATTACGCAACTTTCCTCTTCAGAGAATAGAGTCAGCTTCAAAGAGAATCCTGGAGCTTTCCCCTCTCATCTCTTCCTACATCTCCCTTTCTTCTTGCCCCTCCTCCTCTTCCTCCTCCTCCTCCACTTCTGTGTCCTCCATCTTTTTATTCTGCTCCCTCCTCCCCTGCCCGCTCTCTGAACCAGCTGAACCACTCTCGTCCTCTGTCTCCATCTCTCCACTCATCTTCTCCACGAGTCCTTGCTGGCAACCTTTCTGCAAGTGGTTGCACTTTGGCCCTTTCGCCACTAGGTGGGAGAGCAGTTTTTCGATTTGGATTGGACATTTCCTCACAACCAACCAAGTCATGGTGCATTGTTTAAGAGAAGCCATGCAAATGAAAGAGGAAGTTTGAGAAGACAAACATGCAAGTCCTTCTTCTTTCTGCAAGCTGCGGAAACACTGTCTGGTTGCAGAGTGAAAAAGTAGCCTCTTGTCTTGGATGCATCCTGAACTACTGCCAAATGGGTTCATGCATTGTTAAAAGGCAAGCACAAGACCAGCAGTTTGTTTTGATTTATTCCTAGGTTGCCTAGTTTGCAGGCTGCACCTTTATAGATTACAAAATAGAAAGACACCAATGGGCACAAAAGCAAATTGAAGTACTAAGAGCATAAACAGAATAAAATAAACGCACAGTCACTAGACAGACAGTGCGTGTCCATCATCCTGCGCCTGTCTGGCTGCAGCATTAGCTGTCATGCCGGCTCATAATAGCAGAATTACTCAGCAAAGCCAGCTTAACTGCTGTAAACATTGGCACCAACACAGAGGAAGAGAGAGATTGTCAATTGTGTTGAACTCCCAGAACACTGGAATTAGTTTTTCCTCTTCATCCTCGTTCTAGTGCTGCTCTATGTCCTCCTGGCTGCCATTTTTCTTATCTCAACCCATTCGACCAGCACTACCCTCTTCCTATCCTCCCCTGTCTGTCTGGCATCTCTTGCTCACAGTTATAATTATCGTTTTCTATCATACCACGAGGTTGACCTTTGTAGTCTTTTCTTAAATATATCATCAACTGTGTGATGGACACAGTGACGTTATGCATAATTATGGGGCTGAATTTGATTTATAATCATACATCCAGGCTAAAATACAAACTTAACCCATACGAAACCCCCAACACCTAACACAACTGGACTTACAAGTCAACAGCATAAACATATACAGTGGGAAACAGTGTGCAATAATGATTAGTGTGCAATATTATCCAATATGCTAATATATGTGCAATAATATTGTTATAAAAAAGGTCATTGAACACTTGAGACTGCACTGAATGCACTTTTTGTCTTGCTATTTTTTCTAACTTTATACAGTATGTGTGTAAAATGTGAATGCATTTGGGCATTCATATTTTCTCTGAAAAGATGCAAAGCAAACTGTTAATGTACAATGACAATAACAGGCATTTTTCCAGATTTCTCTCCTTGCAAAATTCACTATTAAGTGCTTATAAACCAATTTTCACAAGTGAACATGTAAAATGATTAACTTTAACTAAACATTCAATCTGCTGATCATCACAATGTAAACACTCATTGTGAACATGCTGATGTTAGCATTTAGCTCTTAGCTCTCCTCTGACAAAATGAAACCTTGCATAGCCGTTAGCATGACTGCAGACTCTTGTTTCACTGCAATATGTTTCCTGTTCCCGTGTATGTTCATGTGTCGACTGGTGTAAGCACATACTATGCAGGTCTAAGCAGGGCGAAGTTGAAGTTGTTTAAAGCGATCACTCCTGCACAATGCACCACAGTAACCTCTGTTTCCAATCAATGCAGAGCTTGAGTAAGGAGCCCATATAAAAACATGTCTGTCCAGCAACAATGCACACCTCCAGGTACTTTGAACAGATATAGCAGAATGAGAGTAGGTGGAATAGACGTCTAAAAATGGAAGGAGAGCTGCAAGGGAAAAATCTGTACAAATCAGATTTTCTGTGTTGAAGAGTTTGCATTACAGCGTCCTGTTTCTCAACTGTTTGAAAAAATAAAAAGAACAAGCTTCTTCTTGTTTTTGTAATCAAAGAAAGAACGCAAACATCATCTTTTGAGGTAGTTAAAGATTTATTACAAATGACTTTTAGGGCAAACTACCCAAAAGAGGTGGGTTTTCATAGGAGCTTGATGAATCATCCTGGCATAAACAGACTGCGGTTGTGGTTGTTCAACATGCGGCTTGAAGCACATCAGGGGAGAGGAAGGCAGAGCTGGATCGAGAGCCAAGAACAGAGACAAACAAGAGGGGATTTTTAGAGTCATCAAACGATGGACTTTTAGCTGTTTGATGACCTGCTGGGATGAAGAGGGGAGTATGACGAACAACAAGCGCAAACAGAGAGCCGTAATTAACCTCTCTGTCACTCAGTCACCCACACACTCTGTCGTATTGCAACACTTATGAGGACATTTATTGACCGCATTCATTTTGTAATTCAACACTTTCAAAGATGGTTCTTCCAGTAGATGATGAACTTTCATCCTTTACAAATAAACTGTTATGTGTTAAGAGCCACAACAGTGTATTTCTTTTCTCACAACTTATTATGTATACAATACAGTATCGGTGAGATTAAGCTTTTTTATTCATTTTTCGGAGCAGCCTTTGGATCCTACACCTTTCACTATTGCATAAAAAACAATGAGCAAACTCAAAACTTGTTGAGTTGTAAAGTTAAAACCATTTAAAACATGTTTGGGAAATTTTCTGCTGAATAAATAAAGGACGCTTGTGTAATCCCCTGACAGTAAATGTTAATGCCTGTAAAAAAAATGTGAATGTGGGAGATTGTACAACCTCAAGCCTCGCGGTTAATGCGCATGCTCCATGTACGGAGGCTGTAGTCCTCCAAACAGACAGCCCAGGTTCGAATCCGACCTGTGGCTCCTCTCCTGCATGTCATTCCCCTCTCTCTCTCTCTCTCTCTCTCTCTCTCTCTCTCTCTCTCTCTCTCTCTCTCTCTCTCTCTCCGTTTTTCACCACACCCAATTGTTTTTGAACTCTTAAAGACAATGGTACTCTATCGTCCATGATGATGAATAATTATAAAATGCAGATAATTGACCAGCAATATGTTTTCATAGCATATCACACACATGCTCTCTCTCTTTCTCCTCCAGGCACACAGATAAACACAGTATTGCCTAATTTTCGTTTTTTTTTCCTTTTTCTGCCAAGCCTCTGTTTGTTATCCAGGTTTTTTTTGCTCCACATTCATTTGAATGGAGACAGCGTCACATTTAAGACCCCGGGGAAGTGGACAACAAAACAGGATATTTGGCGAGACAAACTAAGTTAATTGATGAAGAAAATCAAAGCCACCTGTCTAATTCTACTGCTTTGAGCTGCTTTTACTCCACTTGCACATGATTCGATCAGCTCCAACAGCCTGAGTCAATGTGGAACAAAAGTGTATAATAGAGGAACTGCTGAGAAACTCAAAAATTACCTTTGGATTGGGGAAACATATGTCCAAAACACAAGAGTCAATGTTTCAAATCACCATGCAGCACCAACATGGTCCCCCACAAACTAAATATAATGCCAAAAAAACAACAACACACATGCACACACACACACACACACACATGCACAAACAGAAAGCTAAGGCTCATTAGCCCATATCCCACAAGGATAAAAGGTGCTCTCTACATGTGTCCAGATAATCCACAGAGCCTCAGTCATTAGTGGATTCTGCATCCTCCTACGCACTCCAGACAACACACACTATCGTACACTCACTCCATCCTTCAGCCCCTCAGCATCTAAACCCCTCCATAAACCCCGAGGCCACCAAGTGACCCAGTCCCAGTCTGAGCAAAAGAGATGGACCCCTATTGATAATTTACTAAAACACACCCACCAATCTGTGTTACATTGCAAAGTCACGACTGTGATGCTGCAGGTGAGTCAGTCAAGTTAAATGGGTTATACATCCAAAGATGAGTAAGACACTTGATCGCTGTTATAGAGTTTAGAGTCTCTTAAACCCACTTTTTGCTCATCATGTTGTGCTTCATTTAAGCCTTTTACTAATACAATGGTTTTAACTCATTGTAATAAATGTGGTTATTATTTCATTCTTTCAAAAGGCTTATTGTGTTGAATGTACATTTGTCTGTGTTGTTTGGCTATTAGAGCTAAATAGTACAAAACTATAGCATGTTGTAAATAGAGACTGTATAAACATTGACGTACTCTCGTTGACGTCACCCATTTGTCTCTGAGGAGGCGTTATAACGCTGCTAACGCTAACTTCCGGCTTATAAAGAAGGCAAAGACGCAGAGTCGATGAAGGCCAAATGTGGCTCTTGGTTGCTGAAGCACACCCATCTGGCTCGTCCAGCCAGTCATGTTGATAGCAAGATTAAAAAGTCAGGAAAAAGCCGACAGCTTAAGGTCAGTAACAGGATTTAGCTAAAGCTACATCGCTCTCACCTGTCATTATGTCTTATAATAACTCATAAGTGGTATAACTCATGGCAGTTATATAGTTACAACAGATAGTTAACAAAATCAACCACAGTACATTTACCAATTAGCTCTAAATACTAAACTTGCTGCAGACATGTTTATGTCTGCTGTGTGCAAATGGGCATTTTAACATGGGACCTATTGGGAAGTCCTTTGTTTGGGAAGCTAGCCTCAAGTGGACAACTAAGGAACCACAGTTATTTGCACTTTCATATTGGCTTCCCTTGTCATCACTGGAGGTTGCTGCTTGGGAGTAATACATAAATATAAGAGATGTTAATGCCATCCTGTAGGGTGCTAAAAATGAAAAAGGGAACTTTGACAATGAGTCTGTGACAAACAGTAATCCAGACTAAACGTCCGTGATGAATCATTTTACAACGCAAATAATTGTACTAGAATTGCTAATATGTTTGCATACGATATTGAGAAAAATGTAAGCCATAGAGACCGAAACTGTTTTATGTACCAGACTGTAAATATGTTCATTCCTGCTGTAAAATGAGCACGTTAATTTGGGGCTTAATGAAGAATCCTTGGATTTTGGAGCCTTTTCCAAGTGGACATTCAAGGAACTGCAGTTTTTTACACATCTGTCTTGTCTTTATTTTTTCAAAACTGGAGGATGACACTTACTTATATTACTCAAACATCTGCCAGCCATGGCAGTATATGAGAGAAAGATACACACAAGGTTGTACTGTATACTGAAGACTGAAACCATGCTGCCACCTTCTCCTTTGTTCTCCGGGAGTCTAACCTCTGTGCCAGTCAGGGGACACAAACAGCCAATCACCTCCTCGTCTCAAAGGAAAATCATGCTGGCTTCTCATTGGATGAGATTTGAAAGGAGGGAGGCTAGGTGGAGGCGCAGGGATAAGGCATGATATCGCCAGGTGATATCACCATGGCAATCAGGGCCAGGCGTGTACGTAAACACACTTACAATGGAGACAATAAAGGAGGAAGGCTTTTATGGAAACACACACAAGCACACACACACACACACACACACACACACACACACACACATATGCATGCTTCCCCTTGAGACTGAAGCCAGAGGTTGAATTGTTGACTACATTATGCACTCGCCTCGCCCTCTCTCCACCATCACATTGTTATTTCCTGGCAGTTTTAAGGATTTACGGTAGAAGAGACACACTGTGAGGAAGTGGTAATGAAAAAAAGGAATACACGTCTTGCAGTACAGAGGAAGAGACTGAAAGTTGCACCACAGGTAGTAAACCACAGTCAAAAAGCAGAGATCATGTTTCAATTGCTGCGCTATCGCTTCAGTTGATGGCCATGATAAAACCGCTAATATGTTTTTGCGTGTTTTGTTGTAAGCATGCACTTCCCTCCATATGCATGTCCACTTCCTCCTCAATCACCCGGAGGGAGGCCCGGTGATAAACGCGCAGTAATCTCTGACAAAGCAAACAAGATTACACCAAAACCTCATCACCCACCATATGGCCTAACACCTGACTAGAGGGCAGGCATGCTTCTTAAAGGTGTGCACATGTGTGTGTGTGTGCACGTGTGTGGATTAGTAGGAGTGTGTGCTCGTCAACTACTGTAAAGCACGGTCGAGTAACACATACAGATTTGAAAACAGGAAACTGCTAATCAGGTAGGAGGACAAATGCCTCTCTTCAAGCATAAACCTAGATTACAGTGTCATATGATACATTAGCTCAGTCACATGCAAGGAGGTGGGAGCTGCGGTGTATGTGTGACCTTTGTGGAGACATACTTACATGTGAAATAATAAATGCAGAACATGTTCTCTTAACCAAAATGTCAGAAAAATATCATGGATTATAAGTATTAAAAGTAAAAGACGAATAACAGAGACATTAGTGAGACTAAAGCTTATGTAGAACCTCCGCTTTCCAGGTATGTGCATGCATGTGTGTGTGTGTGGTTGCTATTTTCTGCTCTTCACTAATCTCTTCTGCAGCCTAATTAGACTCGTCTGTTTCAGAGAGAAAAGTCACGCCAATCAAAAGAGCCAACGCAGAGGCATGGGTTGAAAAGTGCATGTTTGAAAATGTGAGAAAAAGAATGTAATGACAGAAATTCACATTCTTTTATATACAAAGTCTACCTCTAAACAAAAGAAAAAAAATGGCACCTTGTGATTTATTTCCTGTGCTCTCTTGGACCGCAGTTCTAAAAGAGTCACTTCCTCAGAAAAGCCGCAAGCGTCTGATCACAGTTTTCTTTTCTTTTTTATTGACTTCTGAACAGTTCCAAGTGTGTTTGCTTGAAGTCTAACAATGTTTGAAGGTTCTATTTATGTCTTATTATAAGAGGCATCCAAAGGCAATGTGCACTGAAACAAAAACCTTGTATTACTAAACAAAGTATTCACTGTGTTCTTGTTACATCTCTTGATTATATCCATCCAAGACCTTCCCATTACGTCATCCCAACCAGAGACAAACACTACACAAACCCACTATTGTCTATCAACATGGCTTGTTGAACAAAAAAAAGCTAAGAAAAAAAAAACAGGATAAAAATAACGGTGTAGAAAATCGATTTCAGAAATGTCTTTATGCAAAATCACCATCATTAGGATAACTAATTCAAGTCAGAGTAGTGATGATATTTTGTGTTATGCAAGGATGCTAGTAATAAATAATTCTCTCTACATCAGAGCCTCTTTTTTTTTTCGGCAGCCACCTGACCCCTTAAGTGTTTCTTATGAAATATTTGTGGTGCAGCATCAGCACCTCAGATCACTTTCCCCTGCATTTGACAGCGACCAGAAAGAAATACAGAGATGCAGACAAAGACTGGACACCGGAATTGTTCCGGCACAAAATGTACACGTCTCTACTGTGTAAATGTTTGCATCAAATATTAGAAATGTTTTACCTTTGCCCGTGACACAGCTTAAATCCAGAGAAAAGCTAACAGCTTACATCCCTCTCTGTCATAAAGCAGAAGTATTCTTGCAGGCGCTGTAACAGATCAAAGGGGGTTTTAAACCATCTTTGTGCTGTTTTGTCAACCCCTGACGCTGTTTTCTTTTCCATTTCCTCAACAGTCTAACTGTCTGTTAAGGAAGCCCTGAACCTGAAACCATGCACCACAAAATAAATGTAACCTTAGTTATTATGGGAAGCTCTCTACTCATACTATTCATGAAGTTTTCATGAGGAATCCCAAGGGTTTCACCTGATTGACAGCATGCACTGATTTAGGTACACTCAAGGTCTGCTCTTGAGAATTTATGACTGAGGTGGAAACTGAGTGACGTTCAACTGTCCTCTTAAATCATTTCTCAGATAAGCCATGGAAAGGCCAATCTCATTAATCTTAACACCAGCAGTGCCATTGAGTGACAACAGAACCACTTCAAACGCACACAATGGAATCCTATAAATCATCAAATAGACCAATAGTAGAGATGCTTGAATACTGTTAAAAGAGCTGCATAATGAATAAGGATATGAGCATGCACAATAAACATATGGAAACCTTAGTTCAACCATTTGTGTCATGGATTTACACCCTTACATGCAAACGATTGTCCTATCAAATGTTGCAATGGATGTGTGGGCCATGCATTCATACCATTTGGCCAATCAGATGAAGCCCCTAGCTCCGTTTCACAGACACAATTTGGTTGCAAAGGTGAGGTTCGCTTGCACCTTTGCTTGGGAAAGAGAGAAGAGGAAAATGTCGTTCGTAATAGGGCACGACCGATATGAGATTTTCTGGGCTGATATCGATATTGGGGAGGGAAAAAAAATACTGATACTGATATATCGGCTGATATCTTTCTAAAATCTATGAAATCTAAAATCTCCACACAGTGGAGTGATAATGCTTGTTGTAATCCATACAACACACTCTGTTGTGAAAGAGAACTGCTGTTGTAAAACAATGAAACTTAAATGAAATGCTTTTTGACTGGTAAATAAATCTAATATCAGCGCATGTCAGAGATAAAATAAGTTGTTACAGATAGTTGCTGGATAAACTGATATCGACTGGCCGATGAATCGGTCAGGCTCTAATTTATAAGGACCTATTGTTGAAAAAGAACTTGACTTCCTCATATTTTGAGTTATTTGGAGATGGTGTTACAAACACAGGTACAGTGTGTACATGCTCAACAGCAGAACGACACAGGAACTGCAAAGCTACTATGCAAACGCTATCATTTGTTTATTTAGCACATGTTATATCTGCCATCATTGAACAATGTTAACGCACAGTATGTTTTTCCTCATATTGTGCAGGCCTAACAAAAAACAAGCAACTTGTTTCCTCTTATTGCTCTCATACACAGACAGTATTTTAGAGCAGCAACAAACAACAGAGTGCTTCTAGGAAAGAGTGTAACATTGGTCAGAGCTAGCAGCATTTCACAACCAGTGTGTAGAAATGTTCATTTAAGATAATAAAAGTTGGTTAAAGTAGTTATGGTGATACTTTTTTTTTTAAAACTAGTAATGGTGAGGTACTTGGTATTAGACTGGTCAAGGTTAACTCAAGTCTAGGTTTGTGAATTAGTATCAAGAGGACCAAATGGTACTGAGACATTTAATTATGAAAGTACTTAAAAAAAAACTCCAGATGTAGACTTTAAAATCTGGTGTTATTTGCAAGTAAACAAAAATGATGTCACAACTCTCTACAACATGATATTCTGTCATTACTAACAACACAATGGAGTTGATCACTCACCATCTATAGGTTTTCGACACAAATGATTGTTATGTGGCATTGCACTTTATCTGCAGTGATGTACAGACCTACATAACGTGCATGCTTTAAAACATTTTAAAGTCACATATGGAATTTACTTATTGACAGTAAGTCCGAGCGTTAAACTAAGAGAGATTGTGTAGAGTCACTTTGTTGTTTCAGTCTCCAGCTCAGTGTATTTGTTCCCAAAGCAGCAGTGTTTACTGTTGACCCACAACCACCAGCAGCATCTTAGTAAATCTGGTTTAGCAAATAGCAAATGATGGCAAAGTTTCGAGGCCTCAGTGTGGCGACTCTAATGTGTTAAATTATCCTATAAAACATCTTAAGATTGACTGCAGCAGGTTATAGACATCCTTGAATAAAAAAAAAAGAAACATGAAGGACAGTGTGACGTCAGAACAATGACTTCCCTGATCCATTGTCTGCCACACGTAATTACTGAGGCTGAAGGAATTACAAGAAGTCGCATACATAAAGCTATAACAATGCCACAATGAAGTCGAAATGTTGTAGTCCACTTTTGTTAAGTGTAAGGCATGCCCTTGTTCCCATTAACACTCACCATGCAGAAACAATGTGTTCAGGGTGACTCAAAATCAATTTAAGTGTTTCTATGTCTCTGAAAGAACAGTGGTTTTGGGTTCACTGAGCATCAGATTTCTAAGAGGCGCTCTTGTAAATTAGCCCAAGTAATGTTTGACATGTGGAGGACAAATTTCATAGTTTCCAACTTCTCCCTCATCAAAGAATGATTTTAGACGAGAAGAATTACTCATCAAACCTTACCTATTGGCTACATGGTGTTAATGGATACCCTAATTAATGTCATGTTAAAAAAAAAGAAGCTGCCTGCCACGCTCCAGCCTTGTAAGGATGTGGCCCCGTGTCTTGCACCATTGTACAACCTAATTGGTCGATGGGTGATGAATGCAATGCCGCATTTTCTAGCGTAGTAAACGAGCAGGAGAGTCGGCTGTTTGCAGGCAGAGGAGATGATCAAGACACCCACCTTTAGATTCGCAGTCAGCGCAGAATTTATTCTCTTCCAGTGCCAGTAAAGAGTTGAGGACAGTCTGGTATCTGTCAACGTCTTTCACAGATTTCCCCGTCATCATCGCACCGGTCCACCTCCTCCACAGACCCCCCCAAACAGTCCGAGCCGGCTATTTGTCAAATAGCCTCTAATGCGAAGTAACACACAGCGTGCAGCGCGATGTGCTCCGTTCCTCTTCCTCCTTGGATGGACAGCAGAGCGAGTTTGTTTCACAGCGATGGGGTGATTGCCTTCCTGCCAACCATACGGGTTATTAGAGATGCAAATACACTAGTCAACAAAAAAAAAAAAAATCACAATGACACTGATAAGATACAATTGTAATTTAAACATACATCTGAAACCTATCTCTGATTGGTACTGACTCCAGCAGCTCTCAGAAAAGCTCCCTCTCTCTCCTCTCTCTCTCTCTCTCTCTCTCTCCTCCTCTCTCTCTCCCTCTCTCTCTCTCTCTCTCTCTCTCTCTATCTCTCCTCCTCTCTCTCTCCCTCTCTCTCCCCCCTCTCTCTCTCTCTCTCCCTCTCTCTCTCCTCCTCTCTCTCTCCCTCCCTCTCTCTCTCTCTCCTCCTCTCTCTCTCCCTCTCTCTCCCCCCCTCTCTCTCTCGCTAAAATACTCACATGTGCGCGCGCACACAAACATCCTTAAACACGCACACTTTCATTTACATGTTAAGAAAAACCAAAAGTATTATCAGATTTAAAAGTAACACTATTTAAAGTGTGTTTCTCGATTTGTAAAGAGAGTATCTGGTATTGTGACTTATCTTACTATCAATTCATTTCATAGACTGTAAAACTACGCATACCGCCACCATGTGGTCAACCATGAGAAGATACCAGAAGGACAGTCTCACGCTGTCCCCCTCCAAAACGCGAGACGGCGATAAAACAGCGTGCAAAGAGGAAAACAGCCGAGAAAAGTTGAGACAGATGCCTAAACGTGAAGCTAGATAGGCTTATACCGGAATCACCATTTATTTCCCTTCAAAGTAAAGTGTTTAATATGTTTCTGCTTTAAAAATACATTTCGTATGCAAGAAAGGGAAATCAACAATAAGGTAAATTTATTCATGTTAGTAGTATTTCTCTCGCACGTTGTTTACCGTGGTTCTTTGTGTTTTATATTATTAAGGAATATTTCACGATCAATCTTTTAATTTACACGATAACCGGAAGTGACGCTTTGAATCTAGCTGGCTTGACGTGTACGGAAGTGCGTGACTGAACTGGTGATTACGGAAATATCTGCTCAACCAGAATAAAATAAATAAAGGATTAATATCTGCGTCGCCACCTGTGTAATCCTGTAACACTGTCCACAATGTCCAGGCAATCCAACCGAACGACAGACAGCAAGAAGATGGTAGGCGACTCCCGCAGGATTAATGACAGTCAAACATAGCTACACCAGCTAGCACAATGCTAATGCCGAACAGCTAACAATTCAACTTGCGACCTTATTTTTCTGTGAACTAGACTGCATGTCACTTCTTTCTGTGTGTCTCATGAGCGTTGCTAGATGTATGAAAAGCATTTCAACCAGTGTAATGTGGCCTTATTCAATACTTACGGTCTTGTAAACAAGTGCAGAGAGTCGTAGCCTCCAAGCTAAATATCTAGCATCCTCAGTGCAACATTATCCCCTCTTTACATCCCAGATAACTTAAAACACTTTACATCCCAGATAACTTAAAACACTTTACATCTCAGAGAACTTAAAACACTTTACATCCCAGATAACTTAAAACACTTTACATCCCAGATAACTTAAAACACTTTACATCCCAGATAACTTAAAACACTTTACATCTCAGAGAACTTAAAACACTTTACATCCCAGATAACTTAAAACACTTTACATCACAGATAACTTAAAACACCTTAAATAAAAAAAATGATGCGATTACAGAAAACATTGCCAAACGAAAAGTTACATAAATCAACATAGCTACTGACCGAATTGCTCTGTAATACAAGATAACAGGAACACAGCCGAAACACCACCAAGTTCATCAAAACATCATTTATAAATCATGACTATCAATCGTGACTGTCAGAAAATATTTTCAATATATAAGTGAATAGTATACAAAGTGTAAGAAGTAAAGTTTTATAACAAACCTGCACTTAAACTGCTTACTTTAATTCACATTCGAATAAATAAAAACACTTTATTTGTCCCCGGGGGGCAATTCAAAGGCACACAGAGCAGTAAATTAACAACAGTGCAAGTAGACGAAACATTTTAACCTAAATATAAAGGGTCAATTTAAATACAACTTAAAGCTTAAACTTAACTTAACAACACAAAATATAAAAAGAGTAGATATAAGTGGACAGTGATCGGACTAACAGATGTAAACAGATGTAACCATAACTATGTGCAGTAAATAAGAAATAAATATATATATACAGAGCTATGTGCAGGTAGGCTAAAGACTAAATACTAAATGATAAGTTATAAGGTGCATGGTGAATAATGGAACAACAGAACTAGTATAAACAATATAACTTTAAAAGTAAAAATTAGATAAATAAAGTGACCGTAGTGCAATGATGGATAAGAAACAACAGGAATAAAGTAACCAGAACTGTATGAATACTGATATAGGAGGATAGAATAAAGTGATGTAGTGCATGAGACCAGATAAAGCGGGTTTAGACTTTCCTTTTTAGAACCATGAGCAGTCCATAGCATGGACCGTCAGACTTCCTGTAGCCTGTGATGGTGTTTATAATAATAAGCATAGGAGAGGCACCTACTTCTTAAAAAGTGTGGATCATGATGGTAACATTTTACTGCCAAGATCCCATCTGTTTTTTTGTTAATTATTGGAGGTGACTTGAGTCATTGAGATTATGGGAAGAATCAGATATAAAACTTGACATTTAACCTGATCTGTTTTTTTGTAAAAAAGAAACAACAACAACCTCCAACTGATTACTTCCAAATAGATGTACATTAATATTGAGAGTTTTGGTATTTTAAGAGAATTTTGTTGTTTTTTCTGTTTTGTAGAACTCAGAGCTGTTCACGCTGACCTATGGAGCCCTCGTCACCCAGCTGTGTAAAGACTACGAGAATGACGAGGAAGTCAATAAACAACTGGACAAGATGTAAAAAAAATAAATCCTTATATTCTGTCATTACCTCTGTTTATATTCAGATTATCCCATGTATGATCTTTGCTTCATTAAATGCATAGATCTTGTACTTACCATGAGGTCTGTCCTGAGGCAAGACGTGATGTAAAAAGAATGACGCAGAAGTGTCAGGTGAAGCAACAGAGTCTGCTTTGCGACGCTATAATGAGAATATTTGCGTTTATATCAATGCTATGTGTAGGTTGACAGAATAACAGTATCAACAGGAGAGCGGGGAAGAACAAACTGGTGAACAGAAAGCAGTTTAATTACACGCACGGAGATCTTAGATGTCGCATGCATTCAATCTACAGACATGCACTGATCAATGAGGGAAAAAAAAGTCTTCACCCTGTCCCGCTCGCTCAAGGTGATCTCTCCTGATAGAATCCTGCTGCGTTCTTACATCGGCTCACTCTGACTACATGCAGAAAAAATACCAAGGGGCTGGCAGGAAAAAACTCTGGATACAGTCCGAGTTAAAAAAATTCAGCTGTTTGCGTTCACGCATGCAGCTCACCCCAAAACTTAAGGAGAATATATCAGCAAGTGTGAAAGCACTACTATAGTATGTCACTACTGTGTATGTGTGTAATTTTAACATCACTGTAGTCACTGAAAACACATGGATAATAGTAATGTATTAAATGGATGTTTACATTTTACTGTTTTCTGTGCTTTAATAAGCGGTACACCATCTGCACAAATTGAAATGTCAAAGTTTGCCCTTTGCTTGTTTCACCAAGAGGAAAGTAAAGACATATCTGGCCTCTCTCCCTTTAACCCACACCTTCACACTTCTGCTAGGCTCTCCTCTCAACATCACTTGACACTACTATGCAGAGCGATGACATAATCAGGTTTGATTTCTAACACTTCTGTGTCAGAGGTTCCACCTAAGGTCTTGGTATTTCTAAAAATGTTTAAAGTCCTTTGAAGCAGAGAACACAGTCATGTTTTTTTTTTTTTAAAAGCGAGAACATTTCTTTGGAAGGTACTGCTGGAAACGTTTGTTTTTTTTTCCACAAAATAAGATTAAGAAAAATAGATGGGTAAAAAAAAAAAAAAAAAAGTCATAACATCCTTTTAATGCTGACAGGACTTTGGCCTGGATGTACTTTGCTTTTCTGGTTGTGGAGCAACCCTAAGCTCTCTCCAAGCTAATCATGATGAGGGTTGTCTCATCTGGCCTTAGAAGGTAGTGAGTCTGATGTGCCCACTCTGCGCGTCGCAAGCTAACTAGTCCGAGGCACGCCATTTTTGGGGCTGGGACGCATCAGTTGTCTTCAGATCCTCTAGTTGGGATAAGTTGCCATGGCTTTTCTATCATGATTGTAAGCGTCTGCCAAGTGAATGACCTTGAGATGTGTTGGAACATTTGCAACCTTCTGTATCTCTGTGCTAACATTTTTCATTTGTGCTTTTTCTCTCATAAGGGGCTATAACATCGGAGTGCGTCTGATTGAGGACTTCCTGGCACGCTCCAGCATCGGCAGGTGTCAGGATTTCCGAGAAACGGCGGATGTCATCGCTAAGGTAATTGGAAGGTTTCCGGGCCAACCAGAGCATGACCGTGGCCTTTTTCCCAAGACTGAGGCAGGAAGAAGGACGACAGGAAAAGAAAGCTTAGGACGAATGATTGTGATGAAACATCCTAACCCCTAGATGAGGTTCAGAAGAGAAGGATGTAGGGAGGGGGGGGGGGGGGGGGCGACTGATGTTTTTGACTCAGTCCAAGTGTGCATCCTAATAAACCTGAGTACAAGATCACATTCGTCATTGCCTTTTAGAGGCTGACAGTTCTGATCTTGAAAAGGTGAGGATTCACACATGTGGAATGCAATCTTCTCCCTCAGAGACATGATGCACATTTAGTGACCTGTGTCACTGTTCAGGTACTTTTAGTTTGATTTTAATGCATGTGTGCACCTGATTGTGTTTAGTACCCCAGCTGTTTCTGCAGCTCGCTCATGGAGTCGTTCCACAGATGTAACCCCACACTAGCTCAGGGACCTGGCTCGTGGTCATAGAGAGAAGGGCCGTGTCTGTAAACCGAGGACCACTGAGGGACAGCGGTTTGGATGGCCCCTGCTTGAGGATATCACATGACCTTTAGCTAACTCAGAAACCACCACCTGTCCTTCATTAGTTAAATGAAGGAGGTCTGTTGTATGTTCTGAACATTTTTTTTTCAAACTACCTTATCATTTCACTTATAAGCAGAAATAGGAAATCTGCCGAGTGCCAGTAAATATTTTCACTGTGGAGCGCCTACACTTTATCTAATTTGAGATGATTTTGAATGCGTGAGAAAGCATGCAAACCCTCCTGTGACAAATCACAGGAGTGCTGCAGAGGAAAAGAAGAAGGAGACAAGAGTTCTCAGATTTCAGGTGTGTGCAGGTATTCATTTAATGTTTGCCTGACGTGAAGCAATGTGAAGTTTGCATTAGAAGCTGTAGGAACATCTGAGTTATAGTCATGAGGATGGTTAGTGCCTCCGTTTTTCACATGTTCACTGGTTTGCTGATGAGCATTTAGTTACATGCATGTGCGCTGAGTAAATCATCATAAATAGTTATCAATATAAGCTGACATATTCTTACACCTGTTTTGTCTTAAGTCCTGCCCTCATTTGTTTTTCATCCACTCCTCACTGTGCTGTTAGGTTGCCTTTAAGATGTACCTGGGGGTCACTCCGAGTGTGACTAACTGGAGCCCAGCAGGGGACGAGTTCTCCCTCATCCTTGAGAACAACCCACTTGTGGACTTTGTGGAGCTGCCGGATAACCACAGCACGCTGGTTTACTCAAACCTGCTGTGTGGAGTCCTCAGAGGAGCCCTGGAGATGGTAGGGTCAAGAGAAATACTTATTTCAAAGAGACATTTTAAATATGTACAAGATCCATATTGTCAAAGTCTACCTTTACTCACATTACTTAAAGGTTAGTAAAGTGTATTTATGTAGCACCTTCCAAGAGCAGACGCTACACAGTGCTTCACAATAAAATAAGTCAAAGAACAATAAAAGTCTAAACAGATGGGTCTTTAACTGCTTTTTACAAATGTCAACCGAGTTCACAGCTCTCAGTTCCAGTGGTACCCAGTTCCAAAGTTTAGGAGCAACAACCTGAAAAGCACTCTCCTTAAGTTTAAGTTTACTGCAAAGAAACACCAGCAGACCCTGATCAGGAGACCTCAGAGGCCTGCTGGTGTTATACGGCTTCAAAAAGTTCCTCCATATAAGAAAGTGCTTGACCATGCTACCAGCTTAGCGGCAGCATTTTGGATCGCTTGTAGGCGGTCCAATGATGTGATGCTAAGACATGTGAAAAGAGAATTACAAATTCATCAAGAAAAGAACAGTTTGTGTGAATAAAAAGTGAACAAATCTGATTCTGTTTCAGGTCCAGATGGCTGTGGATGTGAAATTTTCTCAGGACACTCTGAGAGGGGACAATGTGACGGAAATCCGCATGAAGTTTATCAAGAGGATCGAAGAAAATCTCCCTGCAGGAGATGAGTGATGGAAACAACCAAACAAACAAAAAAAACACTGAAAAGATGAGTCGGCAAAACTCAAAACATCCTGATGAGCGGTAAATTAGGCAGACAGCTGTTTACTTTTCCCTGCAACCTCACTTGTCTGAAATGATTGAAAAAACACTCCTCAATTTTCTAACATCGTTACTGCCCATGATTTGCTGAAGAAGACCAGGAGTTACATGATACTATGGAGATGTTCCGAGAATAAAAAAAAACAACCTATACACCATTGAAACACAGATCATCACACGGACACCTTAGGTGGACATAAGGTTTCTTGGCAGATCTCTGTGTTTATGACTGAGGGAAAAACATCTAAATATAACAGCTGTTGCTGTTAAGGAGAGCAGATTTCTTTTTTAGTTGATGATAAAAGAAAAGCCTTTTTATTTGGCAATGTATAAAATGTCTTCTTTTTTTGTGTGTTTCAAGGCTGGAAAACCTGAAAATGTCATGATTTATGTTTTTTTTTTCTTTTAATGAAATAACCCTTCACTGCTGCCAATTATAAGGCATGTTAATTTATGTTGTCGGATATGTCAAATAAAGTTGAAATATTTGATATAATTATTTTTTCATGTTTGTGAGAGTGGAGAGCCTTGACCCGTACCTGTAGGGCAACTTGGAAGAGTTGTAACCAGTCACATGTTACACACACACACACACACACACACACACACACACACTGTGTCCTCTGTAGCACCTTGTCAGCTCTGCTTCAGTGTACTGTGGGAGCATTAGTCCTTTTGATTACCGCAGCCGCTCTGCAAAGGCAAACAATAACAGGCCTAATGCCTCTCTTATGTTTGTTCAGGGTTCATGGAAGTAATTTGCATGCTTCAGTGTGTGCGTGCGTGCTAGCTTGTGCGTTAAAAAAAAAAAAATTCAGTGCTTGGTTCTGGTTGTCACACCTGTGAATGGTTTTACCCAGAAGTAACGAACAGAACGTCTCATTGAGAGATCCTGTTGCACACCTCATCAATAACTGGAAACACAGGTGGCCTTTCACAAACACATGCACACACAAATCAAACCCTGCTCTTTCTTTTAGAAGCAAATCATCTGGCCTGGACACAACTAAAACATTTGCAATGTTTTTCTAATTCGTGATCTTTTTTTTTTTTTTTTTTTTTGTCTTGTTATTGTGTAACCTTACAATAACATTTGTACCAAACTCACGACTCTGCTGAAAGCACTTTAGAGGATGAGATTGTTAGATAGGGATTTCCTTTTGGAAAAATCTGTCAGCTATTAGCTGCTGGAAACCTCCAGGCTCTACACATCCTATTTTATAGCTGCTATTACATGAACCCATTTCTGCTTTACAGTTTTGAGAACTCAGCCACTTGATGTTAAGTTCCCCTAAAAGCCACCAGAGGTTGCTGTGTACATTGAGTTCCTCTGCTGTAGGCCGGATCATTCCCAATATAAGGCTTAAGTAAGGTAGTTTTTAGCATTTTTTGGCCAAAGATGGGTACTGTGGGAGAAAAACATTCCCTTATTTGTGGGAGTAAAGAACAGAGCTGCCAGAAAACATAAATAAAAGGTTTGTTTTACGATCAGGAATATGGGAAGAGCAAAGAATTTGCAGGAGTTGAGTTGAGTGGTCCTTTGCCGGTTTGTCTTTCGCTTTCATTTGGCTGGAGATTAGACAAACAATGACAACATGTACTCTTTGTAGTGTATAATTCTGGTAAAGATGTATGACGGTGGGATTCTTTTGTATTATTCACTGTCTTAAGCTCCCTGCCAACTCTCATCTAGGGGAGTGCTCATTCAGAAGGATGAAGAGTGGAAAGTGGAAGCAACCCGACAGCCGTCGGGCGTGCAATAAGCCCGGCGAGCCATTCGTTTAGCTCTCAACACATTACGTGCACACATCTATGCACCCTGTAGGCCTGTGATGTGGATGTTGGATGGAAGTGGGCAGGAAATAGTTTTTGTGCAGAAGCTCAATGTAAATGAATTGGCAGAATTAGAGCCATGTACCTTGGGGATGGATAAACAGCTGGGTTTGTATATTTGTGAAAACCCGTATTACTCTGCCATATGCTTACAGGAATTTGACTTGACAAACACACATATATATGCACACATACTGTACACTCAAGCCGAGGTGAGGATGAATTTATTATCATCACTGTACTCACAAATAGGTGTTAAAACACACTGGAAGGACCCTGTTCAAACATGTCTCCCACCACGTCTACCAGTAGGTCTAAGGGACGTTTTTTGTTGTTTTAAACTTTGTATAAAGACAACAAAATTACCAACGCTACACCAGGGCTTCACTCCTCATAACCTGTGCATCTGTGATTTCTAATCTCCATGCAAGAGAAGAGCAGATGTTGCAGAATGAAAACACAAGGGGGGGAAGACTTCAGGTTCTCTTACAAAACCCATGATAAGTGCTTCAGAGATATCATATTTTATGTAACGTATGTATCGTTGATATTTATTCTAGTTTCCCATATTCTTCCAGAAAAACTTTATTAGGACAGACCTGGAAAACAAGTAGCAAATGTTACGGGCCCTAGACAACGTGCGCCGATCTGCTTTGAGCCAACTAAACGTTTCCATGTGGCCTTTATGGGAAACAAATGGTGAAAGGCACGCTGTGACAGTAAAGCCCAGCGCACAGACTGTTATTGACCTTTGCTTGTTGAGTATTGCATCCCTTTCTTCTACCTTTACTCTGAGTTTCCCCACTTAATTTTCTCGGCCACTTTAATTGAATTACTCTCCCTCTTTTATTACATTTTCTTGGTTTTATTTATGTGTTGCCAGCGTTCAGAAGTAGAGCCAATAATCTCAAAGCAAAAGAAAGGATGTGTGATATAGTCAACATTTTGGGAATGTCCTGCATCAGATTGAAATCGTGCTACCTCTGAGGTATGGTAAGGGTTGACTGAAGTTACCCATGATTTCCAGAGGCTTCCAGAGTTTGTGTTTCTTTGCGTCAGTTAGTGGAAAGAGCTGATACAACAGCAGGTAGACAGCCCTCTTTTCGGAGAGAAATGCGGTGAGTCAGCAAACAAGTGTGCTCATGGTTAAAATCCCAGACAGCCCGAATATTTTTTTTAGGCAGCGATGTGGTGGGAGTATGTGGTTGATTTAACAAGCTTGTCTCTTGTGTGCACCTGAAAAAGATGCTCCCATGAACACAAGAGTCGTTACATAACTCACACTCTGTACACTTGTCTACTAAAGCACACCCTGGTGAAAGTGTGAATTTAGTGGTTCAGAGGGATGTTCGTTTGGGATTTTAATGTTCATAAACACCCTAGTAAATAAACCTGGATGTGGTTTTGAGAGGTAATCACGAGTTGATTTGTTATGCAGTCACAGTATGTACCCAGTGAAATCTGCAAACAGCATCTGCAAGCCATTTGGAATATGAATCATCACCCACTTCCAGACAAACTGTTTAGCACTTCCTATAAATCTAATAACTCATGCTTTGCTCAACTATTTAGCAAGAACAGTGCATCCAACAGAAAGTTAAGAGCTTTGTAGACCTCACGCAGTTATGTTTTGGTCATCGGGAGTGTTGGCAGGAAGGGTTTAAATGAGAAACAAACCAAGCGAAAATCACCTCTCCAAGTTTGAAAATAAAAGCATGGCTCAGATCCAGCTTACTATGTATGCTAAACACAAGCATCACAGGGGAATCATGTTTACTCATGTTAAAAAAGAAAGCAGGAAGACATGTCGGGTTCAAAGTTGGGTCTCTTTTCTGTATCACAGAAGGGTTTCAGCCGGAGTCCTGGACTCTCCCGAAGCCATTTAATGCCTTGTTTTTAGATTTTCCTTCTTCTTTTTCTTCAAGGCTTTTTGGATGGGAGCTGCTAAGCTGACTTCGCTCTGCTTCCAATTTCCTCCTGCTCTTTTGTTCTTCCTCTTTTCTCCAGATTCTGAAGCAGAGGAGTTTTGAGACATTTCTGATGATACACGTTTTACCCGTTCCAGATCCTTTTTATCTTTGGTGCCTCATTTTCCCATAGTACACTCAACTTTTTGTCTTGTTTTTCTCCCTCCTGTCTTCATCCCTTTTTTCTTGACCCTGCAGCCGTTCAAGCTGGAGTTTATGTAACAGCGTCAGAGCTTTCCAGCTTGGAACAGCCTCACTTCAACGAGGAGCAGGGAGAATAGGTGGGAGAAAAAAAGAGAAAGAAGTGTCATGTAATAATATGCTGGTTTTATCCTGAGGCTTAGCAGCACCTGTCCTTTGACTTAATTATTCCAGGGCCTTTTCTTCAAATTCCTATTCATAAGAAGAAATATATAAATATCAGTCTAGAAACAAATACACAAGTTCTAAATGAAAAACATGAAAGTGGAAGTCCTGGTTCGCCTAGACAAAAATCAAACCAGGCTTCCCTTCTAGAGCACAGGGTTGCCTGGAGGCTGCACACCAGCTGCAATGGACAGGAAGTCACCAATCGCCAATGCCAAGCATGAACCTACCATGTGAGTGTGCCACATCAAAATCTTTGAGCGACAAAAGAAACCATACAAAAAGCAATTTACCTCGAATGGCACTTTTTTTCCTTCTAACTTTTAAAACATGATATCCGAGCGGTTGAAAAAGCATAAATCGACATACAAGGTGTAAGGCTTTATATCTTCAGCAAGTCATTTATTATCCGCCCCCTTCATCCACCTTTCACACACAGTGTGTGTGATTGTAAGGGGTCTGGATGTCCTATTCTGCAGGTTGGATATTCAGGTCTGTGAGTATGACTTTCATATGAAACTCCTCATGCTGTCATATGGAGTCATGCTGTGTAATATAGGCTGGCTAGAATCTGACAATTCAACTGAAGTCTATGAGGAAATCCCAAGGTGCAATATGAGTGATGAGTTTAAACGGTTTCCATTCAACTATTAACGAAATAATAAGAAATTGTATATGTCCATTATTTGGTTTTACAAAAAAAAAATAACTGCACAGTAAAAAGCTCCCAGTTTATCTTAAAGCTGAAAGTCTTCCAAAACTTTAAAGGTCCCATATTATGCTTTTTCTGGTTTAAATGCCCTTTAGTGTGTTTTCCAAGTGTCCTGTGCATGTTTAGGCACATCTATGTGCAAAAATTCAAAGTCCACGGAAACACGGCTTCTCCTACGTCCTCCTGTTAGCTGTAGCATTAGCCACATGTAACACTCGGTTCTAGCCCCCCTCGAAAATGTTTTGCCAGTGTGACATCTTGTCAGTGTGATATCACTGATCTAAGCCCATTGGCTCGTTGTGGCAAGCCCAGCAGCTCATGTTGCACGCCCATTAACTTCTGTAGCACGCCCACGATATGCCGTAGCCTGCGGTAGCACAGTAGTGCTAAGGTGCTAATGTTTTTGCTCCCCTCGGAGCCAAAGTGGCTGCATTCCCAATATGGTAAAAGGGGCGTGACATTTCCGAGACTGAGCGACTGACCAATTACGGCAGAGCCGACAGGCCGACCAATCAGATCTGACTTGGCACACGTGGGGACTCTGAACGTGGGCACTTCAGAGCCTTAGAGAGAGAGTCAGAAGCGAGCCGATGCATGGAGCTGAAAACATACACTTTTTTCGAACTTTAGCTATTGTGAACATACTTTAGTAGGTACATAGATTAAATATACAAACCCCAAAAAGGGCATAATATGACTTCTTTAAGTGGAGGATGTGTTGTCATTACTAGTGTATTTCCTGAAAACTATAAATTGGTCCTTGTTAATCAGAAAACTAAGGCATCATGTTACTTCTGTTACTCTACATATTGTGTTTATCAAGAACAATATTTAACTGCTACTGTTGAAGTCTGGTTGTCTGTCTGGCCAACTGTAAAGCCTTTGAAGTGTTTATACTCCTGCCAAGTTCAAGACCTCTTGTTCACCTCGTGGGCTAAAATACAAAGGCCCCAGAATGATGAGAGATTTATGGATTTAGCCACATTTATCACATTCTTTCTTATTTTTATTATCTGTCATGAATGTCGTATGTTTCCAGCAGTATGATATTACAAAACGCAAAGTGTTGGTGAACATGCTAACGTAATAAGTTGTAGCAAAAATAAAACATATTCTTCCAATGAGAATACCTCTGTGTATATATTGTCCTTCAAATACAACACATGCATACAAAATTACTTGTTTTTAGTCTCAAAAGGCAATGTTCTTGCCAAACCTTAAGCTGAATGTTCAACTTTTTCCTTTCCGGTTTCCTTGCTTGTGTCTTTCAGTAATGCGAGCTCTGTGCCAAAAATCTGACTTAATTTTATGGCCTTGAAAACCTGACGTTTGTGTCTGCGTGTGTACATAGAGAATTCCCCCCAACACATGCACTTATATGCATCTGCTTTACCTATGTGCCTCCCTGTGTGATTTTCTTACTCATTCAATGTTGAGGTGCTGAAAGCACTCTCAGCGGGCCTCATAACGCACAAACCTTTTTCCACTTAGCTTGCCAGGTTTGACTCAATAGTGCTTGGATCTACTGTTAATCTGACCCAGACAAAAACACCCACTGGGTCCTGCTCCAAAGGGACAGATTGGGAGAGGAAGAGAGAGGAAGCTGTTAAAAGCTGTGTAGCATTTTGTCGGATGGTTTCCGGGCCTCTCATGCTGCAGGTCAGTGTCTGGCCCTCTGACTGTCAGCATCCACATCAGTTAGCCAGTTACAGAAATTCATATGGTTTCATGCAGGAAAATATTAAGAAAGCCAGTTTGGTTTCTGTGACCTTGTTACAACCACACACATGTACATCTGCAGCCACAAACAGCGCCATGCAAAATGTCTCTCAGGACTGACTGAACTAGAGACATACCTCATGTCAGCAGAATGCTCTCTTGTTTTGCAGTAAACAGCAGGGAGCTGATTGTCACCAAGTGTGTTCTTTGTGTTTGTTGGTGTTTCCAGTCACTGTCATCTGAGCATACTGTGGTTTATGTTACATAGTCACTTTGAACTCAATTTATTGGTAATATGTTTTGAGACCATGTTATTATTTCCTAGCCCTCACCCCCAAATTCTATGACTGCGTTTCTATGATTCAGAAATTCAAACCATAATTAGCTAAACCAAAATTGTATTCTGAAGAAACAAAGGAAAGTGAAACATAATAACTGAAAACAGTCTGTTTTCAGAATACCACATTTGGTTTCTTTTGCACTTGGTATGCAGAATGCACCACTGAGACATTTTCAGTAGACATAAAAGCCAGTGGAGCTGAATGAATGAGACCTGGATGTCCTTTGAGAAGTGCTTTGGAAGACAAAAGCATGACTTGAACTCAGAGGGCGCATTCAAACATCCCAATGAGTTAACATGTATATATGAGAAATTTAGGATATCTGCCAATATAAAAGTAACACTTTCTTTTGAGCAGTACTTGTTTATGAAACGAGTAACCATGTATTAATGTATGTATTTGTCCATATGGCAGTTTTTCATAAATTTTCTTCACATTACAAAGCCTAATAGTCATTATGAATGCTTTGTTTTAAAATATACGTTATCACTCATTAGATTTGACTTAATGATAAGTCTTGAATAAATAACTAATCAGTTAAGGAATCCAATATTAAAATAACCAAAAAGAAACATTTACAAAGAAAGTAACACTAGTATGGTTCTATGGCAATGATACTGAGTCACTTAAACTACTATTGTAGCCTTGCATGTTCAAGCACTATTGCATGGCTTGCCAAAATTTTGTGCGGACATTCATAGCTATCGGAGGATATATTCTGCTGACTTTGGTGCACTGCTTACTTTACATCCACAGCTATTCTATGTATTGCATTGAAATATGGCACAAATACTGTCCCAATCAGAATGAAATGGAATCACTTTTTGATCCAGTCACCTTTGATCATCAACATCATCATCAAGCCCAAATTTGAATTTATCCAAAAACACTGTATTGACCCATTATCTAGTAAACTATTGTGATTAATGGGTGGGCGGCTGTGGCACAGTTGGTAGAGTTGTTGCCTCTCAACCAGAATCCCCAGCTGAGCAACATGTCCGATGTGTCCTTGGGCAAGACACTTAACCCTGCATTGCTCCCGTTGCTTCAGTGGCGGTGTATGAATGGATTAGTGTTGTACTTACTCTCTGATGTACGTCGCTTTGGATAAAAGCGTCTGCCTAGTGAATTGTAGAATTGTAGATTAATATTAACCCTAACCCCTAACCCTAACCCTAGCCCTAACCCTGCTGAACATTGTGTTGAGAGTTTATAAGCACATTTTAGCATCCTAATGCTTGGTGAACTTTGAAACATCAACAATTAGCTTGTTTTGCATTACTGTTGGCTTGTACCTCACAGAGCCACTGGAATTACTATTTGTAATTTTACTAAACTATATCAAGTCCATTTATTGGATTGTATTCAGTTTCATCAGTGTGTTATGTTGAAATCATTCCATTGGCATGACATTTGAATTTAAATAATCAAGCACAGGAAGTTCACAACTCCGAAATTGTATTTACAGTTTGTACAAAACGTCCAACGCCATTAATAGCCATAAATACATTTCACTGATGTTGCTATGTTTTTGTAACAATGGGGTGTGTTGAAACCAGAATTGAGTTGGAACACTACATTTACTTTAACACCTGAAGCCAGAGGCACCAACCATCCTGATGGCAACACCTCTCCCCTCAATGCTCGATCCGCTAGGGTGGACCTGGTAATGGAGGCTCAAAGAGGGGACTGTTCAGAGACACAACCCCCCCATTCACACCCAGCTCCGGTAGTGCACGGTCTGGTTCAACTTTACAACATCAAGGGGGGTCCTTAAAACATGCCCTGTCACTACTCAACCTCCAAAAAATGCTACTGATTTGCACATACACACACACACCCACCCCTGCTCATGGCTCACCAGTCTTTAACAAGTGACTGAAAGAAGGTGGGGCCATGGTATGGGCAGGGTATTTATGACATCATGACATCATCAGGTCAGGCGATAGAGTGCTGTGTCACTCCTTATTTGGTTTTCCAGCCCTAACCATATAAGCAATAACACCAGCTCTGGGAAAACATGTCAAGGGGGGAGAAAACTGAAATTGGCACACAACGGTGAGGAGAGGAAAATAAAACAATAACCCAGGTGTTACATATGTTGGAAGAAATCCAGGTTTGAACAACAGTCTGTAATTATAAGAAGGTGTCGTCAATCACAGTTTCAGCTCCCTCAACTGGTGCCACATCCCTTCTAGCCCTTCCTGATCTCAGCGCCCCCTGATCTCCCCCCGCACTCACCATATCATCAACATTGTGCTCTATGTGACATGTGAGCTGCCTCTCTACACCTTCATACTCAACCTTCTGTATGACAGTCAGATACATCTACTGTAAAGCCATATACACAAATCAAATACCTTAAGGTTGATTTAAGACTGACAGGTGTTTCCTTCCTGCTTTTTAATTACAATGTAAAGCAAATTCACTGTGCTGTGCAATTTCCTAACGTGTTTGACATGTCTTAAAGAGCCCATATTATGCCCTTTTTGGGGTTCGTATATTTTATCTATGTACCTACTAAAGTATGTTCACAATAGCTAAAGTTCGAAAAAAGTGTCTGTTTTCATGAACTGCTGCTCCATGCACCTGCTCGCTTCTGACTCTCTCTCTAAGGCTCTGAAGTGCCCACGTTCAGAGTCCCCACGTGTGCCAAGTCTGATCTGATTGGTCGGCCTGTCGGCTCTGCCGTAATTGGTCAGTCGCTCAGCACGGTTCTCGGAAATGTCATGCCCCTGTTACCATATTGGGAATGCAGCCACTTTGGCTCCGAGGGGAGCAAAAACATTAGCGCCTTAGCACTACGGCATATCGTGGGCGTGCTACAGAAGTTAATGGGTGTGCAACATGAGCTGCTGGGCTTGCCACAACGAACCAATGGGCTTAGATCAGTGATATCACATTGACAAGATGTCACACTGGCAAATTTCTTTCGAGATATAGCTAATGCTACAGCTAACAGGAGAACGTAGGAGAAGCCATGTTTCCACAGACTTTGAATTTTTACACATAGATGTGCCTAAACATGCACAGGACACTTGGAAAACACACTAAAGAGCATATAAAACCAGAAAATGACCCCTTTAAGGAAGTCCTGTTTTCCAAGTCATTTGCAAAAACAAAGACTTGACAGAGTGATCTCACACGACATTGCTTTAGTGCCAAGCTATTAAAAACAGTGGCTACCTAAAAGGCAGATCATTGGTGGGTGGTAGCCATATAAGCTTATACATCCATAATCAAGATTTTGATTAACCGGATACATAAAGTAGAATGCATTGTGTTGAGTAATGTGAAGCAAGTTCAGACTTTATAACATGAGTAGTCTGAAACCAGAGGTTGCCAAGAAGGAAGAGATTTGGATAGAGTGGTAAATCAGTTGTAAAGTTGAAGGTAAACCTACTATCCCTTTAATCATTGTATGATAAATTCTCATCAGAATAAAAATAACTTTGAAAGTGTCATGAATTGAGCCTGAACTCCAATAGTCATAGCACCAATGAAAACAACAGAAGGACTGTGGGCCGAGGTGCAAGGTGGTGATGCTTGAATTCGCGAGGAAAGAATGACGAGTATAAAGTGGAGGACGACATGTAAGGTGAGTCATTCGTTAGCACCTCTTTAAAGCGTTGTGTACTTCATTTTTAAAACACTATGCTAAAAATAGGGATACTTGGAAAACTGCATCTGATGTTTCCATTTTCACATATAAGGCATCTACGTCAAGTGTGGGGCAGGTTTTAAACAAAAATAAAGGTGGTGTAATGTTTTTAAATACACATCCCACCAGTGGGTAGACCCGCCCTTGCTACTTGTGCTCTAAAGGCCAAGTAGACTGGTTACAATAACCAGCAGCTCCAAGGACATTCATAATTTTTTCCATCTCCTGAATGTCCACAATATTTGTAGGCTGTCTTTCTGTGGCTATGTATGTCTGTTCACATTGGTCTTTGATAGTAATAAGAAACTATTCAAGAATAAATACCTCAAATTTGTATCTTTTGAGATAGGTTGTAGCAAGCAATATATATGTCCTGAAAGCTGACAGAAACATCTAAATGTTGGAAAGATGTGATGGGACTGTACCAGTGTTTCCTGTCTGATGACTCGGTTGGAGGGCACCTGGGTGTAAGTTGGAAGGAGTGTCTTTCCTGCTTCAGCTGACAGATGAGGGCAATGTAGGACAGGCAAGTGGGATGAGCTTGTTTGACCTTTCAGCGTAGGAAATGTGATATTCCAAACAGTCCCACTCCTATGTGCCGAATAAAAAGCCTACCATCATAGATAACAGGGTTAGGGTTAGGGAGGATTTGTATATTTTTTCCCCAAATGTGGGTAACAAAATGCTTTCATGGCATGTATGTCGTTACAGATGTAATAAACAAAAAGTTACAGATTGGTTTAAAGCACACAGAACCCTTTATTGTTTTTCCAATAAGAAGAAATAACAATCAATTTGTGATAGAGAATAGATTTAAAAAAAAGGTTCCACTGCGTCCAAATCAATCCATTTAATCAGATAGATAAATAGATAAACTTTATTGTCTGTCCCAACAGTGACAGAAATTCTCATTTGACAAGCAGGCTCAAACGATAAACACAACTTACACTTTAAAAACACAACACAAAGTACAGACAATAAAAAGTGGACTGTTAAAAACAACAGCTGATAAAACGTGTCTATTTTATTTTGTTCGGGGTGGTTATTGCAGAGGGTGTGAAGAATTTTTTTGCAGATATGTTTTCCAAGCTAGAGGGACCTTGTAGTGGTGGTCACGGGAATGAGGGGTGGAGGGGGTGAGAGGGGTCCTCTGTGATCAGGGTGGCTTTCCTGATCACAGAGAGGTTTCAGTTCTGAGCCGTGCCAGGAGTCGCTCTGGCAGAGTAACGCCCCCCGACTTGCGCATTACAATTGAACATCCTGATTGGTTTCTCTTCAAAAAATATGGTGCAAATAGATCAGTTACACAGCCCTCCAGAAGTAATTATGAAGTCAGTGATGCAAAATGATTGTCTTATATTATCTGTGTCTGGATTATTGAAGGCAAACAAAGCTGTCCTGCAGAGAAGATGAACAACAGTCATCCAACATCCACTATTGTAGTGAAACTGGAGAAGACGTCCGTTGTGTAAGATTTTTTGGCCAAAGCTGAGGAGATGAGATATGGGAGAAGAGATAAGAAATAATTTGGCAAAATTGTTTAATGAAGTTGTCATAAGTGCAAGATAGAAGATTGAATAAAGAGTTAATTTGGCTGTGGTCTGGCCCCGGAACATGTAATGGTGGAAACCATACATCCATTAAGTAATTCCTCAGAGTTTGGCATAAACCACTGTTTCATTTCTCTGTATAATCTGATGTCCATCATATTCAGCTCTTCTTCTCCATAATTTCCTTTTATGGTATTATAATTAAAATTTACCTTCACACAGCATAAATCTTTTTTAACTGGTCTTCAACACGGACCCAGCCCAAATGCACTGTCTATCATAAACCTCTCGATCCTATTTCCCAGACTATTATCCTTGCATATTTCAATCGGCATGGAGCGCAAGCGAGGGGTGAGGGAGGAAGGGGGAGGAGGGCGGAGGAATGAAAAACACAAGGAGGTCAGCTAGAGAGAATTTCTTTTCTTTCACACCATGTGTTACTGTAAGATATTCATTTCCTCTGTGATTCCTCTCTCTCCCTCCAGCCCTTTGTTTTTCTTCTCCATCACTGTCAGTGTGCACTGGCTGAGGTAGTCCAGGTCGCATCGAGTCCAGTGGATACTGTCTCTATCTTAGATCCATCCGTCCAAATCGGTTTTCCCAAATTGGGAACCGTGCAGAGTGCAGCTGTGGAAACCTGAGCTTTCTGTTGTAGTTTTTTAGCCGCCAGAGTCCATTAAAAATGAGCATGTTTGACATCTGAGAGTGGTTTTCTGATTGAACTTGAGGGACAAACGTGCTTATCAAACTATATCTTGATAGAGATTTGTGACTTAATTTGGGATATCTGGTTAGACATGGATTGACTGTAAGGTCATATGGCAGCAACACAATCTGCTAACTGGTTTTTCCTGTCAAAGCCAGTGATAGGTTTGTAATAAATGTCATACAATTAGTAATAGATTGTTTAGCAATGAAGGCAAAGGATAAAAACTGAGGCTCCCTTTTCTAATCTATATCTCATTCTTCTTTTTCTCTCAGTCCTTTTTAACTGCTGTCCAGTAAGCCTGTAGTTATTATTTAACAGTGTGACTCTGAGTTAAGAAGTTCTCATCATAAAATCCTAAAAACACGACTGTGGTTGTAGTCCAAAATTCAAAGCATTCTGGCAATCAGTGGCTGAGTATAAGTCATTCCATGTGGAGGCGAGGGTTGCTGAAGTGTCACATGCTTATGTTGTAGCTTGTTGGTTCCCATGCACGGTAGCCAAAGATGCTTTCCTGATTAAAAACGTGTTTTAATTTAACTCTTGATGCACTGTTGCTTGTTAAATCATCTAAATGCAGCAACATACTGAGGTGGGTGTTTTTTTTACATCTAGTCTGATTTAAATGACTTCCATCTTTGTTCTAGATGTACAGTGATAAACACATACAAGTTTGTATATTCACAACACTCTTACAGCAGTGCTGGCACAAAGTCAAACTATTACCGTAGTAACCATGAGGAAACATGCTCTTCTGTCCTGCTTGTGAGCTTTTTTTTTTTAAAGGTCATTTGTAGATGCCATCTCTATGTGTGTTTAGTTCAGGGCCCTTTAGGTCAAACAGCCATCCCACACATCTCCTTTGGTCTATTTTCCCACTCATTTGAAGCTGGTCCTTGATGCTATCACAGTTGAGGCTAATGCTAGCAATTTGGTGAAATTGGCAAGTTCTGTAAGTAGGTGCTATTTGCCAGAATAATCAGTTCATTCTTTGAATCCTTGCTCTCAAAGATAAAAGTTACTAAACAGTGTTTTAAGACATGAACAAGCATTTACAATACTTGTAGAGCTTACAATGATAAGACTTATTACATTCACACAACAACATTTCGACATGGAACATTGGATCGAAGCTGCCTATGATGTTGCTTGGACCTTAGTCTTCTAGCACATTGTGTATAGCCATCAAATACTTGACAGTCCTTGTGAATGTCCCATATTTTAAATTAGCCCAGCTTGAGACAAGACCAAGCAGAGACCGTGTTTTCAACCGAACTATAGGTCAAGTTAGCAAAGAGTGCAGTGCTACTGTGGATAATGTAAGCCAGGATTAGCTTTTTCTTTTGCTTTGTGGAATCAAGGACTCTTTCAAGTCCCTGTGGTCAGTGTAAACTTCATCTCTTCTGTTTGGAGAAACCAATGAGTGGCACATCATTAATTACGACAGAATTTTTTTTCATCAGACAATACAGTCATATTTTCTGAGAACGTCACCAATGCATTGCTGAGATAATATTTAGCCAGGTGCTGAATGTGGATTTGGAGACGCTGAGTGCGTTATGGGATCCATATTCACTCCTCAACGGGGGCCCTCTTTGGGATCAGAGCAGCAACACACTCGCCTGACTGCACAATGTCCCCCAGAGAGAGACAGCACGAGAGCAAAGAGAGAATAGAGTGAAGAGGAAAGATGATGAAGAGAGCGGGAAGAAAGAGAATTCCATATAATGACAAAGACAGATCCCCCTGTGTCTGACAGTGACCGTTCAATCATCTACTTTGCAGACCTGCAAATCCAGCAATCTCTACTCTTGCTATTTTCAAAGAATCTGTAAGGGAAATTATCACAGTGAGCATCAGCATTTCCCTGCTCTTGGACATCCATCTTATCTATAATCACTCTGTGTGGTGTCAGCTCCACACCACAGTGAGGTAGAACTGAAGAGCGCTGTTAAATTCATACCTTTGGAAATTGGATTCCTGTGTTAAATACTTATGCTTATACAGTATGTGGAACTGGCCTGGGCCCATACACTGCTTTATCTTTCATGGCATATGGCATATAACACAACTGTGGTCTGAAAAGAGGGAGAGGCTTCAGTAAGTGTCCAGACCCCACCCAACTGCCAATGTCCAGGAACAATGCCGAGCTCCATGTGTTCAGTTCCCAAGTGGGAGAGGCAGAGATTTTGTCTTAAAGTGATGGTCACTTCAGTGTCTGGAGTAACCACTGCTCAATAGTCCCTCCCTTCTTTCCTCCTTTTTTCAAATGAACAGGAGAACTCCGGCTCTCCCTCCTTCTGAGCAGTGGTGTGTAAGTATGTGCAAGATAGGTGGGTTGGAGTTGGATCTGCTTGGCCTTGGGAAAACCACATACAGTGTACTCAGCCTCGTTCATACTTCCCCCCCAAAAAAAACCCACACATCAGGGACATTCTAGGCCGCTTATAAAATCTACACCCCACGTTCATCTTCACCATCTCTTTCTGTTTCTTTGTCTCTCTTCCTTTCTTTATAACTTGTTTTTCTTAGGGTTTCACCAAATTAACTCTTTTTTCCCCTCTTGTTCCTTTTTTCAAACGTGCAAACATGTCAGTGGTAATTCATGTTGATAGTGGTCTGTTGTCCAAATATTTTCACTGTAACTTTAACCAAGAAATCAATGGTAAATCCTTTTAATCGAGATGTTTGCTGAGGTGGCCACGAAGTCCTGCTTTCCTTGGCTAGTTGGCAACAACCTGTTTAAACATCCGCCCCTTTCTCTGTTTAGAGTGGAGTTTTGAATTTAACCCCTCGCTCTGCCAGTCATCACACCTGATGGGAACAGATAGCTGAATCTGCTTGAGTTGTCAGTTAGAGTTGGTCTTGGCTACAAGAGCAGCATGTGTGGGTGGTGTGTATGTGTAATGGATCTACAGTGTGTCAGTGTGTGTTTGCTTTGCGCGTGTGGTTTTGGTGCAGAATGTATGCAGAAGTTGTGTGGATCATCTTAATGTACCATGGTTATGAACAGTGAGGTGTATTCTGCAGTGTGTGAAATTTAAGTGTCTTGTGGCCTTTGAATAAGTAAATGTAGTGTGCCCAATGCAAAAGGTTTGCCTCCACAGAGGCATGAATTTTTTGGACAGAAGTACTGATTTGAATTTCAAGCAATATTACTATTCAAAAGTCACTGGCAATAATTCAAATTGCCAGTGACTCATTCTCTCATGTAGCCTACATACGTACATTTCACTATGTTAGCCTGAAGCTAATGCAATACTCTTCACACTGCATGGCGATTACTTAAGAAATGATCAGTTTGACTAAACATTGTCAACTAAAATAGATAGTTAACAGTGTTAATTAGCGTTAGACTGTCCCAACAGTTCAACAGTCTTTAATGCAATAATCGTATAGCCTGACACTAACTTTTTCGTCTTCTTTTTTGTTAGCAAACAGTTTTCAGAAGCGCTACAGCTACAGTCACTGTCTGGCAGTAGTACGGCATTACAGTGACAAATAAGGGGAAATTATTCCTTTTCAAAAAATGACATAACATTTGCATTTTTATAAATTCATGACTTTTCATAATCAAAAACCATGACCCATCCCCAGTCAGAAGGGCGACATTGAAATGCCCCCATAGAGGATGTACAGTACAATGTATTTTACAACAACTCTGTTCCACACAAGGGGCTGCACAGTCCAATAAGAAAAATCGACCAACACATAATTGTAAATCAATATTGACCTATAGTTACGTGAGATAACCTGGACATAATTATTATAATGACCAACTGCTGTGAGAGTTTTATCTGATTCACTTTTCGCATCAGCATTTGCCAGCGCCTGTGCCTATAGACATCCATCTGATCTGTAATCACTCTGCGTGGTGTGTGCTGCTGCATGTTAACTTAAATGATACTGAATGCAGATTTTTTTTTTGTTATGTATTGGGCCTTTTTGCCTTTATTTGATAGAACAGCTGACGATAAACAGGAAATGCTGGGAGAAGAAAGTGGGGGATGACATGCAGCAAAGAGTCGTGGTCAGATTCCAATGCATGGCCGTTGCAAAGAGGACTAGTGCTTCTGCACATGGGGGACACAATATAACTTCTAGTTCCATCCAGCGCTAAATCATAATACAGAATTGTACATGTGAATAACCCTTCTTTTCCTTAAAACTGATGACTTTGGTACTGTGAGTCAGAACTGTAGCACTTGACGACACACACAGAGCCACACACTTACACACAGAATAACACATCAATAAACAATAAGGGTGTCAAGGACCTATTCATGTCACATGAACTTAAACGCTATTAGACAAAATTTTAAATATGACCTATTTTTTTCCACTACATTCAACCAGAATCTCTCTCTCAGAAATACACACACACACACACACACACACACACACACACACACACACACACACACACACACACACACACACACACACACACACACACACACACACACACACACACACACACACACACACACACACACACACACACACACACACACACACACACACACACACACACACACACACACACAGCAATCTATTCCCATCTGCTGGCCTTTGCAGCCCCCAGATGTTCCCTCTCAGGGTGATCTCCAGGATTTAAGGAGTGTTTTGAAGTGTCGGCCAATGACGCGCTGCAAAGCCCTGGAGATTTAAGTGGCGGGTCCTAAAGGAGTATTTCCCCTACCTGCTAAACTCCACATAGATGCTGAGCAGCTACTGACTATAGTATGATAACGGACAAAAACAAAAACCCAAAAGAATTTTATGTATTTGTGTGTTTGAGTTGAAAAGTCATGTTGATTTTCTAACTTTTTTCTTCGGAAATATTTGTCTTATACAAATCCTGTGAGCTTGAACTCTGTCTTTATTTCCTAACTGTGTCTCTTCATTGACACTGTTTACCTCTGTTTCTCCCCTAACAGCTCGTGTTTTGTGTTTCAGCCTCTCAAACCAATGAGTCATTTTTCAATAAAAACCTGAACAATTATGGGTATACAAATCTGTGCCTCACATGTTTCCTTGGTCCCCTGAAAACTTTGAACTTTCTTTTCCATTTGCACGTTTTTTATTTATTTTTTATGATTCTTAAGCATGACATACTGTGGCTTGCCCTTTATTGCACACAGAAAAAAGTAAGAGGCAGTTTAAGTATTGTTTTCACTGCTTGCCCCAAAGGGAGGATCTTTTTTTCTTACCAGGGAAAATTTGCATCATATTACCAATAAGGTTTAAACGACATCATGTCTACACATCCATATGATTTTTCTTTGATGGACACCACACATTTAAAAGTATACAAAATAAAGCCACAAAACAAATCCAGACTCTAAACACTGGTGTTAACATTTTCCTTAAATTACATTCTGAAGGAAAGTCTGTGAATGCTTTACCAATTTACTACGACACAGATTCTTATCGACTTATGCCTATGTATTCTTTTGTCCTTGCACAACAAGGGGTATGGCTTTATTACAGGCATGCTATGTCAACAAGACTAAAAGTCTTCTGGATTTACATTTCACCATAAGCCATTTTATTTAGTATAATTTGCATTCTTACAAAAATATATTAGCACTCAACAAAAATAAACCTTGGGCTAAAATTGATGTAGTTATTTATGAAGGGATTATTCAAAGTTAAAACCAGCAGGGGATTTGCCTGGATGATTTTGTTAAAACAAATTTAAGGGTTTCTGAAAACTATAACCGTTAGTCCAAAGTAGAAAATCAATCCATGTATGGTATTTCATGGCAATTCATGAGATCCCTCACCACAAATACCAACCTCATGATAGTAAGAGAATGTGTTGAAGGATCTCAAAAGCAATGAAGCAAAGTCCTGGACCAAGTGAAATAAACTAGATCATGTTAAATATCATTGTGACCATGCTGGATGGATTGGTTTTAACCAAAGGGTAGGAGAGTATGTTTGTATTCAGTCCCATTTTGTGGTTGCACACTGCACTGCCAATTTGGCTTCATTCCCTTTTGAATTAATCTGATTGCTTCCAACCATTTGGGATGTTGTCCAGTTCTGGCTGTGGTTTATCAGAGCCAAACTGGCGACAGAGGTTCTATTTCAAACCTTTATTATTGACTTCAAATTCACTAAGAGGACCTCCACTTTTCTTATAGTTTGAAATTCCAGTAACATGTACATGAATGTATCAGCTGAAAGGAATATAATACTTGAGCATTATCATTTGGACTTAGGTTGTCACACAGCTGATAGGACCGAGGGCATTTTGTTGCCCTGAGCCCTTTGGTTTCGCAATCAGCAGTGCTCAGTGCTGATGAGGAATGTACACAACTGAAAGAGAGCTGGATTTGTACCCATGTTTCAATATGTTTCCATTTTGATCCTCAGAACCCACACTGGAAACACAGGGTTCTAGCCAAGACCATCTTTGAAACAAGCTCATACAAGTGAATGTTACAACTTAAAAACACGTTTTCCATTTTGTAACACAGATAATGGAAAAGGAAAGAGCAGAGTGCTTTAGGAATGACTATTTATGATTGTCTTTAAATAGATCAACTCATTGAAGGGTCAGGTCTTGCTGTCACAGACAATGTTTAAGTATCATGCTTTCTCTTTAATGAATCTCTAGCAGGTATAAGATGCACCTCATAAAACCCCCACATTTATAATAACTGTTCAAGAACATACCCCTTCAAATATATGGAGCTCTATATCTTGATTCTACTTTGGACAAAACACTTTTTCTGTGGTTCTGAAATTTCCACTGAGTTGTTGTACAGTTTAAGCATTCATCCAGGCCATGATGGGTGTGTGTGTCTGTGGACTTGAGGATGGGATTCATTGAGGTTTGAAATAGGAAACAGACTAGCAAAGTCTCTTCCAGGAGTGATATCTGTGGGATAGTGTGGTCCGTCCAGTGTATTGTTGTCTCTGCCCCTCAGGGGTACAGAGCACCTCAAGTCCAAAGAGTCTTGCTTCTTACAAGTGTCCCTTGATATTCAGTCATTAATGCCTCCATGACACTGGCTTTTGATTGATATGAAGATAAGTGTTAATCTGGTAGATCAGGCATAATATTAAAGGAAGAATGTGTGCCTTTTTGATCCAGTAGTCGTCGCCCTTGAGCACCAGCATGAAACCAAAACAAACTGCTGTTTGGCGACACCTCCGCCATAGTGAAGCCTTTGCATTCCCCAAGCAATACACCATCAACCCCCCCCCCCCCCACATCGAGTTCACACGAAGGAGTTATAAATTGGAATGCACCATAATTAAACACCATTTAATTAACAAAAAGTTGCACAGCATTGTCCTTGGCTCGAACTGCAATTTCCTGTGGCCTGCATTGTTGTGTTAGCAGGCTAATGTTAGCATGTTTAAGTTAGCTTGTAGCTTCACATTGCATATAAATTGACACAAAATGACATGATCAAAAATGCTTATGTGGCATTCAAATAAGCAGTGAGATGTTATTCTTCTCTCTAGTCCTTGACTTAAAAAGCTTTTATATGCAAGGCAAGAAGCCGGCTGGCCGTCACGTCCACGTGAACACGATGTCAATACGGCTTAGACAACAACACAGCCAGCGGGACTCCCGCTTCTCATTCATTGTAGACAGTCATGACTCAGACATATATCTTTACATAGAATGTACTTGATTTCTGCTATAATTATGTGTAAAATGTCACACATTCTGCCTTTAACAAGAATAGTTTATCAGTATTTTTCTCTGCCAAGAAAAATAGATAAAATACCAAGAGGCACTCCAACAGAAACTCTGAAGTGTTATCTTGGTAAAATGTGGAAAGAGAGAGGAAGATGACAAAAGTTTGTTGACTGGGAATATGATACTCAACATGGGTATCTGTTGTCATAACCTTGTGAGTTTGGATCATATATTCTGACACACATTAATACTAACTTCCGGTCTTTCTACATGAAGTTGGTGGTCCTTTCAAAGATGCGGGTGTGTCTTTTTTTGAGGGGGGTTGAAGTCCTGTGGAATGTTTTGTTTTGTTTTCTTGCACATCAGAAACATGCCGCAGAATAGTCTATCTATAGAATCGAAAAAGACCAAGTAATTTGACTTTTCTGTTGTATCTTTCATCACTAGAAGTGCACTGATTTGTGGCTCCCTAGGAAACACATTCACCAGGGACAACTCTGCTTTGATTACTTCAAGATTAGGACAATGCTTTATCTCTGTTACCTGTTTGTCAGATGACCTGTACGACGGCTGAAACAAAAACATGGAGTATTGGTTCTAGAAGACCCTTAGAATATAAACACGTCTTTTTTCTTTCTTTTCTAATTCAGACAACCATGACTTCATCCCTTCAGCTCCTGAGTGAATATGACTTGACACAAATAATTGTATGTCGTTTTGTCTATATTGTTTGCAGGTTGACAGCTGGCTAATCTAAACTGTTTATTGAAAAATCGGATGCTTGCTGACCTTGTGCAACTCAGCGAGGGAATGAATGGCCAACAGTTTTGTTTGTGTGTATAAATGTTGTTTGTGCTAAATGTGGTCCCTTCTCTCTGGAGTGCTTGATTGAGGCAGCCAGATGATAATGTGTTTAATAAATGAACCCAAAGTGTTGTTGTACAACACTGCCAGTGATGCAGAAAGTTTATGCCCCTTCGAATATCTCAGCCACACATCGCAATATTTCTTAGGTCAACACATGGCTTCTTCCATTAGGATGTTCATGGCATCGAGACATAATCTGAGCCACATGTTGAAGTCATGGTTCCATTTGCTACCATCTTCATTTCTTTTCCCTTTCATTCCAACTTCCTCTTGCTTTCTGCCTCATGACCCTGCAGCTGATATGGAACAATATTCCCTTAGTTCCTTTCATCCTCTATTTGATCAGAGTGTCTTAATATATTACCTGGTTGAAGAGGGTATGTGATGCTTATCACTTGCCCTCTGAACCCCTACCCCATCTTAAACCTCCCTCCCACTGGCCAGCAAAGGTGTGTATGTGAATATGTACATGTGTGTATGTACTGTAGCTAGCTCCATCCATTCTACTCAACACATCTGTTCAGCAGCTGAACACCCCTTTGGGCAACGTCTGCACTGTTTGGTTTTGAACATCTTGTATGTGTGTGTGCATGTATGTGTAGGGATGTGTGTGTTTATGTTTGCTCTATAAGATAAGGGGGACTGTGAACAGGATAACGATTTTAGAAAAGCATGGATTGTTGTCTTTTATGTCTTGGCATGTGCATTTTTGCTCCTTTCAACTATTTGCAACCATAATTGCATCGCGCGTGTGTGTATGTGTATATCTTGAACTCCTGGATGTAGAACACAGGTGGATGTGTGAAGCCAGTCACCCTCTTTTTTTGAAAATTCATTCATACCATCTCAGAGCCCTTTAGAGCTCATTTTTTCTATGAGGTTACTAAACAGAGCCAGGGAACTGTGCTTGTAAGTGTCTTTTATTTTTAGCTTCAGGATCAGATAAAAGTCCAAAGACAGTGTTGATGGCATTTAGCAAAATACTCAAACATGCCCCAGATTAAAGACTCTTACAGCTTTGAGTCTTTTGCAGGCTTCAATGTCTGTGTGAGCCGATCAGGTGACTTTCTTTTTGCCTATGTATTTCCACTTTATTCAGATTTAAATATGTACAACTTCCTGTAAATCTAAATGGGATACTGAGTCAAAAAGTGCATAAACTTAATTAGGGAAAGTTGGTCTTACACATTTTAGAACACTTACTGTCAAGTATACACATTTTCTATATTCCGTGTCGTGTAACCTGTCATGTCTCCTTCAATGCCATTTAGACTGCTGGTCCAAAGTCTAGCATTTCCTGCTGCCATTGCAAAACAAACATTGAAGCTACAGACCTGGACGAAATGAAGCAAGAGGAACGAAGGACAAAACTGAGGCCAAAATAAGGCAGTCCGTTTCCTGAAATGGTCCCTGACGCTTTCTGTATGATTCCAGTGATAAATGGGCTGGGAGCACAGTGACTTGGTTTAATGGTGGCGGCAAGGAATGGTGCTATATACATCCAAATTGAGATTAATGGACAGGACTTTGTGGACTTTGCTGAAAAGGTGCCCTGCACTGCCTCATAGGGTGGAAAGACTGCTGCCAAGACTTTATATGGAAAGAAGTCATGTAAATATGTTGTATTTCAATTGGCAGCATCACCTCACAGTTATTATGTGACTACATGAGTATACATCATTGCGTACTTTGTATTCACAGAGAGTACATGAATATCCATGTTTGAATAAATTAACAACTGCATGAAGTTTTTTTTTAAGTGACCATTTTTTAAGTATACTCGAGTAACCAACATTTCTTTGACTCCAACTTTGCTACATTAAGATTTTGTTTCAGCTCTAACTTAAACATGTGAAATATCTCTTTACTTTCCATTTTGTTCATATTTCTCTCATCAGCATAGTATCGGTATTTCTTAACTCTCCAGACATTTTTTTGTGAAGATGACTAAAGTTATTGGCCTCACACTGTAGGAGAAGCTGCTGTATGAGGGAATAAACCAGGCATACACTCCCTCACTGACATTTTCCTTATCTCTGTCTGCACATGTGATGTAAGCATACAACTGAGGTTGAGAAAAAAAAACATCACTTTAGCTCCAGAATAATTCTGAGCATAGTTTTTGACAGTGGGTGTGCTGTTTTCATATCAGTCAGTGCCAGGTCTCAGGGTCGCAGTCACCCGCAAACACAGCTTTCAATGCAACAAGATGTCATAACACAGGAATGCAAATCCAAACATAAAAAAAAAAAAAAAAAAAAAAAAAAAAAATGAATTCTGGGAACAAAAGGGAAAACAAGCCAACAAAGCCATTAAGTGTAAATCAAAAGTATGTTCTGACCACTGGATGATGGATGCTGGCTGCTGTGTTTGTGTACTGAGGTATCCAATGCCATTCATGAGCGAGATGAGATCAGAGAGCAGGGTTACCATGGGAGCAGACAGACCATCCGGGGGTTGTTTGACGGAGGCCTGGGGCACTCTGTCATCACCAAGTAGAGCTCTCTGCTTTGATTCTTTTATTAGGTCTCTTTTGCTTGCCTATGTGTCTGAGTGCATAATGTGAATGTGTGCGTCTGTGACTATTCACTTCATGGTTGCTTTTGGTCCCTGGTGATTTATTAAACAGTAGAATGTTATCATAAAAGTTGAGTGACATGTTAGTGAATTGTTAAGTCTTTCACTCATAGCCATATAATTGATTGATTGTCACCATAATGCAGGCTGCTCGGGAAACACGTTCAGACTTCAAGGTTTGTACAATACAGTACATGAGCCACAGTAGTGGTAGTTGTTGTTGTTGAGGAGTGTGTTAGTTTCTGTTGGCTTGTGCTTAACTCAAGACCATGACTGAATTAAAATTTCTTCTGAATCTTTTTCAATCTCAGTTAATTTGATATCGAAGTTGAACTGTTGGCAAATCTATTTTCAAAATAGATACAGCCAATATAATAATGCAAGATGGCTGTTCAACATAAGTCTGGTTGTGCCTGTTAAAAGGCAGTTCTATCTCGCCACTGTAACTTAACTTAATGTAAGTACTGTGCACACTTTTAAAATGAGGCAGAGATACGTTTTTGGACATCTGTTCTCTTTAACCTCACTCAGGTGATTGGGACATCTGGGTGAGCCGGTCTTATATGCATTAGGACGTTTGACATGTTTCCACACACAACTGTCGAACAACGCCAACACACCGTCCTCGACTGGTCCACCACTTGCAATCCATCGCTGTAGTAGGCCATGTGTACAGAAGCATTTTCCCACACAGCAGGTTTAAATATAGCTGGCAGGTCTTCAAGCTCCTGTGTGTTGTCTGCACTTGCCATTTACTCTTCTTCCTCTTTTGTTTAATTTAGGTGCGTCATCTCTTCATATGCTCTTCAATGGCGATTGGCAAGGGTTTTGCATGCGTCACGGCTACATAAATTGCAGTGACGCTGCCATTCTTTTTTGTTCACACAGAGACTTATTCGTCCTATGACTGCATTCACCAAACTGTGACGTCTGTACTGTCACGGATCAAGAGAAACACATACTGTATGCATGAGAAGGACGCATAGAGTTAGCAGTTAGATTTGCTGCATAAGCCTGTTGTCACTTTGTTATATCTCCCTTCCACATTTTAATTTAACTCGTTCTTCACTTTATTAGAAGGGAATTCACAATTTACGTTAATCTGGTCAAGTTGCCTCCTTTCAGTGGTCACTCCCCACCCTCCCTCCAAACACAAAGTTTGAAACGTGCACAAAGCAATGGGAACAACCTGCCCAAAGGCACATAAAACAAGTAGCAGCTGGAGGTAGGAATCAAACCCTAGACCTTCTGCCCATATATAGATATACTGTATACTATTTATGTTTGAAAATGAATCCCGTGGCAATTTTGCTGTAAAAGAGGTGGACCCAATTGCAGAAAACCTAAAGTAAATTTATTTTAAAACAAAAAATTACTACCTTAACCAATGTCCAAATTGAGAAAATCCAAAAACTGGTAATCACTGAGAAACGCTGCCTATAGCCCCATTTGCACGGGACTAGTATTGCCTGGGGACCTCTAGTAATTTGTAATAAATGCGGAGGTCGTCTGTGATCTTAATCCCGTGCGAATCTGCCATGACCGTACTTTGTGGAATAAAAATTCCACCGCAAATGACCTACCATATTTCGCCAAACACAGAGGTTGTGTGATAATATTAGTCCCGTGCGAATCGGCATCCCTGTGATTTGGGGGTCGTTTTTTATTATGTTTTTTGTGTTCTCCGCGCCTTATTTCTGCTTTTTTCCCAGTCGAGAATTATGGCGGCTGCGTTTGCAATTATAAATGAAAGTTTTGACAGCTTTTTGGGTGCTAATTCAGGAGGCTCATCTAGCTATGCAACATGGAGACCAATCCCTAGAAAGAGCAAGCTATAAAGCTCAATTAGTTCTAAATCACATGAGCTCCCCAGGTAATACTAGTCCAAATAGGGCTATAGATTGCCGTGGACTAACAAACAACTAACAATGAACTGACAACAAGAGGGAAGGAACCCTAAATAGACCTGGGGTAATCAGACACAGGTGAGACTAACGACACAGGTGAAGACAATCAGGGCAATCAACTGGAGGGAAAACACAGAGGCAGGAATGAACGCAAGACAAGAAACACCAAGGACAACCACAAAATGAATCCTGAAACACTGAAGACACAAAGAACTCAAGAATGTCACAATTACAATACACACTAGAAAATAGAGAAACACAAGGATGAGAAATTACAAAATAAAACAGGAAACACTAAAGACCAAACTAGGAAACATTAAAACACAAGGGAAACAAGCAACACTAGGATATACAATCAGTAACACTATAGGAAGAATGAGAAATTAAAACAAGGAACTCTAAACACTGAAATACAAAACTAAACCAGAAATCCATGACACACAAAGCTAGCAGCTCAAATCTGTTTTAAAGGCACACAGCACCAAATTCAAAGTACAGAAATTACTTTAAATGACACTGTATCTAGAAAAGGACAAATATGAAGGAAACCATGAAACAAAATGTAATCAGTAGTGGCATGTGGACCCACAGTTCCCAAATGTTTTTGTAGTCAACATTCACCATGAAAAATGTCAATTACAATATTCATTTACTGTGGCCTTGGCCTACTGCCAACTAGGGGTTCGACATAAATGAGATTTTTCTTCAGACTAACTTAGGAATGGCATCCAAGCCAAGTTTGAAACTTGATCAACAGAAAGGCTTGTAAAAAAGGAGTCAATTAATTAAGAATTCTTATTATGACATTCTGAATTATATGGTAATGATAGGAAACCATTTATTTTTTCTATGTTATACTTTATATTCTTCTTTCTACTCATTGCCTCCATTGCAGTTTTGCCTCAGATATGTTTTGTGTAACTAGATGTCTAATCGGCTGTTTTTCGCCTGAGTGCAGACAGGATAGGCCTACTATAACATACAGAAAGCTTTTTACCCAAGCAACATTGCAGTTTATTTTGATTATCATTTGTTGAGACCTGCACAATATTTCTTTCAACAGGATTGTATGCTATTTTGTTATTCAATTTGATATGCCTGCATGCTCCTTCCGGCAATGACGTAGCCGCTGTATCCATTTAATTTGGTGAGGCACCCCCCTCCCTCCCCCTACCTACTTTTTCTTCATCTAATGTTTGGTTTTGATCAATGAAACTGAACGTGAAAAAGTGTATTGTTTGTTCTGTTTTCTGTCAGGCCAAACAAGGATGTAATTGAACACTGTTGTCTGTTTCTAGAAAAATTAACACATGTCACTAGACGCTGGTCCTAATTTATGCATACTTTATTTTGCTCCCTCTTTCTTTGTCAGCATCATCATAAAACTCCTGAATTACATTTTTTACAACCATGCATTTTGTGTATAAGCATGTTTGTCTTTGCTCTCCTTTGCACCGTTGCAACAAAATTGATTTCCTTAGATTGTCCCATCCTACAGCAAGAGCAGGAAGCAGGAAGTTCTTGTTGCTTTTGCGCAGCGTGAATGTTATATTCTGACAAACACTGCCGAGTGACACTTGGCAAGGAACATTGTTTCTGTCTGGACTGCCCTGTGAATGTGTAGACGCGCGTGCACGTGTCCATGTCTGTGCAAGTTTTCCTGCCTTCTAATGTGTCGCTTCCTCAATGTATTTGTCTTCTCATAGACTGGGGAGTTGACTTTGTACAGGGAGGCTCCTGGTAGATAAGCTTCAGAGGTCACAACATGCTAAAAAAGCCCTCTCGTAGTTGGAACAGTTCACCATGCTCAGATGTTTTTAAAACCTCACTAGAGTTCTTCATCGCCAAATAACATTTTAGTTAGTTCCCAAAAAAATAATAAAATGAAAATGGAACAAACTGGACTTAATAAAATTTGACACATTTCTGGCCTGGGAAAATACCATTATTGATGCCAAGTAAGAAGTTAGGACTTCAGTCTTGCAAAAGCACTTTCAAGAGAAATCTACAATCTAAAGGAATATACATTTGGCTGGTGCTGGTTGAGTCGGCTGGTGCTCAGGGAAGTTGGATAAAGTGTCAGCACCGACCTCCAATTCCTTCCTTCCCTAAAACCTGCTTATCTTTATCCCTGGAAGTCACTCCTGACAAAGCCCTATTGGCTTTTGTCAAAAAGGAAAGGAATGATGGAATAAAGAAAATGGACAGAAGCTTAGTGTGTGGCTGTCAATGTTACATAATACAAGCACATTGATAGCTTTGCCTTTGAGCCATAGCCAAAATGGTACTCAAACTCAAAAACACATGCAGCGGTCTGTCAAAACCAGTGATTGCAACGATTAGTTCAAAAGAGCCTCACACCTATCCAAACAGCATGCGAGCGTGTAATATCGCATCTTTATTCGCACATGATCACACACTGGCCGTCCACACGGCACCTGTTAAATATATAATTATTTGCTCTATGAATTTTAGTTTCCAATAGCAAAAAATACGACATCTAGTGCTTTTGTATTGAAGTTTGACAAACTGAAGTATGGTGCTTTGTATTTAGTAGCTGTTGACTCAAATCACAACACAGACGCTCGTCAATAAACGTCTCGAAGTATGCCGGCCAAAAAAGTTTTGGATTTCAATAACTGATATTCATCTACGTGAGTGACAGAGAGGAAAATAGAAACAGGGCATTGGGGTTAAAACGGCACAGGCAGTTAGGAAACTCATTTAGGAAACAATAGAATTAGGCAGATTTTGTCTCTGATGCTTGCATGCTGTTAGGACAGGCTGTCAGTTGACTGCCAATCTTACAGTCAAACACGGCCATTCCAGCTGTATGGGGATACTCAATGTCTCATTTGACAGTGATTTGTCTGTTTTCCAAAATAAATTGTGACTCATTGCCTATATTGGTATTTATATCAATGTATTAATACTTATAAGCAATTCTTAATGTATCTCGTACTTTTAATCAATTTTCTTGTGCATGAGTAATTCACCCCAAGCAACACATCCACCGGTTGTGTGGAGGGGCAGGCACCGCCTTTCTGCCGTCATTTGTTTGGATTAAATCTTTGACCTGATTTGGATTGTTGGTAGACTTGCCGATACAGCAGGGCCATTTTTGTTGGAATATTACGGTCAGAAAAGAACATTTAATTTTCCAATGGCAAGCTATACAGTTAAAACTTCTACAGTGCTGCCCCACGGGAGCCTTCTGTACTGTAAATGGGCATGTGTAATGTTATAAGGTCACCGTTATGCAAACTTAATGAGTGAGGAAAAAGAATGGATGAAGTCATTTCATAAAACAAATGGTTTTTCCAAGTCTAGAAAACTTGTTGCAAATGAGAATATGGAATAAGCACACAAAAAAACAACAGCATTTGGGGATAGACAAAGTCTGACTAATCAGGTTCGACTATGCAAATCCTTAATTGTGGTCACCACTAGATTGCATTAAGGCTGGTAAATGTCATGTGTCCTTTGTGTGGGTATATTTGAGGTTCATGAAATAACTACCCTGTGAGGAAAAGAGACTTTAAAAACTGGCCTGTAATCACCTGACACTTCACAAGGCTTTAACTACTTCTGAGGCCATGCAAGCGTGTGTGGTTTTAACAATGAGGCCAGAGGCAGACACAGAAAAACTAGAACTACAGTGGAAGAGGAAACTACTTTTAGGTCATTAATTCTTTCTAGACAGCAGAATGCAAGGTAAGGGAGAGTCTTTAAAAGGTCTTGGAATGTTTAACAAATGTGTCAGGTGCCACATTTCAGTGTTTTTACATTCCAGACATACAGTGATGGGGGTCATTTGTCTTGTGCAGTCATTTATGTTGCAATCCGGCATCCATATATGTGTGCCGATGAGTGTGGGTGTGGTTAACAGGATGGGAAACAAAGCCATTGGAAGAAGGGATTAGGTTAGATGGGTGTACTGCAAAAGACAGAAAAACAAAGTAAAGGAAGACAAAGTGAGAGGGTGGAGTGAGGAGGGGGGGGGGGGGGGAAATAAAGGAAAATAAATTGGAGGGTAGAGAGAGGCAAGTAGAGGTAGAGAAGTGAAATAGGGTGAAAATAATGGAAAAAATAAGAATGTTAGGAGGGAGGGCTGAGGGCCTGAGGGAGTGGTGGTAAGGGTCATTTGAGTTGGTGGAGAGGAGAAGGGGCTTTGGGAGGAGAAGGGGAGAGAGGGACACTGTAAAATGCTGAAAAACCTCACAATTGATGGTGTTTGATTTCCTCAGTAATTACCATTCCTCTGGCTTTTTGCGTTCCCAATCTGGGCCTATCTTATATCCACGCTACATTCCGCAAATGATTAGCTGGCCCACTGCTGCTCACAGCTGCCCATGGACTGAGTTTGCAAGAAAGACAGAGAGGAAGGGTTTTCCTCCTAGGTTTAAAGTCGTTTGGACTTCCAAGTAGGAGGTATAACTGTAGTCTTCAAAAAAAAATCCTTCTCCAAGCTCTTGTTTGGCATCACCATTTAAATTACACAGCGTTCGTTTGGGTCCCTCTGAAACATTTCCTTCAACCATGGTCTTGAGCAGACAATGTTCTGACCACTGAGTGTGCACAGGTGTTGACTATGTAATATGTACTTGAGAGTGTCCCTCAATAATCAACAGTGACATGCAGAATCACTCACCACAAAGTCCACATATATGAAGAAAGAAATACATTTTAAAGGAACACGCCCAAGGACCGAGACCAGATATACATAATTAAACAAATGAGACACTATCACACATAATTGAACCTATTTATACATTCATAAATCATTCAGAAAGTATTATCCTCAGAAGTCCAGTATTTGTATCTTAAGTCGGTGACTTTATTACCTTTTCAATGCCCTGGAAACCAAATGATGAAAAGTCATAAATTAAGTCACTGAAATGTACTGTTGTTGGGTAATCCCTATCATAAATCACTTATGCTCACTCATTCTTTGCTTGAGTGAATATGTCTTTCGAGAATGAATGTGGGTGAGTAAACCCGGCAGATACTATATGATTGTAGAAAAGTAATGTTGCAATGTCAGCTCAAATTATACGACTGAATTGATCAAGACACACGACCAAAACATGAAAGTGTATGGGCTCATACTTCTCTGGATTGTCGCGCATGACCTGAGAGCTCACACTGTATGGGTTGAATTGGGACAGAGCATTCACAATTGTCAATAGAAAACTCCCATGGATGGCTGGAATGAAGTCAGATTTATGTGTATTTCAGTTGCCTTATATGCACAGCTCAAACACTCTCACGCACATACAATCTGAATCACGTCAAAGTTTGGCACAAATATGAGATCTGGACTGCAACTTAGCAGGAAAAGAGGCCTTTTGCTGACACTTAGTAAAGATGGCAGAATTCTGCTTCAGCTGACCTTTGTTTCAGCTTAGCTGCATTGGCACAGACACGATGTATTGTTGACTACTGATAAGGGATTTGTAGAAAGGTGCCTCAATGGGACCCTATGGAATTGCAGGTTCACCACCTGGAATCAGATTGTCTGCAAGAAGTTCCCAAATACTAGCTGACATGGATGCAGACTGGCTGCTTATGAATAATAATAATGGAGAACAAGAATGAGGTCAAGACTGCTGGCTTGTATGTTGGAGGCTTCAACACTGAATCCTCGCTGGTTGAATCCCAAACAGTGTGTCATTCAAAAAATGTGTGTCATGTACAAGAGGGGCCTGAACTGCCTCTACTTCCTGGAGAGGCTGAGGCCCTTCAACATCTGCAGGAAAATGCTGAGGATGTTTTATGAGGCCGTGGTGCCAGTGCTATACTGTTTGCTGTTGTGTGCTGGGGCAGCAGGCTTAGGTCAGCGGACGCCAACAGTCTTTACGAAAGACTTATGGTGAGGACAGGAAATATAATTGGGCAGCCCGCCCTAGTATAGTCTTTGGTGAAACACTAAACTTCAGGAGCTACAAGAAATTATCTCATCATTCTCGTTCTCATTTTCCCCACACAAGCTTTACAAAAGAATCGGCAACTAATAGTAAAATCTAGACTTCTGTGTTGAGATACTAGTCAAAATAAATCCAGGGGAGATGTGCTGAAAAAACACTACACAGATTTACTGTCAATTGTTCTGCTATGAACAGAAAGGGCAGAGATGGGATTGGAATCATCAGCCTTTATGAGAGCCAGACCTCAGAGGACTTGGAGCCAATTAAGTACAGTAATTGCCCCAGCCATCACTCATCAGTTTGCGTTCTCACTGCTAAATAATGTCATCATCCCTCCATGACTGGACCATTCAAACAGCGGTGTGAGATGGATGTATTTGGTATCTTACCACAAATAAAGTTGAATACGGTCTAATACAATCTGATAAAAGTGATGACATTTAAAAAAAATAAAAAAAAGTAATGGGAAGACCGGACTCAGGACAAGGGTTTTTCTCATCATTTGTTTAACTCAGGCAAAGACACATAGGGGAAAAACGCAAAGCTGTTCAGGGAGCAATGTTTGAATTGGTTTTAACGTTCAGGTCAAATGGGGGTTAAGGGTCAAATTTATTTTAGCAGCCTCCAGCTGTTCTCATGTGTGTTGGAGAAAGAAAAGGGATTTGAACAAGGTGTAACAGCACCCCCGGCCAAAATGTTGACCTACTGCCATCAATCTGTGACTCTTGTAGTTTGTCCAGACAGACATGGAGTTAGAGAAAGTAAGGCGAGACAGAATTGGTTATTCGAACTGTGAAAATACAAGGGAGGAGGCAGTTTCAAAAATGTAATAATCATATATGCAATTGTATAAATAAGAGGTCAATGTTTAGCTTTGCGCTGATGTAGCTGCCCTTCCTATCTGTGTTACATTAGGGATAATCCTTCACTGTGCTTGGGGCGCGATGCTATCAACAGCAACAAATTCCAGGCTCACCCCCTGCACTCTCTGATCCCATCTTAGCAATTCCCTTCACATTTTCAGCATTCTTTGCCCACACCAGAATACCTCATGAAATGTGTCCCTTTGACACAGACATTCGAGGGGTTGAGCCAAAGAGTGGTCATTTAAAATTGGGAACAACATTCAACAGAAGCAGGTCGTCTAAATGTTACAACGCAATGGTATGTTGAAACACAGGTTATATGAGACCCCTGGTAAACCTTCTCAGACAAATAAGCCTCAGACCCAACATTTTATAGAATAGAAATATGTTTCAGGTGATGTAAATTTCTTTCTCGGAGAAGGCAGATATTTTCCATAGGAAGGTTCACAGCTTTTACGAGCTATAAGGGTCCATAAACGGTGGACTGAGCTGTATCACCTCCTGAGTGGATACACCTGGCTGTGTATTTGCATGTGTGCTCGCCACTGCAATGAAACAGCTAATGTGCTTTTTGAATTAGCTTCATTTTGAGCTACTTATTGAAGGGCTATGTCAAGGCATGGTGTCAATTAAAGTCTCAGTTTCAACATTTTGACATTAAACTAATAACTATGTCCTGAAAACGGGCTCCAAGCCACTCAGTTTAAACTGAGATCTTTTTTTTTTTTTTTTTTTACAAATATTGAATTACATTATTGTTATTATTTATTTTTGAGCAACACTAAAATAAATACTGTATTCTATGTATGTGACTACTAGCAACAAAGAAAGCAAAATATTGATGATAGCAGAGAAGTAAACCAATTGGTCCCGAACATGGTAAATGGTTTGTCTTTGAGACTAAAGGGTTTAGGAAGATGACCATTTAATTGCAGATTCCTATATATGTCTGAGACAGAAGCCCCTTTTCAAAGCATTCTCCATTAATTTCTTAATATGTTTGTTGTTGGCTACCTTTCTCTGATAAAGCCACTACAATGACGCAATAGATAATATATCAAGTATTTCAAAAAGTCTAACGTTATTTTTAAATAAAAGAGATTTTATTCTGTAACTAAATCTTGAATTTGAAAAGCAATCAATAGGGTACTTAAGAACTGTGCAATCCTGTGCTGCTATTTCAGCCCAGAGACCACAGTCCAATTTATCAGACCACATCACATGATTGGTCTAATTTCTCCCTCTAATTCCTCATAATCACGTTGTCAAAAAGTAACAAATGTCGTATTAAGAATAAACTGAATAAATTTAAAGATTTATTTTGGGCTTTTCGTGCCTTTAATGCAGAGAGAGGACAGTGGAGAGAGTGGGGAATGACATGCGGAAAGGGGCCACGGGTGGAAGCGAACCCGGGCCTACCACTCGAGACTTGAGTCTCAATACATGGGACACGCGCCCTAACAATTGCGCCACCAGCGCGCCCCAAAACTGAATAAATTTAACAACAAAATGAGTCTGAAAATAATTCTCAACTAACGGCTTACGTGATGTCCTGGTTCTTCATCCATTTTTCATAGCCTTGATCATCGTTTTCTACAGTCACATGAAAACAAGTGGTATCTCTTGAAAGGGAATGAAAATGACATGCTCCATGGGTCTTAAAAAGTAAGAAACTTTTATTGAAGATTGGCCAACATATATTTCCTTGAAATCAATGGTCAAAATTCTTAGAACATGGTATCCAGTTCTCTATTTACACCTACAATCCAACTCTCAAATACTCAGTACTTATTATTTGCTTTATGTTAAAATGCATAACACACTTCTTTAAGAATGTTGCCTCTAATTGTGCTGCAGATCTATTTGTAAAATATATAAAAAAATACATTTTTCCCAAGAAACTGATGTAACATAAAATAAAACCTTATTTATTATTATTTATTTTGTTTATAGCAGTTCACATCCCCCAATTAAGCAGCTGTCTTAATGATCTACCATTCCTCGACTCCAAAGGTTACCAAGCGAACCTAGACTCTATCTCCTACCAAGAATACCTGTCACTGAGGTAGAAGTTGGGATACCTGCATTGGGGAAGTGATTTACTGCAAATTGCAGTTTGATGAGCTCTCACTCATGTTCTGTTCTAGGCAATAAGGCATTCCATGTTTCATTCATTCACATTTGGAGTTTCAAACAAGCATGATAATAAGGACAGCATTGAGAGGATTTCTCAGAGTTTGACATTGTTTCACTTTTGTAATAAAAGACATTTATGGAAACAGTAAGGAGGAAATGTTGTGTAAAGCTGAACAAAAGGCTGCCTACAAATGATTTCCACTCAGCAGTTCTCACAAGATATCACCAGTTTTTTCCATCATGCCGTTTGTCGTTTTTATTACACCAGAGGTCACTGCCATATGGATACAGATTTACAGTCATCAGCTTGATCCTATTCAGCTGATACATGAGGTCATACAATTCAGAGATAACATCAATTATACCAGAATAGCAGGACGTTCTTTTGTGTGCAGCAACCGTATGTGAGAACCCCATTTTTTGTTATCAAGACTTGGCTCCCAAAGATCAACAAAGCTGCTATGTCATGTTCAATTTGGTTTGTGGCTGATTGGGCCAATCTAAACTGTCAGTCTTCAAAGTCTACTTTTTTTTGTGTAGACAGGGGACAACATTAACATCTTTACCAATGTTGCTGTATCATTCAATTGGTCAATCAATGAGTTGAAAAAAAAAAGTTAACTCAACCAAGTGTAATACAAGTTCTAGACTATCTAGACAATGGTCCTCAACTGGTCTAGCTTCAGGACCCACCATCAACTCATTCATGAAAAATCGCAACCCAAATTCCTGATATTTTTTAATCTAGCAGTATAAATGTATTTGTTATATTATTTTTAGACTCAACAAAAATTCCCTACCAGCACTTAACTGTGCCCTGTTAGATATTAGATCAGGTATGAAGCCTTAAAGCTAAAAATGCCTCACATTTCATCAAGTGTAAATGTTATTTTTCAACCCTGAAAGAAAAGAGCTAGAGCGCCAAAACCACAACAAAGCACTGAGCCCTAAACTGCAGGTTTTCAACTCAAATTATGATGCCAAGTGTCATCCTATTGGCTTTTGATCAGGGATATTAAGATATGCTTTAGGCTCCTCTCTGTGCAAATTCCATTCCAGTGTTGTGGCTTATGGTGTCTCTTTAAATATTTCCTCACATACATGCATGTACTCTTTCACTAAGTTTTCGAATGGTGTTCCACTTCTGTGGTAGCTTTGGTTGCAACATCCATATTAACTCAAAACTACAAGCCTTTCTCTTCTTCATCATAAACACCTAAAATGTTCCTCAAACTATGCATAAGCAGAAGATGTGAAGAGGATTTGAAGGCAACTGTTAGGGATGCTGCTGCATGCTGTTTCTCGTTCTAAAACATTGTGCAGTTCATTGCGTTCCACCCATTTTGTCCTTCTTCATGAAACTCAACACCAATCCCACTAATGCGCTGGCTGTAGATGGTATGATGGGATGGAAGTTTCTGGTGAAAAATCTGTTCTTATGCAGCATAAACTAGAGCAGGGCATTTTCATATTTTGGTTCATATTTGGGATTCACCGTAATGTAAGTGAACTTCTGCCTGCAGGTCGATTCAATCATCTGTTTTGGCTTTTGTGTTTTGCACTCTCTCTTCTTTTGCATGCAGGGCTTAGCACTAAATATATACATATCCCAATGTTCATGTGTGGTCTTCTTAAGAACAACACGTGGCTGTGGTTAAAGTGGATTATTTCAATTGTCTGAAAATATCTTCATCCTCCTTCCCTCCCTCTTCTTGTCACCTCAACTGAAAACAAATGGAATCTAATGGCATTCTTTGAATTCTTGGTGCATGGACCACTGTTTCTGTATTTTCACAGATCTGAATGGTGTGGCCCAGGCAGTCTGGAATTCCTGGCTGGAAGATCAGAGGCCTTGATTTATCAGGATGTACTCTTTGTAGGGTGATTGGCAGGTAAGGTAAATTTAGACAACAGGGCATGTACACCTGTGCATGCAAGTTAAAATCATACTGTATGTGTGAACTAGAGCAAAGCCACTGATTCAGGATGTGTCAGAAACAATGTGTTCTGGTAGTATTTTGGTTTATGTCTGGAAAGGATTAAGTGATATTTGTGATAACATGCACACCTTGGGTTCACAGTTCACTAGCCCACTGTAGGGTGGGAAGGTGGAGGCAGGGTGGGAGGATATGCTGTCGTTAATGTCACAGGTGTTGTCATGGCTAATCTTGACAACTTTCTTCGCCAATGTCTCTATTGCCTATTCCACAAGCTGTGTTGGACAAAGAAACAGAAGTACTGCTGGGGATGTGAGTTCTGCAGAGGTTTCAAAGATATAAACAGGAGATGGCACCCTTCTCTTAAGAAGCAGCTAAATGGCAAAGTCAAGTAGCATTGCTGTGGCTTTCCAATTAAAGTGCAGAGCATGAAATGCAATACAGGATCAGGGTTTGTAATGAACACTGTATTTTTTATGCGTTCCTGGGGAGAAAAGCCCCAAAAATGCGAATAATGCAAATTTCTTGTTTTGCAGCATTTGGCATTTAGTGAACTTTACTTCTTTACTTTACTTCAGTTGTTTCTTTAAACATATGTTTTAATCGGGACTGTCAAATTATATATTTTTTTAAATACCTGATTAAGCGCTAACACACAATAGTTAATGGTGATTAATCACATTTTGAATTACATGTTTGAAATTCCATTATTTTGCATTTCAAAAAGGTTTTTTATGCTTTTATTTAGTTTTTTTTAGTACTATCTTGAGCTAAGGGTACTGTAATTCACGTTTAGATACAAACATTTTTCTTTTATTTTGAAAGAAAATACAGAACTTGTGGTAGAACGGTTACAACAATGACTTAACCACGGAATAAAGGACCTTGTGACAGATCAAAAGGTAAAACAGCTAAAGAGGAAGTCAAAAAGGGAAATGTTTGATGTCACGAGGTGGATATTACTTTTGACTTATCAACGGAGCTGAGGAGTGTTTTTTTTAAGCGATATGGGCCATTCAGAGGCACAGAGGTGCCTTTTCCAGTATACTGCCCCTACAGGGAGACTCTGCTGTCTGTACAGTGGCTTAGCTTCAGTGTGCCTCAAATGGCAAAGTAGCATGCAATCCATGCAATACAAACTAAAGCATTATTTTGACCTTAATTGCATCAGGATTAATGCGTTTACGCTGACAGCCCTGGTTAGAATGTTTCTGTGGCTCATTTATCAACCCACTCCCACCAGTCCCTCCTTAAATTTTTTTTATCACCACTGAAATCTGCAGAACTTGTTTCAAATCAAAGGACTACTACATACTGATGGAGAGACAAACACATGTCAATAGTCCACATGGCTTTAAAAACAGAGAAGGTTAAGATTCTTGCATTAGAAAGTGAAGCAAATGCAAGATTGCTTACATTCTTTTGTTTATGGTCAACAAGGGCCACCTGTCTAGTCCTACATTGAAGTACTGTAAGTAGCTTTCCATTTTTTCCTAGCTTATTGCCATGTTACATGGCAATTGCTGCTTAAGCCAAGGACACTCGCGCTAAACTCCTTTGAGTTTGATGGAGAGCTGCAGAAGTTGTTTCAACGGAGGCTTCGGTATGGCTGAAGAACAGCAGTTTGTTTTAGTTTCATGCTGGTGCTCAAGGGCAGAGGTGTCAAAAGTATTCACATGCATTACTCAGGTAAAAGTATAGATACTAGGGTTTGAAAAGACTTCTTTAGAAGTTGAAGTATCAACTCAAGCTTTTTACTCAAGTAAAAGTGTAAAAGTACTGGTTTCAAAACTACTTAAAGTATAAAAGTGAAAGTAATATAAGGGGAAAAATGCCATTTAGGACAAAAGCTTAGGCCGCGCCACAGGGGCCTATAGTGCTCTACCCCACATCCCCAAAAAAACATTTTTCTAAAAGCCATAATGACTATAATGTTATATTAAAATGTTAATGTTGAAAACTTTGGGATGCACCTTTTTCAGCTACATTTATCCCCATTGAAAATGAACGCATTTTAGTACAATGCAAATACATTAAAGAACCATATATGTGTACTACATATATGATTTGATCAGAGGATATGATGACTAGTTTCCTATGGGACAATTTGCTCGAGTTCTCTTGAGTCTCTGCCACGGACATCTTCATACTAGGCTACGTACGTCTGCTATTTCCTTGCTGGAGTGTGACGTGATTTGTGTCATGTGCAGGTGTGATGGATCATGTACAAACCAGTAGGGTGTCGGAATGGTATATGTTTATACTTCTCATCCAACCACAATCAAATTCACTCTATCCGGACGGCGTGATTTATCTGAATAGGTGTGTTTTTTTGAACGATGACGAGCCGGAATGAAAACAAGCTGAAATGAAATAGGAGTAACAAGGCTATTTTTAAAATGTAAGGAGTAGAAAGTACAGATAATTGTGTGAAAATGTAAGGAGTAGAATAAAAAGTCGGCTGAAAAATAACTACTCCAGTAAAGTATAGATACCCAAAATTTCTACTTAAGTAAGGTAACAAAGTATTTGTACTTCGTTACTTGACACCTCTGCTCAAGGGCGACATCTACTGGATCAAGTTGCACATTGTTTCTTTAAAAATATTTGTATGTGTATGTGAGAAGGATTTCAATATAGTTAAGAAAATTTGAATTTAAGAAATGAGTACAAGGTCTCTCTTAACAAAACCTCATTTTGCACATGGTCATATTACAACTCCAAGGCAGTGACAAAAACATTTCATTTTGCAATTTGCTGAGGATGGTTGACTGTTTTCACAAAGACTCTGTTTGTAAAATGAACGTCATACCGTTCATTCAGGCCAATTCGGATATGTGTCCCTACAGGGCCAGTACAATCAACACAGTTGTGATGCTGGGGGCAAAATTAATTTTCAAGTTTTCCATACAGGAAGTTCTCTCATTCAAAAGAGTCATGAGGTGAATTTTGAAAAGGTTATGGCTGCATATTTTAGGAAAGAGCAGGCTCTTGACCTTTTAGAATTGACGTAGAAGAAAATGATGAGGGTTGCAACTGTAGGCTTTGCTTAATTTGAAAAAGAGTCGCATTTTGGAAAAAGTGGCTTGAGAAGAGAGTGGTGATCTGAAAATCTTGCCTGTGTTTAGTCTTTAATTTTAATGACAGTTTTGACTGTTGAACTTTTGCCCGATTCAACAGCTTCAATCTTGCTTGTGTCTTTTTTTTCTGCCTCCAGACTGAAAGCTGTGTAGAAAAAATTAATTGCTGAGTCATAGCTTTGAGGTGGCTGAAACTCTGTAAAAATCACTTATTCACCTGTGGTAACAAGATCCTAGCCAGCACTTTTCTCAATTACAACCAGCTGCCAATGTGTCTGAAAGCACAAGCTAAGCCACAAATGTTAGTTAAAATAAAGAATGAACCTGCTTTAAAAGCCCCAGATGTAAAGCCGCCTGCTGTTTTTGCTGAGGACTGAAGCCACTCCTGAAACACCTGCAGCTTCCAGGAGAAGTGCTCTTTTTTGGCCTTTAGAGTGCACTTGGTTATTGCTCTGTCATACTTTTGTGGCCAATAGAAAAAGTATTGCTTCTTATATCATTTATCAAGAATGGCTTCGATAAGATAGAAGATACATTTGAATTATAAAGGGTTGATGTGTTAGTAGGAAGCACTGACATGTATTGAGGTTTAAAACAACAGTGAGCACTTTGACATTTTTATCTCCAAAGCACTAATCTGAAGTTAATTATTGCAGTGATGAGCTTTTTAAGGAGCTGGTCTGTCAGTATTTTGGAAGTCAGGCTGGATGTCAACAGGATTTAGAGAACTTTTGCTGTGAGTTCACAGGTAGACCCTACTTGCGTTCAGAGAGTCCAGGCTCTGCATCTGCAGGGATAGCTGACTAGGGTTTGGTGAGATCATGCTGCAAGTGAGGTTATAACCTCTGTGGAATGGCCCACTGAGGTTTCAAGAGTTCAGGCTATAAGACATCAGGACCAGCCCTCTGTTTTTTAGGCAAAGTTCAACATCGAAGACCAACAAGGACTAAGTCAGTTAGTCAATGGGGACAGCTGATGGGGAACAAGGGGCAGTTGAGTCTCTTTGAGGCTTGACAGCTGAGTTTCTTTGGTGCTGGGCACCAAACAGACAATTGGCACTGAACCACTGAAAGAACCATAGATACTTAGTGCCTTGGAGATCACACCTGTCTTTAGGTACTCTAAGGTACCAACTGAAAATAGCAAGGCAAATCTTCATCTCAGGTTGGGTGCTGGACTACATACCTGTTGCCAAAAGTGGGTAGGCAGACTGAAGCAGAGAAGACAGTGTATTGGGCTTGAGGCTACCAGGGTGGAAGACGGCTGATTGTGATTGTGATGGCCTTAGGTACAATAGTTAGGCAGGTCCATGTAGATGAACAAAACAAATTAAAAAAAAATGTAAAAGACAAGGCTTAAGAACAACAAGCATGGTGACAGCAATGTAAAAAGGACAAATGTGCAAATAGGCTAAATAAATAGTTGTTTCATATGAAATGATACTGATTAGTGAACTACTGTAGAAAAACAAAAAAAAGGTGTGTGTTTGGGGAAAAGCGCGAAAGTCCAAGGACATTAAGCGTAGAGAATAACAGGGAACCTCCCGAAATGGGAAGGCGATTGTTGAAGACAAAGGATGACGAACAAGTATATATCTAAGGCTAATACACTGTATCCCATTGGTGCATAAGCTTCAACAATTTTTGTCATTCATGCCAACGCACAACCATACATACACACTCACACATACAGTATTGCTGAGGTTAAACCACTAGCTAGCTCAAAAATGACCATTTAAAAGGTATTGGGCAATTGGATCAGCATGCCAGGGGTAATTAAGGAGAGGGTACACTTCTACATGTGTATCCTTGTAATTTTGTGATTGTTCTTATTTAATTTGCTTGGCTCTTGCTTAGGCTCCTGACATTTTATGGTTTCCGGCTGAGTACACAAATTCCCCCCCTTTCTCCTTCTTGGTATTTTGTCATTTCTCTTACCAACTAGCAAAGCTTTGTTCCTGCAGCCATAAAATGCCAAAATAAATCACTGGGAGGCCTTTGCATCCCTTCAAAGGGGACTTTTCTGGCTTTATGGACTCAACCTATGTCTTGCTGGATACTCTAAATCCTGTTGTCAATCTGCAAACACAGAGGGGTGGGATATTCACATGGTAATTCCAAGTATCTCCACAAACTCAAGACACATGGTGCATTGAGACAGAAGACGAGAGTGACGAGCCATTACGGGGGAAAAAATAAAACACTCAAATTTCCATAACTTTGTACCTGAGATGGCCTTGAGGGGTAAGCGTTCCCAGGGCTCAGATGAGTGTTGTGCTCTTGTGCTTTGGTTTCCAGGAGGTTGTGTGCTCCAACATCTCTAATGAGAGAACCTTCCAGGCTAGACATTGTGGGCTCTGGCTTAAGCTTCCAGCCCATGCTGTTCTCACCACAAAGATACAAGCCAAGTTATTCATTCATTCCTCTCTGACATTGCTGGGCAAAATCTCTCCTACCCCAGCCCATTACTTCCACCACTTCTAACTTTTTCTATGTACCCTAATATTTCTCTTTATACTTAAAAATAAAAGGCTGTGATGAGTTTTTGACTGATTTTGAAATAGCCTCAGTCTTGTACTGGTACCTTTCATAATCTCTCTCAGTGCATCAGGTTGGGTCGGAATGGAACATTTGTCAGTCTGCAAAGTTTCACAGTGAGAAGTATGTTAGCTGGTGGGAGGAGGCCTTTTGTTTAGATGAATTGATTTTTGCGTTAAATTTGCTAGTCATGGCTGATAGCAGAAAGAAAAAGACAAGAAAAGACAGAAGAATGTAGGAATGCTAAATAGGAAAGTGATAGATCACAGGCTAAAACATGAGTCAACCTTGGTCAGGTTTTTAAAAGAGGGAGAGGACTAAGGGATATTTTACCAAAAAAACTGAATTGGTCCTGTTTCTTCTATACAGGTATGTCATAAGTTATTTCTTTTTTCACTGCAACATGTTCAAAATAAAACACTGTTAGTAGCTAAACTAGAAGCTAAGATAAGCTACATTTGATAACACTTTACCTAACGTAAGCAACATTTATCGAGCAAATCCGCAACAATAAGCTTTCAGTGATCGTGTTCATGATGACTTACACACAACAGAATAGTTGAGAATCTTTACTTCTGAAAGGAAAACTGAGGACAAGTTTGCTGAGGCTCTCAAGAGCTGCAGTCTTCATCCCAAAAACATGACTGATGACTGAAATTGTAAGTTCCTTTAACTGGGGTTAAAGTTGATAAGACTCAAAGTACACATACTCTTTTGTCAACAATGCGCTAGACAAAGAAAATGATTGGACATAAATGCTGCATGGACAACAATTTGGCCAACCACCAAATAGGAAAACTGCGACACTCTCAACAGTGACCAGTAAGTTCAGAGTGTCAATGTTTACAGAGCATCTGATAGCTTGGGCTAACAGGGGGGAGGAAATAGCATAGTCAAAAAGGGGGGCCAGTTCTGTAAATGAAGGTCCATCTGTGCAAATAGCAACTGTTGAGAGATTTTCATTAATTACAAATCTGACGTTAAATATGACTGAAATAGGGTTTTCTGAAAAGCATACCTTAGAGAAAGTTAGTTGTACACTTTATCCCAGCTTGTCTTCTTCTGCAACAACACACTTATAGGCATGTTTTGTTTTCACATGCCCTCCTCTCTTCTTACCTTTCTACCCCTCTTAAATTTGCGAAAGAGGGGTCTATGGCTGTTTTTCTGCCCCTCTTTTCTACTTCAAGAATGTCGGCAATGCTACCCAGGAATCCTGCCTTGTTGACTTTGGTTTGGGATAAAAGGTACAGCCTCTTCTGTTCTCCATGCTGATCCAAAAGGTGATTAGGCTGGCCTCAACATGAGCCCATGCATAGCCCAGCACACAGGACCAGAGAGATTATCCTAAGTTCCTGTGTACTCCTGTTATTCAGGGGACCCAGGTAAGGACATACATGGTAGGGGAAAAATAATGGAAGACTATTGCCAGCATGGTGTCTCACAGGACTTCATTATTATGAAGCAGAGACATGTAAAACAATAATGATAGTGACAACCTGTACCAGTGTTGGTCTGTAACCCCCCAACCCAGGCCCCAACATCCCTGTGGCCACTTACAGTAGCACTTGAGGCACATGGTGTCCCCAATGGAGAAAGGCCTTCCTTGTATTTTCTTGTCTTTTTGTAAGTTTTGTCCTTGCTGAGCTGATACTGATGCTTTAAGTGACCAGTGACGGGCAATCAAATGCTCATGAACACTATTCAGTGTTTCCCCTACCAGTCATTTGCACATTCACAATTAAATTTGTCATATATGAAAAAAAGGGGATTTTCTCTGAAAGCACCATTACCTCTAAATATTATTTACGAAATATTCACTCCCCTCATGTCTTAGTTACAGCATGTGAGCAAGACTCATAACTGGGGACAAGGCTACCACCCCAAACAGATAAACCTAGGGGGAAACACTGGTAATTATTCAGAAAACCCAGTTGAACTTGATCTCAAAATTAAATGTTTCAGATGAATTGGTTAACAACTCTGATGTTTATAAAGCATGGAGCTAGGACAAGCTCTGTTTCTTTCCATAAGCCAAAACAAATGCCTACCACTCAATGTTAAGAGTGCAAAGACACAAACAGATATCTATTATGGTATATTAGTTCGGCAAAAATGTGACTATTTTGTATCCCTACAATGATGCTGTGTTTCCATTGGATTTCATGAACATGCAGTAAGCCTCTTGCTCTTGTCAGCCATTAACACCCAGTAAAACAGTATTCTAACTTTTGACAGTACTGCTTTTGTACAAACAAATTACGAACAAAAAGGTTAAGATGTACTAGTAGGCTGGTTGTTGGACCATTAACAATCAGGCAAGCTGTTTCCCTTAGCTTCATTCATGATCAACTAAGCTAATGAGCTCTATAGCTCCATTGTAAACACAAAGGCATTAGATTGATATATATATTTTCATTTGTCTCTTGGCAAGGCAGAGCATGTGCACAGACATTAAGGCCAGAATAAAAAAGCTCTTTGTTTTTATTTCTGTGTGCAGTGCAATTGTTTATTTTCTGATATGCCATCTCGTTCCCATACTGCTTCAATGTCATTTTCACCCAATACTCTGCTATTACCAACTCCCTTCTCCTTACCTCTCTCCCAAACTTTACCATCAGGAAGCAGTAAGTACAACTTGTGTTTTGGAATAAGGGCTATTTCCACATGCACCATACTCTAGTGCATGGGTGAGAGAAAATTGTGATTAGCTTGCAAGGGCCAACAATAATATTGTGTTTAATCTAGATATCATTTCATGCAAAATGAGGAGGAGAAATTCAAGGGCACCATTGTTTCCCTCGCTCAGATTTTCAGGGTCTCAATGATAGAGTGTTTCCTTAAGAAACCCAAACCAGGAGAGATGTGGAGCTGCCACTTACAGCATTTTAGCACACTTAAGGGAGCGACCTAAGATCAGAAAGACAGGAGGGAGAAGGTCAGGCTGAAAAGCTAAAACTTTCTTTTCTGTCTTTTTATTTTGTAATAGGGTCAATCAATCAAAAACCTAATTAATCAATCAAAGCTTACTCAAGCAATTAAAGGTCACATATTATAATCATTTTCAACAAAGATTAATTAAGTGCCAGGCCCCTAAACCATCTCTGTGAAGTTTCTTTCCAAAAAATCCACTCTGATCCTGTATTTTATCATGCCGCTTATGCCCTCTTTTTCAGCCTGGCTCATAACAGGCTGTTTCTGTGTCTGTAGCTTTAAATGCAAGTGAACTGTGTTGGACCACGCCCCTCTGGAAGAGATTAGCTTGCTTGGGCTTTCTCGCACCATGCTCCATTGCCTAAGGCGGAAAGGAAGATTCAGAGGACAGAACAAACACCTAGCTGTGGGAGTGTCATCCAGCTGGGGGAGGGGTAACTGCCCTTTGTGATGTCACAAAGGGAAAATCTCCAAACGGCCTGTTTGAGCACACATTTTTAGAAAAGTGGAGAACGAAAAGGCAGTAAGGATGGACTTTTCTCATAATTGGGGGGTTTGTAGACAGGCTAGGGACACATATTAATATTAGAAAAACATGGTAAAGTGAATTTTGCACAATATGTGACCTTTAATGTTAATTACTTTCAGCTAATAACAATCAAGAGTGACAACTGTCTTTTCAGAGGTCAAAGTCTTCTTAAAATGATCCCAAGCTTCAGCCATGGAAGGTCGTGCAAATGATCGTGAAGTGGAAAATCCACTGCTTGTGCTTGGCACTTGTTAGTTCTCATGTATGTGGCACTGGGACAGAGGCAATCCTCTGCTGCTTCTTTTCTCATCACCTTTATCCAAGAGGACAAATCAGGGCCAAGTGTGGCAGTGGAGAAACAGGAGAAGGAAACAGAGGCTGGAGACATCTGTAGGTTCTCTGAATTGAGCCAGAAAGTCCGACAGAGACTGTTGGAACATCTAAGGTACGAAAACCAGTACCAGAAAAAGACGAAAGAAAAGCTGCATAGAGGCAGAGCTACCGTCTATTCACCCTATTGGAAAGAATTCTTGAAAATGATTGGGATGGGGGTTGACAGCAGTGTATCACTGTGGGGGGCTCAACTTTTCTTAGATGCAAATAGGGTGGGCTCCAAGGAGAAAGGGTTGGGAACCACGGTTTTTATTCATATGATGTCGTGTTTCTGGCTACCCAAAAATGTGAACCCAATAATTGTTTAGGACTGTTTTGGTTTTACAGCAATAAAGCATATTGCTTCAAATCATCTGTTTTCTTCACCAGCTATTTGATCATTTTGTCCACTGCTTGGTGTTGGACAAGTTGTTCTTAAAAAATTAGATGAGGGCCTTAAGAGTGAAGAAAAAAGCTATATTGGCTTATAGCGCTGAGGGGACCTGCTATTAGTCCCCTCAGGTGTCAGGTTGTTATTACCCATGGGCTCTAGGTTAGCCTGCTCTCAAGAAATGTTTCACTTGCACTCGGCTTACATTTCAGTTTGCTTGATTTATCATGAGCCCCTGTTTGTGAGGTGCAGAAACTTTTAAAGTAGTATCCAGGATGATTTTTTTTTCTTCCGACCTGAAGTTGACAATAACAAACATGCTTGGAGATTGAGAATCCTTGGAGCCTCTCAACAGTGTTAAAAATGTAACACAAACCTGTCTCTGAGGGAGGATATTTTTTTACATTAACTTAGTAATTGTGTTCTTTTGTTGTGACTGCATGTAAAAAGTGCAAAAACAGACTTATCTATAACACCAATCCACAACATTGTATCTGTTTTTTTATTGATGGAAATATTTAACACTTGATTTGTGGCAACAGATCAGAAAGAATATTTGAAAACTACCAGAATCTGATCGGCTGAACTTCCACAAGTGATTAACACCCTTATTTTACACAGGAAAGGGAAAAGATAGGATCAGCTAATGCTCTTTGTCTCCCCGTCCCTTTCTTAATAGCTCCTCAGAGAGAATGAGAGGAAGAGGAAGGAGGAAGAGGGAGCTCAGAGAGGGTGAGAGTGCCATGGGATACGATTAGGCTGGACCTCCCGTTTATGATTTCTGTATTACAGGCGCTTGGTGCCAGACATTCCCTCCATGGAAGGAATGTCTTCCTAACCAGTTCCATGTGAATGGTTTAGGAGGGAACCACAGCCCACTGGTTGGGTTGAAGTCTCAGCCTTTAAAACCCACACCAAGGGAGAAATATGTAGAGGATGAAGGGCAGGAGACAAGAGAAGAGGTAGATCCTGAGAATTTAGGAAAAACAATGATGAAGACAGTCAGAAAAGCGTGGAGGAATCTGACGTGCTGTCCAGTACATTTGCATCCATGTTTCTCTATATGTTCACTCTACTTTATCTAGAACTTTACTTCAAATTCATCCTCTACAGCTGGCCAAAATTGACATAGAATCTAGATACACGATATGACATGGTGGTGGGGAATTGACTAATGTAGCTTTAGGTTTCAAACAGAAAACAGGCTAATATCTTTTCCAGAATAGCATCAGCTTCAGCTTTTTTAAGGCAAAGCAGAGAAGAGCAATAAACCCAAAGCAAAGAAATGAAAGCACTTGTATATAAAGTCTGTTAACCTTTAAGGGATCTGTAAATATCAGATTAAAAGGTCATGTAGCGCAAATTTAGATATTGTGTTTGATTTTCCACTGTTATTGCGATCTACCACCTCAACATCTAGACACCTAAACATACTTTGGAAATGAAACAACATCATAAAAAACCCCAGCATCCTGTCTGGGTTTCAGTGTGATTTTTCACAATTCCAACATCTACAATTGTGACAATTTTATGCAATTTAGTTGAATTGCAGCACTAACAAATAATTGATTCGTATTTGACAGAACATTCTTGTCTGCAATTTACAATCTTGTTCTCTTCCCTTGAGAAATTGGCACAGAAGAGAACAGCGCTGTCCTTCTGCAAGTTATTTGCATTTAACAGCCCAAAAGTAGCACAGGGTTGGATGCAAAGTGTGAGCAAAGTGTGAGCATTTGTTTGTCCTGGAATTTTAACCGTGCTGGATTAGTGTTGTGGGGATTTTGGCCATTTGTACCAAAATGATAACATTGTTTTTTGTTGGAACTGGCTAAAGTCTCAGAGTATGTTGCCCAACTAATTGCTAAGGTTAGCAGAAGGAAAAAGCCTGGCTGAGTGAAACTTGAAAAAAAACACTTATATGGCAGCCTGAATTAACAATCATGTGCTCCAACAACCGACACACAATCACTGTGACTTTAGAGGCACTGTTAGTAATACACTTTCTAATGTTCCTTTCTAATCCCTCCAGTTTATTTTCTCTAGTATTCTCTATGCATTTACACAGCCCATCCTTCACGTGTGTTTCCTGAACACACGCACATGCACAACTGACACAAGTCACGACCTTGTCCTATTCCAGCTTTTTTCCCTAGCTCCAACAATAATGTTTATTAGTCTGTCTCAGGAAAGAAAAGACACGCCTTCCGCTAGCTGCAAGTCAAAGCAGGAAATCTGAGAGAAAATGTAGATGTCCTGTACATGTCCCAGCCTACATCTCCTGCACATAAACATCCATTAGTGTGCAAACAGATGCAGACAAACTTGCAGAGTAACAGGATTTTGCCACAAGCCTGCAGCAGGCATTTGTAATTGAGAGGGGTTCTAATTGGTAAAGTGATGATAAGTTGCAGGGGCTGTGTGTAAGATTTGGAGGCAGGTAACTGAAAAGGACTGTGGAGGATAAACAAAACAGCTTTTCAAGAGCTTAGCCACAACATGAAACTCCACTGCCAAACAAGTGTATTTAATGGACAATCCTTCAAAACCTTGTGGCCTGCAATTTTGTAATATTACACTCAATCTTGAAACCCATTGGCTACCCTCTGATGACAATATAGACCCTGCGAGTGACAGATACATTTATAGGGCTTCATCGAAGTGATAAAGGATTGAAGGATGACTGAGAATTGTATTGTCCGCGGTGTTTTATAAAAAAAGCTAAAAAAAAAAATTGCCAAATGATCACTATCCATGATTTCAGGGTGGCATGTTTTCCTCCCAGAATCTAAACATGCAAACAAGATAATGATTAAACCTTGAACTCCAAATGGAAGTCAGAATTTTTCTGGTACTCCATTGAATTTTTGTCTTCTGTCTCCAGATCTGGAAGCATCTTTGGTGAATTTGTATCAGTACCTTTTGACAGAGGTATAACAGTTCTGTTTTAAACAGGCTGTGTAAAAGGGGCTAAAGCAAACAGACTGTGGGCCTCGGATAGAATGCAATTCAGAAAGGTTGGAGCTACATACCTCTCCAGCAGCTAAACCTCCACACCCTAACTTCATTATAAGCTATATTGGAGGCACATCTTTATGGACACAGCACTGAAAATTCGTATTCTAAGTACTAGCTTCATTTTTCATTTATTCCCAATGAGAGCGTTTGCAGCAGCAGGCAGCTGCCCAGGGAAAAGGCGCAGTGCCCAGCATCCTTTTTCAAAGCGCTCCTCCTTTTTTTGTGCGGCCCCTTTGAGCGCTTCTAGTCTAAAATCTGTTGACGGCTCTGTTCAAAATACATGATAATCCCCTTATTTTCTATCTCCCGTGGATCATGTCATGTACCCACATCCTTCTTACTCAGTGTCTGATCGGAGCCGTGATATCGGGGCCGTCATAATTATTTATTATTATAATGTATTATTGTAAGCTCAACATGCAGACCAAGTCGGAGGGCAAGCTTTTTCGGTTTTTATATCTCAAATATAAAACAAACAGTAGAAAGCAACGGAGCGGTGTCCGACATACAGTGGCTGTTGTCAAGAGACTGTTGTCCAGCACACAGTACTCAACTATTCAAGACGCTCGAGCAGCGCTTTTATTCTAAGCGAAAAAAGATATTCTCAAGTGTAAGGTTTCTACTAGTATATTGTAGACCTGGTGGCCAACATGGCTTAAGATCACCAGACACCTGTTGAAAGGTTAGCTGATTTTTCCCCCCAATCCTAACTAGTGACACTTAACACTATGGAGACAAAAGGTTGGCCCCACTGGAATGTTAATGTTAATGTTAATTTGAGCAGCGTCTGGTGTGCAGACTTTGTCTTCCTCTGTCTTTGGATACATATTTTGTCCAGCACACAGTATTCAGCTATTCAGATGTGCGCGCTGTTTGATATTTTTGAAAGGACAAGAGAAGAAGTTGGTACAGAGTCAACACATTAAGCCAGACTTTGGGTTGTTGGAGTTCCTAAGTCAGCTAGCACCTCATTCTCTGAACCCGCCCTCTGTGAAGCTGTTAGAACAAGAACCCTATCTCATGTAGCATAGATGAAAATCGGCTCAATTTCATTAACATAAACATATATCCTCTACTTCATCTGATCTGGTTTGAAAAAGGTCTGCTTGCTTTCATCTACAATCTTTTTTGGCTTCATTGCTCATGAAAGAGGACACAATAATAAGCAAATGGAATGCACCAAGTGCAGATTTTTCCCCAGGCCTGAAAGTGATCAGGTCGGATCCCTTATGGTTGGTTTAGCATCGAAGCCAATGGGGACTGGGGAAAAAAAATAAAGGATGCAAAAAATGTTGAAATTAAATGTTTGTAGGACTCTGCTTTATATGTTAATCTTTTTTTAAATTTTCATGAATAAATCATTTACTTAAAAAAATGCATTTTAATTAATGACTCAGGTCAGTTTTAGTATTGACTTTATTTCAGACCCTCAGAATGGGAGCTTGGCTATTGGCCTTCATAAAAAAAAAATTGCCATCGGGCCTTACACATTTTGTGGCGGGAACCCTTTAATGGATGTAAATTGTGAGGTATGGAATCATTATCAAGAGAAACAATCTTTAGAGGTACTGGGCTGCACTAGAACACTCCCACTTCTCCATTTACACCCTTCTCCCTTCTATTTCATTCAGCCCCATAATGTGTCCGTGACTCCTGATCCTCCCATGCATGTTGTGCTTTTTATCTAGTAGCAGCATGATCCAAGAAGCTGGTTTTGGTCTCGGTTGCTCACTTGCCACCTCCATGGGTGGTCCTTGCGGCAGTTTTTCTGCTGTAGTGTTTGTACAGTTCAGAAATCTTTGTTTTTCTGGCATGTTCTCCATGCTAACCAAAGCCGGAGGCCTGCTGCCTGTTTTCTTTCGCATAGCTACACATCTGCAGGCTTCCGAGGAGAGACTGGGCAAAAAGCAGAAAAACAGAAAGAGGGCGGAGAAGCAGAAAGGCAGAGCAACACGAAAACTCGATTTGCCACTCTGTGAAGGTGTATGGGAGAGTCAGTGTTAGCTGGGCTCCCCTGACATAAACTGTGGTTTGTTGGCAAAGGCTTGGCACTCATGTTGACAGCCTCATTATTTATACTCCAGCTTGACAGCTTGTTTTGTGTAATATATACACATGTATTTCCATCCTTGCGCCACCCTGTCTTCTTGGTCTTGCAGGAATAAGTCAAGTTAATGAATTTTGCATGAAAAAACAGTGTGTCTCCAAAGGGTGTGTTGTGGATCAAACAGTCACTCAGTCACCAGCGGTTTATGGCTAATTCCCCCCTCACTGAACAAGGTCACATTGTTCCCTATTTATACTCCTAGAATGATCAAAGGCGGAAAATGATCCCTTCCTACAGTTAATATTTCTAAATGTCTCGCTGAGGGCCAATTTTGTGTTTTTCAAACTCTTTTCCCAGATCCATTTATCATGACATATGACCCATTCAGAATCTGAAATTCATGATGTGATATCCATACATTGTGTGTGAACTGAGCGCTAGGACAGTGACTACAGTTGCAGTTTCTCTGTTTCTTTGTGTTTGGAAGATGGTGGATGGTGGGACTAGTGGAAACAGCTGTTTAGGGAGGAGGTTCCTGTAAGCATGAAGGTCAGGACACATTCACAAAACTAGACAGGAAGCCAGGTGGGAAAGGGCACCATTTTACTAAAATGTATGTCATACCATTGAGCAAGATGTGTGAGTGTATGTGCCTCTTTACAGACAGCACAGCTGACAGCTTCACAGAGAAAAGCTTCACAGCGGGGATATTTGGCTACAAAACACAAGACAAACAATACTGGAGGTCCTTCAGGGTCAGAGAGTGGTCAAGAGAGTGGATGAGTTTGTTATAAGAGGACTAAACCTACAACTGCAGGTTGGAAAGGACAGGAATGACCTCCCAAGGCATCTTGGGAACACAGAAGCTACTTCGTAAAAGCAGAGGGCAAAGTTCAGGGAAAGGATTGCTGCCACTCAAAAGGTCACAAACCAGGTTGTTGAAGTGCCTGGGATATTAAACCTATGTAAGCTTTTCATCTCAGTTGGGTACAGCCTGTGAGTTTTCAGTAAAATTAGATTTTCATACAATCAAATCTGAATCGAGAATCAGATGAGCGTCTTTATCTGAATCTATTTTTGTTAAGCATTATGCACAATACAATTAATTACATTTGGTCAAGATGATAAAATACTGAATACTCTGAAACTGTATGATTCAGATGTTATTCCAGGTGGGCCTAAAAATCTCACTGTTTGCAAAAAAACAATTGCTATCTCTGATATCAAGATAATGAGATAAAGTCATGAGAACACCGTTCGCTATGTGAGGAATGAATGATATCATTAAGACGTGATACAGAGATAAAGGTCCTCGACACATTGTGAACCAAGTGTGTAGCTTTTGGCTTCAACACATGTGATCTTAAATAATAAACCTCATGCGCTGTACTGGGATGGTTTAGAAGTTTCAAGTCAGATCTGTCCCCCTAATCATTTCCTGGTTTAAGACACCCACAAATGAACTTTACTCATCTTTGGACCAAAGTGCAAGCCCCTCATATCCAGCTAGGGTGGAGTTTTTGGATGAGATGCTGAGCTCTCTAAACTCCGGCAGTTGACTTTATTTATTCTAACCTGATTGTTTGGGTTAGGGGATTCTGTTGCTTCAGCGGCGAAGGAAATTACTCTGCTGCCTGCTGGTTCTGAAACGGAAAATGGTTTTTAAAAGGAGTAACAAAACAAACCTAAAAGTTTCTTTCTCTGTCTTTGTACTTGGATAGGATTGTCCTTCTCTTTGCCTTGTAATGGATGGTCTGTCATCAAGAAGGATTAGAAAAACAGAATTGGAATTATTTGTAGATTGATGAGTTTATCAGTTGGGTACAGATTGTTGGGTGTGTTGTTTGTTCTGTTAGTGTGTAAGCCTGAACTGAAGATTAGCAGGATATAGGCTAAATTGGAGGCAGGGGGATTAAAATAGCCAATTATGTCTGGCTTTTTTTTTTTTTTTTTTTTTTTAAATCTGAGATTGTAAATTATAAAAGAGGAGTAATGAATTTGATTATTTCCACTTACTCAAAAATCAGATTGGTGTAGCTTGGCTTAAAAAAACAAGCATTGACACTCCTTTGAGGTATTGCTCCTGCTTGTATCGCATAACCTTGACTTGTGGTACTGAACATAGATGGTATTTAATACACATACACTGCAAAAAAAAAAAAAGTTCTTCTGTTTAAGATATAGCAGCACTCTGGAAACAATTACCAGGCAAAAATATTCACATTCATTCATCTTGGCTGATTAGGATATCCACTGGTACGCAAGGCTAACCTCAAACATGCTCTCACACTCTCGCACATTTAACTGTTCTTTCATACAGCACAGTACAGTAGGTGCTCTTGCTCCCTATTTGGTTACCAACCAGCCCTCTTTTCTTTCTGTCACAAACACACACACACACCTGACATCTGATTCCCGACTGATGATTAATGACCCTTTCAGCAGGGACCACCCAGAGCCACAAATACAGAAGCAGTAAAATACCATTCAGTCGCCACTCTTTTATTTGCACATGCTGCAGCATCTTGCATGCCTGCTCAGAAGTGTGTATGTGCAAGAGCAAGAAAGGTGGACCATAGCTACTGTGAAAACACTTAAAAATGTGCACCCGCCTCCACCTCCTCCTTATGTTCTGCATGTAGAAAGTGAAGTGAATACCTTGCCAGCCCATCAAATTACCTGTTATATTTCCTGTTAGTCTCTATATCTCTATCTTTTTGCTTACTCTTGTATGGTGCAACAAATGGAAGAATTCTCCCCTCTGTCCTCTCAAATTGCTATCTTGACTTTTCCCATGGTGGAACACTGCCATCCTTTTTCTGTCCCACCTTCCTGCCTTCATCAGTGTCAAATGAAATGGGGATAACTGAGCACTGCAACAATATCCATCAGGTTAACCAGAGTGATCTAGCCAGAAACATTTTCGACTCTACCTGTTCTATCCATCATTCCACTTTACTCCCCTCCTCTCATATGCCCTCTGTAAACCCAATCCAAAATCTCCACCCCTAACCCCCTCCATCCTTGTGCCAGCCAAGCGTGGTGGCAGAGCCCCAAACCCATTTCAGAGGAATTTCCCTGTTGAAATTTATATCAATTTCAGAGCTCTCAAGTTTTATCCAAAGCGTGTGAAAAGAATCAAACTCCCCCTAACCCTCCAGCATTCTTTATTCTTTTTGTTTCTTTCCTGCCTTCTGGCTTTTGTGAATGTTAAATTCTTCCCCTTTTGATTCTCCATAATACATTTTGTATCTTTTAAACTTTGTTTTCTTCTACCTACTTACTTTCCTCACTGCCTTCCTTTCACTCTCCTTAACAGCCCTGTGTAGGCACAGCCTGGTGAATGCCAGGCATTCCTTTGTAAGGTTAGTACAGACAAAGGTGGACCACATCACCTGAGAGAAAACGGCCCTTTGAGTCAATGCCCAAAGGAAAAAGAGGCTGATAGTGAAAAAAAAGAAAGCATAAAAGCTGAGGAGGAAAGCCAGAGATGGAAAAGAGGAACATCTGTCCTCTGCTGTCCTTGCGTGAACTTTTACCTTTGACCTTTGTTACTTGATATCGAGGCCTTGTTTGAATAAAAGCAGGTACACTGAAAGAAATTCATGATGTTTTCCTGCAAACCCTAAATGAAGCCTGCTTTTAAAGGCTGTTTGTACATCAGGGTAATGAGATTTAACACTGTCAAAACCATATTAGCTTATGCTATCGACTCTATTACCACTGTACAATACTTATCTCAGTGTGGCCACTAAGTAGAATAAACAAGTTCAGATTACAACCCAAAAGTTAATTCCAATCAAGCTTACGAACACAAGCAACTCCACCCTTCAACACACTCCTGCCATTTACACAACCCACTCAAGGAACACACATGCTCATTGCAACCCCAAACAAAATCAACCCACCCTAAACACATCACCTTTGAGTAGAACAGACCCCCCTACATTAACACATAGTGGGTCTATGTTCTGTGCAATGGGTGTGGTGTAGGGTGGAGTGTATCGGTGACGCCAACCTGCCCTTCACGGCTTATTTTGGGGCTTTTAACGCACATCAAGGCCAAAGACAGGTCTGTGTGATGCAATGCAACAGTTTCCACTCGGTTAACGGCCACTTTTTGTTTTTACTCTTACTCATGGAATGGAGCAAAAAGGGGAAAAGTGGAGTGAAAAAGAGAAACTTTTGACGACCAGGTGTTTTTTCCCTCTTCTCGGGAATGTTTCACCTTGTAAAAGCAATCGAGTGGGAGGGGACTTGTGTACTAAGCTGCATTGAATGGTTAGAGGATTTTCTGAAGGGTGTGTGCTGACCAAAGGTTTTGATTGGGAATGAATGTTTGTTTAGTGAGAGTATTAGAAGGTGAGCAGATATTCCCTTGGAGACAGAAGCAGGAGTCTTTGTGGCACTGTAACATAGCTGTAACTCGTATATGAAAGGGTTTTCTCATGTCTATGTTTTAGCCGCCACTAACCAATTCTTTGCCTCATTGATCTACAGAAAGCGATTGCTGTTGTGCTAGGGTGGGATCGACAACAACACACACATTCTCACACTGTGGACGGATGAATGGCAGGCCTGACTACAACACAGGGCTCCTATTGATGACATCATGGCTGTGCATCTGGTCACTCCACCCTTTCCATGTTTCAGAGGGCTATTCAAACTACACCATGGGTCTTTCACAGAAATGACGCCAATTGCTTATTTCTTTAATGATTATTCCATTTTGACGGCTCCAGTCATGAACACTTTTGCTTTTGACTCTGGTGACGCAATCAACAATTAGCCTGTTGATGACCTTCCAATAAACTCACCAATTATTGATTACTTTAATAGATTAGAGGTTTCTCCAATAGAATGTATGCAAAATAAATCCTTCCAATGAATGTTTCACCATTTTGCTCTCTTGCTTTTGATGGAATTTGCCAAAAAACAAAGCAGAGAAACCCTTTTAGAAACTTTATCTGGCTCATAAATGTACTATCGTGATATTTTTCAAATAGTGGGTCCAACTAAATAAAATAAGCATTACAAATGAATAAAAGTAAAAAATGAATGAATGGAATTTTTTTATTTTGGTCAACAATAAACTTCAAACAATCAATGACCATACAAGGAATGGGCTCAAGCTCAATGCTTATTTCTGCCTATCCTACAAACCCATAATATAACCCAGAACATCAACAATACAACCAAGACAAATACAAAAGCAGAATATCTGAATATAACTTGCTCAGATGTTAAGTTGCTGGAATTTAAGCAACCACCAAAGTTAGGAATAAGTGGATGCCACTAAAATGTCAGTCCTTTTTATCAGTCAATCTAAAACGGCACAACAGAAAGACTAGCAATAGCACGAAAACAGTGGACCAAGTTCTACACAGTTTTCTCTACATTTCTTTTACCTCTCTTCCCCCTTGCTCTAGCATTTCAAGATCTACTCGACATCAGAGTCTCTATCTGATCTCGGACATTGCCAATGGCTCTGTCCCAGTAGGTCTTCCAGGAAAAGGCAAGGCCAGCTTTTCTCTGGCTTGTCCAATCACAGCCACGGAGCGGATTTCTCTTCAAGGTCCGCTACCGTTGCACAGAGCCAGCTAACACAGTGCCAATTTAAAACACAGAATGCTAATCTTGTACTGGGCTAAGTGAACTTCTGTTGGAAAGATATGACCTGTAGTTTCTCGGTTGTAAGCTAACTTTCAAAACATGATTTCCAACTACCCATGTTGATAAGACTTCATACATTTTTCCAGAAAATACTTGGCATGTTTGAGCTGTCTTATGCTTGTAACACATCATGTAGCAATGAATAACAGCAGTGGCGGAATTTGAAATGTCATTTGCTGCTTTGCTTTGGAGGCATCCCCAAGACAGTGCCATCATGTAATGATTATACACAAACAGATGGAGGTTGTAGGTGGCAACACAATGCCCCTTTATGTATTACACTTATCCAGCGTTATGTAATGCAAAGAGATTATTAATTGGCCAATTGAGCTAGAAGGCAGGGACGGAGAGAAGTTTTGGAGAGAGACTTTATGTTTAAATTCTCTGAGTTTTTTGTGTTCATGAGCATGTTTTAACAGGAGCATAAAGCGGGATTTCTTGGAAGATACATTTTTGGCAATAATGGAATTGAGGGAGGCTGCTCATGAGCATTTGAAACCTCCTAACTCTACTCCTCTAGTCTATGTTTCGTTCCCATCCCTCCTCTTCATCCTACCCCACCCCTCTCTGCGACGCTGCTACCCCACCCCATCCTGCTCACTCCCCTCCTTCCTTAGAGAAACCAGCCACAGACACTTTCTTTCTGTGTGAAGGGGTTTAACCCAATGAACAATCCTGTCTGTCTTTCCCAAAATAATTCAGTGGGAGAGGGATAACGGAGTGAGCCAGGGAGATTGGAGCAGCGAGGTGCACAGCTCCTGGTTATAAGTCTTGGGAGTGGGAGCTCTGCCTGCTTGGACCCACAGCCTTTAGATCAATATAGACCGCATTGCTGCCTGCCTGAATGCCTGACTGACTTGACTGACTGACTGAGTCTCCCTCCACTGTTTCTCCGTCTCGCTCCCTCTCTGTTCTGCTCCCTCAGTCCTTCCCTCCTACTTTCCACCCTGGAGAGCGAGAGCTAACAGATTGGGAAGGTGCTCCTCAGACCTGCGTGTGGACAGCTTGAAGACAGCACTTAGAGGATTTTTCACTCTCACTTTAATCTGCTCTCTCACTTTTGCCACCTCTGCCGAAAAAGCACATGGATGGACTTTGTTTTGTTTTGTTGGAAACAGTAAACTAAAAGCTGAACAGACTCCACCTGGAGTTATTTAATTTTCAACTTGCTAGGTTGTTTTTTTTTTTGTGAGCACGTGACCAATTTTGGGTGCCAGCTGAGCTTTGCAAGAGGACAACACACTTTTTGTATGCATGTTCAATTGAGTATCTGATGCTGTTGCGTCCCATGGGAGACACTCGTGGCTGAAGCAAGGAGGGAGGTAGAAGAGATCCACCTGACGCTCACACCTACCGCTGCTCTTATCCAGTGCAATCCCCCCCCCCACCCCCCTCCCTGCCCCCTCAACGCTCTGAACAGAGAAAGGTAAGTCTTACCTGCCCTGGCTCCGTCAGCATCCTCTCATCCTGTCAGCTGTTGTCCTTTCTTTGTTGTTGCTTTTATCACATGTGGCATGAGTGGCCCAAGCCAAAAGAAACAGGAGTGGAAAAAAGGAAAGGAGAAAAAATTAAAATAAAAAGCAGACGCAGAAATATCTTAGTCATGGGACCTGCATAATTCTCCTCAGTCCTAAGCTAGTGCACAGAGTAGCAGCTTGCAGATTAAAAGAAACCGGTACAGTTTTTTCATCAAGCTCCCACCAGGACAAACATATTGAATGGGCACTCATTACACTATAGAATTTGTGGATGTGATCCCTTTATTAATTTACTTTGGGGATCCTGAATTCATCTGTAATGAAAAAGGGAATAAAAGGGAACCTTATGTGTGTTTGAGATGTTATTGATTACTGATTCAGTCCTGGGTACTTGATTTTTCAGGTGTTGGGGCTGAGATTTTGTTTCATCAGTGCCCACATACTCTGTACTATCGCTGATTATGTTGAAGTGGGCGTGGTGGGTATTTGGACTGATGGGGCAGTGTGTAAGTTGGATATGTACAATGGCATTTGCTCAATAACAGAAATTCTGATTAAGAGGAGTGTCCTGCATGCAGTTAAATGTTGTGTTTTCAAACTTGGACAGACTGCAGCTCGTTGGATATTTTGGGGGTTTAACGGCATATATAGTGAATGGAATGTACCAAAGTAAAGGAGTACAACAAATGGACACATGGCCCTCTCTTCTCTTGTCTATCCCTCGTTCCCCTGTTGCTTCACTCTGTCCATCCACTGTGACGCCTCTGGCAAGTGACACTGCATTCCATTGTAACGACATCCCTTCATAGCAGACAGAGAGAGAGGAGAAATTGCCTTGACTTTGGGTCTTCAGGTATCACGCATGACAAACTTTCTATAGGCAAAAATGAAAAGGGACAAGACCAAGGGGAACAATGTGTTAAAGACTAGACAGAATTCCAAAACGCATGTTTTGCAGGGGAGATACATCTTTCCACCACGTGTTTCAGTGCACAGACAGCAGACTTTCTTATCAATGACAAACTGACAGAGATAGAACGAGGTAAACTGAAAAGGGAAAAGACCAATAAGAAACAAAAACAAAGTGAAAAGATTAAGAGAGAATTCCAAAATGCACGCTTTGCAGAGGAGATACATTTTTCTAACACGTGTTTCAGTGCACCAGCAGCAGGCTTTTTCCTTCTTCTTTTTTTTTAGCAAAAGGAGGGAGATGTGAGAGAGAGAAAGGTGTAGGGTGAGGTAAGAAAAAGGAAAGAGGGAGGGGGGCAGGGGGGAGAGAGTCTGGAAAAGACAGTGGATGGTTTTCTGAAATCAAAAAACATTTGGCAGCACTGCTTTATTTCACTGGCTTGCGGCACAAAAAGAAAATTCAACTGGATATGTACCTGTGTGTGTACCGGTGTGTGTGTGTATTTTTGTTCCACATGCAACCATACATGCACGCTCCTAGCTGGCATCAAAGTGTGTTACAGAATCTTCAAGAGGAGTGGGTGAATGGATACACACCAAGGTGTGAACTCTCCTCCTGGCACTGAGCTGCAACAGGAGTACTCAGTTGAGAAGCTGCTGGTGCACAGAAGCGTCTGCTTTACTTTGTAAAGTATATTTGCCCATAAAGTTCAGAGCCCCTCATATAGATTTACTGTTCTCCACTCAGCTTCCCACCTTCTCTTCATTTGCATTAAAGTACCTATACATGAGGAGATTTATGTTCCTTCTCTGCTTTTGCCGGTATCACTTGCCTTTTTTCCTTGGCATATACTCTCCATTCTTGGCATATGCATGATTGGCAACATTGGGTTGTAACCATGGTAAGGTCATGCCACTGACTGGGATTCTGTGCTCCCAAGTGGGCGGCACCTGATCCTTTATTTTGTTGATTGTGGTTACAAGCAGCTCAAGGGTGTTTGCGTGCTGTAACATCATTTAACCTTAAATAACAACCTCCAACCCGCTGCACTTTCAGGGCTTTTGCTACAAGTGTTGAAGCGTGACCAACTATGTACAAACAACGGTCATGCGGTGTGCACAGCAGCACACACACAGCCAAACTTTATACCCTGTGCATTACAACAGGGACCTACAAGGATTCAACAGTCCTTCACACAGACACACACATTTCAAACAGATGAACACTCTCACGTAGTCCTTTGCCAAACCGCCTGCTCACACAGCGCTGAGACTCTCACGCCCCACTGCTGTTACTTTATAGGCCTGAACGTGTTGAAGACGGGTGATTTTAAGACCCTTAACTCAACATCCAGCTCTTTGAGTTTTTGAAAATATTTGAGGAAAATTCCTGTGCCCAGTGTCAAGGACTTATGGCTCCTTACTGTACTGCTCCTCAGATCAGTCTATGATTAAACATCTCTCACCCTAGCTTCATCAAAAGACACACAGTACAGTAGATAGGAGAAAAGGTTCAACCAGTAATAGAAGGTGCCAAGGCCTAAATACCTTTTCTGGTTTGTAAAATATCCTTCACCTTGTTTCCACAAGGGGGCAGAATACCAGGCAGTTGACTGTCTCACACTAACACAAAGAAATGGCTGCTTGTAGTGAAGAGAAACCTGTTGCTGTATTTCTGAAGAATCCTGAGTCTTTATTATTTTATTTATCTTAAAATATGTCATTCTTATCTGAATAATCTCATACCAATCATAAAATAAATATATCAACGAGATTTCCTTTTTTCTGTTTTACTCAAGGATCATCATTGCTTATTCACATCATTATTGACTTAGAGGGTCAAAGATATTTTCACCCAGCCTGTCTTGACTTGTCTTGGCCAAGGTCCAGATTTACTTTTGAGATTTTCTCCAAACTTTTGTGTGTCACATGAATTTAAATGACTTTCCCCTGGATTTAATTTGTGCCTTGGTACATGTTTGTTTATGCTTTTGCCTGAGCGTGTATCAGAGTGCACATGTGCTTCTGTTACTCAAAGTGTTGTGCCGTTCTTGCAGGAAATGAAGGAGAATGCCAGTCATTCTCAAAGAAAATTAAACGCCCACTTATTCCTTTACTTCCCTTGAACCCAAACACCTTCGGAACACACACACACACGCACACACACACACACACACACACACACACACACACACATTTCTCTCATCTGTGCCTTTTGTTTCGTAGGTGAAAACAGGCCACTCCCTTAATGGCTACACCAACAATGAGTATGTTTTTTTAAAGGGCACTTTTCAGCCGGAAGCCCATGTCTGTAATTACAGCCTAACGTGCACACGCACACACACACACACTGTAAGTGTGCACAATCTTCAGTATGTATTGTAAAGGCATGCTCACTGGTGCCGTTGATGAAAAGAATGAAGAATTGCAGCAAAGGGCGGTGGAAACAAAATACAGGCCCTGGTCTTAATCACAGTGTGACCCATAACATTCAGGATTAAATGGCTGGATTTTTTTTTTTCAACTGAAAGGGGGGGAAAAGAAAAGACAGACATGAAGATGGAAACATATCTTGGCACGCAGATTCCTTGAGATTTTCATCTTGTCTCCCATTACTTCCTTTTTGCTTGGTTTGTTTATACTCTCTAAGCTTGTTTGCACATCATTGGTATCCATTCTGGCCTGGACATGTAGCTAATATATGTGATAGTCAGTCAGCTATATGGCAGATGGTGAGTCTGCGTAAACATACGGCCCTCTGGAGAGAAAGGATGAGGACATTATTAATCAGGTCCCTGTTTTGAAGGACGTGGCTTTGGCGTTTAGCTTTTTTTTTGAGACTTGAACAAAAAAACAGAAAAGGGAAGCTTAACTCCTTAATATTTTTCTCCTCGTCAGGCTCTCATTCGTTTGTCTACCTCTGTCTTTATCTGTGTTTATCTGTCTCCCACTTTCTCTTTCATTCTCTCATAACTGTGTCTGGACCAGAGGGAGTTTTTCCACTGCTCTGGCGGCAACAGGGGGAACAGCGAGAGAGGGAGAGAGAGAGAGAGAGAGAGAGAGAGAGAGAGAGTCAGGGAGAGCAAGCAGTGGGAAGGCTTGGCAGACGCTCGTTGTTATTTTTCATCTACTTCCCATTGACTCTGTCAGCGGTGGCTCAGTCTTCACAGGCTTAGAGGGGCTTGATAAACAGGCCTTCTTCAGCTATCAGAGGGAACTTATCGTAGGCACACTTAGCAGACAGAAGCAGGAGGGGACATGGGACTTTCGTCATTGCCATTTTTTCAACTTATAACATTCTGCTTGATACTTGACTTTTGTCATGATCTCACAACTTCTTTATGCTTTTCCAAATATTTTACCATTTCAGACTACAAATCCCTTAATGAATCTAAAGTTTACTGCCCTCAAACTAAACCTCCTGCAGTAAACAACCTTGTTCCTCAATGTCAGGCGTTGCTTTCTGTCAGTGAAGCCTGAACAAGGGGCAGAAACCAAGCCAATGGGTAAAAACACGATTGAGCAATGCTTCCTGGAGTCAAATCTTTACTTTCCCAATGGTTTGATGTTGTTTTTTTCCTGGGACAGAAATTTATGTTTTCAATTCCAACAGGAACAAACAGGAACAAGAGCCTCAGTGCTTATCCAGGAACAGTGCTGTTCTTTCTTAATGGGATATGACAGCTCATGCTCTACCGCTGAGGTTGAGTGTTCCCTGACTCAACACTGGACGCAAGGAAGAAAGAGTTTCCCTGTGTCTTGGAGGATGTGTTTGACCCCTTCACACACTGGTCTTAGTGGGGGAAAACCCTGCAACACCAAGCAAAGCTAATTGGATATATTTTTTTAATGTTTGATTGGTTCAGGTAGCTGTACAAATGAGCATGTGTGTACAGTACATGGGGTAGGTTTATTTGCCTTGGAGTCTGCTACCTCTCCTTCATTGCCCTTTGTTTCACCGTCTGGCAAGAATTTTGTTTGGGGCTTCCAAAAGCAGGATGTTAGGCCAACTCTTAACAGGGGTCAACTCCTCAGAATAAAACTCACATTATCCCTCTTTTCATCTCGTTACAGACGTACTCCCCAAGCCAACTGTTTATTTTTATTATTTCACTTCAAATGCAGGATGGATATATCTCTCTCTGATGGGTCAATATTGAGAAAGAGATTGGAAACAGCTCTTCAGAGACCATTTTGAAACGCTCCAGACTTTGTTATTGTTCAGTCTGAGCTTGATTTAGACATGCGCGTAGGTGTTCGTAGAAAGAAAAAAAAAAAAGAGAACCGGGGTTATTGTGATGTTATAGCTCCCTTGGAGGGGGATAATAAAAAAGCATTTCATTCCACAGAGCCAGATTTTTGGAGAAGGAAATGGATGCTTGCTATGTGACACATGTATTTGCACTCCTTACTTGTAGTTTTTACAAAATCCTTAGTAGAAGACAGCACTACCATCAATCAGCAGGTTTAGTGCTACAAGCTACTTCTGTTTAAACGTGTAGCTGCGAAAGCAATAGTGTGACAAATTGAGAAATACACTTGTTTGATTTTTCTGTATAGAAGATCCATACCAGTCAAATAGCTCCCTTAAATCTGACAAACAAATATTCCAGCCAACAATAACCTTATATTGTTCTATGATTTTGAGTATGAGTATTACTGAGTATGTTGTGAAGTAAAAACCCAACCACATATATCTGCAGCCCCCCTTGTCTAACAAACAGACCCATTAGCCATTTTCTGCCCAGATAAACGCCTACACTAGCTTGCTCACAGCGCTCCTCAAAGAGATGGATTTAAGACGACTGATCCCCCACAGTGGACCACCCTAGGCTTTTTAAAGTTGCTTTTGAAATTTGTCACACTGTATTAAACATTTCAAGAGGGAAAATTACACCAGCATTGGTTCATACATTTTTTTTGTACACTATGATGTATTTACAAAGGCGCTGTATCCATGTGAATAAAACACTTAAAACAAACACATTGGACAAAACACAAACATTAGCATAAGCCATTACAGTATCTCAGGGTTGTTGGATGCAGGGTTCTCACAGACTTTATGTTTAAATGGCCTTGGCTTTGAGACTTAATCCTTTCTGCACAGACTTTGAGCCCGTTGAGCAACATGTGTTTCATAATGCAACACTCAGAGGTATTATGCTGCGCACAACACAACCAGTCCTCTAAGGCTTTTGTCCTAATAATTTCCTGTAATCAGTAGCAAAGTAGTGAAATCATACAATGAACAAAAAAAACCAACAACTTTGTGCTCATTCCAGCTTGTTTGAGGTGAATGCATTTGAGCATTGCTGCGTGTGTGTGTGTGTGTGTGTACTGATGTGGTCTTGACTCCATTTCTCTTGTTTCTTTTTATCCCTACAATATAAGTGATTGTTCCTGGAGCTAGACAAGTGACGTGATGCAGTTTGGAAGTATTGCAAAGTGCTCAAAGCAGCTGTTGAAGAAGATTTTTTTTTTTTTTTTTTGTTTCATGCTTACAGGATAGGAAGGGTTATGGTCTTGCAAACAATTTAGGATGGGATACAAGTGGTGTAGAGTTTCATTGAGAACATTTGAGATGCTGCACAGTGAAGACTCGGATAAACAAACACGAGCCTAATTGGATGAGCCATTTGCCTCTCCATTAATCATTTGCTCTTTGGTTTGTCCATCGAAGCCATCTTTTTATGGAAACACATGCAAGCAAGAAATTACAGAAGAATTTGTTTTTAAAATGGAAATTCAGTAAAGATTCACCAACCCAAGGCTGTAAAACCACCATAAAATGCACAGCAATGACATATCCTGCAAATAAAAGCCGGTTTATAGCTCAAACTAATCCATCCATATGGGACCAATGCTGCTACACTTTTCTATGTATGACAACAAGATTGAGGAGATTGGAAAGCTGCTGTTTGCTGTTGCAACACAGAAGTAAAGGGGATCATTCAAAAGTGAGGAAGGCCAAAGATTTACATGACCTGAGATAAAGCATGGATGTCCTGCAGATGATAGATTGCTGAATGATGTGATGGAAATACATTTCTCCACTTGATGATAACCATGTAAGTCTGCCACTGTGATTGGACAGTGAATGCTCCACATGCAAGACCACTTCCAGGAGGATGTTCTTTGGCCAGTGAACAAAATAGTTAATTAGGCTGGGCTTTGACTCAATTACCACTCACTTTCATGTGGTTTACAGATGGCTGCGCACTCTCTCGCTCCACTTTTCCTGCCTTTTCCTTTACGAGCCGCCAGCATATAGTCATGTTGCGTTGCCTCACTGCTAATTTGAACCAGAGAAGTGGTCATTTCCTTACAGTGGGCCCCGGTCTCCTCTTCAAGCCGAAACAACAACCAGCCCAATGGAGCCTGAGCTGTATTAATTCCAAAGCTGGGCAGAAAAACTGCACAAACCAAAGTTTTCCTGTCTTGTGGTGAAAGTGCGATAGGGATATGGGAAGAAGGAAATAAGGAAAGAGGAACATTGAAGAAACCATGGAAATTGGAAGGGGCGGTATTTGGAGGAAAAAGGCAAGGAGAGGTGTGAGCAGAGGAAAGACTTCAAGGTAGAAGAGACAAAAAAAATAGGAAACAAGCTTGGACTAAGGAGCACAAAGTTTGTAGCAACCGTGTGCTGCCTTTGAACTGACCATGGATTTGATATGCAGAAACAAAGAATCCACGCTCACTCTGGGGGTTTGCTTCAAATCTAGGGTTGTCACAATACCAGACTTTTAAACTTGAATACAGAACCAGGAAAATGTAAACTGTTTTGACACTAAGGCAATTGTTTGCTCCCAGACACGGATCATTCCTTTCCGAATTACTATATGCTTAAGTTTGCCGCAACCTCTCTACTACACCAATGTTTATTTACCCTGTCGGAAACACCCGGGCCATTCCTCAAGTTGAGCAACGAGCTCAGTAATACCCAAGAACTCCTGCAATTAGATAAACTTTCTATGCTATTAATCTCTGCTGGGACGCAGAAATCTGGGTAGTCTTGAACATTTAGACAATACATTTAAGTCTAACAGTGCTGCCTGTGTGTTACGTTATTTATTCAGCAACAGAGTTATTTTTAGTTAATTCCTGTAAAACAGATTACGTACATTACTTTCCCGTCATTTTCTTCCATCAAGGGGACGAGACATGGCTATCCCTCGTAGTCTGGAAGGAAGAGGAGGGATAACAAGTAGGCGGAAGGGAAAGATGAGGATGCAGACATGTCCGCGCCAGATCTTAACAGTGAGAGGATGTGTCCTGAATGCTGTGTCTCTGCCATATGAAATCCTGCTAATTCAAACCTCATGTTTTGCAGCAAAGAGACAGCGCAAAGACAACAGAGTTAGAGGACTTCACAGTTATCTTGAACGACTATGTACAGTGTGACACAGCCACATAACCCTTCCGTTGGAATTTTCCTTAAGTACGACGTAACCTTAAGGATCTTTTATCTTATTATTTTCCTTATACTGTCATTGTTATTAACAGTGTTGATTCCAAATGCAGCAGTGGATTTCTGAAAGCTCAGAAATCCACTGCAAGCTGAGACACTAGCTGGTTGATATCATGTAGCTACAGGGACTACATTTGTTAAGCAGTTTGTGATGAACAAAGCAGACGTAAAACAAAGTAAAGGCCTTTATTATTTGGTTCATCCACTCCTAAAATCAAGACAAGAGCAAAGAGAGTTTCAATTGTTGATAAAGGAGCGTCGGAATCATACTGATCACTTCCAGGTGTATTTCAGGATGTCAGTGGTCCAGTTTAATACGCTGCTAGCTTGACTGGAACCACACATTAAAAAAAGAACACCAATTTCTGCTGGCAGTATGTTTGAGGTAGGGACACACAGACACACAGGGATAGATGGGAAAAAATTCAAGATGGAAGCACAATTGACACAACATTGGATCATATTTCTTTATAAATGTAAGGCAGTTTCAGATGGAAAAGAAAATGACTCAGTGTGCACAGACCTTGATACTCGTGAATACTTGACTTGTCAAACACAGTATTCAACAAAAGTTGTAATGCAATGCTGTATTCACTAGATTACATTTCCAATAAAAGTTTGGTGAGACTTTAGCTTTTTGGCAAATAGCCAGAAAGGGTACAAATAACAAAATTTCAATCATCATCGTCATTTTGGCAGGAGCCTAAAGACTAAAAGATATTGCGGTTTAGTCCACCTGATAGATGTTATTGGGTTGAATGATGTAAGAAGTAGCATACAGTGTTTTTTCTTTTTTTTTGGGGGGGGGGGAGGGCATTCAGCCATTGAATGAACTAAGAGCCATGATGTCTTGGCCTTTGCTGCATTGATTGATCGGTGGGCTGTGGCTCAGTGGTAGAGCCGGTCGGATCTCAACTGGAATGATGGGGTTTGATCCCCAGCTCCTGCAGCCACATGTCTAGAGTGACCTCTTGCAAGACAGTGAACCCCAAGTTGCTCCCACTGATTATTCAGATCCCGGATGAATTGAGGACCTTTCCCTGTTGGTCCTTTTTATGAATGCCTGATACAAAAACCTGTATTACCGACATTTCTCCCAGTTTTGTGTCTCTTTATGTTCCGATGCATAATTAATTTTTATCAAAAAATAATCTGCTGTTTTTGTTGGAGGTTTACTCTAAACATGGTAGCTCAAGTGATCAGAGAGTGATGATAGTTGAACAGTCTTAGCTGAGAGCTCTTCCTCCAGAGAGGTAATGCTTTATTTGTGAAACTCACACTCAACCACACAAGCTGACATTCTTTACCAAATCCTTCTATGTAGCGATGCAAAACTAAGGGGGAAAATCATCAGATTGTGTTGGGTGGTTGGTGGGTGTGAAGCACATTTGGACTTCATGCAAGAAACAATGTGTTCTAATAAAGACCTGTCCTTCAGCTTTTGTTCTTGTACCATACTTGTTCTTAAAAAAGTGGAATACATGGAATTTGCATTGATTAATCTGCAAATGTCTTCCATGTGACAACTCTTGCTTTCATCCCTTCCCATTACACTGCTCTCAATACGATGTGTTCAGGAAGGATGGGGGAAAGCAAAAGCGTTAGTTGTAATTCTGCCAGGGTCAAAAATTGTTCAAATATTTCTCAGCTCTGCCAGACACGTGGCATATTCCCATTCCGCCTGTCTGTGGATTCAATTCAGTCTAGGACATTTTGATTCTATCTTCTGTTGTGTCCTTAGCACTTTGGCATTTTGCTTGGATACCGCCTACACATCTTTTCTGTCTATTGTCAAGAGATGGCATAGCAGCACTGTTGGCAGAAACCATAGTTTGCAGAAACACAGCTGTGTTCTCTATGCAGGGACTGAAACTTTGTGTCTACTCTTTCCTGAACATACGCTGCTTCACAGAGTCAAGGTGCTGTCATGTTTCATAGACGACCTCAGATGAACTTAATCCTATGTCCTTCTTGGGTTGTCTCTCTCTGCATTTCTCCAATGGTCCATCATTCACTCCATAGAGGGCGTCTGGAATGTGTCTGTAATCACTTTTGGTGCATTTTTCTGCAACAAGAGGGGAGCTCAGACAGTAACGCAAAGTGTGTACAATGAGTGGGAGCATATGTAGAGAGAGAGGCAGGCAGACAAAGTGGTGGTGATGTATTTTCGCTGACAAAATCATCTGATGTACAGATAATGGAATTAATACTGGCTTGGCAATTTCTGTGTCGTAGTACAAAAAAACATAATTGTTCTGTTGACTCATGATGATTTTGGAAAACCCAAGTTTTGAAAACCCAGTTGTTTTGGTCTCAGTCTAGACTCCCTTTATTTTCACATCTGTGCTCGTGCGATAAGCAAATTGTATGAATTGCCTTATGAGTGTAAGAGGGCAATTATGTGCAGGAGAAGGGGGAAAAAAAGTAGCAAAAAGTAGCAAAAATGAGTGTGACCACTGTGGGAGATGTGGTACACATCAAGAAGTGACGGTGGAAGTGGAGAAGCGTTTTTTTTTTTTGGGGGTGGATGAAAGATATTTGGCATCTCTCACGGAAACAGGGTCTGGAGCTGGCACACATTCACACATAAACACATAACATACAGACAAGCAGAGGACAGATACCAGCACCCATCACTCAAACAGCATTTAAGGGCCATTTATGTCATTCCAACAAAAACCTCCATTGTATGAAGCGATGTCCAGGGCAGACAGCGCGAGAGAAAGTTATGGCACGGGCAGGGATCAGGAAAGGGGGCAGCGGACAGAAAATACAGGAAAAGTAAGTCAGACAATGTTTGTTTTTAAGTCTGTGCAGTGAATCGTTCTCTTGTGATTCTTTCTACTAACTTCTCACTGACCTCTTAAGTCTGGAAAAATGATTTAGTGATAGGATGGATATCTGAAGGGTTTATATTCATCTCAGTTCTACCAGAGATCAATTTAGTTCTTCCCACATCAAAACATACAATATTTCCCACTGCGGTAGTTCTTTGGACTTGGAGGTAGACATGCAACTTTGTGTCTCAAATACTGACCTTTGGCAATGAGTTTGGCAACCTATTACAAAAGAAAATACTCTATCCAGTTTGCTACCATTATGCTAATATCACCAATCTCCCTCTTGTGTCATCCCATCACCACTGGGCTACTGGTGTTGGACTCCCTCACCCTTCTCATTGAGAACCTAAACTACCCTCCGCAAAAAACATGACAGACCAGATCAACATGTAACAGGAAAAGAAGTGGGGAGTGTATCTATCTGCCTCACAACTTTAAATCTCCATCCAAGGCCAACAGCCCCATCAGCAGCATTGCATTCCAGTGACTGTTATTTCGGCATTATGTCTATTTACACTGTTCTCAACAGAGGCTACGGAAAGCCGTCTAAACACAGCGCTCTCATACCAAGCGATCCTGGCCAGTGTTAGCATAGACGGGTGAGTGCAAATATGGAGCAGAATGACTTCAGATAATCGTTGCTACTTGACTCTTCATGGAAAAAAAAAAAAAATCTACAAACTCTTACTTTATCCAAGCATGCAAAACACCAAGTGCATTTAAATATCCACTTCTAGCTTTGTCAAACCATGTGCGTAATAATTGCTCTGACAATCTGGGCTTGAATTGACTAATTTTTGCCTTCACTCAACCACAGTGTGATTGAATGGAATTTTTACATTGAAATCAGAAAAAAAAAATGTTTTCTATAATTGATGCTTTATTCTACAGTTTTCCCCTTTAACTGGATCTATCCTTTACAATATGTATACCATCATCACCAACAGGTACGCACATCCTCCATCATCATTCAAAACTGTTGCTTCTGATTAACAGAACACATACGAGCTGGTTCTCTTTTATACCCACTTACCCCATCATGCACCACCTCCACCTCAAACACATGTCAAGTTTTCTTAAGGTTTCTGTATGAGTCTATGTTTCTGGTCCCCATCTTGTTTTGTTTTGCACAGAAAAAAAAAGTGTTGGGGTTTTTCGCTCCTACCTCTCTAAACCTAAGTAAACAGGCTGGCTTCCAAACCATACAGAGTCGCGCTGAAGAGGCGCATCAGACGGGGCCTGGGGGTTATGCTTTCTCAGCAGTGGATGAGTGATTTGAGGGGAACGAGCGGTTTGTGTGCAATTTACATACACGGGACTTGAGTCATCCTGGGGTCATTTGTGGGCTGCAGGCGCCCATTCCTTAGACTTTTTACAGACAGTTAAATCTGTGTTTGATGTCACCTCATCCCCATGTGTCCTCTGATTCATTTTCTATTCAAATCTCGCTTTTCAAGAGTGAAATTATATAATTATGTTTGCATTTGTGAGGGAAGAGTGGGAAACAGAAAAAAAAAAAACTGCAGAAGGGGAGACAATAGACGGAAAACAAGGCAAACAATCCATTTCCATTGCATACTGCGTGCCCTTGGAGCACAGATCTCAAATTGGGTTGATGATACCCTTAACCACCTCCCTCATCTCTGTGTTGCCTGTTAGCATAATGTTGCTGAACTGGAAAACAACGCAAGTCCTCCATCTGGATGCAGTTTATATCTCGTGCCAGTTTGAGTGGGAGTGATACAGAGACCTCCAAGGCGTTTAAAACAACAGCAGTTCACAGTCGAGATGACTGCTTGCATATTTCCAGCTACTGTAGCAATAAACACACTCACACAGAGACACATGTTCACGCTCAGAGGAGCCCATGTATTTAACAGTTTCACTGATATAAATCGGATATCTGGCGACTGATTACTTTCACAGTCGTGGTCGGGCAGAAAGGTATTGAAGAGAAGTTAAAGTTCTGACTTGTGTGGCGAAAAAGAGAAAAATAGTACAGCATGTATTGGGCCCATGGCAAGTGCAGCGCTGGAATGTCCAGGGGTGTTTTTAATGGAGTTTGTCTCTCCACACCTGTGGAACTAATAGCGAGCCACTGAAGTCAGATGTCCTATGAAAATATTTTGTGGAATGATAGAGGGGGAGAAGGGGGGGCACGGATCAGTTCGAAGGTTCATACCTAAAGACAGGCGTGTAGCTTGGCGAACGCCTAGGATTTCCATTAAACTGCAGGTTTGAGGAACAAGATAATTGCTTTTGCAGAGACTCCAGCCTGAACTCTCTATCCCTGGTTCTCATAGTCGGACTCTGGCCCATGTGCTGCAAAAATCTTTTCGAAAAAAGCACAGTATCAATGCATGCTGCTGCTGTTTTCAAATTAATAGAGGAATGTCAATTTGGTATAGATGGTGTTGGTGGAAACCATTTTATCCCTTGGAAAAATTTTACATTTTCTAAAAAAAACATATGCATCTTTTACATGAAATTGAATCACTTTGTCGATTCAACTTGTGCTCCCAAGTTGCATGACACAATTTCATAGCCAATTAAATAATAGTGAGATGCTGTCAAGTGGAAAAAACACAGTTTTCTTTCTGTCTTTTTTGTGTTTCTTTTTTGTGTTTGTTTTGTTTTGAGCTGACAACTGTGATATGCCTTTAAAGGTTTTATGAGGTCAGTGAGGATTAGAAGCCAAAATGCGGTATGGAAGTGGTCCTGGTAGCATTAGAGGTTTGTTTGAGGCTTTCCACTGATGCAATCACTCGGCTTGTTGCTGCCTTTTTCACTCTTTGAAGTCAGTGATGGCGAAAGTTATCGGAAATGATCTTTAAGAGTGTCTCTTGCAATTTGGGAGTGATTTATAATGATAAGCTTGGGATGGGGTCTTTTTTGCTGAAAAGTAGACATGTTAGTTATTTGGCTAGAAAGTATTTGCCAATGGCTTTCTGTTACCATTACAGTTCTATTAATTTTTACTTAATCATGTGCCACTTAATTAAAGCCTGTGCATGAGGAAGTCTATATTTTTAGAATGATTCCCACTTGGATTTAGAGATGGCTATGTTGGTAAGGCAGATCTTTTCATCTTCATGTTGGACAAGCAGATAATTTAGCCTCCCAAACAAGGAGACCTGGTAAACTTGGGAAAATCCTAGTTCTAGGAGTAAATCCCGGTTCTAGTACAACATGACTTGGGGTGCATCTGAGATTAAAGAAGGTGCAGCTACAGTAACCAGCAACATAAATAAAAAAAATAGCGTAGGTGTTATAGGTCCCACATGTGACAGGTCACCTGCACCTGTCATGACCATCAGATCATGGATGTAATAAACACGATCTGAGTCACTGTTGTCATTTCAAAGTAATTACATTATTGTAAGAAAAACAAATCTATGGTTATTTTGTTGCGTCCATTCAATTGAGGTTGCAGAAATTTAAAATGTGGGTGCAATGCACCCTTTGCAACCTCGTAGAACCGGGCCTGCTTATAGGCCGTATGTGGACTAGACATTGAAGAAGTGGCCTGATACCCATTTGTTTCCACATCAGGATGGGGTCATTTGATTTATCCTAATTAAACCATAATCGAGTCAAAGTTTTAATACTGAAATTACTTTGTTTCATGACTTTGTACCTGCAAAGTCTTTCACTTCTTCAGCCTCAGCTCTTCTTTCTGTTGAGTGCTTATAGCATTATATACTAAGATAATGTGCAAGGTAAAGGTCAGACCCACTAAATGTAGACAGAAAGCATTTAAGCATGATGACATTCATTTGTCTCACAGCACCAATGCTCTACCTATACAGACTCAAAGAGCCATATGATTCATGGTTAACTTAAAGGGCTATTCAAGGACAAGTATAAGCCACATTGTTCAGTGTTATTCTTTCAACAAGTAATTTTGTTAGTCAGTAAGTAAATTAGCTTTTTGTAGATTTAAATAGATTTTTTTTGCATTCACTGGCCCTGGCAGAACAAAAAAAAGAGAAAATCTTAAAATATGCTTGCTTTAATAAGCATAAAGACATCAACAGATTTGTTTGCCATAATGAAAAACCATTTGGCCATGTTTGTGTATCTACTGCTGGGTGTCTGCTGTAAGAAGTGGTGGTGGTATGTTAATTAGCAAGTTTTTAGAATTCCTTTCCTTGATTAGGGTTAGGCCACTAAAAACATACCATAAATGCCTGACTCAGGAGCCACATTGACGAAGTCAGAAAGTAATCAACCAACAAGTAGACCCACATGTCCCACAAACCAAAATTGTCCCTTTCTTCCCTTAAAACAAACAAAAAAAACATTTGAGAATAGGGATAGTGGTTATGAGTTATTAAGAGATTAAAAGCATTACATGTAGTGCAACTGCAATTATTAGTTCTGATGGGGGGGGGTTGTGTTTCAGTGAAATCTGTTGTCTCACAACCAGAAGGTCGAGGTTCGATGCCCAGCTCCTGCAGCCACATGTCGATGTCTCCTTGGGCAAGACACTTAACTCCAAGTTCCAATGCAGGGGATTTTGGCTCATTTTTTTTTCATTTTTTGGGGGCGCTACCCACACGTTTAGCAGTGTCATTCCATGAATACACGATCCTTACAAGTTATACCTCGTTGTAAAGGTGACTAATCAGGCTTTCCAACGATATAAAATACAACACGTATTAGTATTATTTAAGGGGGGAAATAATTGACCAAAATAGTGTTTCCAAACCTTTTTTGAGGAGTTTATATATCAGCAGTACTCTAAAGACAGTTTAATAAGATTTAAGGCCTTTGGAGTAACTTTCTGTTATCACAGCAGGTGATCAACATGCTTTTTGATGATTACGCATATCACAGTAATCATCATAAACTATGCATGCAGTACAGCATAGGCAGCAAGCAGTTGCAGATAATGTCCAAAGTATGAGAATCTTCAGTTTTAACTAGAGACATCACATCGACTGGATTTCTCTCTCTTTCTCTGGCTAAATGAGATGGCAAAAAAATATACAGATTAACAAAAGGTTGGAAACTAGACTAATCCGTGAGTATACCTAGGCGGCCCATCCGAGTATCATCTATGTGTGGGAAACCCTTTAATTGATTGATGCGACTTGCAATGAACAATTTCTGCGAACAATGTTTTCCTTTTTATATACATGTTTTTTCAAGTAGAACTTAAAGAGCCACAAATAGTCACAACAGAGTGACTGGCTTGAGTATTGCATGTCTCGTCTACATAATATTTTTAAGTGACAGAAATCCTCAAATCATATGATGATGATGATCACTCAAGGCCACAAAAGGCAAACTCAATGACAAGCAATAAAGTAAATCAAAAGTCCGTGGAAATAACCACACTGGAAATAACGTAACCATTTTTTTTATTATTGTGAGCGCACGACGCATCGTTTAGCCTAGCTTCCTCATGGTTCGCCTCAGGTAAAAAATAATTAAGTTATTCACAGTGTGCCACGGACTTCTGATTTATTTTTCGTGGTATGTTCCTGCAACCGTGCGGTCCTGAGAACGTGTTACGGCTGTGCACGTGGTACCCTGTTGGCCATTAAGAGAATCAATAAAGGTTTAGTGATTTCCTTTTTACTTGTAATGCCAAAAACATTTTAACACAATGTAATGATAGTATCAGTTTCCCAACACTAATGCAAAGCTTCTATATAGTTTGTAATACTGACTTGTCCTAATTTAAATACCACTCTCTTGTGGTAAAGAACCTGCAGAGACTGGGTGACAAGGGTAAGAAACATAATCCTTGAATGCAAGTGATTTTGGATTTGACACTCTGACCTCTCCAACTGCTTAGTAATTGGTAAAACTTTCCTTGTCACAGTGCATGCTCAGTTGAAAGAGGTGATGGTCTGGTGGTATTTGACTGACAGGTGCTAAGCGGGTGGGCAGATGATGTTAAGATATGTGACAGACTGGAGGGCAGACTGGAGGTTCAAAGCCAATCTTAGCCTTTACTGACTTTAACTGTGCTAAAAGTTCACATTTCACCCAGATAGACTTTCCTCCAGGAGAGGTTAAAAAAGAGGTGTTTATTAAGTGATTATTTATCAACAAGGCAACTGACATAGTGCCTTCAAGACGTGTTGAGTAAGTCGGCTTTGATGAGAGGAAACAAGAGCCCTCCCTCATTTCCTGCCCATCTTCTGTCAATAGAACGGAGTTAACAGTGGGCAGACAGAGGGCAAATAACTCCCTGGATCTAAGCCATCTATCCTAAGCTGTGGCAAAGTGCTGAGCTGCCCCATACCTCACAACTCTTCTCTCCCCAGACTTTAATCTTCATCTAACTTTGATATCAAAGACAGAATCACTAATGTGGGAGGAATAGAATAAAGGAGAGTGTGAGAGGTATAAAAAAAAAAATCTGGGGGGAGTAATGAGGGAATAATCTGTGAATATGGTTTCCAAAGCTGTGCTGTTTTTTTTCCAAAGAGAGAGTGGAGATCAAAAGATGTGGTGCGTTTCATGTTCTCAGACCACAATGAATGCAGGAGCTGAGGTTTCCTATGGCGGCCTGCTCTGTGTCTTCCCGAAGAACTCAAGCAGCTTTTCCATTTCTCTCTACTGTCTCTCCCCCATTCTTGCAATTAATCTGCTCTGTCATTTGTTGGAAGTAAGTCTGGACTTTGCTTTGAGTTCCCTAATAAGTCTGCAGATGATATCTTTTGCTCTGACAGTTAAAATGGCCCTCTGTTAAACCTGTCTGCCATGTGGATCCATACTACCGTTCTACTTTCAATGAAATGACTCGAAAAAGCATCACATAATTCACAGACAAACTTTCTCAGTCACATTCTGTTGCCATGAAAGTATCAGGGGCCGTATTCACATAGCTCCTTAACACACTTGGAGTTGCTCCTAGTGACAAAATTCCAAGAACATTCTTAGAATCAGGACATTTTCTAAGAATTTCCCCTTAAAGTTAAGACTAGATCGTGGTAAAGATGAAAGTCATTCACAAAGTGTCTTAGCCCTTAAGAGAGCTCCTCAAGTGTACAACTGTTAGGAGTAGTGAGGATGACTTTTAACAGTCTTAAGAGTTTCTCAAGCTGGGGAGAAAATGGAGAAAGGTTCTTAAAACACACAAAGAATATTATTTGAATCATGGGCTGAACAGACAAAAATGATCTGTTCAGCCCACACATCAATCCATTTATGACTTTTCTCATTGAAAAGTGGGACATGCATGTTGTGTTTCTCTGCATGTGGTTACCTCCACAGGTGCATATGAAGCAGCTGCTACAGAAGTGGGCATGTGATTTCAAACATCTTGTAGGCTATATACTTATACTATATACTTTTAAAGTACGTCTTACAATTTATCACAATTTCATAGTGTTCATAATTACAGAATGTCTGACTATATTCTATGATTGACTTTTTTTCTTAATTTTGTTGGATTAACCAATCACAGCTTCTGAAAAAAATGTGTCATACCTACCAACAGGATAAACGTTTCTGTCTCTTCCTCGCTCAGAGTTGCTCTGAGTTCCCAAATCACTCCTAAGCTTAAAACGCTTGCTAGGATTTTTTAAGCTAAATGAGGAGCTCTCTGAGAGGATTCTTAGAATATTTAACAGAACATAAAGTCTGCTGTGTGTACAGTTTGATAGACCATGTCAAAGGGTGTACACCAGAGGAAACAACACGTTTCCACATCGATGATCTCACTCAAACACTTTGCACTTGGATTGGAGGCATCTGCCCATGGGGCAAGACCACATGGTCAACCTGGTCTTAGTCACTGTTCCCGTCCCATTTTTTCCGACCACACTTGCACACTCCACTTAGCGCATATTTGCCAACTGACAACTTGTAAACAAACTTGGTGAAAGAGGTCACTCAACACCCACTTCTCTCTCAAATCCCTCTTCATCCCTGCCATTCCTTCTTTTGGCGTGTCGGCCATTTCAGTTTGTTTGGAGTAATAACATAGCTGAGACTCCCACCCTTGGAGAGATTTAGCTCACTGGAAGAAATGAATATGACTTCATGAAGGGTATACCTTTCACTCTGTCCTCTTTTTTAACCTTTAGCAACCCTCTAAGACCATTTAAGTATCATACCACACAGACGTTTCATTGTAAGTAATTCATGTACAGCAGGCAACAAGGAAACATGTTTTGGCCACTTGAGGGCAGTGAATATAATACCACAATAAGCATTTACAATTTTCAAGTAATTTGTCTGGCTGTATGTTAAGATTCAATATGCCTCTTAACCTTTATTATTATTATTATTATTTACATCCAAATGCTACACTGATAACAGGCGAGATGCAAACATAGTAAAATAAGACAAGTTAGACTTTCTATGACATGGCATGTGTAAAGCACTTGTGCCTGCTTAAGCACTGTGTAATTAAAAAAATAAAAGTGCTGTATAAATAAAGGTTGTTATTATTACTGAGATAACCCAGTATTGTCTGTTTGAGGGGAGGAGCTGGTAAGTGTATAGAGTACAGGGTCGCCCTTAAGGGGGGGGGGGGAGGTCAAGAGGGGCTCATGAAGGTTAGCAAAAACATAGTCCATCCTAGATTTAAACAACAACCCCCTAACCCTAAAAAACAACAACTATAAATACTGACCATTTCTAATTAACCCAGAAATAGACATCTGATTTATTGTTGCACGTGCCCTTTGAACTTCACTTGATGTCTGACTGTGTAGGTCATGCCAGAGATGTGCACAAAAGTAAGCATGGAGGCTAAGGCGTTTTACCCAAACAAACTTTCTTCAGTCAGTGCCAAAAGAAGATCGGAGCCAAACAAAGAAGCAAATGTTAGCCAGGAGGCTAGCGCCATTGCTACTGATCCAACACGCATGCATTAAAATTATTAAATGACATCCAAGGGTCTGTTCACTCAGGACCAGCTATTCCCATGGGCAGGCCTGGGACCCCTGCCAGCTAGTATGTCTGAAGTACCTTAGAAAATCAATGTACTGGTAAGGTATCAAATAGGTTGTATACAGGTATCACACAGTAAGCTTTTTAGAAGCTTTTTCTCAAAAATTAGCATCAAGATGTGAGCTGTAAAACCTACAACACTTAGCTCAAATTGCCATAATACTCTGTTGAACTGAAAAAACTCAAGCGTTTGAGTGGTTGAACATTTTCTGTGTAATACAAGTGAATCATTTACACTGTGCATTGAAAATGTTATCTACTATAGATATGAAAGAGTTACTACAGCAGCTTTAATAAGAAAACTCTCAAAGGTTCAACAGAACATCAGCTGCTCGCCCAGATGTTTCAAAGGTCAGGGCCTTTTTTTGAAGAACATGTGCACCTTGTTCTGCCTACAACATCGGTCTCTGTTTCTTTTTAGATTCATTTGCTCTGGATAAACTCTGTCTTTTAAGAGCCTGGCCTCTGCAGCCTCCCTGCGTAGTTTCATCTTCCCCTACCACTTCTCTTGTGTCCAAGGATGTGTCTTATTCTCAAGTCTGTGGTGTAAGTTTTATTCCTCTCTAACTCTCATATTCTTCCCAACCAATCCTCCCGTCCCTATCCAGCTGCCAAGTGGAGACAAAGAAGCTGCTTCAGCCTTCCTTTGGTCTGGTGATTATCTAAGCGAGGGCCCATCAATCTAAACTAACTCCAGACTCTCAAGAATGTCCTCTTCTCCTGGCTGCCAGGTTTTAGATAAACACAAATCTGATTTTGAGAAACCAGCCCTTAATGAACCATTATAGGTGCATGCAAGCTGATGTAGCCTCTTTACACTTATCATAACCTGCCAAATGGTTTCTCCATTATTCTAGATAGACTGATATGATGTGATTAAAGGCACCGAGCAATGGTCCCAGTATTCAAAAAGAGAAAAAATACTTCCTCAGTGTTGGTTTATTTCCACTTAATTTCAACCAATTGCTTCATGATTCTGATGTACAATGAGAAAGTTGTTATTGCGTCTGGCTTTGTGAAGGTTGAATGTACCATATTATTGGCTCTTGGCAGCACTGCAGAAATTCCATGAGGCAGGTGAACAAGGAAATGGAGTTCATTCAACACTACACAATTATCTGAATGTTTGTTGTCATTACTTTCTGCCTTTACTGAGAAACAGCACTCAGACCTGACATTCAGGGGAGCAGACCAGGCACTTTTGAAGCCCACAAACTATAAATGTGTCCTGAGTTTTTTCATTTACAACGATGAAAAATGTGCAAATGATTTCTTTTTACTAAACCATACTTTGTATACCACCTTTCCTACAGCATACAGAGGGATTTAAAAGTCATATCCAGATTCTTGAAGTTTGCATCATTGTTATGCAGCTAGCTTTTGGTCCCCTCTAAACTGTCCCAGACTGACAATGTCGAGCTTCTTTGATCTTCAATGTTCGTCGTCCTTGTCTCATAGGAACTTGAACATTCCATTGTGTGTCTCGGATCACCTCCTGATGACTGGGATGTGGAGATAAGAGAAAAGGAGGAATGAAGAGATCTGGTTTTAATATAAAAACGGAGACCTGATGAAATCAATCACACTAAAGGGAACTGAACAGGGAGTCACCCGGATCGCGATTAGTGTCAGGAGAGTTGATGGGTGTTGACAAGACGGGTGGGAAGGTCATAGGGGGAAGCAGTGTCAGCGAGGGAGAGATAAAGAGAAAAAGGATCTCTTCTTTCCCCTCTGCGTCGTAATTTCTTTGGGGGGGAGGAAATATTAAGTTAACCCCTGTATCTACCACACATGACAGTGACAGCTAGGGAAGAAAGTTGTGGTGGCAAAGTTGAAATTAGCAAGAAGAAAACAGGCCTAAGGCCTGTGTTTGCTGAAGTGAGTTGTATCGCAGCCTTTATTTTTGAAACTGTGAGCCCTTTGGCGGTAGTCTTTATCTTGGCCCCAGCTGTAAACCTGCAACATCTCATTTAGAAACTTTTTGTATCCTTCTGTTCATTATACAAACTGTGACTATTGAAACAAGACGCAGTGCTCTTGGCAAACCAACATGCCATGTGTCTCTTTTTTTCTTCCTCGATATTTAAAAAAAAAACACGCTTGGTCAGCTGCACTGGATCACAAGCAAATTAGCAAACAGTACGCCCAATTTGTCTTATGTCAAAAAGCCGGAAAACCTCAGTTAATTATAAAAGTTAATCCAAATATGATTCAGTTTGATAAATGTTGCTCACATTTTTTATGTTCAACTTTGCATGTAGGCCTGTTTCTAATTGAGTGATCTGTAGAACACGGTGTACTTCCACAAGGAAATGTCTCTGGTATCTACTCATGGTGTTTTAGTGTGTTATAATATAAGACAGTGACCCTAAGAGCCTTTCTTTGTATGTATTGATATTTTTTATATCCATTAATAATAACGAATAGATACATACTATCTAATATGGCCATATAATTTTATGGCCATAGCATTTGTTTTGTAAAAGGATAGGTCTGGTAAAATGTTGTATTTATAGTCAATGAAAAACCAAAACCAACCATGAATTCATCCATTCACTAATAACTATGTTTATGTATTTAAAGACTGAAAAAAAGCATAATCCCCATCCAATGCTCAGTTTACTCTTTAGAAGCCTGAGATGAACAGATATATTGGGGAAAGGAAAATTTGTCATTTTGGATCTGCAAGAGGTTTTATCAACGAGCAAAAAAACAAACAAATTGTTTCCCTGAAGTTACAACCAATCAGAACAATCAAATGTACTTAAGATATTGACAGCTATGTCATGACATATATAAATAGCCAACACTTAGCATTTGTACATAACTGAAACCTTGGTTTGCTAAATACTGATGCAAATATCGATTCTGATCAGGGTTTGGGTCCCCCTTTAGGTTAAGTGGGAATTCAAGAGGATATTACAGTTTAAAAAACAACATCAAACTTTTGGTTGCAGAATGTGTTGAAAACACATGATTATCTTTATATTAATTGAATATCAGCAGTATGGTTGGACATTTTACTTGAAGTTTTTGTATTTTTAACAATAAAATGTAAAATTGCTTCTTGTATTTTCAAGAACAGTAGAGTACTGGTCAACAAGAACTTGAGACTTTATCTTTGTAACTCACAAAGTAAGTCAGACTTCCAGTAAAATATCATAGTGTGAAACAGATCATTGGCTTGATTTCAGCTTGTCATCCTCTCCTCCCTGAGTGTCTGACACTACCCAGAGCTACTGTCTAGTCTGACCTGTGCTGCTCTCTGGTGGCTCTTTTAGCCTCCATAAGGCCCGGCATGGACTCACTGAACAATACTTGGACGGGATGTATCTGTTGGTTTTCTTACACCACATGTCAGCAGTGAAATTGCTTATTTTATGCCTTACCTTCTCACGCTGCATTATTGTTACAACAACTTTGCTGGAACCTCTACTGTCATGAAGAATTATTACACAATATGGCACCTATTTTTAAAACGTGTTTATTATGTTCTCTCACTCTTTATTTAATGTATTGATTCTAGACTCTTTTCGGTTTTTGTTCTTGAATTTTGCTGCATCACATCATCATTGTTTTTTCAAATTATCATATTATTCATAATTAATTCTTAATTCAAAAAAGAAATAATTTGGTACAAATGCATGCCAGACGCGCCCACACACACACACACACACACACACACACACACACACACACACACACACAGCCATGTTTATACAGCCCAGCGGTGGATTTTGGGAGGTGTCAGGCCAGAACTGGCAGGGTCCTCTTACACAGCCAGCAGCTCTTAGCCAGCGACTAATAAAGACTTGCATTGATCCTGATGGGTGGGGTGGGCTTCAGTGAGGACCACAGTCAGAGGGGCTATGACTGTACGCTGGTGGTCTGGTTAATATGCATGAATGATCATGTGTGTGTGTGTGTATATGAGGTGCTTTGTGGGCTGTTTTCAGCTGGCTGGAGAATGAAACACCCAGTTGGGGTTCAGTGGAGTTTTAAGTGAGTGATCAATCAAACAGAGTCCAGTGAACAATTAATGGTTCACAACTGTGAATCAAACCAACCAATGCAATGTCTTAGTGTGAGGTGGAAGTAGTTTATAAGGTATTTCTGAGCAGAGAGGCTGTCTGTGTGACCTGATATCCTCATCTATGCTTGCGGTTATTTAAAGATTCCAAAGTGCAAAAACACTGAAGTAACACCTACACACTATTAGAACGACAGCAACATAATTGGCGTATCAAAGGGCTCAAACCTCATCCGACCTCCTTATACTATGATAGCTCCATGTCTCATTGTCTAGGTCCTCGGGAAGCAACTGTTCACTTTCTGGCTCATTTCCTCATAGTGGCTTTATTTTAAAGCCCACAATGCATTGAGTTAGTCCCTTTTATTGTAGACTGTCAAGAGGAGCTTGTATCGTCTTGAAATAAGCTTCAGGATTTTATTCCAGCTGGTTCTTTGTGTGATTTCCTGAGCATTTCCCTTAAGTTTATTACATTCCTCTGGTTACAAGTGAGACTATAGTGAGACTGAAGACTCATTCATCTATCCTCTCAAGGGATTGTTGCTGCAGCCTTAAAGCTAACAGTTTATGGTGGATAATGCTAACTTGACTATGTTTGTGTTGCTGCCTTTAATGAACGGTTTTCTGACTTTGTGAGGATGCTACTGGTTACAAGTATGGTTGCAAGTGCTTTCACACTTTATAACCTTAATAACCCCCCAAGTTTTACCTGTGAGCTGTGTGGTATTGTGTTTCTGTCGAACGACACATGGCATTGCTATAAAGGCAAATATTCCGCTACTTCTGCATTGTTTTTTGTAAGACCAAAGAGACCAGCCCCCTCCCATCCGACAGAGATATTCTCTCGCTGTGAGGTGCATATGTGAACATCCAGATCAGGAGGATTTCAGGAGCAGTACTTCTGAAATCATTTAGACATTTTCAGGAGTGCACATATGTAAACGGTTCTGGTAGGTTACAAAATAAAACACATACTCCCTCACCTTAAGAGATGTTAAACCAAAAGATTGCTGGAATAACGTGTTGCATTATGTCAAAATCTCTCAACTAGAATTTTTGTTTTACTGTTTAGGCCAATGTCTCCTTTTATACTCTATGTAGAAATTTTTATACAGAGCGTATTTCTTGTGTGTTTTAAAAGTAGGTTTTTGTTCCAAGTTGCTGCTGTTTTATCTTTAATATTGCTGCTCTACATTTTTTTTGTGATAAAGCTCACTCTCAAATTTCAATGTACCTGTAGTGTTCTGTTCAAATGGCAATAAACATCTAGTCTGTTCTATTCTTTTCTGTTTCACTTGCTCACAGTCTTCTAAAGATGTTTATTTTGGAGGAATGAAATCAAGAAAAATTGGGAAAAAAAATATGAATATTCATATTCTGTTGATGATGCGTACACACGGCCAAAAAAATGCCGCAGAGATAAGAAAGAACTTTGGAGAACTTAGTACTCCTCCAACATTTTGGTTCTGAGCTTTCTGAGCCACAAAATTCATCAGTTTGGATCCAGCAGTAATCACATATCTGATACATTGTATTCACAACATGCTGTCTCATTATTTCATAAGGGAAAATGGCTTCAAACCTTTGTATAGTGGAATTTCTTTCTTCCTGGTCTATTGATTGCTTTTCTGGGTTTCTGCCCTGCTGCCTGTGCCAGAGGAGCCCATTCAGATGGAGCCCAGTCAGTCTGTAGTCCAGTAGCCTCCAGCACGGAGGCATTTCAGCTCCTTCAGGGGGATTTGACCAAGATTTCCTGCCCCTTATTAAATTATAATCTCCCTTCTACCTCTCTTTCTTGTTCCCCTTTTTTCTCCATTTTGGACAGAGAAAATAGGCCTCCCTGTCTGTTTTCCTGCCAACTGATGTGTGTGTTTGTGTGTGTGTGCAACATGTGCATGTGTGAAGCGGTTTTGGGCTGCCAGGGGAAGAAGTGTGTACTATGATTGGCGGGGCACGCATCTGAAGTGGGTCAACTGGGAGATCAAGAGCTAAAGCTTTTACTTTCTGCTCCCTTTCATTTTTCTCCTCCATGTCCCTGTTTTTTTTCTCTCCTTGCCTGTCGTTATGACTTCGTGTCTCCTTCATGGTTTCTTTCTCCTCTCTTCTGCTGCTTCAATTACGTTTATAAAGGCGCTTTCCACTTCCTCTTGTTTTTGTCCCTCGACACAAGTTTCCATCTCACCGCCAGTGGTAGCCTTTTGACAATGTGATCTGTATCTTTTTTTTTTTTTTTATGTGTCAAACTGTGGAATCCTTTGATAGAAACAGACTACGAGAGGACTTTTCTGGGCTTTTCCCTCCTGGCAGCGAGCCCCGGCTACGTGCTGCTCGGGATTTTTTCCAGTCCTGACAAAAAAGAATGGAACAATTGATGGTGTGCAATTGTTCCGGGTTTAGTCGTCTTATTTCTGCGCACCAGAGCATTTCTCACCTTCAGGGCAATGAATCGCACACAGATCCGTGCACATAATCTCCACATGGGCTTTATTCCTCGCAACACCCAGCTTTGCCTTTGGACGACCTGACACCATGAATATTTTGACACCCAGTCAGGAAATAATGAAGCTCGGTTGCAAAAAAAAAAAAAAAAAAAAAAAAGTTATAAGGGAAAATTTGATTTCATTCTTGCTGTGGCTTGTTTTGAGACCTTTTTCTTTGTCTCAATTCTTGGCCAGTGTTCTGTGTTTTGCCCGGCATGTTTGTCTTCTGCACATTTCAGAGAGTTCATTCTGGCAGATGCAAAGCCACCCACTCAGTGTAGTGAACAAGGTAACAGTTACTTGGAGACATGGCACAGGAACACACAACAAAACAGAGACAAAGTCCAACTCAGTACTTTAAAGCCCAAAGGAGTCCTACATCCAGTCCCTGATCCTGTACAGTATCCAGCTACTGAACTAAATACATCAGGCCTGTGAAGCTTTGGATATCTCTAGATGCCAAAATGGGACTCTAAAACAAATTTTTTTTTTAAAGATTAGTCATTACCAAACAACCTACATTTGTTGAATGGTCACAGATGAAATCCCAGGTGACCAGGTCCCCTGTGTCAGAGACAATATGCATTTTAATAGCATCATTCTCCACTACTGCAATTCTTCTGAAATCTACCTCCAGTATTTATTGGACATTGCAGCATCAACGACAAGGACTAAATGCTGACTTTTCTTTGACTTGGTCATACATTATATGGCCAATATGTGCAAATTAGGGGCCCTTTTCTTGGGTTCTCAATGTAAAAAATTAGGAAGTCAAACAGCAATGGAGTTGTTTGTACTTGTATTTCCTAATGTTTTGTTTTAAACATTGCTAACTTATCTGGCTCAAATGGTATTCAATGTGGTGGAATGGAAAATGAAGAGTCAGTACCACTCTGTGCCTTTCTCACATTTTTGCCTTTCTGTACATTTACTTTTAATGTTAACTGAGAATAACAGAGACTGGATATGAGGCCTCTGCAGGTACAAGTGGACTTTTGGGAGGGGGGGGGGGGGGGTGGGGTGTCTTGCTTGATCAGGCCTTGGCAACACACAGTAAAAGTATTCACACCAGTAATGAGCACTGCAGAGAGCAGGAGGCTTAAGACGGATAACATGAAATGAACAGAAACGAGGAGAGAAAAGTACTGAGGCTGCTAATCTTGTTCTGGAGGCATGAACAGACACAACTCTCGCTCCGATTTACAGAAATCCAATTCATGAATGTCCTCAAAGTTTTCCTTCTGAGGTAAAATCATCTCCACAGGGTTCTCTGACGTACACTTCCCTATATGTGTCTCTATTTAAAAATATAAATATTCAATCTTTTACAGATATCTAATTTTTCACAATGAGGAAATGATTAAAAGCCAGTAGTGTCAGTTAGTGCAAACTTTGCTGTCACCTCTCAGTGACTCATGTCATCTTTTTTTTTGCACTGGAAAGGTGGAAGCAGATTGCGCTCTGAGATCTTTTGTTCTCTCTATTACCTAATCAGACGCTCATATTAAGTTCAGGTACACGGGCGGGTCAGCAGGAAAGCTATAGCTGTGTCTGTCTGCACACAGACTCTCTCGCTTCTCCCCTCTTACTGCATCTGCTTCCTTGACAAGTCCAGGGTAAGTCTGGATGCATTGCAGACTTTCAGACATTTGCTATATCCTGACTTTAAATTGCTTCACAGAAAGTTGAGGTGATAGAGCATGAATCAGTTATTTATTGTAATTATTAACTTTCCCCACGACTTGAAATTGTTCCTGCCGGAGGGGAAAGAGGAAGCAGAGGTCTCGTTTTACAACTCACATGCAACTGTACATGTGTGAGGTCCTGCAGGTTAATAACCCCGAGACTAATTTGCCTTCCCTTTTACAGCAACACACGCACCCAACCCCAAACGCACATTTAATGCACAATACACCCCCTACCAGTTTTATGATTAGCACGTCTGCTTCTGCACTCAAATAAGTACCCTGGGGTTTTAAACGTGTTCCTTTGAATGAAGTCATCAAGAAATGAAAACCCTCCGTCTGACCTTTTCTTTTCACTCCCCATGTTTTCTTCACTACCCGCCCCCCACCTCCCAACTTAACACCTCACACCCTCCGTTTCCTTTTTACACACACTCGTTCCCTCTTAAACCTCTCCATCAGCATAAACTCACCCCTCTCTGACCGTCTCTCAGCCCTTTACTCACCCGCTCCAACCTTCAGGGATGTCAGATAAACACAGCCCCTTCTCCACAGGTACCGTTTCCTGACTTGATGAGGCTCTCCTCTTGTACTTCATCCTCTCCTCTCTGTTTTAGGAGTTTTTTCTTCTTTCCCCTGAAGGAAAGAGAGGCCTTGCTCAAACTTGTCTTGACTTCACTCTTAATACATTTTACTTTCATCTTGTATTTTGCTTTTTGTGAGAAAGATTCCGGCTGATACGCTTTAAAGCCAAGGATGTATCAGTCACTGAAGACCATAAACATGACAAATGATATGGATACAGACAAGTCTGACAGGCACATAAATATGTGCATGCACCTGTGTAAAGTCAAAGAGTGCATTGTGTCATACGCAATGCAGATATCTGTATGTCATCATTTTAGCCACCCAGAAAGTTGAAATGTGATGGTATCTGTGCAGAGTGGATTCCTAACAGCGGCTGCAAAAAGGAACTCAGGTTAACTGAGCAGCATGCAGATCAGTAAAAATAAATAAATAAGAAATACACTAACTTGGAAGAAAGTGTGGAGACAACCAATGCTCCACTCTTTTGTGTCACATTGGCAGCTTAAATGACTTCTGGACTTCTAAAAAAAAAATGTATCCATGAGATAAAGGAACCAGGCTCTTGAGATGCGCTTATAGTTTACATAATACAGAACACACGTTCTCTCAAGACACTTAAAGGCGAAAGACTTTACTCATTGCTATATAATCTACAAAGACCCGACATTAAAACACCATTAGCACAGCGCTAGGCAACATTAACCAAAGTTACAGTGGCTAAAAAAAAACATCCTTTTAAGAGGCAGAAATCTTGGACAAAACAAGAACGGCCAGATAACAAAGATCAACTGAGAATCTAATATAAGGAAACACAACAGACTCAGACTGAGTGGCACAGCAGTCCCAACGGTCCCAACTCCTCAAGCCTCTCCTCCTTCTTCTACAGTTTGGTCTCATTTAGCAGTGTTACTGCCCTCCACAGGTAGTCAGGAACTACGTCATTGTACAAAACATTACTTTAAATTACTGAATACAATTTTGTGGCATGTAGACAATGAATAATTACTTTTGCAAGCCTCTCCTCCTGAAGCCAGCAATAAGCTTTGAAGCACTGAGACCAGGTGCACCTCGTTGGGCAATCATTAGCAGCACCTGCTGGAGACAACAGCAGGGGAGACGGGACAAACCGCACATGAAACAACATACAGCTGTAACCTAACATTAATCCATCATGAGAACGTCCTTTTAAGAGGCAGAAATATTGAAGACCAGATGAACAGCCATCTGCAGACACTGTGTTGGTCTTGGAAGGTGGGACAGAGGGCGATACAGAAAGAAGAATATAGGGAAAAAACAGAGCAACAACAAATAAGATAGATTTATAGCTGCAATGTAATTATGGTAAAAGCAAAAATGATAATATGACGCTGACATTTAGCAAGAGATCGTTGTTTGGATGAAACAAATTTGGTCCAAAGTATCATAAAATGTAATGGTTTGAGCAAGAAATCTATGAAAAGTGTCAGACAATGAGCATCTGATGTGAAAATTCTTGACTTTTTTCAAATTAAGAAAACATGCAGCTGTTTATAAGTAAGCTTCTTAACTCAAAGGTTTTGCTAATGCGGGAAACAACTGAATCATGAAGAAGATGAGCAGTAACTAAAGTGTTCAGATTCACTGTCATTGGAACTCACTTTTTTGCTACCCTGCATGCAACATGCTAATTAAATATTTCTTTATAAAGTATGGTCTGTCTAATCCTTTTTGCACATCACATCACTTTGCTATTTGATGCCCTTATTGGTGCATTTTCTTTTTATAGATTAGATGTAGATAGATGTTTCCCCAATGTTTTGAATAAGCACGCTGAAGAGAGACAGGAGGTATTGTGAGGAGAGAGTGAGCAACGGGCAGAGGTCGCATTCGAACCCACGGCCGCTGCGACGAAAACTATAGCCTCATGGGGCGCGACATAACTGCTCGGCCCCTATTGGTGCATTTTTTTAAACTGTTTATAATATTTAAATAGTTTTGATGTCACATCAGTATAATAACAATAAAGCTTTGTAATCTGTAATTCATCAGGAAGGGCCAAAAACAACCCCTGACTAGAGGAGTAGAGGATACTTTGGAGTCCATTTGACTGAATAAAAGATGGAAAATGTGATGTGTTTATCGAGTGAGCATATAGTTTATTTGTATGTGAGTAATGCGTGTATGTATTGGGCATGTTACAGTAGCAATGTAAACAGTAATATATCATGTCTTGATGTAAAAAATAACTATTTACTGTATTTTGAATGGTTGCCAATGATTCAATGGAAACACCTATAAGTGATCAAAAGGGAGCCTTTATTGTGGCGGGGCAGAGGGGACTTTTCTTTTTCCTGAGAATCAACCAAACAAAACCTTCACTTTCCAACTGGTTGCAACTGTAGTAACAGATGTTAATGTCTCGTGGTGTGTGCATTAGCTCTGTGGCTACTCTTATAAACACACATGGACACGTTATGTGAACGGCCATACTGTTTCCCAACTGCTTATTGATATAGTGTTGAGTAATACAGGGTGCGTTCAAAGCCACCAAAAACTGTGACCACTACTCAAATATTACGCAGTGAGCTGACACCGGAAAGGCGTAATGGGCCAAATGCCACTCAGGCTGAAGGAGGAATTACCTCATTCAACACAAGGTACTTCTCTAAATAGAACCCAACACGCTCAATTTCCTCTGTCCCTCTCACACACACATACACACACACACACACACACACACACACAGCATCAGACTCAGTAAGAGCTGTGTAACTCTGGCCGACAGCAGGTTGTGTAACTGCTTTGCTCACTCTCTCCCACCTCTCTCTGTCCTTCAATCTCACCTGAAGGTATACAACAAGGCGTACACACAATAGTCAATGGAGCTCTGTGTTGTCTGCTAGCAATGTTTGGGCCTGTTTGTGTCAGATTTTCCAAATGTGTGCAGGTGCATGTCTTTTTTTCTTTGACAGCAAATCTGTAAAATCCGATCATACTTGTATGTCTAGACTGCAGATTTAATAGGAAACCACAGATGTATAAATTGAGCTTATTCTAAGTGTGTTTTTTCTTCCCCCCTCGAGTGTTGGAAGTTAATTTTGGCTGTAAAAAAAGAACGCTTCCAACATTTGCTTTATTAAGGGATGATGTTTGTGGTTGAATAGCAGCGGGCCACCCATGTGGCTTGATGGTAAAAGTCAGGAATGGTTATGGCAGTAGTTGTGGCTCAGGTTCTGTGAGAATTGGATGAATCAGCTAAAATATGTGGTTGGTTTTTAAGAGCTAGACTTGTGGCTGTAACCAAACCATCTAACCATCACGGACCTCAGTTGTTGGTGAACCATTTGGTGTTTGTTTTTTTAAAAGCTGGCATTATGTGGTACATGATGTTTGGGTGATGATTCCTCCACTCGGGGAGCAGCTCAAATGTTCACCACAAAAACAAACGTCCCCTCTTCCCTCCGTGACACCAAATCCTCACCCTTGGTGTACCTATAATCCCTCTGTGGCATTGTGGTTCAGGAAATGCCTCGCAGTCTGGATTCACACACATACTACTTAAGGAAAGTGGAGGCAGAGCACCTTCAACCTCACCTCCCCGATGCTGTTGATTTCATTAGTGGGTAAACGGAGCAGTTAGGGAAATGAGTGCTTGGCTTGCACTGAGCTGTGGTGTCTGTGTCTCATCTGCCTTGTCTGAGGAGGCCACTTGAGATGATGCTGAGTTTGGATTCGATAGCTGTTGAGTCTGCTCTTTGTTTGCCCAAAGCTTTCGCAGATGAGCATTTCAGCTCTGCAGAAATGGTATCCAACACATGTTGGAGAAAGACTGCAAGTTTCAGGTTTGGTTTGTGTCTTTGACTTGGATTTCCATCTGGTTTGGAGAAAGGTGGGGTAAAGTGGCATTTCAGTTTCAGTTCATCAGGTGCACTTGCCAACATGTGTCTATGTGTTTCATTTGGACCTGGATGGATTTCCGGATGGGGCGAACAAAGCACAAGCCAAGGGCAGCAGTGGCATTTCTGTCCTGAAGTTCCCACAGATGTCTTGATTGTTCTTTTCTTATATGTTGATATCAATTCTCATTTAACTAAACCATTTGTTTTGGCTATTGTCTGATATGTGTATGCTGAAATAAAGTGTCAAATCAGGGAGACAGAAGAGAAGCCCTGCTTAGGAAAACAGAGACGGACTGGAATTGATGATTTCATATCATCTTTTTGATGCGCGCTGAGGTCTTTGTAGTATATGTGTAAAAAAGTATCTCTTTGGGTTAACCCTAACCCCTAAATGCTTTTCCCCCCAAAAAATTGCTTTAGTACTGTTTTCTGACCCAGGACCAGCGGAAACTCAGACTGCTATACAGACTCGTACACATTCTGTGCTGTCTCTTCAGTCGATTCGATGTTCTCGTAACTCGCACTTTGACTGCAAATCTGCTGTGGTAGAAAGCCTCTCTTTATCTGTCTGAACAAAATAAGTTCTGGTGGAGTCAGAATGAATAGTTGTACCTTAGAGTTTAGCACATTCCCAAATTCCCAAAAGAGATCCAAAATGTCTACAAATAGAAAAAAAAAAGTCACAAAATGACTACAAAGATACACTGATGAACAACAAATACAAAGAGACACATAAAGATAACAACAAAAAACAAAAAATCTATAAAGAAAGCTAAACAGGGATGTTCTTTGAGTCTGGTTGTTTTGCTCCTTTTTTTTTTTTAGGAAGGGTGGGGGTTCTTTTTACATGTCTGTGCCCAGAGGCCCTTTTTTTCATAATCTGTACATGGATGTTGTCATCAGACATAGCGCTCAGTTATTTGACAGCCCTTTGGAAGCTGGAACAGTGAAGTGATCACAATGAGTAATGATGGCGCTGCCCTTTTCCAAACCGAGGGTCCGACTGTCCCTTATTTCCTCATTAATGCCTCTTTTCTGTTCTGCCTTTGCGTTCTTTGTGTATTTCTGGATCTAATACTGTAATGTGTGTAGTTAATTCAGCTAAATCTGTTTTATATAAAATGTCACTCAGCCTGCCAGGCAAGGCTCCTTCGCTGTAACTTTGGATGCCTCTGGTGTTTAAAGACTGAGGGAGGCTTTGATTCACTACTCGCCAGTCCTTTCATGATGGCTTGTTTTATAAGGACTCCTTTTATGAGAAAATGAGGAGTTGAGGAGTTTGAGTATTTTCAAAATGCCCCTGCGTAACCACTTATCAGAAGAATGTCGCATTCCCATGCAAGTGGAGAGTACGTGTTTTGTTACGTGGGTGTTCTTGTGTTTTTGAGAGCGTGCGCTAATCTCGGTCCAGCAGTGGCTCGTGGTGGCCAGCCAGCGAGGATTGCGTGAGATTTTTTCGCAAAGTCTGCTGAGCTTTTCAACAAAAAACACTTGATAAACAGATTGTTGAGGTCTCTGAAACCACTGTCTGTGTCTGATCCCTGTTCATGCACAGTCTCCCCGTCTGAGTAAGAGCGTGTCGCTCTGGTTCTTTAGAGAGTTTGACGCCTGCAGAATGGTGGGCATCCAGAGCTGCCTGCTAAATTACATCTACACCAAAACCACAGACCTCCATACCAGACGAGCTTCCCTTCCAGCCAGCCAGCAAGTCGGCCAACGACCAAACACTGCAGCACCAAATACTCTTCTCTTTTTTCTCTTTGTTTATTTCTTCTAACATCTTTGTATTTGGTTTCTTCATATTTCATACGCGGACATTTAGTGTGAAAGTTTGAGTTAATCTTTCTTCCTGGCAGGAACACAAAGCATTATAAACAAGCAGTAACAGATGCGGCTGACACACGCACACCACTGACTAATTACAAGAGAACTAGCTAAACAGAAACCTGCTTTTACACAGTTAAATGGCTGTAAAACAAAGATTTGACTGCCTAGCTGTGTGGTTGTTAAACAATCACAGATTATAGGCAAGAGAAAGTTGTAGGTTAGGCCTGATCTCTGCACACATGTGCAGTCAACTGTGAACACACACGTTGCTTTCCGTCTCTGCTCCCGGTTAACTGCAGTGTTTTATTCGGTGTAATTTTCAACTTAGAAAGTGTGGGATAATTTTTCAATTTTCAAAATATCAGCTTGTATTCATGCCATTGTTGTGCTCTCTCAGAGGGAATTCTCCTTTCTGGCATGCTCAACCCTGCAGTTTTCAAAGCATGACATACACACACACACACACACACACACACACACACACACACACACACACACACACACACACACACACACACACACACACAATGACAAAATGAGAATCATATGAAGCAGGAAAGAAAATTAAGAAGAGTGATGCAAATTATTACGCTCTGTGATCAGATTTTGCAACACTTCAAAGATTGAGGCCAGAACATTGCAGGATGTTCTGCAGTATGAAGAGCAAAAATCCATAGCTTTATTAAACTAGATCCAAACAGTTGCTATGATACAGTTGTATCTCATTTCTCTATGAATAAGCACAGCGTTAAACTAGTAGCTGTCCGAACCCCACTTACATTTTGCATTCCACTATTTCACAAAACGACTTCTGACAGCCATCAGTCCAAAGACAGCTGATAAGAACACCTCGGGGGAGAGTTGGAGAGGAATTTATGCCTCTTTTCACACATCATTTCACCAGTTAAAGCCAGCACCTGACGCCTACAGTTGAAACACCCTCACTAATACCTCTGGTGGTTTCCTGTTCGCACCTGACCACGGTCGTGAAAATATTTGGCAGAGAGGGTGCTGTGGTCACTCCATCCTGGAGTCAAATTAAAGTCAACAAATCTTCGCCCCTTCACATCTCCTGAGGGCCATCAAAGCAGCTGTGAGCAGTATGCTAACAAGTTGTTTTTTTTAGCTGTTTGTGTCTCATGTTTTTGGGAAGTCTGTCTGGCTTTAGAATTTGTCTGCAAAAAGCTGCACATAAAAGTAAAGAATGCGTTAGAAGAAGTCAGCCAAACTTTAGCCCATTTATAGCTGAGTAGCAAACCAATAATATCTTCTTCTCTTCTTTGAAGAAACCTATTTCATTTTATTTCAAAGTGTTGTTTTCTGGCTTGATGAGAATTGTTTTTTTGGAAGCTTTTAAAAGACAAATTTTTATGACAAAACACATGTGCCTCACTCCTTACTCCTTGTAGCAGATTCATTCAATACTACAATTAAATGTGACACAATGTTCATTTTCCCATCAAAATATTCGATGTGATGTTGTGTTTAATCCTAGAGAATATTGAAACAAACACTATCCTCTTGTGTTTCTGCCTGCAGGTCTTTGTGTGTGACATCTGAAGCCTGGGACGCTGGTGACCATGCTGTTGGCTCCTCTGTGTTTGCTGCTGATGCTGGGGGAGCGTGCTCTTGCTGGTGGCTATCCCCCCATACCCCATATGAAGTACATGCAGCCCATGATGAAAGGGCCAATTGGACCGCCTTTCAGAGAGGGCAAGGGGCATTATGTCGGTGAGTAATCCCTGTGGGTGTATTGTATCTGTAGCCCTTTTACTTCTGTGTCTCGCTCTGTGCTACATAAAGGCTGACTTCCCATAAACAGCTGGGTCAATAAAACAACTGATTAAGGTCATTTAAAAAAAACTGTCTCTACATGATTTAACCTTAGTAAGTCCATGCGAAACCATAATTAAACTACAGGAAAATCCATTTGCCTTTTGATATTTCAACAAACTTCCTTTAAAGTATCCTGTTGGCAGTAGTCTTGAGAATTTCAACTTTTTACAACCAGCAGAACGAAAGCTATTACCGGTATGATGTTGATCATAAGCACAGCTCCACAACGACATAGAAAAGAATAAAACAACACACATTAAAACAACTTCCCATGAACAAAAGAAGCATCCAACATCATATTTTATGATGTGATTGATACGGAGACCCTTCCAGGAATCAGCTGCCAGCTCTCTTCAGGCAGTTTTAAGGGCTCATTGAAGTGTGTGTGTCTCTCTGCCCTGTGGGTCCAGCAGCATTTGGCAAGTCCTCAGTTGGGGCCTAATGGAGGTCTGATTACCCACAGTTTGCTGAGCTCCACCAGGCCAGTTGTTCCTCCTGCCATCTGGATGTTGTTACCCCACTGTTTATCACATATTCCTCAGCAGTGGGATGAAGGAGAAAGTGTGAGGAAATAAAAATAGAAGAAATAAAAGGCTGAGGCGAGGGATCGGAGGAAAGAAGGAGGGGGTGATAATCATCCTGAAGAAATGTGCATGCTGTCATCATTATCATATTTGACTGTAACGACCAAAACACGCTCTGGATCATATACGATGTGCCTTGTGTTATCAGAGGCCCCTTCTTCAAAGTTAGTTTCAAAGGATATAAGAGGCACATTTTCATTTCAGGACCATAACACCCAAGAGCAAGAAATACTTATGAAGTTGGACTCAGATCAAATTAAGTGTGAAGGTTTTGCATGTAAAAGCCTCACAGAGTTAGAATTTTTTTTTTTTTTTTTTTGAAAGAAGCTATGCTTTGAAATGAGATGCTAAACAATGGTCAAATAAGATTTAGATTTGCTGTGAAACTAATGCTGCATAAGAATAGAGTGACTCTACTGCCGCTCAGTGGCCATATGCCCACATTACATCAATATTTTAATAATGATTGAGTCATATATACATAGATGATATTAATAGAATGTTCTGTGCCTGGTTTGTATCATTTGTAAAACAAGGAAAAAAATAAGAAAATAATGTCTTTGTGGATAACAGCATGGTGTTATAAGCATTTTTACAAAACTAAATATATCCAACATGGCTACAAATGGTCACAACTTAGCATATTGAGAGTAACCTTAACTATTTTTAACATTTACTTCAAAGCTTCCTAATTTACTTCCCAGTTTTTCATTAACACAAACTCTGAGATGTGGGTTACATATCGGTTGTAGCTAGAAAGGAGTCCGTATCATTGCAATGTGACCGCTTGCCTTGATGCTACAAAAAAGTACTCTTAGAAAAAAAAAAACAGATTAGAAGACATTTCTTCCCCTTGTGAGTTCAAATGTATTTGAAAGCACAACTTAATTCTATATATCCCCGGAGGCTGTTGCAGCAAGTAATGAAAAAGCCATTAAATCCTCTCAAGTGTGAAGCACCTTATTTCTTTTGTCTGGGTGATGTATTAAGATGGTCTGCAGTAGAGATGTGGACTACAGATAAAACAAACAATGTGGAGGCTAAAAAGCTCATTACACACATGAACACTATGTTTTTTTTTGTGAATATGTAAAGAATGAAGTAACGAGCACTGGTAACCTAGTGTGTACACCATGTACAGAGGCTTAAGTGGATAAGTGGACCAGGAGGCCCTGGTTCAAATCCCACCTCTGGGTCCTTTCTCACATCTCGTTCCCCACTCTCTCCCTCTCTCCCTCTCTCTCTCTCCCTGATTTCAAACTCTATCCACTGTCCTGTCTCACAAATAAAAAGGCACAAAAAGCACTAAAAATACATTTTAAATAATGAAGTAACAGTCTTAGTTTTCTTACATCCCTTAATTCTGCCATAAAGTGTAATCTGGCTTTAGGATGGCACTCTATTGATTCATACAAACCAAAGCTAGATACAGATACTTACCTGTAGATACCCTAAGTGAGCACAGTCAAATGTAAGTGTTGTACAGAAAATTAACAGTATTGTAACATATTTGCAGTTGTAACAACTTATGTTCTTTTTAGCCATCTGACAATCTGTGTTGCTCTTCCTGTTTGATTTTTCTAGAGCTTCTGTTTGTAATAAACAAATAAAAAAATTTAAAAAATGACCACATCGCCATAGAACAAAACTCTCCTACAATAAGGCAATTTAATGCCTTCAAGATGGACTGGAAATAATTATACTGCTTCAACATGACCAAACAAGAACATCAGCAACAAAACTGATCTTAAAAAGGCTGCTTTCTCACTAAGTGCCAGTAGGGGGTAGCAGTTGCCTATAGGTTGTATGAGGGGATGTTTTACAATTTCCAACCTCAGTTTCCCTTGATGGCTTCAAGAAAAAAAAGGAAACTGTATGTTTCCCCATTCTATTTTTATTCATTTATTGAGATTTTCTTTAATGAGCCACTTGAGACCTTTCAGTTATCAAATTAGTAAAAGAAATTGCCATAGGCTGTATACTGTTAAAAGTGTAGCCTCAGATCCAAGGTTTTATCCAGATCCAGAGGTGATACTAGGGCTTCTTTGGATATTGTTAAAATTAGGAGAAAATGTGGAGACAACTAATGACTGTGTAAGATACTCTACTTAAGCTGGCTTGGACTGACTTGACAACTGAGTATTTTAATAGCTTAGGCTGGCTTAAGCAGTTGGTTCTTAAATGCATTAAAATATTATTAAACAGAGATTCCAAATAATCTACACGTTTTAAAATGTGGATGCTTTTTATATATAAGTTTTATCACTGGACCTACCATGAGGACTAACATAGAGGAAATGTGTGCAGGGATGAAGCAGTGTCTTGAAGCAAGAAACAAGAAAAAGTCTATGATTAATGGGCCGTGTCCCTGTTTGTACAGAATTAAGGGACTTGTGGCGTATTTCTTTTGTTAAGGCCCCTCTTTGTTACACTCAAAATATTTGCAATTTACACTTGAAATCCCAATAAGACCACCTGGAAATCAGAAAAATTAACTACTGTCCAATTCCGCTATTATCTGTCTGCACTTTTGCCTTTCTGGGTACTTTTTATGTATGGATTTTAGGTTCAACATGTGTTGAGATATGCTTTAGTAATGCATGAAACTGAAGTAGTGTATAACTGTATGGTCAAAATATGACATCATTAATGGAGAGGGTTATACGGTTAATTAGGATATAAACGTGAAGTTAGACAAATTTTCGAACAGACTGGAAGCTTTCTGATTTTAAGACAGTTGTTGGTGTATTTTGATCAATCCTATCTTCTCCCTAATTTCTTTACAGCTTCCATTTAGCTGTTCCACAAAAAAATATATTTTTACTTAAAGAGCCCATATTATGCCCTTTTTGGGGTTCGTATATTTAATCTATGTACCTACTTTTGTACGTTCACAAGAGCTAAAGTTCGAAAAAAGTGTCTGTTTTCATGTACTGCTCCTCCTTGCTCCCTCTACGCTCTGAGTCCGTCAGCTGCACTCTGTTGAGCCCCCACTGTTAGACCCCACGTGGGCCAAGTCTGCTCTGATTGGTCTGCTGATCCACTCTGTCGTTATTGGTCAGTTGCTCAGCACGCTTCTCGGAAATTTCAACATGAGCTGCAGGGCTTGCCACAACGAGCCAATGGGCTTAGATCAGTGATCTCACACTGACAATGACGCACTTACAAATTTTTATCGAGGGGGGCTAGAACCGAGCGTTACATGCAGCTAATGCTACAGCTAACAGGAAGACGTAGGAGAAGCCGCATTTCCGCTGACTTTGAATTTTTGCACATAGATGTGCCTAAACATGCACAGGACAGAAAAAACACTAAAGGGCATATAAAACCAGAACAAGCATAATATGGGACCTAAATAGTGGAGCATTTGTCTCAGGTAATCCCACAATTCATGATGGTTGAAAACTCTATTGAAATACATACTTAGTACGTGTTTGGAGACCCTAATGAGTACAGTCATACTGTATATATTTATATACTATATATATATATATATATATATATATATATAGTACTTTTTGTGCTAACCATGTGGACATCTCTTTTTTCAGATATGCCACCCATGATGGAGGTGAAGGGGGAACCAGGCCCCCAAGGGAAACCTGGACCAAGAGGTCCCCCAGGGCCATCAGGGCTTCCAGGAAAACCTGGACTAGGCAAGCCAGGTCTCAATGGCCAGCCAGGCCCCCAGGGACCTTCTGGTTTTCCAGGAATTGGGAAGCCTGGACTAACAGGTCTACCAGGAAAGATTGGGCCAAAGGGGATGCCTGGTATTAATGGAGAGGTTGGCCCCCGAGGTGAACCAGGTCCCAGAGGTCCTTCAGGGCAGCCAGGACTACCTGGACCAGCTGGTCTCTCTCTGAATGGGAAACCAGGGCTTCCAGGCATCAGAGGCCCCGCCGGGTCTCGTGGTGAACCAGGACTTAAGGGTTTATCTGGCCAACCAGGTGACCGTGGGCTTAAAGGTGAAGATGGAAACGGGAAACCAGGGCCTACTGGTATAAGGGGTCCACCTGGTCTAAAAGGAAGTCCAGGACCACCTGGTCTTCCAGGTATAGGCAAACCAGGACTCAAAGGTTTGCCTGGATTGCCTGGTCTTAAAGGTGATCAAGGACCCCCAGGGGATCTAGGAGAACCAGGGGAGGCTGGGGCTCCAGGTTCACAAGGTTTACCAGGGCCAGTTGGATTAGGGAAGCCTGGTGTCGACGGACTGCCTGGAGGACCAGGTCCATTCGGTCCAAAAGGTGAGCCAGGACCAAGGGGTTCTCCTGGCTTTCCTGGGACTCCTGGCTATGGAAAACCTGGTCTGAGTGGGACAAAAGGAGATAAGGGCCATAGTGGATTGCCAGGTCTCCCAGGGGACAAAGGAGAGCCAGGGATGGTGGGCCCAATTGGGGAACCAGGCCTTGATGGACTATCTGGACCCCCAGGACTTCAAGGGCCAATGGGACTCCCAGGAAAACACGGAATGACAGGACAGAAGGGCGAGTTGGGGCCCCAGGGTCCCCCAGGGCTACCTGGCCTCAGAGGTGACCAAGGGACAAGTGGACCCTCTGGAAAACCTGGCATCCCTGGGGAAAAAGGCATCCCCGGGCCTAATGGTCCTTTTGGAAAACCTGGACCAAAAGGTGAGTCAGGACATATTGGCCTACCAGGGAATCCAGGACTGACAGGTTCTCCAGGTCCCAAAGGTGAGACAGGGTTTATAGGGACCCCAGGGCCTAGGGGACAGTCAGGCATCCCAGGTCTTCAGGGCCCTATGGGACCCATGGGGCCACAGGGTATTCCAGGTCATAAGGGTGAACCTGGACTCACAGGGTCTCCAGGCCTTGGTAAGTTGGGAGAAAAGGGAGCTATTGGTCCCCAAGGTCCCCCAGGGAAACCAGGCCCTTCTGGGCTTAATGGTAACACTGGACCACCTGGGCCTCCAGGGCCCCCTGGTCCTCCAGGAAATGGCCAGACAGTGGTTGCAGGGCCAACAGGTTCACAGCTAGAAGGGGATGAAGTACCAGGAGACAGGAAGGGGCCTGCGTACAGTCAAGTTCCACTCTCTGCCTCTGTGGCCCCTGCCTTCACAGCCATCCTCACCACACCTTTCCCTCCGTCTGCCATGCCAATCAAATTTGACAGGACCCTGTACAATGGGCAAAACGCCTACAGCTCTGCTACTGGCATGTTCACTGCTCCTTTATCCGGTGTCTACTACTTTGCATACCACATGCACGTAAAGGGAACTAGCCTGTGGGTGGCACTGTACAAGAACAATGTACCTGCCACTTACACCTATGATGAGTACAAGAAAGGCTACATGGACCAGGCGTCTGGTAGTGCTGTCCTAGAGCTGAAGGAGGGGGATCAGGTCTGGGTCCAGATGCCATCAGATCAGGCGAATGGTCTCTATTCGACCGAGTACATCCATTCCTCCTTCTCAGGATTCTTACTCTGTCCAACATAACCCCGTCCCCTTTTTTTTTCAAACACGTTCCTGTATTGGCACCTCAGAGCAGCCCTTAACCTAAAACACCTGCAGCCATAATAGAAACACAAAACCCATAGGATTCTCAACATGATTGCCATCATCATTATCCATCTCACCCTCAACAACATCTGCGAAAGAAAAGAAAAACTCTGTGAATGGAAACGTTTTTAAAAACAGGGGAAGAAATTTCATACTTTGTTATTTGTTTCAATGTCCTTCAAATGTGTGTTTTGGGTTATATTTTATGTCAGTGTTTTTTAGCTTATATTATGTTAATTATTATATTGTCATAATTTTATTTTTTATTGCTTGGTCCTCATCATCATCATTGTTGGATTCAGACAATTATGTGACTTACTTTGAAATGTGCTAGTGACAAACCCTTCCATGTGACTGCACATCCTGCCTTCATGCTTCATACGGACAACATCACCAGACCCTGATGGGCTCCTGTTGCAGTCATCCCCCCTCATGTTCTTATTAAGGCAGTGAATGGCAAGTCTGACATAGCAATACAACATACAAACATACATAAGCAACAACAAGGCATTTGGTGCTTTAATTAGGGATGTTCCTAGGCAACTAATTACCTAGTGGGTTAAATAGAAATTTAAATTCAGACTAACCAATTAGGCAAAAGGTAAGAAAATTCAGTGAGAAGTCCAAATTGAGCGCACTTTTTTTCTTAATTTTCTGCAGGTAAATTATGTTATTTGATAGGCAATGTGTGGCTAATGTTTTCAGGGCTAGCACCGCCAGCCTTAGGTTCTTCCTGCAAGATAACATCCACATGCCTCTACTAAATGTGGTTACGCATTGCTCCAGTCAATATGCCAATTTAACCTGACACAGCATATTTCCCTCTAAATTTTCTAGATCAAAATACCGCCAAACTGTGCTGCTTCTACTAGATGTTACCCCTCCCATTGTGCTTTTTTTTACATATCGGTAGAAAATGTGGAGAGCAGGCCCATTAAATGAAGCAGCAGCCAGTGTATGGCTTCAGCCCTGGTTAGTGGCGGGTAGATGTGTTGCAGTTTGAGCATAACATTCAAAGGCCGATATATCAAACCATTTAAAATAATGGATCTTTGTCTTTGGTTAATTGACTGAAATGTTAATAAATCCTAGAAGTGCAATGATCGAATTAAAAAGATCTTGCAGTATTGGAATTATTTTAAATTGCCCATTTCACGAGCATAAGGAATGAATATCATTCAAAACAATGCCTTATTGTTACTGTTTGAACAACTATAATTGAGGCTGATATGTATGCATACAGTCAATGTTTACGAGCCATAGAAAAGATACTGAGAGGAACTGCATAATGGACAGGAAGGACACAACCATAGCTGGATTGATGGCCTGTTTCACTTTATTGATCTATTACAGGCAACCTACTTCAGACATTCTGACCATGACGTCACTGCTTACAAATGTTATATAACTTTGTGATAAACCAATCAACGCTCATAGTGAGAAATCTGTACTTCCATGAAAGCCTCGGACCACATATACTGTAACATAATCTGTGAACATGCTGTAAACTGGGCTTCAAAAAACAGGGAGGCAGATGGACTATAATATAAAACAATCAGTTTTTTCTTCAATGCAAGATAAGGCAATTAAGAGCAATTCTGAGTCATTTGTGGTTCTAAATACAAAGGCCTTTTTTAAGTTCCAGCCCATTTTGTCCAAACTAGCTAAATAATTTTTAAGCTTTATCCGTGGCTACAGGACTACATGTTTTATAACTCAGTAATGTTAAATGTGAAATGAGAATCAATCTGCATAAACTCCATGAATAAGTAAAGGGACAGGCAGTGGCCCACAGGTTGTGAAATACAGGTTGTGTAACATATAACAAACTCCTGCCAGATTTCTGGGAGAGTTGGTGGGCCATAGGTGAGAGCCATTTATTTACTCCTCTGCTGGATGAGGCATTAAATATACCTTGTGTGTGTGTGTGTGTGTGTGTGTGTGTGTGTGTGTGTGTGTGTGTGTGTGTGTGTGTGTGTGTGTGTGTATGAATACATGTGCTTGTATTTTGTAGTACGTGTGCCCTTCTGTTGATTTAAGTGTGTGAGTAGATGTTTCACATTGTCCTCCAAGCATTGTGGGCAGCCAAGATAATACCAAACTTGCTGAAGTTGCAAAATCTTAGGAAAAGGCTCATAGTCCTGTCAATGATCCACAATAAATTTGACTATAAAGTGTTTCAGTATCTTTTGGGTTTTAAAATAATTTCGCATACTATTCTAGTGCCTTTTTAAAGTAAGGGAAAACAATATATAAAATAGGTAAATCGTGAATGTAATGTATAGATTGTGAGAGACAAAAACAATTGTTTCATTATCGTTGCACAATCATCATTAGAAAATGATGTTAAATCATTAAATAGAGTTAAAATACTTGATCTTAATACTGATACTTAATCCAATGAGTGGCAAATTGTTTTTGCATAACTGAAACTGGTCGAAATAATTGAATAACATTCTGATGAAGTGTACCAGAATGTTTATGAATGGTGACAGAAGGGAGGAGCTGTTCAGGTTTGGGCAAAATTAGTTAAAACATTTGTGCTTTAGTTACCGATTCCGTGCCTTTTGATTCCTAAATTGAGGATCCCAGTCATATTAAGGCTGCCAGAATAACATTATTACTAAGATTTTTTGGAGTGCCTTACACCTTGATGGAGGAGTGGGAGGATTGTGCCAAATATGATCAGAGCCTGCAATCAGAATGAATGTAAAATGTTTGACTGATTTACAGCAATTATAAAACAATTCATTGCTGCATGTGTTACTATAAAACACTAACCTTTTATATTTTACTTTGGAAAAGCAGTGCTAGCATTTAGGTCTCATCAGTATATGACACCCATGTAATGCAAACAATTCGCTTGGCCTTTGCCTCTAATAACATGAACACAATCACAATGGCCATGTATCACTGTGAGTCTGCAAGACAGTCCAAGGCTTGTTATGTACTGTATGTTGCCTTTTTTTTGTCGCTATATAATTTTGGACATATGAAGCATGGTGTGAGTTACTTGTCACTATTACTTTCTGTCCTTGTGTTTTCATAGACAATGTCACTTGCTTGCAGAGTTTGCCCCGGGTGCAAATCATTGAACAAGTGTCAGTAAGATCCATGTACTGTCTGAAACAAAATAGCTTTTAAGTGTTTTTTGTTCTTTAAAAAAAAAAAAAAAAAAGATTAATAAAAAGCCTTGCTTCGGTTATTAAGGGATATTTGTTTGTTTTAGTGTCAGTAAATACAAACGGCCATTCCCATTTGCACATGAACTAATGAAGATGTATTTATACATTTATGATAATTTAATAGGGATGCCAAAACCGACCACCGAAGCCGAGAACGTATATATGGTATTTAACAGCATTGATGAGTTAAGAGCATTTACAACATTTAGTTAGCATTCTAGCGTTGTTTGTGAAGGATTATTTGTGGACTTTTATTTTCTAATTGTGTAATGTTCTATGTATCAACGTATAGGATTTTTGTCATACAAGGCACTCTATGCAATAGAATATGGGTATAAAATGCACTCTTTTTGATTGAAATGTTTGTCTGCTTATACAAAATCTACAGTACTTGATTGTATTGATACCACATCAATAAAAACATTCTTGTATGTCGGTGTCAGACTCCCTGTTTGTATACTGTGTGTGAGCATTAAAAAATATTACGCAGCTGCACACAGATAAGTCACTACTCAATATATAGGCTAGGTCAGGATGCAATGCAAATTCTGTATGCAGTGTGTCAACAGTAGAGGGTGATGTGCAGTTATACACTTTTTTGTGTAAGGGGATCCTTGTCTGGTCTACCAGTGAGCTCAAGGCAGAAGAAATGACTTTTCTTGTCAGGTCAGATGATTTAGTTAACAAATAGTTATTCAAAATAGTACATGAAAAAAAAACATGAAAAATATTAATCTTTTTATTAGTTTTCCCCATGTGCAGGTGAGACACACCTTCTGGGGTAGCCTATTTGTGGAAGATCCCCTGGGGAAACCCAGCATACACTATATCTATTAAGGACATGTGTCTCTTATTTTATCCTCCTGGAACATTTCACTTTTCTAATGTCCTGATTTGTATTGTGTAAGGCTTATGTTTTTTTTTTAGCTATGGTATTGCACTTTTTTTTTTGCTGTGGCATTGTAGTAGGCTACATTTAGTTTCAACATAAATGGTCTTAAACATAAATAGGATTTTTAATCTCACAAAAAAATAAAAACACTTGATTTAAAGAAAAATCTAGCTTAAACTACCGTATGGTCTAAACGCCTTTCCAATGGCCCGTAATATGCGAATCTTCAAGTGTCCATAAAGCATCTAGAAATCTGATTGGATGCATGCAATAGATTAAATGTAGCCTATGTTACAAAACAACCCATGAGCGCATGGATAAAATTGAGCTGTTATTTTCTGGAACTATCGTCACCATGGTGAGCTGTCATCGTGCACCCCGGATTCTTCTGACGTCGCACTGACGCCAGAACCTGCATGCTGCGTTCGGGTGATAACAATAAGCCCGTAAAAGTACATTATATATTCTATAGTTTGTTATTAAATTACCATGGTTCATATTTGGTTACAGCGGAGAAACAAAAAAAAAGGAACGCAGATGTAACACATGATGAAATGTTGCCTATTATTTAGTATTTCACTTCTACCAAGCTTCTACCAATGTATCTGATGTAAGAAAAAAAAAAGAATGAAAGAATAACAATAAATAATCTACACAATAATGTTTTTTCTTCAGACGTTTTGAATTGAAGTCACACCCAACTCTGTCATAGGCCAAGTAAAGGAAAACGTTGTAGCCTAGTAATGTGTATACTGTCAGCATTCTTCTTCTTCTTTTTTTTTTTTTTTACAAACAACGGCTTTGTTTTCAAGTCTACATCTCACTGTGTTTTTGTTTTCAATATTTACAAAGTAGTAAACTGTAGTTCTATGGAAAGTGACAGATGTCCACGTTGTTTCCCATTGTGTTAACTTCTTACTTACTACAGGTTTTACCTCGCATGCCGTATATCCGACAGTCCCTGAACGTCCCCACAAACCGAGGAGGCTCCTCCCCAACAACAGTTCCCAACCTCCGACGAGAATACAAGCTGCCACATTGAAGAGGAACAAAAAGGCGACCTGGCAGCGGTTATTACACTCCCTCCACTTTCTCCGGGTAGTCACGGGATTTCAATGTTCAGCCTGCTATTTGTAAGTAACCGATATCCTAAAAAAGAAAAAGAAAACCAGATCGTTTGAAACTTGACTGTGATATGATCGTGCCCGGTTACACTATCACACATCCGCAAGAGCCTATTAAGAACTTGGGATACACGTTGTTGGATGATTAGCACAACAGAAGGGAGCTAAGTTAACCCGAGTAAATGAAACAGTATGTAGCCACGTTAACGTAGTACAGCTTGGGATGATCAAAACCTTTGCTGTCGTTACGTACACTGTTAAAAAAAAGAAAAAAAAAAAAAAGAAAATGGTGTCGACGTCTTTTAATTCCAGCCTGATTATTATTATTTTTTGCCAATCAGTGTAACTCACCCTGAATCCAGGCAAGTCTCACAAAAGCCAGCCTTAATGTTTTCTCTGGACCGGTTCCTAATCGTTGCTGGGAACAGCAAAGCAAAGTGACGGAAGCTGAGTTAGCTCGCTGGCTAACTTAGCCACATTAGCAGAGGCTCTTCTTCGAACAATAAGACAAAATAACCTGGTTAACTTTACGACCACCTAAGCGGTTTGCGGTCACTTGCTAAATTTTTATCCCCCCCCCCCACAACACATTCTATTGTTTGTCTTGTACAACGTCTTACAAATGTCTGCCTCTGTCTCCGTCTCCAATTTCATTAAAAAAAATAAGAGCTAGCGTTATCCCGAGATATACCAGAAGCTATTCGGTGTGTCTGCTCTCGGGAAGCTAGCTTAACGTGGACGATGGTTATAGTTTTAACAGTTGTCTTGGCAACCGCTGTTCTACAGAGGCTCCCACTTTACCAAAATGTGTTGAAACTGTGAAACAAGGTTGTGATTTAGTGTGTTATTAACTTTAAACGTGTTGTTAATTCTGAACCCACAGACGTAGGTAGCGGCGTTAAGTGTTCGCTAAAGGTAGATAGCGACTGAAGCTAGCTGCCTTCCGCCCTTTGTGACAAATCTTGACCCAGAGCGTGGTTGACCCATTTAATTTGGAGCTAAGCAAATTGGGTTATTAACGAAAGAAAGGCGGGTGACAACCTCATATTTCCGGTGTGCTGGCTTTTGTCGTCTTTTGGATACGCGTTTGTGTTGTAAAACTACTGTCACGGTACTAAACTAGCCGGTTTGACTAAGTCCATTCGTAAGCCGTTCAAGTGAACTGTGTTTAACAACAGGGTTAGGCGGGCCTTCGATGTAGCCATGTCTGGTTTCCTAACACGGAAAGCGCCCTACCATTTAACCATGTTGGTTGAAGTGAAATGAGGAAATGCACTTGGAGAGGAAGTTGACTAGAGCAGCTGTGACACTAAAGGCCGCAGCACATTCCCATGCCTCTCAGTTTTCAATTTATGACCTTCCAATGGTTTCAGTCTCCCCTCTGGTAATACATTCTAGTGGGCAGCTAATACAAATGAATAGCTTTGTACACTCCCAACAACTTAGGTGGGTGAGTCAATGTGTAACTGGTGTAACAGGTAAGCTAATTATACATTCCTGCCTGTGAGTCACTGCAAGGTGACCTAATTTGCTGGCAGAGAATATAAGAGATAAGATGCATTCATGTATCCAGTTATCACAACAAACTGAGGGCATGGGGATGGATAGTTGATGGAACAGAACGTATTGTTATATATCTTAATGTTTCAAGCTAAATTGAAGAAGTGTATCACTTTGTGTTGTGCTAGCAGGCAGCAATGGTGTACACACGCACTTGCTTGACTAGTGTTTCACAACTATCACAGAATAATACTGAGTTTTTATTGTGAAAGTAGGTCACTTCCACCTGTGACCATAGCTGACACACAGCTCAAACTAGAAATAGTATGGCTCCTCTCAGTCCAGCCAAAGACAGACCTGTACAGTGGGATGCTCTCATTCATGAGATACCACACTGCAAGCCAAAGTCCCTATGCCCTAGGTTCTAGTCTCTAGGAGCACTGTGTACTTATTTTTGCACATAGTTTTTAAACTATATAATGTAAGACTGTCCTATATTTAATTTGTGCTGCATCTCTGTTAAACACATACAAATTCTTTTCAAATCTAGGTATTACTTTGTTTTAATGATAAGACCCACAAATATAGCTATTTTGGGCATTATTTTCCCAGGTTTTGGATGTAAGCTGTACATCCCCCTTCATAAAGGTCTCTTCTATGTTACATTCTGCATGCGTTACCATTGCTTTGTACTGCTTACATACCTTTTTGGATGTTTTAGGTTGAGCTGTAGCCTAATTGACATTTAATACTAACACAAAAGTAGTTCCTCTGTCTACGGACAGCATGAAATAGGGCAATTTCAGAAGAAGGGAAGTTCTCAGCCTTGGTTACCGTAACTGTGAAAGGTGAGCCCAAGTTTACAGTAACATGACTCCAAATTACAAGGAAGGTTACTGGGGTAGAGTGAGACCTATGTTGTAGCCTGCTGGCATTGGGCCCATCTCACTACAGGGTGTCTTGAGTGTTGAAAAGTTGGGTTGAAGGTCTTTCCAGATTTACATAATTCTCCTACTTAAAATCTAGTTTTGCCTCCAGGGGGCCTGATTGTGGTAACAAAGAAACACAAGCTATGGTTCGATTGTGTTGGACTGCTAAAATCCCCCTCTCTACAGCTATGTTGTGTCGTTGTGATGAGCTCAAAGAGGAAAGGGAGGATGAAATGCCCACACCTTTTTCCTTGTTTAAAGCCATTAAATAAAACGCCTTGAAAGATCAGTATTAGGAACCATGGGCACCTTGTGTTTCGTGTTGGTTAATGAACCTATCATGCCCTGGTCGGCACGGTGTTCGTTTACTGTTGTTGCCACAGCGCTGGGATAAAGCAAAGGCACAGTCTCTGTAGCACTGGCAGTGCCTGACAGATTGACACCTCTTCTAGATGCTGCTGCATTGCTGCCATCTGAAACTATAGCAACAGGTAGGAACAGAGTCTTCCTTTTATATTTGTGTTTATAGCTACCTTGCCTAACTACAGCTGGAAGAGCTTCAGTTAGCTGTGTAAAAAACCACTGTCCTAAACATGCTAAAGGGAAGGGTGTTGTTATTGTTATTAGAGCTGTTGTTTGTAGGCATATGTAGCTGCTCTCCTTTACTGATCCAGAAAGTGTTTTAGTTGGGAGCAACTGTAGTCTAGAAAACGCTTGGTTGTTGCGTGTAAACAAGTTCACTGTTTTTCCTGTTACAGAGGTGCTGTTTTGTTTCCCAGCTTTTCTTTATTTCCTTAAGCAGCTTATTAAACTCATGAAATGTGTGACCACCTCTTGGCCTCAATCTAATGTGTTAATTTAGGCCACAATCTGAAAAGATTGTTTTGGTACCAAACTGTAATCGAAGACCACAAGGTACATCTTCTGTCCCTGGTGAGTAATGGATTTCATAGGTGAAAGGATAGACTCCTAGATTCTGAACCCCAACCTTCTTCAAAGCTCTTTCGGCTTCTTAAGCTTTGCTCAGTGAATGTATAAAGATGAGCACCGTTGCTCTCCTCTGATCTCTTCGCGAGGGACATCAAAACTCCCTACAGGGATACTTGTTGCTACTGCTGAGATAATGGTAGTTATGGCAACAGCCGCCCCCCCCCCCCCCTTCCCCAACCCCATGCTGCTCTAAGAAGGCCATGTTAGTTTCCAAATGTCAGAAGAATTGATGGCACAGCGGGACTGTGCACCTCTCAGCAAGAAGTGTTAGCAGACATTCTCCTGTCTGGGTCCATCTCTGTTACAGAGGGTTGACCTCTTAATTTCATGTTAATATTCATTTACTTTCCTCTAGGTTGGTTTCAGTGAAAGCATATGATTCCTGGATTGACACTAGATCTGCACGTCTGTGTAGTGACACCTTGTCCTATTACTGACTCATCAGCACTAGAGCTGTGCAAATTTTTTGCTCTGCCTGCTTATATCTTGTGCCGTACTCCTTAGCATCACATGTTCTTCTACACCTGTAGATTTCTTTAATTAATTAATTTGTGGATTAAGATCCAAGATTATAATTTGTAAAAAAACAAAACAAATGGATGAATATAGTCCATAGACATATACCAGATATAGATTCATATGAAGAGCTTACTTTTCTGCCCTAAATAAACTCAGTCACCCATCATTATTGACATGAATCTAGATAGCTATGTTAGTGGCCCTTTTTAAAAAGGTTGGTTAAAGTGCAGGTGGTCATTTTATACAATGTCAGCTGGTGGACGGTTCTACTTTTCAAGCGGAGTCTTTGCAGTCTGATGCCCTACCTGACACCGCGACTAGATTGCGACATCATATCTTAATGGTTGTTCTGAATGGATGAGTTTTAACAATCATTCAGTGATCCACTGAAACATTAGGGAAACTCTTTCAACAGCCGTGGCTCAAACAAACCTTTCAGGTCTTTAAGCTCATAACTAGTGATGTCCCAGTAAGGTATTTTGTTGATATGTCATCAAAAATTAAAACAAATATTTTCAACTTCGATAAACCCCTTGAGTGCAGCATGAAATGATTAAAGGAAAAGCTAAAGCAGCGGGTCCAGTTTTCCTCAAGCCCATGAGTTCTGTTGAATATCTATAAATCAGTTAGAGAATACGAGATAGTTTCTCTCTTGTTTGTTGTGTGATTCTAAACAGAACAATCAGACATAAAGTACAGTTTCTAATATTTGATATTTTGTCCAGGCTTTCATGGAGTGTTTTTTTTTTTTGTTTGGCAGGAACACTTTTGTTTGTGATGATAACCCATCTTACCTCCTCTGGTTCTTTTGTCAGCAGGGAATCAATTTCCTCTTGTGTTTCCCCTCTTAACCATAATTCAAATCATAGGCAAATGTTGTGCCTGACTTTGTTCCTCTTTCAAATGTTATTGTTTAATGTAAAGTGTAATTAAGATGTGCGAGTGGGCTGCAGCGAGGACAGGACAGGTCTTTGTTTGCGTTCTCCTCTTTTCATTCCCATTTCTAAGGTACTGAGCCCTGGTCTCTTTCAGTCCTTTCCAGAGGCCGATCAGTCCTTGTCCCCCTCGCCCTCCCCCTAAGCGCTATCAGAGGCCTTTGATCGTCATACTGTTTATCTGTGCTCACTCAGAGGCTGTAAAGCAGTGTGATAAGTGGGCTTTGCCATGTGCCAGTGCATGCGTGCGTAGTGGAGTGTTCTTCTGTTCATGGAAATAGCGGGGTTACATATTCTCTCACCTCCCGTCTCCAGCCTAAATTAAATGGACAGAAGAAGCCAGAACAACAAGTACTCTGGGGGAAGATTAGCTCCTGTCCTCTGGGAGCAGAGAGAGGTAACCTGTTGTGTTAGATAGGGGATATGTTTAAAAGTCAACAACATTTGGATGGCCTATACAACTGTCTTTATCAGTTGTCCTTAATTTCAGCCTTTTTGTAAATACGATTATTCATTTTTTTTCTCAATTAAAAAAAAACAAAAAAAACACAAACTATAAATAGTTTAGTAATGAGCAGTAAATGAAGGCTTGTCTCAGCATCTTTAGCTAAAAGCCAATAAAAGGGCAAATATAGTGTATGTACACATCAGTTTACAACACCATAACATACTTGGCTACTGTTGAAGGAGTTAACAGTAAATGATAAGCGGATATAATTAGGTACAGGCGTTTCAGGACCTCTGTCATGTCTAGACTCAGCATATCTTGTCTGCAGACTTTATCAATTGTTACAACTGTTTTCAATTGAGTTCAAATTGGGATTAAGCTAGATGAGCCATTGTAGTAAATCTATAACCCCTGAAGAAGGTTTATAGCTTCACCAGGCTTCTGCCGTGGCTTCAATCTGACCTGTGGGCAGCACTGAAGATTTTTTGTGTCAGCAGGGATGGTGTGTTGTATTTATGCAGTGTGAAAGCACTATAGATAAATGTGCCGTTTAAGGTAAACATTTATTTTAAAAGCCCAACGGAATAGCCCTACATTCTTCTTACCAAAAGACCTTTGTATAAACTATCCAGAAACGATCTAGTAAGTGTGTGTTATCATGATGCAAATTATGTAATTTTGACAACTTAAGAGCAAACAAGGACCCCTTAGTACAGGCCAAGATGTTTCAGGAGTATCACCTAGGGTGGCTGAATAAACACTAAACAAACACTGTGAACCCTGAAAAAAGACACTGTGTGCAGCCGTTGCCTTGCAAGTACCCAAACATTGCTTATTTTGCTCTCTTCATTTAGAACAGCTCTGCAAAAAGATAAATGGAGTTAAGTAGCGTTTGAGCTATCAGTAGTATCTTACATTAATCAATGTTCACCTCACCAGCTGTCTGAAACAAATACCTGCAGCTAACTGAATTCATCTTTTAAATTGTGGATGGTCATTGTTGCTGTAAGTCTTCTCTTAAAAAAAAAAAAACCTGCATGTTCATTACATCAGCTCGTAAGCTAATTAGCTAGCTCATGGAAGTGAGACAGATTTTATGAACACCCACATATGATGGAACCAACCGATCGGTCATTTCCTCATGAATACATCTCTCTTCATTTATTATTCCGTTCAGTCAGACTGATAGGGGGTGACACAAGTTATATCTTTAATAATCACAGGGAAGATTATCTGGGCTTTTGAGAAGACAAGGCATGTATTGTCTGCTTTTTCGCTCTTCGGGCTGCTCATAGCTCAAGTGGGCTGTTTTTTCTAAATGGTCACACTATTATCGATCCCAGGAAATGCTTCAAGTTCATATAGTCCTGGATTAACATCATTTAAGTTAATAACACTGTAATGTAAATGATTTACTGTGTTGAAAGGATGCCCAGAAGAAATACATTTTTTTACTTTTATTTTTGTTAACATTTGTTAAAACGGGTAAATAACTGATGGGTCTTTTTTCGTTCACACAAAGTCCTCATGACACCCCTGCATAAGTCAGGGCCCGTGCTTGACCACCCCAGTCAAACAAGTCTGGATTTGGCCCTGCATGTTGAACCAACATCCTTTATAAACTCGAAATGTTTGGCCAGAAGCAGGAGGAAAGAGGGCTTTGTCAATGGGATAGAGGGAGCAACTTCAATCAGGTAAAAGCACGGCTTTCCACGAGCGGTGTAATACAAAACTCATGAGTGAATCCTGTTTACTGCTATAACACATGAAGTAAATAAAGACTCTCGGAAGCCCTTTTTCATACCGCCTTTTCCATCTGGGAATCCGGTGTTTGGGCGTTGCAGAAGCACGGCACAGCAGGAGTTCTGCATTAACGAACAGCGCAACCTTTTTGCCACAGACGTCGCTTTTTGCGCTAACACACAACGTCCGTTTCAGAGCGCTTCTCACCAGCGCTCATTGTTGCTAGATTACGAAAAGCAAACTTTCTTGGGTAATGTCCGTTAGGTGTGTTTAAGATAGTTCTATTATAATTCAAAGAAATAACAAGAAAACGTGACATGATTTGGGTCCTGGCATTGGCTGCAGCTCTAGACCTGGACATTGTTTCAGACTCACTAGTACCTTGCCCGCCATTGTTGTTGACAAAGCTGAAATCAGAAGTCCCGCCCCTTCGTGATTTTGATTGGTCGGTGAGGGAGGGAAATGGAATCAGAATTGAGATTCTGTTTCTGTGTCCCTCATTGACAGTAAATGAGTAATTATTGCTGCAGTGTTCTATTATACCACTTCTCTACAGCACATTTGTAGTGAATATTTTACTTAGAATGTGACATTATCTTCACAGTAAATCAGGGGGATTTTAAGCTTTGACAAAAAAACATTGCGTAAACATTGACACAGTAACAACAGCAACAGTATTGCCGTTTCATCATTTTTTTTTCATGCTTTAAAAAGTGCAAAAGAAGTACGTCTCAAAATACAGAGTCTGAGGTTTGGTTATGGTGCTGGTAGGGCTAGACATGCTTCTCACAGAGCTATAATTAAGCTAAGCCAACCCTCATGACAAGTGAAGTTAAGGTGCTATTCTCAGCAGAAGTTTTGAGTGTACATGTACCTGTTTTCCCCCATCCATGACACCATTCTGGGAAAACCACAGGGTGGCACGTTATCAGAATTCAGTCAACAAAGCATGAGGCCACATAGAATCCACTGACTTAAAGTATCACTTTTAGGCTGAAACTCCTGTTTGCACACCTCATGTGGGACGCTGCAGCAGTTTAGGATTTTTGGTTGATTCCAGTTTTGCATACGTGCTTCTGTATCTTCTTGCATGTCTCGACATGTTGTGGGATTTCACAGTCAGCTAGTTACACCAGATAAACTGGTGAAGCTAAAAAAAAAAAAAAAGGGATTAGAAGCTTAACTATTGTTGCTCATTGTAGTTATACGTGTGTTCTTTCAGGCTTGCCTATGCGTTTGACTGTCCATCTTTTCAAGCATGACTGATATTAAGCGTTGTGCACACTACTTCCTTAATGTGTGTTGTGTTTACTGGAGGGCATGTTGACCTGTTACTATACCGCCCACTCAAAGGCCCCTGCAGTCTGGGACTGTGTCCAGAAAAATTCACAGCCTGATTTTGTCTTTATTTAAAAGCAAATTTCCCTTGCCTGTAACTTTGCTAAATGTTGCTTAGAGCTGTTCTCGTGGTGGATTAATGTTGTGTCTTTGTAAATAATGATAAAATGAAATGCCAAATGCTTTTGGACAGTGCATTTTAAGCATGAAATAAATTAAACTGGAGGTGTACTTAAAAAAAAAAAAAAAAAAAAAGGTCCTGACCTGGTGGTTGATTGTGCAACAGACATTCATGTGAAAGTATGCCAACAACGCAACACATTGAAATCTCAAGTTACTTCTTAATTTTCACTTGATACTTCTGTCTTGCTATCATGTATAAAGAGATGTAGCCTGCCCTTGTAATGAAGCTGCAACTATTTCTCTTTTTTAAACAACAAGGCATAGCAGCACACTGTAAAATTAATAGTTTGATGCACCAGTGGAGCTTGCTTGGGGGTGACCGGTCTTTTTAGGTGAACAAAACTCCCAAGATTGCTGGTCTGGCCAACACCCAAGTTTAACACCAACTGTCACTCTCAACCAAATGTACCAAGTGCCCTGTAAATTCCCCTTCAGTTGGCCCAAGTGCAAAAAAAAACAAAACAAAACAAAACATGTAAAGTAGTCGTATGTGTCTCTCAGCAGGGCTGCTGGTATTATAAAGTTGGCTTATGCTTAACTTTTCCCTTTCAACAAGTAACCAAGATCCTGACCAGCTTATGCTTTTCCTCCTTCTGTCCCTTCTTTAGTTTCAAATGAATGGAGAGATTTCTTAATTTCTTGTTGGAGTGGTTTATTAGAGCACACAGATTGTTGATGAAAGCTCCAATGCAGGGGGAGGGGGGTGGAGGTGGATCCACCCTATCAACAGCATTGACAGCAGGGAACCAGCTGGACCATCGGCAAGGGTGGTCCTCTGTTATAGCTCAGCCCCAGTAACTGCAAACTCTTAGGAGCACCCACACAAGCACGATAGACCCCCAAAGTCTAGATAGGACTAGTGTGCAGTTGCTCATGTACAAGCACAAGCATGGGAACGCGATATGGACATATACGTATAATCGATCAGGTAATTGAGAAATCCATAAGTGTGAAAGGGATTTATCTGACAAAAAAGGATTCAACATAAGACAGAATAAGTCAGTAAAGTTGCAGTCATGTTTCTGTGTTATCCTCAGTTTTATAGCCCAGAGAAAAATCAGCACGCTGTACAGCCACTATCATTCATTGTATGGCCGCTATTTCACAACTACCAGTAATTTTAAGGTGGAGTGTTTTCTTTCATGTTACTCATTGCATTAGATGAAGTTGTGATTCAATCAAGCCACCTTAAATGTCGAAACAATAACGGACCATTGTATTAGTTTTTTATTGTCTTTCTTATATGACCTACAATTCAGTGATAATCAGTTCTTGAAGCGCTAAAGCAAGTTAATGAATTTCAACTGGATTATGCAAACTGCAAGTATTTTATTTCCTCACTTGGAACGTGACCTTGTTCCGGAGCGCTCTGGCAAGCACTACACGTATGATGATGTTTGTGCAAGAGGTAACCATTGTCCAGGCCCGGTTTGGGCTGGAGCAATGTGAGAGCAGGCCAGCGGGGGTAGAGGGGACGTAGGGGGCGATCATGCTGCAGTACGGCACAGGACAACTGGGCCTAGTTTGGGTGCGTCCTTAGCTTCCCTTTTTTTCACTCTTTACTCCGGTCTTTCATTACTGCTTTTTCACTTGTTTAATTTTCTTATCCATTGTTATGTCTCTCGGAGCTTTTTTCTCTCCACATCACTCCAATTTTTCTTAGTAACGTACTCCCTGGTCCATGTTCTCTTTGACATTTTCAAACACGTTATCTCGTTTTTGTCATTCACTGAGAACAAAGACATAGCTCTGTGACACTTGGCCCCATTTCTATTCCAGCTGTTTGATTGCAACTGTCAATTGTTTCATCTTAAGGCTTCTGCAGTTTTCATGTCCATGCATTTGAAAGGAAGAGGCAATACTTGGCTTCACTTGTATTCGTACATGCATTGTTTTTGTTTTTATAAAAGCATGCAGGCTGAGTAAATTGTGAGCAAGACAGTGAAATGAGAAAGGTGTGCTTTGGGTGTATCTAACAGGTGCAGCAGGAGTGTTTGAGTGTTATCTCTCTCCACACTGCTCTAACTCAGAGGCGTTCAGGGCTTCCTCCCTTCTCCCCTCCCTGTCCGCCTTGCCATGGATGACAGGCGCTTACCCTTCTCTGTGACTTGGCTCTCACTCAGCTGTGCAACCCTACAGCTGCTTTGAGGCAGTACAGTCTGGTCATGCCCAGTCTGGCTTCAGACAAAACATCAGCGAGGCTCAAGCACAACCTCAGACCACTAGACAGGGCTGCATGTAATACCAACATCTTTCGCAAAGCGGGAAGGAGATAGACTCAGACGTTCCATTTTTGTTTTTCTACATCTAATATTTGCCTCCATGTCTTTCCAGGTTGTGTTTTCTATGTCTAGACACTTGCAGCTTACTTAAAGCTTGAGTGTGTTTTTTTTTTGTCTAATTTTAGAACACCCCACTTGCCCTTTTGGCAAATGCATTGCCCAACCCAGCTTGTGACTGTCTACATCAGGGGTGTCAAAACTCACATATAGTAGTGGGCCGGATTTGTCAAAAGAGACCTCATCGGGGGCCGGACTAATTTTTTTGTTTGTTGTCACAATCAATAGGACTGAACACATGAATAGGCTCATAGAGGTGTCACACTCACTAATGGAGGGGGTAAAAAAAATAAAATCTTGGTTTTACTCGGATTCTGCTCAAACATTTATTGAAAAACTTAATAACATTGACCATGTTTCAATTAGAGGTAACATTAGTGTGAACTTAAATGTTCCAAAAACATTCAGAACAAGTTTTTCCAAGTCTCCCTCTTTTAGCAGTTTTTCCCAGCCGCAAGTTGTAAAATCAGAAATCAAAAAACTTTTCCTTCATAACATCTTAACATTGATGAACAACCGCATCAAGCACAATAAGATTTTTAAATGTGATCAATCTAGTGAAAATGAAAAGCCAGTACAATATTAAAGCACTACTCTAGAATTAAAGACCTGTGGTTGGATAATCCTAAACACAGTGAAACACTTCACAGTTAGCCCTCCCACTGCTGCGTTTTCCTTTGTTTTCATGCAATTACACTGCTCTCTTTCCAGCTATCACTTCTCCAACTTGTTGCATAGATAGTTTTGTTTTCATTCATAAATAACAACGCTGTAAAGTTGAGCTTCCTCGTGTTGAATGTTCTTCATTCAATTCGCTCTAAAAACCTGGATGGCTTGGCGAGCGCCTGTCAAAACTGATGACTCAGCCTGAAACGGTTTGCAAGCTACCCATGCCCTGATTCCCATTCTTCTGCAGCTTAATCACCTGTTTAGGTTTGCGTGTCCCTTTCTGTTCTGAGATACCATGGTCCTTATCAGCTCTTACCCGCTACTCCTTGCTCTCCCACACTTCCCATCTGCTTCTCTCTCCTCTCTGTTCTTTCTCCCGTGTCACTGTACGAGATTTCTGTGAGAGGCCAGCTGATTTGGGAAGTTGCCCCTCGCTCTCCAGTCTCTCCGTGACTCTCCCTTTTTCTTTCTCGCAGTGCTACTCCAACAGTAGAACACGTGATGAAGAGCAGGGCACCAAGGGGGTTTTCTCTGGGCGGCTGCGTGGGCCTCGGCTTTTACTCAGTGACCTTTCTCCCAGTTTAGTATATATACTTGTACAAAGACAAACATGCGCAAATGGCCGGATGTAACACAAATATACTTGCTAGAAGTTCATCTTTTAAGACCATTTAAAACCATGCAACACTTGTCTAATTCTGTTTCAGTGTTTTACCTAAATCTCCCCTTTTCCATCATTATTATTTTTCTCTGAACTGATTCATATTTAGAGCATTTTATAACTCAGGGTGTGTATTCCCCTGTGGTGGATGATCAAGATGTCAACTATTCAGTAAGAAAGAAAAAAACAACACATTTTACAGAGACAAGATTTCTGTAATATTTTCCTCTTTTTGGATAAAAAAAGGAAAGAGAACTGAGACAACATGGAGCAAAGTCAAAATCAAACCTCGGTCTGGTGCTGCTGAGACTTGGCCTCTGTAAATGAGGCGCATACCCAGCACCTCTATTACAGTGTTTTAATTCAAAAAGTCCTCCAATTGATATTTATCTAAACACTTTTTTTCTCCTGATGCAAAGCTATCCTCAGGACTGTCGGTGATGGATATAAAAAGCGTTTGAACGGTTACTCTCTTTATGGCTGTCTGCATGTGTCCTCATTTAGTGATTGAGTAAAGTAAAGATGGACATGCCACAGCTTGGTATTAATCCATTATCAATACTGCATTGATAGTACCAACCACAGAAACTCTGATCCTTCTGTGATAGACTGCAACACATAGATTTTAGAATTTAAAATGAATTCCTCCATAAGCTTTTTTTCTTTATACAATGTTTACACTTGGTCATTTGAGATATAATTGTTCATATTATCTTTAGCTGTTGGCATATTCCGTTAAGTTCAGCTGTGCCAAGGTAATGAATTTGAGGACTGTACAGCTGGGATAATCATAGCAGCTGTATTTTTCAGTGTGTGAAAATGAATGTTGTATTTCACATTCAGTTCAAGGTTGCTGACATGCTCTGTCAGTATTCAAAGCTTTCGTATACACCGCCCCTCGTTTCCTGTGTGGTTTAACACTCTTTTGCTTTTACAAACACATTTGGTGTGTGCGTATGTGTGTTTGTTTTGTTCTTTCTGCATCTGTGCAGAGTGTCACTGCGGAACCAGTTTGCATATTTCAGAGCGATTTGCATGTGTTCCCTGAAACAGGCTGGCATACAGCTGGGCAGGGCTAATGTCACAACAAAAACTCACTTCTCTTTTGACAAGCTGAAGACTGAGGCCCAAAGTTCAACTGCTCTTCAAACACTACCTTTTTTTTTGGGAATTCCATAACCTTAATCTATCTGTCTTTGGCAAATATTTTTGTCAAGCTCACTTGTCATGAAGTACACACAATGCATTGTTTACATTGTCCCCATCAAATCAGTGGAAAAAGAGTTTTGTGGACTTGAACAGTCAATCATGAGAGAATTGCAACCGATTCAGATAATGTCGTTGTGACTCCCATGCAAAGTGGAATATTGATGATGTCAGCAAACAACTTCTCGTGCTGTCCCTTTGCCCAGATGTCTGCCTTTGTGCCAGCTACTACCCTACATTTAAAAAGCAGAATGTGTGAAGACACTCTGGCAACCACCCACAATCTGAGTGCTTTTCATTATTTAAGCAAAAGCTGTCATTGTGGTGCCCTTTTGTTCTTCCATAAACTCCCTTTGTTCTTCAGTGTTTCCTCAATGTTTCAGCCTCTTTTTGACTTTGGGCAGTGGGTGGGTAACTTTTACCCTCAATCTCTTGAAGTTCAGAAGTGAAAAGGGTTTCAAATCTGGTTCCTCCTTTTCCAAACTTCAGTCCTATGCCTAAAGCAGTGACGCATTGTTTTCAGTACTGCTTAGAGGTGGTAATTAAAGGCGTCACACAGAATAGGCTGTCACTAAAAACAAAAAAGCAAGGCTAGGTTTGAGTGCCCATACATACAAAAAATGAAGGGGAGGGACTGAAGTCATAGAGTGCCGTGTGACAGTGGTTAGTGGGTAGGAAAAAAGAAAAGAAAGTTGGTGTTGTTGAGGAGTGGCCCTCTAAAAAGAAGATAAAAGATAGGAAGGTGATTCTTTTCAAACTGCATTAGTAATCAAACAGGTTGGCAGCTGAGAGACACATTTAAAAATGTTTTGTACCATCTTGCAGTAATGTTAAATTGCCTGAATGAAATAGGAATGGAAAGAGAAACAGACTACAGAGAGTCTTGTGTCAATCTCGAGGAGGTGAAAAGAGGGAGCGTGGGACTGAAATGTCTGAGGCTGTTTGAAGCTTTGCCCACACCACAATCCTCACCTTGTGACTACTGCCTGTGACACGGTGCTGAAGTCCAAGCTGTTTCCCTCTGTTACCCTCCCACTACGTTGTGTACGTAGTGGGTGTAGCAATAATTGGCCATCGTCATAGACTTTCCCTCCTCTCTCTGCTCCCTCCCCTTCCTTTCCTTCTCCCTATCCCCTGTGTTGCTCTCGGATTGGTTCTAGCCAGTTTGTGGCGGCTGGGTTTAGACTGTCAAGGACTTGGCACAGTTTAAGGGACTGCTCCTTGGCTGGTTACCAACCAGACATTACCTGTTCTCTGAGACCCCTGTGAAGCATGTGTGCTCTGGACTGTGCATGTTATTAGTTTCCATTTTGGTGACAGGTAGTGAATTAAACAAGTGATGTAATCAAAAGGTATAGTCAGTCCACAGTCTGGAAAGTAGCTGCAGTCATGATTGTACCTTTCTCTGGAGACTGGACTTAATTTAGCTTAAATGCTGAAAGCTGGTATTTCAATAGCAAAGAGGTCTGATGAACATTTTTAGTTTCAAAAGACAACTGCCTTCTCCCGTTGTGAATGCTGAATGCTGGGAATCATGAAAACAATGCGCACCCTACCAGATATCAACTCTTCTTGACCTCTCAAACTGTATTCTGTACAACAAGTTGCAGTGTGCTCCCAACATAAGCCCTGTGACCTTTTGCCTTCATTATGTATGTCAATAGGGGGGTGGGTGATCCCCCCCCACTGTACAAAGGTAGTAGCAGAGAGGTTACAGGCCCTGATCTTCAAGGCCAACAGGGGAGCGCAGCGCTCTGTGCGTATGTGGAGCACCTGCTGTGACTTCGTGTCAGACTACCCGTCGTGTTTCTGCAATGCCATAACGCAATGTGAATCGAGATACTGAGACACACACATTAAGCTGTGATAAGCAGAATCAATACAAATGTACAAAGATTGAATGATGGCTTCGTTATAGCTTTGTTATGGCGCACTGGTTTGCCAGGGTACTTGAGTTGTCATGGACACAAGTCCTTCTCAGTGGCTGCTCTGAGGTGGGCTGCTTTGCTATCCTGTTGTGTACTAGTCTTTTTTCCAAAATCCCAGTTCTACATTAAATCTCAGGTTAGGGTTGCATCTTTTCCATATACTATGAGTCTGTATTAAAAGCTACTATGTAATTCGATTTCCCATTTTATATTGTTGACATGACACGGTCAACAGATAAATATTTAACAACTTGATATATTTTATAAAACATGTATTGACACTTGCATTCAGTGTAAAGACTAGTCACTCACTAACTCGTAGAATTAATGTTTATAAATGACTACTTTGTGAATAGACTAGCAGCAGTTGTGATTATAGTGAAATCATTGGCTTAGACCAGCCTGCTAACACGTTTTAAGAAGCTGCTTATTATGTCATTTAAAATAATGGCTCTTCGAAGTAGCACTTATTCAAATTGCCAGTTCAACATAAAGACACAAAAGCTGTGTGTGTGATGTCATTTAAATTATTATACAACCTCACTCTCTCTCTCTCTCTCTCTCTCTTGGCAGGGTTTCTGTGTTGACTTGAGCTGCACCTATATGGCGTGTGTGAGCGGAGAATTTTGCCAGGCACAGCACCTCACCTGCGCGGAGAAGTGAATCGGCCGCCCCCCAAGGGACTACGCTACCCAGAAACCCCCCTGACTGCCAGCTCGCTAGGAACTGCTGACTCCTCCAAAGGCCCCCCACCCTGGGATATTGCGTAGTCCTTGGCCCGACCGCCCTGCGTGTCCTGACCAATACGAAAAGACCTTTGCTTTCTGCTTTCTCCTCGAACAGCCAATCACAAACAGCTCTCCTGAATGGGGTAAACTGATTGGATGACTCCTGGATAGTCTCTCCATCTTTTTTTTTCTTTTTTTATTCTTTTTTTTTTTCATTTCAATTCATTTTTTTTTTTTTTTTACATCTTGGAGTACTGTGGACTAGTGAATCCTTTTTGTAACATTTCTCTGTGTACATCATCCCATATTTGAACACCTGTTGTCCTCTTGACCCATCCTCCTCAACGTGTTGTCATTTTTATTTATTCAACCCTTCCTTGAACATACACATATATATATAAATATATATCCTAGCATTCTTTGCTGACTTCTGAGCCAAAAAGTCGCTTTCGTTTTTGTAAGAGTATTGTATTGTAATTGTTTTTTAAGCCGTCTCGCCAACATGAACCGCCCCGCTGCAGTCGAGATTGTCCACGAGTGCATGAGGTTCCTCATCACCCACAACCCCACCAATGCCACGCTCAACAAGTTCACTGAGGTACGCCTGCATTTCAATGCTTTGATCTGTGAGGATACGTTTTGTATGTCCCGCATCTAAAACCCCCTCTCTTCTTGATCTTCAGGAGCTAAAGAACTTTCATGTGAACACACTGGTGAGAGTTTGTGATGCCACCTATGATAAGGCTCCCGTGGAGAAGGAGGGGATACAAGTTGTGGTAAGATTAGAAACACATTTGTGTAAGCCTTGTCTATTTCTGTTTATGGCCACGTTACACATGCGATCGTTTCCCCTCTGTCTCCATAAGGACTGGCCTTTTGACGATGGCGCCCCTCCTCCCACCCAGATCGTGGATGACTGGCTCAAGCTGCTTAACACCAAGTTTCGAGATGAACCCGGCTGCTGCATTGCCGTGCACTGCGTTGCAGGGCTTGGAAGGTTAGTGATGAGAGTCGTTGTTTTTCTGGAGATTTGACATTAACTCAAAATGCAGCTCTGACCGCAAAGATTGTTTTATAGAAGGCCAGATCAATTTATTAACATAGCACATTTCACCCACAAGGCAATTCCAAGTGTTTCATGCAAAAAAATCAAGTGCTGTTTTTGTTATAATAGAAAAACAGAAATGTTTGAAATTAAATACAGTAACAGCCGGTGTACGCACTTTTAATACCTTTTTTTTTTCACGTTAAAAGTTGGCTGCGTCTTATACACCGGTGCGACCAATATACTTGTATAAAATGTTGTCACAAGCGGCGTCATCACACACTGCACACGACCTGACGCGATTGTAAATTCATCCCCATTCATTGTGTATTGATAGCTAATTGCACGCTGTGCTGGGGAAGATAGCGAAACAGACCAGGCTGGCTGCGCGACTTTTTCACATTCATTTACTCACGAGGTCGTAATGATGCATTTACAGAAAACAGTGATATATTGTTCTGTAAATAAACCTCGCATAGTGCTCTTTTGCTTGAAAGAGTCCTATATTAAAGTTAAAGAGTGACCAGCGGAGTCCTTGCAAGCTAGAAGGGGGTCTGTGCTCCACAACTTTCGCTGCAGAACTCAACTACCGTACTGTAGCTAGTACAAACTCCACAAAGCGGAAAAAAACTAATGGAACTAAAAGAGCGACACGGCAGCACAGAAACTGCATGTTGTGGACTTTGCTGATCACAAAAGAAATCGTCATGCTTGAAGACAGTTTAAACTTTTTTCTTTCTTTCTGAGAGACCTTCAAAAACCGAGTGCGTCAGTATCGGTGCGATTTATGTTCCAGATTTTACAGTAGGTTTCATCCTTAATTCAAATATGTAAACCACTGAAGTTTTTGATACTATGCAAGTAAATAATATAAGAGTTAATGCACATAAACAGGCATTGTCTCAATTAGGAAATCAGTTGTGTGAATAACAAATAATCAGGTAATCCTCAATCCCTAAACTTCACGTGCCACTACAGGGCAGACGTAGCACACTGACATGAACACACGCAGGCTAGAGCATTGTGCACTTAAACGCTGTGTTCTCTACTTGAGAGTATTGTTGCATATTCAGTAGCATTAGTTGTTACTTTAGCAGAGTCTGAAAGTGCAGAGAGGGAGACTGACATTTAGGGACAAAAGGCTGCACTGTCACAAAGATATTTTATGGACAACTTTTAAATGGACACGAGCCTAAAACCCTCTACTACATATCTGACAAGCCGCCTTGATACAAATCATGATAACACAAACCCCATTGTTGGTTACTTAGTATCTCTGAATTCATTGATTTTGGAACATAGAATTCAGAATCGGTCGACTCTGACTCTGAATGTTTTTCTCACATTCTTACTGCCTGTAGCTTTTCTCTCACCCCCTCCTCTCTTGCCTCTAGCACTTGTTGCTTCTTCAGCATAGCTCCTACACCATGGCTGGGTGTGAAAACTGAACGTGCTGAACTACATCATCTAAAAAACAAACAAAAAAAATAACCCCAACCATTGATCCAGTATCTTCTAAATGTCTCCCTCTCTTAGAGCTCCTGCATGTGCTCTATAAATAGACAATCAGCTGCTTATCTGACATCAGTGACACAACAGTCTGTTGCTGTTGCCTGGACAGACTTGGAAAAGCTGGGGCAATTACACTTGCATGTGATCCGTCTGTCGGTCATGAGTTTGCACAGGCGATGCGCAGATCCGCACAGTCATATTCACTGACCGAGGCAGAAGCACGCATGACGTCGGCAGGCTAGTGTGAAAACGTCTTTCTCAACCACAAAGGCACAATTCCTCAATGGCCTTCAGCGCTTTGCATTTCTGGGGCATTCCAGTGGTTGTATAATTCGCAGTATTGGTTGGATTGGCATTTTCTGAATTCAGACCCTCTACTTCTTCTTCTCTGTTTACTACAGTCAGCTGGTTTTTCCATACTTTTACGGGCCTGTGTGGGAGGCTGCAGCTATGTGCCTTGTTGTTGTTTGTCGTTTCTTAAACCATTTTCTCACCCCGCCGTCCACAGTATCACAGTTTCTTTCTTCTTCTGACTTTCTTTGAATCCCTGCGTTCTCACATTTATTTATTTTTTATCCCTTGTAAATTTTTGTGAGAGAAAAGCCGCTTGAGGAAATGCCCTGTCAGCGCGGAGATTTGACCCGCAGAGTGGTCTAGTAGGTTATTTATTTTTCTCTCATCCTGCGAGAACGGAGATGCTTTTCTTACTGTAACTTATCTCCGTTAAGTGTGTGTGTGTATGTGGGTGCCTGCTAACACACACATACAAAGTGCCCCAGCAGGGAAACGGTGAACATCTGCACCCCCTGTTGATTTCCCAGGCCCCTTTCCCAGGTTTAACACTCCCTCTGCCTTCAGCATATTACTATGGAAGCATGTGAACCAGGCCTTTAGATCTCCTGTTCTCCTTCTCTCTTCTAACGTCTCCTCTGCATTTCTTTACCCCTCAGAGCTCCAGTCCTGGTGGCCTTAGCCCTCATTGAGAGTGGAGTGAAGTACGAGGATGCTGTGCAGTTCATAAGGCAGTAAGTACCCCCCTCCCTCTGCACTTGCATGTTTTAATGGCGATTCCAGGGATTTATTTGTGAATCATAACAGAGTGCGTATGTGAAAAGGAATAGTCTTTAGGGTGTGTCTGTGTTTTTTGGACAATTTCTGAACATGCAAGCCAGTACAGTACCACCAATAGAAACAAAGTTATGCCCTGAACAATGTCTGCTTTTATAGGTATAGTTATACATTTTGTGAAATACTTTTATTTTGCCTCCTGGCTGTCTGAAAATACAGTGAGGTGCTTCATGCAGCCAAGAAATAGTCCTCCACATAAACCCAAATAAATGACCAATTGTCTTCCACATTCTGTTTTTTTTGTTTATGTGTTTTAGAGGTTCTGGCAGGTTTTTGCTGTTGCTCTTCTACAGTGCCAGGCTAACCATTTCAGTAACTCTTTTGTTTTAAGCTCAGCTGCTCTTGGCCATAGCCTTATATTTAAAAGACAGATATAACAGTTTTGTATCAGCTGTCTCCTCTAACTTTGAATGACTCGATTGATTACTGCAGCGAAAGCTTCTCTTTATTATAGCAAGAAATTAGTGTTTAAATCGTCTGCCCTTCTTTTGTTTCCTTACAGGAAGAGACGTGGAGCCTTCAACTCCAAACAGCTTCTTTACCTCGAGAAATACAGACCCAAAATGCGTCTGCGGTTCAAGGATACCAACGGCCACAACTGCTGTGTGCAGTAGGCTGCCTGTCAGTGCATCTTTCTTATGCGCATCTAGTGGGGTAATCTTCCATCAACGGGAGATTTAAAAAAGAAAAAAAAAATATGAAGAGTGCTATCAGTAATTATTGTGATGATTTGTAAACACTGAGTCATGGTTTTTTGATCAGAGAGCAAGCCAGTGATCGAATGAATGAATCCAGATCTGGGGATCCACCAGCCGAACCAATGAATGGAAGGTCAAAGCACACAGATAGGCCCGCCTCCCGGTTACACTGTTCAACCACGGGCCAATTTTGTCAACTCGAGTCCATCCTGTTAACTTTATTTTATTATTTTTCCTTTTTTTTTTTATTTCAGTTGTAATCATGGGATAACAATATTCCACTTCGTGAATTTTTATTTTTACAAGCGCAATGGTGATGGGAAGATGTAATGTCAAATGATACTCTGATTTTTACTTCCACTAATTATTGATATTATGATTAGGCCAGAATAATGTACCTTTTTAAAAAAAAACCAGAAACAACTTTTTAAACTTTGAACACATTACGACTGTCCGTTTTGGTATTGGGGTGTTTTTTTTTTTTTTTTGCACAAAACTCAAAAAGTTCACCTGAAAATGCAGTAACGTTTCTTCTTCCTCTTACCCTTCACTGAACATAAAGTCACTTTCAGTTTAGAAGTTCACTGAGTTTGAATATGTCTGAGATATTTATTCACAAGATATATGTGTGGCAGTGATGAGTTTGGCAGGGGGCAAGGACACTTTGTTATCCAATAGTTTTTGTTGTTTTATTTTATTTTTATCCTTCGAGAGCCATGTCTTTTTTTTCTCTTTTTTTTTTTTTTTTTTTACCTTGTTGGAGTGCAATAATCAGTCCACCTCAGACGCCCACCAGACCCTGCTGAGCATTTTCTACACATAATGCAAACACTCACACGTCACTCATTCAGTAAGAAAAACAGGAAACAATGTATCAGCTCCTACAAACAGGTACTCCTCCTGCTTGCATTCATAAAACGGGCTACAATAGGACATCCAGAAATATGCATAGTTAAACGCCACACACACACAGAGAGCCTAAGATCCAACCTGAAAGATAACGTTGAGAAGAATGGAAAGGGTCAGTTTTTTATCATTGTACCCATTTTGAAAAAACATCCCCAATTCGTATCGGTTCTTTAAAGATAAATAAATTGAAATAAAAAGCATTCATGTGTCTTTTTTCTGCCTCCACTGGCAGTTGTGCTGTGAGTTTAACATCACTGTTAAGTGTTGCTTTCTATATGATTGGGAAAAAATCTGAGCCACCAGCTGCTCTTTTCCCTACTCATACCATAAACCAATGGTGTACACGTAAGTATGAAAGTCAAAGATAAGTGGAGTTTGTTGTCCTTGTTCATGTAACAAAGTGTGATTTTCATCCTGTTTTGAAACGCAGTGACAATGCTGACAACTTGCACTCAGCTGATAAACACACTCGGTGTTTCCCAGACGGAGTGTGCTCATTAGGGTCTGTCAGTCAAAGTGTGCCCTACATGTCCTGTCCTCAGTGGCGGCGGGTGACTCAGCACCACGTGGAAGGCACAGGACACGGCGATACTGAGAAATGACTCACGCGTCCATAACTAGTAATCACGACTCCAGCCAACACCTGAACCCTTTAGAAAGAGCGCCCCCTCCCCCTGCTGGTCAAAGCCTGCCATAACAAAACTCCTCAAATCCAGTATTAAAACAATTTTAATTCAATTCAAAAAACTTTATTTGTCCCTGGTGGGGGGGGTGGGGGGGGGGGGAGCATTAAATTAACAACAGTGCAAGTAAACAAAACATTCTAACCTAAATAGAAAGTGTCAATTTAAATACAACTTAAAGCTTAAACAGTGAACGTGAACAGTCTGCACTGAAATGCTCCAGTAAACGTTGATCAAACTAAGTGCCTCACTAAGAACAAGGCAGAACAAGTGTGTCTGCAACATGGCTAACCTCATTGTGTTGTTAGTATTTAATTGAGTCACTGATCCACTTATTTGGACTGTAATTAAATTAAATGATTAATACTCTGACTGAACAAGTAGAGCTTTAGCTGAATAAGCACTTGTGTGATTAGGCTGTGTAACTGTAAACTAAAGTGAAACAAACTGTAAACAAATAAGATTGTGTTGCTTGATCAGTGAATTTCATTTAGAGTGACAATCAGAAGCCTCTGTTTCAGCCTCGGCAGTGATTGTTCCAGGTATGGATGCTGTATTAATTGCAGTGCGATAGTATGACTAACACCAATTGATGTCACAGAGGAGCCAACAGGATCTCCAGGTTTCTGTAACTGATACAGCCCCGGAAATAAATGACTCAGTGTTTTTTCATCATCATGGGTGAGGTAGTGATCAGAGCCACAAACATGTTGTGCAATGAGTAGAAAGCACAAGGCAATATAAAGGCCTTGTGTATTTCTCTCTCAGCAGGTTATAAAAGACATCTTTGTATTTTCATCTCAGTTTATCCAAATAATTATCTGGTTTAAAATCACTCTCAGTTTAGTTGTTTACACAGTGACGGTATGGAAAATGGACTTGAGCTTGTACATGACTTTTCTAGTCATTCACACACTGATGGAAAATGCTGCGATGTAAAGTGTCCATCAGTTAAACATAATACCATTCATACATGTTCATACGCAGTGGGAGCAAGTTGGGTGTCTTACCCAAGGCCATATCAGACATGAGGCTGCAGGAGAAGGGGATCGAACCCTGACTTTCTGGTTTAGAGATGATGACTCTACCAACCTTTAATAGGAGGCACACAGAAGTCATTAATAATAATTTAATATCACTACGTGTTTGCTAGTGCAGCAGATAACCTCGACAATTTGATTTATGAATATCTGCTGTAATAACCTGTAGAGCTGATAATATCTAAATATAAATATATAAATTGCCTTTTAGCCCACAGTATAGCCTGGTGATACTTTTTCCTCCAAGTGTTACTACTTGGTTTTAACGCAGAGGCCACAACCTGTGATAAGCTAAAGTGAATCATCACATGAATTGCTGTGAATCAAACCTAAGGTAGATGGATACACTTTTATAGCTATTGGAGCGGCTGTGGCTCTGAGGTTTGTTGGTTTGGTCGCTCCTGCGGTCTACATGACGAGGTGTCATTGCGCAGGAAACTCAATCCTGAGCTTCTCCCAGTGACAGCCAGCAGTGTGTGAATATGTATCAAACTGTCAATACTGAAAGGCACATTATGTATTATGTCACATCCTCTGCAATAAACCTGTGTGTATGAACGGGTGAATGTGACATTAAGTGTAAGCGCGTTGAGTGTCTGGTGGTAATAGAAGTGCGCTCTAGTCTGTAGCCTAGTGGTTACTAGTGGAGGCCATAGTCCTCCAGGCGGGCGACCCAGGTTCAAATCCGACCTGTGGCTCCTTTCCATGAAGTTATTCCCCACTCTCTCTCTCTTGATTTCTGACTATCCACTACCCTGTCTCTCAAATAAAGGCAAAAAAGCCCCAAAAATAAACCTTAAAAAAAGTGCTTTAGGTGTTTAAGATGTCTATCTACCATTTCTGAGTTCCTGAGAGACAATCCCAGCAAAACCAGAATTTAAGAGGCATTGCTGTTTATTTATGATTCAAGAAACGTTAAAATAAGTTAGTTAAAAATGGAAGAATATGAGACTAAAATAAAAATGTATTGAATAAAAACTAATAACAATGACTTCAAAGTCTCAAAAACAGAGACAAGGAGTTCATCAGCGACATGCAGAAGGAACTAATTTACTTCAAAAGAGAATTAACTTCATTTCATGGAGATTAGACAAAAATAAATAAAAATGAGTTAATTGTTTTTATTCGCTGTGTTTGTGCGCTGCTATTCTACCTACCTGTTCAGACTTTAAGAGCTTTTGTCTTTTAAGCTATGTGTAAGTTTGATTCAGCGTGTGCTTCAAATCAGCAGAAGTCTGTGAAGCTTAAAGTCGTCAGTCATTAAGCAGTTCATTCAGCTTCTACGCAGAGCGACTCCTGGATCTGTGTTGTTGTTGTTGCTGCTGATGATGTTAGTGTTGCAGTATCATTGAGGCCAGTCTTACTATCTCAACTAATGGTGTATGATCTGTAAGCTTTTGATTTCCTTTTAATTAATTTTGTGATTATGCAGCATCTTTGAATCTCAAAACCTGACCATTCACCTAACATTTGTCTGGCAGTATTTTAAGAACAAAAGGTAAAACTAAAGCACTTAACACACCTGATATCACAGAGGGTGTCATGTTTAATTCACGGTTATATTTATTATTCATCAACACATTATTTTTTAAATCAATCAATTAACTGTTTGCAAATATTCATATTAAAAACTTCAATTTGTTTGTCCATTGGTAGAAGTTTGCTCGTTACAATTTACCAGAGAGATATCAAATGTTTAAAGATCCTGTTTACCTCACAGGTGACTTAGTAAACCAATAAATATATATTTGTAATTCAGAAGCTCTGAGACCACTTTTTGAAGGTCTCGGAATCAAAAGCATTTTTACTCGGTCATGTCTCGGTCTCGGACTGGGCATCTCCGAATTTAAAATCAAGACCAGTCAAGACCAGCACTGATAGTCTATCCCCCGGTTACGGCTGCAACCTTCCCAGTGTTACTGTCTAAGTGAGTGACACGGCCGCTGCACACAAGTCGAGGATTTTATAATAGATATTCTGGTCTTGGTCTTGGTCTTGGTCTTGGTCTCGGTCTTGGTCTCGCCCTGCCTTGGTCTTGGTCTTGGTCTTGGTCTTGGTCTTGGTCTTGGTCTTGGTCTTGGTCTCGCCCTGCCTTGGTCTTGGTCTTGGTCTTGGTCTTGGTCTCTCAGAGCACTCTGGTCTCGGGTATGTCTTTGTCTCGATTAGTGAACACTAAGGCATATTATATTCAAGAAAATGGCTCATATTAAAAAATAAAAATAAAACGTTGCATCATTCCATGGCAGTATAATAATTTTTAAACTTCTGGCTGTACAGTCTAAAAGTGAACACACACTCCAACTCTCGGCTGAAGCCTCTTTTAACTCCATTAAAAGTTACATTCATTCTTTTTTACTGGATTTAAAAGGGCGTGATGAAAAAGACACAGAGGTCAAGATTCCTCTACAAAACACAACTTGATCTCGAGCAGCACTCAGCCCTCTGCAGAGCTGATCTAGGTCACACTACTGAGCAGAAACCCCCATTGTGAATCGTGGCACTTTAAAAATGCATGCTTGCTCTTGGCTCTGTATCTTTAATGAGGTGTGTCTGAAATATTTGATAGCCTCGCGCTCATTTGAAAAACAAATACGTTTATTTCCATTAATATTTGATGCGGAAATGAATATATGTAAAACACATACATTAATTAGTCTGTTTTGATCAATTGTCTCCGTCTCATACAGACCGAGTGTTTCCGCACAGTGACTTCCCACAGGCTACACTGGTGCATATCATTCTCCACTGCTTCAGAGCAAAACCATTTAATTTTCAAAGTGGGATTTTAGCATCTTTTAAGCCCGAGCACACTCAAAGACTATTTCAATTTTCACTCGGCACTGAGGCACATTTGTAAAATGGATGTTTGTCACATTAGAATGTGTTGCTTGAAGGAGGAATGAATAGGGATGTGAAAACAATCACAAATGTGACCTTGCAGAAAATATTTGTGAGGACGTCGCCTCAGAGGCCTGTGACCGGGGTCAGTCAAGGTCAGTAAACTCAAGTGTAAGACCATCAGAAACCTGCAGACTTTTTTATACTTTGGACAAGAAGTTTCAATGAAACAAATCCAAACCATGAAATGTCTTTGCAACAATTCTTGCAAAAAAATGTGGTGTTGGGGCAACTTCTGATTAATGACCCTTGACACAGTGATCTAGTCCTGGACTTAAAGCATTTAAATTACCTGTTTCAAACAGATAGCTTTTGGTTTTAAAAACTTTCATGTAAACCAAATAATACATTACATACTGTACACTATACAATACGGTTGTACCAGTATAGGTATATACATACTTAGGTTTGGGGGGCAGCAGTAGCTCAGTCCTTAGGGACTTGGGTTGGGAACCAAAGGGATCAAGTCCCGGTTGCGGACCAAAAATACAGAAGTTGTTCTGGTAGCTGGAGAGGTGCCAGGGCACTTCCAGAGTACTGTCGAGGTGCCCTGAAGCAAGGCACCGAACCCACAACCGCTCCGGCCCCACTCTGACATCTCTCCACTAATGCATGTCCACAGGTCCTATTTGTGCATGTGTGTTATTCGGGCATATGTGTGTGAGCAGCATGTCTCTAAAATAACCAATATAGTGTAAACCAGAATTTTCTTCAGAGATTAATGAAGTATCTCAAAATCAAATCAAAATGCTTGAATTTGAATCTCCTCTGCTGTACCTTGCCAGAAATGTGAATTGCTGTACAACTTCATGACATAAGTCTCCTCTAATGTTGTATAGGTCCGTTTTTCCTCTCCACCTGTCGCTTATCCTGTTTAGGGGCAGCGTTGGGCTGGAATGTAGGCTATTTTTTCTCATTTTTTTTCGGGCCATTTTGTCTTTATTAGATAGGACAGCTGACGATACATGGCCTCCATACATGGGGCGAGCACCATAACCTTTATCTATCTATCTATCGATCGATCGATTTATCTATCTATCTATCTATGGTATTATATTATATCAAAGTCTTTAAGTCGATGTAAAAATTGTAATTAAGAAAAGCGTACAGATCCTTCATGCAGTACCAGTGCATTCAGAACATCACCATATTGGATTTTCCATGAAGCACATGGAAAAAGACTGTAATGTGTCTCCTACACACCAGATGGCGACAGAGCCCTATATAAGCAGTTGAGTAGTACATGTAAGTATCACTAGAGGGCAGTAATAACGCACGACCCCTCCTCCCCCCTCCCTCAGATGCTCCTGGACGGCTACAGTGTTGAGACGTGTGATGCATTCGCTCTGGCAGCACCTTGGACAGCGGCAGTCTGGTGAGTCATCGTGCCACTGTATGCAGGATGTTTGGATTGAGCAGCAGAAGGCTGGGCAGTAATTAATAACCAGGTATTTACTGATAGTGGAACAAAAGGGGTGGGAAATGGAGAGAGTTGAACCTCTATGTAAATCAGCCTTTTCTTTAGCAGGTGAGACGAGACTGCCACAAGGAAAGGAGTTTTTTTGATTCTATTTTACAAGCAGAAGCTAAATTCATAAACCTTTTTAAATAAGAACAAAAACAGCCTATTTGTTTTAATCTTTTTACCCGAGATGACAGCAAATTAAACACTGTTTGTTTTTATCATAAATGCTCTGACATATCTCTCAGATGTCTTGCCAGAATAACACGGGTGTTTATGGAAAAAAAAAGAGCTGAGGACAGGGACTCGCATATTTTAAAAGCTCCTTTTTTTTAATGCAATGCAGTCTGTTGGCACCGAGCAGCTTTATGTGGGTGAGTCTCATTGTGCAAGGGGTTTGCTTCCTGCCTTTCGGCTCCAGCGCATGGAGCCCGGCCAGTGTTGATGAGTGTGAGTGGATGGTGAATGACAGGCCAAGACTCTGCCAGTCAATCAGCAGGGTAGTCTGGCCCCTCTCCTCCTCTCTCTAGGGGATACGATATGTGTCATCCTCCCGGGAGGGATCTCACCACGGCGCAGCCTGCACCCTCCCTCTGCTGAGCCAAGTCCTCCCCAACCCTGCCCTGCTTCTCCCTGCTAGTTTGTCCACAGTTTTTTTTTTTTTTTTATCCCCTCTGGCTTATTTCTGCGGAAGTCTCTTCTTTCCTCTGCTACCTCCTCCTTTACATCTTTATTCACTTGTTTTCTTATCAGCCTCACTCTCATCTTCAACTCCAGCTGCTACTCTCCATCTCCACTCTTTTTCCTGTGGATTTGCTGCTCTGCAGTACCTCACAGCTTCACCCTCTAACCCCATCCAGATCTTATTCACTGTTCCATCCCCCCCCCGTATGCACCATCCCTGCTCCCCTCTTTTCCTCTAGCTCAGAGATGGTATGAGCAACACAATCTTCCTCTCAAACACATTGAATCTGGCAGCTTGGTCTGAGGCTCTGAGTTTCAAAAACCACATGACCACCTTAACATCAGCTTTCAACATGCAGGGCTCCTCGTTCAAGTTAGCAACAAGTAACCTGTAACCTGTTTTGAATTTGTCCAGAACGATTACGGCACAGGCTTAACATGCAGTCACACTGTTTGCTAACCGCTACTAAACAACAAATGAAGAAGAAGAAATACAAACAACAAAACACACGAAGAAGAAGAGTAATATAGAGACCCGCCTGCTAGTTTCAATCGGTTGTATGGGGACAGTTTGGGTTTGAATGAATAAGACGGAATCAGCCGGAGGGGCTGGTCGCCGGCGCTATGCAGAACAAAAGAGGTGTCCAACAATGTATCCCCGCTGTTTTTAACAAGCCTCTTCATGTACCTACGATCACAGGTCGTTTTCTAAACTGCACAAGTTGAATCAAACTCTAACTCCCATGAATGTCATTTCAAATTCAATTAGAGAAGCCTAGAAACAAGCATCCAGGACATTTTTCTGTTGAACTGAATTCATACAGAAAACTGACTGCTGTGAACTGGGGGACCGTTACGTCCCTATTAGCATTAACTATTATGTATAGGTATCAGAATTGTATCCACTGTCCTCTACAAAGAGAAAAGCAAAGAAAAGAAGCAAATCTTAGAAAAGAAAGCAAAAGGTCAGTGTCTAAAAATGTCACTAGAGGGGTACTCAGAGGGGGGGGGGGGGGGGGGGGGGTTAGCATGGGCTGGAAAGAGACAAAAACTGAAAGTGCAGCTAAAGACCAGACGAGTGGTTTCTGATTGCTGTTCAGCCTGCATAATTTGGTTTATTTGCTCACTGAAAATGAAATAGTCATCCAGTGCTGCCTATCACAGCAGAGAGGATGCCCTGGTAGCTCTTCTCTTCTCTTAATGCACTCTTCTGCAGCCATATCAATAGCCCCCAAAGCAGCCATGGATGTTCAATCCATCCTGACACAGCATGTGTTAAGTGACCCATTTCAGCAAGCACTTCTACTAATTGGCGGTGTCTGAGCTCTCTAATCATTAGCCGTTTGTGTCACGCTATTCCAGGAGGCGGGCAGGTGTATGCATACCTTTGTTTTTAATATTTGTTGTTTTCCCCTTTTTAACTTCTGCTCTGTCGCTATATGTGATGAGCAGAAGGTGTTCTGTGACACCTGCACATTTCATACACTTAAGCACCTACATGATTAGAAACCAACAATGTTCAAAATAATTCTATCTGCTCAAACACACTACAAGAGCAACTTAATTAGCAATCATTCCTTGTTTTTTTTTGCCTGTGTAGATAAAAGAGAGGGGCAAAGCACACTAAAGCTTTTTATTACAAGAGCCTATCTCTTACAGTATACAGACAGCCTTTTATTTGAAGCCTATTTCAAGTGGAGGATGATTATTTACTGACATGTAGACCAACATAATATTAAGACAGTCCGCAACTTTAGTTTCTTGAACGACCACCTGAGGCACGCCCCAAAGGTGAGTCCATTCCTATAGAAGCCCATTTAAAACGCTGAAGTTTATACTAGTTTTGAAACATGGTTATAGCTGCAAATAACTTGGCAGCTCCTAGTCTATATTAAGGGGGGGGGGATCAAAGACACTAGAGCTTAGCAGCTCCTAGTCTACATTAAGGATGGTGGGTGCCACTAGCTGTCTGCTGTGTCACTTGTGTTTGTGTTGTTCATGCCTTTCAGAATTTCTATCATGTTTTGATCATCATGACTGATCTCACATTTTTGATAATTAATTTATAATGAGCAGGTATTGGTGTCTGCTCTTAATACTCCAGACTTGGTTGACAGTTTTCTGTTTCTCATGCATAAATTAATATCAGGCCTTTCTAGCACGTCACTCGGAGTTGTTATTGGCTTTTCCCCCGCAGGAAAGACAGCGGGCATGTTCAGTGGGCAAACTTTGGCAACTTTGCGTTGACTTCGTTGCAGCTCTTCCACCTTGGCAACATATGTGTTGGCTTGGTTCTCTGTCTTCTGCTGTTAAACTGGCCCCGCGTAACCTAGGTATACGGGCCATCAGCTTTTAAAAGTTTTGGTTCACCCCCTCTTTAAATAATTTAGAAAACATCAAACATTTTTACATCAAATGTTGGTTGCAATCTGTCTGTTTTGCCTTTAAAGTTTTTACTGTGAAGCACCTTGTGACGTCTGTTCTTGAAAGGAGCTCTATAAATACATTTTAATTACTTACACTTGTCACCCCTGGCTTTAAAAACACAACATACTCACATACAAAATGCTTACTTGGAGGCATCAAAACTGCAGCTAAAAAAAGAATGACTCTATCTATGATGTAGACCCTCTTTCCCTTTTGCTAAGTAGACTCCCCTCTTTCAACTGGTTAGACTTATTGAACTAAAAACATACAGCACATGTTGGGGGTTCAATCCCTAGCTCCAGCAACAACATGTCCTATGTGTCCTTGGGCAAGACACTTAACCCCAAATTGCTTGCTGCTTCGTTGGCAATGTATGCAAGTGTATGAATGGGATTGGCAACCTCTGCCATCAGTGTGTGAATGGGTAGGTGTGACGTGCGGTGTAAAAGCGCTTTGAGTAGTCAGAAGTCCATTTACCTTTACCATCACAGTTTAATAAATCTGATGTAAAATATGTAAGTGAATGCTGTGTTAGAGAGTGTAGCATTAAAAAGTTTATCCAACGGCCTGCGCAGTCTTTGAAGTTCCTCCATGGTTGAATGTCCTTGCCAAGTGAAATTCTAAGAGTGAGTTTCAGGCGGCTTAGCTGCGATTGGATGCATCCATATGCAATCCAAATACTTCAACCAATCTTTTATTTAATATGTATTAACTCTTGCTCTGCTGCTGTACACTGGTGATTCCTTGAGAGATCGCTTTGTTCGGGGGTCAGCTGTCAAAACACTCTCCGGAGACGGCCTCAGCATCCCAGGTGTAATCTGTGCTGGCAGACAGCTGATTCCCCCGCTGAGTGAAACGGCTGCCAAAGAATCCGGTCTGAATGCCAACGCTCCCCTCCAGTCTCTCACTGACAACAAGCGAGCCAAGTCCATCTCTGGGGTCAAACTGCTAATCAAAACAAAGGCATTAGCTATTCTTTTGCAGCGCACAACAAACACTCCACCCGCTGACTTACAACCTTGCTTCACAAGAGTTTCAAGGGTAGTCCTTGTATGGACTGATCATTGAACCACCTAATTCAAGCAATGCTATCTCACAGTAATGGTCAAATCATTGACTCAATAATGCTTTCTTTTCAGTGCTGCCCTTTTTCTACTATTGACTCCCAGTATAAAGCTTTGCTCATTGACTACTGCCAGAGTGATATTCCAGGCAGTGGATGAGTGGGGGTTGGAGAGGTGATCTCACCATTATCCCTAAGCTACTCTTCTATTGTGGGCAGATCAAAGTGGTATTTATGCTGGGCCTCTAGATATGTGCATGTCACACTGCTGTGGAGAAGTATACTCATGTGTAGTATAAAAGCCTCTCCATGAATGGATGAAAGGTTGTTGGCCTAAAATCATCAGATGGAAGATCAAAAAGGGCCCATCAGGCTCATGCGATCCAATGAAATGTTGAGTATCTGCATGTAGAAGGCTCTTCTCTTTTAAATGAGTGGTGGGATATATTGAGAATTCAGTTATCCTCTCTTGCAGAGTAATGTGAGTAAATGGAAACCAATTTCATGTATTTTTGGTAAATATGTTGCTGCAGAAAGCGGCCTGTATTATCATAAATAATGTAAACTTGATCAAGTAGCAAACCGTTGTTTCAAAAGGTAAAACATCCGGCAAAGAGTCAGACATGAAAGTGGGTTTTGCCACAAAATGTATAAAAGAAATGAACACAGCCACTGGGATTTAATCTATTGGATTTGGCCAACCCTTTGGAAGCCTCATCTCAGACAAATTTGTCTTTTTTTTTTTTTTACTTAACATATCTCCAGAGCAGAGGAAACAGGCATTGATACGTCTCTCTCCTAGCTGGCAAGCTGCTGTGGTAGCAAATTGTTTAGCTCTTACAAATGCCCTGTTTTATCTGATTCTAGACGGGACCATAATTACAAAAATAAGAAAGGAGACTGGGGAGTTACATTGTGACAATAAAATTGTTAGAAAAATGTTTACTGAGGTATTAAATCAAGTGAGTAATAGGGTTGTTTTCTCATCTGATGTCATTCTCTCAAATTCCTTTTGGAACCAGTGGTGTCATCCCCCGGTGGCCATGAGAAAGAATGCATGTTTAAGGGACTTCTTCATTGGCTTCTTTATAAAAACTAAAATAAATAAACAGTAAATAAATAAAGAGTTTTCCCAGTTTAATCTTGGCCAACAAGAATATGCAATCAGCAATTTTTCATCACTTCTTAAATATGCTCCATACACCTATCGATGCAGCCATTGAATCATTTAAAGAACAAACCACCAAACTCAAGTATTCAACTTTGGAAAGCCAGTGATTTAAATGCAGGCTTTGCTGTAGCTGTCACAGTTAAAAAGTATATATGTTGAGCTCATCAGTGTGTGAGATTGAGGCATCTGTAAAAGCTCTGCAGCTTCTCCGGGTATAGCTGTGATCATTAGCGATGTCTGCCTGCTCAGTAGATAAAAGTGCAGTCACTGATGTTCTCATTAAATGACAGACAACATGCATCTGTCTGGAAAAAAATGCCTTTTATCTCCTCAAACCTGAAGAATCTCTCTTTTGGATGCATTCACATTCCTGAACAGAGATTTAGACAGCAACCTTGTTAACTTGTCATGAAACATATACCTCTGCTTCCCTGTCTTTTTACAAGGTTTGTTGAGAAAATCTCCAAAATGGGCTCAGTAATAAAACACTATTTTTTTCTAAATCGCAAGCCAGTTTTGGCTGAGTCAAATGTTCATAAGTTCACACCACCTGTGACTTGAGCAGAAAAAGGTCATGTAAAAGTCAAGTTTAAAGATGAGGCCGTATAGGCTGGTTCAGTTTCAGGTCAGTAGATTGAGATAATGAGGTAACAGGGGGCTTTCTTCATTCTAACTACCTTGGTTGCACAGTGGGGGGAATTTCCTCCACCATCAGTTTTCTGTCTGTTTGTATGTGTTAAAGTTCTTTTTTCATCCCATCTGTAGGAGAAAAAAGAAAAAGCAAGAGAAGGTGGCTTTTTGCTGATTGCAGATAGCGAAAGCGCCACATGCGGCAGAGCATGCATACTTAATGTCGGGAAAGGCTGGATTGCAATCAGGGGGAGCGAGCGGGCCAGTGGGCGAGGTGGTGGGAGGGAACAAACAATAATACATCCAAATTCAACAAGTGCAGTTGACAGAGGGCACCAGAGGCAAGGAGAGGAGTGGGTGAATATGAGCCTGGTGTAATTGACAGCTGATTTTACATTGCGGACCTCCGACCTATCCTGCTTTGTTTTCTCTCCCACTCTTCCCTCTCCATTCACACACACTCACAGTGATCTCCAAATGCATGTATAATTCAACCTTGTGCAGCACACAGCCTGTACAGAAACAATGTATAAACCCTTTTTTAGTATTCCGACCATTTACTGCTCTGGCTCACAGGCAAACACCCACTGTCAGGATGTATAAACGCTTTCCTGTTGGTCCAGGTAATAGGAGCGGTGGGGAAGGAAATCAGAACGGGGACAAGAGGTTGAGGAACTGATGAACTTGCCTTCATGCAAATGCACTAGTGGGCTATATGGTGTGTTTCCTCAAATTTGTTTGTGGAGCACCACCTTGATGGTAATACAAACAGGCCATTTAAGACTCAGAGGCAATCTTCCCCGCAAATAGCAGAAAAATAAGCTGAAGACAGAGGGCAAATCAGGAAATGCACACTTGCGTGGTTGCTTGTATGCATATATATATATATATGGGGAAACATGATGCACCGTCTCTGCCAAATATAGCCCCATTGTCTTACAGTGTTTACTGTCAGATGGCTATTTTACATTCAGTGCCAGACACCCAAGGCTTTGTCTTCAGCTGTCTCCACAAGCAAGAGGAGGAAGACAGGGAAAGGTCTTTGGAAAGGTCTGCCGACGGCTTGGCCTCTTGTATCTAATCAGACTTTCTCTCCAGGCTGCTTGTCCATTCAAGGCCTTTGCCTCAATCTGACTGCAGACAAAGACTTGTTAGGACATAAAGTCCTGGTGACAAACCGTGTCGTCACCCCAGGCAGGTCATGGAGGGCTGTGCAGTTTGCATGCATGACATTCAGTCATACAGAAAGGGAAAGAGTATAACCACTGTACTTTCTCTTTATGCTCACACAACCATATCTTCTTGGCTACCTTCATAGCATTCCTTGGTCTTCCTGCAAAGATTAAATCAACGATTGTCTATCTACCCGTCTTTCTTCCTGAGGCATGGAGTCCATCCTGCTCCATCACTGGTGAAGCCAGAGTGGCATGCATTAATCTTAAGTGACAGGATTCAGAGGCCTAACGTCCCGAAATGGCCTTCGCAGGACCTCAACAAAGACTTGGCAATAAGGATAGGAAGTTGGCATGACAGAGTGAGGGTCTGACAACTGTAATACTTAGCTGACAAGGTGCAAATCATTCGCTTTGAGGGACAGACTTCTGAGCAGAATGCTCAATTCCAGTTTGGAACATGATTACATGTTTTGCAAAGACGTTTACAACAACAGAACGTACTGTGCAAGGCCTCAGATGATGGTTATCTTTGTTTCTGATCCAAGTTTGGAACGGCACAAACACAAAGCATGAAAGTTTCCTTTGCTTCCACAAGCGCCACTACTGCTTCCACAAGCGCGGCAGTCAATAAATATCCAAGACAATCTTCCCCGATTCCAACCCTTATATCAGGCAGACTCTAAATCCAGGCTGGGATGCATTCCCCGGCTATCTGATCCCCGCTGTCACATTTGAAAGCAACACACACATATACACACATTTCACTGCCAACATAGTACCTAGCCAGCTTGCATGGCTGCCTCTATATTTCAAAATGCGTCATGTAGCAATGTGAGATATGGTCCCTGATTTCATTTATGTGGAGCAATGGTGGCTCTCTTATCTGTGCAGGAGTGAAATAGCTGTGGATCAATGTCGTTAATATGTCAGTCTCAAACTGATGGCGTGTTTACATGCTGTGGAAAGCTACAGTGGAGCTTCTGGGAGTTGCAGGCGATAATGGAAAGTTCAGATAAACGCAGGCGTTTCTTGAATTTTATGTGCTGATATTCAGTGTGAATTTGATTCTGACTCCGGTTCTGGAAGATAGGTACCTACCCAGCGTGCATGGCTGCCTCTATTTTCTTCTGGGTTTGATTTTTCTGGGGTCAAAACCATCTGTACTGTATGCCAGAGGAATAACTTAGTGAATCATTTTCACAAAGGCCCAACAATACTGCATTTACATCATCCTGAATCGTGTTGACTAACAAGTCTAACAGCAATAAAAGCTTGGAAGCAAATTCATTTGAATATATCGTGACACTAAAATCAGGCACGTTTTTTAAAATTGAAATTAAACCTATATTCAACAATCACGCAAAAAAATAGCTGATGACAACTTCCTCAATCCTCATTTATATGATTAAAGTTATATCTGAATTTCAATATTTAATCTTTCTGAAACTTTGTGCTGCTTTGGGCTTTGTGCTCCCAAATTGAATCTGATGTGTCTGGTTCAGCTGGAAACTTTGTATTCTAAAGAAAAAAGCTAGCTGAGCTGTTGGCTTAACATTGAAAAAGAAAGCACATCTATCCAGCCATCCCAATCCCACGAGTATAACCAATCATTGCACAGAAGATACTGCCTCTCTTTAAAGCAGCAGAACCGTGATGTTTTTTTGTTTTTTTTAAGTGCACTGTAACTGAAGCAGAACTCAGTGAGCATCAATGTGAATGCCAAAATATAGATCCATTCTAAATGAATCAGCTAACATTTCAGTTTGAACCTTAGCGGTTGCGTCATGCTGTGACTGCAAACATCTGGGATTGTGCAATCTTTTAGGATCAGCAGTAAGCTCACAGCAGGATCCCATTCTTTACAGTGTTCAAAAAACATTTCAATCTGATGTTGATCTAGAAATCACTTTTGCATCACGCAGGCCACTTTATACATAACCTGCATCAAAGCTCAACTTAAAAGCTCTGTCGCAGCCTCTTCTTGGTTTCTTGGCATTATAAACTCCCCTCCATTCAGTAGTTGTCGTTCTTGTTCTACATAAGCAGTCCACACTTTCCCTAAGGTTCAAATAAACCGTATAATAATGACTCTGAATACCAGATATGGCGTTTTAACATTTGAAATTATTCCATAATTTCTGACTAATGCGTGACTAATAGCTTTCTTGCTCTTTCCGTCTTCCAGCCTATCTCGTCCCCTCCTTCCTCCCTCGCTTGGCTCTTAGTTTCTAATAGCCGGCTTTCGCTGCTTCTTTCCTGCAGTTTTGTTAAGAGATGTGGCGAAAAAGAAACATTGGGGGGAGCGAGGGATAAAAAGCTGCCACTTTGCCAAAGGAAGTTTTAATTGGGGCCCAGGGGAGAGGAGCTCCTCCCGTTCCTGCAAATTCTCTCTTCTCTTTATGGGAAAGATGAGCAGCAAGCCGATACCCAACAGGGAAATGGGATGCTGATATGTTGATGAAATTTTGAAAAAAAGAAAAAAGAAATAAAAGGATGCCTTGCTATGTTCGTAAATGTTTGTGTTTGTGTTTGGTTTCATAAAACAGTAGGTCTGTCTTTCCCTCCCTGAATGATGCAGCGCTTTTCAAAATCAGCCATGTTGGTCCACTGTCACTCCAAATTTCATCATGTAGTGTGAGATGTCTCGAAGGACTTGGACGAGGCTAACTGTGGAATAATATGTGATGAATGGAAATAGAAATTAAAAGACGTTGGCATGAATAAACAATGCCTGCGTTCCACCGAAAAACCCCGGGACAAAGATTGCTCTTCTTTGGGAGTCGCTCTTTTAATCCGTCTCTCCCTCTGTGTGACATCGAAAGCTGTTGTCTCACTCCCTCGCCCTTCACGGCATCCTTTCTTCCTCCCTCTGTCTGTTTCTCCAAGTTCATTCATACAAGCACTGTCCCATATTGAGTTTCTGTCCAGGCGCAGCCGCAAACTGCCAGCAACGCTCGACCTAAACTCTAAAGAAACGTCCATCAAGAGTCAGGCGATCCGGCGGCGCAGCGAATAACAACAATGGCGGCAGTTGTGACCCCTTGACAGAGTGACATCACAGTGAGTAATTGCCTGTCATGTGCCGTACTGTTTCACGTTCCACATAAAAGCCCCCCCCCCACTCCTCTGTTATTCATTTCAAGTTAAGCTATGGGTGGCCAAGGTCGCTGCCCTCATCCTGTAAAGTGAGGGATAATTAAACGGCACACCTTCTCTCTGGACCGCCACAAGACGGAGTGTCAGCAGTGTCAAGAGTGACGGAGGGGTAAAAGAGAGGCATATGAATTTGAATACAGCTTCTGAGATGTGTTGGTGTTGCTGGAGTGTTTACACAGTTGTGCTCAGGCTCGGGGTGAATTTATATCTTGTTGTCATTCTCTCTCTAACTCTCTAACTCTCTCTCCCTTAGTCCTTCATCTCTGTCCTCTTTTCATCCGGCGCTGAAAGGGGGGACATATTAAATCCATTCTTCTTAAATTCAACAGGATATTTTCCCATGGTGCAAGGAGAGATTTCCACCATTTTGTTTTTTCTCTTCCAGCGTCTTTTTTAAAATATGAATTAACTTGTCCCTCCTTTCAACCAACCAGGGGCTCTGTGACAAAACATCAGTCAGCGCACTGCCGAGCGAGGAGTGTTTTGCAGAAAAAACAAAACAATCCCTCTGTCTCTTATCAGTGGTTTTAAAACCAGCATAGCACCGAAAACAAAGAAGCAGAACAGTGTCAATTTAATAAAAGTAAAAAAAATATATAGATTGTCCTTTGCATATGTGGAGGATAGAAGAATATGTGACTTTTTGATCCAGTAGATGTCAACCTTGAGCATCAGCACGAAACCAAAACAAACCGCTGTTTGGCGACACCTCCGCCTCCGCTCTCCACCAGCGGCACACCTCCAACCCCTCTCCACTCGAGTTCACGCGAAGGAGTTGTCAACGAGAGCCCCCCAAAATTGTCGGGCTGCGATTGCCTGTGGCCTGCATTGTTGTGTTAGCATGCTAATGTTAGCACGCTTTGGTTAACTCATAGCTTCATATTGCAAATACATTTACACGGAATGACCAAGATCTAAAGACACTTATCTGACATCCAAATAAGCAGTTAGTACGTTATTCTTCTTTTCTCTAGTCCTTGACTAAAACAGCTTTATACGCAAGACCGTCCTGTCCATTTATGTAAAAACGGCTCTGACAACAGTACAGCTGTTGGGACTCACGCTTCTCACTCATTGTAGACAGTCATGACTCAGAGAGACATTAATATATATGTGGATGAACTTGATTTCTGCTGTATTTATCTTCCTTTAATGTAATTTCAAATCATTAGGCAAGTGTTGCATTGATTGTGCAGTAGATCTCATAAGCTCACAGCTACACTTATTCCTTATTTATCCCCTCCACCGTAAAACACATGAAAACCCTCTCTGACATACCTTGTGTATTGTGTACATTTTTACTATTTGACATGCGGCATGTCCTTGGATCCATACCTGCATAATAAACCGCTTTAGTGATTTTCTGATTCAAAGTAAAATTACAAGTTATACATGTATTTATAAGCATTGAGTTTCATACCTTCAGGCTAGACATTAAACGGTCTTTTTTCCGATACTTTTCCATAACACAAACAGTGCACAGCTCAAATGAAACTCTGCAATGATTTTTGCATCTTAAATTATGCTGTCAGAAAAGACATTATTTTCTCACAAGGCATTTATTTTTTAGGCTCTGCAAGAATTTTCAACAACTATCATGGTTTGTTTTGAAAATGTACAGAATTAGCAGCGGAACCAACAAATGTTGCAGCTCGAGGCTCTGGGAACTAAAAATGGATTCAACATGATGCACATAGTGGCAACAAGTCTTGGATAGTGTATCGTGTCTCATAGCAACAAAGTATCAACAGAAACATCAGACTTTAGTGTGGCAGTAACAGTGTCTCTGTTTGCCGAGCAGATTTGGATTAGTGTTGGCAGTTTTGTCGATGTTTTTGAAACAAATCTCTCTGCTAGTCTGATAAAAGCGGGGTTGCATAACTGTGGATTAAACATTGAGCAAAGTGAAGCATTATAGTTTGGAATGAGAAGCAGAAGAAGTGTACATGCACTAGATACATATTTGTGTCAACTATTGAGTGTGCGTAGAGTTCACTCTTAGATATTTCCCTAAAAACAAGAGACGTCGCTTTTACCCTCTTCAATTAAAGATCTTTTCAACATACAAGGGGACATTAAAGTCTGAAAGGCCACGTCTAAGATGTTGTTATGCTGGTTTTTGTTACTGCTTTTCTACTTGCTTTTTTTTTCTACTTTCTACAACTCTACAATTCACTTAGCAGACGCTTTTATCCAAAGCGACGTACATCAGAGTGTAAGTACAACACAAGCAAGAATCTAGAAAAAGGAAACAATGTCAGTAAGAGCAAACGATCAGCTTTGAGTCCGATTGGACACACAGGTGCTGACAGGCATTGCACAGGGGCAAAGCACAACGCTGAAGGCAGTTTTTGAGAGCTCTAATCAGTATTGAAACAGTATTATAAGTCGCCGTTATCAACAAAATCATCGTCATCATCAATAATATTGAGGCCATCGTCATCATCATCATTAAGGTCGTAGGTATTCATGAAAGAGCTGGGTCTTTAGCTTTTTCTTAAAGGTGCAAAGGAACTCTGCAGATCGAATGGAGTTTGGTAGTTTGTTCTACCACCTGGGGCGACAGAGGAGAAGAGTCTTATAGTCAACGTTTTATGACCCTGTTATGAAGGTTGGATCAGACGCCTTTCATTGGCAGAGCGTAGTGGTACTTTGGTACTTTGACCATTTAGACATTGGATAGGTTTTGAATATCTTCAATTTCACCAATTTCTGTGTTACGTTTGAATGTTCTCCCCGTGCATGCATGGGTTCTCTCTGGGTACTCCTGCTTCCTCCCACTGTCCAAAGACATGCTGGTTAGGTTAAGTGGTGACTCTACATTGCCTGTAGGTGTGAATGTGATTGTGGCTGGTTGTCTTGCTGCATTCATGTGCTCCTGGGATGGTTCCAGTGTCCGTGTTGGGAAGTTGTTCTTCCAACTCCAGTGTGTTCACATGCTTTCAGTTTGGGAAGTCAGAATGTTGTAATAACAACAAAAAACAAAAAACAAATTTAAAATGTGTGAATTATTAAAAAAGTACCATAACATTAAAAAAACATGTTTTGCCACCCATTTGATCATGAATATAACGTCAAGTTGTCAAGTCGGGCACATAATTGTTTCCCGAACTGTTGTTCCTACTTGAGCAGGCATTTATGAGCATTAAACAACTCACAGAATGTGTTTTTTCATGAATGCAGGGCGCATTCGACGAGTAATGCATATGTGAGCCCTGAGACTGACTGCCAATCAGTTCAAGGTGTACCAGGCCTCTCTCCCTGGGATCAGCTCCAGCCCTCTGCAACTCCAAACAGGAAAAGCGGTATTGATAATGGATGGATGGATGGAATTTTAGAGTAGGCTTAAACTTCTTTAGCGCTGGGGCTGCATCTGTATGACAAGTTCAAACAGAGCACCTCTAAAACCTTAAAATGCTAGTGAATTTTGGTGAATAAGGACGGCTCTAATCATTTCAAAATAAAATCATATATGATTCAATAGTCATCTTGTTTTGGAAAATGCAGTTAAGGCTCATCCTTTGTATACATAGTTTAACTTTGGAAAGTTAAGCTGTATTATCAAAGAAAGCTAGAATGATGATGACTCGTCAGGCTGAGTATAAAAACATAGAAGAAATGTCAAATTAAATGCAATCAGGTTTTTGTATTTATAAATAAGATACTTTAAGGAATAACTTGAACGATACTGCAGCATACATGCAAAGGACAGTATTGTTAGAAATGAGATTGGATAGGCAGACAAAAATTGATTTTTTTTTTGTGTGTGATCAGAACTCAGCCAGTCTTAATTGACAATTTCAGTGAAAGCAAATATAAAGAAAGGAGATTAAAAGGAAAACATCTCATCCAACTTCAACTCATTCTGTGTCTAGAACTGTTGCAGCAAGCAACGTTTCTCTTCAAATGATTAATCAATGACTTTGCATAGTGATACAGTCATAACACAGAATAGAGACGATGTGAACACTGCATGTTGTATTGAAATGTCTGCTTGAGGATGCTGGTTTTCTCGTCATGGCTGTTCCAAACACAATCCCTCTACAATCTTATTCATGTTAAAAAGAGATGTAAATATTGGACTTTTGATAAGGTTAGTTTTGCAGTAAAATGGCGAAGAGGAAGCTAAGTGGAGGGAGGAAAAAGGGGAGGGCAAAGTGGAGAGGAAGAGTTGCAGAGGTGATGTGATAAAAGATTCATAGCGCAGCAGAGCCCAGGTCAGCTGGGAGCTCTGCAGTCTCTCTATATCACCAGCAGCAGCAGCGGCAGTTCAGCCACTTCTCCATGCAGAGGATGGAATATGTGTCAGAAAGTCGAAGAGATACAGACTGAAAGATGGATATTTTACTGACGAGAATCTGTTTATGTCTGCTGGAAAACTTTGCAAATTCAGTCATCATGTTTCCATTGAAACAAACTGAATCTGTTGCGTCTCACTCGGCTTTAAAAAAAATAATTAAAATCAATAATGTTTGAATTTACATAAATTTTCCAACGCCTCCATGACCTTAAAGCCCCCCCTTCATGAACATCCTCGACGCCGGTTTGTGCTACATAGAAATGCCAAAAGATGCACATGGGTCTCTTCAGATAAGAGCACGAGGCAACACTCCCCACCTCGAGCCAGTAAAGCAGAGTGTCTGCTGACAGCACCAATGAATATGTTACCAAGTCTTAGAGATTAAGAGGGACAGGCAGATCGTTCCATATCAAATCAGGTGGAAGCCATTTCCACCTCTGCCATACATTTATCATCCCATGTCAGGAGTCCCCCACCTCCCTCCCGCCTGTTGTTCTCACCTGCTCCCTTAGACTGTCAAAACAACACATATGGTATGTTTTTCTGTATTCAGATACTTCTATGAAGAGGAGAAATAAGAGTTAAGCCTGATAACAAGTTAGGCGTGAGTCATTTCTGGTTATTTTCTCTCTCTCCCCCCCCCCCCATAGAAATAGGCTTAATTTACCTAATTTGTGTGGGCAATGGCACAGTGAACAGCCTATATTGTTGTTGTTTTCTTTCCAGAGCCCCCAGAGAATGAGCCAGTCAACAGGAGTAAACAAGCTTTGTAACCTTCACACAATGAGAAAAAATAATTAATTATAATCTGCACACCGGCTTTGTTATCCTGAGGTGACGAGATAAGTTAAGATGTGAAGAAACTAAACCAGAAATCAACTGTTGTCACAGGAAAAGAGTTAATAAAAGGTATGGATGTGTGTCCATTCAGGGCTTCCCTACAATAACAAAAAGTCAGATTGTTTTCATGATCCCGACATTTCCAGCATTATCTCCTTGCTCTGATTTGACGCTGGCACAAGCACCCATTGTTGAATATTCACTGCATGATGATGGTCATGTTAGGTGTCTTGATATGAGATGTGCTATCTAAATTTGTTGTCTGATTTCCAGACACTTACTTTAACAAGTAAGATTAACTTGCTGCAGCTCAAGTTTTCTTTTTTTTTCTTCTTTTTACATCTTCAAATAAGATCTTTATGCAGACTTTTCAGGTGAACGTGACTTAAAATAGATCAATATCATCGACTAATAGATTTTTGTGTTTGCGGTATTACTTACAGGGTCGGAAATTTAAAAAATTGCTGCAGGGCTTGCCACAACGAGCCAATGGGCTTAGATCAGTGATTTCACACTGACAAATTTTTATCGAGGGGGGCTAGAACCAAGCGTTACATGCAGCTAATGCTACAGCTAACAGGAGGAGGTAGGAGAAGCCGCATTTCCACAGACTTTGAATTTTTGCACATAGATGTGCCTAAACATGCACAGGACACTAAAGGGCATATACAACCAGAAAAAGCATAATAAGGGACCTTTAAGACACACTTTTACCAGCGAGCCTTTCGTAATTTCAATTGAATTTTAATTTTTGAATTTCACTTTTAAAAAAAGTCTGTATGTCTTTTGTTACTCTATTACCTGCCTGTTTTTGCTGTCCTTGTAAAGCACTTTGTAACTTTTTTTTGAAAAATGCTCTATAAACAAAGATTATTATTACTATTATTATTATTACAAATGTTTGTGTTTTTACCACAGTTAGTTGTTATTTTGGGGCAGAGAAAGGCTCAGAATCATGCTGGAGAAATGTCACTTTTTTTTAAGAGCAAGAATATAACTATAGGATTGTAGCACTGCAGCAGAGCAGGGAGAAAAAGTCAAATTTGTCATATTTAGCATTGAGGGAGATGAAGACATTTGATAACTCTGACTCTCTGTAAAAAACACTTGGATCAAATGTTACATTAACCATCAGTTTTTTCCTCTTTCGTTAATTTTTAAAGCACCAAAAATAGAATTAATAGCCAATCAACATTGAGTGTAATGTAAAAAAAAAAAACAATCACACAAAGCATGTGTGTGCGCATGTTTTCTTAAAAAGAATAGTGTGTGTGTACATGTGTATGTTCCTGTCAGTGTGTGCATATTGCATCTCTGGCCATGATCAAATATCCATAATGGCTGCATTGTGCTGTCACTTTCGATTATGCTGAGAGCTCCTTAGGCTGCCTGAGGCCTTGTGTGTGTTTTCACTCTGGTTCCTCTGCTGCCTGCTCCCCCCCCCCCCCCTGTTGTCTTTCTCTTCATTACTCTGCAGATGGGAAGCATTTTTCACTGGCTCAGACATTAGTCGTATTATTCCAGTCTTACTCGCTGCAGTCGGAGCAAAGCAAAAGACAAAAGGAGAGAAGTTGTAGAGAGGAGAACTTGGGTGTTGGGAAGGATTTTCATGTTCAGGATGAGAGATACAAAAGGAAACATGGATGCACACAGCCCAACACAAACACAGCCAGACAGTGTTTAATCATCCGGGCTACACTGGCTGTATATAGATCTGGTACAGGCTTTTAAAAGGATTGCTTCTGCAGACAGCAGATGACTCGACAGCCAAATAAAAGAGAGTATATGAATTTTTAGAGATTTACAAGACAATGTTCACAGAATGAAGTTAGAGGCAGCTCAGAGACAGAAACGTACTGACTGGGAGAATATCTGAGGCACTGCTGAAGAAAGATATTGGGAGCACTGAACAACAGACTTTTTTTTTGATTGTGTATTATAGATCCAAGCTTCACATTTTTTTTGTTCACCTAAACGAAAAGGCCTCCCAAATTAGCTTTTCAGTTTTGATCAAATCAAAAGTTGTTTTTGTTTCCAATTAACATCTGCCGATTTGCCAAACTGACCGTCACATTAGCTCTCCTCAGGATATTTTGAATTGTTTACCACACAGTAGCCTAATGATCCACAGACGTACCCTCCTGTCCAAAACGTCAGTCATCAGTCAAAACAGTTCTCAAAAGCAGTTACTGTCTGAAAACATTTTTTCTGCTCAATGATTTGGAACACACGACGTTGGGGAAGGGGATTGCTCATCAAGGTGCCACTAAAATTCATACAATAGATATCATACCACAAGTTATGGGCGGCTGTGGCTAAGTCGGTAGAGTTGGTCGTCTCTCAACCAGAAGAACACGGGTTCAATATGAAGTGAATAGGACACTATAGCAACCTTTGCCGTCAGTATGTGAATGTGTGACCTGCAGTGTAAAAGCACTTTAAGTAGCCAGAAGATTAAAAAGTCCATTTACAATTTACTGCTTGAGGAAAAAAAGTGAATCATTGTATATTTCATTTCCATTCCACATCCAGCTGATTTTATCCCCCAGCTCTACTTGTGCGTTATTATTACCGTCCTATCTGGGGAGAGATACAGGAAACAAAGTACGACTGAGAAAAAGGCAACAGATTTGAGGCTATGCTAAGTAAAGGTCCCTTATGCCATCAAGGGCAACCAGATTCTGACACAACACCTCGCTCAACCAATCATCCTGGTGCGGTCAAATTTTAAAAAACCTGTTCTCTCTCTTCTGCAGTCAGTCTGTCGTTTCAGTCACCTCCGTTCCAGCTCAGCAGAGTTCAGATACAGTGTCAGAAGCCCACTCCTCATTACATCCTGCATCCTTCTATCACCACCACCACCACCAGTGTCCAGCCTCCATAAGGGGGCATCCTATCCTGCTGTTGGCCTCACTACCCCTCTGAGTGCATGAAGTCATCATGACGGAGTCTAATCATCAAAGACATTGCATATTTATCTTTTCCTAAACTGTTTAATAAATAATTATTTACTCTTAATGAAGTCTCTCCTGATTGAAATACAGTTATTGATAGGGAATCTAAAGATGTAGATGTAGTATTTACAGAGGATGTGCATTGGCTTTTGCTGTAGTGATACATCTGACACCAAACAGAGGGTGAATTTTAAACAATGATAACAAATAATGAATGGCATAATTCACATGCACACATTTTACATCATTAAAACAATTATGTGAATACCATCGAGCACAATTCCACAAGGAACTTGTTATTTATGTTGAGCGCTGAAGATTATGAATATACTTCAAACACACAGTGAAACTAGCCCACTATGATATCTGTATTTCATAAAATATCATAATAAAATAACTATTATTCAGTCCAAGACACAAATTATTTAAGATATGTCAAACTCCAAATGGAGCACTTATCGACACAGCATTCAGTCAGTGTGTTGCCTGTTGCTGAGCGGTGTGGAGAAAAGATCATCTCTTTACTGTGTTGTGTATTAAAGGACAACAAAAAGGAGAAAGCCGTTCTCATCATTCACATGAAAGAGCTGGCTCACAGAACCGACTTGTTACAAATGAGACATCACTAGTTTATTTGCTTTCACTGTGGTACATTCCTAGAATATGGTGGTTCTATCACCGTTTTCACGCTGTCCTAAGAAAAACTAAGAAAAATGTTGAGCAAAATACACTTTTCCATGTTTTTCTGTGTCCCTAGCATGTCTAGAAAGCCCCCAAATTATGAGAAAATTTGCTTCTGCCTGCTCCACGTTTCAGAAAATGTGTGCTCAATCAGGCTGTTTGGAGATTTTCCCTTCGTGACATCACAAAGGGCAGTAACCCCTCCCGCAGGTTGGTGACACTCCCACAGCTAGATGTTTGTTCTGCCCTCTGCGTCTGCCTTCTAATGCTGCTTTCCATTTACCACGGGACTGAGATCACGGAGCTGACGTCACACCTGAGTTGACCGCGTTCCAATTGCAAGTCGGACAAGAAACATGGACGCCTCCAGGAGTAACTTTGTTTTGTTAGCTAGTACCAGAAGATGACAACACGATATCATCGGTGTGACTGATTTAATTACACAAAAAGAGGACTAAGCTGCTAATAAACACAACAGTTACAGCTTCAACATCCCTGTCGATGCACGTAGCAGTTGGATTTGAACTCGGGCTACTGAAGATTCTCCAAGGTTTCCGAGTCGGAATTCCAACTTCAGGGGACTTTGATGGCCTGATGACGTATCAGACCAGCAACTCGGAATTTCTAAGTTCCGAGATCAAATGGAGCGCAGTTTAAACAATAGGGCATGGGATGAGAAAGCCAGAGACACCCAAGCCCTCCCAGAGACAGGTGTGGTAAAACACAGCTCATTTGCATTTAAAGCTACAGACACAGAAACAGCCTGTTTGGAGCAGGGCTGAAAAACAAGGAGTTTATAGGAGTGATAAAATACAGGATAAGAAACTTCACGGTCATGGCTTGGGGAGCTCTGAGACTTTTTTTACACTGGTTGAAGAGGAGGATAATATATGACCTTTAAACATGAAAATAACACTTGTCATGGCACAAAACCAAAGATCTACTAATCTCTACAAAACAAGTCTCACTGTTCTGACAATGACACGGCTGTTTGTGCTTAAAGGTGAAGTTCAGATGGTAAAAAATCTTGTTGTATTGTTTATTCGGAGAAGTAGGACACTCCTATTGTGTCATATTTTGAAAATTGGAATTCTGGTCAGTGGTCTTTATAAATTAACCAGACTCTCTCAGGTGAAATGATTAAGATGATACCAGGGAAGAACAAAAAAAAAAGACAACTAAACTGGAGTGGCTCAATTTAAGAAATCATTTTTTCCTGATAAACTTCGTCATCAATCTGAGCACTTTCCTCTGTACGCACCGCCTTTGGGGAATTGTTAAAAAATAGCACAAATGTTCACACCAACAATCAGCAATCAAATTCATACATGAGCATCCTGTCATTTTCTCTGATTTTAAGAAATAAAACCCCTTTTTATAGGTACTTTTGACAGTGAATAGAGACATTAACAGTCACAGTATGTTTCCCCGGTTATAAAAATCATACTTTCCTCTAGATGTGCCTGTGGTAATGACTCTTCATGAGACGGAGAAAAAAAACACTTTGATATTGATTACTCTCATATTTCATTTTCATCTTATGAGATATCTCCTGAGAGGCAGAGAGTAAAATACGCTGGCAGATGAGCTGTGGGTCTGGAGTAGAATGTTTTTCCCAGCAGGCTTTGGAGGTAATAGATCCCTGCTGCAATGATAAGTGGAAAGGACCAGATAGTGCGGTGATGTTAAGGGAAATGAACACACTCAAACTTACGCATGCACCAACAACTTCATGGTTCAAATGATTCTTAAGAAACTTTAGACAAGAGTGGCAGCACTTTTTGTCTGTTCAGCAATTGTCCTGTTAAGTTCAGGGCTGAGCAGGTAAAGCATTTCCTTCTGTGAACAATGAGAAGCTTTACACTTAAACCATTCAAGAGGAAGGAGATTGAATTGATCAACCTTCTTCTGTAAAACAGAAATGTTACTTACTTTTTCAGTAGACCCAAAAAGATCAAACAGGGCTTACAGTTTTAAAAACAATACAGAATATCTGATTAAAGCTACCATGGTGCTGACTACAAAGTCTGTAAATTCCTGTATGAAGCCTATATGTGACCATGATCTGTAAACAGAAGTCAGGAAATAAGCATAAGGTTATTTAAGAACCTCAGTCTCTCTATTCTAGCCACATTTTCAATTTTCCATCACCACTTTTAGAACTGTGTTATAAAAGTGTTATTCTCTGACTGAGGTGGGGGGGCTGCGAGCTGAGCTGCAACTAATTTTCTAATGTTTCCTAATCTTGTTTCAGGGTGTTTCTTCTTTGAAGCAGTTTTCATTTTTTGCAGCTATTTTAGATTACGTCTTCGTCTTTAGACACAAATCATATTAGTTTTTTTCATCAGATTTGAGTCATAGTTTTACCTTTAATATTTAGTAAGGCCCGACCGATATGGGCTTTTTTTAACTTTACTTTTAATCACAACAACTCAAAACATTGTATTCAAGTTTAATTCGATAAAAGTCATTAAAATGTAGTCATTTGCATTTTTCACTGTTAGACAAAACATTTTCTCTCTTCCAAAATAATTTGATGAGCTTTATCTCGGTATTAGAAATTGGTAACAAAGTGACAGGTAAGCTCTATTTCCAAACTTTGTAAACTCAGGAAACACATTAAAAACCTGAAAAACCTTAAGCAATAATTTTTTTTTTTTTAAAGATTCATTTTTTGTGTTTTTGCCTTAGTGGATAGAGTAGGAAATTGGAAAAGCGGAGGGGGGAATGGCATGCAGGACAGGAGCCACTGGTCGGACTTGAACCCAAGCAGGATATTGTAGTTCATCTTTTTTTTTTTGCATTTTCTCCTTATTTCTGATCCACAAACCAATTTCTAACTAAATGCATATGGGCCTCTAACTGAGATCTGCCTTTATGAACATCATGTCATATGGAAAAACCAGGCTCGTAAAAGTGTCCAGGTTTAAAATTAGGATGGGCTTTTATTTGGAGTTTTACGGTATATAGTAATGCTGTCACTAATCTTTAAAGTAAGGCGAGGCCATTTATTTTAGAAGGATATTCATTTTTACTAACAGTTATCAAGAAATAAAAACATCTGACAAACACTGGAAAATATTCATTATTGATGGCTATATATATGGCTTTTCCAGGACTACACTGAGCCTTTCTTTTTTTTTCCAATGATGAAATTAAATGTTAATAATTCTGTTGCCAAGCAACAGTGTTTCCATTATGTACACTTTAAAGCGAAGGATATTATTATGAATGGATCCTAATGCTGCTGATATGATTATTATATTTAGATTATATTTGTACCTCCTACTCACTAATGGTTATCTATTGTGCTACACAACATGCAAGGTAAAGCTAAAAAAAAAACATAAAAGGTTGATAGTTTTCATTGGACGAGATAATATCTTGCATACTTTTGGTGTGGGGATTTTTAAAGGACCATCTCTCCCTCCCAAAAAATTAATCTGAGAGGTTTCAAAAGTCTGTAAACAGACTTTTCAAAAGTGCACAGAAGCAGAATGAGTGTGAAAAGAAGGGCTGAAGCTTGAACAAAAAAATAAATAAAAAAGATGTGTGTTAGGGCATGCATACAGTTTATGCAGAAGCAGGAACATTCTAAACTGGGGCAGGGATTATTTGACTGTGGGAGCTATGAGGAAAGCAGAGGAGGCCGATAGAATAAAAGGTTTGTGTGACTCTGGTCATTGTGTGTGCAATACAACACATCTCTGATCTGTTGGCTGCTATGCTACCCTCTGCTCCAGCAGAAAAAAAACACCTGTCGTCCACTGATGTGAATTCTGCAAATTTGACATCACAGATGGATTAGAGTCTTGCAGGTCCTGAATTGAAATCTGAAGTAGATAATGTAGGAACAACAAATGCAGCAATATGGCATACATGGCTTTTCAAAGTGGTAAGCTAAAATCCATAAAATGACTCCAAAATAACCAATCACCATAGTGTGTCCCACTGCTGGTCACATCATCAGATGAGATGAATCATCATGTTAATGTTGTCCTCATTACAGACCCCCAGTTACCGAATGCCATGCAGTTGTGATTGAGGCATTTGGATGCACTTGTGAAAACCCATGTTTTTCAATGAGACACTTGTAATCAAATGAGGTCCATGATTACTCCAGCACAAAAGGAACAGGGAGATAAGATCATGTGTGTAATCTACAGAGTGGCTTCTCCCATTTTTGTTCATTGTATCCCTCTTCCTCTCTTTTCCCTTCATTCTCCATTCCTTTAACTTATTTTGTCTCCTAAAATGAGACGCTTCTGATGTCTCTGACTAATCCCCGATTCACGTTTGGTCCATCTCTCCCTCGTCGCCTCTCTGCAGCTGTCTGCCTTCTCTCTCTTTTCCCTCTTTCTATCTCTTCTCGCGTTCATCATTAATTCATGCGATGCACCACAGCAGAGCGCAGTGAGTGATACACTTCAACCATAACAAACAAGCCCAAATATCCGCGCTCAGCAGGAATGATCTGCTTCGACGACCGATGGGCCGAGAAGACGAGAGTGAAACGTGGATTCAGCTGTCAAAAAGCAACGTCCTCCCCCCTGTTTCATCAGAGCTTGTTTTGATATTTAGATTTACCCTCAGTTTGATGAAAGGAACTTTCATCACATTGGATTTTTTCTCCTGCTTTAGAAGGAATATTCAAATGCAGCACTGAAAGTCTGAAAATAACCACTGTTATCAAAGTTACATGGCCCACTTTGTCAGTTTTTGATGAATTACATAAACCTGTTCTCCCACTGTACATCATTATATATCTTGTGTCTGATACAGGTTCATGATTGAGAAGTTAATACTTAAAATATGCCAAAAATCTGCAAGAAATCAATTTGAGGAAAAATAACAGATACCTTAATTGCAGTCAAGAGTTCTTCAAGCATTTTTTTCAATCAATCACATTCTTCTCTTTTTAACTAAAACTTGCAGTGTATGGGTATCTTCTATTTTTTGTATTGACCACATTCTCTTTGTGGTTTCCTTGTAAAGTAGGTAAAGTGGAAAATAATTCAAAGATCAATAAGTATTGATATCGTCTCACATTCACACACAGGCACGAATACGGTTCATTCAGGTCATGGGAGAGATTAGCAATTCATGCAACATTACAGCTCAAATGAAAAGACGTCATTCTAGTCCATTTTCTGATAACTGCCTCATCAGCTTATCACGCCCTCTACCCTACAGAAAGCTCTAATTTTGGCTCAGGGATTTGTCCACAACAGTGTTAAAAGTTCAGCCTGCTAGAAGCAGCCCGGGTCTGCTCATTGTGCTCAGACGCAGGCTTGTCCTTGAAGTTGCGAGGGGCTTCCAGGGTATTGAGCAGACTCCATCCCTCGAGGAGAGAGCCTCCTCTGAGCACTTTCTGCTGGCTTCTGTCTCCTCTCTGTGGACGGACCAATTCTGGCAGGCTGTTTGTTGAAATGTCACAATATCAAGAGCGCCTATAGGAATGTGTCTGACCAAACCGAGCGCCTTGTCATTACTGTTAAGACTGCACTGCTTATGGATTAGTCTGCAGGATTTGTGTCTGCTTTGATATTTTTTGTACTATTCTTTAGCAAAATGGCTGCATGTGTCTGCAGCTTGCGTTTAATTGCTCTCACACACAGAAGCATGTGGTTGCAACAATCTGATACTTTTATCATATATTGCTTATGCACCTATAACCTTCTCTGTTATTGTTTTCTACTTTGAGTTATATATTCAATAAATTGGGGGCCTAGTAGGAATCCATGTGGCACTCCACTGCAGTGTGTGGTATACTGTGATGTTAGCACTCATGTCAGTCAAAGCTAAAATGTCAGCATTTGGATGGATTTGAATGTTGAGTAATGGTCATTTTTAATCTGTCGTTTTATTGAAAATCCTTTATACAATTTTAAAGTTAAAATATGTCGTAGGGTATGACAAGATTTACCGAATTCAGTAGTTACATTATGGCTTGATGGTCTTTTTGTTTTTTTGGTTACATAATTGTACACCATAAGAGCAATGCAGAATCAAGTGCACTCAAGTCGTAAACGTTCCAAAGTGGGTTTAGCAGACATTGCAGCATGACACAGTGAAATGTGAGGTGGAGCAACTTGAATCCATTCTGTCTACTGCTTATCTCTGCTTTTGTGGTTACCAGTAATGTAGACAGTAAACAATGAGTGAACAAGGATCTGCTTTTAAACTCTTTTAAGCTAGCAACCCTTTAGCTTACATAGCATTACAACTGGTTACTATTGGTTACAGTGACTGTGAAAATTCTTTCATACAGATCTAAATATTTATATTAAGTAAGATAACATACATCATTTCTGCAGCGATAGCCAGTTTTACTGTATCTTTTACAATTTGTATGTTCATTCACAGTATCCCCTTAAACTCAGGGTTAGCTAACTTTGAGAGTTGCTTCTGACTTAATTATGTATTTCACTCAGCACACACCCATGGCTTGAGTTTTAACAGGAGAAAATATTCTTTATAATTAGTCAATCAATTCATAAATTTTTATTTGTATAGCGTCAACTCATAACAAGTGTTATCTCGAGACACTTTACAAAAAGCAGGTAAAATACCTTACTCTTTGTCTGTTAACATTACAAAAGAGCAGGTAAAAAGACGTTATTCATTGTTATGTTACAAAAAGCAGGTAAAAGACCTTACTTATTGCTATGTTACAAAGATCCGGCCTATCCATCATGAGCACTTTAGCAAAGCAGCAAAAGTTACAGTGGTAAGAAAAAACTGCCTTAGTTAATTAGTGCACAATGTAACACAGCAGGCGTCTTGGTTCCTTCAAAATGCTGGTAAAATCTGAATGATTGCCTCTACATATTTATACCTAAGCTGAAATAATTTCTTTGTTTGGTTTCCTTGATATGAGGGGCTTTTTATGAAGACCATCTATATTTTTCCACTGACACTTGTTTGAGGTATTTTTAAGCATGACTTGCAGGCTGAAAAAGGAGTGAAAGCAAGTGAGAGGGTGTTACTTATAAAGAATACTTTTCTGATCTATTTTAGAAGTTAATTAGGAAGCTTCAGACATATTGACTGGCATGTCGTTTCATCAATGCCCAGAGCCAAGCATGGTGTTTACCTCAGGTGGCCATATTTTCAAACCTCCAAATTGGGACACTTTTACCGCAAAACCCCCATGTGATAGTGATCCACAGATTGGTGGCCTGCACTTATCACACACGTTTATGGGTAAAGCTGCCCTCCTGAGCAGCACGTTTAAGTTGGATCACCAGCATTTGCTTCACTTAAGTAGCTCGCAACACTGCTCCCTACCTCCTTGGTGATCTTTTTCTATGGGTTAAAACAGCAACAGCCTTGGTAACAACATTAATTGATATATTCAGACAAATCAGTGTTGCAAGCGTTGTGTATTGTTTTGGTTGGTTAAAATTAGGACAGGGACTGTTCAAAACCTTCACATATTAGTGTTTTATAGATTATTGTTTGGACTTATGACACAGATCTTGAAAAGGGGACGGTCCCGGTCTTATCAGGAAGTATGGTCTCTCTATGTTTTTCTGTTTTCTGAGTTTTTTCGGCGCTAAGCTCTATGACTAACAAACTGATGTTAGTGTGATTTTAATGATCTCCCTAATCTTGAATAATCTGGATTCACTCAATATCAGACTATTCCTTTAAATGTTTAATAAAATAATGATCAATAAATTAAAAATTATGGCTTTTGCTTTGAGTAATGTACCCATAAGAATAGATTTGAGACTGCAAATCTGACTGAACCTTTTGCAGGGATGCCTGGCAAAATGAAAACAACCTTTGGATTCACTCTGCAGTCTTTTACCCATTAATAAACGACTTTTCCCACTGACAAAGATGGAGGACCTCATTGGAACTTTGTTTTAAATAATGTTAACCTCATCATTAACCAAATGCTGGCAGGAAAGATGTGGAACTCAGAGTTGTGGGCTGACCTGTTATCTTTTAAACATTTGTCTCCAGGTCCATTTAATACTCCTTGGATCGTTAATGGGAACTCGCCATTGGAAAGTGTGCCCTAACAACTCCATTAGTCTTTTTAGCCCTTTTTTGTTTTGTTCCTAAACACACATATTTTTAGTTTGCAATTTGCCTAATCGCCCGTAAACAATCATTGTCCTGTCCCTCAGGAGGGTTGGACCTTGCGCAGTGTGTTTGAACAATTATTGTTATGGCTTAGCTCCAAAAAGAAATGCTCAATTATCCAATCAGCACTTTACCCTTCCAGCTCCTTTTCATCCTTTCGTTATATTCTTTCATGAACGGTATGAACATGCGGCCTCCCCCTCCCCCTCAGCATCGCCCCCCCCCCCCCCCCCTTCTTCACAATGTAGTCAGAGATTCATTACACTTGCAAATAATCACATTATTGCCAAAGATGCCCTCTGATTAACAAAGCATGTGTGCATGACAATGACTTGATGCATATACAATGAGTTATATTTTTAATGAAGATATGTCACTGTTGTCAACATTGCTAACGCGTGTACGCATGTTTTTCACAAACTGTCTTTAATTTGCCATAACAGTGCCACTGAGGACAGAATAATTGAATGATATAGAAAATAATGATTAACTATAAATATATGAAAAACATCCTTCTTTGGAAAAACAACATTTAACAGCTTAATGTTGCCAGGACTAATATGATGAAAGGGAAAACTGAGGGTTATGGCGGTTAATATCAAAAACCGAAAAAAAAATGTATGGAATAATTTTATGGAAAAGTTTATTTCGCTGATGTTTCCAAAGCTCCACACCCCCGATTAATTTCCCATCACCCTGGCACTGTGAGGAACAAGCCAGCTAAATCTTAATTCTACTTTAGTCATGATTTGAAGTTTGGGCAATGATACATGAGAAATACATTTTGTCTTATGGTTGGTGAAATGGTGGGATATCCATGTATCATTCTGCGAAGAGATGAATTTTATAATAAACCAAGTCATTTGAATGTCAAAGTATAGCTGAATACATGTACTTTATAAGCTAAAATACAAGTTTTGATCAATTAAATAGTTAATGATTTGTACACATAAATTCTGTAAGTACAATTTTTATTTTTTTCCCATTACATTACAGCAATAACTTTAATTTAATGCTTTTATTTTGAAGGTTACATCTGCCAAGTGTATGTTTGACCTTATCAGGTACTTTAATGTGTGTTTTTTGTGTCCTTGTGTTGTAACGCTGCATGAGGAGCTTAAGGAGTCTAATCAAAATGTTTTTTTTATTTTTCATGATGTGCACTGCATCTGTAAGAAATGTATTTCTGATGCTTCTGAAAATATGCTTTTATTTTGTTTCATCCATCTATTGTTTCTGTCTTAATTTTAAATACTTATGTCTCCTGTTTTTTTCAGTAAATTCCGTTCCTTGTGGATGGCATTGCAATGCCATCTATCACTGAGAAACCATTCACAAGCCTGTAAGGTCTTTGACTGCTGCCTCAGGGATGAAACATCAGTCCAAGGGCAACCAGAAAGAAGTTTGAAACTTGGCTCACAGCAGTACACAAGTCTGGCTTACCTGGCAGGTTCAATGCTTGGATGTACCAACATGTAGTCCTACCACATGTTCTCAGGCCTCTGCCTTAGTATGAGGTGACCATGTCAACAGTGGAGTGCTTGGAGAGGAAGATCTGTGGTTACCTCTGTAGGTGGCTTGATCTGCCATGCAGCTTAAGCAGTGCAGCAACAAACTCCAGCTTCCCATCAGCAGCCTGGGTGAGGAGTTCAGAGTGTCCCGTACAAGAGAGGCATTGCTGTACCGGGACTCTGCGGATTTTAGAGTGGCATCAGCAGGCATCATGCTGCAGACAGGTCTGGAGCTAGTTTGGTTGCGTCTTTAGTTCTTGTGAGTATAGTTGAACTGGGCAGGGCTGGGATCCATAAAGCAGCCTGAAAAAGCCAGTAGCAAGGACAAACAAGGACATCTGATCCTGTAGGAGGTGCAGGCAGGTAAGGAGGAAGATCTGTCTAGGAGAATGGTGGGAATGTGGTAACAAGGAGCATGGAAAATGTGGCAGGGAGCGCTGGAGAGCAAGGTAACCTGGAATGGCATCTGGCTGACTGAACTACAGCATATCAAGTTCATGGTCCAATCAGTGTATGACCTGTTGCCCATAGCCCAGCGAATCTCTATACCTGGGGCAAGAGTGAGTGTTCTGCATGTCCTCTTTGCCCAGGTAAGGGTTCACTGGAGTACATCCTGAGCAGCTCAAAAGCTCTTGGAGAGGGCAGCTACCGCTGGTGACATGAATAGCTGCTGAAAGCAGTGGCTGAAGCCATCTCTAGAGCGGTGGCTAACAACAAGCATGTCCAAGCTGGTGAATAACCACAGCCAAAGACAACACCAGCAGCTGCCTCCTAACATCTGCATCAGACTGGGAGCTACGAGCTGAGTTGGGCAGCTCAAATTTCCAGACCATGTTATCTCAACTTCATTGATGCCAGACGTGGTGCTTATATCTGTGTTTTCCAAGCAGGTGCTCCTGATAGAACTGATGCTCCCCTGGGAAGACCACATCGAAGAGGCGAATTAGCGCAAGTGGCTAAAATAGCAGGAGCTGGTAGAGCGGTGCCGGATGAGGGTCTGGAAAGCTTGCTGCAAGCCCGTCGAGGTGGAATGTACGGGCTTTGCAGGCTGCATATTGCGCAAGGTCTTTGCACTGCTTGACGTCACATGAGCTGCCAAAAGGGAAGCCCTCAAGACCACCATTGAGGCTGCAGAGAAGGCCACTAGGTGACTTTGGATCAAGAGGTCTGACCTGGGGTCCAATGCTGCAGGGACACAAGTCAGCGCCTGATCAAGCCTGGCCGGGATGCCTGAGAGAGGGTGTCTCATGTTGTGAGACCCGAAACACCCAAAACTCAGGCTACATCACTGATAATGTTTCCAGGTGCATCCTAGGATGAAAGGATTGCAGTGTCTGTCTTTTCCATAACTTACTCCTATGTGCATGTCCATGCTCTTGCTAGCTCTTGTTGTTAGCTTGGAATGTTGGCTATATGTAGAACAGCCCTGAAAATAGTCTAATTTTGCACAGATACATATTAAATATTGATGTTCAATTCATGTTTTAGTCCTGTTGTGTTCTTTTCCCAGCTTCACTACACCACTGGGACCTAATTTATAATAACTTACATTCGGTTTTGCTTTACATTTTTAGACATCAAACATCTCTTCTGAAGTCATATGTGATGGTTGAGCTTCATATTTCCCCCTTCATGACAGTGTTGATGGTGGTATCAAAGTGAGAGTCACACTTTGCCCCGTCCTTGATCTCACTTTGCCAAGATTGAGTCATCCTTTATGACACGTAAGAGACTATAAAATGTTGGGACATGCTGTCTGCATCAATAATTAATGGATGTGTCCATTTAGTGGTAGGGTGTTGTAACCTCTTTTTTTATCTGTCTTGTTTGTTTTTTCCATCTCCTTCTCATAGTGGTTTTCTTTATATCCCACAGGTTGGGTTTCGAAAATGAAAAGGAGGCTTCACTCGCAATGCCCAAAATTAACCAGTCTTTGACAGAAAGACTTAATTTTTAAAACCTTCTAAAGTCATCTGAGGGATAGATCAAATCAAACTGAAGTAGGAAAAGTGGGAAAAAAGGAGTAAACAGGATAGCAAGACATGCCAAAGGAAAGAGACGCATACTTGGATTTGAAACCAGAGCTGCTAAGAAAAGGAGTCGAATTAGGATAATGGGGCAAACATGTTGCTGCATGATTGAGACAGGATTTGGAAACTGCAAAAGTTTGAGAAAGACCCCTGATTTTGTTTTGCTAAGACTCGTACAAGTGTTTATTTTCTTTGAAGAATCCAAGTAATATCAAACTTGTAAATCCTGTATGTATCTGTAAATGAATTACAAACTGCATTTACTGAAAAATCATTCCAAATATCATACAGCCCTTGCAAGCCACATGGAAACCTGATGTCTGTATGAGACATGGTGTCTTGATGAAGCCAGCCATGAAATTGATCCAAACATAGAGGCCTTAAGAGCTCTTACACACTCCACAACTGGTCCTGCATGCACTCACACTCACAACTGCTGAGAGAATGCCTCCATAAAATGAGAATAGGACCTAAGGATATTAGTGAAGCAATGAGAGCTGACCTTCCACGCTCAGGAAAGCAATATCTAAGCGACGCAGAGTAGAATGTAAATCCACAGACTCTGTATTAACTAGGCAGCTTCAGCCATGTGCTGTACAGCTGTGAACATTCAAATGTAGTCAAGCGTCTCTTATATGAATGATTTGGCTGTGTTTTTACAACTGCCTGCATGCAGCTGGTGGCTGCGACACACGTTTAGGAGCGAATGAAAGAGCAATTTACAAAATGATTGGCCATATGTGTGTGTGGCATGTGTAAAGTCAGGTTGTGTTGTTTTATGTGCTGCAGAGGATCATGAGTTAATTTGAAGGTTTAAATGCGAATGTAATGGAGGGTTTTCCTCCACCGATGGTTGCCTTAAAACGATGGAAATCATCAACGCGTCTCTATCAATCAATTTCTCTTTGTTTCCTGCAACCCATCAATCTAAATATCTTTACTCGCCCTTGGAGACTGCTGCATTTTGCAAATCTATACTTTGCATTGATTGTAATCACTCACAATACATGTCAGCCATTAAGGTTGAATAATGCTGAGCATTGAGAGGGATGGAAATGACATGTATGCACATCTGTGCACATACAACATCCAGATAATTGGATATGAATGCATTTGAATGAGTTTTCATAAAATGAATTTGTATGAGAAAAAAAATGTCGTGTGTGTTTTGTCTCCTTCCCTTTAGTCGATCAGCATTCTTCTCTGCTTCTAGTGCACAGCAGCTCTCATCTAAGCCTCCCAACACAGAATAACACGGCAAATTTGCAAGAATACCTTATTAATTTTCCCGTCAGAAATGGCAGCCGCCTTCCATGACAAGTGCTCCTCGCATCCAATTTTCTTTCCTTTTTTCCTTTTTCATTTCCTGTCGTGCACCTGAGACACTCATACTGCCCTCTCTCTCTCTGTACTCCTGACCCTCTTTCCTCCCATTGTTACGGTCACACTGACATGTTGCCGACTCCAACACAGACACAATGTGCAAATGCACAGAAGCATGTTCAGACACGTACCAATATCATACCAGCTCATACTGTGTTCAAAATAGACAGGAAAGTAAAAAAAAAACGTCAACATAAACAACAAATATATACAGCTAAACCAATGCTTTTTGACACAGCATCATTGATATTGAAACATGTTGGCCTTCCCACCTGCAGATCACCAAAAAGAAGAAAAATGTCTCTCCATGCACCCCCCTCTCAATCTTGAGTCCCCCGTTGCCTTTAGCTCTTTATCCGAGTGTCTGTGTTCAGATCTCAATTGCTTGCTCCATCCAGGTACAATCAGGGCTTTATGTGATCCTGGTGATAAAGGGGTAGCAATGACAAAGGTCTCCAAACACACCATAGTGTCACACATCACACATGTTGTCACACAAACTCTCTAGTCCTATAGGGTCTCCTGGATCGTTGGTGCAGGAGATTACAACTATAATATCAGGCTTACGTCTACCATCATTATTCTAAATATTAAAAAGAATGTTAGAGCTGCAACTATTAATATCAGGCTTATGTCTACCATCATTATTGAAATATTAAAGTGAATTTAAGTGCTGCTCAACATCAACCTCTTTCATTAACATAATCAGTCCTCCATGTTTTGTTCCCAATTTTGCCAAGGTTATATTCGACTGATGAGTCGATTATCATACTTAGCTGTTGCTGCTAATACTAACCATACCATTTTACCATTATTACTGACATTTTAGTTTTAAATCTATTTAAATCATTGTTGTTCGGTTTCTCTCTTTCTGAATGTCCCTCTATCCCTTCTAAGCCCAACACAGTTTCGGCAGATGGCTGATCAACATGAGTCTGACCTGCTTGAGGTTTCTGCCTCTTAAAGTCAGTTTTTTGCTCATGGTGGATTAATGTGGGGTCTTTGTAAATAATATAACAATGAGTTACGTCTTTTACCTGCTCTTTTTGTAAAGTGTCTTGAGATAACATTTGTTATGACTTGGTGCTATACAAATTAAGATTGATTGATTGATTGATTGATTGATACTACAACATTTACTAAAAGGAAAGACTTCCTTTTTCCATGCGATGTTGAACTCATGTCTTGTGCCATAACTTCTCGGAGTAGCGCTTCATCTGTTGCGTTTCAGTTCAACAAGGGTCACTTTGGCTCACTTCAGCAGTATGAGCCCGAAAAAGAAACAGATTTTCTAGTGATTTACTTTCTAAAGTAATAACATCATCGTGTAGATTTGTATAGTAATAATTCCAGTGTTGTCAGGTCTGTTAATAAGAGAAGAAGAAAACACATTTTAAAATGTTTGCTTGTTTGTTGAATTAATGCCAGATTGATCATTTCTGATGCATTCCTGGTAGGAATGGAAACATGTCCACCACCTTCCCCCTCATCAACACCATGAACCTGGACCTGTCTGGTTTAGAGCTCATCCTGTGACACAGTTGGACCTATACCTTATTTAAGGCCCAAATCAGTTAACACTGTCTAATTTCAGAATCTCGCTGGATTTTTCCAACCATTTCTTGTGCAGTTTAAGAAAATCATGATGTCATTTATTTCCTTCATTATCAATTATCTGACTTTCAGTTTATTTGTAGATTTTTTGGCATTTCCAAATATTTGGTCAACTGTCGTTTAGTTTGAGCATTTAAAATGTCTATTTCATCTCGAGGCTGCTTCTCTTCTTACCAACGTTGTTGAGAGTAGCTCATTTTGTTGAAACAAACTTTGTGTGTTCATTTACAGTTAATGGGAGTAAAATTTCATCTGTTTTGAGATCATCCGTGTGTCAGATTAGGGGATCATAGAGCCATAATTCCTGCTGTGACCTGACATTGACACATGGCAGATTTCCAGTTGGACCCAGACCAAGCCAATTATAGGAGGGTATATTATGATAAGGTGCCAGGGACCAACGTCACGGCTCCCCTGATGCCACAGACAATGAATGGTTATGTAAGTTATCACCATTTCTAAAGAAAAGGGAATCTGTAACAATTTCTTGTCTTTTGAGTGTTGTCTTTTGAGTCTTTTGAGTGTACATTGTTGAAAGAAAAGGTTATTCAAAGTGAACAGAAGTCATGCTACATTGTATTTTATTCATATCGTGCCAAATAACAACAAGCGTTATCTAATGACACATATCAAGCAGATCCATTACCTACATTCTACCTACATTCTGCAAACCCAACGGCTACATCTGAAGGCAACAAAGCCTATGGTAAGGAAGCAAACATTTCTGGGCTTCTGTTGCCACAAGCGGTTAGCAATAATGGACTTCCAGCCAAGACATCTGTTTCCAGACAATGCATTGTTTCAGTTTGACTAGAAACTTGAAGAGCAGGAAGTAATAGGATTCGAAAAACAGCATTGAAGGGAAAGTGTTAAGTGCACTTATACAGACTCCTGTTTAAAAACATACTTTAGAAAACTACAGAAAAATTGCCATTGCCAGGATTTCATTGTCCTTCTAACTTTCCACACCAACTGTTATCCTGTGCACAGCCAGTCCCCAATGACATTCTAGCAGACGAAAGACTACAAACCAGTCTTAAAGGTGGAAATACCATCTCCCTTTACCGGTTGGGATGAGAACATGAGATAGAGGCGGGGGACAGATTTTTTTCCCTTAACCTAACCAGACAAAGAAGATAAGTTATTTTGTGTCAGGCCATTATGGAGCTGCCTTTGTGTAGTCGGATCTTGTCATTAAAAATCCCATAATATGTTCCGTGGATTAAAACAACCACAAATGGTCAGGGATAATTCAAGAGTATTATTTAATCTATATGGAAGCTCGGTAAAGAAAGTGTCGATAAAGAAGCCCAGAAAAAGCACACTGGAGATAAAATGTATCAGACAAAAGGCCAGCTGTATTAAGGCCACTTCTCTGGAATCCTCTCATCGGCTCCATTAGCCTGCAACCCCATTGATTTAATATCACCTCTCATGCATGGAGTGCATCCCAAGGTCACATGTGCCTTTTGACCTTGAAATATATGTAGCTAATTTACCAGAGAGGTCATGCAGGGAAGGTTTGTCCTGTCACGTGCACGTGTTGACTGCAAAAAAAAGAGGAAAAGAGAGGAGAAAGAAAGTGGTCATGGGGTATTGGTTTGGTAATTTACAGCGCCAATTGCGTTATGGAACAAATTGAGTTCGAAATGTCATGTGTCATTTTGTGTGATTGCATGGATAGAGCTGCTTTTGCTTTGCCACACATATTCTTAACCTCCTTCTGCCTCTCTCTCTCTCTCTCTCTCTCTCTCTCTCTCTCTCTCTCTCGCTCACCTCCCACAAGCAGATCCACATACTCCCTTTTAAATAATTGGCTCTTTAAAAAGTCAAGGGAAGGTTTTGTGAAGTGTGCCACGTTTCTTTTAAAAGGCTGCTTACCATGTAAACTGTGCTTCTGAAACCTTCTCGAAATCATTGATTGCATCACTGAAAGCTGAAGCTATAAAGCCAAAACACATGGACACACGGCACCCCTGAATTGTCTAAACTCCCTCAGAGATGTTTTTAAAGAGCACAGACATCTGAAAGAATTTAACTGCCGTAACTGTGAGATTATTTGTGTTCTGCAAACCTCCTGACATTCACAACTGACAGAAAAGTAAAAAAGCTGTAGCTGAAAAGCACAACATCATGTTAGATCTGCAGATGAACAGAAATAGTTGCATTTCCTGAGGTAAAGATCGCCGTTCCCCATGTATACACAACATGTTCCCTCAGTTACTGTGCAGTGCCACTGACAGCGTTTTAGTGTTAATGTCAGCAGTATTTAGCTCCAGCTGTGAGTGGTAATGCGTCATCACAAGAGCCTCCGTGTGAAGCGAATTATTGCTGACTCATGACTCAATTTAAACTTTGTTTAAGTAAGGCAAGCGGAAAGTAAAGCCAGACTGAATCAAATTAAAGCAGATGAATAAAAAAGAATATGACAGAGCTACAGCGGGTTATTTGAATTTTTGTGCTTTCAACCAGCATCACATTTTGTACTTTGGTTCGGCCATGACTTCAAAAATCCGCAGTTCCTTTGAAACTAAACTTCAAAGCTTTAAACTCTCAGACTAGAACTCACTCGGAATTTCTGACTTCTGACTTCCGAGGTTCCATTTACCTCGGAAGTCGGAAATTCCGAGTTACGAGGCATAACCTCAGAATTCGGACTTTCCGTCTTCCCCGCATTTATCGACCTCGGAAGTCGGAAATTCAAAAGGTTATTCTGCATTTATTTACCTTTGGAAATCGGAAATTCTGAGTTCCAAGGTTATCCCGCGTTCCATTTACCTCGGAACTCGGAAATTCTGATTTCCCAGGTTATGCCACGTTTATTTACCTCGGAAGTCGGAAATTTGGAGTTCCGAGGTTATGCTGCTTTCCATTTACCTTGGAAGTCGGAAATTTGGAGTTCCGAGGTTATGTCGCGTTCCATTTACCTCGGAAGTCGGAAGTCGTAATTTCCAACTTCCGACTTCAAACATAAATTAACTCAGAATTTCCGAGTTCCGAGGTTATGCCACGTTCCATTTACTTGTAATGCTGGGATGTCAAACCTGATTTCCTTTATTATCAACTCAAAAAATATATAATTTAAGCCATTTTTATGACTACTGTCATACCACTCAAAATGTATATGTAAGACAAAAAAATGAAGACATCTTTGAAGAGCAAGTAAAACGTTGAGGTTTTAAGGCAACTGGGACCATCCTAATACATCTGCCCCTGAGACCAAACCAGCCTCCATGTATATTCCCAAACAAGCACATAAAGTTTTAAAATAAAGTCTGGGTCTGGGTAAAAAAATGGCTGGGGAGAAGCGGACAACATGGGCTGTATTCTTCAGTAAGAGCTGGAGGTAAGATTGTAACTGTCACATCATGTCACAAGGAGGTTTACACCAGACCAACCCTTTTAAATATTTGTGAATATTTTGCATGTGGTCCTGTTATCTATGGCACCAATAAGGGGCTTGTCAGTCCCTAGTTTATTTCTGACAACATGAAAATATTTTAGGATAACATGGATGCATGAATTCTTCATTTTTGTTGTTTTTATTTTTTTATTTTTATTATCTATTATTTTTATTAATCAATTATTATTGATTGATATGTATGTATGTATAGGTTTGTGTGGATATATGTATGTACGAAACTGGGAACATGCGTGGGGTGGGGGGGGTGGATGAGTGGGAACTTGCAGGCAGGCTTGGGAACATGCCTCTGAATAATTTATGTTTAGAGTTTTTCCTTGAATTTTTTTTCCCATTGCCTGTTTCTGTTTTAAGTTATAAAAAAACATTTAATAAAAAGAGTTAAAAAAAACAACAACTGTCACATGCATTACAGTTGTCCAGCACACCTGTGCGGGTTGCGTCCTGCTTCTGGTCGCCATTGACTCTTGCTTTAATGTTTGTTACCCCTCTTTTTTCACTTCTGCTCTGTATCTCCAGCTGTCAGACATAATGTCACATCATATGTTTATAGCATAACATAGTTATTTGAAACTAAACTAAAAAGTGATCAATCAGGCACTTGAAGAATCAACTTTGATGACAGGAACCATGTATGAGAAAAATGTATTTGACATGTATTGTGATTTTAACATTTATTTTTCCCTTTGTCATGATGATGTGAAGCACTTTGAATGGTCTTCTTGCTGAAATGTGCTACATAAATGAACTCGTCTGGCCTTATAGTTTTTCCCATGACCCATCTGTTCACATGGAGGAAGCTGAATTAATGACCAATACTGCAGCCTGTCAGTAGGGGGAGCTCTAAATGTTTTGCCTTCAATTTTGGGAAGCTGTTGTCCATCTGTGTAAACATTCTATTTTTTTGACTAATTTTAACAGTCAAGGAACATTTTTACAGTGTGATTGATTTTAATGACTGTTGGTTTGTACATAACCTTTATGAGAAAACATTTACTTAATCAATAATAAAGTAATAAAAAGAAGTCACTACTATCCTAAATTCTGACAGAAATAAATAAGTTCAAGCTTATTGGGTAGAAGTTGAAATTTGTCTTAGACATCAGATTGCTTTGATGAAACTCAGCACTACACAAGTCCCCCTCACAGTTTCTCTATAAATATCTGAAGAACGTCAACATCTTTCTGAGTTATTAGAAGTGTGGCACTTGAGTCAACTTAACAGCAAGAGTGTCAGAGTATATTCGGGAGGGCTGGATTCTCCCTTCACAGTCTCTCTCATCTCTCGCCTCCTCTCCGTGTTTCATTGTAATAAAAGTAACATTTCTTGTCAGAAGTGCGCTGCTGGTGATGGATGGCGTAAAATAATCTCTCACATTATGAGATCCATCAAGTAGATTCAGGCATTAAGATTTCACGTTTCAGCCATTTATCTGATGCTCTTATCACGGGTGAGCTACTGCAGCAATTTAATTCCTGCATCGCCCATATTACCAGCAATCAAATGTGGAGTTGTGCAGCCCTATCAATGCAATGATGATCCAACATTGGTGAGAGATGGTGCCAAACACAGCAATACGCAGTGTGTCAGTGAGTAGCTGATAGTATAGCTTACTAAAGTGTGAAATCAATTTGGTAAAAAAACACAAAGTTTTTCATCTTAGTGTGTAACAGGGGGAGGATTGACACATTTTGAATGACAAAAAGAAATAGGGATCATCGATAATGTTGGTAGCAATGCTAACAAGCTGCTAATTCAGTTATAGGCAATGTTAATGTTGCGGAAACATTTTGGGTAGAGGAGTGAAAGAGGACAAAGCTGTATTTCTATCGTAAGTAAGGAATTGTGAGCTAAAAGTAATGGCTACTTGTGTTATGTGCTGCCAAGGGCTAACATAAGCTGCAGCTGGCAGTTAACTGCTAACTTACAGGGATTGTGTGTTGCTGTTGTAATATAAGATTCTACACAATTCCCTGGTTAGCTACAGGTTAGTGACAGGTACGTGTATAGGCTGTTTATGGTTAAACAAGGGCACACCAAGTGAGCAGTAGTGAACAATGCCATGCTAAAGGGTTAAGGGTTACTAGCTGCTTGCAGTGACCCGTCACAGAGTCAGAAGCAGGTTAACCTTTGCCTCTTTCTATTGATTCCCCTAACCGTAGAATCCATATTGATTTGACCTGTGGACCGCCTGGAATCTGTTTCTTTTCTACAAACAGAGCTGGGTGCATAAGCACACAAACACGAAAGCCAAATCCAATTTGAAAGCGTGAAATGATCACTCCTGTACGTGATCACAACAGCAAATGCGGAGGCGTTTCTTCTGACACCATCTATTCACGTTTTTTATGTGAGAGGAATGGAGACTGCAGCCATGTTGCTCCTTCAGGAGGAGAGTGTTGTGATTGACAGCGTGAGTGGTTACCTTAGCTGATTTGTGTCAGTCTCACTTCTCTTACGGTGATGCAACCCATGTCTTGCTGTGGAACTGTGACGAAATTAAAGGAGTAAAATAGAATACCAAATAAATGGAAGAGCAGAGAAGCATGGTATCTCATGTAAGCAGCTTCTGTTTTTTTATGTTGTCTTTCTTTAGTAAGAAAATAATCAGTTAGAGATTGATATACTGACGTGCTGTGGGTGTTTTTTTAATGTCTCTGTCTATAATTACTGTACTATGTGGGGATTAAACAGTCAGGTGATACAAGATTCTCATTGGCTGAAAATCTATTCACAGTATTTTTTTGCTCATCTGGATTTTAAACCTGTTTTTTGGTTTTTCACCTGTTTTGCTTTTTTTTCAGTTACACATGTTCACTTTTTTGCAAGGCTTTGCGATTATTTGACAGGACAGCTGAAGAAAGACAGGAAATGTTGGGAGAGAGAGTGAGTTATGACATGCACCAAACAGCATTCAGAATCAGAGTTGGACCTGTGACCAGCGCAACAATGACTGTAGCCTCTGTACATGGAGGACCTGCTCTACACACTGAGCTAAACCAGAACACACACATGTTCACATATTGATTATTTATTGGAAGTTCCACAATTTTTAAAAAAAAAAGCACGGCTGGCTGTCAGCTCTAGATTGTCATAACATTTATTTTGCATTTCAGTGCCCTTCTATTAAATCATCTTACAAAATTATCTGTCATTACAAAGGAAGTTAAAAAGTAACCATATTTTCAGCTTTAATAAGTCAATGAATCAGTTTTTGATCAACTGAAATTACTCAACTATTGTATGTTGTTGATGAAATTGACTACAATTAATATCAATCTAAGTCAGTTTTCAAGAAAAAAAAAATGGTTGGCTGCTTGTATCTGTCTAACACTGTACTTAAATTTACTTTATTTACTTTTGTTGGGCAGAACAAAGCCCTCTAATGGCTGCATTCATATCCATTTTTTCACTGCTTTCTGGTGCTTAAAAGGCCATGGGATAAGTCTATTAACCAAACACATATTTGACAGATTTAACAACATTAAGGGCGTGGTCACACTGGTCATCTGTACCGTGCCATACTCAAGCACGATTGGCCCCCCGCTGCGCCATTCCCACACTGCCGGCACAGCCTGCGGTCACACTACACAGGACTATCCGTGCTTAAGCACGATTACCTCTTGTACATAACGTCGTAATACAACGCATGTATGCTTTATGTTATTATGAAGCGTGCTCAGTTGACAAACAGGCGGACGAGAGAGAGAGAGAGAGAGAGAGAGAAAAAGGGACGCGCAGTCGAGTCAGCGTCTGCACATCCAAGAACCACACAGAGAGCATGACAGCTACTTTACTGACTTTGCGGCTTAATTTAAGCCATATTTATCAGACACAGCCATAAATAAATAAGTAAATAAAATAGACGCACGGCTGAGGCCGCACGGCTGAGGCCGCACATCAGAGAACGACACAGAGAACATGACAGCTACTTTGTGGCTTATATTGTGTCATTTTAGTCAGATACAGCCATGAAACTCCAGATTTCTCCATAATGAAGGCTGTCACATCACTTCGTTCAGTTCAGTTTGCTTAAGTAAAGCAACACATAGTCACTGTTTTTGGACCAATACTTCTTTTGAAAGTTTAATTCAACTTTGAATAAAAAAACTCTAAAATCCAGCAACAACTCCAACGAACCTCAATAAACCACTAACAAAAACAGCATCTGTACGTGCTGCCTGGTAACAAGACAGAGAACACAGCCAGTTTGAATCCTGCCTGCACTCCTTTCAAAGCGCCACTGAAGTATTTGGCAATTTATTAGATTAATGTTATTAGTTCTACTTAATATAAAGTGTTAGGAGGACATTTGAGAGTAATCTGTTATCCAATTTCACAGGCGGTCTAAAAACGGCTTTTGGAATCTCTTGTGTCTCAATCTCCTCCTCCCTCTCACGCTAATCTCCTCTCCTCCAGCTGGAGCTGAGGGAGCTGGGGAGCTCCAGTGCCTCCCCCAGTGAGGAGGGCTAATCTGGGCAAGGGCCGCCCAGGATCACTGCTCTGGTCCCGGGCCAGTGCTCTTGGCAAGCTCCTGGTCAGAATCATGGGGCCCACTCTGCTGGAAGGATGCTTCGCTGGACATGGCATGGTAATGCAGTGGAGGATGGAGGGGTCAGGAGGACATATGAGGAGGTGGAGTATGGGTAAGGAAATAATAAATGGATGATGAGGCAAGGGAGGGAGGAGTGACTATATTAATCATAGGGAAAAATAAACGACACTGAAAAAAGGAAGGTAGGAAAGACTGCTTGTGATGGGCCTTGGCAGGAAATCGTGAGTGTGTGGAAGAGAAAAAGGAAGTGGAAAAATTACTAAGAAGAATCAAGAAAGAGGTTACGAGACTTAAAGTGACACTAACCTAATTCTCATTCTTTCTCACCATCAGTTAACCACCGACCATTACAAAATAAAAGCCAGTTTAACCATTCAAACTATTTGAGAGTGTTGCAGAGAAAGTCTGCAGCTGTGAGAACTGCTTATTCTTGCTTGATACATGCAGTTTAATGGTGTTTCGTAGAGGTTTACTACTGGTACCAGTATGTGTATTGGCCACTGGTACTGCCTTAAAAGTGGTGTTGGGTATATGGCAAGTTTGCCACTCAATGCACATATCCGGCACCACATCTAGATAGCCCCTAACAATCTAAAGAGAGAGTAGTATAAGTTAAATCAAGCTAAATGTTGGCTATTTTCCACAAATACTACTCATATCTATTTAAATGGAACTGATATCAGAAGGGCACTCGTTATTGGCCAATATTAAAGTCTATGTATCCAAATCGTTTGGTAGTATTGCAATATCTCTAGCGTTTCCAGCAACCCAGCTTGTCAAGTCCCCAATGGTTGGTTCCAGAACACAAAGGCATTTCCCTTGAAGCTTGAAGCCAGGCCAGAAGGTAAAGTCAGAAACAAACTTTCGGCTGTTGTAAATGGCAGAGTTTTGGATGAAGGAAAGAAGATAATGTATCTATTGCGAAATTACACACAAAATTAAAGGCTGGATATGTAAAAAAAAATATGCTTCATTGCATTACATTTACACTATCATGAAATTCACAATGAACAACTCAACACAAGGTCCTTTCAGTAGCTGTTTAGGGGCATTACTCGAAAACTGAATCTTTCCCATCTAAGATATTCAGCCAGTAGTCATGGAAATGTAGAAACTCACATTTTCATCATTATTGAGGTTGTATTTTTCTCATTTTGTAGTGATAGAGAAAGAAAACGTTGGATAGTATGTTGACTTGAAGGAACCACATTTCCAAGCCTAAGCATGATAGCCAAAATAGCTGAGGGGGAAAGATTCTAGACATGTGAACAGAAAATGAAACACAGCACAGAACAGAGGAGCACAGAGAAAAGAGGAGACGCACGGAGAGGAAACGAGACAAAGAGGCTGAGGTATAGGAGGAGGAGCTCAGGCAGATGAGAAAAGTTTGTGTACTGAAGTGAAAAGCAACACAGAACAAAGAAGAACAAAGGAGGTGTAGATTGTGAGGCACTGGTTGTTGGGAAAAAGTGGTAGTAGAAGAAGAAGTAGAAGAGGAGGGGGAAAATGACTCCCCCTTACCATTTTGTGCCTTTTAGTGATAACAGAGAAAAAGCAAATGACTGCGAGTACACAAATAAAAAGTGAAAAGAATAGACTTCTGTTCAAAGTATAAGAAAACTCACCAAAGCCTCTTAGATTAAGTGTTTACTCTTAAAGGAAGCTAGATTCAATCCCCGGTTTTATAAAGAAAAAGTAATTACTCGCCTTCTACCTCAAAGGAAGGCTGCATAATAAACAGGATTCTCTAAAGCACAAGTATGTAACTATTCTCATTAAACTGGTCCTGTATACACACACACACACGCACACACACATGCACATTAGCCAGCTTTCAATGCATCTCTGCAAGGCACCATTGTAGATTATGACAGGCGCTGGCTCTGTGGCTGGGCAGCTGGCAAAACTTTAAGACCACTATAGGTGCTTGGGCAGATGCCTGTGTGTGTGTGTGTGTGTGTGTGTGTGTGTGTGTGTGTGTGTGTGTGTGTGTGTGTGTGTGTGTGTGTGTGTTTGTGAGCTTCTTAGGGTGTGAGGCAGCATGCATTTCCCGTATTACGATGAGATTGCAGCAGGCCGTCTGTAGCGAGGAAGGCTTCCGCATTCTGCTATCTGCGCACAAACTCTTTCATCATAATGCAGACTAATATGGTAATAAAAGCAAGCAATATTCAGAAAAATATTAGCCAAGCCGAGCAGGAGAGACACTCAAGCATGCGTATGTGTGTGAATACATTACAGCAATGATCAAAAAGCATGTTCATCATATCTGCTTTTTGGCTTATGAGTTCTGCTTGTTTATTCATTCATTTATTTATGGAGGTTTACGGCAGTAAGGCAGAGACACACTTTCATCATACAATCAATAGCAGGCAGCATCTCTCTGTGTGTCCCTAAGATCAGGGAAACATGAATATCAATACGCTCCCTCACAGATGTCTTTAGACATGCTGTAACTCCTCATAACAGATTGGCTGTCAGAAACAGAAAGATGCACACTCAAGGCATACATGAGAAGGTTCCCATGTATTCTTTAGATTTTATTATAACAAACACACCTTGGTTTTGCATATTCGTTTTTTCCCCTTTGTTTGCCCAAAATAGAAGAGAGGATTTAATATGCCACCTTTACAACAATGAACTCAAATTCATTCAAATCGCACATTCATATTGGTAGCATAGTGGTGACATAGTAATCATTGTTTTCTTGATATTAAAACTTGAATTAATCGGACAGAAAGTCGATATGCACAACAGTTTCTCCTGTTTAAGTAAATGTCAATTGTGCTTTGTCAAATTGGACAACTTGCTGTTTAAAAAGGAATCCTTGACAAAGTTGAAGAAGACTGATTTGAACCTCCTCAAATAATTGATGACAAAGAATTAATGAAAGCAGGGGCAGAAGCAGTTGTCAGCCTGGTTTGTCGCCCCCATTAGTTATCCCAAAATCATAAATTATGAGTGGCTATTTGGCCAACTATTTGGGCTTTGTTGATGTATGTATGTATGTAGGAAGTAACAAGTAAGACAACCCCCCCCCAAAAATAAAAAAATAAAAAAAATAAAGAAAGAAAATGTCATGCTCACTATTTAAAATGACCAAGTTATAGGGTATGTACTGTATCTGTGTGTGTGTGTGTGTGTGTGTATATATATATGGAAAGGCTTAGAATTTTCCAGAACATTATTTTAGATTAAATCTAGATAGTGCTGTTGATATAAGCCATGGATGCAGTCACACTGATGTCCGAGATAATTGATCCCAGGTTTGAAATGAACTTCCTTGCTCAAAGACTGACAGAGCATTCATGATTGCTCAGAAAAAACAACCTATCACTACTAACACATTTGTCATTGATAAGGAAAAATGTGATCTTTTCAAACACCTGAGACCAACAAGGAGGTCATTGGAGGGATCCTGCCTCCCACTCCCCCCCCTGTTGAGCACCACGGTTTAAAAAAGAAAATTTATGTAGAGAGATGTACACCTGACTTATCTGACTTGTTTTTCCTGTTCCACTAGAAAAAAGCCTTAAACATATTCAGCCTCTTTCTATAACTCTTTTATCATGTCAATATAAAATAAATGCTGATTCTAAGCTCATAATCCTGATATTTTATCACCAATTGATTTCTTTGTGCGGATGATGATGCTGCAAAGTAAACCTCTAGTTTTATCCTGGGGGTTCATCATCTGACACGCAGCCCAAACCCTGTTGCCACAGATTTTTTTTAATCTGTAATTGTTGTGACATATCTCAGTACAGCACAGGTATCATTGAACTAAATTCTATATTTTGCTTTTCAGGAAAGGGGGATATCTGGCTGTGGCACTTCCCCCTCTTATTAAGGGCAGAGGGGCTTTCAGAAATCAAGAACTTAAAATAAGCCAACACTATCTCTATTAGCATTCTGATTTCTCTCAGTATGTCCAAAGAAATATCTCATCTAAAATGTTTTTTCGAAATTAAGATAATACCTATCAGGTCAATGCTGTCATCCTCATGTTACAGGAACAATACAGAAGCTTTTACATTACTTTTTCATCATGTCATTGTCACATAGTGTAACATGGAGCTGGGAATATGTCAATGTTGTTCACCACTTCTCTTGTTATGAAGATTACAGCGACTTCCCAGTGTCTTCACAGTGCCATGACAAAGTGTTGACATGTTCATTTGACCTTTTCTGGAAATAACTTCCTGATTTTCTCCATCCAAATTAATCTAATTACCACATTGTCAAACATGTAACGTTGCTTTTTCTGTGAGTGGCAATGTTTTTAGTTCCCATATAGAATGGAAAATAACTTGTTAATGCTGAAAGAGGCTTTATAAAAAAGAGTCTGTTGGGGCCCTAGGCAAAAACTTATGGAAAGCCATCTAACCAGGGTTCATCACCTTTATGTTACAAATAATAGTTATCAATATCAGCGTGAATGAAATGGCTATTGCTTTAAAAAAATGCTATTTCTATTTGGAGGGGGCACTTCATCCCTCTCTTTTGCTGGTGTCAGAAATGATCCAATGTCTCGTTTTCTTTTTTCCTTCTTGTTTTTTTCTTTTTTACTCCCAAATGAATAATTCTTCCTCATTTATCGCCTGTGACTTTGACAAATTTAGGTTTTGCCAGGAATAATGAATAAGAACAGCTCAATGAGAGTGATTGCTGTCAGATGGGGCCCTCTTAGGGAAGATTCCTACTGTTGTTGCTAAATTTGCACATTTTGATCCATTGCTATGGTTTCAGGTTTGTCAGCCCTTGGGGGCCCCTCGACCTGTGGCCCCAAGTAGTTGCCTGCCTTGCCTGTTGACAAGCAGCGCCTCTGTATAAAAAGAGACAAGAAGTCGGTCACTTTTAACGGTGAAGTTGTCAAAGACAGATTGTCGCATGAAATGAACCGCCTAATTATCATTGAGAAGTTATTTTAAGCGTCAACTAACTTTTATTTTCAACCTTGTCATCAATCTTGAAAGAAAAACTCAAACTTTCCCAGACAAATATACATATATCTGAACAAAACAACATCTGAAATCGATTATATTCTTGCAAATTATGCAAATTAAGCACAACTTTGAAGAGTTTTGATAGGACTGTCAATTTACATGACAAGGGCGGTGACATTCTTAGCATCCGACGACATTCATGAAAGCCTGTTGAAAAGATTTTTCCTGGAGAATTGCAATACTTGTCTCCAAAGCAGCCATATACATTAAGTGTCATCAATATTTGATTTGTGGATTGCACAGCAGATGGTGGGGAATATCTCAGCTCCTCAACGGAACAGTGTTTGTGTAGGAGTGGGCATGTACAGCTGGATGTATAAAAAATATGTGCAAGCATGTCTGTTTGAATTATTTCATTTGGTTTTCAGAGGTGAGGAAACAATGCATGCTAATCATCTTGTACAGAGTAATTACCAACTGGAACGAGAGTGTGCCTCCTCAACTGTTCTTGAGATTTGCATTTTGATTTAGAGACCAACATCTCCTCATCCTCGCTAAGAAATAAAAAGCTACAGAATACTATGCAATAACACTGATGTTGATAATGTGTGCTTTTATATGCAACACTTGCACCGTTTTCACACTAGCAGAAATCTCCTGTAAAACTTGGGATATTTCCTGGAGGAGCTGTAAATGTGAACACAAACAGCCAAATTTATCCCTTGGACTTCACTCAGAGTTTCTCCTGCCAGACCCCTCGTATTTTTTCGCAGCAAGTCTGAGTGGGCTGATGTGAGAATTCTCCAGAGAATTCACCTCGAACCAATAGAAGGTGTGGTGACGTTTATATATTGTGACTGCTGCACGGTGCATAGAGTGTTTGCACGTGACCACTACGAACTCCGTCATTCCATTTGACTACACATAGCATTGCTATAAAGGCAAATATTCTTATTATAGTGTCGTGTAGCGGACTCTGTTGCTTAGTCCGCTACTTCCACGTTTTTTTATACGTCATGTCTTACCTCAGGAGACCCCCCCCGCCCCCCCTCCCGTCTGACATGGATAGTCTCCAGCTGTGAGGAGCACATATGAACAGTCGGGTCAGGAGAATCTCCGGAGCAGTCCTCCCTTAATTATCTAGATATTATCCAGAGTGCATATGTGAAAACGGCTATACTGTACAGATTATATCATGATTATCACATTGATGGGTTGGTCTCTATGGGTCAACAGTCGCAGTCACAATCCTGGAAGGAAGGAACCAGCACAATTATCTATGCAGGAGAAGTGTAGACTCCAGAGGAGAGTTGCCACATTAACTTACAAGAAAACCGATAGAGCCCTATAAGAGACTCAACAGCTACTTGGAACCAGGAACTGATATTATAATATGTGACCATTATTTTGACGCGATGAACTATTTATTCTTTCTGCATCATCACAGAATACACCAACATCAGTAACCTGAGCCCCACTGCAACAATTACAAATAATTATTATCTCAGCCCCTCCTTCCACCTGCATGATCTGCAGCCAAGTTCCAGTCTGAAAAGCTTAACATATGGTTGTAACCCCTCATCATCAACCCCACCCATCCCCTACAACTATCACCTTTTACACAAATACACGCACACATACCTACCCCTCTGTAGATACCTATTCCTACACCCCACTATTATTCTTACAAGCCACCTCTTGAATTTAGAAATGTATTCCCTTCCTTCCTTCTGTTTATTTTTGTGTGATTTTTTGCCTTTGTTTTTTTGTTTATGCTAATTTGTTAACCCTGCTATATAATGACTGCCCAACTGTTTTTACTGTCCTCCCTCTCTTTTTTTGTATGTTTTGCACTTGTCATGGTTTTACCTTTTTTACTGTAAAAAAAAAACAAATAAAAACAATAATACATGTTTTTATAACCAAAGGGACATCCAAAAAAAAAATATGCCAATATATGCATCAAAAGAAGCTTAAAGGCTAGTTTCTTATTGGAAAAACAAAAATAATGTACTACAAAATACAATATTTAAAATGTACTACATTTAAGTGAAGCCACACTGGAGGGGATGATGTTGTACAGAATATGAGCACAGCTGTTAAAGGCTGCAGGCTCAGTGGCAATGCTGCCATGCTGATATTCAACAGCATCACTAGGTTTTGTCTTGCTTTTTTGAACCACATGGTAGTGCTGGTTCTGATTGGTCAATTATGCCGTTCTGAGGTATTTCTTTATTGTAGACCCTTGCTATGAAGAACTAGGGCCAGACCTCTTATCGCAGAGTTAAGAAGAGGGTTAACACTAACAACCATATCACCACTAAATCCACTGAAAGAAATCCAGTTAACATGATGTTTTCTGTGTTCAAAAAAAAAAAGAAAGGAGAAAAAACAGCAGAGAAAAAGCAGGAGGTTAAAAGACACTAAAAGCTGGAGCTGATAAATCATCTAAATAAATGAAAGCACATGAAATAACACCAAGGAGAACAGTGATAAATAGGACTGTGATTAAAGATGGGAATGGAAAAGATGTGACACAAAATAATGAGCAGGTGCATGATTATTCTGTTTCTGTTAACCTTGTCTTACTTTACAATTAGCAGTGGTAATGTTCAACTCAATGTATTGGAATTTGACTGGAACTGGACTGTTAGCGAGGCCCACATATACGTCTCCATACACAATGCTCTTGCACTCACTGCATGACTCTCGTCCAATTATCCTATTTATGTAAATATATATTTAATTTCCTGACTGTTGGTGCATCCTTTCTTTTCATGTTTCATTTTGTCTAGAGTCATTACAAGTGAGAGTCACTTCAACAGAAGCTCTTAAACCCACCTTGTGCAGGTATTCTGTTTTGGTGTTCATGTTGAAGTGAATTAGTCCTTAATCTTAGAGATCATTCAAAAACATGTTCTATATGGTTAACTCCTCTTGGAGACTCTTTACTTTTAGTTGAAAATGTTTTTTTTTTTTCAAAATAAGATGCAAGGGGCACGTTTGTGAGAAACACAGTGAAATTGTTAAATCTCCTTTTTGCTATTCCTTTCAAAGAATGCTAAAATTCTTACATTTCTAGGATGTTGAGCATGAAGTAAAAAGTTGCTATCTTTTTTAAATTTTGAATAAGTGTGGAAAACAGATGGTTGTCATGATGATTGTATTCGATTTGTTAATGTTTCCCTGAAGTTTAATAGCTCTGTGATTGATTTCAATTTACAAGGGTCACAAAATGCATTAATAAATGGTTAATAATGGATAAGTAATGCTTATTCAGAGCATTTTAAGTAATGCTTATAACATCAACAATAATGATAGGTTAGGCTGTAAGTTAAGAACGTCTACATGAAGATAAAGGGACAATCTAACGTCTACATGAAGACCATGGTGTGGTCCACTGATCTCAACCTTTACCAAAATAAGTCACCAGTTGGAGGATGGACAAGTAAGTGAACAGTCATTAACCTTAAATAAACATGAATAAAAACAAACACTTTTGTCTTAATTGATTGATTAAATTTAAATTTAAATTTGATTAATTAAATTTATTTCATAAATAAAATCAAACATATCAAAAATGCAAAACAAAATGAAAAGCACGAAAATACAATAAACAAAAAACAATGTTCAAATTATTTCACAAAAAAAGAAAAAGAAAATTACATATATTCAATTGATATGCCTGAAAAGGAGTAGGAAGTGGTATAAAACTTATTTAATCCTACCCCTTTTCCACAGCTCAATAATTAATATTTATTAAATTAAATTCCTGTGTTCCTTATAAGCTATCTATATACAATTTGCTATACTATTATTAGTATTATTATTATTACTTATATATATATTTTTCCCTTCTTAAAGCTCTCCCTCATCCCTGTTATATACGTAATTATTTAAATTACAATTTCCAAACAACAAGATTTTTGTTTTGCTTAAATTCAATGATAATTCATTATTGTCAAACCACCTTTTTAATTTGCTCATGCAAATCCTCTCCCGTACAAAAAATATTTGTCTCATCTGCAAATAACACAAATTGTAGAATATTTGAGGTTTTACATATATAATTTATATAGAGAATAAAAAGAATTGGGCCCAACGCTGACCCCTGGGGGACACCACAAGCAATGTCCAAACAAGATGATGTGTATTCACCCAACATCACAAACTGTTGCCTGTTATGTAGATAGCTCCTCAGCCAGCCCCGATACCATACCGTTCTAATTTATGAATTAATCTGTAGTGATTTATTGTATCAAATGCTTTTTTGAGATCAATAAAAACACCAGCTGCATAATTCTTTTGGTCCAGGGAATTTGTGATTTTTTCAATTAGCTCAATGATTGCTAATGAATTGGATCTGTTGTGTCTGAATCCATATTGGCTGTCAGTTAGTAAGTTGTGTTTATTGATAAAATTGTTTAGTCTGTCAGCAAAGAGTTTTTCTAAGATTTTTGAAAATTGAGGAAGCAGTGAAACAGGCCTGTAGTTTGTGAAGTGGTGTTTGTCTCCAGTTTTGTACAGCGGTATGACTTTTGCAATTTTCATTTTTCTTGGGAATTTACCATTTTTAAATGATAAGTTATAGATGTGCGTTAGTGGTTTTGCGATTCCCTGAATGACCTGTTTAACTATTCTCATGTCAATGTCATTATACTCAGTAGAAGTTTTGTTTTTACATTTATGAACAATCTCTATAATTTCACTATCTTCCACCGCTGTTAGAAACATTGATTTTAGATTAATGTCTATGAAATCATAATTCTTGTCGTCAGATCTCACAGAAACACAGATTTTTTCAGCCAGTATTGGTCCAACATTTCCAAAATAATTATTGAAGCCATTAACTGCATCATCCATGCTATCAATAGTCATATCATTATCAATCATGTGGATATTTAACTTGTCTAGAACCATTTCCAATAACACTATTTAATATATTCCATAAACCTTTACTATTGTTTTTATTTTTATCTAATAATTTGCTGTAATATTCTTTTCTACTATTTCTCATAATATTAGTTATCTTATTTTTATATTTCTTATATTTATTTTCTGCATCTTTGGTTCTAAGTTTTATGAATTCTTTATATAGTGTATTTTTCAGAGAAGCTTTGTGAAGATGTGATATTTTTATCCGGACCATTTCTAGCAAGAGATTGGGAGTAAAAGGCTAAATGGTAGGCTTGTGTTTAACAGAGAATGTGCCCAAAACAAGAGCCTCCATTTCTTCTGTTAACCGGAAATGATGTAATATATTTTATAAGACTGAATCATCAGTTCCCAACTTTTGAAGCATGTCTTGATTTAATCCTGACTGATGTTGTGCTGTTGCTCAGTCTGGCTAGATGAGGAAAGTAATGTTGGATCTGCACTCTTAAAAAAAACTTGAATCAAGCTCAGTGGGGAGTTAGCACTGAGGGTTCATATATATTTTCTCCTCAATCTTTTTCTGTTTCTGTCGGCAAGTGAAGGAGGTCAGCAGTGCTGTCTCATCCTATAAAGACAGAGTATACTCAAAGAACAACCAAGACAGTGTTGTGCTTGTTCTTAAAAAGATTGAGATGAATTGCTCACTTAGTCATCCAGCATGAATAGTCAGAGGTAAAGGTGTTTTTTTTCTCTTCCTCCCAGCGGACACCAAAGAAAACAGATACAAATGAGGTCAGACTCACAGCGAGAGGAGTTTGATTGATGCAATGACACACGACAAGGTGATGAATTCAGCTTTAGATCAGTGGTATCAAAATACTCCTGCTGTGTGGCAAAGGAGGTGTTGTTGCATCAGTATTCAAGTGTAGTGTGCTCAAGGCTAAAAAAGACAACTTGACAGTTGAGACACTTAAAAAGGAGACTCCATCCCAAAGAGCAGAAAATATAACTTCTTTTAAAAAGCTGTATGCTATAGGCATCTAAAGGCCAGTTTACTTGGTGAGCAGACACTAGTTAGTGATGCTAACCAACTAGTGTTTAAATAAAGTTAATGAATTAACATTGACATGATTCATTTCAACAATTTTTAACACGTGATAAGTTATTTTTTACTGGATGCATTGGATCTTTAGATCTGTGTAGATAGTGATGATATAATAAGTCTCTCATAAGATCTTTGGTTAGTTGCCAATCACCTTTTTGAAGACTCAAACATCACAACAATTAACATGACCTGATGGCCTTTGTCTACAAAAATAAATTCTGTCCCAAGCAAGTTTGACATGTATGAGGCCAGCCTTGGCTTTGGAGTAGTTAAATCCCTATCATACGATTCTTTGAAAATGGACCGCTATTGTTTCAAACTTGTTTTTTTCTGGACGCAAACGCTATAACTGGCCAATGCTTAAATATTGATCTGCAGCAGAAACAATGGGGAAAAAAGGCTGTTTAAAGTCTTTTTAGGTCATTTTTTCTGTATTAATTGTACATTTATGGTTTAAGTTTTCCTAACCAGAAATGGGGATTGTTGGTCATTGGGGCTGGGATTTGAACATGATAGCATCTCTAGTCTTTTGAATGAATATCCCTGACATTACAAAAAAAGGCATTAGTGGCCTAGCTGTCCAATACTTAAATATTTGACCAAAAAGAGAAATGTTAGCATGCTAACAGGCTAAACATGGTAGCTGCCATTAAACTATACATACGGGGTTGACAAGTAAATTTAGACTTGGGCCAAAGTTTTTTGACACCTATAGATGGGCCTGCATGTATGGAGTTGATTTATTAAAATAATGCAACTTGAATTTGCAATACACTGTTACAGACTAATATACAGTGTCTTTTGTACATGCTCATTCAACTGCGCCACCCTGTGGTTACATTTTGTAGGACCATCATAAACAAAAAGCCACAGTTGTGAAGGTGTTTGGGCTTTGCTCTGCATGAAGCAATATCATTCTGAGTCTCATCCTCGTATGTGAGGGTCATAAATATGATTATTATTGGCCTAACCGAGTCAGGAAATATTGTGGATTAACTTTTTCCTTGTCCATACTGAAAAAATAAAATGCCTGAATGACTGTCTACTTCTTTTTATCGCACCAGAGCCTTACTTTTTTTGATATATTTTTTGAGAAACCTTTGCCCTCAGAATTATTGCTTTGCATTAGCAACTACCCCCTCACTTACTAGTATAGCATTATTATTGTTTATGTGCAGCTACACCATTACATCATGTACAAAATTAGCTTAACATTGAAGCAAGCAAGCAAGGCAAATGTCTCTATCAAAAAGCTTTAAAGAGGACATTTTCAAGCGAAAAAGGGCAAAGAAGAATGGAAAGACAACTATGCGTGCATCTTACCTGGTTTAATGAATGCGAAGCCAGTGTGTCAGCTGTAGCTGCAAGAAATATAATGTAAGACGGCATCACGAGGCAAAGCATGGCACCTTCAAAGTGGTCGTTCCACTCCAGACAGAGGCACAAAGGAACACAATTGAAGCACTGACAGCAAACTGTACACACAGCAGCAGGCTCCTAGCGCAAGACCTCACAGCTCACCATGTGACAAGTGCGTCCCTAAAAGCATTGTAGGTGCATGCACAGCACAAAAGGCCATTCACTGACGCAGAGGTTTTTTTTTTTAAAGAAGTTCCTAGCGACAGTTTTGGAGGAAATGGCTACAGAAAGTTGATGGATGGAATCATTTCTTCAGTGAAACAGGTTTTCCTTTCTGCAAGGTCTTCTACCCGTGGCACAGACGCCATCCAATACTGTGCAGGGAGTTTTAATAAGTGGTCTAAATACTTTAGTATTTAGGCTAAATTCATTTCCCTAGCCATTGATGAGAACACAGCCAACACAGATGTAGCCCACCTGTGTTGTCAGTGTTCTTGTCAATGTTCAGAAATAAGCTGTTGTCTCGTATTACATCATAAGGGCACACCACAGGGGACATTATATTTACCAAACCGGAAGAGTTGTTTCAGCTGCATTCACTGTCATTTGAGAATGTAAACCTAATCATACAAATGGGGCTCCTGCTATGGGGGGTAAGGGAAAGAGGTCTGGTGAGCAGGTCCAAGGAGCTGACGCCCAAATGCATGCACTTCAATGCCTCATCCACCAGAGTGTCCTTTGTACCAGGGAATAATGGGAATTTTAAAGGGAATAATATAGATAAAACAATGTGTGTCATTCATTTTGTCAGGGGTACATCAAGCACAGAGCACCGTATTTGCAGACAACTGATAGCTGAGTCAGAAGATCTACCAAGGCCAACCAAGATGACCTGCTACTACACAATGAGGTGCTGGACAGAATGCATCTGGACATTGTTTTTACATGCTTAAGCATACTAACTTTATGACAAACAAAAGTATAATCAACTTGTTTCCTGGGATTAAAATGAGCATTTGTTTCTAACATTTGATATGACTGAAATAGTTGATTTCACAGTTGATTGTTAAGATAATCAGTAATGTTTGTCACTGTTAGTTGCAGCTCTAAAGCAACGAACCAACCAAACCCAAAGTATGAGGAGAGATAGATAAGATTTATTTAAATTAAAGACAGAGTCAGGAGCTTTTTCCTAACAAATAAAATGTAGTCTAATACAAAAGTAATGCTGTTCAATTATCACTTATGGGCCTCCATACACATGTGGTGGTTACTGTGTCTGAAGAGACCTGGGTAGAGTTTTTGACTGTTATCTGCAGACTTGGACATTCTGTTAGACAGGCAGTTGCCAAACACCGGCGGTTAGATGGTGCATGCTGAATCCACCTTTAAATATTCAGACATGACAATGATAATGTATAATATTTGAACAAAGTTTTTTTGTGATATGACAAATATACAACCACATACAGCCATGAAAAGGCATTTCCACACTCTCCCATTCTCATCATGCCTTCCCCACATGAACTCTTCAGAAATGTGCTCCTTGTCCACTTTCTACTGCAGCGGGATAATCCAATGACATTTCACATTAAACCCCATGGTGGGTTAAAGAGGAAGGAAACGACACCTGGTTATCAAATCCATCATGGAATATGGCCATCAATACAGGGGAAGATTGCACACTCTTCCAATTCTCAGAAATGGCCAAACACTAGGCATCCAATGTCCAGCATTTTGAGGACAATTGCCTGGCAGTAAGAAAACCAACTGTGTTGAAATGTGCCCCTTTAAAGCATGCCTTACTTAGGATAGCAATAAAAAAAAAATACAGTTACGGTTCTTCGTTCTCTGGTAGCAGAAGCAAAGGAGACATTCAGAAAGGAATATTTGAGAGTTTAGGGTTCGTTTGAAGTTGACCATTACCGCGCACATCACATCAAAAAAAGACAGAAAATACATAATGTAATATACTCGACTTTTTACTTCTTTGATCTTTGGTTTCTTTTCTGAGTAGTTTCTTTCACTCGACCATGAGTGTCAACATCTGGTGAAAATTTGAGCCGAAGGCAATGAAATATAAATGAGTGCAGAGGCAAATTGACCAACAGTTTTGGCAAGTGAAGAAAAATCTGTTTGGTATTGACACTGAGTATCAACATATCTTAGAGCGGCTGTATCTTAGCAACAGCGGCGTTGTCGGTGTGGAAACCTGTGTCAGACTGGAAGCATTATCCACAAGGGCTTAATTAGAGGGTGTAAAGATTGGGTCAGAGTTTACCTTAATTGAGGTGAATGTGCATGTGCGTGTGTGTGTGTGTGTGTGTGTGTGTGTGTGTGTGTGTGTGTGTGTGAGTGTGTGTGTGTGAGAGATAGTTTGCATTTACAGGGTAAGAGAAGATGAGTGTATGTGATCGTTCTTAAAAGCAAAGACAAATGTTCGGACTGAAACTCCACCTCTACCCCTTCATGTTCTAACTTGATTCTTCTTATTCATATTTGATTGGAGTTCACAAAAGTCATTTTAGTTAGAGTTCAAATGCCTCACAGTACTTAACCTCCTACACTTAAGGAGTGGGAAACTTCTCTGCAAAACCTTTAAGTCCTTATGGAACCCTCACCAAGACATGTACCATTTTCACATTCTGGTTTGAATAGAAAACCTTTACCGTCTTCATATATGAGAGCGAGCATTTCTTTTAACAAACTTGAAGAAAAATAAAATAAAAGGACAGAGCCCAAAATTTCTTTTCTGAGACTCCTCTATTTGCTCAAGCTGAGAAACCTGGATTGACCTGGAGCAATAAGAACCATCCGCCATCCAAACTGGGGGATCATGATACATGTGGACTGAGTAGGGATTGGGGGATAAAAGGATCTCTCGAGGGACTATAATAAATCTTTACTCGTGTGATCCAGAGAGGAAGGGCTTCATAGGTGTCTGTACCTGCACCTGATGTACCTTTACTGTGGTTTAAGAAGTGTATATTTTGAATGTCATCTGCATTTTCATTGGATTAGAAAGTTCTAATTATTTTAAATTGCTTTAACCATGCAGCAAGCCAAATATAACACTGCTAATTTGACATGGAAAGATCGATTTACAGAAACATTGGTGATTTATATTTGAAATACCTTCCTGAAAGTTTATCTTTCCGTTGTCTTCTTTGATGGTTCAATAAAGATTTATGTGGTCAGATACTTCTCTTGATGAAGGGAGAAACTTACTGGTTACCTATACAGATGTACCGATAACGGTACTGATTCCGATATATTTTTACATCATAACTGATAATGTTATATTGTTGTCTAGGTAGTTTGTGTAAGGCTTCATAAAGCTTTATTCCATTGTGCTGGCTTCCCATACAAACAGTAAGCAGCAAACAGTCAGGTTTTTCAAATTAAATATTGTAAACTTACACAAAAAGTGTAAAGAGTTGTACTTTTTCACATATGGGTTCCATCTCATCTGAACGTCGTCATGGAGACAATTTGTGGGCACTTCTTACAGTTCAGTCTGAATGTGTTTTGAGTGTGACTGTGTGAGCTGAGAATGTTCAAAGTTTCCAACTCTATTTCTTGATCAGGGATGTGGATCAGCACCGTCAGTCCAATATCCGATACGTGAATTACTTCAATATTGGACCCGATACCGATAGATCGGATTGGTTGCATCACTAGCTACTTAAGTTTTTTGTCTCAAGATTTGGTCAACTACAACCATTATAACTAACAAATACTTACTTGCACGGTGTAACTCATTTTTCAGAAAACATTTTAATTTCACACAAACAGCAATAAAAGCAGTTCATTAAAGCCCTGCCATTTTTGGAAAACATAAACATAATAGATCTATGGAAAAACAGACAGTACATAATGATTAGTTCATTAACAAACTATACATGTTGAAAGAAATGTGCTGGAGGAGCCAAATAAACCCAGAGGGGCTTGTCGAGTGGCCCTCCTAAAGAGAAACATGTAACACAGAGACAAACTATTAATGTAGTCCAAGCAAAAACAATAAAGCTAACAAGAACACATACTCAATAAGGTGTAAAAGAAAGCAAAACAAGAAAGAGACAAATTAAAGAAGATGGGAAAAAGGAAAATAAGCTCTTATGGCAGAGAAAGATTATGATGGCGCATTGGTTAATTGGCCAAGCAGGAAATAAATGGTTTGTTTTTTAAATAATCTTTTAAGATGCCATGCTTCTACTTAATACCATCACTCACATTGATGGCTGATCATTTGAAGCTAAAGAAAACTCAAACCAGGAGGCACTCATTGTTGGTGTTGTTGCTCTTTTTGTCTATATTTTCTTCCTGCTTCTCCCTCTACCCCCCTTTCCAAGCCCAACACAGTTCGGCAGATGGCTGTTCATCATGAGTCTGGTTCTGCTCAAGGTTTCTGCCTCTTAAAGGACGTTTTTTCCTCGCCACTGTAACTCTGCTAAATGTTGCTTATTGCTCTTGATGGATTCATGTTGGGTCTTTGAAGATAATATAACACATTTTACAAAAAATAATTTGAAAGGTGTTTTGAGATAAAACATTTTTATGAATTGGCGCTTTACAAATAAAGACTGATTGATGATTGATACAGGTGAAACACGATGTTGGTTTCCCTTTCAGATAAAGGTGTAAGTAGGCATACAGTATGACTGACTCAGTTAGTCCTTGCCTCGACTTTTCTATGTTACATAAAAAAAAGAAAACAGGGACTCCTTTACAACCTGAGGATCTCGCTCTTTTTCCTTTACTTGCCTTATCCGGATCTCACTTACCTAAGAAGAAGATGACCATGGGAATAACGTGGCATGACCGTCTACCCTCCACACTGCAATTATAGAGACAGAGCTGACCTATAGCAAGTCTTGATTAAAGTCACAGTATGGAAATAAGAAGGTCCCTGAATTTACAGCTTTTACTTTGTCTCCTGGGTACACTGTTCTTTTTCAGTTTTAAACACTGGATCAGATTGTGTGTGTGTGTGTGTGTGTGTGTGTGTGTGTGTGTGTGTGTGTGTGTGTGTGTGTGTGTGTGTGTGTGTGTGTTTAAGGAGCAGGAGGGGTTAAGGTGACTTGATTTTCTGTTTTCTGGAAGATTCCAGAGGCCTTATTCATACTTTTAAAAATAATTGGATTCATTATGACTGCCTGAGTGGCCACAGCTTCTCTTATAAAATAATTTTCCTTCCGCAGTTGATTGGCATGCTCGCTTGTTTGGGATCAAAGGAGGAGACACACGACATCAGGAAATGCAATTGTACATACACTTCTGCAATAAAATCTGAATATTAATCCTTATTACCTGATGTAACCTCACCTTGAAAAACTAACCCGGATTGGAAACCCCTCCAGCCTCGCCTGCTTCAAATGAAGCAGCAAAGCGGAGCGACTGAGATGTGCCTCTCACCGATATATGAAATAACAGAAATGGAGAAACTAAAAGCACCTTTAAGGGGTTGTTACTTTTTATTCTTCAAATCGCCGAAAGGCAAAATAGAACGAGCCGGGATGTGTCACAAATTCTGATCAGACATGATCAAAGTGCATTATACACAACGGCAGCTAAATGCACTCTCTTTGCTAAGGCACTTCTGGGTCAGAGAGTATCTCACTGTAGATTTGAGTGTAACAAGGGGAGAAAGAAAGGGAAGGAGAGAGGTGTAACATACAGAGCGCGGAAGCGTGGAAGACTTCTTCTGCGAGTCATTAACAAGTATGTTTGCACTCCCATCCCTGCATTATTTTCCATTTGTGTATCTCATATTGCCTGAGCTTTTGTTCCTATTGTTTGTTATAAAAAAAAAAAAAAAAAAAAACCTTGCAAACACCTGAGCTTCCTCTGCTGCAATTCTGCTTCTTGATTGGCCCAGGAAGTCCCGTATGGAAATGATGCCAAACCACAAGTGCACTAGGAGTCCTTTTCTTGTTATTTTTTTTCTGCTTGCTGGAACTCTTGTGTTCAGGATACAGGCACAAGGACAGTCCACAACAAACAGGAGCAGCAGGAGAAAATAAGATGAGAAATAGAGAAGGCACTGAAGAAGAAAAACCTGAGCTTGGTGAAGGTCTCGCTGTATTGTTGAGGCACATTACAGATAAACTAGGTGTCCCTGGAATATTACGCCGCATGTTGACGGTCATTCAGGTAGAACACACACACACACACACACACACACACACACACACACACACACACACACACACACACTTCATCTAACACTTCTGACAAAACCAACCTTGGTTTGCTCCTGAATCACATCTGCTAAATAGGGAATGCTCAATAACAATAAGCCACTGTATACCTATGTCATCACAACCAATGTGCTGTGAGCCTGTAACAGCTGCTAACTGGACTTAGCCGCTAAACGTACACAGGGAAAATCATTGACAAAGGTTAATTTTATACCTGGGAGGATAACTTTTTCAGGCATGCAGTAGGATTCATGGCTGCTTCAAGATGAACAATACCCTAAGACCAACAGAAGTCAGAATATTCTGTAGTGAGGGGATTTTCTTAGCAGGTTCGGATCGGAACCTCCCAAGGGCACATGGGCCCCCTTGAAGAACTTCCATCCAGAGATTGGCCCCAACCAGGGAAGCACTGGGACATAAATTCAGCTCAGGACTTTGAGTCTTTGAAGAAGCCCTAATTACGGTGACACCAAATATGTGGTTATTCCAAGAAAACTAGTATTTTATGAAATTCACCATAACTAAAGTCATGAAATTTCAGCACAACTCCACACATAATAATTGCTGTTTTTCTCTAATGCAGCCATTACGTTTAAATACTCAAGACTAGTGTTACTCAGACTTCACCATATATGACTCATTCTTATCCAACTCTATGCATAACTGAAAATGGTTGCCTACCCAGCCCTGCACATTGGACCTGTGACTGCCAGTTTTGTTTTTTTGCTGGTTTCTGCTGTTTTCCTCCTGCTCCTCCACCTCCCCCTCAAAATCATCATCATCATCATCACCACCACCACGACTGACTTCAAGCCGTCCCCTATCACTGCCAAAAGCAACATTGGCCTTGACATTTAAATACAAATAATATTTATAATAATTATTGTTGACTCCACTTATATAAGACTTGTTCTTATGTAAAGAAATCCAACATTAAATCAACATTAGAAAAGCCAAAAGTAGGCAGGAAATATAAATCAAATTTATATTTGTTGCTGATTTCAAGATGTCACTGCTATGATTTCAAATGTGATGCTTTACGCCAATGTGATGGCCAAAGAAGAATTACAGCCGACACAGTGATCATTTAGGATGATTCCTGCTGGTGTTGTGGCAAATACCGTCAACATCATAATGAACAGATAATGATGGAGAGGTATTACCCCTCACATCATAGAGAAATCTCCCATCATTAAGTTCCTGAATAGAGGTGCTATATGTACTCAGTACTTAGACACATAGTCGCACAATGTTTTCTGTGAGACAAATGGGTTGGGGCAGAGAGGATATTTATTTAACCATCGTATAGAGAGGATTACTGTATACTCACATTGAAGGGCATTTGGTTGAAAATCCAATTTATTTTCCTGTGGGCTGTTTGAGATGCTGAATGCAGAATGCCTTTTGGCTCCTTTCCCTTTTACAGTATGATATTGATGTGCTATTAGCCTGCCCCTTCTCAAAAATTCATCTTACAGCAGCTGTTATAGAGATACGATCTCTGAACCAAAAGGAGATATCGCTGCTCCTGCTATTGAATGTGACAAGAAGCTTGTAAGGTGCGCCTCGGTTGTTTTGTACAGGGAAGGGTGAAGAGTAAAGGAAGATTATACACATTTATATTTGAATTAATGTGTCTCACCAGGTTGCAGTCACAGTTCTTGTATATAACTTCTTCATGAGAAGGTTAAAAACACGTTTAAACATTATAATAAACATTATACTCCACTAAAGCTATGCCTGTGAAAAATATCTAAGTTTCTACACGAAAGCACTTCTAAGTTTTAGTCACTTTAGTGTGGGTGTGGGTGTGTGTGTTGGGGGAGTGCCTTTAATAGAGAAAGCTGGTAAAGAGACAGAAAGTGTTGAGATGAGAGAGTGGGGGGGTCACATTGCAGCAAAGGGTCGAGGTCAGATTCGAAGCCACTGCGCTGCCATGAGGACTCTGTGGAGGCACGAAATAACCACTAGGCCATCTGGCGCCCCAGTTTTAGTCACATTTTAATCATTTTTACCCTTTATATTTTAAGATTTTAGACAATGAAAACTCAAAGCACTGTCAAGTTTTTGTCAATACTTTAGATAAATGTTGTTTCTTTTTATCCATCCATCCATTCATTATCCATACAGCTTGTCCCACTTTTTCTCTCTTTAGATTAATTTAAATGAGCCTAATATGGAATTCAGAAATTGGTACCAAGCTGACAGGTTGTAACTAATTTTCTGTACTCATACACACATTATAAAATGTAACATCTTATGTACAGAAGCCCTAAGCAGACTTACATTGCATACAATTAAGTAATTCTTTAGATTGTAAGATGCATGCATTGAGATTTAGAAGAAAAAAAAAACACCTATGTCCATGTACATGTTAAGGGGAAACAGAGTTAAATCAAATGAATTGATGCATGCAGTTTCTGCTATAAGGTTTTCAGCACTGCTGTACATCCAGCTCAGTGTTTTTTGTCTAATTAGAATTGGATGGTTAACATGAAGCTGCAAATATTTATTCACTTTCTTCCTAATTCAGGGCCACTCTAAATTGTTGTAATCATACATGGGTTGACATATATATACCTTGCTGTTGTTTCTGCATTGCTGTGTACCATGACTCAGCTAAAAACCAAGGTATTTTACTGACAAAACACAACTTAATTCCAGGTTTTCAGAGTGAATGACTGGAGCTCTTTGCTCTGAGGAAGGTATTTAAAATAACATATGAGCTTCAAGTTGGCCCATTGGGATATTCACAGAGAAAAAAGTTGACTAACAATAATTGAACCATGTTTTTGTCATATATATTTGAGTTTTTAATCTCCTTTATTCACCTTTGTAACATGTCAATAAAGTTTGAAAAAGTTCTATCCAGCGTATGCCAATTTTTGAGTATGAAAAATCGCTTTAACAACTGAAAACCACAGAAGGCACAATACATAATTTTTTACCAAACAAGTAACAGCAGTGCTAAAGCCCCTGCAGAGCTTGTTGAATTGGAACCTCAAAGAAGTTAATTTAATCTGAATCACAGTGCAGGCTGACGCAAAGGGAGGATATTAGTTTGTGACGGCTTGATCAAACTGTTTGTTTCCAATCAGTCAGCAATTCAGCCATCAATCTATCAGCCGGTTGGGCAGTGTTACTCAGCAGAAAAATCCCTCCTTTTGTCCACAGCATTCACACAGTAGCTGTGGTTATAGTGATATGATTATTATGAATGTGTGAGCCTTTACTGTGGACCCTTTTCTCCCACTACATCAACTTAACCCTCAACTATGTCTCTTTTTTTGATGGTTTTCCGTGTGATCCTTTTTAGACCAGAGCAACAACAAGCTGCCAGGACATCAGAACAAAGTGCAGCAGAGGTGAACGACAACAACAAACAGCAGTTCCCAGCCTCAGTGTTGTCACCTCCTATGGGCTCCTTCTAAAGGTTGAGAATGATGAAAAGCACAGTAACACCCCGCGGGCCAGCCTCAGAACACTGCCTACAGGCGAGCAGAGTACTGCACTCTCAGCAAGTCAACCAGAGAACTGAAAACTGAACCCTCCAATCTCAAAGTGAGGGAAAGGATTAAAGAGTTTTACCACAAAGTGAACTGGTGCCATTTATAGATGTTTGCAGTTTGTTAGTTTGATACACAGCGGTACATCAGAACAACTGTGAGTTATGAGATTTAAAAAAGATGCAGCTAATTAAAAAGATTACCAGTGAGGGGTTGACCTTACCAGGCTATAAATCCCTAATTATATGGCCCCTTTACTACAGATAAACATAAAGCCCCTATGCTTGATAGAATATGTGCACTTTGATGTTTGTGGTTGACTTTCAATGAGAAAACCAGCTAAGCTTTTAATAAACATTCTTTAGACAAAGAATGGTTTTCGTTACTAGTGATGCTTTTAGAGCAATGGTTCCAAACCTGGGTGGACACCCACAAGGAGCCAACACATGAATCCAAAGACATTATCTTGACATTATTTCAAGTCAGAAAATAAAAGCTCAATTTTATCACAGAAGTTTTTATCACTGTCTTTGTTCAAATGTTATTGTTTTATGCACCTTTCCAATTCTACAAAGCTTTGCCTTAACTTTTCAAATGACACCACTCACAATTTATAGACATGCAAACAGTAATGAGTCATATAAATTTATATCCGTATAGAAAGGGTCACTTATCCCTTGTAACATATCTGCATATGAAAGTCCAATATCGAGGCGAAGGACAAAGTTCAGGGGGTCAGACTCCAAATGGTGTGGTTTTCATATTTAGTCTGGGTAATATTGTCCAAATATTTGGTTGTAACAGTTTGTTTGGAAAAAAACAAGAGGCTCCCAATCTAATCATTCTCAGTATGTGGAGAGCTAGTTAATGCATTCTAATGGGGGACAGCTGACATCACAACCGCCACTAAAAAAGTTAGTGGACATCTATGCAAGCCAGAAGAGAGCCTCTTTGTGAGCCGTTCATTGCCTTCAAATCTTAGGCAGTACAAGTAGACTATACACTTGTTTGCTGAAGTTGGGGTGTAACTGACAACCATGGTCAAGTTAATTGTTGTATTTTTTATCGACATTTCCTGTTTTATTTTGAAATACTTACCCCTTGTCATCCAGATCTTGCTCCCCATGTTCCCTGTCGTTTCATCTCAGCCCTGATTGTACTCACCTGCGTCTCGTTATCCCCTGATTGTCTGAGTATCTACTCCCCGTGTACCCTCCTTCATGTTGCCAGTTCATTGTGTGTTCTCTAGTGTCACCTCATTCCAGAAATCTTTCTCATTCTAGTGTTTGACCGTTGCCTGTATTTTGGCTGTTGCCTCTTGCCTGACCCATTTTGAACTTGTGTGCTTGTAAGTAATGGATTACCTGTGTACCTACCTGGACTGTCTATTAAATTCTGCCTTTTTATCAAACTCTGTCATTGTGCGGATGAGCATTCTTGGGTCTATCATTCTGCTTTTACTGGTTGTGATAGTAACATCTGGCTAAAATTGTACAATGTTCAAACCTAGCTAGTTGGCCCTGTAGACCCACTGCCCTCAGGGACAATGAAGAAGGAGGCCTTTGCCTAGGGGTCTCTGGAAACAGCTGACGGGCATCGTGTTGCTCAGTGCTGCGGCTGCGGTGGTTGTGGAAGCAACCATTGTGGTGAACAGAGGGCTGACGCATTCCAATTACTGCTAGCGATAGCTAAAAGTTCCTCAAAATGATCTGTTTCTCATGGAAGGAATATGGTCATTAGGCATTATCTAAGGGGTTACAAGATGTAGATTTAGTCTAAATGAGAACAACTGGTCTACAAGTCCACTACACAAGTGTTCAGTGTGTGTAAAAGAACACTACCATATCAAGAATATGGATGATTGGAGTAAAGACTGCTGGCCATTCATTTTAAACCCTCTTTGAGTTTGCCAGGGAATTTGCAAAAGTGAATATTAAAAAGTTTATTACCCTTGGCTTGTATGTCTTAAAAATAGAAGTAAAAAAGAACTCTCTTCTCCAGTCTACAAATATGAAATGAAGTGATATTTGATTATTAATAGCTAATATATTCTTATAGATTCAACTGGTTAACATAAAATCAGTCATTTGATAATAATATCAAACACGTTGAGCTGCCGGGAATGGAAATTTGAGTTATCAATTCTGTGGCAGGTAAGATAAAACTTAAATAATCTCTAACACTCTCCCTCTCTCTCTTTGAGCCTTGTATCGTTCCCTCTGTGTCTGTACTCTGCCAGCATTGTGATGTTTGGGGCTGTGATGACGGCTTTGGTTGCAGCGACGACAGCGTAATTAAAGGGATTGATTGCAGCGCAGAAACGAGAGAAACGATGCAACGTGTGTACAATATACACACTCAGAGACACAAATGCACACAAAGTTTCCACTTCCACTCCATTTGCACAGACATTTTAAATTAAGGTTCTACATGTACTGATCCAGCATAAACTCAATTTGCCATGTAAAGGCAGTATTTCCAGTGATTGCCTCTTGTTGACGTTGGTTTGATGTAAACCATGACGTGGTGCACCTTGGAAGTATAACTTCAGTGGCACTTGAATTGCGCCATAGTGAAGAATCGTAAGCAGACACCGATGCTCCTCCTCCTCTCTGCAACTGGGTTTGTTTCCCCGACATAGAGGAAATCATTGAACAACACATGCACGCACGCCAAGAACAACAACAATTACAACAAAAACACGGCTATCTATGGGCATGAAAAGCTATATCGCTAACAAAAATAACTGCAGAAATCCATAACAGATGCAGTGGCGAACAAACAAACAGATGAACAAATGAACGATCGGCACCTTGGAAAGCGCCACGGCACGCAAGGCACATACCTGTGGCAAAAGTGCTCAACCTTTACAGTGCACTTCCCATCTCACAGGGTGCTTGCATCCCTTGCAGGAGACAAAGGTCATATTTTTCTTGCAGTGCGTGTTTGTCTGACACTGCCTCCTTCTCAGCTCTTGTGGATGCTGTGGCTCCACGGGCACCGACGTCAGACTGGCCTTGACACGCAGGTGTTCCTCTCTCTGTTCCTTTGCAAGCTCAAAAATTAGCATGTATCTATCCGTCTATGGTCTCTATCTATATGTCTGTATATCTATCTGTCGCTCTTTGTTAAATTCCAGCGCATATATATGAAGTCTATAAATAGAAACAATAACTACTAAAAAAATAAAACGACGCACAAAAACAATCCAGGGAAATGTATCATTTTCAACTGCCGTCTGTATGACGGTGTAGCCGATATTAGCAGCCACGTTTTACAACCTCTCTTCCTTCAGGACTGAGGACTGTGGATTAACATCTGGGTTACTTTTTAACAAGAAACAAAGGAACTGATCAATGATTTAAGTCTCCCTCTCAGACAGGCTCTGGAGGACAGGATATTATAAAGTTTTACAACGCCTTGAGTAAACAACCAAGTGGAAACAGAACACTCTGCTATCTACGAATTGACCCCAAAGACATGAACTATGACCGAAACCAGTCTCTGCAAAGTCGTAAAATTGACCATCTGTGGAAATGCTGCTGAAAGAGCTGAATTAAACCACAGCGTTCAATTCTGCATCAAATGAACATTTATGTCTTTCTTCATCTAGATATTTGTAATTGTCATATTGAGTGTATTATAATCATCTTTTTAAAATCAAAATCTGATTTTCAGAATAGGAATAAAAGTTATAATAGTTTAATAGGAATTTGACATGGAGCGCTATTGCCATCTAGTGTTAGAATATCCATGAATACGTAACCTTCATAATTATACATTTAGACGTGTTATAAAGCATACTCGTGTTATAAAGCATACCCTCCGGTCAGAATGGGAGTAACCCGTGGGCGGCTCCCCTCTTCTCCTGCAGGTCCCCCTCCTCTCAGCCAGCAGATAAGAGCTCACACTCAGCTCAAATCTCCAGTTTTTAGTTGTTTTAGTTTTTGGTTTGTTGAAGTTTAGAGCTTTAGCTCTTGCTCGCTTCTCTTCGGACTTTGGTCCGAATCACTTATTTTAAGTTTGTGCCGTAGAGACGACTCTCTGCCAAACTTTTATCTCCAACGCACAAATTTTGGAAACATCAATTCTTTCTGGCTCAAGCAAGGCTTTTGAACTTTCTTCTCCAAAGTCTTTGCTCTTCAATTTTGAACGGCAATTCCTTAGTTTGGATTCATCGAGATGGCCATCCGGTTAATCTGAATTGGAAATCGACGTATCAAAAGACTCTTTAATATTTTTCCTTTTGGATCCTCTTGGAGCTTCTGAGACGACGGCTGAACCGACGTACAATCTCCATCCCAGCTGCACACTACGACCAAGGTGTTAAGGCATCTAATCTGGCCCGTGGACCTCTCTGGGCCTGAAAAGAACTGCTTGCCAGAGACTGAAACACGGGACCAGCCGGCAGTGTTCAGTTGAACACAACTCAGAGTAAGACTGCTGGTTTCTGGTGTTGGAAGATTAAGTCTTGAGTCGTGTCTATTTAGAGCCCTCCTTTAAATCCAAATAGAATCCCAAAATTCGTTTATCAACTTTTTCCCTTTGTTGATAATTTGCTGATTAAGTCATTCAAACAATACCGCATCTTATCTCATTACTAAATATATAATGTCACCATACATTATAATTGCATTATCCTGATCATAATAATCATATTCTTTATCTGATTCATCTATACCTCATTGTTTACCCCTTTTTATATTACATTTTAGACATTTAATTCAGGACTTTGTCTGTGTCTTTTCTTGTTTAACATTTTCAGAACTTACTTCTTTCAAGATATGAAACTAACTGATTAATTAATTAACTTATACCATTAAAGTAAATTTCTTCCTTTAACAGGAAGTGGTGCCCATTCTAAATCCGAGGTTAAATAAAGATATAACATCTTATTAAATTAATTATGCTACAACGGCGGTGGCGGTTAGAGGTATAAATGTTTAGAAATCTTGTGTGTTTTATTTTAGTAATACATAAGCTTCAGAAAACATAGAAGACACATATTTAATAAAAGTCATAGGATGAGAGGCTCGTAGTTTTTATTTAAAAATAGTTATTTGTATTATAAAAACCCAAACCGTCTGTCAGACGGTCTTGGTGGTTCTAGTGTAAACATGATGTTTTTATCACAGCCACACATACAGCAACAGGTCAGTAGCTTGCAGTAGCAATTTTCCCTTCTTTATGCAGCGATCTTTGACGTCCAGTGTTTCCACGGCAACGATGAACATGGCGGTGGCCACGACAAGACACATCTTGTTACAACTTTAAAATTAAGGATTACTCTGGCAAAGATAACTGTTGGAAATATTTGAGGTAATGTGAGATGTAAAATATATCATTGTTTTTATTCCATTTAATGTAAACATTGTAATATAATTCTACATATTGTACGTTTAAGTGAGAGCTCACAAATGGGAAAAATAATGATATATCTGTCTAAAGAGAGACCATGTACAGTATATTTTGAAATAATTCCCCTTCTAAAGTAGATGCTATTGCTTGAGTACCTTTTTTTTGGCATGGTTCAACTGTAATGTAATCTCTCTGTTAAACTAAACAGTCTTTTCTGTCCAAAATGTCAGAAGAAATCCTGGTTGTGTGACTTTTCTTTTGTTCAGAGAAGCTAGGTAATGGACCTATAAACACATATTGTATCTGAGACCCTTTTTCGGTGTAATGGATCACGTCCCCGGTGTGATTAGACTTTATACTCCTGTCCGGTCACAAGACTGAGTGTTAAAAGGTTTATGGGGTTTGGTGCAATGGTATATTTTTGTGGATAAATCTTTGCAACTGCATTGCAGGTAATGCATATGTCAGGTGACACTGTCTAAGATAATGTTATTGTGAGTCTAACATCTACCTGGCTGAACATTCCTGGATATGGGCTTTAAGTATAAAGAAATGCAATTTTCATGTAAGAAAAAATAACTACAAATATGATTCTCGATGAGTAAATGAGCAAAATGTCACACCAGTGGAAATAGTAGACTATAACGCAAGACCTGGAAATCTGCTTTGATGGCTCCACATTTTACAAAAAACTTTACTCCAACTGACAGAAAACTAGGATATGAGCCAGTTCCTGGTTCTATCCTTTTTTTTTCTCAGCTCAGGTTACAAAGCAATCCGGGAGCATGACCGATAATAAAGAAATGTTGCAGGGAAGTGAAATAGAACAGGGTGGCCTGCAGGCCATTTTCCACAGCAATAAGATGCTTAATTGTGGCCTTGTCTGGAGCTTTGTGACCTGAGACAAGGCAGTCTGGGCTGTGGTCAGGACTCGTCATTATTGCTGGGGCTGAAATTAAACAGAAAAAACTGTATAACAAAATACTGTTATACAACCTTAAAAAACCCTGACACTTGGGTTGTGTAACGTGATTTGGAATAGGCCTAAGGTAATTGCGGTGTACTGATGGAGGGGATTTTTGGATGGTTAAAAGTAGGCAAAATTGTCCATGTGTAAGAGGGGAGGACAATTTGGAAAGAGAAAATTACCTTATTCAGAATTCCGCAGAGGACACAGGAAATAACAGGCCGAAGATTTGATGTGAGCAACAATGCATTTCTGCTGGACTCATTTTAGAAGGCGTGAGAGGTACGTTTAGAGTGCACTTTAGGTGATGGATCAGTGTATGATTAAACAGTCATGAGTTATGAGTAGATGCTCAGAACTAGATGAGTCTTTGTTTGTTTCGTTCTCTTAAATTGGTTCTTAAGACAGTTCATAAGAAAAGCCAAGGCAGATTCATAACACTGTTTTTGTTCCTGTATTCTTAAATTGATTAATGTCATGTTTTCATAAGTTAGAGGCATTGGCCAGTTGTTCAGCGTAGGTAAATGCAGCGCCCCCCGACTGCAGGGCAATACTGGTTTTAAAATATACAAAATCAGATGCCAGACGCAATCGTTTAGGGAACAATGTCAAAAGGAAATGGTGCACACCAGATAAAGTCAAACAAAAAAGTTTCATTTGATTTATGAGTAGAACAAATTGCCAGAATTAGAGGAGAGGCTGCCAGTATTTTCTTTTTTTTGAGAATCAATTCATTGATATATTTATTCAAAAAGCTGCAGCTGTCAAACAATAAACTTTAGGGCTTGATTTTTCAGTAAATTTCAGTGTGTAAAGATCGGCTGTGTAAAGAACATACTAAATGAACATACGCTGACTAACACTTGTTGGCTTTGGTTTGATGTAAACCATGACTTGATGTCCAATGGACACAAACATATACGCCGTGGCTGCTAAATGCAACATATGAGTAGCTCCTTTAGGTACCAAAGGCAGGTTATTATTCTTGTGAAGAAAATGTTCTCTCTTCACAATTGAAATATAGTATTGAAGTGGTTTGTTTAAAGGAACTGAGCTTTTTGCATTTAAGATCCAACATTGGATGATCGAAAACGTATTTGTTTTATATCATAATATACGGGTCCAGAATTAAATAAAGTACAAAAAGCAATCATTTAGCACTGGCATGCCAAAACACAATTTTATAATTATGCTCTTGAGTGTTCAAAGATTTTTTTCTTACCTAAGAAGAAGAGTTAAAATGTGAAAAATGTGGTGAATGTTGAAATGTGGCTTTTTATAAAATATGTTTTAAGAAGACATCATTATTCCTGAGATCAGTTGGTGAATGAGGCCCATTCAAATGTTTTGAAAGGCTGCTAACGGGACCACAAGTTTTGGGGGCCAATTAACAAATCTGCTTCTTCTAATAACCCTGGGTATGGGGTATCACGTTAATTTAAAAATACTTTTGCATGCTAGCAGTGGTTTGGAAATCATTTATTTTAGCACTTAATAATTTTTTCATCCATTCCATGTAGCAACTGTCACGAGTTACATGTCTGGTGAAAATTCTCAAATGGATAAGTCAAAAAATGAACAAGTCTGTTAAAATTAAATACCAAAAGTCAAGTGATTGGGGGCTGAATTTTGTATAAAACACAGAAACTAACTTACTTGTAGTTGTGAGAGAAATCAGGAACTCTGTAATTTCAGTGCTGTCATGCTCCTAATTATTCATCTAATGAAGATGGAGGGGAAAAAAACATCACCAAGCAAAGCTTTTTGGTACATTACCCTTAGAGCTGTAGTGTGATTTGACAGTCAACATGATAAGAGCAAAGAATTAAACTATCAAAAGGAGTGCCACTGTCCAAATAGCATTACAGATCAACGAATACTGCAATACATTAGCCAGTGCCACGCTCCCTGAGGCCTAGCAAACAAGTCTGTTGAAGGTGGAAAGTGACAGCAACATGCAGTAAAAACAATGTGACATGTCAGTTTTTAAAAAAGAGAAGAGTATTATCAGAAGCTTTAGACGTCATTAAGATATGAAGATTCCTCAAGTCTGAGCCTGCAGAGAGCTGTCAGTCTTCAGAATACCAAAATGGCAAGAGCTGAAACAACTCTGCTGCAGCCGCGTCTCATTTCTGTCAACAGGAAGACAGAGTTAAAAGATCAGATGTAAATAGCTGCTATCCTGCAACCAGGCTTCAACATTGATTATTCCTCTTCCTCTCTTGTCAAGATGTGAAGAAGTCACAATTCCCAGTTCTCTTAGCTATTAACTTTATCAGTGACTGCTGAAGTAGCTTAAATGTCGAAAGCAATTCAATTCCACAGAAGAGGCTTGTCTCAGGTCTTTGTATTTCCCTGCTGCTCTTCCATGTAAGACAAGACATGATCAGTGAACATTTCAGGCAGGTGCCCTTTGATCCTGGGCTAATGAGACCCTTTATTAAACCACTTAGATTTTCTTCTATCTGTCATCCTTTCTGAGAAAATCTGTTCTTTCTTGACAAAGCTCTTTATTAAAGCTCTATTTAGTGATCTGTGAGCACTAGGGGGCAAAAAATGTCTACTCACAACAGCAAGCCTTATATAAATCTAAATATAGAAACAACTAGCAGACACAGAGCAGCATGGGCAGCTCATGAAGTACTCTTGCCAGCTGTTACAGGTAATTCAAATCCCGAGATTCTAGCTGGACAGATGTTAATCTCTGATGACCGCTTGTTTTATTTGGTTCTCTGCCATTTCATACTGGGCAGGTAGCGTACAATAAGCTGTTGTGAGTGAAAAAAACAGCATGAACCACATGTACTATAGACAACAAGACTGAGGGTTTACAACCCTGCTGACAGCTCTGAAATGCTCTAAATCTTAAGATAAAAAAGGTGAATTTAAATCAATTCTAAAATATGTTTTGATATGGTGAAGTAAATGAAGAAATGGTGTCAATAAAAACAAATGCATAAAATCTGTATATGATGTAAATGTTTTGCTGTCAGTAAAATACAGTATGTTCATGTCATGGGTCTCTTCAGCTTTTGTATTTAGAAAGTCAACTACAAAGACAAACCTTAAAAGAAAGGTTTTTTATTCCAGTGAATATCCAAAGTTCGACAATTTCAGGTGATAATGTCCTCTTGTGGCTATAGGAATCATATTTTGTTTTTTCCTATGAGAAGCAAGGGATCACTGCTCTGTAGATCCACTATAACTGTGTCTCATTTCGATTAGAGCATCATTCACCTACAAAGGCCTTCGTAACCTGCATAGCTCGCTCAGGCCAAGACAGTTTGGTGTTTACCCATTTGTGTTACAAGCTCTCTGCTGCATTTAAAGGAGCCCGTTGAAAAAGGGATAGCGTTTCGATGCACAGCTGTGATGCAATTGGCCTTCAAATGCAGCCCTTCAATTTGGACATAGCAAGAGTCTATAAAGAATAGATCAATCCACAAATAGTCTGACAACAATGCAGGTAGCTGTCATTTGTTTTTCATGCCCTATGGTGAATCAGTGTTTGTTAAATGTAACCACAAGGACGAAGGGCTAACAATCACTTAGACATTGTCTCTTGACTCCATTCTTACTTCTCAAGATGCCATTCAGATTTTAAATGATGGCAATGTTACACCTCTGTACAGCGTAACGTAAGGGGAGAAATAAAGAAGAAACAAACAAACACGTTGCTGGCTTTCATTCAATGGTGTAATGAATAATATGCAATAACACATCACATTATAATTGTTCAATATTATACACTTAGACAAACATACATGCACTGTTTAATACCTTTACATCTGTCATATAACAGGCTAGCATTTCTTAATATTGTATAATCTACTGCTTGTTTTAATGACAATAAATATGAAATGAATGAAATAACACATTTAACTCTTTCTTAGTTGCTTTAGTAGTTATACACATACACACTTGCAAAGTAATATTTCTTTAAACTGTACCATATAACTGTAATTGTTCAACTGACCAATACAACTTAAATAACACACTCTCAGTAGACGCACTACACGTGTCTCTATCGCGCTCTGTCTGTGTGATTCAAGCTGGCATGCATGCATCACGGCAAACACATTCATACTTAAACTACTTCATAAACATACTGAAATGACTTTGTATACAGAAAACATATCACTAACTTGTTCTCGGAAACTTACAACACATTTATACTTGGTTTTATTCACTTTTAACCAGTATTCTTACCTGTAAGGAGAGAAATAAAGAAGAAACAAACAAACACGTTGTTGCTGGCTTTCATTCAATGGTGTAATGAATAAGGCTCAGACAACACGTTCCCCCTGCTGGCGTAAAACCGGAAGTGTAAAACAATAAAAAAAGCTTAAGACCAAACCAATCAATTACCGATATGCTTTTAAACTTAACCTTAGCAACATGAATTAACATTAATTCATAACTAGCTTTTTAGCGTTTTTAAAGGATATATAACATTTTAACATGTATTATTAATTTAACTTAGTGCACAATCTTATATCCATTACAGCAATGCATTGAAAGGGAAGTCTTGGCGAGAAGTCCTTTATCGTGAACTGCTGGCTACACCAGATGCCTCAAAAGTGAGGGGGCTTCATCTTTGTCAGATGATAACCAATGGGTTAGGAGATTAGAGGAACACACACATCTTTGGTATCCTTCCACTGGAGAAACACAAGTGTTTGTGACAATCCATCTTAAAGATATTGAGATATTTATGATGTCAAGTGATACGTTTAACTAGGTGGTGGAGCTAGATAGAGTCACAGGACTAACAACTTTGAACATTAGAACTCAGTGGTACCATCTGTGAAGCAGACCTAAGAAGCTGAAAGGGGCTAAAAGATTTGAGAATTCACAGACTGGTTGGTTGATTGTCAGTCGGAGCAGCAGTACAGCATACCCAGTTTCATCCCTCGGAGAAGTTGAAGTCATTGATAGTTCCTGTAAATTGCTGACTCGATCATATTTCATGATTTTTTTCTTACATTTTTGGTTGCACTATAGAACAATTTATAGGTTCACGAAACAGTCACGTATCCCTGTGGCTCATCATAGGCAGCAAAAACAGGTCAAATCTGGCACAGTTTCAGCTCAGCAGTTAACTGTTTTTTTCGCACACTGTATGCTCTGAATCATTTATAGATTCACTAGCTGCCAGTTTTTTTAGCCATTGCCTGTAAAAGTGGGCTAAAATTATAATGCTGATAAACCGCAGACAGTGGATATTTGATGGTTTTCCAACCCAACGTGACCCTGTGAACGGTTGCCGGTGCAGCTGCTTTGAAAAGCAATGTGCAAACTGCTGGTATTTCAGCAGATATGCAAATGTATGGGAAATGGCAGGAATATATATATCACTGTTAAGTATTCTATCACAAGGTGGCTACAGTTACAAGTCCTGTAAACACAAACACACTGATGTGTAAAATACACAGTGCAGGCTCAGCGCCAGATAGAGACAGAGTAAAACCTTTGACATTTCTTGACAAAATTATTCCCAAAAGACTGGAATATGAGCTCTTTATTCAGAAACTCAGAGATTCTGACAGCTTAACTAGCAGGAAGCAGCTGGGGATGCACACGCACAGTTGGCGATTCAATGACAACTTTGTCTTGCCTGCATGAACTTTGAGCCCTGTGCATCATAATTTAGAATCCCCCTGGGATGGTGCTGGTTGTGGCTGCGATGCGAGCAGGCTAACTCTCTATCTGCGGGTGACTGTGGAATTTGATTTTGTCTTTACTGCTCTGTGCTGTCTGCAGTGTTGATTATTATTCCGAGAGAAAACCATATCTCAGCCTGATACATATTTCATGCTGCTTGGGAGTTCTCATCTGTGAATGCATGAGCCCATTCAATAATGTGCTTCATTTTTTGAGGGTAATATATTTTATTTCTAATCCCAAACACTTAAAGTGGCTCTCTCTCCGCTCGCACCCTTATCCCCTTTGCACAGTTGTTCTTCCTCTGTTCTCCCTTGCTCATGCTGCTTCTCCTCTCACTGCACTAATACAAGTGTGGATTCCAAAGAAGAAAAGGTAATGCAGGTCTGAATGCGAGGGTCCCAGTACACTGCCGAGAGGAGCTAGTTTCAACATGTCAGAAACCAGATGATAGGGTTGCATTTCTTTAATTTACAGTTGAATCAGTCTAACATGGTCACCCTCTTTCAGCGAGTAAATGTTGAACTTTTCAACAGCAGTTAAATGTCATCATGTGGATAATATACTACATCCCTACCCTTTCAGATGAATCATGCTTTCTTATCGGTACAATATTTTTCCACGAGCTCCTCACATCAGGCCCTTCTGAGACTAAGGGTGCTGTAGAGTAGAAATTCAGACAAAGTTGGTGACTTGACATAGTACTGCTTGCCTGTAATGCATGCAGTGCCTTACTTGATAGGTAAGCCAGGTCTGCAGATATGTTGCGGTTTAACAGTGAGTGTACTTAGAGGCTTATAGATTTCTCTAATATTAAATCTGTCTAGCCAAAAGCTTCTTCTGAGGTCCTTAGTGTTACGATTGTCAACTCAAGACCTTCTGGCTTACTAGTGTGCTCCCTTTCAAAGCAAATTATATAACATTTCACTGCAAAAACTCAAATACAAACAAATGTGTCTAATTTGCTGGCGGAAAAAATATAATTACACATATTTTAAGTCATGTTTACCTGACAAGTACAAATCTTATTTTAACACATTACAAGCAAAAACTGAGACCTGAATTGTTTGTAATATGTTACATTAAAGTTTGCCAACCGGGGAAGATATTTTACTTCTCTTGGTTTCTTGAAATAAGATGTACTAACTATATCAGACAATACGTCTAATTTCAAGAAACTCTACAAGTAAAACTGGGTATTGTGAATATGGCTTTAAATAGGTGTATTAGATATTTTTGACTATAAATTAGACAAATACATTTGCTTGGATCAGAATTTTTACAGTGTAGTTTACTGATAAATCCAATGTGTACCTGAGAGGTCAAGCTTATGGTGAATGAATAGAGCTCCCTCTGTAGGATGACAGCGGAAACTATTTTAATTTGTCTTTTGTCTTGGAGAAAATTTTGAATTAGTCTTTGTCGTGCAGGAATCAAATCCTATTCTAATGTTTTTGACTTTGTGCATTAAACAAATAACACCATAGCATATCTAAAGCTTTAATGCTTACAGTACCAGAAAAGTAGGTGTCAGAATAACCAACTCCAGAGATGGCTCTTTAATTGGTAACTAACTGGTTTATAACTTGTTTTAATAAGTTGCTAATTTTTGCCACGTTACATACACAAGCTGCTTAAAAGTGTAAGCTGTAATTTTCTTTGCTAACTTTCCTATCTGCCATTTAGAGTCCAGAGAATGTTAACACAACCACATTAAAGTTTATGAAGACTTGTGAATATGCCATCAGTCCTGAAGAACAGACACAGGAAAAGTTTAAAGCCCTAACACCACTTTTCACACAGCTTAAGTGATGGGTGTAATGTGTGGTAAGAGGTGCCATTGGTTGCACATATAATCACACTGTGGCTGTGACCTTGATGTCCGAGGGCATGCTTGCTTGACCAGAGTGAGATGGAAAATGTGACCACTGAAAGTTCAGATTTTGAGATGGTGTTAGGATGAATATTTATTTATGGTATTAAATATTTGAAACCAAATGAACTAGAATCATATATAATTGTATTATATTGTATAATTTTCAGAGAACACCCTGTATTATTCCTTATGTAGAGACAATGTTCTGTTTTCATGGTTACTGCCAGGAAGCTTTGACGACTGTGACCAATTCTCCTTTTCTCCTGAACCAGGAATCTGTGACCTGGTGCCAGCAGATGTGTCTCCAGATATATTCTGGGAAAACCAAAGCCCTGGTGGTGTATTTTCACAGACACAGACCCACTCCTAGCTAGACTTGACTGCAAATGCACTTTGTAAGAAATGCCAACGCAAACTCCATCTACGGAGGAGACTCAGGTCCTTTATAATGCAAGTTTATACCTCTTTCTACTGCTTTTTGGGCATGTAAAATGTAATGTGGCAGTGATGGCGAATGAAGGGGATTTGTCTTTTATTGCTTTTGTTGTGTGTTTGTTTGATTTGTTTTCCATATTTTTTACACGTTTGAAATAAAGATATCAATAAACCAATCAATCAGTCACCAATCAATCAACCAATTAATCAATCAATCATTCAGGGAGAACTCCTCAGGGCCTCTTATGACTCTCTTCATGTAGTGGTCTCCTGGAGCAGCAGCATCACAGCTGCAGACAGGAAGAGACTCAACAAACTGATGAAAAAGGCCAGCTCTAAATTTGGGCTGTCCCTGTCTGATTTTCCGAATCAAACTAGCATTTGGAAAGTTCAATTAATTTCAACACCATTAACCCTATAAAATATGGTCATTTCCAATGACATTTCCAGCCTGAATTAAATTGAATCGACTTAACATTCTTACCTTCTTTATAAAAATTGACTTCCTACAGACCAAACTTTTATTGTGTTCAAGTCTGTGAAGTCTAAAGTTTATAACTCATTATCTTTCTGCATTAGAATACCACAATAATTGAACAAGGGGAAACGCTAACATTGATCTCATTGTTGTTGAAATACTATCACACAGAAAGTGATATTGAATAAAACATTCTTGCACAAGATGCACTGTGTTTTCGTCCTGCAGAATTAATTGAAGAAATAATTGGGTTTATTCTTGGTTCTTTAATCTTTTGAATGCTTAAAATGAGGCAGATTTGTGTTTAATCAGACTTCATTTTCACAATTTATCACACCTCATAAACAAACAAAGATTTCACCAAGGACAGTTTCATCAACATTTAACACCCCTACTTATTCTCTGTTTTCTTAATACCCTCATTTCCAAATCTCCATTGCCTCTCTCGTATTTTATCCCAAAGAGAGCGTCTCTTGAAGTAAACAAGTGCTTGGTGCCACCACCCACGGGTACCCATCCTTATCAATGGTCAGCAGGGCAATCTGCCCTCTGGACCCCCTTTCCCCCTGCCGCCGTTCTCCTCAACCCTCTGACCTCCCTCTCTGCTACTCCTTAAGATCCCATCCTCCTTCTGTCAGCCCCATGCTGATTTCATCTCGCCCTATAGCTGAGACCAGCTCACAGTTGTTCTTCTATCTCTCTATCGCTGCATCTCTCCTTCAACCCATCCATCCCAGTGATAGCACCTGCCCACTGGTCATGAAATGCCTTCCAAAGCCATTTTCCCACTTTAAATGGGCTGGTTGCTGAGACATTCAAGGTTAATCTTCTCCATCTGGGCTACTTGTTTTCTTTTATCTACAGCACATGTTTCAGTTTCTTCTACATTTCCAGAGAAAACCTAACTATTAGCAAGGGCTATTAACTCATATTAGACCCTGTTTACATTTGGTATTAACTAGTGGAGAGCCTTAACTACAGGTTTAAATTCACCCAGTATGCTTCAAGGATCACTCAGGCACATACAGAGCTTATCTGTGACAACCTATGCAGTAGTAACCCAGTAACATAATGAAGAGAAAATACTGCGGAAGTGGAAGAATTGCAAACATATATGTGCTCCAACAGCATCAGATTTAAGTGTAAAGTTGCAACAAGAAACCAGAACAACCAGAATGCAACTGATGATAATAAAGCAGAATGGATTCCTGTGGATAGATTGAAAAGAAAACTAGCTGCCTCTTCTCTGCTTGGGCCAAAGATCCAATGCAGCACAAACTGGATCAAAATAGACCATTAATGAGGGGGTTTCATGAGCAAATAGGTTGATAGGTCTACCATCCAACTCCAACAAAATACATTCCAAATTCAAAACATCAAAGAATGCTATCTCCCCCGCCCCCTCCTTATAGAGTTAATTTAAACACAGGTTACAAATGTGACTGTTATCTTGCGGTTTATTTTTTTTGTAGCAGTCCAAGTGCTTATATTGATGAACCCCTAACCCCTGAAGTGTCTAAAAATGTAAATTCTGGTTGGCGTTTTTGTTTTGGATTTTGAAAATTAAAAAAAAATCAGAGTATCGAAAAAGACCAAGTACTTTGAGTTTTCTGTTGTATCTTTCATCACGAGAAGTGCACTGATTTACACAAGTCTTTACACAAGATTTAAGATTATGAAGTCTGGAATGACACCAGCAGGTCTGAATTAGCCGTTTTTTTGATTTGTGGATGGATTTTTAAACTTCATTTTTCACCTACATATACCACCCCTGTGCTTGCGTGGTCCATCAGCCTTAGTTTGCTGCCACTCTAGTCAATCATTGTTTCCACAGCGAGCGCCGCCCTCCGTCTCCGGAGCGTGCCACCAGCGCCACTACGCTCTGCTCCGTTTCAAATACGCTGAAATGGAGTCTATGTTTGGACAGAGTACGCTGCAAATGCGCGTCGAGCTGGACAGAATATGACAACCTGGACAGGAAGTTCACAATATACAGACTCGGGATGGTATTTTTCATCACTTTGTCAACATTACGTCAAAACAGGTACCGAATAAACAACAACTCATCCAAGAAAAAGCAACATGTTGGCACATTTTTCTCTTTATTCCTAAATCTTGTAGTTCTCCTGTGATTAGTGGACAGCTGCTTATCATGGCTGTGCTCATGTTCCAGAAATGTGTGGGGATTGGGTGTTAACCATTAATGTAAAATGTTTTTGTACACAATTTTCAATATAACTAAGCGGTTATTAAACTACTTTTTTGCTTTTCTTTTTGTATAGTGGCAAGACATCTTATCCCACCAAAAACTGCATTAGTGAGCTCATTACTGAAAAGTATAACTTTAGTATGACCAACATTTTTATTGTTTTCAATTTTTTTACGACAGTACAATACCAGACAACAAATGACATTTTGTTGAGAACAATACTCAACAAGGGTAAAAAAAACAAAAAAAACAGACCTAACAAACAAAAATTATAATTAAGCTAAATTAAATTCAGGAATAAAGCAGGACGAATAAAATATATGTAAATAAATAAAAATATAAAAAATAAAATGAAAAGTACAACTTCAGTAAAATAAAAGACTGACTGCACCCAAACATATGTATATTATAGTATTGATTGGCTCTATTACAAACTTGTTATTTGCTATTTGAAGCATGCTTCTTGTAGTGTCTGAAACCATATCAGGAAAAACTTACTTTTTAGGAGATCATTTGTTCTAGGCTATTTTTCCACATGTAATGAAGCAGATGTTCTACAAGATTAGAAAAATACAGATGTCATGCAGCTGTGTCACACATATGAGCTGTGTTTTCCACATGCCTGACAAAAGTGATTATTTTTGGCTGACTGCTGGCAAAACATGGCTCTTTACCTGTAAGCATCCTGTGTACACAGAGCAGGAGGTTTAAGATGCTGCTGTTACTCTGCGTTTACATTTACAAAGAAACAAGCACATCTCCCTTAAACTCCCAGAAAGACAACACACAAGCTTAACCTGAAAAAGTTGAAGTAACCGAGTGTCACTCCACTGTAACCAGCTAATTGTTATATTACTGATTGCTTAAATGTAGTCTGTCACACTACTCTTAACTGAAGAAGAATTCATATTACTTAATGTGTTTCAGCGCATTCAGTAAGTGTCTGCTAACATCTGTCATAATGTTTTGGAGGTAATCATCAGCTGTGTCTTCATGCGGAGCAAACTGATTTCTCACATTTCAACAAACCAATCAGGCTCCAGCAACATTTGAATCAAAATGTGATGACAGGCCCAGCAGGGTTGTTTGTCAATCAGGTCTAATCAAACTTCATCCAAACAGTCCTGATACAGATTGGCTGAGTTTTACGGGCTCAAAACTTTTGTCAGAAGTCACAAAAAATTCATTCATTCAATTTGATTTGTTTCACTTTTTTAGTCATGAATATTGATGCTTGGTGAAATACTTTATCCCCTTAAGCTAAGTTTTTTAAGCTTCAAATAATCTCCATTCATGAGCTGTGGTACAAATGTGTTCTGCTTACAGAAAACTGAATGAGAATCCATCTCAGTTTGGGAGAATTGAGCAAAGCATCTGAAAGATTCTGTTAATCTGAGCTGACATTTCATGTAAACATGGTACTTTCAGTTTTTACAGCCTCTGCAGATTCACTGTAGTCATAACTGGCTTACTCAGTGTGCTAAATCATTGGCAGGAGAACACACAGAAGGCAGAAATGTTATCTACTTTTTGTACATGCAAGAAGAGAAATTTCACGTTGAGGTATCGGCGATTGCATTTTAACATCCAAGCACATTGAAGGCTCCTTGAAAACAGCTGTAACCAGGATGTGAGGCTGTCCCTAGCATACTGGTTCTTGAGTGAACTCATACACTTTTTCCTGTATCTGCTACACTGCAGATACATAATACTTCTTCACTGCAATGCGCCAAGTGTGGGGGGAGAGGGAAAGTGTGAAACACTAGTTGGAGTTTTATCACTTGTTATTCAATATTCTGAATGACCCTCCGCACACACACACACACAGCTGTGTTTATTAACTCGAGAGCTGCTGCACTGTGTTCCAAGGCAATCTCCCAGGAAGCAAAGAAGTAATCCAGGATTCCCTCTGTGTTCTGATCTTGACCTGACTCTTTCACCCCAGGTCTTAATAACCCATCACCTCCGTTGGCGCATCGAAAATCCCCTTCAGCTGAGGATTTTTTTTTCACCAAGGCAATGTCCAGGAAGTAGAGCCACTTTGCTTGAACTCCCATTGGAAACATAGACAAGCTCATGAGGAGACACTAGTATAAGTTTCCCTAAATTAAACCTGTGGCCTCCATATTCCCAATAGAGCCTCCCACTTCCCCACTACTTACTCTGACAGAGGTGCTGTCCGTGTGCTGGAGAGTGGTTTTTAGGATTCAACAGCAGGCCTGATGAAGGTGAGCAGCCCAAGAGGTCACTAGTGCGAATTAATGAAACACACATCTTCTCTGTTGCAAGGGTGCGCCCATCTGCAACCACAGACACAAGATTAGATTTATGAGGTCACACACATGAATACACGGTACACTTGCTGAATGCACATGCAGGGATAAGGATGCCATCAGCATTGGGCAGATAAACCAACAGCAAACCGCAAAGTGCCAACAACTACAGTTTCACATGTTGTCTCTGTAACTCATTTCCCTAACTGTACAAGGGTTACATTTTTATAATAATGGACTTTTCAATTATATCAAGGCTAAAACTTATTTGTAAGTTAGAGCATGTCTGCATTGAGTGACAGGTGGACGCTGCCAACAACCTGTCCTGCTTCACCTTCAGCTATACTAGCATACTCGACTTGAGCTCTACACAGTTTTTTGTGGTATTAGTGACTTTTTGAGGGTTAGCGTGCACATTTCAGAAAAACAATCCTAGCACATAACATCCCCGGTGTTGACGCACCTTTCTTGCTGGGTCGGGTTTGTGCTTGTGGCTTCTTGTAGCTGGCGTGAGTCCAGTAAAAGTCATCACTCAAACACAAAATGTTCACGAGGCCAAATAATTCATGTTGGATATTGAAATTCATTTAATGATTACAACAACAAAAATAAGCGATTTATTAATAGCATCAAATATACCACCCGTTCTCTCATAATATTTTGCCATGACGTGCAACAGTCAAAAACCATTGACCTCTATAGTGCACAACACCTTCTTCTAATCAGAATCCTTTAAATCACTTTTACATGTTGACCAAATGCTGGTAAGGTTAAAGGTATTATTCAGTAAGGAATTTTTGATTAAAGAGCCCATATTATGCCCTTTTTGGGGTTTGTATATTTAATCTATGTACCTACTTTTGTACGTTCACAATAGCTAAAGTCTGAAAAAAGTGTCTGTTTTCATGTACTGCTCCTCCTTGCTCCCTCTATGCTCTGAGTCCGTCAGCTACACTCTGTTGAGCCCCCACTGCAGAGCCCCACGTGGGCCAAGTCTGCTCTGATTGGTCTGCCGATCCGCTCTGTCGTTATTGGTCAGTCGCTCAGCACGGTTCTCGGAAATGTACCGCCTCTTTTACCATATTGGGAATGCAGCCACTGGCTCCGTCCGAGGGGAGCATAAACATTAGCACCTTAGCACTACTGTGCTACCGCAGGCTATGGCATATCGTGGGCGTGCGGACTTTGAATTTTTGCACATAGATGTGCCTAAACATGCACAGGACACTTGGAAAACACACTAAAGAGCATATAAAACCAGAAAAAGCATAATATGGGACCTTTAAAACGAGTAGTGTTTTAGCTACCTGCTAACTGCATGTGTAGTGTACATAACCTGTACTTCTACAAATATGGGACCCATGTAGTTCAAGTGGGAATGTACATCATACCAACTTTCTGAACAACTGTGGTTTTGTTTGTCACATGTTAAACCACTCTAAATGCTCCATCCATCTTGTCTCCTTTCATGTTTTGATTTGTTGGGAAAGCAGGCAGTCACAAAGAGAAAAGGTCCCACATGTACATAAATCCTTACTTGTAACATGTGCTCAAATACAAACATGTTGTGTATTAGTTTTTCCGTCTTTTACCTTAACCTTCCTACAGCTCCAACTTAAAATACAGCCTAGGTTTGTTTATCTAGCGACGCTGTCTGGAGTGCAGTTCTTCCATCTTTATTACAAAGAAAAGGCCCCGAATGCTGTTTTAATGGTGACTTTTATCGGCTGTCTCCGAGAGCAACATGTCCTCTAAGCTGCCGAGTAAATTTACACTTGGGCTTATAACTGGGATCTCCAACTTGAGGATATTTAGCTGATAAAGCCTGCAGGGTTGGATGGGGATATGTATTATAGATGGGTAGATGGTGATTTGTGGTTTGCAGACACTGTGGATGTGACATCATTCTCAATAGGACTGGGTGCTCTCTAAGGAATCTCCCCGCACTCACAGTGTGGTCATGTGTATGCATGAGGGAGCGCAAACATAGACCCCCCCCCCCCCCCCCCCGTCTCGTGGGCCCCGGCTGAAGACAGTCGTTATAGAGTCACTGGCATTAAAATGAGAGTTAAGGAACATCCACACATGGGGAAAGTTAAAGAGGAAAATGGTACAAACTGAGATGGAGTGTCGGGGGTGGAAGAGAGCAGGGAGGTTTAACTCACTTCTGCTTTTAATCTAAGCTAAAGTGGCAGAAAAAGGAGCACTTAAGCAGAGAGCACACAGCGAGTTGATATTAATGTCTTTATGCTTGAGAAAGTTTCAGAAGTAAAATCGAGACATGGTTACGAGGGGAGTAGATGAGGTGCTGTGTAATTAGCTCTTCGTTTTTGAGTTTGCCGGGAGTGTCTGATCTCCAGCATTTTTCAGTCGTATTTTGTAACGACCATTAGCGCTTCAGTTAAAGCTTGGAGGGTGAATTTAGACTTTTACAAATTGTGATAATGAATTTTCAGAGCAAACGGATCTAATTTGGTAATTTCACCGTGGTAACAGTCAGAAGTGGCACCTTAATTTTCAGTCACAAGGAAAAAAACATGAAGTACTTAATGGGTCACATGGATGAGCCAGAAGCTTTGATCAACTGAGAAGGGAGAGAGAGAAACGGCCAATACATGTAACAGATATCATTCACTGCTGTACAACCGATGAATTAACCAAAGTGAGCTTATGACATGCATAAAAATACATTGGAACAAAAAAGCTATCAAGCTAACAAGAGCTTTGCACAACAAACACTTCTTCAGAATTTACTCTACTAAAGAAAAAAAAAACAATTGCTGATTGAATATCCGTCTTTCTTACTCCGCGCCTCTAATGAAGACACAGCAGCTGCATACAGGGCCACAAATAAACTACAAGTATTGATCGGTGCAGATAGAAAATCATATCAGTCAAGGAATGAAAAGACTGATGACCTTGTGTTCATCCTGTGCTGCATGGCAGTGCTGACCTACCGAAGAGCTGGCCTGTGTCAGCGAAGGATCAATGATGTGACCCTGTGTAGTATCTGTGGGTGATGGAATTGTGAGTGGGTGGCATAAATGCTGGTGTATAAATACAGATTCATAATATAAGCAGTTGTGTGTTTTTTTGAATGAAAATTATGATTCATGCAGAAATGATTTTCCTTCATGAATTTTTAAGATATACTTTATTAATCCTGCAAGGGGAAATTCAATTGTACACTCTGTTGTTGAACATGCTACACAGACATTGACCAGATTTGGTCCGCACCAGCACTTGAACCTATAATACTAACGTTGTATGTCACTAAGCACACAGCTGTCTCCATGTCACTTTGTTAGCATAATGGAAACACACGACACAACTTAATTTGACTTTTAATTTTTGATATTTCCCATCCGAGGGAACAACACTAGTTATGGGAAAAGCAGTTCTTTTCAGTGTACTGAATCAGTAGAATCAGTTCAGTAAAGTGATTCGTTCAAAAGATTTGTTCACCAAATCGTTCAGTACTTCTCCGCAGCACTGTCTGCGAATCAGAATTTAATAAGCTGAAACACGGCCGAACGTTTAATTCTGCTCTCGATCGTACTGAGAACAGCCGGTGGTGAATAATAAGCCAATGAGCTGAGAATTTAGTTGGATAAAGCTACAGTGAGTTGAACGAACTGAACGGGAGCTCCGCCTCCGAGTCACTCTCTTCCTCTCAGTACGTTCAGTGAACGAATCACTGACTGAACGTGAACGAGCGAGACTGCGAGTCACCAGCTTCAGTCACACACACACACACACACACACACACTGAACTGACTGAAACACGATCATTAGTGGATGTTAAAACAGTCAGCTGAGTGAAATTAAGTTGGATATAAAAGCCGTTTGTAAACTGACAGCAGCTATAAAAAGCACATACATTTTCGTGACACCTAAATGTTAAATAATATATTTGCTACTTCCTCAATTTTGGAGACATGAGAGGGAGAAGTAGGGGCGGGCTTTAGTGACACAGAGCTCCCGACCGACTCCGTCCTGTTGGTTCAGTCAGCAGTATCACTGACATGAAAGGGAGAGGGAGGGCGGGCTTTGAGCGACTCTTGCGGTCTAGAGAGAGAGAGACGCGAGACGGGGGAGAGGAGAGCGCAACTGAAGTTGAGAAATGAACGACTCTTTTCAGTAAGTGATTCAGTTCAGTTCGTTCACCCAGATGATTCGTTTGTTTTGAACGAATCGTTCACGAACTACACATCACTAAACAACACCCACATTCAATTAATTAGTGGACAGTCTCCCTTCACTCTCTACCCCTCAAGTACCTGGCAGAAGTAGGCGCTACTGAAAGGTGTGTGTGTGTGTGTGTGTGTGTGTGTGTGTGTGTGTGTGGGTGGGGAGAGATGTCTACAGAGAGCACAGGATAACCTCCTTGATGAAGGGAGTAAGGTCATTAGACTACAGTAGTTAATAGGACAAAGGAAAGTACACTACAAAAAGGGAAGTAGTAAACAACAAATATGAAATTGGGTAGACTGAGTAAATCTACCTACCAAAAACCAACCAAGGACCAAAAGATTTAACCCAAAAAGGCATGAAAGGCATTAAACAACCCACACCAGAAGCCTCTATCTTCTAAGTTACCCATTTGATTTTTGGTTTGAACAGGTGCATCTCGTTGAGCAATCAACTTCTTGGTTGCTTGGCAACCACCATGCTAGCAACCTCTCTGTAGCTTGACAAAATAAGCTGCACACATATTCACATATTAGCTGCTGTCTGCTTATTTATGATGTGTCAAACGTAAAATGAATTTATCCATGACGAGTGTAAGAGCCATTCATCATTCTAACAGCTGTAAATAGATAATAGTCTGTATGAGGGAGCATGAAAAATGAAAACAGCCTATACATCAGCTGCCATGGAGCTTACTTCAACTGATAAAGGGTTAATATGACACCAGGTTTGCTTTTACCAAATATCACTTGTTAATAAAAGACAAAATGAGATTCTAACATTGCAAGGATTCTACCTGTGAAAAATACAATGAGCTCATATGGCTCTTTCAGTGTGTGTGTATGTGTGTGTTTTAGAGGAAGAGGTAGTGATAGTAGAGACAGGAAGAAAGTGAGAAAGAAAAACAAATTCAGAAGAGATCCCCTCTCCTGTGTATCATCTCAAAGTCATAAAGACATAAAATGTAGATGAGTTCAGTAGAAAAAGTGCACAATGGATAAGAGAAACATACACATGTAGACACACATACTCACACATGCAGCACAAGATTCTCCAATCTGCACTGTTGGACAGCCAATTACAGCAGCAGCCTGGGGGGGAAGAGAAAAAGGTAGAGAGATGAAAAGTGTAGAAGAAGAAGAAGAAGAAGAAGGTGAGTGAGCCTGTGAGGATCGGGGGGACCCTGATGCCCATCAGCTGCTGATGTTAAACTCAGAGTCTGATCATCGCCTCTCAGCAGGCCTGGAGAGAGCCGGCGTTGGTTCTTCCCACTCTTCCTTCGCCTTTCTTTTCTTCTTCTCCTCGATTTTAATGGGCAGCCTGTTCTCTTCTGACACCATCTCCTCTACTTGTAGTGTGTCGGGCTGCTGTGCACAGCAGAGAGAATCGCTTTGATGGACGTCCTCTGTCTGTTTCTCTCTCCCTCTCCGATCCCCTCTCCCTGCATGCGTCTCTCTCATAACAACCCCCATAATGCCCTCCCTTTCTTTCTGACAGCTGTCTGTCGTTGTTCCCCATTTTCTTTTTCTCTCCCCCTCTCATACAGTTCAATAACATTTGTCTTCACGCCTCTTCAATCTCCTCTCGCTGTTTGATATCCGAGGAAAGAATAGCAAAGCGAGACTGACCTGCCATCTGTAAAATGTTTTCGCTCCGTCTTTTGAGTTTCAGCTTGTGCACTTTACCTCCCCTCGTTGAAGGCAGCGGCCTTATCTTCTTTTTATGTTGCTTTTATTATGTTGTTTTCTGATTTTATTTTATTTTTCAGAATAAGCTTAAACCTTTGTGCTCATCATTGCAAGTGTGGTCAAGTGCTGCAGAGTAAACAGAGTTTTCCTAACAAGAACTGCTGCTTTGATTTGTGCATGTTTGATTCCTTTTTTGTTGCATGAATGCGTCCCCATAATTGCAAACCAGCAGTGAGTGAAAGTGTTTCAAGTACTTATGAACCTGTGTTTACTTTGCTCATTTGGTGTCAGTGCTAATTCACCTGAGAGACGCCTTTCATAGCCAAAAAAAAAAAGGGGGCTCAGAGGATCCTCTTCGCCTCGCCTGTCAGTTTCAGCACCCTGTAATTTAGCATTTCCCCAAAAGCAAAGCTCACAGGAGCAGTTGGCAGCTATTAACTGAGGAGCCACACCTCGTGTCACACAGAAATATTAACCACAATGGACAAAGGTAGTTTAAACAGAGAAGAAGTGTGGAGGTGAAGGAGAGGGGAGCAGAGGTAGATGGTGTCCTTGCTGCCTTTCTTGCCATGACTTTATGAGTGTGTGTTTATGGAGGGAGGAGCAGGATGTGACCAGACATGAAGAAGAGAAGAGAAAGACAGCAGGAAGAAAACACTCTGAATGTTGACCGAGTCAATTGGATATGCAGGAGATGTACTGTAAAAAAATTTTTTTTACTTTTTTTATTTTAAATGCAAAGTAGAGTACATTGGTTTCTTGGCATTGTGGAAGTACTGTTAAATTTTATAATCAATAGAACAGTAACATGATCAATACAAACTATTTTTATTTGAGCTGGAAAAGGAGCTACCTGGATGCTTATTGGCAAACTATGACCACACTCTTAATCTGTATTATTTTTCAGGTGGAAAGAGTGCAGGTGAATCCAGATTCCACAGGTTTAGCTGTATTTACACATGGTCACTTAGTCAGATTATTCAACAATGATCTTACCTTGACTTCGCCAACTGGATTCAATTCTAACCAATCCTAGTTTGTGGTCCGTCAAAAATATTTACTTGTCTTTTTTTTACGGCATTATTTAGAGACAGGACAGAGGATATAATTAGAAATCAGGGAGAGAGGAAGTGGGGAATGACATATGGGAAAGGAGACACAGGTCGGATTAAAACCCCCCGCCTTCAAAGGCTTCAGTCTCTGTACATGGGCTGCACGCACTAGCCACTAGGCTACCAGCGCCCCCGAAACACTACATTTTATAAAACTAAAATGACATGTTTTAAAATGCAAACCCCAGCTATCAGTTGGTGAGAGGTGGGGTAAACACATAGACTGTAAATATTAATGGACGAAGCCTGAGTGACGTCACCCATCTGTTACCGGTTACGGCAGGGAGCTTTTACCTGGAGGCTCATCTGCAGCAGCCGCGGTGCTGGAAATCCTGTCTCAGTCTAATTTTCAGTCAACCTAACAACAGGCTGAGAGCTGGAGCTGAGGTTCAAGCCTCTTGACAAACCACTACATCTGGCCCACCATCTGGATAACACGTATCGTTCACGAAAACACGTTATATAAAAAATCCGCCCCAGGACGGTGTGTGCCCGTGAGGAATTTCTGCTATATAAACTTGCTTTTTTTTTTTGTGGCTGAGGTGTGCATGTGACTGCCAGGGCTCTTGGACCCCAGCCTCAAGCGGACACTGGACGGACTGCAGGATTTTGCACTTCCACATTTTTCAGTACCGAAGGTTGCCACTTGGGTAAACACTGGTAAACACCACAACATTCACAATGCAGTCAGTGTGAATCAGAAATAAGATAAGATAATCCTTTATTTATCCCACAATGGGGAAATTTACATTGTTACAGCAGCGAAGAGCAAAGATTGCAAACAAAAAGTGAACACATTACAATTTGAAAAAAAACAAAAATAAAAATGAAGAATGTACAAAATAAATAGATACTAAAAAACAAGATTTAAAAAATAAAAAATAGATCATGAGTCATAAACATAATATAACATTAATATACGTTATTATTGCACAAAGTCAGAGTGAATTGTCCAGTTGTGTGTGTGTTTTGTGATCTACTGGGAGCAGACTTGGTTATACAGTCTGACTGCAGCAGGAAGGAAGGACCTGCGGTATCTCTCCTTCTGACACCGCGGGTGGCGAAGCCTGCTGCTGAAGGAGCTGCACAGAGCTGTTACAGTTCCATGCAAATCAACCTAAAGAGCATGTCTTTGGACTGTTGGGGGAAGCTAAAGTATCAGAAGGGTACCCATGCATGTGCAGGGAAGAACATACAAACTCCACACAAAAAGGCTCCTGCATCTGGGGATTCAAACCAGAAACCTTGCTGTGAGGCGACAGTGCTAACCACTGCACTGCTGTGCAATGCATAAACATCTTATAAAGTTATACGCAGTCGGATATTATTTTACCTTCTTTTTTGTCATGCATTTGTAGGCAAGATGCTAATAAGATTTGTAGAAAGTCATATCCTATTATGGAAATGATGCATACCAAGGTGCTGACATACAGTGACAGAAAACTTCCATCACAATAAGACTTGATTAACATGTAGTGTAGTGTGTGTGTTGAGTGGGGGAGTGTGTTTGTGTGTCTACATGCCTGTCTGCCTGTCATCTGACTAGCAGTGAGATAAAGGCTGTGACGGCTGCTGGAAGACAAAGTTTCGACAGACCTTGTGACAGGGACACAGAGAGACAGACATCCAAGTAGACAGCAAAACCGACAGGTAGACACAAAGACAGAGCTTGGGGAGGTGCTAAGTGACAGCTGGGGAGAGAAATGAGTGACTTTAGCGCAGTGTGGCATTCAAGTTCTCGGCTGTCAGGGAAAAATGCCCCCCCCTCCGGAGACTTTAGGTGACATGACAAAACCATAAGAGAGAGAGAAGAGCAGGTGATATGAAGGAAAAGTCCGAGTGGGTAGCATTTTTATTCCCTGAACTACTTAATGTCGATGTGATCTGTATGTGTCAGGATATGTTTTGTGCACATCAATACTGTGTGCGTCTTAGTTATGTGTGTCTTCCACTGCTCTCCCAGCTCTCACATGTAAAAGTCAGTTTTCTCAATGTTTACCGACTATGGAGGCACTAAGTACCCATCCTCAGGGACCCAATCATGAATTGCCGACGTAGAACACAAGCAACAGAGAGGCAAGGCAGAAACAATGTGCTGGCATATAATGAGGGGCTAAAGTTAGGTTGGGCCTCCAGGGAGATATGATGCACAAAAGCAGAGAGAGGGAAGAATGATGTTTTTTTTTTTTTTTTGAGGAGCTGGAGAGGAAAAACAGAGCAATCACAAAGAGACATTCTTGCACCACGAGTGTCTGTCACTTTGTAATTCTTTGTGAGATGCCATCAAATATAAGGCTCAATTTGTTTTAAATTCAGAAATCTGTCTGTCCGACATTCCACCAATACTGGTTAAGAAAAGCAGTCATAGCAGCAACAGAAATGGAAAAATGGTTATAAATTGAGACAAATATCTCCATCCAATCCACCGCTGTGAAGGGTTATAAAAATAAATCGATGAATGCATTAGTTAGGCGGAATAAATCTACATTTCCACACTCCTGGGAAGGATGAAAAGGGTCTGACCTTGAGTGTTTTTCACAGCAGTATGACTGCGGTGGAAACAAGTTTGACTGTGACATTAATGGTATTCTCATGGATGATATATGTGAATAAAAACTGTGATGCATAACGGAATAAAACCTCCATGCTGGACGTCAATGGTTTCATTAATGGGTCTTCACCAGCAGCATGAAAGAGAGTATTAGAGTAGTGTTAGCTGTGTGTGTGTGTGTGTATGTTTCATGTGATATAAATGCAGTCATATGTCATTGATTGGGTAGCCATGTTTTGATAACCTTGGCTGACTGGAGTCTTTGCTTCAGTCAGATAATTACATTGTTTAATTTTGGTTTTGTGATACAGTGTGACCGCCTCCTGCTGTGCTGCACTGTTAGCTCATTAAATGAACATGAGTAGAACCAGAGAGGTTGGACACGATCAACAGTTGTGGCTTTCAAACTCTGAGGGGCTCCAGCATATCAATGGTTGTGCACACAACCATTCACAGCTACAAGAAAAACACACAGACTTGGGACAAACATTCATGCAAACCACCTGCTGTTTGAGGCGCGGTGATTTAATTACAACAGAAATGCTTTCAACATTGTACAACTTTTTTTTCAAAATGGCGATCACACTAAAAAAATCTCGACTCTTTAGCTCCCTTGACTCATATATGTTCCTCTGGATTGTTACCAAGGGGCAACCTCCGGTCTCGAAAAATGAATCCAATGTGAAAGTACAAAAAACTGCAGTTCCTCGAGGTTCCGCTTGAGGCTGGCTGCAGAAGAGTCGGAAGTGCCATAAGCCCACAGCCAAAAAAGCCTGTTTTTATAACTCATCGGATTTTATTCTATTAAGGAAAACGGCTATGCCCATATAAGGGTTGTGGCAGATTTGATTGACAGCTGTGCGCGTTGCATCTGTCTGTCAGGTTAGCAGCAGGTCAGGAGGCTAACAGCTTGATCCGTCTGATTTCTCCTCTTTTTTACTTCGTTTGGAGAGTTTGTTATATCTGACAACATACATGGCTTGCAGTGCGGTTAACAGACCATCCAACAAGTTGATGCTTCAGTTTTTTTTCGGTAAGTGATATAGTAGTGTTATATTTACTGCATACTCATGTGACAGCGAGCACCGCAGCCCGCAAGCACCGCGGCCCGTGCCAGCAGCGCCACTCTGCTCTGCTCCGTTTGAAATACGCCGCGAGTCTATTTTCGACAGAGCCCGCTGCAAGCATGCATCAAGCTGGACAGAATAGATCCAGCCAGACAGGAAGTCAGAGAAGGAATCGCACACGGCGTCTGGTCAATTTCAAGATAAAACACAATTTACGGACTCCCGATTGTATTTTTCCATCACTGTATCAGCATTACGTCAATGCAGGCACCAAACGAACAACGAATTAGCCTCAGAAAGACAAAGCAACATGTTGTTTGGACATGTTTTCTCTTTATTCCCCTGTGACCTTGTAGTTGTGAGTGCAGCTGCTCATAGCTGCACTCACAATCCAGAAATGGACCCAGTGGGGCAGGGCGCGCGCCGTCTGACGGAGCTAAACCGTGGTGCTGATGGAACGCACCATGAGAATTTCTTTGAGGCACCAATTCCAGCAAGATAATTTAAAAGCAGCTCATAACACTAAATCTTGTTGAAGGACAGTTTCTTAATTACCGAACACATGTTGTATGCAATGATAATGATAATGAAACACAATTATGGTGATTACGGCACACTTTCTGTGTGGCATTTCAGTCTCATGAACGGCAGGGCTTTATTTCATGATATATGTCTACACTCATGTTTGGCTCTCCCAGGCTCAACACACACGGTTAGGATTCAACACACACCAACACATGCACCGATATGCGCAGGCATGCAGAAGAATAATGTACAGTACAACATGGCCTATAAACAGACAGGTGAAATTCATATAAAAACAATCAAAGGTACATTTTCCACATCTGTTTTGGTCTCTTCCAACTACTGTGCGATATATCTGTCTTTAAGCCTCTGAACCCAAACTCTTTGAAGGCATAATATGTGACATTCTGATTATTAATATAGAAAAATAAATCAATGTAAATATAATGTTAAGTCTTCCTAAAAAAGAAAGTGAATTAAAACTCCGTCTGGATTTGTTGTTCTCTGGTGTGCGTGTTTCGCATGGACAGGATGCGATTTCTTCAGTTTCAAATTTTTCTCGCCCAGAGACTCAAAACATGTTGTGTTTTGAGAGAACCCCGCCCTGTCACCACGAGGGGGGAAGAGTGACAACACCACCCACTCAGGAAAGCTGTTTTTACAACGTGAGTGTTGTCACAAGACTGCAAGTGAAGGAGAACCATCAGACTTTCCAAACTGAAAAAAAACCTAAAACTTTCTATGGCCTTAAAAGACAGAATCTTGTTTCCAGATGATTATTGGCCCTCGTCTCTCTTTTTCCCTATTAGTCAAAATGGACAGGAGGGGCAGGGGAAGTTTGGAGAAAGGACGAGAGGGGGGAGCTTCGAATAAGAGAGCAAAGATTTTATTTGAAAATCTGCTCTGGGACAAGACAGGGAGGGGCAATCTCAGCCAGTCATGAGAAACTGTTGCCTGTTGCTGCTGTAAACAAGATCAAGAGTGGACTATTTCAAAAGCGCAACTCCATAACTCCTCAATACAGCTGAGGGTGAGCCACATTGCAATCAATTCCTCCAGGCAGTATATGATGTGTTGCCAAGTCCATCAAATCTGCAGACACTTGGGGAGGGACGATACTGTTGGAGGCAAGATCAGGTCCTCAAGACCGTTTCTTAAGCCATCAGTGCAGGATGCGAGTGGGCGAAGCAAGAGAGCAGACTGCCAGGCAGCCTTACCTCAGCAGGAGATCAGCAACTGTCGGTGGACCCGGGATGTCATCTTAAGTTATCTAGCCATATTGCAGCCACGTCCCTTCAACCAGACATAGTCTTTGTGTCTGAGTCCACCAAGCAAGCTGTGATGCTGGAGCTAACGGTTCCATGTGACGATCGCTTGAAGGAGGCCTTTAAAAGGAAGGAGACCTCAAGTTAGCAGGATTAGTCAGTGACTGTCAGCAGGCTGGATTGAGAATGAGATGTCTCCCAGTGAAGGTTGGATGATGGAGATTTATCGCCTATTCTCTGGCCATAGCCTGCAGCTTCAGCAACAAGGGAGAGAAGGTTTCAGAGTGGCTTTGGGAGAGCCATGGAGTTGAAGTAGCGAGCAATCTGGACACAAACTGGAGACTGATCAGCCTTGGCTAGGGTCACCTGGAGGGGAATATTCTGAAAGACACAAAATAATCCCAGGAACAAACTTGAAGATGTGTCCAGAATCATCTCGATATGTTCCCATGGGGAATTCAAAACCACATGCAGATCAGTGGAGGGTTAATTTCAACAAGCAACAACTTTGAGATGAAGTGATGTTTTCCATGTCTTTTATATGAAGATGGATACGTTGCAGCCCTTAAGAAATGGAGCCATTACAATGGTTTTGAAATGTTTTTACCCTGGATCATTTTTTCTTTGTGACTTTATGTAGATTTCCAACTAATTTCATTTTCACTTTTGTTTCATATTTCTTTACTTTAATGAAACAAATGTGCAGGAAACAGACAAAAGTTTATTTTCAGCTCTACACATTGACTGACACTGTGGGTATATGTTTCTGCGACATCTCGGAGTAACACACACCTTGAAGCAACTCCCACAGTCAACGGGGCACACATAGATAACCTTGCCACAGTGAATGTTTCAATAGTTTATCTCTCTTTTTTTCTCACTCTCAGCTGTGGGATGAGAAGGGAACTGCTTCTATTGACAGGGCTTCACCTGAAAGGCTTCCTGCCTTCCCTCAGACCCTCCTCAGGTCCGCAGCTCTGTGGCAGGAGAGCACCGCCCTTGAAATATGTATGATTTTTGGAAGAAGAAGAAGAAAAAAAAAAAGAGGACGGACAGGGGAGAGGATGGGGAGGATGTGGGTGAGGCGGCTGGATGACACAGCAGTGACTGAGCACTTCACCGTGACATCCTAGTTATTCGCTTTAGATCAAGGCTATGTGTTAGTTACTCACATTAGATGAGATTTTCTCTGTCACAGATCAAGGTGTACTTTCATCTCTGCTCTTGTAGCAGGAGACGTGAGTTTGACAGTAACAGTAACAGTTCATGTGATACACTCAGGCTATGGAAACTTCAAAGAACATGCCCTTGTCTGTCACACTGTACTGTATTGCACACCGGGCAGATAGACTTATACATACGCTGATTCTCATTTCAATAATGTAAGGGGCAAAATAGCAGCTGACCTTAATTAGGAATATTCAATAAATTCTTTCATTTTGCAAATAAAATGAAAGCTGTTTAAGTCCTTGAATGTCCTGAAAATGAAAATACTGTAGGTGTGTGTATACTTCTTCACTGTGCAGCATCCAGTTTCAGTTGCTCATTTATTCAACTTTTTCCAAACCAAAAGGCTTCATTTCAGCAGGTTCAAATGCTGCACCGATAAAATTGAATTTATGATTAAAGGTTTGCATGTGGTGTCACTTCATTCTACCCTTCTCCTCTCACCTCTCCTATATTTTGTAATAAAAGAGGTACAATTTTAATTGCTTTTCTTCAATAACACTTTCACTTTTCAACTTGTGTTCTGTCGTTTTCTGTGCAGCCGTGGATGCTCAAATCTTTTTTCTTTTTTTTTTGTCAGTTTCAGTTTGGCTTTGGTTTCGGTTGAATGAAACACAATGTCCATGAGTCAGCACAAGCACTGCAAAATTTTCCCTTTTATCCGTTCTCACTGTCATGCAAATGTGCAAAATGCAGAAACCTCATCAGAAACACAGTTAGGTGTAATTGGTCCAACTAAGACTGAGTCCTCTAATGTTTGAGGAATCAAGTTAGTAAGGAAAGAAAGAGGTGGCAAGGAAAATTAAACCACCAACCTGTCAAGGGACTACAGATGGAAATTAGCCTGTGGCTATAATCGGTCATATTTACATGTTTATGTTCATTCATGTGCACTGTTTTACCCCCCATAATAATGTGATGTGGAATACAGTAAATATAGCACCAAGAAATTCAGATACGTCGCTGCATCTTCAACATTTTCCTTTTGAACCACTTTGTCTAAGGAAATAGATTTTCTTTTAGAGTGTATAAAAGGTGTCATTCAAATTGACCTGAACTGCACTGAATAACAGATTCATCTAAAGTCTGAAACTGACTTCTCAACAAAGTCTAGGTTGGGCTGCATGCATGAATGTAATGTTGGTGTTAATCGGTGTTAGCCGATGTGTGAACGAAGCAGGTAAACTCTGAAACATTCACCGCAAGCAAGCAGGCAAGTGGGCGGGAAGATGATGTTGTTCATGTTAAGCAGACTTTCCCTGCTCTATACTGTTTACTGCTCAGCTTAGGTGTCAGTTTATTGTTTTCCTCTGTTGTGTGTGTGTGACAGAATCTTCAAGTTGTGAGAGTAACAGATAATCTCCCACTGTGAGGTACGTCAAAGGCAAGTTCCAAAAATGATTAGGGCCTGAATGTCTTGTAATGTAATTTAAATATCAGTACTTTTTTGAAAACTTTTTTTTTCAGAAAGTAAAAAAGGGGAATTATGGGGAAGATGGAGCCTGTATAATATATGAGCAACACACCAAATCTTTGCCTAAATACAATGACCAAAAGTTGGATTTCAACAGTGAAATATGCCTTTAAATAAATGAATTGTATTCAAACACGTACTTTGGTCTATTTGTATTCAGTCCAATGAATGAGTTCACTGTGATTTCATATCCACCACACTCCTTTTTTGTTAATTTGCAATGATCCACTGTGATTAGAATTTTGTAAAAATTTGCCTAAAAATTCATACCCAGACATTAGGCGGCAAAAGTTCATACTATCTTCGAACCATTTTGACTACAAGAACAAATACAGTCTCTCTTGAAGGCTAACACTCAGTAGTTTCATAATGTGTTCAAAATAATTAAAACATGCCAAATGCAGCTGCTGTTTTAATAGCTTCCTTGAAAGAAAAATGGCCACCAAACTCTCACCCTGTGTCTTACACAGCGTAACACTAAACAACCAATCACAAATAATCATCTAAAATAACAGTATGAACTGCATTCTACCTATTGGATTAAAAGGTGCTAGAAGTCTTTAACACAATGAAGGCATGGACCAAAACAAGCTACAGTACATTTCAAATCACTGATGATAACTGACTTTATGAAATTTAAGAGTTACAAAAAACACGGAAAACAAAAAGTTTGAATTCCTGTCCCAGCTGTCAACACATTCTAAGTGTCCAATGGAAAGATTTACAATAATCTGTTATGCGTGGAGTATAGGGTTGTGTGCTGGTATTATGGTTCTGTATTCTGTAGTTGCAGGACATTTTCTAAAGGCTTTGCATGTGTTGTGTAATTGATGAAGATGCTTTTCTGCTTGTTTTTTATTTTTTTGCGTAGTTGTATTTTTTTAACATTAGTGTTTTGAGCCTTCAGGACCACTGTAGATTTTAGTCTTCTGTTCCAGTGTTTTTAGACGTTACACTCTCCCGTCTTAACAAATGGGTTTTTTCCAATTTTCACTGAACATTGTTCACTAGGATCTTTGGAATAACCATTGAGAACACTTGTTGTTTGTAAGAGCCTTCACAATAAGAGCTTTGACAGATGTCTTTCAAAAAACAGGGCGGCATGTGGGTGCTTGTACAGTTGAGGATCTCTACTTTTAATGATGGACAGAGGTGCCAATATTTTTGAAAGCATGGCAAAGAAAAGCTTAGGTCAGCTACATCATTTGTCAAAAAATCTGACAAAACATGAAAAAAATACCTGACAAAAAAATATCTGCCTTTCTGTTTCTACTGTCTGTCTCCGACACTCGATCTCCTTGTTGTAACCTTCACACAACTACCTGGTTTAGTTTGACGGGTGAGTCAAAAGATAAAATGTATAGGCTACACACCGGCTCAAACACACACCAACACACACTTCTTGTCAGGAATCCCCAAAGACCTGCTGTCTGTTGAGGGGCAGCAGGAGGTACAGTATAGCAAGTAAAAAGAAATAGTGTGTGTCCATGTGCACAAATGTGTGTGTCCATGTGTGTGTGCGTTACCCTTTTCCTCCAAGAGAGTCATTACACGATTTATTCACTTTGGGAATTGACATTTTCTACCCATACTTGCCATTTTCACAGACAGAGCCGTGACTTTCTTGTCACAACACTGGCCCTCTTCTTACTTTGAACGACTTCGTAAAGTTTTCACACTCATTCGTTTTCACACGCACACACACACGCACACACATACATGCATATGCAAACGCTATCCCTGTAACTTTTAGTAGGCCAACCCCCTTAAGGGTGGCCCAAACTTACACCTAGGTACGAACACAATGCATATTTCTAGATACATGCAGCCTAATTATGCAAAGAACAAAAAGATCACATTCTCCTGTACCTAAGGTTTCTAATTAAAGGAAATACCTCATTTTTCTCTAATACCTATTCATGACTAAAATAGACAATGGAGAGGAAAAAGAAGTCTTAAAGTACAAAGTAGAATTGTGTTCTGCCTCAGGTGATTGTCTCTGCCCCTGGGCTTTGGCCCACTCGCTCTTTGGGAGAGATTTTTTTTTTTTGTTCCAGAGTCATTTCAATCCCTCTGTCTGTTCTTATTTAACATAAAGAGAATAAAAAAGAGAGAAATGAGTACAGCAGTCCCGTGCTTTCTCAAATAAAATGACCGTCTCTTTGACTCAGTGTTCTGGGCAGAAGCTTACCGGACATTTTTATCCAACACCTGTCAGCTCTGGAGGACTCGACGGTGAGAAATGCCTGTGGTGAAGATCACACAGACTAGCGGGCCAGCTATCAAAGCCCAGAACAGGGCTGGAGGGGCCTTAAGGGAAAGAGGGGCTGCTTGTTGGAGGGGGTTGGGGACAACAGGCGCAAAAACCTGTTAGCTTGTAGCGATAGATATAGTTAGCGGATAGGGATGCTCGCTGGGGGCTTGAATGTGTCAAGGGAAGGATAAATAAGCAGCAGCACCTGTGTGATAGATATCCCAGGAGATGATGGGGCCACAATGCCCTGGCTGACGTATGGCACAAGTGGGACATATTTGAGAATGGCTTTGACACAAAGACAGAATCCCCACTTCAGTGCTTGGAGTAAAAATAATACAGAGGCTTAACAGGATGCTTTGGGGATGAAACGTTCTAGAAATATGCCTCTAATAAAACGCCCTCTTCCTGCTACCTAGCATATATGTTTACCTATGAATCATCCTTTGTTAGAGGACTGGGACCACCAATATATTCTCGTAAATCAACTCATTACAGCTGTACCTTTTGGTAGACACTTTTTATCTTCCATCTGTTGTTTACAGATAAGAATAAAAAGAAACACAAAGCAGCCGATTTTAGCCAAATTCAGTTAAAAAAACAAACATTTTTGGAGATCAGACTCAGGCCAAAATAAACGGAACATTTTCCTATTTATTGCATTTCTTTCTTCTTCTCTTTCCTTCTACTGCGACCAAGTCAGTATTATTATTATTATTATTAATATTTATTTTTTGGGGGGGAATCCCCACTCATTGACATATTCTAAATTATCTGAAGAAATTAATGAAATCCATGTGCCTCAGGTAGATAATGTAAAAGTGGCAACACCTTTGCATTTAATTTTGGTATGGAATTAAGCTTAGATGGAAGATTAGTTTGACGCTGTCTCAAAGTTAAGGGGTATAAAGCTGCAAAGCAAAGAGCCTCGTTTTTTAGGGTTAGGGTTAAGAGACAGTAATTTTGTAAGTGAAAGGAGTAAACAAATAGCCAATGACTCTTAAAACTTTCCAAAGTATAGCGCAGACTGGAAAAAAAGTGGTAAATGGTAAAATGGAGTTTTCTACTCTTCTGACTACTCAAAGCCCTTTTACACCGCAGGCCACACCTATTCACAGTAATGCCATCAGAAGTGACCATCAGAAGTAACTTATCCCATTCATACACATTAATACGCCACTGACGAAGCAGTGGGAGCAACTCGGGGTTAAGTATCTTGCCAAAGGAGACATTGGACGTGTGGCTGCAGGAGGTGGGTATTGAATCCCCAACCTTCTGGTTGAGAGACGACGGACTCCACCAACTGAACCATAGCTTCCACCAATATCAGCTTTAAAGAATTAAGAGGGGAGGTATTGAGTTGTCTAATACTAATCCTTTTTTTTTAACATACACAGTTAACAGAAGCCCTGTGGAGTGGAGTGGCCGTTTTGAAGCTAGAGGAAGCCTCTGTTGTTGAAAAGTACTGCAATGACAATGGAACAGAGATTGTGCCTCCTTGAGTGTCCACTTGAGGTTGGATGCAAAAGCCAAGGAATCCCCATTATATCCCATTTTTTTTACAACAGAAATGAACATATTTTCAGCCTGGAACCAAAAAAATGGTTTTGTTCTCTTTAGTTTATTTCGGTTGCTATGATACCGAGAGTTATGTGTCAATTTGTATAATTTGTGGTGTGGCAGGGTTAACTGATTAACCAACTGAACTAACTGAATTATAGCAATTTCCAAGGAGGCTTCAGGCCCACCTAACCTCCACCTCTTTATTGAACTTAAGTTAGATAGAGAGAGCAATTCTAATATTGCAGCTGTGATCGTTTGGCTTGATGACATCACTCAGACAACCTCAATCTGCAGCTTCACTGAAGGCAACGTTGATGTTACCCTGTCTATAAAATGACTTATTTATGACCCTCCTGATGCAAAATCCAGTCAGAAGTCATCTCTAAATTTGTCCTCGCTTTCACGAACTCTGAGTAAGACATCAAAGCTGACTTGGAAAGAAAAGCTTGAGGGCATTGTGATTTGAAGCTAGATTCATATGCCTGACTGTACCACCTTTTCCCATTAATTACTGCATAGGGGATCCGAACAACAGACAAAAAAAAAAGAATGACGCAACCAAAGGCCGCTGGCTGACCAAAAGTCTCCCCTGTGAGTGGACTGCGAATCACTTGGGATTCTTTTTTTCTTTTATGAACTACGAAGGATTTTTGTCATTCTCAGGCATGTCAAAGAGTGCTTTGATTTAAGAGCTGGACCTAACTGTACACCAGATCTACATGCAGCCTGACTGCTTTCAGGGTTAAGGGCTTTATTCTGTTCTTTATTCTTATTCTTTTCAGAAGTATTTTTAAGGGATGACCATGTCTCGAGTTGGCAAGTTCAACTACTCTTTAAATTTTGTATCAATAACTCACTATCTAGCGCACCCACATCCAAGCTATCTTTGGTGGTTTGTTGTTAAATCCCAGCCAAGGGTATGCCAGTGAATCATTGATGGGTGATGGGATATTTGGAGCTTGGTCTGAGGAATACCAAGAGCCCGGCAATGAATTTTGAAAGTCTGAGAAGAACTAGAGCTTTATTCTCATGCAGCCTTGGATCAGAGGCCTGTATGAATCAGTAATGATCCACACACACACAAATACACTAAAACACACCATGCTACCCTCTTGCTACTTTGTCATTCTCTCTTATTCAGCCTTTTATGCTCCATCTTGTCACTTCCAAATCCAGCGCGGTGCTATGTTGTAACGCAATGTTTTTGAGGAGAAACATCCTCCTATCAGAGATATAAGACATCAAGATCTAGCTCTGCTTGATTTGTCTGAGCGGCTTGACATCATTTCAGATGCAAGAGGGGAGTTTGCATCATCTGTTTACTGTGAAACACGTAAAACAATGTGTATTTTCGCTGTTCTGTGATATTTGAATATGCGGGATCTAGAAGAAAAAAAAACAGCAAAAGCATAAAAAGGAGTTGGTTAAAGCAGACAGGATAACAAAAGCAGACGAGGAGATGTAAGCAGAAGTGTAATCGATACCAAACCGGTTCTCTTTATGGATTCTGAGAGAGCATGAAAAAGAAGACAGGAAAACAGACAACTGAGGGAACTTTAGTGGTAGAATTGGGAGGTCGGATTTTTCACTTAAAAGTCTACGAGACAGCTCTTTTAAAGTGAGAACACGAGGTTGAACTCCTGGGAACTAGTTACATACGCAGGAATTATACACAGGAAATCTGCACTTCAAAAGCAGTTTCCAGCAACGTTACCCAACTCTTGGGAATAAATCAATACAACCTAGCACAATATTCACATACTATCTATGAAATTCAAGTAGAGAAGATTTGTTTTTTTTATCTCACGGCCATAGTTCATGTTTTGTCGGGTAGCTAAATGGCAAAAGGATGTATTGTTTCCTGTCTGTTCTCCAACTTTTATCTTCCATCATCATTTTGTTCCCTATTGTAGTGAATCATTTGTCATCATTGGAGCATAACTTGAAAAAGATTTATGCAGTCAACAAACCACCAAAACAAATCACAGAAACATGGTATTTCACTCCTGCCTCAGTCTATACAAAGGAAAGTTTCAGTTCTCCAAATGTCTTTATAATGACCCAAACAGACTTCTTTACAGCTGATGTGACTGCAAGTGGGATCTATGCTAATAGCATGGGGCCGGAAGTATCTTTTGCTCCAAAACTTCAGACTCAAAAATCTAAGCGACTGTTGGAAGGAATGCCATTAAATGTAGATCAGATATGGACCGTCCTCAGAGGAACAATGTCAACCATTATTGGAAATACCCGGACTGCTGTTTATTACAAACATTCATGGTCCCCAGACAATGGTCAGTCATCACTTTGGTGACCTTTGACTTTCTCACATTTAGCATCATTAGGTCAAAGATACAATTTGTACAACTTTTAATTACAACAAAAAAGCTTCCAAGTTCTTAGGGTTAGGGTTAAGGTTTTCCCGCCTTACTTTGATGGTGGCCAAAATGGTTAACATGGTAAACAATAAATGCATTGATTTTTTCATTGTCTTTTGTCATTCTAAAGTACACAGTGAGTTTCAATCAACACTGAATGCAATCATATCCTCATAGAGCAGCTACTATATATTTTTCATGTTTAAAAGCCAATACTAATTTATGTTGAGTTTACTGTCCTTTCAATCAAGAAAGAGCACATGACTTGTGGCAAGTATATCAAGAGCACTGCAGCTCTTTAAGGTGTCTGCTAAACTCTAAATCCAAAGAGGTTTTACTTAAGTACAAATAAAAAGTTACTTCTAAGTTATCAAGGCTGTTCCTTTGGCTGTGTCACCTCAATCCACACATGGTTTGCATATTCCATGCAGTAGTTTCTCAATTTTCTGTTTATAACATAGTTGGACTACTGGATACGTCAAAAGAATGCTCAAAAATCAATCAAAAATATACAAATAAGTTGATTGAGACTCTTTTGACTGGGCGGGCCCATTAGGGGCACTGACTTGTATAAGAGTGGCATGATACACACACAAAGTTATCGCAAAGTTTTACATTTTCTATGGTATGTAATGTAAGTCTTTGAATGTTTTATGTTTTAAAATACTAACAAAAGCAAATATGCTGAATTGGAATGGAAAGACAGCTTGTAACATTAAGTAATTCCAGCTTCTGACAAGGAAAAAATCCATTCAGAGTTTAGGAAATAGGGTGGCCCCTGGCCAATCAGCACCCCAGGTCACCCCCTGGATATACAGACTCATGGCCTTGCTGAGAATAAGTATGTGATATTGACTTAGACATATCTTTAGTCTTGTTGTTTCATGTGTCAGCCACCTGTTGGATCATGCTGCTGTATCAGTCTAAACATGCCAGATTTACCAGCAAGCTTTTTGATAGACTATCCAGAATCAGTTCTGTGTTTGGTCAGCTACTTTAGCCCCAAACCCTTTACCTCATACAAAACTGAACAGTGCCCGTCCTGGCAGGAGGAAGTGGAATCACCAAAAAACCCAAAAGAAGTGGGGGATAAGAGAGCCAAAGATTAGGGATGACTGGCAGAGTAGATGAGGGATAATGGGGATAATAAGTCCGGTTTGAGGAGGCATGGCATCGCGTGGAAATACTGAAGAGGACCGTCTCAGGGCTGGATGAGAGGGGGAAGCTGATTATCCATGCTCCTTTTGTGTGTAGGATCAGGATCAGCAAGCAAATCCTCCACTCAGAGAGGAGACACAAGTAATAGTGTGAGGAGGGGCAGGTGAGACGAGGAGAGGAAAGACAATGAATGGAGTGGAGATGGGAGAAAAGATATGGCAGGGCAAGTAAAAAAAAAAAAATATCTAGAATTGATGAAGGGAAGGGTGTAGGGAAGAAAACTAGAGGTGAGAAGTGTGCGTTAAATTTTTTTCCAGACAATGCAATCACCGCTGAGGCGTTATTCACCTGCCATGCATGATTACGTGCATATGTATGATTAGGAGTGTGATTTTTAAGTCGTAGTCCTCATTAGCAACTTCATTTTACTGATATCGGCTTTGTTCCTGCTCCCTCCTTTTTTTGTAACACCTCACAGTCACTGATGATTAAATGAACTCAGAGATCTATTGCTCTAACAACCCGCACTGTTCCCGCTCGTCATGGGAGCAAAAGAAGCCAAACTAATTGCTTGCATTTTTGGATTTGCGTGATACTCAGTGAGGCTGTCATGTAAAGTGTTTGTGGGCGTGCAAAGGTGTGTGCAAGTGCATGTGTGTGTGTTTTTCGTCTAGGTCTTTCAGGTTGAGCTTCCCTGTGCCAGATTTCCCCACCTCTCTCTAGTACCTGCAGCGATACAGGAGCCATTAGACACTCGCTGAGTGATGAGACGAAGCAGTTTTCATTAAAAAGACATTTGGTGAAGACCGGGGGCCTTCGATTTATGTGAGGCTAGAGACAAAAGGCTCGTGTTTGTCTTGGGGGAGGGAGAGCTCAGTGACTCATATGTCAGTGTTTCAGACTGGTAAAGTCGCTGCCACTCAAATAAACAGCGACTGAAATGCAGCCAAGGTTTTGACGGCGATGAGAAGGAGGCAGGTGTGCTGGTGTGTGTGTATGTATGTATGTGTCACTGGAAATAGTTAGTAAGGGGGGGGGGGGGGGGGGGGGGGATGAGAGTGAAACATAGTGTGAAGTCATTTGGTGAATTTGTAGAAATCTGTAGAGACGAACTGAGACACTGCTGCTAGCACCTGTCAGTGAACCTGTGGATTAACAAGTTCTAACAGAGGAAGGACTCCCTGCTTCTTCAGACCTCCACTCAACTACCTTCAAAACCCCCCAGTATTTGAATATCCTGGGGTAGAAACTCCATCCCAAGACATGGTTCATTGGAAAACTCTCAGCTGGAAATCAACTGTCAGCCTAACTTTCAGACTAACCAACAACAGGCTGAGACCGGGAGCTGAGGCGGGTTTTAAGCCTCCTGACAAACAGCTACATCATGCCCACCTGTCAATCAGGTCAGCCTCTCGTCTAACTGTGGATAACTTGTATCGTTCATGAAATCAAATCACATGTCCGCACCCACTGTCCAGTGTGTGCCCGTTAGGACAATAACTGATCAGACCAATATCATTTTTTACACCAGGCTGTAAACATGTTTATTTCTGCTGTAAAAATAGGCTTTTTAAAATGTGGTGTGTATATGACTACCTAAAGCGGACCCTCGTAGGTCTTTTGCACTTCCTCATAGGCTTAATCATTCTACACCAGAGGCCGAAACTAAAAGCATATTAAAAAGCTGGATGTAGCCCAAACCATTGGTAGACATTCCCACTGGTCTGATCAATAATGTTTGAGAAAAAAAGTTGGAAATCAATAAGTCATAGGAATAATATCAACAAGCACAATATTATTTAACTGGACCACTGCATCTATGTTTTCTCAGTGAAGTTTGGTCTGCTTGTATGCATGATAGTGGAGAGCAGTTTCCCTTTACATCAGCACTGCCTGAGTTCAGTTCAATTCACATATAGATGATTGGCAAGGAGCAGAAGAGGCAGCTTCTTTGACTGTTTGTTGTCACATCCGGACTTGACAAGTGATACCAGTTTCACTCTCTGTAACCTTGTTACTTCCTTGAGCCAGCTGACAATAGCGGATCATCATCCAGATGTAATAATAATAATCTCTTCTACGTTAGAGCATCTTCACATATCTTCAGTGTGAAAATGTGCCCGTATGGCTTCTTACTGTGATCATAAATGTTTCTGTGATCATGTGCTCAAAGCTAGAAGCTTCGAGATCTGAAAAATATAATTTTCTCTTTGCAATGTTTATCTTAAACAGACTGAGAAAGTGTGGATACATTTTTCTACAATCTGGTTGGCTGGTTTGAAATATGCTCATGGTTCAAACAGACTCCCAAAAACGGTGTATATTGCTCCTCTTAATAGTATTGCCCAAGAATTTCAGCATCATTGTGGTGTACTGTGATTTGATAGACATGTAACATCCACCTCCTTGCTCCCTATCCCTCTTCCTACACCTTATCCCATCTCTCCCCCATCCCTTTCCAAGCCCGGCGCAGTCTAGGCCTGTGAAGGCTGTTTCGTCATGAGCCAGGGATCCGGCCGAAGATTTCTGCCTTTTAATAAGGCAGTTTTTTCTGACCACTGTAACTTTTGCTGCTTTGCTAAAGTGCTCATGATGGATAGGCCGGGTCTTTGTAATATAGCAATAAGTAAGGTCTTTTACCTGCTTTTTGTAATACAACAATAAGTAAGGTCTTTTTACCTGCTCTTTTGTAATGTTAACAGACAAAGAGTAAGGTATTTTACCTGCTTTTTGTAAAGTGTCTTGAGATAACACTTGTTATGAGTTGACACTATACAAATAAAATTGAATTGAATAAAATTGAATTGAATTGAATTGAATTAACATTACAGTCACACATGCAGACAGTACTGTTCTGCACAGGGTTGAATACCGTGCTACAATTGAAATCTGTCTTTTGTGTGTAACCCAGGGATAAATCCCAGAGTTAAAATCAAGTAAACTGAAGTTAAAATATACATCGTAGTAGAAACACTTATGTTACTATAATATAAGCTATGTCCCTTTAAGAAAATCACGTTTGGATAGTTTGTTTGAAACGTACGTCCCTCAACGATATGACCAAGATGGCGGCGCGAGCGCATCGCGAGGCCCAGCGTCTCTCTCAGATTTGCAATTTTGCAGTTATTTTATTGTTAATTTCGGGTCTGTTCGCACGGAACAGCCTCGCCTTAACATCCTACACCCGACAGGAACTTTTGGATATCGGAATACACCTCCCTGACGATTTAATCAACAATCTTCGACTCATCCCTGAGATCGCCAAAACACCCGAGGCTACGCACTCTACCCGGCCGGGCGGAAGTGCTCGCAGGCGGCGTCGAGACCGTAAACAAAGGCGGGGGAAGCGCGGAGGTATAAGGGCTAAGCTAAAGCTAACACCGCACCGTCTCCCATTACCCAGCATTTTCCTCGCTAATGTGCAGTCTTTGGTGAACAAAATGGACGAGTTACGACTTCGCATCATCCACAGCAAGAGAATTATGGACTGTAATGTCATGATCTTCACGGAAACATGGCTAAACAACGGAGTACCGGACGATGCTATCAAGCTAGCCGGTCGCCACACACACCGAGCAGACAGAATAGCAGAGGACTCCGGTAAGACCAGAGGAGGAGGGCTGTGCATTTATATTAACAAAGCTTGGTGTACAGACTCTGTCATTATTGGGAGACACTACTCAGCTAACACTGAGTTTCTCATGGTTAAATGTAGACCTTTCTATCAGCCAAGGGAGCTCAGCTCCACTATTGTAACTGCAGCCTACATCCCCCCTGATGCCGATGCTAAAGCTGCTGTGAAGGAACTTTACACCGCTATCAGTAAACAACAGACTGCTCACCCGGAGGCTGCATTTATAGTTGCAGGTGATTTTAATCACTCAAACTTAAAGACAGTGCTCCCTAAATTTCACCAGCATGTTTCCTGCAATACAAGAGGAAACAAAACTCTGGACCATGTTTACACAAACATCGCAGGAGCCTACACCACGACCCCCCTCCCCCACCTGGGACAGTCAGACCATCTTTCTTTGTTCCTCATCCCCAAGTACTCCCCACTCATCCAACGTGTGAAGCCATCAGTGACAACGATTAAAGTGTGGCCAGCGGGGACAGACTCTGTACTTCAGGACAAGTTCCATCACACAGACTGGAGTATGTTTGCTTCTCAGGCTACCCTGGGCTCTCACACAGACATTGACACCTACACTTCTTCTGTGCTGGATTATATCAACACCACCATCGACAGTGTTACAACATGGAAGCAGATCACCACGTACCCAAATCAGAAGCCATGGATGAACAAGGAGGTGCGTCTCCTGCTGAAGGCCCGCAACACCGCCTTCAGATCAGATGATGCAATGGCCTACAGCGTATCCAGGGCAAACCTGAGGAGGGGCATCATCAAGGCCAAGCACTGCTACAAGCTGAAGGTTGAGGAACACTTCTCCAACTCCGACCCCAGACGCATGTGGCAGGGCATCCAGGCCATCAGTGACTATAAACCCAGAAACTCCACCCCGATAACCACAGATGTCTCCTTCCTGAACAAGCTAAATCACTTTTATGCACGTTTCGATAGAGACAACAGGGAGACGCAGACCACGACCAGACCTCCTGCAGACAACCAGCCCCTCTCACTCACCTCCACAGACGTCCACGCTGCACTGAGCCGGATCAACGCTCGAAAGGCTGCTGGTCCAGACGGCACCCCCGGGCGCGTGCTTAGGGCATGTGCGGAGCAGCTCACTGGGGTTTTTACGGACATCTTCAACCTGTCCCTCGCCCAAGCAGCTGTGCCAGCATGCTTCAAAGCCACCTCCATTGTCCCAGTGCCGAAACACTCCAGCCCGACAGGCCTGAACGACTACCGCCCTGTGGCACTCACACCCATCATAATGAAGTGCTTTGAGCGACTGGTCCTAGCACACCTGAAAAACTGCCTCCCACCCACACTGGACCCATTCCAGTTTGCCTACCGCAGCAACAGGAGTACAGAGGATGCAGTCTCCACTGCGCTGCACTCTGTGCTCACTCATCTGGACAATAACAACACATACGCACGAATGCTGTTTGTTGATTTTAGCTCAGCATTCAACTCTGTCATCCCCTCCAAGTTAAACACTAAACTCGGAGACCTGGGCTTCAACACCTCCCTCCGTCACTGGATAATGGACTTTCTGACCAACAGACCCCAGTATGTTAGGTCAGGACACACCTGCTCCACCACCATCACACTCAACACAGGCGTACCACAGGGCTGTGTGCTGAGCCCATTCCTCTACTCCCTCTTCACCCACGACTGCAGACCTGTACATGGATCCAACACCATCATCAAGTTTGCGGACGATACAGCGGTGATTGGCCTCATCAGCAACAACGATGACACGGCCTACAGGGAGGAGGTACAGCATCTGGCCGCCTGGTGTGCTGACAACAACCTGCTCCTCAACACCAGCAAGACGAAGGAGATCATCGTGGACTTCAGGAGAGAAAGAGGAAGCACGCACAACCCCATTCACATCAACTGTTGTGATGGCTGTTGAACGTGTCTCCAGCTTCAAGTTCCTGGGGACCCACATCACAGAGGACCTCTCCTGGTCCACGAACACCTCCAGTCTGGTTAAGAAGGCTCATCAACGCCTCTTTTTCCTGAGGACACTGAAGAGACACCACCTGTCTTCAGCTGTACTGATGAACTTCTACCGCTGTGTGATCGAGAGCATCCTGACCAGTAGTGTCACAGTCTGGTACGGAAACTGCTCTGTCGCAGACCGTAAGGCGCTACAGCGGGTGGTAAAAACCGCGCAGCGCATCACAAGGTGTCCACTTCCTGCCATTGAGGACGTCCAAAGAATTACGCTGTCTGCGGCGAGCTCATGGCATCCTTAAAGACTCCTCCCACCCTGCCCACAGACTGTTTACCCTCCTGCCCTCCGGCAGGCGTTTCAGAAGCCTCCGGACCAGAACCAGCAGACTGAGGAACAGCTTTTTCCCCAGAGCTGTTTCTCTACTGAACTCTACCCCCCGAACTCTGAACTCTGTCTCTCTCTCTCTCTCCCTCTCTCTCTCCGCACCCTGCTGACCCCCCTTTCCCCTACATATCACCTCACACCCATCATCCCCCCACCACTCCTCCTGGTCACACACACACATCTCTCATCCATCTGTATTATTGTATTATAGTATGTTCATATTATGTCCATATTCTTTATATTATCTGTAAACTAGTATAGCATGCTCACTGCATCTTAATCTGTATATTATTAGTATAGCATGCTCACTGCATCTTAATCTGTATATTATTAGTATAGCATGCTCACTGCATCTTAATCTGTATATTATAATCCTAAGAACACACTTATTTTGTAGCATTACTTATTTATGGCATTTATTTATATTTATTGCATCCCATTAATCCAGCCATCCAGATTTACCTAATAATTCACTTTTTTTGTCTACATCTGTAAATTTTGCAATTACTGTACATAGCACAGAATTACTGTACGTAGCACAGACTCTTGCACTCAATTACTGTACATAGCACAGACTCTTGCACTTTCTGCTTATTTGCACTTCTGGTGAGATGCCAAACCTCATTTCGTTACTCTATACTTGTATATGTGTAATGACAATAAAGTTGAATCTCATCTCATCTCATCTCATCTCAACACGAGGCAAGACAGACTATCTTGTATGTTTTATGTGTGTTCTTGTTACCTTCCTCCTAGTGTTGGATAAAGTGAACGTTAGTAAGGTGCTAAACAGCTACCAGTTAACTGTAACCTCCTCGGCTACTGCTTGTTAGCCCGAATGCTAATTCTGTGCTAGCGAAAGTACGGACAGCAGAGCCGCCGCTTAGCACCAGACAGTGCGTCGCGGGAGCGGACTGATTCAGAGGGAGACCCGTTGTTTTCCCTCCTGTTTTGCCTTTCTGTTTTGTTCCTGGACTGTTCTTCATTGCCACGGCTGAGAGTGGCTGGTGACATTGCGTCATGGCCACTGAGATGAGCTGCGGATTTTTCTTCAGTGCCACTGAGATGAGCTGCGGACTTTTCTTCCTCCACTGACGGAGAGTGGAGTTTTTCTTCAGCACGGCTGAACCGGGTTTGGACCAGTCTTTTTCTTTATCGCCTTTTCTGGATTAACGTTGAACTGACTGTTTCGACGTGGGTGAGTGAGTACGCCGTGCCGCCAACGTTCATTGCACGAACTCAATTCAGGCCTGCAACGGGGTTTTTTGTTTATTTTAATGCCGGCTTTTGTTATTTTTGTGTGGGCCCACATTAAAGTGTTAAGAGTGTATTAGTGTGTTCTAACGGATTTAAGCACTAAAAGTGAACTATTAATAGCCGGTTATTTCTTCTGGTCAGTTTAAATAGCCTCATGGTATTTTGATGACCAACTAGATAAGTATCATAAGAGTGTTGTTATGGTGGCTCAAGAGTGCCATTAGTCAGGTTTAAATCATTTCATTTACCTCATGGTAGTTTTTCTGATACTCTAAATGAGTGCTGAGAGTGTGTTTTGTTTGTTTTAATTTACTAAAAAGTAAATACATTGATAATTGTCAATAAATACTTTAAAATGCATATTCACCTCTTGGTCGGTTTAATAAATAAGCATATTTAAAAACCAAACGTTTACAGTGTTTAAAGGTAAAACATGTCATCACACTAGAGTCATTTAATTCATTTTGTGTACAAGGAAGCAAGGTAAGGTAGGTTTAATTACAGGACATATAAACTTAAAGGAGCAAAAATAGTAATAAGATTAACGTGAGTTCTAAGAGAAGAACCCAGGGCGCTGTATCTCCGACTAGTTGATACATAGGAAGCGCTACATGTGTATTAATTTTGTTATCTTATTGCTTTGTATGTCCTCTCTTTTATAACTTTTTTATCCGTCTTTTTTATGTTATTTTATTACATTTTTATTGGTGTGCATTGGTCTCTCAATGATTTTTCAAAATACTTTTTCATCAATCTATTTTTCTGCTCTCTTGGAAAGCACTTAGAACTGCAATTTAATTTGTCTGAAATGTGCCCTATAAATAAAGTTTGATTGATTGATTGATTGAACATACAAACTCCTCACTGTGAGGCGACAGTACCAACCACTGCACCACATCGTGCAACCCCTGTTGTACAATGTTATGCACATTTTATTGTATGGCATTTATATTTTATTATATCTTAACATTTGTACTTTTTTTTGGTGTAATGTTTCTGAATGCTGTTTATTGAATTATGTTGTACAAGTACAGCTCCAACTAGAGAGAAGACTTGACAATTATAGCTACACTCCCTGTGCAACACATGAGTTTCAGGCTCTGTCATGGAACTGCATTATCCCTATCAAATAAATAAAATTCAATATTTACACAATCTTTAACATTTCCTCTCTTTTTGAAAACAGAGTCACAGCTTTCTCTAACCTTGGCCAATGAGCCAACATTCATTTAACTGTTCAGCAACTACAGGAGATGCAGGCACTATAAAACAAGTGGAGGCCAAACATAGTAAAGCCGGCTTTTCTTTAATGACCACTTGTTGAATTCAAACCTCCACCTGGGGACCCTCAGGCTTCAGCCCTCTAAACAACAGAAAACTCCTCATCTGTGGTAGAAATGCAAATGAGTCTGATGTGATGCTTCATGACACATTTTAAAGACACAATAACATGCCAATTGGAAAAGGGACTTTCCTCTCTTTGCCTGGAGGAGGCATCACTACTGCTTAGTCTGCCGTGACAAATTACAAAATGCTTTCTGTGTTTGACATTGTTTGGTGGTATTTTCAGACTAGTGTGCTAAGTATAGTCCATGTTTGTGTGCAGGGAAAATGCCAGGCCTTCAATTAGTTTTAGATGTACGGAACTGCAAAGGCAACTTTTTTTTTTCAGACAACCTCAGAGAGACTAAATGTTCCCTTCTTTTGGATTCTGGATGCACCAAAGTCTGTGGGCAACCATGAGGATCATTTTGTAGATGGCTGGCGCTGTGGAGAAAGTAGATAACAAAAAAAAAAAATGTGAAAATGGGTTTACATTGAGATGTTGTGTTATATTATTTGCACAAATGCACAGCCATTCACACACAGAATGATCGCACAGAGTCAGAGAGATGCCCCGGAGAAGGAAGGTTAGCCAGTCATGAAATTACTAAACAAATAGAGGCTCACAGGCTTCCCAGCACAAACATTTAAAGAGGGTGCTGAGACCTGAAGATAAGCTGGGTGTATGTGGGTGTCTGATGGATATACTGTGTGTGTGTGTGGGGGGGATCAGTGTGATGATGCTGTGATCATCATGATAATAATGTTGTTGGTGTTTGTGATTATAATAGCTTAATTATAGCCTTCATCAAACTGCTAAGTCTAAACCCCTCCATTATTATTCTTTAAATACTGCTTTCAACCTGATCGCAGAACTTTAATACTTCATCTTTGATTAGGGGTGGCTAGCCTATTTTGTATACCATCACATTTTGTAATATTAAATTAACAGTCTTTTGGGGCTTGAGAGTTGTACCATGTTTAATATAATAATATAATATAATCACTTTGATGACTTTGTTTCCTGCACAAAGTCTTAGCTCACATAGGATGAACGGGTATATCCTTTGTGTCAGGTATGACCACATCCTGATCATCTCTGTCTTTCACACATTGTGACTGTTCTGCTCCTGTTCACACATTATCTTACACACGCAAGTTCACTTTATTAGTGTACCTGCTAATTATTAGCTGATAACATGTTTACACACTTACCTGTACATTAACATATGTATCAGTGGATTTGCACAGCTCCTAAGTTACTGCACATCACTGTTTTGCACATTTACACCTCTACCCTCCTGCAACTTGAATTTGTCTTTGAGACTTTTTAAGTAATGTTAAGTGAAATTATGGATGTATTTATTTCTTCTTTTTCTGTCTGTCTGTCAGTCCATCCACCCGTCCGTCCGTCCGTCTATACTGACAACAAGAGAAGAGATGCCATCCATGATCAGTTAAAAAGTTAAAAATCTTCTGTTAGTCAATCCCTCTAGAACTGGTTTATTCTAATGTTGCAACAAGGTTCAATGGACAATGTTCTGCCTTCATAGCTCATAAACTGCACTGATTGTGGTAGGACAGCTCCCATTTTAAGGTTACTCTCTGCCTTGTTTTCTCTAAGTTTTTCAACACACCTGATTGCTGTCTTTGCCTTTTCGTACATCAATGGTCTATTTGCTCTGTTCATGCTCTTAGTTATAACAAAAAGCTTCCTCCATGAGTGCTTTATCTGCTGTAGAGGGAACTGAAACTATAGTTGCAACGTGAGTGTTTGCTTTGTTCATCTAAACAAAACAAGAATGCCTCCACATATGGACAAATGAAGAGTTCAATTTAATGCTGGGGACTGTGTACATTTTTTTTAAGTGGGTTAAGTAATAACAAGGGGGGTAGAATATGATGATCTTCTAGATAAGCTTTAAAAAAAATAGTTTACAAAACACACAAACACACATAAAATATATATTTACGTGTGTGTGTGTGTGTGTGTGTGTGTGTGTGTGTGTGTGTGTGTGTGTGTGTGTGTGTGTGTGTGTGTGTGTGTGTGTGTGTGTGTGTGTGTGTGTGTGTGTATATATATATATATATATATATATAGAGAGAGAGAGAGAGAGGCAGGGCTAAGAAAGGGAAGGACCATTCAGTTGTTTTTTTTGGAGTCAACACATCAGTTATGTATAGGTTCCTCAGAATTGTTCTGTGTCAGTGTGTTAGAAGCCAAGGAGGCCTTGACCCGGCAGCAGAGGCTGGACTCTCGAGGAGACAGAGCTCCCCCAACCTTCAGCGATGATCTGGCACTACTACCACCTGACGTCCCTGACGCCCAGCCACAACCATCGGACTGTGTCGTCCCCACAACCACCGCTGCCCTCATTCATGCACTGCCTCCTCCGACCTCCACCTCAGCGGCAAGGAAGTGTGGAGGAATACAAAGAAGAAATCCTTCCTGAATCTTATCCCATCTCCCCCTATCCCATTTTTCTAAACAAAGAGTAATGTCTTTTACCTGCTCTTTTGTTAAGTGCCTCAAGATGACACTTCTTTGTTTTTCTTTTTAAAAAAAAAGAGGGTGTTTTCCTTGTGCAAATGTTCTTGAGCAAACCCGCTGTGTTTAAAAAAGCATTATAATTTAATCACAGCACTTTTATTTACGCTCCATGTTGTCTCCCTGGTGTGAGTTGTCAGCGACCTCCAGTCGCTCTCTGAGCAACTTACTGAGCCTCTCATTAAAGCTCTCCTCCCATATCTCTTTTCTTTACCCTGAACGTTTATTCCCTCCCCATCCTCCATGTCCACTTCTGTTCTGTAAAGCTTTCTATACTCCTGCTCCTTCTATCTATATCGCAAACTAATTCAATCCCCTGTAGAGGGGCTTTCATCCTTTGTCCTGCTCTGGACCCTGGACTCCCAGCCCTGATCCCCTCCGTGGCCAGTAAAGGGAAGAGGGCGTGCATTTTAGCCTCTGGAGTTCAGGGCTTGGATCTAATGTAATTACTTCTTGTGAATGACCCTGGTGGCAGGTCGCCGCAGCCTCGGAGAGACACAAGACCTCTGTCCTCTCTCTTGTAACTCAGAAGGAGGGGCCAGAAGAAAATAATTGCTCTGCTAGTTAGTTACCAAGACAACAAAGGATGTTTGTGTGTGTATGTGTGTGTGTGTTTGTGTGTCATCTGCAGTGACCTCCAGCTCTCAAATTCCACTCCTCATTAAAACATCAAATTAACGGTCTGTTTATTGTAATAAATTACAGCACATGGATTCTCTTAACAACAAGAGTACATTCTATAGCATGGGAGGCAGTTTCTCATTTTAATCTGCTCCCCTGGGAGAGTTGAGGCTAAACAGCCTAACAGGATATGGAGCCTAATTGAATGTGCAATCTCCTGAAGCTCAAAGGAAAATAATTTGAATGCTCAGGATGCTCTCAGGTGTGAATAAATGGGTCAAGTAGGTGCGTGTGTGTAGGCGTTCAAAATCTCTATCATGTGTGTAGGTAGTCTGCTTGCTTTGAGTAAGTTGCTATGAAAGAAATAAGTACTTGGTTTGTTTCCATGACAATGGAACCCACAACAGTGACAATAAAATCTTAACTCAGTGTTGCAGTCAACACATCATCCTTCATTGACTCTCATCTTTACAGCTGGAAATGTTGATGCTTTCTGATCACCAAGCACAGGAAGTCTCCCTGCAGAAGATCAGAGTAATGCAAAAAGAAAATAAAGAAATAAATTCATAAGTTGTGCAGGGGGGACAAACAGGAACTTTATGTGCAGCTCAAGCACCCGTTTAACCTTAAGTCGTTATTTGGGCTTCTGCTTTTAATGGAGGATGAGGGAGTTAAGGATAAATCAGGGCTCACTTGAGAGTTACTAAAGGGTTTGGGAGTAAAAGACAAGTTGACAGATAGTGCACATGGCCCTTCTGAGTTTCTCCTAATGGATGTGGTTGGAGCATTTGCAGCTTGTTTGCCCTTGTAGGCCAAGACAGACACTCTCTAAAACCACTTTCAAACAGGTGCTAAATTGCTGAAAATGTGCAAAAATGTTTGGAATGTGTGAATGCAAACACACACATTTTTTTACATCAACTTTATACCCTTTGCAAGAAGTGTGTGTTAACACAGCAAGTATACAGGAGCATTCACCATGGGGAAGGGGGCGGGGATGATATTTATTCCATGCGACCAGTGCCAAAGCATTAGAATGACACAAAAGAATGAAATAAAAAACATCTGAGGTTGAGGAAGAAGAATCACTCTGAGACGAGAACAGCAACGATGTGTGCACATTATCTGTAAGAAGAGGAGACCTGGAAGCTTCTGTCTGTGAAGGTTAATAATCGGAAGAGACTCGGCCTAATATGTACAAAACAGGATCCTGCTTTAAGACCGTGGTGTAAACCAGACCAAGGCTCAAGTAAACAGCAGACTAAAATCTTTGAAGAAGCAGTACCACCATGGCATTGACGACTATGGCTGTAATGACAATGACTGAGTTGTGTTGCTACCATGGAACGTGCAAGGCTACAGGTTCAGGAGATAGCTGCTGTGGAGCTTGTGAAAGAGAGACAGTGGACTTAGAGACAAAGCCTGTGCTAGAGAGGGAGGAGTGCGACATAAATACTTTGAGCAGTGGCCCGCTGGCTCTTCAGCCAGATAAATCTAGGCTGGAGAATTTCTTTAACCAAATAAAGCTTAGAGGAGAGGTTACAGAAGACTCAGGTATAACAGATAGGAAGGAGCGATCCACTATCTTGTTTGAAGAACTCACTGAAAATGTTTGATTGATGTTTTTGTGGCTGTCAATTTTCTTTTCCAGCACAAACATCAACACTGGATAAACTGTTTTCACCTTGGCTGCACCAAAACATGATTAAACAAGCACTGCATACTTCACTTATAACGATGAAAACATTGAGCCACTACCTCGTTTTGGAGTGGTCTTCAAATCAAACAAACACAAAATAAAAAACTGCACCACCCCCCTCGTCCGACAGCGAAAGTGTATCGCTTGGGCATGTGCGAATCATAGACTGTACTTAGTGACGTCACCTGTTGGTTGCTAAAGAGGCATTTTGAAGCCAATGCTGGCTTCTTGACATGCTATCTCAACCTAACTTTTGATCTTGTGAGAAAAGGAGAAAATCAAGCCCAAGGCCTCCTAGAAAACATCTACGATCCCACCTGTAAGTCAAATCAAGTCAAATCAGCCAGTCCTATAATTAGCAGTATTTATGAATCACCTTTAGGATTGATAAAATCTTAATTAAGAAGTTCTAAAAACAAAACAAAAAACCTGTGCTTATTGTACCAATCAAAAAATTAAGCTATTGATACCAAACTTGGATGTAAACATGTTTATTTATGCGATACCATTTTAATATGAGATGTATGGGGATTCCTCAGCAACAGCCAGCCTCAGGTGGACACTTAAGGAACCTACAATTTTTGTACTTCCACACTGCCTTTTTTTTGTTAATACCAGGAGTTGAAGCTTGTTGTGAATGGGCAACTTTGGAAAATTTGAGGGCAGGCACTCCTGAAACATGCCTGAAATTTTCAGGATACCACGTGTGAAAGAGGCTTAGGACACAAATTCAAGGAACGTTCATTGCAATACATCCAAGTTCATGTGCAGTAACATTGTGTTCTCTCTTTTGTTCTCAACATTTGTTGTATGTATAAAACAACATTGTTTTGTATGCATGCAAAAAAGAAAGCTATTCCTTTTGTTGCCTGTGTGTTATGACCGACAATTAGTGAAGCAAATACTCGGGCATGGTTTGTAGGCGAGGATGTTGATCCTGAAAGTGAGAGTCGTTGTAGAAAAAACGACAGGCATACACGTACAAAGTTACACATTTGTTTTGAGTGAATATGATTTAGGTTCAAGGACTGGAGCTGCTGTCACTCAGCCCGCAGCTCTGTAATTTAGTTTGAAAGGAGATCATCTTAAAGGGGATGTTTTGCCAGTCTCACTGTTTTGACAGTTATTCGCAAATGACATCTATTGCCTTTGTGTTTTCTGGGATTGTGCTCATTTCACCATCAAAACATTGTGTTTGAATACTTCTAAATGTACAAGTACAATGGAATTTATTGGCTGATCACTGGTTTCATGGGACTATTTGCCCCCTTAATAATGGGATTCGATTCCTCTGCAGCAGCATCTTTAGATAGTGATGATAATAAGGTTTGTCTTTCCATCTGTCCAGAACCGTCCAACTGAAGATGAATATTCATGATCCCCCTGAGTCTGTCTTCTACAGAATGAATGTATTGACCCTCTGACTGCTCAATTCTCACAATTTGAGGTCAAGTCTCTCACTTAAACTACATTGGGGCCTTTGATAAATAATTCTAAAAACAAATGCCTGGAAAGTTTTATGAAATATGGTTGGGATATTCATGGCGACCACTCTGACCTTTCATTCATGAACTCGTTCTATTTTGTCCGCCTTCCTAACATTTTAGCCAAAAGTGGGCCTGTGCAAAAGAAAATACATCTTTAGAGGAGTTGACAATGATATTTACATTCCAAGGTCTTGCTCCAAGAAATAAAAAAAACCCTGTCATGGACACTAACCCTCAGTCCAAGATGTCCCCTTTGCATTGGGTGACTGCCTTCGGAAAGTAAAAAGTATATTCATACTTCAAAGACCAACCTTCATGTTTGAAGTGCTTTCTTCACCACCACCCACAAACATCTCAGTGTTTGTATTGACAATTATATGAAAAAATAGTCTTTTTTTTCTTCCTTGGGTTCCTTATACAGTTCTTATCTTTTTAGTCATTTCAGTCTGGTCAATGAAACACAACCTTGAATGATCTGGACATGAATATATGGGTTGTATGCTCCCATGAGTGTGAGCACATACAGATGGTATTACAGTCCTTCATTAAATCCTACTGTCATTATATGGAGCATCGAGTAAGAAGAGTGAGAGGAAGACACGAGGGAGGGGATGGCATGTAGACTTAAAGCACAAAGAGCATTTTGCTAAACATGTGGTGAAGGATTTTTGCTTTCCAAATTACAGTTCCAATGTGGACCAAGGACCAATGTGTAAGATGTCTACTGAATTAAATCATAAATGAAATTACTATATGATCAGACATTGCGCTCTCCAGTTTTGAATTCGGAATGCAGTACCCATTTTCAACACTAGGTGTCAGAGCTACAAATTGCTCCTTAAAGGTCTAAAATGCATTTTTAACTGAAGTAAAAAAAAAAAAAATAAATAAATAAGTATGTTTTCATTATTCATTCAGAACCTTTTTATGGAGTGTTCATGAATTTAACCAACTTAATGGCATTGAGGGATAACTTAATATTATAATAATAATAATATTAAACTCTATTTTTATGCCTGTTGGTATTGCAGAAAACTTTGCTGGGGTATTCTTTAATGGTTGTTCATAATTGGAATTACATTTTTAGAGACAATTGGATGATTGGCAGAATGTAAAAGTGGTCCCAGATGGACATACAAATTATACAGTACAACACATTTGTTGATTTAACTGTTCTGCATGTAATCAACTGGTTTACAGTGGTGCTTTTTCTGACTTCTTCCTTCCTGTGTATCAAGTAATCATAAAACAGGCTTCTATTCAGCCTCGTGGCAGCGTATTGATTGCGATGGTGGATGATGATGATGGTGGTGGTGGTGGGATAAGGCTGATGGGGATGAAGTGGCTTGCCTCAGGCTGCAGTAATCAGAGATGTCCTCCAAGCACCCTGCTTCACCCGCCTTTGATCAAGGGACTACGATGGATCTTAACATCTGTGATAGGGGTGTACGTGTAAGTGTGTGTGTGGGGGGATGAGGGGGGTATAAAGACTAAATAACAGAGTGGTACACACCAGTAGCCTAAGGCAAGAAGCATACTTTGATGGAGGTAGCTCACACAGACTCACTGCTCCATCGACTGACTGACAGAAGACATAGGACACACAGCCCAGCCTGGGCTTCCTCCATCTACCTCCTTCTTCTTTGTGACTGAAGCACTTATAACATCTAGACATTAAGTCCAATGTGACATTTACAATCACTTACAGATGGATTTTATGAAATATATTGCTGTGAAGTTAGTAGGCAGAAACAAATAGAGTGTGACCATAGTGATATGTTAAACTTCCATTTTATTTAAATACTGTGGATTACTTTTTAAGAGGTAGGCTAATTATGCCGAGTCGTATGAAAAGACATTTTCAGAAACAGTACAATCCTTATATTTTGGGCTATGAACATAAGTAGTGTCCCAAATATATTGAAACTGTTATTCTTTGTTGTGATGGGTAATTTTTTTTTGAACCAAGGTGAACTGCAAAGTGCTCAAATAACGTTACAGGATGTGCATAATCAAGCAGAGGACCAGAAGCATGTAATGCTCTTCTTGTTTTTTTGTCGCTTTCCTTGAAAAAGAAAATGCACCAGTTTCTAATTTAATTCATTCTGAGCAACTTAAGAGCAGCCCTTCAACAGCACACAGTTTGCAGACCACTGTGCATGCAGAGTTTTTGTCACCTTACTGTAAAAATATTAAAATGAGCACAACTCTTCTGCATTCAACGTCACCTCATGATGATATTAGAGGCTGACACTAAGCTAACACTAACTTGTGTATCCACCTGAGTCAAAGGCCTTATTTTTCCAATGATGCTTGTTGCTTTGAGTTATCCTCATCAAAGTATTTTTTTTAGGATTACTGTTGAAGAAACTTCACAAACACTCATTAAATTAAGTAGAAATGCTGATAAGAGACTCATCGTCTCTAGTCAAGATGATTTAATAAAGCCATTATACAATTGTCAAACTGCATGAGACTTCTAAGGAAGATGGCTGTTCATTCAGGGTCGACTTTAGAAGAAAAAGGGAGGTAGTTATACACACATCACGAAGGTACAGAGCAGTGCAAAAACAGCAGACTGAGGAATAATACCTGCCCTTTTTCTTAAATGTTTCTGCAAAGAACTTTCACCTGAAGAAGACCTCTGGTGGAAACGTTGTGATTTTGTTTGAATTTGAACTTTTTGTGGCATTTCAGATTGCAGGCACATCTTTCTTAATTTTTAGTTCAAGGCACAGTTTCACATGGCACAGTGACATAATGTAAAACTGGCCGTCTTATTATATTTTGCCACATATTCATAGAAGCTTGGTCTGAGTTTGTTTCAGGCAACTTAAACAACTGACTAACAAGAAGGTAGAGAATTGACTGTGTTGACAAACTCAAGCTTAGGGTTCCATTACAAACTTTTATTATATGTTGTCCTGATTATTCCTTGATGATTCCCATTAGATGCTTTCGAGCATATTGTGTATTTATCCCTGAGGAATGATTCCAATCTTGTTTTACAGGTCGCCTCCAGGAGTGAATGAAATTACAAGTCGAGGTAGAAACTGTGGAGAGATTTTGCGCCCTTCAATCTCTCTGCCCTTATCCACTTCCCTTTGACCTTTTCCAATTCCCTGTATTTCACACTTCCTTTCTTGACCCGCTCGCTGCTTTTCCGTCTGCTGTCTCATCAAATCAAAAAAAAAATGGGGCGACTCCTCCCCCCTCAGAGAAATGCCATTTCCTCTGTTAATGTTGCCACTGCTCTAAGCCTTTCTATCTGACACCATTTCACTCACAAGTGTTTTTCTGCTTCTCTTTTTTTTTCTCGTGTCTCTCATCTCCTAGGAAGAAGACGAGGGAAAGAGACCGCCAAACAGGCTGCCGGCGGGCGAAGAAAAGCTGGGGCCAAGTGCTTCTCAGCTTGGAATTGTTTCATCCTGATGTCCTTGGCTGCCTGACCTGACATCCTCCCTGGCATGTGCTAGACTCTCCCGTGCCCTTTCTATTTCCACTTCAATCTGGTTTCTCTTGGGAAAGGGGAATAATGAGCGAGATCAGTCTGCAGGTTTCGCAACTTGGGTTTCTTTGCTCTCAAATTGTTTATGCCCAATTTGCAACAACCCTGAGTTTTTCCACTTTACAGGAAATCCCAGGTGTAGCCTTAATCATCGTCGCTGACTGACAAAAATGTATGAACCCTCCACAATTTTCTTTCTCCACAAGACAAATTTGCAATTTGACACAAATGTTGCCGTGGAAATGATGGCAAAGCCCCCTCTTTTGTGGTAGTTATTCATGAATGTCGCGATGGCAACTCTACATTCTGGGCGTTATCACACCAATGTAATCGACAAAGAAAAAGAGGGAGTATATAAGCTGCATGATTGAGATGGGGAAGGGTGAACGCGCCTGTGGGAAGTTGATTAACCAAGGGAATAGTGTAATAGCCTTTGTGAATGTGATTGCTGGTGTTTGTGTGTGAAAGAACAACACAGCAGTAATAGAGATAGAGGGCTAGCCCTGTGAGAACTGTCAGCTGTTTTCAGTATTATACGTTTGAAGGATATCGGGGTTACACAGTATCTGCCTAAGATTAGACACCTTTTCATTTTGAAGCTAGAGGGAGGTCAGGCCAGGTCACTTCGCTTCTATACTCAAACACACATACAGGAAGTACACACTCAACAACTGAGATGGTGAATCCTTGGCAGAATCCCCAGGTTCCAGCTTTTCTCCTCTTGGTGAGCGATCAACAGGGGTGTGAATGGTGGCTCATGAGTTTATTACACCAAGGAGCTTTGAAGAATGTCTAATGTCTTTGTGTATTTACATTGATAGGAACACTTCATAGTTGACAGAATTAGAATTCATTTGGACTAATTATTATTCCCTTACTTTTAGCTCTAAAATCACCCTATTAATAGGGCTATACCAAAGTTAGAATTGTGTTCTTCCAGTAGAATTTGGATGTATGAAGCAGACTATTTTGTTCCCTTTAAGTCCAGCACAACATAGAACTCCAATGTCAATCTACATAAATCAACAGTATCATCTGTGATGCACATCAGCTTAAAAGCAGACTACCTTCCAATGATTTTAGGGCATGTTTTTAACCACTTCATTCAGTTGGTTGAATGGTAAAAGGGCAACCTTTGTAAGATGCTTTTGTGTCCTTTGAACAGCTTCAAGCTCTGTAACACTACATTACACCCACATTAATGCACCGATGGCAGAGGCTGACATGCAAAGTGCCAAAACTCCCATTAAGTCTTAATCTCAACCACACACATTCTAATCAATGACTTTGTCTTTAGAAGCAATTAAAAGTTCAGTATTTTGCCCAAGGACATTTTGGAATGTGCACTGCTGGAGCTGTGGATCCCAACCTTCTGATTAGAAGACAACCTGCTCAAGGTCTGAATTGCTGATGCCTGTGAAGTGAAATTGGTGTGGCCTAGCACACCAACTAATAATTACACGTTTGAATCAATGTGTCCTCTTGTTTTGGAGACCAGTAGACCTCTGTGGCTAATTCTATTCTAATCTCAACGTCGAATTTGAGTCTCTGTATGGAGTAATGTAGGGCTAAATATATGGCAGACTGTTAACTCAACAAAGACAGAGTTAAAAGAAGCAACCACGCAGAGATTCAAATGACCAAATGTGAATCATCGGATGGGTCCGCTTGTGGCCTTTAATTTGGTTTTCCTCATTTGAACTGCTGACAAATGTGTCATCTGCATAGTGACTCCATCATTACTACTGAGGTAGAACTCATTTACTCAATTAACACATTTACACCAAGGAAGAAATGACAAAAAGCAGTATTAATCTCAGTCAAAGATTAAGAACCTTATGTGTAACCAAATGTGGAAGTTGTTTTGTCTAAAAAAAGTTGTTAAAATATGTAATCAACTTTTTTTTGTCAGACCTCCAAATTTCAATCTTTGAAACAAACCCTTCTCATGCATTGCAGTACTATTGCGTGGGATTTATGCCACAACAGTAACAGAGTTGTGTTTATTTTTGTGGCATCCAACCCAGTTACGTCTAAAGGCGTGATTTCTGTGAAACTTCAGATGTTCTTTCACATAATGGAAGAGGTAATATCTTACTCTTCCCAATTTTCCATTTTCCACAGATGAAATAGATAAAAGCTTCAACAAAAGGCCAGATTGGTGCTGAAAAAAAAAACCCCGTTATGATGAAATTGACCATATATTTTCAGAAAATCAAGCTGTCTTTGTGCTGGCCATAGACATATCTGACCGAAACAAACCCTTGAAGACAAATATAAATTACAGAAAAGGGGGAGAATGCATCTTTCCATTCTATTTGATGATTTAGTTCTTAATAGAGAAGAAGATAGAGTGCAACACAAATCAAGGAGTTGCACGAGGGACACGTGTGTGTGCTGTGCAGGTGGAGCTAATACAACACTAATTCATTATCATTAGCTGGAGTTAATCGCCTGTGCAAACACTTCAGTCTCTGAATTGATATTTTTAAACAGCCCAGACGAATAGAAAGGCAATCAAGATTGGGGTTAGTGGTGGAGCGTCTGAGTGGGGATTACTGTGTCCTTACCTTGACAGTCGTCTACCCAGTCTGTCAGGGTAGCTTAAGGTAAAGTCGACTTTGATTTTACTTGATATACATGTTATCCAAGTAAGTGTGCCTTTACCTTATAAAGGCCTTAAAGTCTGGAAAATCTACTATAGCCTTTAAATATAAAATAACAGCTTTCTGGAGTGTCAAGTGTGTGCTCAAATTTAACCGAAAAAAAAAAAAAAAACATGTGGATGGTGCTTGACACCTTGTTTTCCTTTTCTTGCCACTCACATATAATTGCTGGTTGTTAGTCTGACAGCAGCTGCATGAGAAAAAGACATGTAGCAGCGAAATGTAAAAAAACACTACGCAATGTTAAATTCTCTGTTTATTCAACAGCAAAATATTCAAAGTGAGTCTTTTTTTGGATCATGCCGTGCATAATGATGATTCCATCCATCCATCCATCCATTATCTATACCGCTTTTCCCATTTGGGGTCGAGGGGGGGGTGCTGGAGCCAATCCAAGCTGTGGGCGAGAGGCGGGGTGCACCCTGGACTGGTTGCCATTAACCTAATGACTGAACTGCAACCCGCGCATGCACTGAAAGGCCCTGTCCATCAGGGGTTCAAACAAGCAACCTTCTCGCTTTGAGGCAACAGTGCTAACCACTGCACCACCATGCAGCACATACATGATTCCACAATTAAAATGATGTGTTTTCAATTTTGTAGTAAATAAGGAGAATGACAAGTCAATATTCAGACTGCCTTTTCAAGTTCTAATATTTACGCCCGTGTGAAGTTTTGCTGCCGTCCAACTGCCATGGGGGTTAAATGGGAAAAAAACTGGCACCTCTCCATCAACAAGTCCTAAATTCTACTTGAACTGGTGACCGTCCAGTTCCGCCATAGTCCCTACAGACTGAATTACTGCCATCCCTATGAGCTATTGCCGCCCCTCAATACAAATAAATTATTTTACACTAATAAACACATCTCAATAATTGCTTTGCCTCCACTCTAAAACCCTTCCTATTTGCTTATTACCTTCCAAAACTTAAAAATGTTGGGCACTCTGTTAACCTAACCCTTGTGAGAAGAGGCAAGAGCCGTGTGCAGATATAATTAGGGAATTCAATTACTAATTCATGTGAATAATTAGTTCAGCATGTGACACACAATATGTTAAATATGAAGATAATTAGCAAACATTGAATATAACTCATTGCACTATATAAGTCATTTGCAGGCAGACCAGCAGTGAAAACATGAATAATAAAAACACCAACTGAAACTGTGTGTGTCAATGAATGCATGCAGGAGTAAAAAACATACAGATTTTTTTTCAAGCTAAAAAAAAGTACACAACTTCCTTTTAATATAAATGATCAACTACATTTTAAGCATTGCTAACCATCAAATAAGACAGTTGACGTCATTGTGTATCCATGTTTCTGTTTATGTAATCTTTCTCATAGGGTGGATTTAGTTCACATCTGGCCTCATGTTGACGTGTGTTTGTGGTTGAAGAGTTAAGTCAGGGACTGTGATTTCGATCCACCATGTTGTTGTTGAGCAGAGGAGACAGATCTGAGCCTGCGGTGTCGAGGGGCTAGATGGATGTCAGCAGCGTGGGTTAAAATGTGTTTCTGCCCGCCGTCCTTGGGTGATTTCCACAGCGGGCTGAGCAGAGCACACAGTCCTGGCCAGGGGGCACCATTACTGCCGCCGAGTGCAGGAGAGTCGTGGCAAATGTACCTGGATATGATCCTGGAGAACATGACTCGCCCCCCTCTTTGTCAGGTCCTCAACTTCACTTTGATCCTTAAATGTGTTTCTGGCCAGGTCTAAAACACAGGACTGTTACACACATAACATAATCCATATGTTCAGAGAAACACAGCAAGTTTTTTCCCCTGCTGTGACTGATGTAAAATATCATTTTAAGCTCAGTGAACAAAGCATCACTCATGGTGGACTGCTGCGAACCTCATTTCACATTCACAGAACGAAAAGCCCTGAAGGCACTGGATGCAGTAATTGATGCATATCATTGGATGCTCCAAATTTGATGTTCTTTCTCAGCTGAGTGCAGATGGAAGATTTTAAGCATCAGTCTTGACACCTGTTTTTCATTACCACATACTCATGCAACTCTGTCATATCTCTCTTTAAGATGGATATGAAACATTTAATGACCTATGCAGGCTAGACATTTATGGAGTAATTATTACTCTAACCTAACTACGTTTGGAGGCCATTCAGTAATATGTCAGATCATATCCGTATTGAGGGTTGATTTGAGAGATTTAGCACAACATGTTTGTGTTTCTCCAAAATGACTCTCTCAATCAGAAACCACTAGAAGAGGAATACTTTATACTTGAACTTTTACACTCTGTTGTTGAACATGCTACACACACATAGACTGAAATATGCACACATGCAGAGGTGCTGATTGTCAACAGGCAAGGCAGGCAACTGCTTGGGGCCCCCAACTTTACACCACAGCAGTGGCTCAAAATGTGCACATTTTCCAATGACAGTAGGAATCTCCCTAAGGGGGCCCCATCTGACAGCACTCACTCTCATTGCCCTGCTAAGCATAGAGAGCATTGGTGTTTTGAAAACAATAGGGAAGAGGAGTAAGTGTTGGAACACTGGTGATGATAAATGCTGGTTGGAGGGGCCCCCAAATAATTTTTGCCTAGGGCCCCAAAAACTGTAGAATCACCACTGCACACATGCAAAAATAGGATTCTATGGACATGAACTAATGGAGAGATGACAGAGTGAGGGGGCTGCCCACAGCGAGCGCTCCTGAGCTGGTAGGGGTAGGCGTGGGGGGTGTCGGTGCGCCTGCGCCTTGCTCACCCTCCGGTTCCCAAGCCAAGTCCCTGCAGATGGCTACTGCCACACCTACCCTTGCTTTCACAATGCGATTATCAAACCATTGTGGATAAGTGTGCATTCAAGTGTCCCCTCCCCATGTTCACCCACAAATGCTGAGTGAAATGCCAATAATTAACCCCGTTAATAGAGCAGTCCAATTTCAGTTCCGTTATCATGAAGGCAAAATGTCACAGACATGAGCCGATGAAAGCAAGAGACCCTAAAGAAGTATCACAGACTGTGAAATTGAAACCGCAGAGTAAGAAACTACAGGGGGAAGTAAAGCAGGGAAAAGAAGTAGAAAGGAGGTTTGGGACTGATGTTTGGAACTATGCCAAAAAATAATATCAATGGGTTCATTGATGCAGCTAATCATGCAAGTCTTAACTCGCAGAATGTTCTTACTGAGCAGGGTTTCCCCCGGGTAAACTCTTCTGACTAGCGGCAAGTATCTTTAGATTTGGGCTCACAGCAAGGTGAAGGATGGCGGGTCACTTCCCATGGGGCCAATAAATATTCATTAATAGTTTAACGGACGTAGTATATCTAGTGCCAGCTAGCGGGGTTTATGACATTTAATAGTCTAGTCAGCTTATTACGCACGTGCCTAGTTGTTTTGTTGTTAGATCTGTGGCTGTATTATTTGAGGAGGAGCAGAGCTGTCAACTGAACAGCATAAATAACCCATTTGTATCCTTAAATAACTCAACATAGACTTATATACCCAATTAAGTGACAGTCTTCTCTCTTTCCGTTCCAAACAAGGAGAAGAATACTGAGAGCCTCGCACATCGAGCATAGACAAACAGTGTTGCATGGTGACACATACTGTATGTTTGTTGAAACTCAGAACACACTGGATGTGTTAAACAGACAGAAGAAGTCGTGATGTAATAGTGGCGTGTCTCTGTCTATTTAGGCCAATACAAGTGTCTGCCTTTCCAGGAAAGCTGACGTGTCAATGCTCAGAAATATGACAGCAACATTTTCTGGGGAGATCATGCGTCACTCTGTGCGAATTAAATGAAATAGTAACATCAGTGACTCATATCAAAGAGGATCATGTTTCCTTTTACCTCTAGATTATAATCAAATTGCTTAATATGTTCAACTGATCTTTGCTTGCAAGTGGCCAGGGAAGGAACATCAAGGCAGGGTCTGAGGGTAAGATTCATACTCTTGGTTTAAAAAAGGGGGTGTTGGGTGGGAGGGGTGGCTGTCTTGTTGAGATTTGGCGCCCTTTAGGCAGGCGCAGACATGAAGGATCAGAAATTAAGTGAACTCCATCTTGGACAACACCTCCAAACTGTCAGCCGCTGTGAGGAGCTGGGAATCTGAAGACACCCCTGAGGTGTTCCACTGAGTGCTTTAGGCCCTTTTTTCTGTGTCACAGCAATTACGCTGCTCAATGCTTCATGTTCAACTTGCCCATGTTCAACTCTACTGGGAGGGGATCTACAAGAGCACTTCATCGCTCTCAAGTGCTGCTATGTACCTTATCGCTATCAAAGCTTCTGAAAAACGATACAAACTGTCTGCACGAAGGAAAGGTATAATTTTTCTCTTCCATTCTATTTTTTGATTACAGAGTTTTATGCTGTTAACAGGCACATTCTCCACACATGCTTTCTGCCATTTTTCAACTCATTATCATTATGGGGGGGAGGGGGGACATAAATTAGGATCATCTATACTATATTTCAGTTTCTGTGGCGGTAGATTTGCACACATTTTAAACCCTCTACTCATGAATGCATTCAATTCAATTTTCAAATACTTGTTAGTTACTTCTTACTAGCTGTATTCAAGTACATTTAAAACTTTCATCCTTCCCAGAGAGAGTACATGGAATCATCTTGTCCATTTCTTAAAGATGAGTTTTCAGGACAACATTGCGCCTACAGATGTTCTCAGGACCTATAACAATGTCTTGCAAGATCCGTAAGGTGACACACGCTGAGATAAAAAAACATGATTTCCATGTTGTGAATGTCTTGTCGGGATTCGATGAGAAGAAGCAGTGAGATGAATACAAGATACCCAGCAGCGCTTAGGGCAGTTCGTTTAAAAATTCATAGTGTAGTGATTTAAATTGTTTCCGTATGGTATAAAAAATGTAAGAAACAAGCGTTTTTCTGCTACTTTGCTTCAGAGTAAGTCATTCGGCTTCATTAAATGCATTTCTGTTATTGGGAACTGAGTTTAATACTTCAACACGTACAGTATTTACAATTATGCCATTGTGAGTGTATTTGGTGATTTACTGTGAAAAATGACAGCCTGTACTATTGAAATTGCTCACATGTTTTGTCATGTTTGTTTTGTCTCTTTCTGGAGGCACTTAAATGAACATGTTACAACTGACCATGATGTTCATTCTGTTTGACAGGTCAGTTTTATGAGGTTCATGGCAGACTGGGAGGACCACTTAAAGTAACCACTGGTTTTCATTCTAGCTATGCGTTATGTCAGCTGAAGAGAATGACAAGTAGCTTATCACATTTGCTGTCCTTGCGGTGTGTACCACTCAGCATACCAGCCAATAGAAAGGAGAGTTAGTTATGTCAGTATTCATGTCTGTGATTTATCTATTATTTGATTCAAATAATTGGAATAAAAAGTAGTAATCTTATGTATAAGTTAGGGGTTGACCCTCTTTAATGTTGACTGCTAGTCTTACAGTCAAGCACAAGGATCATTCCACTCGAGCGATATGGGGGTGTTTAACATCTATTTTTACATAGATTTTCTTGTTTTCTCCATATAATTCATGGCTTAGAGCCTATCTTGGTATGAATATCAACTTGTAAATAATTTTAACGCAGTTCTGGAAACCACTCGTACTTTAAATTAATCTCCTTAGTGTGTTAATGAAGAAACCACCCCAGACATATTGATAGAAGCAGCATATCCAAAAAATGTCAGTCATTGGCACAGTCGCATGCAATTGGCTGTCAGAACAGGGGGTGGCAACTCCTTTTGACAAAGGCTCTCATTGGCTGTTTAGAGGCTGTAATGGGGTGCCATCAAATGGTCAGCTGAATAGCGTTCCGTGGTTATGGGTTTAATCTTGCATTAAATCTTTCAATGAATAAGAATCGTGGGGTCTCATTTTGGTAGAATATTATGATCAGGAGAGTAGAATCTGCTGAATCGGGGTTGACTATGTAAATGCTTAGTTTGAGACAGGCCCAGTTTAGTGATTTTTTTAGCGGTAAAATGGCAACTTAGATCCTACCTTTAGGTCAAGAGAGCAGCTCTTCAGAAGCTGTGTTGACTGTGAAGAAGGGTATTCATCTTCCTTGGAGTTATTCACATTGAGCATCGAGCTTACCTTAACAGCTGCAGAAAACCAGTACAGTTTGTATGTCTGGGCTGCAAAGAGATTGATAGCAAAGCCTACAGTCGGTCTGAACAACAAAAATAAATCAAGGATATGTTCCAAAAAAAGTGTTAATTACTTTACTCTGCATTTAAAGGCCAAATATTGAAATACCAAACTATCAGATTTTTATTTCCCACAGATTGTTGTGTGATGGGCCGAATGGTACACACAGCAAGGACTGCAAATGTGATAAACTACTTGTAATTCCCTTCAGCTAGTGGGATCATTGGTTGACAGGCATTCATGGGATGTTCCAATTCTGTTAGGCCATGATCTAGTTACCTCACTTTAACATTTGCTAAAAGCCTAATTTTAAGGAGATACCACATTTAATAACTCCCTATATATCCTCATTAAAGTCTCCTTCTGGTATGTATGAAAATGTCATACATACCACAGGGTTTAGTCAATTCACTCTCCACTTCTTTCTCCTGCTGATGTATTCGGCGGTCTGTGTCATTTCAGTTGTCACAGTTAAAAGCAACTTAAGTGCTTGAATACACAAAAAAGTGGGTTTTTGACTTAATTAAATAGCTCTTTTGAAGAATGTTTTTCTTCTTTTTGCTTGTCAAGTGGATGAGAGGGGGAAAGAGTCCAGATATCAACCAGTGGAGTTCTTCTTTATAATTTGTGCCAGTATTTGAACTACTTTTGTTCCACTCCTGTCCAGATGGTGACGTGATGCACCACTGAGCTGGTCTTTCAACTGAATTTAAACTGTAGAAGAAAAAGAGTTTAACTCCCCTGTAGCTTTACGTCTCCTGAGAAGCACTGACAAGGACAGGATCTTAAGGCGCAGCCAGGGGGGAGGAGAGTTTCCAGTTTAGGGACCTCAGGATTTTATCTCTGCCCTTTGCAGATGAAGTTGTTCTGTTGGCTTCTTCAGGATGGAACCCCCAGCAGGCATTGGGACGGTTTGCAGCCGAGTGTGAAGCAGTTGTGATGTGGGTCAGCATGTCCTAGTCCAAGGCCATGGTTCTCTGCCAGGAAACAGTGGATTCCTCCCTCCAGATGGGGTTTGAGTTTCTGCCTCAAGTGAAAGAATTCAAGTATTTCAGGGTCTTGTTCACCGGATTGCAAGATTTACAGGCGGATTGGTGCAGCGTCAGCAATATTTGGAGTGCTGTGCCGGAGTCTCGTGGTGAAGAGGGAGCCGGGCTGGAAGGCAGAGCTTTTGATTTAAAAGTCAATCTATGTTACAAATTTTATAGAAATTGTGAAGCATTAGGATAGTGGTGTTGGTTGAGTTTAAATGGTCAAAAAAACCCTGTATCCTTGAGGTCTAACACGAAAGTGAGACAGTATTCATCATAATATAGCTGAGCAAAGCAACTTAGAATCAATAATGTTTAAATCTATTTTCAACAGTTAACTTCAGCACTACCATCAACAAACAACCATGAATCTGTTAAACTGCTTAAAATATATTTTTTTTATTCCAAGGAAGTGTGTATACAATATTTTAATACCAAAAGTTACATCGACAGAGTCACTTGTCATGGATATCAATATTTATTTTCCTGCTTGCCTTGAAGCGATCCTTTCCTGAGACGACCTCACTGTAAAAATAAAATGGGGTCTGAATTACACAGTCCTCACTCTGGACTGTGGAGCTTATATTAAGATTTCACAGTCAGGCATTTTTCCAAATCTACAGTATTAATCTTTCTGTCATAAAATCTTTTAACAGACTATTTGAGGCAATGGAGGATCTGTTGATTGTATCCCTTATTTCAGAGCCATGTTATAAAGTGTACCTTTGTTTGATCCTGGTTCTTGACAGTAAAACTGACCAGCATGGACCCAGCAGATCCTTTGGAACAACTTGAATTAATTTCCCAAATTAGATACATTCAGGACATTTTCAGAAAGGCTTCCTTGGCTGTGAGGAGTCATGCTGAGTTCAAGCAGGCTCCTTGGTTTGGGACTGGCCATTTTTTCTGACCTTTACAACCTCAACGACAAGCAGAGTGTGAAGAAGATGCTCATTCAAGCTGAGACCTGGATGACCCAGCAAGTATAAAGTCTGGAGATACCAACATGGGGTGCTTACTAGATTGCTCTGGCCACTGCTCGTTTACGAGGTACACATGCTCACTGTTGTGGGGCTGGGGAGGAAGATGAACACCTACCTGAGGAGATGGCTGGGCGTCCCAAGAAGCTTCTGCTGCATTGGCCTGTATAGTACAGGAAAATCAGCAGTCAGACCTCTTGGACTGCTTGGGATTGAAGGCCTGGCTAGGAAGTGGCTGATGGTGGCCAACATCACCAAGCAGGGCAGAGGCGACATCCCAGTGGATCTGGATAAAGTGTAGTGAATGGTGGCAGAGCCAACCAGGGGTCAGAAAAACATCTTAGAGTTGAGTGGTGGACAGCGGGGGTATCACCAGGACGCTGGTTCTACCGTATTTTGCGTATGGTAACAGTATAGACGCCAGAGAAAATTAAAACATGGCTATGGTTCTCATCTTGTGGTCTTTGTTTTAAATAAATCACTATTTTGTAGGATGCATTTTGGTACACATGTCCAGTACAGCAGACACACACACTGAAGCCCCAGTATGTACGGGTTGGTCCACAGGCTGCGTTACCAGAGCACAGAGCAGCACAGCCGAACATTCGACTACATGGGGTCACCCCTAATCAGACCACATCTGGAAAAAGTTGACCTTGCTTATAAATGCTGCTCAACATAATGGAACCTAAAAATATTCAAAGCTCTCTATTCAGAGTTGTGCAATTCATATTTAAATGAGTGAATTAATCTTATTATCTTCTAATGCTGCTACTTCTCTTTGAACTTTACAGATTACATGTCACTTGCAGTACAGAAGTTCTTGAAGTGTGCACTCACTGTGGAGGGCTACAAATTGTGTATTACTGCTCCTGTTGATTCAGGAAGTATAGTATCCCCCCCCCATTATAACAACAATGTATGAGCTGTGTACAGTGTGTGTTTGTTTGTGTGTTTGTTTATGCATGAGTGAGTCATGGTGACGGGGTTGCTCATGAGCTAGACGCTCTGGCACTATGACAGAATGAGGTCGCCCCGCTGCATAATGACACGCTCACCACGTCAGCCTCGTGTGCACGCACGCACGCACGCACACACAGAAAACTCACCATGTCCCTCAATAAGTCAGCTTGGATAATGGTGATGCCTTTGGCTGTGAAACACTGCCCCACTCTCAAACACACAGCACAAAAGAGGGAGCGTGTGTGTGAAGCAAACAACAGTGATATGGTGATGCATGTGTCCTCAGTGAGTCACAGCGCTTATGGGTATTTCTGCTAATTCACAACTATTCCCAAATCATATGCAACTTCTGAAGGGTTGATGTTTATCCTCAAATGCATACTTCTAGATAGAATAAGTAACAAAAAAGGACAGCCTGGAAAGTTCCTATTCCCCCACGACATTTCCGTACTGCAGATCTTGTTGAACCTCGGAAATTATCTGAAAAAAGACAGATAAGTCATTTGAATATTCAGCCTGCTATCCTGAAACTGCACCTGTTGTTTAACAGTCATCCCAGTACAATAGCGTTCTACAGTTGACTGTTTTTTTTCTTCTGGAAATGTTACAGCACATACTGGTCACGTTGATTCGAAAACCTCAATGGATGTTGCACTATTCATGCTTTGTTTTTGTTGGAAGACAAATATTTTGTATCGAATTGTCAATACAGACCCAATCTCAAGTCTGCATTACCTAAATATTTTCTTAATAATTATTAATCATCATAATCATAATCATAATATTTTTTTTTGTCTGCTGACTTCTTTTAGTATACTTTTGGAGTGATCTTGTGTATCCCACTATGCACATTCTGTCTGAAAGCAGATGGACAGCAGGATGTGAGCCAAAAACAATCATGATACATTTGGTATAATTGTTTTTTTTTTCTTTCTCTGAGTCACTCTGTGTTAGGTGGGGGTTGTTTCTGCTTGTAGATATCCAATGATGTAATCACGAAACAGACTGGGGATTATCTGAGAATTTATTCGGCCCAGGTCAGACAACAGCAACAGAACACAAACCGCTAACAAAGTTTTCATCTTAACAGTGTTTCTTATAGTCTGTTAGAAGGTAAAGCCTACAGATTCCTTTCTATTTAGGTATACCTCTAAAAGGATAGAAAGATGACATGACCAGGCGCAGAGCCTATGGCTCATTACAGAGGGGGCTGTGACCTATAATGGGCCATTACAGTCTATAGGCTATAGCATATGTTGTAGCCTATCATAGTAAAGTATAGTATATATGGTATATTATAGTATGGTATAGTATCGGCTGTATGGAGATCCAACACAAATCAAAAGGGAAATTTACGGAGACGGAAGGGCGGGACATAGAGAAATGCGGGTGACAATGGTTGCTATTTCAGCACCATGGTCAGTGACATGGATTTATCATTAAATCAGTGACCTGCTGATATTTAAGCAAAACAAGTGCTGATATTTTTGTGCACATCTGAACAATTCTTTTAAACAAGTAGGCCCTAAGAAAGACTTAACTAGCTGAGCGAGAAACCAAACATACAAGGCAACTGACAGTTTGACATTCATTGGTTTTGGATACATACATACAGCCACACAGCCAAATAGGCTATACAATATAACCACACATAATCAACTCACACATGACAACAAACTGTGTGCTAGCAATGGCCTGCCGTTCAGTGACCAAGCAGACATGGCTTTCTATTCGGCACATGCAGACACAAACCAAAGGCCAGCATCTATGACAAGCGTCATCACATATAATGATGAAACAACTTACCAATGAAGTTTTCATCCGGGATCTGTCCATTTCAATCTAATCCATCAAAATGTGTAATCGCATGTAATCTGTCGTAGCCTTAATGGCCAATGTCCAAAGTGTCCAATATCCAAAAAACACATACTGGTTTTCATACTGGTATTTCTTAACTACAGTAATGTGACCCGATGATCTTATAGCAGCACCTTTCTATTGATAGTAAAGGTGAGTCTGGCCTCGTCATGCATGCCCGCAAAAAGTTTTTAGTTAACTTTAAGCGGCTGAAGCTGAGAGAGCAGCTGTGAGAGATTAACATCGGTAATGAAGATTTTTAAAACTGTTTGAGAAATACTCTGATCTGGATTTTTTTTTTTTTTGTCATTTTGTTTATTTACACTTTTAATGTTCCGAAAAACAGCAAGACACGATAAATAATGCAGACAGACGATAGGTTTTTAAAACTCCAGACAGCAGCAGGTCCCAGCAAAGGGGGTGCTAAGGGGTGGAATCAATGACATTACAAACAGGCCACAGTACCCCGCTGGTGCTGTTTGCTGCCTATGTTGAGAACCCCCTTGGCAGTGGTGGTGGTGGTGGGGGGGGGGGGGGGGGGGGGCTCTAAAAAATACATTGTGTGTCTTGAATGCGGCAAAAGAAGGAGCAACTTGGACCACGTCAAACAAATTATTCGAAAGATTCAACTGAATAACAAAAATTCATGTTCAATTTGGCCCAAAGTGGGCCCCTTGAGACAACAGTGGGCCGCACTGTCTGCCGCACCGTCTGCCCCCACACTAGTTGCTCTACAGGACATGACCATGAGATCTGTAAATGTCAGACAAGTAACCCTTCAACCTCAGAGAATCACATTCCCTTCTCGGCTCACAACATAAACTTGGCTCCTATCCAAATATAGATCTGCTGCTATGAAGTCTTGTACATACTCACAGACCTAAAAGAAGAACGACTCTTATACGGTAGACAGATGTAAATGTTAAATCCACACAATAACCAAGATGAATACATTCATGAAAATTCAGTCTTGTGAACGAAGCATGCTTCATAATAACGCAAAGCCATGCATGTGTTATGTACAAGAAGTTAGCGTGCTCAGGCCCGGTTAGTCCTGGAGCAGTGTGAGTGCAGGCCAGCGGTGGAATGGGAAGGGGGGGGGGACAATCATGCTTAAGCACAGTATGGGACAACTTTGAGAGCAATCAGTTTCATCTGAAAATCTGCTCTGAAAGTGTCATAGTAATCCTTTAATTTAAGTGCATATTGAAGAGTATTGTTGTACAAGATTCTTGTTTTTAGAAGCCCTGCTGGATACATAACAGCTAACACAGAACAGCTGAGAAATTCTGACTGGACTTAGCTGTACTATTGTTCTGTTTTGGACTCATTACTTTATAGAATTATATCTCTTTATTTATTTATTTAATCTGGAAGTAACCATCACAGGCTAGCTGTTTGTGTGTTTGTGTTGCATACAAAACACTAGTATCAGCCGACTGAACAATATTCAAGACATTTGAGCTGTTTTGGGATTAAAAAAAAACATTATTTTCCTCTCTAAATCTATTATTCAAAGATATGCAAGCATGTTTGTGGCTGCAAGCTCAACATAACTCACTGCTGACACATGGACGATCACTTTATTGGCATCCTTTCCAGACAACTCTATGAAAGTCTCATAACTAGCTCTTAAAATGATTTCAGTCACCCCCTAAATACATAATTTTGCAAAATCATGTTTTTAATATTGGGAGGCTGATCGTTTATCATTCTTTGCCCTGACAGCCTGCCTTACATATGTTTTTCTTTCTTTTCAGCTCTTAAGGCCTGTGTGCAGCGCTGGTATCAAAGGTCTCCAAGGTTGACTCAAGTTTTGCTGAATTAAACATTTAACAGCTGATCCATAGCAAATACTAAAGGAAAAGAAAGGAGAACTTTTCTTTTTGTACTTGTTTTTGTATTTTTTATTTCCGTATGCCTGTGTGTCTGTCAGTGTGTGTGCGTGCGTTTGTGCGTGTGTGTGCAAGTGTGTGTGTGCGTGTCGGTTGCAAAGTTTGAAGTTCCCTTCAGGTCTCTCTCTCTCTCTCTCTCTCTCTCTCTCTCTCTGTCCCTGGCCTGTGTAGCCCTGGAGCCCTGCAGAATGGAGCTCTGTCCTGATTATTTTTTCTACTTGTAGCATCTCTGGACTTCTGCACACTGTCAGGCTAACACATGGACTTAATCTTCGACAGATACCTCTCTCTGCATATGAACCTGGCCTTGGGCGGACTGCAAAATTACTAGGAATTCATCGCAACGGCAGCGATGGTAAGAGGACGGGGAAAAGAACGAGGTAGGGATTAGGTCACCTGAACAGTTGATTAAAAAAAAAAGGTTGTACATTTTCTTTATAATTTAATAACATTATGCTTTGCCCTTGTCTCTTGGGCTTTGCATTCCATTACAAAGATAGTCCAACATTTGAATAGTAATATGTTGAACAGGAATGGGATGAATTTTAATTAAATTAATGATGATGAAAATGATGATTTTTATTTTTACAAGTTTCACATACTAATAGAAAAGGGCACACAGGGTCTTGGAGCCCACGCAGAGCAGATGTATTTAAATATTTTTTTAGAGATGATAATTTTTTTTGGTCTCCATCTTATGCAGAGTAAACATTATGTATGTGAATTCCTGTGATACATGCTTTGAATGTTGTGGGTTAATGAAGGTGTGGATAAAGTTAATTTCCACCATCAGTTGTCTCTCTCATGTGTGTCTAAAAAATACATGTACACTTTTGTTCTAATCAAAACAGCTGTCTATGTTTTCAAACTAAGAGCTTATACTTTATTTTTTTAAGATTTATTGATGGGCTTTTTGTGCCTTTAATGGAGAGACAAAACAGTGGATACAGTTAGGAATCAGGGAGAGAGAGTGGGGAATAACATGCGGAGAAGGAGCCAAATGGGTGAAGTATCCCTTGAATACACAGTGAGTAAAAAACTCTTTTACAATCCAAGTTTTCCTCCCAGTACATCTGGTTTTTGTAGGTATCCACACAGATTGTTAAATGGGCTCTTAGAAGTATTAAAATGCAGATAACCTTCACAGCAAACTGGACCTCAATGGAACCTATGAAGACAAAGAGGGAGGAGATTGCTCAGCAAAACTTAAAGTGTAATTCCAGATCAGACAGGTTGTTGCCAACAGTTTAGCCACGCCATATATTTCTACCTATATATGTTTCTTTCCAAACCCTTTATATGTTTTAAAGCTGGATGTGAAACCACACCGTAGTGCATCCAAAATGCTTGTAAAAGTCCAGTGTTGCTCTGGAAACCTACAGTATGTGCACATACAGTGTCTCTCTAGAGTGCTGTTGAACAATTATATATCCATTGACTGAATAAAAGAAGTGCACAAAGCCACTGGTAATTCATCCTGTGAGGTAAACTCAGCGCCATCTTGCTTCCTATCAAATGGTGACCAAAACTAGACAAAAAGCTGAATATGTATGAATAGCCTAGCCTTGTCTTGTTTATGTTTTTTCAACACATTTATAGTAATGCAGTTGTTTCAGCTTTTTGCAGAACATTTGTGTCTTCTGCAGGACGTGCTTGCAGCGCATTTGTGACATTTTCAGCACGTTTCAACCGTTGCTTTTTTTTTCAGGCTATTGAAGGTGCCGCAGAAATGGAGGACGATCATCTACATCAACTCGCCATCCAACAGAATTGCAGATTGAAACTACACATTCGATCAGCGCGACCACAGACGGCGCCAGAGCTGTGACAACGGTACGGTAACAGTAAGTGACTTTGCCTCAAGCTCTCTTTGCAACATTTGCTTCCCAATATGGCCTCTTTTCTCTAGCCACAATCGTGTCCACATTTTCTTTTCCCCCCCCTTTAGTCCTTTTTTTCTATGCACACGAATGTCACAATGGCTAGAGCTTGCTTTGATGCTGACCGCCATGACAACCTCAGCTCGATCATTATGACGCATACTGATGACGCTGGCCGTTGACTTGCCTTGCAACCCACAATTCACAAGGTACTTCATCGTAAAGGTATACATGCATGTGGTACTCTATATTATAAGATCCGTGTCACACAGTGTGGCTTGCAATAAACCTATAGATTGCAAAAATGGCAGCGTGTACGAGGCATAAAACACTGTCTGCATAAACTGCCCGCAGTACAATTGACGAGATAAGAACAAGCATGATGGCAAATAAAGACAATAAAAATATTTATTCACATGGTTTGAGATTTTTTTATGTATGGTGAGAAATGTCCCTTTATCTGTGACATTTAGTATTTGAAAGAAAAAAAGAAAGCATAATTTCTGTTAATTTCTCTTCTTCACCAGATTAGCTCTTTAACTCAGTTTTTGTTTTCAAAACATTGGTGTCAGGTGGGATTTAAGCCCTGTATCCTGTCATTAATTTCACATTCATCCACATGTGCACAGCTCCCCCCCCCCCTCCTTTGTTTCCCTCTTTTCCTCAGAGATGCACACTGTGTCACATAAAGCCACACAGACACTCTCCTCATACTGCCAGGTCTAATCACGGTCCTCTGCGCTGCCCAAGGATATGGCCGCCACACTCCTCAGATATTTTAGATAATTGAACAAATTATGCGTGCCTTGTTGTCATGTTTTAGAGTAAGTGTGGCTCCTAGCATGAAGAACTTGCCCTTGTGTTTGTTATTAATTGTGAAAGTTGTTGTTTTTCAATTCTGTTTGGCCGTGCAGGCATCATTAGTCACCAGCCAGAGCTGCTGGGGGCTACACTACCAGTCAGCCAACCAACCACAGGGAAAATATACAAGCAGTAAGAGTCGATGTATGTGTGTGTGAGATGCAGATGCCTCTGCTTGAAACCTGACAAGGCAGTTATAATGATGTTGTAACCAATAACAAAAAAAAAAACTATTGTCAAAGGAGTTTTTGACTTTAATTTATTTTTCCGTGTTCTAAACTACTTTTTTATCATTTTTCTGTATTTTGTCGACCATAGATTTGGAATTGAAAATGTCAGCTCAACTGCAGTATCTGACATTTAACACTGAACTATTAAAGGGTGCAATAAAGCAGGGCATCAGATAAAGTTCAAATCATCAGCTCAAATAATAACTTTTACAACAAAGTAGTAGTAGCAGTTGTTTTGCATTGGTATGTGCCTTTCTGTTTTCATGTGGATGTGTTTTTTTATTATTTTATATTTATTGATTATAGTAGAAGCAGTTCAATGTTTGGCAGAACTATCGTGAAATAAAAATGCTGGGGCGCTGGTGGTGTAGTGGTTGGTGCACGGGACCCATGTGCAAAAAGCTATGGTTCTCCAGGCAGGCGTCCCAGGTTTAGAGTCCGAACTGTTACTCCAGTTGGTCATGAAGCCATTCTAGTCATGTTTGACATGTCAGTCCGGATCTCTGAGAAATGTTATAAATAATAACAAGAGTCAACCTTTCTGATCTCATGATAATGTGTAGAATTTTGTTATTGGTTAGAAAACACTGAGTAACCTTTGAAGGCCAGAGAACGATGAAATTAGACATTACTGCAAGCACATCCAATCTCAGCTTCCATAGAACTGATTCAGCCCTGACATTCAAAATAAAACTCCCATTCTAACTCGACTAATAAACCCACTCGTGGTACAGAACTTTCACATATTAGACATTCCTAAGGAGAAAATGTCAGTCAGTTGAAAACGATCCCCCAGTGATATACACAGTAAACACATACACACAGCAGAACCACTTCAGAAAGTGCTACTACTATTGAGGGAGTGCCTACACAGGATCATGAGTCTGGCTCAGGGTGTAAACTACTAATATGATGCCATTCAAGTTGTTTTTTTATACTAATAACTTAATATATAAATCAGATACAGACAAAAGCACCCAACATGGCCAGACTTGTATCTAAACTTTTAACGACCATCTTTATGTCAAAGTAGTACCAAAAAATAGAACACAAAGAATTTAATTTACCCATAAATGTCTTTTATCAAAGTCAAGATAAGAATACCTCAAACATGCCAACTCCATGTAAAAAGGTGAGCTTCCTCAGGGAGATACACTAAGTCATGACAGGATAAATACATCACAAAACTAGAACACCCATAAACACCCATAAACACCCATATGCGTGCACCCATAAACACCTAAGGATGATCACAAAGGAGTTGATAAAGGAAGCCTTCCGTTACAAATTGGACATATTGGCTTTGCAAAGAAAGCAAGGTTCAACAATATCAGTTATTTATTGTTATGCTCTCTGATCCCACCATGTGTAAGTCCATTAATTATGACTGAATGTTACAGCAGCATTTTTAGTGATCCATGTTGGTTTAATAGGAAGTGGTTGTGTTTAAAAAAACAAGTTGTTTACAGGTTAAATACATAGTTTTGTTTGCACTGATGTATCTTCACATGTCTGTAAAAGACTTAGTCATGTTAGGAAGTAATAGAGTCTGCTTTAGTAATTCTGTACAATACAATAGACTTTGACATAGTACAAAATACTCTAGCATAAAACAGTAATGGGTGCCATTAGGTATGGCCAGTGGATAAGAAACGTTTATTGAACTTTAAAAATTCATAGAGAATCACAGGGGCACCTCATAAGGCCTGCATTATTTAAGATGTCTCGGTACGGGGAAAAAGGTCCACTAAGTGGAGAACAAATGTGATGGGTATCCTCACACCACTAAGTCTGATTTTGAATGAGAAACATTTCATCTAGTTTCGTTGAAAGAACCTGGGATTTCTTGCCAAGTTTATGTCAATATCCTGCTCCAGGACTGACATGGCAAAATCCCATTAATCTCTAGGGATAAATGCTAAATCATCACAAGCTTTCTCAGGATTTAAACAGGCTGATCATGCAAATAAACATGAACTGGGAAGAAGTACATTTATTGATTAATAGGTCTGGAAATGTCATTGGTTTCTGAATGGATTTGTCATGTGTTGTTGTCTGGATTTACCAGTTGTTGCAAGTCTTCTATTTAGTTTCTTTTACTTTTCGGCCAAATCTTAAATGGCTAGAGCTGGAAAACCCAGCAAGCAGTGGCTGATGTATTGGGCCACAACAGATAAAACAAAGGTCAGTCAAGGAAAATAAACCTACAACATATATGGGATAAATCATTTTAAGGATGTTACTATTTGACAAAATACACCTCACAAACAAATGACATTGCTTGACATCCAGACAACTGTCGCTTAAATCTAAAAAGAAAGTGTAAAGAATGTTTGACTTGGTTCCTTGGCTGATGGATCTTCTATGTTCACACATATACCAGCAAATATAAACCTTTCCAGATTAGCAATTTACAGATTATGTAACTGTCTTTCACTTTAACTCCTGAATTCCACCAGATTAGTGTTCGGTCCGTCTCTGTTCCATTACTGCTGCGGAGCTGATAGGTTTTCACTTTGTTGTGTGCTTCCACTAGCTCCGGTCCGCTGCGCCCCGTCTCAGCGTCGTCTCAGCTCCGGCAATCCGGAGCCGTCTATAACAGATACGCAAGGCTTCTATTTTTGCCGGATTCCGGAGCATGGCGCATTAATTTACCAAAGAAAAGATCGAGCGGGATGGGAAGTCAGACACTGAAACAACATTAAAACATCCGGAGAACACAGCCTGTGGGTGTTGACAGACGAGGGTGAAGCGGAGACGCAATGCACGCGTATCTGGAGGAAGTTCTGAGTAAATGTCCGCTCAGCTCCACGGTTTTGGCAGAGCCCTTGAGAATTTGTCTCCACTGGACAAAAACTTTTTTCAGGACATAGCAAGAAACACACCAGCTTGCTGGGGCACAGATGGCCTAGTGGTTAGGTCGTACCCCATGTACAGAGGCTACAGTACCCCTGGGGTCAAATCCGGCCTGTGGCTCCTTTGCTGCATGTCAGTCCTCACTCTCTCGCTCTCCCTGTTTTCTGTTTCTAGCCACTTTCCTATTGAAAAAAGGCAAAAAGCCCAAAAACAAAAACACAGCAGCTGCAATCTCACTTAGTGCATTGGTATGAACCAAAATGAATAGCATTCACAATAATTTATTCGTAACAGACATAGAGAGAGGATGAAGAAGTGATTACACAATTTTCACGGATTTATCAAAAGTGGTAATTCATGATTTGTGAGGTCTGTTTGCAAGAGGACAAAGAAAGAACTTTGGTTACTTGGTTACTCCATGAAAGTTGGTAAAATCTCAATCCTAAAAGGTTTGACGTAATGCGACATCACACTGATTTCTTTTGAGTATTTATGTAAGGGTGCATATTAACATTGGAGAAGCTTAAGTTGTGTCGCCTGCTGAGAATTAGCATCCTCACATTGACTTTGTATTCAGACTAGTCACACTAAAAATTCACTATGCACACACCTTGAGAGCATGTGTGGCTTTTGGTCAACATACATTAATCTAATATCCTGTTCCATTCAAATAAAGCTCTCCTTCCATCGCAGCAAGTCCTGTGAACTCTCTCTTGCTTACACATCCCTTCTATTGACTTGAAATCCATCAAATAAAGTCATATTTGAATTGCTTAAAGGCTAATTTAGTACTGAATCATAAGGCGAAAAACCCACTGATGCATTTTTCAAGGGCTGAAACTTTAAATCAGTTCTGGCTAAACCCTAAAAAAAAGTTGTTGTTGCAGCAGTTGTTTTCATCAACTGTCAAAGGCAAAGAAGGCCACTCTGACATCCCTGATTGGAGGTTTATTTAGAAGTTTTACCTGCTTGAAAGTTTCACCCGTGGAGAGTTGAGCAGAAGCAGTTTTGATTTACCTTTAAGTGGACCAACAGACTACACAGGTATAGGTCGAACAAGCCTTGAAGACTGGGTAAACAAAATAAAACAGATTTTCTCAAGAGAAAAAAAAAAAAAAGACACATACATCATTTTTCAATTTGCTTCACCGTTTACAATCAGGACTCCACAGGTGCAGAAAAAAAAGAAGCATCAAGGAAAGCTTTTAAATTGAAGAAATAGATTCTCCCCGGGCAGGGCGTTAAATGCTGCAGACCTTAAAACCCTAAAAGGGTTCATGCAAGAACCCCCATGGGGTATCTTGCCAAAGCTTTCAATCATGACTTAAGACTCACTCTGTGCATGCCATTACATGATGGAATTGCAATTTTCAATTTCAAGCCTTGCTGTCTTGGCGTCTTGCATCCACAGGGAAGCATTTCTCATGAAACAGCAGTCGCTCCTCTTAGTTGTAGACAGAGGAAACAACAGATTGTATCATTGTCCACTGCCACAATTCACTAGGAGAGGCTGTTGGCTGGGCTCGTACACAAATATCATCAGTCTGAACAAGGATAGTGTTTTCTCCTTTCATAGCCGTGCCATGAAACGAACACACAAAAAAACAGTAACTTGCACTGAAACCAATGATAAACTTTGACCTGACCTTCACCTTTGCATAACTGAGTTATTTTCAATTCTCCTACTGATATGCAATAAGTTATATAGTAAGCATATTAGCTTGAATTCAATGAAAGATAATGAATTTCTCTCTGCGCATGCTCACTTGATGCATATCTTTCTCTCTCTCTCTCTCTCTCTCTCTTCGTGTTTTCTATTTGCTGAAGACAGAGCGAGCGATCCCCGAAGGAAAATCATACGAGGCCAGAGGGCTGATTGTGCTATTCAATAGCCGCGTTATTACAATCAGTCCGTGGCTGGCATTGCAGACAAATTACTGATAGGGAGTCTCAAAGAGAGGGAGAGAACCGAAGAAAAGAAACCGAAGGAGATGCTGTCATAGCCTATCACAAATCCTGCCACCGCCATTGACAACTTTTAATTTGTTCAAACTGTCATGGACGAGTCCATTTGGAAACCCATTGTTTGTCATCAGACGAAGTGAAATGCATTTTGGATTCCTTGTGATACCCAATACACAGACGTGGAAAAGTGATTTACTTCTTTTTTTTTGAGTCAATAGTGTATCAAAGCTGTTAGTTTGGGCTATGTATACAGAGTTGGACTCTGTTGGACTCTGTATGAATGGCAGGGGGAAGAAGCGAGGGGAGAAATTGGACTGTCTGGCAGTATTATAGCAGCTATCACACCAAGCTGCTGCAACAGGGCTCATAATCAGAGTTGGGGAGGCAAACTGACTGCTGAATAGGTTTTAGAGTTTCGCCTCAAGTCGAAAAAACCCTGTCAAAACTGAATAGAAATCTAGCTGGAGGCGTGTGACATTACTTTTTTTTTTTCTTGTGGAAATTATTCATTTATAATGGGGTGGCTGACCTTTGACACCGTGGGGATGTGTCACTCTTTTTTTCACGTTAATGGCCTGATCCTGAGTCAGAATCTGGGCTCATAAACACAGAGAGTGAGCCAGAGAATGTGGAGAGAGAGAATCCATTACCCCATTTGACATTAACCACTGTAAGGCGATATTTCTATTAATTCAAATTTGTTTTGACAATCCGAAACAAGGCGCTGCGTCACAAGAAGGACGGAGAACAAGCATCTCTGACACCATGAAATCACAGAGGTAGGAGCCCTGAGGGTCCTTTGGTAATTAAATCACCCACCTGTGCGCCAGAGAAAGTAGCCACATATGCTTATGCTAATGCACACAACATAAAGCTAATGAAGGAAGGATTTCACAAATAAACCCTGACAGTTATTTGAAAGGACGAAGGGAGTTCATTGCTTGGAACATTGCTTTCCATGCTAATTAAGTTAATCTAAATCAAAAAGCAGATTACTAACCTGTAGGCTCTGTCCAAATCAAGCCTGTGTTTTTCACTCCAACATTTATATATGTGTGGACCAAATTCTGCTTCAGCAAGCCCCGTCACTCGTCCTCAAACACCTGACTAAGCTAGTTAACAGGTACATCTTTGGATATTGAATCTGGCAGATAAAAAAAAGTGTATATGCCAAAATGAGGATGTTCCCAGACGCCCTAATTTCCCTAGATGACAGTGTTGGTTTCTACCTTGGTGGGCATTGCTGTTTAGACAGGGCGGACTACCTGCCACAGGACATCATTGGGTAATAGCACATTGGCATTGCACCAGCTCAAAGCAGATCCGACAGCAAGGGCACAGAGAGCCATTACTGCATGTCTAGAGGATTTATGAGATATTTAGGGAAATGTGATAGGTGCTTATCGCTGCAAAAATTATGTGTATCAGATAAAACAGGCAAGAAAAAGGCCCAAAATGCTCCAAACTGATGAATAATCTAATATAAAACAAACATAAAGTGTCCTACTGATTGTGAATGGGAAGTATTTAGCATTGGAAAAAGCCCCTTTCTTTCTAGCTACAAGTATCATCGAGCAAAAGCAGATTTTCTGTGCTTTTGCTATTGCAAAGTGTTGATTGTCTTTTTGGGTCACAGCTGTCCTGGTTGACAATTCAAATGAGGTCTGTTTAAACAAAGCCAGAACACTTGAAGTGACATGTTTCACATCACATTTGTATTTTCAGGCATCTAAAAACAGCTCAATCAAGCACAATAGTGACACAGTTTTGTGACGGCTGATTACAATAAACAGCAAGTTTGCACACAAACTTTGAATGGTGCTCCAGTTAGAGAAAAGTTGTTTTACAAATCATTCCACTGGATAGCATGACGATGGGTTGAAAGATGATCAAGCTATGGTTAGATCAAGTACTGTTTCTTTTTCCATTTGCCCAATGAGAAACAAAAAGTGAATTTGTTAGGTACAATCTTGAACCTATTAAATTACATATATGACCATATAGCCTGTAAGGGTTATTGACAATTTTTACAGGACGTCCAGAGCTTATCCATATAAGCAATATACTGTAGGAAACCCAGCCAGGACTTCCTTTCCAATGGGGCCGTCATTGTTCACATTTGAACAAGATTTGTGTCAGATCTCCTCTATTGTATCGTTACAACTCTGTCAAAATTTCAGATGTTCAATGTTCTGATCTCCGTCAGATATCTGTTTTGGGAGAGTATTGGGACAAAGACCAGATTTTATTATATATAAGTTATATTTTGGTATTTGTTCAGATTTTATTTACTGGTGAGTAACAAACCTTTGTCCACCTTGGGTAAACTACACAGTCATATATTAATCTTAATGCAGTGTCTAGCAGCGCTCCTCTTACCATCCCATCACTTCCTTTCCTCCTCACTGCTCAACTTCAATTTCTGTCCATATTTCCGCCTGATTAGATGATTTCCGGAGTCATTCTTGTAAATATGAAGACATTATGATACAGGCCGAGATGACACTGGCTATATGTCCTCTGTGTGCATTGTACAATATTGACACAGCTTTATGCACTGAAGTTTATGTTCATGCACCAGTGCTCCTTCAATCCCAGTCATAATCGTCAGTCCTTAGCCAGACCGCTGAATGTCATTACCAACTCCTCTGAGCCGCTGTCGAGCACATGCTGGGAACTGGGAGGATGACACTGGCCCTCCAAAAAAAATCTCATTACGAGAGGGTCACATATCAAAAGAGTGGAAACTGGATGTCCAGTCTCACACCATCTTCATTACACATCCTGCTGTGTCTCTGCACCACTGAGAGGGCAAACTGTTTAAAAAACGTCATCCATTCTTCTTTTACTTGTCAGCCCCATTATTGAAGTTCAAGTGAGCTTTACCTTCCGCTAACCTGCGCTCAACTTTGAGAGTTTCAGAAGTATTAAGCTTCTTAATGATGTACAAAGCCAGTGCCATTAATTACTCCTTGGATTATGTTATAAATGATACCCATAACAAGCAAAGACTTCATTTCATCATCATTACTGTTCAATCTGATGCAGTCTAACTGAAATCAATTAAGATGACAGCAGGTTGGGTGCCTTGGAATCCTAACACACATTATTTTGCATTTGCAGTCCAGTAGTGTCAATTACAGGTCAGAGAGTGGGTCTGAGTAAAGGCAACATGCACCATTAACTGATATTTAATTAAACAGATTGACAATCAGAGCTGAGGGCAATGTGCTGACCTGCCTTTTGTGCCTCAAACAATGGCAATTAAGACTGGCTCTGTAATAAGGACACAGAATTTTGTCAGATTGAGCAAATAGGTGTTATTAAAATCATGATAATCATAACTTTGTTGTCATATTTTTCAAAATATTTCTGCTGCTTGAAGCAATCTAATGTAAAAATGTGACCCCTGACTGTGAGGACAGCAGGGTGCCTATAACAACACACTGTTAAATTCAAATGTGCTGATGTATAATGGTATATCATCTTCGAGTGAGATTAGCCTTAAAGGAAAAGCTTGACATTTCAGGAAGTTTGCTTGTTTACTTCTAAGTAATAGGGTGTATAAGAAGATATATACCTCTCTCACATCTATTTTTTATTAAAGAGTAACTCAACCCTAGGCAAAAATCTTTGCTGCATGCGTCCAGTCTATTTGCATCTACTTTGGAAGGGTTTGGTCTGTAGGGCCCTATCACAGGGTCCAGGGCAGCTTAACATCACGGAGCTAGTGACATCTAAAAATGACTTGAAGGCAGCTGAAACAAGCTTAGCCTTACCTAGCATAAATGCTAAAGGCAGAGGAAACAGCTTGCCCGCCTCTAAGGTGGATTCCACCATCCAAAATCTTGATTTTACAAATAAACATTCAATGCCTGGTGTATTTGATCTTTTTTCAGTATGCTTTGTTTCATTTTAAAGTTATAGAAAATACCAAGATATGCTCTCTGGGAGTTTTGAGCTGCAACTAAGTTTATAATTTCATGGCTTTGTACGATCTTTAGGGTACAGACAAGTATCCCTGTAGCGTATTTCCCATAATGTATGTCTAAATGTTGTACTAAACAGAGCAGCTGTGGATCAGTTGGTAGAGCCGATGCTCTCTTAATTGGAAGATCTAGGGTTCGATCCCCAGCTACTGCAGCCACATGGCAATGTGTTCTTAGGCAGGACACTTAACCCCAAGTTGCTTCTGCTGCTTCGTCTGCGGTGTCTGAATGTGTATGAATGGATTAGTCAAAACTGATAGACACAAAGCAGCCTCTGCCTTCAGTGTGTGAATGGGTAGGTGTGACCTCAATGTTAAAAACCCAGCAAACCCACTGAGGAGTGTTCAGGAAAATGGTTAAGGTGAAGAACAGAAGTGAAGCCAGAGTGAAGTATAAGAAAGGATAAATATCATTGCCAATAGGTAAAGAGAGCCAGGAGGTAATTATTGAGAAGATGTCTGTGTAGGTTCTCAGTCATCCTGGTTATAGTAAATCCAAACTTGATCCAAAGGCATCCTCGATCATTAGCATGCTAATGATCCACAGAGGCTTACATTTCCAGCTCCGTCCACCAGTTAGTTTAGAACTGAATTAGGCTCTCTGAGGAGAAGTGAAACGTCTTTAAGGTCTTCAACCCAGTCCAGTTGCCTTTGGATCAACCTTCGAATAAATATTGAGAAGAGTCTTGGGAAAGATTGATAGTTACAGAAGTACTGAATGTAAAGGAAGGTCACCCCTGCACAAGACATTGTACAAATCCCTAATATTGAGTCTCTACTTGCTGACCTGTTTATCCTGGCTATTGGCTAAATAGGGAAATATTATGCCATTAAACCCTGACATTGACACTTCATCATACTGTAAAAAAATACATGAATTGAAGGATGAGTATGGAAATGTATTTTTCCTTTCCAAAATGAAAAATAAAAGATTAAATTAAGAGAAATGTGACTTCTTAATGAATGCATATGCAATCCTTCTTTTGTTTGCAAGCGTACTTTCACTGTAACATAATATACATGAAATGTGAAAGTACACTTTCATAACAATCTAACAATAGCTAATCATTATGTGCCTGCATTGTTCTTTATTACTATGTATGCTAATGAGAGGACCAATTCTCCTTCAGTGCATTTGGTTTCTAACACAAAATGACCAGGTGTGGGGGTTGATAAAGCATTCCAAAGTTAAAAAAAAATGCTAATCAGCTTGCTAATCAGGCCTAATTAGAGTAAATCATGGCTTAATTAATCTTGAGTGGCTCTGATCAAAAGCAGAGGGGGACAGGAGGGGGACGGGGGAGGGTTCTGCATGTTGTAGGGTGCTTTGGTACATAATGTGAAAACGGAGCCAACATCAGACAGCAGGATGATTACTGTATTTGAGGAGATGACGGTTGAAAAGTGCTGAAGAGTGCTGATGAAATATGATAGTCGTCAAATAGATCTTCTTTAATACACTCCTAGCAGTCCACGGGGATCCCTGTGTATCTGTTATATTTGTTAATTGTAAAGACAAACTGACAGCTCTTTGTAAACATGCTGTTGGAATGGTGCACACAGAGCCTGTAGAGCGCTCTAGAGAAAGCAAGCGCTTGTGTTATTCCCAAATGCCAAACAACTGATTGAATTCATTAACGTTAAAATAGCTCCAAAATATTTCAGAAGCGTTCATCTCAAGCAAAACTAACGCCAACAAGTCAATGAAAGCAAAATGTTGAGTTAATTAAGTCGCATGAAAGGCGCGTTCTTAATTCCTGCGGGGACTTTTGAGTGAAGATCCACTCTGCTATAAAAAAAGATAATAACCGTGTGTTTTGTTCGTCTTAGGATTGATGGGTTTTGTTATCCCTGTTGACTGACTTTAAAAGATTTGGTGTGCGTTTGCACAGCAGTGAGGAATAAATCTGCAAAAATATTGATGCACATTAACTTTGGGAGTTTATCATTGACAGATAACCACAACTCTGACAATTAACAGACACATCAATGGCTCCCCAAAATGTAATTTACGTTATGTTGTTTAAAATGTGTTTCTATTACTTCAATGTCTTCCCAGCTGCATGTTTTTTAGAATTCTGCACCAACACACAGCACCTTTTCACCTGGACAACTCCTCTAGTCTTGTGGCTACACCTAATGTCACACCTAAACATTCACAGACTGATGGCAGTGGTTGCAATGTAGTGAGACCATCAGAAGTAACCAATCCCATTCATGCATATTCATACGCCGCTGACGAGACAGTGGGAGCAACATGGAGTTAAGTGTCTTGCCAAAGGTCACATCAGAAATATGGCTGCAAGAGATGTGGATCGAACCCTCGACCTTCCAGGTGAGAGACGAGCGACTCTACCAACTGAGCCACAGCTGCCCTGGTTTGACAAGACCAAAGACGAATGTTATTGTTGTTTCATCCTTCAGGATACATCACCAAAATGATCAATATCATATTCAGACTGTGACTTTATCAGCCATATCTGTTGGAAACGTGTTTCCCGAAGCCACTTTGAAAACTATTTATACAGCCCGTTTTCAGCTGTAACAGAAAGACAACAAATTCAAATGTATTTGAGCACAGTCTATCACAGAGAAAGATCATGCAGGCAGACAGATGCCTTCATGTCTCAGAAGATAAAGCAGACATATGACAGAGCTACCGTATGTGTTTGACATGCACGATAACATTCCATACTAACTGATCAAACTAACCCTAACTAACCCCTAACCCTATGTAAAACAGCTTCAAGATATATCTTTAGATCTAATCTTACAGTAATGTGTAAAGACTTCTAGAACTGCTTTGGTAAGAAGCACACAGATCACATAAACACTAAGTTTGAGTTCTTTATTCTCTCAAATAGTCATGTTGATTAGAGGCAGATAATTAACAGTTTCAGGCAACTGACGAAAAGTACATCCAAAGAGGTACAAATACAGTACATCATCACCTGTTTGGACAGCATTGTTTCTAACGTAGGCTTATTCGGCTCACTTGTATACATAATACATGTGTAGCCAACAGGCTGTGGAATCCCTTCATTGGCTATACATTTGTAGCACAAGTACAACATAGAGGTGTGCGCCTCACAGATCCAAGTCATTACCTGCTGTTTGATTTAATGACTACATTTTCACCAAAATCAAAAGTATCTAAAATAGCAGCCATATCTCCTTTGCAAAAAGAAACAGCATCCACCATTAACTCCACTGAATTGACTGGAAAATTGCTGTATATATCCAGCAGATGCTGTAAGTGCAGCATTTTTTTTTATTATTATTATTTTTTTAGAAAAATACCTTTTTGATTCTGAACAGACAACATGTGACTTTGAAGCAGGTTTCTGGGACTTGTCTGCCATTACAACTGAGAAGCTCTTTGCCAAAGACCTCTGTCCCTTAAAACATACTATCTCTATTTTCTCATCACCATTTGTCGCACATGTGAAGAGCAGCACACAGATGTTCAAAGTGTATCTTTATTCATCGGGGTGCATAGCATAAACCACCGGATGAACACATTGACCTCTCTTTGAACAGCGCTGCATTTGCATCTGAAAGGGAGGTCTGTGAAGTTCAAGAGAAGATAAGGAGTGAATAAGAAATGCTCTATTTCCAATGTCTCCTCCTACCTTTGTGGCTTGAGGCATTTTGATCTTGTTTTATTTCAGCCTATAAAATTATTTCCCCCCCACACTTAGCAACATGCACATTCCCACACAAGGGCCCTTTCCTTAAAAGCCACAGTTCAGTATGAATAGTGCATATCACATCTGAGTTGGAGTGTCAATAACATGAGGCGGGCTAATGACGCCACTTCCACATTGAATGAATCAGATGAAGTAGGAACAAATATCAGCATAATGTGTGCGCCTACTGAACAGTAGGTCATATCAGTATACAGCACGGAGAGAAGGGACTGTCTACTGTCAGATTGTGTAGGCATTTCACAATTCGGAAGCATCCAAGCACTGCACACACTCCCTCTGTTTGACCTCTTGGGAACAAACACACAAACACACACGATCATGCACTCAGTTCTATCATGCACTCAGTTCTATCCAGCTTCATCTCCGCCTAGGGTATAAGCACATAAGAATTTGACAGAGATTTAAACTGTGCTGTACAGTGGCAGTACAGTAGCAGGGGAATTATGTTGGGGGGGGGTGATATGAGGAGGAAAGGCAGAAAGGCAAGAGTGAAAAAAAAAAGTCTGAGCAGAGTGCAAGCGCAAGTCAGGGCTGAATTCACAGCTCACTCCATCCATCCTGGGTTGCTGCTTGTCATCAGCCCTCTCATTCACACTGGCGTGCACCGTTAGTGCTTACAGTGTATTTCAGGTAAGACTGTTTGTTCCTTTTGTAACTATGAAATGAGCTGCAACTACTGCTTCTTTATTTCACACATTAAGCTCATGGTATATTTTCCTCACGAATCAGTGTCTTTATTAATTATCCTGATGGTCATAAAATGCATAAAATCAACATGACACAAGATTCTGATTGCGTAAATTCCATAAATAAGTCGAATCACTACAAACAAATTACTATTATAATAACTTAAAAAAAGAGAATAGTATTAATTTCTTTTTTACAGATGGCAACGTAATTCATGGATGACAGCCCTTGATGAAAAATTCCAACGTTCCAAGTTTAGATCTACAGCGTTGTATGCTACGGCTTCAGGGAGTCAGTCAGCCCCCCCTCTCACGTCTGCAGTACGTGCAAATCACTGCTGCAAGATTTTTAACAGGTGGTATACGTGAGCATATTGTAAGAATGAAAATGGGATATGCCCTTCACATACACCCACGTCGCTTACAATATCACCTGGGTACTCGCCTCCCTTCACTGGCTACCTGTTGATTTTAGAATTCAATTTTAAAAAGTATTACTTGTTATTAAGTCACTCCATTGTTGAGCCCCCTTTTATCTATCAGAACGTTAATCAATTACACCCCAGGACGATCTCTCAGGTCCTCCGAGCCATCTCTTCTCGTCTTTCCTCTAGCTCAGTGAAAACCCAGGGGGCGACCGTGCCTTCTCAGTTGCAGGACACAGTCTGTGGACTCAATTGCCTCACCACTCATCAGAGCCGCTTACTCATTACATTCGTTCAAAGCACAGCTCAAATTCCATCATTTTTTCCCCTGGCCTTTGAAAGGAGCTCAACAAATATTTGACTAAAATTGATTTTTTTTTTTTTCCTCTCTCTTTTTCTGTATTCAATGCTATGATGTTTGTCTGTGATCTCTTAAGCCCTGTCTGTTAAGCACTTTGTTCAGCTGAGGCTGTTTTAGACAAACACTTGCTAGACAAATAAACTTGACAGGTGACATCTTCTTTATATGTGGCAGTGATGCAACTGGACTGTTTTTTCATTATTATGTTTTTTTTTTTTTTTCAAGGTCAGATTGTCGTTCAAACAGGGGAAAACTTTTGACTACCTGAATTGTATCCTCCTTTCTCCATTTTTTTACAATCAAATGTACCCATTAAAGGCTGCTCTTCAAAGTAATGTGAAAGTCAGGTCAACACTGAACCTCAGTACTGCAACACAAGCAGCTATTAGATATTATCTTCAACCACTTTTGCAAAGCACAACTCACGCCCTGCAGATAATCTGTGAATCAATAAGCTTTTATGTTTTTTTATAGAGCCATGGGTTCTAAAATTCAGTTTCATCATTTTACTTTTTCAGTCGGAGATTGCATCATGATTGTACCATGATCTGAAATACCCAAAAAACACCCACAAGCTGAACAGTTTGATGTGTTTAAAATTTATGATGCCGCATAAACAGAATTGGCTACTCATTCAAACGCCACTCTCATTACTCAGGAGCCATCACGTCTTGCAGCACGGTCCTGCAGCAATCTGTCATTGTTATTCATAAAATGTGTAACTATGTAGCGTACGGTGTTAAGTGAGTGGCAGTTTAATTTTCACTGTCTGCATTACAGGTCCCACTTCCCCATCCAATGTTGCAGTGAGTGCCATAACCTATGAGGGGTCTTTTGGTGATGGTGACATTTTCATTCATAACACCACATCCACTCTTTGGAACACCGGGTCAGGCTATGAAAAATTGATGGTTTTAGGGTTTATTTTTGAACCTTTAAAACTTTTTTTTGTTCACTTTCCAAAAAGAGTTTTCACCAGTTCACCACAAAAATTAAAGCTAAAATCCCACTCTTCGAGTCATTTTGAAACAATCAGGTCTTGCATTGGCTTAGTGTCTCAGTCTTTGAATAATCTTTTTTGTCTGTATAATTACCCATCCCGTCAAGATTCTCTTATGTCTCCGGCTTCTCATTTCTTTTTAAACTCATCTGCCAAACTCCTGCTGCAGCAATGCCAGAGAGGTCAAGCTACAATTAATTTTGATTCTGATTTGATGGAATAAGACACAGCATGAAACAATATAGCTTGACGTGATGTCAGTCTCCTGATTTTCATTTGAGTTGAGTGTCTTCACCTTGCCTGTGATTACAGAGTGGAATCTAAATAATTACTGAGATGGAAAACAATGGTTCGGAAAACAAACAGGTGGCTGAATCTCTCCATACTAGTCTCCACAGAAATCTAACAGTGTCCTGCCCTCATTAGACTCAGTTTGTTTCCCACACCTGCTACAATGCCAGTGTTACTCTGGAATCATCTTGTTTGTGAAAGCAATCATTTGCTGTTAAGACACTTAAAGTTCTTATTGCTCATACATTCACGAAATGGAGGATGTTAGGAAAACATTTTTTTTTTCTGTTTCTGGGGAAAATAAGTAAATAAGAGCCTCAGATAGAGGTGAGACATGAGATGATAGGAGTACTTGAGTTTATGTGAAGAAAATAATTCAAACAAGGATTATTGCATCAAGAATTGAACATTATCCAAAGTAGTGATTCCAAACTTGTCTTATGATGTTTCCTGACAGCCCTGTTGAAACTCTCAAAAAACCCTTCCATGAACTCTTCCTTGGAAGCTCTTGTAAGGTACACTAGTCGATTGTGGTGCCCCCTGTGGACAAAGCAGTATGTCTCCTTATAGAGGATTTAGCCCATTACGTGTGTAAGTGTGCGAGCAATAAAACAACAACAAAACTCACCATTTAAAGGCATCTCTCACTCTGAGTGTTGGCTGTTGATACTGTAAACCAAAGCAGCCTTCGGTTAAGCACTTCATCCATGGCCTACCGAGCAAAAGTGGTTTCAGTCATTGATAAACGGTTGACATAGTTAACTATTGGAATAAACACAAGGTACTTGTGCCCCAACGAAAGGATACTCACTCAGTGAAGAATATTTGAAAAAAGGGGAGGAGGACTAAAGACCAAAAAACATTGGTATAAATAATCCAGGTCCAGGCACTCAGGATGGTTGAAAAATATAAAAAGGCCTTTAATTCAATGGGCTACATCATAAAACAAAACACCAACGTGTATTGGCTTGCGTCTTCCCAGGCTCCATTTATGCAAGGCAATGATAAAGCTGATGCTGCCTACCTTACCACATGGCCCCTTCTGGCCCCCAAAACTCAACCATGTAGACCGATAAGCAGCAAGAGTTAGGACATCACCTCATGTGTGGGAACCCCTCTTCACCGATGTTTTGTCTGATTAGTCCCATGACACATTGGGAAGGCTGGACAGTAAGCTCCAGCATCCCAGAGTCACCGAACCCCATGCTAGCTCTCACATCATAACCACACATAAAACTTCTACACATATCTTGCCAACCTTACCAAACGGCCCCTTCCGGCCCCATCGACTTAACTGTCTAGACTAATGGGCAGCAAGAGTGAGAACATCAACAGGCTTGTCAATTGGGAACCTCCTTTCTCCGGTGTTTTGTCAAGCTAGTCTCACAAGTAATAAATTAAGTAATGAATGTTAAAAGATAACCAGCTCCTGCCACCAGGGCTGGCATTGGATCAGTGGTAGAGTCGGTTGTCTCTCAACCAGAAGGTAGGGAGTTAGAGCTCAAGTATGTCACACATGTCGATGTGTCCTTGGGCAAGACACTTAACCCCCTAATTGTGTGATGTGTATGAATGGATTAGTTAATACTGATTGGCACAATACTTAGCAGCCTCTGCAATCAGTGTGTGAATGGGTAGGTTTGATCTGAGGGGTAAAAATTGCTTTGTGTAGTCAGAAGACGAGAAAAGCGCTATGCTAGCTCAAGTCCATTTACCATTCAGTAGTAATATTATAGAAATGTTGTTGCTGATGTTCTCGTTTGCTCCTGTAGGTCATAAAGGGTCATCAGTATTCATTTTAGTCAATTTCTTAACCAGCTAAAATCTCATCGTAGTGGTTTATATTGAATATTTGTTCAAACAGTTACTACAATTGGACAGTTTTTGTTATTTAGATCAATCCCCAACATTGGAATAAATGGAGAACCGGTAATGGACATATACTAATGGCAGAGTATGCTATGTATAGTGTCCATCAGTATTAACTAATCATGAATAGACATTCACACACCACTGGTTCTGTATGTCAGAGCTGCATTTAAGAGCTACTTAAGGACAGGAAAGGACAAATAATTTGCTGAGTTAACCTATTTACATGTTTATCCAACACAGCTTGAAAGAAAGTCAGTGAATACTCTGCATCAACATATTTTTTAAAACCTGTCCTTTCTTGCCTTCCCAAGATGCCTTACTGGAAATGGCAAACGTTTTTGCTATGACTTTTTGGAAAGGTGCCTGCTTTTCATGTAATATAAACCTTTGAGAAGTTTTTTTTATTTTTTATGTGAAGATATTCATTTTGGGTTGTTGACAGAAAGAAGCTTCAGGAAAATAAACACATCCACCCTCCCACCTTTTCACACACTTGGCCAGTGATACATATTCTTGTACACACAAAAAATAATGGACACAGTCACAGGCATAATGCCAGCAGAGCGTATTTATATCTCATTGGACATGCATTATACATCATGCTCCAAGCGTAAAAAAAAAACCCAGCATTCTGTCCAGAAAAAAAATGTCGGTTGAAAGATGCCTGCAGAATACCTCCTCTAATACAAGCAGATTCTCAAAAACTCCTATCACTGTAATGATGAATGGTATCCAAAGATCTAAACATCAGAAATTAAACTGGTAAATGATGACAAAGATTAAGCGAGAGATTGGCTGTGGTTCGGTGTCAGTTTAAAGTTTCAGTAATGTCTTGCAGTATTTCTTGGATGTGATTAGTGTGTTGTGCTTGAGGATGGCAGGCAGACAGAAGACGATAGCCAGGCATGGAGGAATGAGAATGAATGAACGAGATGAAATAATGTATTCAAGCCAGCCTTTAAAAGGAGAGCCAACATTTTTTTACATAATATTAGTCCATAAGGAAAAACTATAACAACATGGAAAAACAGGTTCTTCTCATGTAATCCTGAGGTTTACCAAACACACTCCAACCAGTTTACTCTTTCCATCCCATTTGTACTCCGTTACCTGCTGCCTTCAGAGAGGAGCTCTGTTATAAGTGCAACTGTGACGAAGGGTGAATTAATGTCTCGTCACCTGGAATTAAATGAGAATCAGTCGTGCATTTGCTAAAAATTCTTTAAAAATACTCAAACTGAGTCATTGAGGTTTTTAAACTTAAATACTAGAGAAACAGGAAATAGCTCAAAATACATTTGGAATGATAGTTTCTGGGAAGTCACAGTTTTATAAATGTTTGTTGGATAAGTGAGAGGAATCTGAAAACTCCTCTCAGCAGACAGACAAACATGTTCAGGGGGAATGAGATGCTTCTCATTACATGAATTTGTGCATCCTCGTGTCCTCTCTCCTCAACTGATCTGGAATTCATTCCCCTTCCTCCATGATGAAGGATCTTCCAATTCCTTAAATGCATCTGGACCAGGCAAGGCTCGAGGAAAGGGGAAGCTTCTGGCAGCGCTCAGAGCAAGGTTACACCGACACAAATAAACGTTAGTGTGGGATGCACCCTCGCTCCTGTCAAGATTATTTTTCTTCATCAACTGGACATTATATTTTAACCAGGGACATTTACATGTACTGGTTGGCAAATTGTTCAGCTTTTTAACAGACAGGCAATCTGTTCTACTGTTTAAGGCCTTTTCCAGGCTAGGCTAACCAGCTGCTCAGGCTTCAATAATAAACACTCCACAAGGAAGGGAATAAGAGTTTTTTCACCAATTTCCAAAATACTTACTTAATAATAATAGAAACAAAATGGTCCTGATTATTTAATGAAATCTATTAATCTCACTTTCACCATTAATGATGTCAGCCTGGGACACCTATTGAGTGGCGTTGTAAGATGTGTAGCTCAAAAACCTCCTGATTTATACCGGCGTCAGTAAATTACAAAACACTTTAGCCTGTTCCTGAAACGCTTCATTTCAGCTGCTTTCTCTTTAAAGTCCCCCCTCCCCACTTTCCTTTGATTGAGCTTTCGGGTGGTCATGTCCTTGAAAGAGTTGCCTGGGTGGTGATGTCCTACAACTTCACTCCATGCTTTCCTCTAAGATGTCAGCAGAACCTGACGTCTCATTTTGGCCAAGTTTCTTGTGTTTAAAAAACGCTGCTGAGGATTAATAAACACATCCAACATCGTAACAACATATTATAACATATGTATGAATTTAGATCATTTAGATTTCATTAGATTTAGGTTATTTATACTTTAAGTATATCAGATGATCTCTAGACCAGTGGTTCTCAACTGGTGGGTCGGGACCCAAAGGTGGGTCGCAAAGCTGTTTTCAGTGGGTCCCAAATGTGTCCTGGGATAAAAATGGTGTCAAAAAAGTCTACAAAGCACTTTTTTAAACTTGTTTGATTTGTTCAGTTTCTTGCCTCCATCACATTTTGTAAGGTCTACTGCAGAATCTTTCATTAAATAAACCTGATTGGTTGTAAAATATCAGAAATTTGGGTCGCAATTTCTCATGGAGGAGTCGTTTGTGTGTGCTGAGGCTAGACGAGTTCAGAACCACTGCTCTAGACCACTATCTGTTTTTTCATTAGGAAATATTGCTAAATATTCACTGACCAAAAATAGCCTTCACTTCCATTGGTGAGCTGTACTATTCTTTGTTTCGTCTTTCAAATGCATTGACTGACCCTGAAGTCTCACAGTGGGCTAACCTTTGGGGCTGAGACATTTTTGGCGTGCAAGAAACTTGTAGGTTTTTGAGTTTTTATTTGAGGCTTGTTACGAAAGCATGTCAAACTCACTATACAGCGAAAAACAATGATTAGACCTGGGTCCAAAAACTTGTCTCGGTCTCTATAACAAATATTAGTATTCATTAAAACATTATGGAGCTTGAGTTTTCAATGTTGCTTTTCCTTTAGATTAAATAATGGCTTAACGTCATGACATGCTGCTTTTAATGACACACATGTGGTACTAGCTGTCTTCTAAGTGTCCCCTCAAGTGATTAAAGTCACAAAACTTAACTTCTCCGCCATGTTGGTTTTATTTATGAAAGTATTGGACTAAAATTCTTGCTGAGCAGTTTTATGTACAAACTGTCCAAGAAGGGTTTCAGTTTTTCACTTATTTAAATTCTAGTTGTTTTTTATTTATGTGATAACACTTATTATCAGGCATTGTTTTATTTATTCACTGGACCATGTTTGCTAGCTTGTTCAGGAGTAAGCTCTGATAACTTAATGTTGCCAATGACTTACCTCTTTCTTAGTACACCCTCAAATCCAAACACAATCACTCCTGGCTTTTCCATCAAGAAAATAAAATCTCCTCTTCCCCCCTGAATTTTTTCCCATCTCTTATAATCCCTTTGAAATGCTCTCGAAAGACATAACTCACTCTAACAGTTGTGCTTTCCCCTCCCTCAGGTACTTATGTCTAACAGGTTTATTTACATATCAGGAGTATCATCAGTGCAAAATGGACCTGGACTTGACCTGTAAAATATGCACTCTTACTTTCGGGTATTTTCATCCGTCTCTATCTTTTTTTACTCCAATATTTCAGTGTTTACTGAGTAAGCCTGTTTTCACCTTGTTGTTAACTGTGACCTTGGTAAATTACTCTAAAGTGGACAGCTTTAAGTACCACTGTTCATACTTGGCATTAAGATGTGTCTTCATGTACCTCTTGTGATTGGATATTACTTCTCCACTCTAAACTCAAACCTTGCCTCATTATCTTTCTTGGCATAACTCTATCCCTATCAAATGCAAACTGATAAAAAGGTGGACAAAAATTTACCAGAAAATCTCCGCCATGAATTTACCCTATAGCTGATAAAGTTTGAAGTCTACCTCAATGCATCCTCGGAACATTTAAACTTGTACTTCAGGCTGTCCACTCAAACAGGGCTTATGTTAAAACCAGGGTTTGACAAGTCCTTAGACTAATCATGTTGTGGAGATTAAGCTTTAATAAATGGACAGGGACTATGGTGTGAATCTGAGAATCTGTTTAATGTAGTCTGAGCAATACCTTTATAAACATTGAACATGAGTCTCAAAATCACAGGGTGTGTTCTAATTATATCACATTAATTAAGCTAAAAAAAAAAAAAATACTTATCTAAACTGGCAGATAATCTCACGATAGGATATGTGTGTGTGTGTGCGTGTGTGTGAGTATCAAAACAGGACCTCATAATTTGACCAGTAACGTCGAGCAACACGGTGCTTCCTAAACCATTATTACCCAAGCTGTCAGTCCTTTCAAACTCCAACAATCCCAATAGCTAACAGTTTTTGTTACGGTCAATGCATTAGAATCTCTGCTTGACTTCATTTACAATTTACAATTCTCACTGTAAACGATTGGGCATGGAACAAGAAAGCCTGAATCACCCAATTGCTTTTAGAGGGGCGTGGTCAAACACAGCTAACTTACATTTAAAGCTACAGACACAGAAACAGCCTGTTCTGAGCAGGGCTGAAATAGAGGCATGATAAAATACAGGATCAGAGTGGATTGCTGCTCAAGCTGTTAAAAAAGCACCATCACTACTCCGGCCAAAACCTTGCTTTCTGTTTGCTTTAGTTAAAATCAAGTAAAAACAACAATTCACACAATGAAATGTCAAAATACACGTCAATTTGAAGATTCCTAAGGCTTGAAATAAACTTGCTTTTAACCACTACCATGCTTCTACAGTATAACACACTTGTCTTTGTATGTTACTATGCCAAGTTAGCAACAGGCTAAATAGTTTTTTTACAACACTGACGGAACAGAGGTTTTACTTATTGTGTAAACAGCTAATCAATATCTCTTCTGCGTGTTCTCTGCTCTTCGAGTCACATGAATTAAAATAAACATGTATACCCTCAGGGTTCATGCTTATTTCTCAGTTTAATTATCTCGTTGTAGGATTACGAAAAGACTCCAGAAATCCTGTTTATTTCTTCCTCATCCCTTGGCATGGACTGTAAGTATCAAAAAGAACAGTTACTATGCTACTAGTGAGCCATTGAGACATTACAGGCCAAAAAGGTTATGGCTGAGTGCTTGTGGCCATCTGAAAAATAGAAGAAAGACAGAAATCGATATCAGGAGGATGAATTCGGAGGGGAGACAGGAGAGGAAAAGTAATGCGATACAGCACTATCCTTTGATTCTGACAAAAGATATTGTGCTTTTTTCCCCTCTTTTTTGAATGTTACAAATACACATTTGGGAGAACATACTGTGCATCCTTTCAAAATTCCTCAAGCATTCTGTGCTATATATATTTATTGTTTTGTCCTTTTTTGCACCAGTTCAGTGTGCTTCCTTCTGAATCAACGTCTTATCACATATTGACCCTGTTGGATTTTGATTGTATTTGTGTTGTCAGGATGTTATATAATCAACTGTCTTCATTGATAAATCAAATAATTAATATCAATAGAAAAATACAGACATGTTCGCTGTATACCAACAAAAACTTGACTTGATGCAACAAAATCAAAAAAGGTTGTGTTCACACATCAGCTCGCCCTGGCGTCACACAGACGATTTACTAGGGCGCTGGCAGGAAAAAGTCCAAAATGACATTTCTCCACTCCACCAGATAAACTGACACCCTTGCCCTTCCTGGTCTACCACATGTCCTTTCCTTCTACAACATTCATGTCATTCTCCCCTTCATCTTCCTTTACCTGCAATCTACCTCATTTCCAATCCCAAAATCTCTGTGTCCATGTTGTATCTTTGTCCAAATGTATTGCTTTTAAATGAAATGTTTCCATCATTAGATGTGTGGCTATGGATTGCAGGAGCAGGTCCCTAACCGAAAAAGAAATGCACAATGAAAACACTTGACACATAATTTTATATGTAGCACAAAAGTTTGTCTTAGGGTCTACAGTTGACAGATTCTTTGTAAGTCTATTCAATGGCAGTTATTTTGCTATCATCATCATCATCATCATCATCATCTTCAAAATGCGAATTACACCATATGGATATTTTGCAGGTTTACCATTTAGTATGTTCATTCTCTTAGAGTACCATGTTCATATGCTAAAAGTAGCTAATTAGCACTCAAAAAGCAGATTGATTTTACTTGATAAAACATGAAATAAAATGTACAATTAGACACAATTGCATGAGTCATTGTTTTACAAAAACGCACAGATCTTTTTGTTGTGTCCAGAGATGAGTGTGTTAATGTGGTGCTGTCCCTGGCACTGAAACAGAGTGGAGGATATTACAGTAATTCACCAACAGATGGAACTTGGAATAGTTTGTTTATTTATCCTGCTTGTTTTTAAGGGTTGTCAATAAAGCTATTGGCAACAACCAGAAATAAAGTATATTTAATTAGTAGAAGGAAAACAAGTGTAACAGAGCCAAGTTGTAAACTATTACGCCAACTTGTGAAGCGTGTTGGAAAATTGTTGAAACAGTATCAAAAATGTTTACAAGTTTAAATTTTCAATATGGTTTAAAATGTATTTATTGAACTAAGCACACAATACATGCTAGGGCTGGATTCCCAAACCAATGAATGCTGTATGCTGCTTAAGATCCAGCAATATCTGGTCTGATGTTATAAACCACGTTTAAGGCAGGGAAGAGGGCCGTCACACAGCATTTTAACAAGTTGACCATCGGCAAAAATCCAATTGCTCAGCACAAGAGTTTTGTTTGTGAGGTTTCTTTCAATGGTGAAGGTCAAATTTTGTCTTTGTGTCTCTTGATACTTGTATCGGTGACATCTAAACAAAGCCAAGTATGTTAGGATGACCTGCTGTCAGTTAGAGCTTTGAACAGGTTGAAACCTTGACAGTACAGTAACAATGATGGTCTGTTTGTCACGCTTGGTTAAAGAAACAAAGGAGGGGGACCCATTGCAGATACAAAGAAAACTAAATTTACTAAACAAAAAGCCAAAGGCAAACAAAACTCACTAATTCAAAATGTTCAACAAGAATCCAAAAGGGGAAAACATAGAACCATAAGTAAACACTAGAAACATTGAAACCTCTGACATAGACTGACAACCTACACTCTACTTACAATAATGATCTGACAACACAAGGGGAGGAACACAGAGTCTAAATAGACACAGGGGCAATCAGATACAGGTGAGACTAATGACACAGGTGAAGACAATGAGGGCAATCAACACGGAGGGAAACACACAGAGGCAGGAATATAATACAAGAAACACTGAGGACAACTACAAACTAAATCATGAAATACTAAAGACACACAGAACTCAAGAATGAAACAAAACACACTAGAACATAAACACTAGGATACAAAGTTACAAAATAACACACAAAACACTAAAGACTAACCAAGAAAACACAAGGGAAACACCATCAGGGAAGAATAAGAACTAAAAACAAGAAAATCTAAACTCTGAAAATCTACAAAATAAGAAACAAAATCATGACAGTGTTTGCTCTTGTTGCTCTACACAAAATAGATTTACTGTACAGTATATATTTAGAATGAATCAGCAAAAATCCCATTTCAAAATAATTTAGTGCAAGACACATGTATTTTGAAGAAGACCTTACATCTCTTATGGGCACAATTTAAATATTTTAGTTGCAAACTATGGCTATTCTGGAACAATCTCAGGGGGAAGCTAGCCTGTAATGTGAGCTCTATGGAAACTCTGATCGAAGTTGGAAATTATATTCCAGTTTTAAGTTAAATGACAAAAGATAGAAACTACCCCCACCCCCAAAAGAGAAAATACAAACTGACAGACGTGGGACTTCACATATAATGTGAATTGGCAAAGCAAGCTCTTCATACGTTTTATTGTATACAGCTGAAAACTAGCATACTCACCAAGGGTTACATCCTGTTGACCAGCAGGGTCAATCATGTGCAATTTCTTTATTTTTAATTTTTTTTAGCAAACCAAAGATAACTTTAGCTTTCCTAAAAAAATGCATCAGATTTGCAAACTGATAGGTTGGAAAGAGTCGGTCACCGTGGCTAGCATTGGTTTGCTGAGAACTCTGTGTTGGTGGACCTAAGAGCTGTTATGTTATGAACTGAGCTGGAAAAGAAAATCTCCAGCAAAGAGAATAAAGCTTGCACACAGTAGGCCTCCCAGTCATGTGACAACTGGACCTGCGCATGTTGGCTATGATATCAACTTTGGTGACACACATCATTAGAGTTTTCCAGCCTCATCAACACCTAGCCTATTCAATGCCCCCAGGCTCAAACCTACAGTTCTTCCTTTCATCATATATACATCTTAATGAAGCCTGACAGAGCTGAAGCTATAGGTGTCTGAGCTGACCTTCAGAGACAAGCAACCATGCAGAGAGTACCGATGGTGATTGGAGTGACAGGAAATTTATTTCCGCAATCAGGGCAGCATGAAGCTGAGGCTTCCACTGTCCAGACCTACTACATGTATCTTACTATTTAGTAAGCCTTATGAAGTGCATGTACACCAACTAGCACTATCATCTTAATGTATTGATATTAAACTGCTCCAAAAATAATATTATTACAAAGTATTACAAATGTCCCTCTTAAATCTTTTGCATTTCCTGTGCAAGCTTGTCAGTGTCAGCTGTAACTGGCCAGACATCAACTGTGTAAGGAGCATGGAGGCTTTGTGTTGTCCTCAGCAAGCCTGGCTGTTGGTGGGTGGCTGCTGGACCTTTCCCATTGGACTGTCTGGGCTGACTTTTGTCTACATCATTCAGTCTTAAATATAATTAAATAATTAATTACCCATTTAATCCCTGATTTTTCCCTGATTTGAAAATACTCAAATCATGTGTCATTAGTACCCTTTCAATTAGTCAATCCTGATTTTATTTTTATTTTCTATTTTCATGGAAATTTGGTGAAAAGGTGCATTTCATTATCCGTCACAATTGTGTCCGTTTGGATAGTGTGTATATTAAATTAAGATATTTTTCCTTCACAGTCATTAAAATGATTACATTTATAGTTTTGACTTGCTGGAAAAAGTTTAGGAACATGTCAAGACATGACATGAGTTTAAGGTGTTGACTTGGCTTTCATATTCCCAATGTCTCAATCAAATTGAACCTCTGTGGGATGTTCCAGAAGTCTCAATGGAGGTTCTACGTCCAAATTTACTGGACTTAGAGGCTCTGCTGCTGTCGCCTTGGTGCCAGAGCACATCCTTGATGGTCTAGGGTCTTGTAAGGCTCAGCACCACCCATCTGCTCCATTGTATTTGTTGATTAATTTTGGATGTGTGACTTTGTCAAAGGCACGTTGTTTCCATAGACTGTATATACACATGTACAAAGTCTGAGGGAGATCAACCATTGGTTTCTGAATGCCTGTTTTGGAATATGAGGTGGGTATGTGACTTCCGGGTCTCTTGGAGCCTCAAGTGGACACTTAGACTGGAGATCTAACCCCCGATCCTCCGGTTAAGAGATGACAACTCTACCAGCTGAGCCACAGCCGCCTCAGTCTCCTTGGATCAGAACCTCAGAGGTTCCCCAGTGTAATATCATGAAGTACTTCTGTTGCTTGCATGGGAAATCAAACAGATGATTGGCATTATTGTTCCAGAGCTCCCACATCCTGTTTTTGTCATTCATCAAAGAGTGCAAGCGAAGTGAAGAACTTGTAACAAAAGAACTGATTTTTTTTAGGTACTTGAGCTTGCTCTGGAATAGTGAAAACAACATTGGGTCCCTGACCAAAGCCAGGCCTGACCCAACAGATTGGTTTGCCTTTTATGAATTGCTGAGAGGCCATTAACTCTTCTGTCTGCACCCCTTGGCCCATCCAACCGTGGAGAGGGGTCGAGTAGTGGTGGTGGTTATCTTCACTGATAACCTTGTTTCTTTCATAATCTCTTTGCACTCATTCAGCACATACATGTGACAACCTGGCTGGTAAACTGCCTGTTTCCCCTTAGTTATCCATACCTTGCCCATCTGTCTCTCTAGTCTCTGAGGAAAGAGCATCTTTCTAATTTAAGGATACCTTCAATGTTGAATGTCTTGTCTGGATGGTCCACTAGGTTCAACAGAGTATTTGATTCACAGTAAATGTAAAGAAATAACGGAGACGAGCGTTGTGTTGAACAAGAAGTCTTTATATGTTTGTGTATAGATACATTGTCTTATTTCACTGGTCACTATTGTTGCCATCAGTATGTTTACTCATTTTGTGACCACACAAAACAAAGTAAAGAAAAGGGTTATGTGTACCAAAAATATTTTTTATTATCTTAATATTAACATCATTTTTAAATATGTTTTTGCCAGAGCGTTGATACAGCCATTCTCCTCCAAAGGTGCAACCACTATGTAATAAATGTAATCAGCTCTGGTCATGTGACAATACACACCAAACACACGACACTGCATATACTGTATGGCATTGAGAGGTAATATCATTTAATTTATTTAATGCATTGATGCATCATTCAATAAAATTGTAGGACCCTTTTACTGAAAAAAACATTTCAGTAACCTTTGTGTCCTATTAAGTGTGGACATGACTGCATGTGTTAAAGTGTGAACGCCCTTGCACCTTCTTCTAAAGGAAGTGTGAGTAATGGCTCTATAGTGGAGACAGTTGCAGTTATTAGTGTCTGGGGCTTATTTATAGCAACTGTGCAAATGCATTTAGCCACAGATATGCACATACACCACAACATCCCGGTGTCCTTTTACTACATCTTTTACACTTGCTGCTCACAGTCCCTTAAACCAGGATGAGGCGTGAAGTGATGTAATCAACTATTTCAATTACGTTGATTAATACGCTGTGGAGAGCCCCCAGAGAGCAGTGAGAGATCTATGAGGAGGGATTTGGGAAGAAAGTGGTGATTAGTTTGTGTGTGTGTGTGTGTGTTCGTAAATGTTCGATGGTATGTGTGGAAGGGAGGGAGGGAGGGGAGGCGGAGGCTAGTGCAGCTTGATAGAATGGGTTAATGCTTCAGACTTATTTCCATGACGACTGCAGTCTCCATAGAACTTTAGCTTGATGAAGGAGTGGTACTTCAAAGTTCTTTCTGAGAGTGGAAGTAGTTCTGTCTTTTATTTTTTTGTATATTTGATCCCCCCTTCTCAAATCATGTCCGCTCTGATTGAGTGTGACCTCAAGCGGCATGAGGCTGGTTTTGATTGTGTGTGTGTTAGTATTCACAGACCTTTCAATCAGATGGCATCTCCTTTTTCAGCACTGACCTGAGGCGCTTCTCTGGATATTGGTTTGATTTGAGAATCATGAGCCAAATCAGATGTCTCTGCTTATGTATGTGTGTGTGTGTGTGTGTGTGTGTGTGTGTGTGTGTGTGTGTGTGTGTGTGTGTGTGTGTGTGTGTGTGTGTGTGTGTGTGTGTGTGTGTGTGTGTGTGTGTGTGTGTGTGTGTGTGTGTGTGTGTGTGTGTTTGTGATGGTGTGTGACAGGGATCGAGATGCAAACACGGCCAGCAAACAGCCCGACATGTTGAGAAGCTTACAGAAAAACCAGCAACTGTGGTGTTCTGCTAGTGTAACATTTTTGAATAAGAAATCCGTTCATCTGTATGCTATAGGATCATGCACATAGAATAAGGCTATGTGCAGCTTAACACTGTGTGTGTCTGTGGCTGTATGGATTCAAGTGCCAAGGCAAGGCAGGCTGGGTGTTTTTTTTTAGAAAGGGTGAGCTAGAACAGACCTTGTTATCCAGAAATGGGGGTGACAGGCAGTATCATGGGACAGAGTGATAAGGGACACTCATTCTCCCGATAGACACACACTTCTCTCTCTATCATTCTGTCTGACTTTCACTTTTCTTTCATATTTCCTGCAGCTATCTCACTTCCATTTTTTTTTGCCTCCCCCTATTTGTTCTCATATTTGCTTTCTGTATCTCTTCCATGTCCTCATTTAAAAATAATTCCCAGGCAATTTCCTTTCATTAGAGCTTTGCATGTGCACACTATAGTGCCAACACCTAAATGAAAAGGTACACGTTGTCTTTCCTGTCTAGGCTTTGTGGCACATGGAACAGAATGCAGCTCCTTATCAACTAAATGTGGAAATAAATAGAATGTGTACAGCTTATACTGAAGCCTAAAAAGCAGATTAAAGCATTTCTGAAAACCTGGCATTTTGACATGTGACACTCAAGAGCTTGTTAAGTTTGCTTAGAGGGGCTTAAATCTGCTATTTATCTGGAGCAGCCCTAGGGCATTTAGATTCAGGAGGTCGTATGAGTGTGGAGAAATTACATTCAGGCAAATACACAGGCCCCAAAACAAGAAGAAGCACATCTTATCTGTGTACAAAGTGACGCTCAGACTGGGCAGTTCAGTGCACAATACTTGTGTCAATCTTTAAATGATACTAATTTTCTGACCTCTGTTTTTAGATCAAGAACCATGCGATATCCAGCAAGGGTAGCTAGAGTGAAAAAACACAATAAGTGTGAACAGAATTTTTTTCTGACTAAGACATCAGATTCCAAGAGCAGCTAGATCTCAAACGTGTGGTGTTCTTTGCTTTAACATATCAAATATCTGAGGTGATTATTTTAAGATAATTATTCCTTCAATTAACGTTTCAAATTAGTGAATGGCATGGCTCTATGTCTAACTGAACAGTATCTACATTTGAAACTTTTTTTTTGCTTACCTGAAACTGGTGTTTGAATCTAAACTGCATAAAAAAGTGGACATAGCAACCTACTGTTATCATAGGTACATATCAAAAGCCCCGTTTCCAGGCAGCAGTCCGGTTCAGTTCGGTACAGTACCCATTTATTGGTGTTTCCGCCATCAAAAGTTGGGAATGGTACCAAAATAAGGGATCAGTACCGTTCTACTTTTTTTGTACCTTTCTGTTGGAGTGCCAAGGGTACCAATCCTACCCTAAAGGGTCCCTTGTTTCCTGTTTCCCTGTTCTTCTAGAATGTTTAACTTAATTAGTAGCGGGCTACACTGTGTTGGGCTGCTATGATGCCACACTATTACATAGCTGACGCGGCTATTTCCATCTGGCTTACACTCTGCTTCCCAAATGAGGGTACGGTTGGCTGTGGAAATGCAAGCCAGTTAAGGGTTTACAGTATAGAACTGTACCAAACCGGTGTACAAAATGAACACCTTTGTATATAGAATAATACTTTAGAGTATAAGTCCATCAGAAAAAAAATGTTTACTGGGTAGTAATCCAAGTGCTCCTTTCTGGCCATCAAACAGAATGCAGGGTGAAGGCACTTTGCTTTACTTTTGAAACTAAGAGGCTACATCCACTAATAGTTTCCTGCAATGGCTTTGCACCCTTTGCTGAGTTGTAATCATCAGATGTGAGAACATGCCAGAACCTCCCTCCATAAATCAGGTGCTAACAAATGAGCCATCACCACAACAACTGTGTAACTGGCTTTTTATCACACATGCTCAAATCCTCCAGTGTTGCCATAAGGTAGAGCCATGCAGTGATTTGCTACATTGACTTCAATAGCCCTATTCATCTGCTGCTAACGTATTAAAGTTATAACTAGTGTAAATAGTATCATCTCAACCATTGATAGATCTTTATTGTTTCATGGTACATATCATCGCACCCAATCCAACACTCTGTACAGAGCTCTGTGTCTACACTGTTGTCAGTGTGATTGTGTGTCCTGCTGGATAAATACACCTCTCACTGCTGCCTTATCATGGTGGTTATAGACCCGCGCTTATTCTGCTCTGTGACAGCTACCTTTAGAGCTAACTAATAGCCCTGCCTGCCACCTTTAATTGGAAATCTATGGCTGCATTTATTTTAGAGCACAGCTGACAAGCGCAAGTCTCTACTTTTATGTATTATCAAACGGCAAACAATCAGTTACTGGTAGACAGGACCTGATATTTCATGCCCAATACCTTCATCAAGACATAAGCAGGCTGGGAGGACAGGGCTGAGGAAGAGAGACAGGTGGACAGATGCTGGAGTGTAGCAGCTGAAAGCTCTCTTCTATAGCCGGGCATTACTAAGAGGCTTTGTGTGCTTCTGAGATGTGAGGCGTCAAGACACAAAGACTCTTGAGAGCTTCCTCTAGTCTTAGAATAGATCCAAGCAATTGATCTTGCGCACGAGGCAGCTGAGATACATACCCTCACCTTGACCTATAAAATATACAGTATGTATGAGTGTGTACCACTCAGTGAGAGTGACGTCAATACAATGTAATGCATCCCATGATGTGTTTGTCTTGGAACCAAATCAAACAGTGAACTAAATTGAGTTTCTTTTCTGTATGTTTTCTGTATGTTTAATACATTCTTAATGTTAAATACATTGAACTCTTGGAATACATACATAGCTAACAGCATTGGATAAATGGCTGATATTATTAGAATAATACATTTTTGCGATAGTAGGTATTAATAAATTGCTCACATTGATGGATAAATGGTTTAAATTGCTTAAATTAATAGATAACTGGTTAAAAAAGAGCTAATAATATAAATGGCTCAAAATGTAAGCAAAATAAATTGAGAATTAGTTTGAATAGTTGGCAAATTATATAATAGAAGGCGACATCGGGCCCCGTTGGTAGAGTCGGTTCTCTCAACTGGAAGGTCAGCAGTTCCATCTGCAGCTCATGCAGCCACATGTCCGATGTGTCCTTGGGCAAGACACTGAACCCCAAGTTGGGGGGGGGTAGCTAAAATTAATAAATGGTGGAAACTAAAAAAAAATAACAATATGAAATGTTCATTTGTATGCAAAAGAGTGTATTGAATTTCCACCTCCATGTCAATATATAAAATGACTTTTTTGGGTACTGCTGTTCCTTTAAGCCAGATAGAGCCTGTCCAGGAGGACTTCTATTTTTCCTTTCCTTTCATTTTAAGAAGGCCAGGAAGGAGGGCGTGCATGCTGGTATGGCGTTCTACATTTATCTTTAGCCGATATGCAAGGTCACATGTGCCTCAGTGCTGTCATGGGGGAAAGATCAGTAAAGTGTTTTGGCCTAACTTTGTGATTAAATGCCATGTGGATCGGGGCTTTGACCTACTGCATGTTCACTGTGTGCTGGTGAAGCATTTGCATGTGAGTGGGTGTGCGTGTCTGGGACTCTGTGATTTCAAGCTGTGCATTCGGGGGCCAATTAATCAGAGGGTGGTGTCACTATGAGAAACGCTTATGAACGTGTTGCCCTCTCCCTGGAAACAGGATGTAGAACAGAGACGTTACCTTAATTATGAACAGGTAGGTAAGGTAAAGGACTTGTTCTATCCAGAGCTCTCCTCTTACTCCTTCTTTCATTTGACATGCCTTGACTTTCCTGTGTCACTTTGCAATATTATGTTTATCCAATGAATACAGTTAATTTAAAAAGTATTTACAGTGACCTAATTTAAGTCTAAAGTCTTTGGAGGCTAAATATCTGTGCTCTGACTAGGTTTATTTTACAACAAACACACATTTAAGCAATTGGTAAAAGAAATTAGGAAGTAAAAAAGATGTCAAAAACCATTTATCGACACTAAAAAACATCTACAGTCAAGAGTGCTTGCATTTAAGTCATTGAGAACCACATGAAATTAATCAAAAACACACATTTGCAAGGACTTCGATGATTTTAATACCAAGAAGACAACTCAGTTAATTTCAAAATGGATTTTAATAAATACATGGGGTTAAAGACAGTTATGTTGTGTGATACCTGTGTTACTTGTGTGAACTTTTTTGTCAATGTTGTTTATGTGACCACAGGACTATTATATGATTTAACATGTTTGTCAGTTGAGTGGGTTTTGGAGACTTGAGTATTGTCTGGGGGATTTATGTGACTAAGTTATGAAGTATGATCGAGCCATAAATTTGCAGCATTTCGGATTTTTGTGTTTGAATCTTGGGTTTTTCTTTTGGGATCTTCATTATGCCTTGAATTGTGTGTTCTCAAACGAGAAGCTGATGTTTGTAGATTCAGAGCTGACGTCATAATGATGATTGATTGCAGGCTTGTAGCCACTGCCTATTTAAGATGTCACGCCCATTTTGCCCAGTTCTTGGTCTGATGAAGGTTTAGTACCGAAGCGTTGGCAATAAATGTTTGTTTGCAAGTTAGACAGGGTGCGGGAGTTTACCTTTAAGTTGCACACATTGCTCTCCTTCGCACCTGTCTTATGAAATGGATCGGCAAAGGTTTTTTTCAGTAGTAACTGAGACTGTAATGGAAAAAAAGTTGTCCTCTAATTGAAAGGTTGGTGGGAGAACTCCTGGGTTTTCCGTTGGGTTTGTCAAAGTCTCCTTTGCTAAGACACAGAACACAAACATGCTCCTGCAGTGTATGAATGTGTGCAACTGATCAGCTGATTAGTCGGTCGGCATGGCAAAAAACAAGTGTATGAATTTGTGTGTGAAAGGCTGAATATGGTGGAGGTCTAGAAAAGCACTTTGTAAATTCAGTTTATTTACCACTTATTCTTCCATAGTTCTTTCTAGGATATTGATCTAAAGGTAAGATAGACTCCTCCCACCCTGCCCACAGACTGTTTACCCTCCTGCCCTCCGGCAGGCGCTTCAGAAGCCTCCGGACCAGAACCAGCAGACTGAGGAACAGCTTTTTCCCCAGAGCTGTTTCTCTACTGAACTCTACCCCCCGAACTCTGAACTCTGTCTCTCTCGCTCTCCCTCTCTCTCTCCGCACCCTGCTGACCCCCCTTTCCCCTCCATATCACCTCACACCCCGAACTCTGTATTCTGTCTCTCTCTCTCTCTCTCTCTCCCTCTCTCTCTCCGCACCCTGCTGACCCCCCTTTCCCCTCCATATCACCTCACACCCATCATCCCCCCACCTCTCCTCCTGGTCACACACACACTCATCTCTCATCCATCTGTATTATTGTATTATAGTATGTTCATATTCTTTAAATTATCTGTAAACTTGTATAACATGCTCACTGCATCTTAATCTGTATATTATTAGTATAGCATGCTCACTGCATCTTAATCTGTATATTATAATCCTAAGAACACACTTATTTTGTAGCATTACTTATTTATAGCATTTATTTATACTTATTGCATCCCATTAATCCAGCCATCCAGATATACCTAATAATTCACTTTTTTTTGGCTACATCTGTAAATTTTGCAATTACTGTACATAGCACAGAATTACTGTACATAGCACAGACTCTTGCACTCAATTACTGTACATAGCACAGACTATTGCACTTTCTGCTTATTTGCACTTCTGGTGAGATGCTAAACCTCATTTCGTTACTCTATACTTGTATATGTGTAATGACAATAAAGTTGAATCTCATCTCATAGACGCAGGACTACAACAACTTTATAAATGACTAGATACCATTGGTTGGTGAGGATGAGAACTAAAAGAAGCCGTCCAACCTCCACATGTTTCCAGCGATCCAGCCTGGCACTGTTTCTTTCCATCACCAGGTTTTCTTTATTTATAACTTTAAGAACCCTAAAATGCCTGTTGGAATGTCGAAAAAACAAAACCCCTAATCTTGCAGTCAAGTACCTTTTATTTTTATCCTTCATCCTTGATTAAACGGCAAATAACTGGCTGCAATTTAAGAAGCCAAAGCGTTTCAGCCGCTTTGAAGGCGCAAAGTCAACAGGTCATCACTTTGAAGAAGGTGGCTTTTTTACAAAACTTTGACGTGCAATCTGTCAAAGGGGCATGCCCGTTTGTCAGGCTGTGTGAGGCTTTTGCGAGGTGGATTGACGGTGAGTGATGAATTAGCATAGTAATTGATAATTACTCAAAGATCAGTGGGGCCATTGTTTCTGAGACGGCTCAACATGTTTTCCCTCAGGTTTAGGTCAGCTCTAAAAGGAGAACTATAATTGAGTGCCTTGTGGCTTAATTAACAAGCTTGCACTAATTACAGGAAAATGAAAGATGAAGGGGCCGACACACTGACACCCACGCACGCATTCACTTTTCATTATAACTGTTTTAATTTATGTGCCCATATGTCACCCTTGGACATAGGCACCAAGTGAATCCCAATTGTATTAATTGATTCATTAAGATGTTTCTCAAGAAAAGGGTACTAAACGGTATACGTTCAAGTTCTGCTGTTTTTCTTTTATTTGCCTTCAGGTTACGTTTTTATTCTTAAACAAGTAATATGTAAGATATCTCTTGGATTGAATCATAAAATGACTTTACTATATCATTAGACTTTAAGGAAACATGCTATGTTGAAGTGCTGGCTTTTCTGACAACGATGCAGCAGCCGATATGTCCTTCTCAGTTTCAACTGCTCTCCATTATGCTCTGTATTTTTTTGGACCAGCAAAGGTAGGCTGTTTTGGACACCCCTCGGTTAACCAGGCAAATTGCAAACCAACAGGTGTTGCAGCGATGGAAGCAGGCAAGTGAACTGGTTTGGATATAACTGATTCTACCCGACCTAAAAAGCCTCATCATTTTTTCTAATAAGCTCCACGACTAGAAACGTGGTAAAACTAGGATCAATATTGGAAATGCTTTTGAAAAAAGGAGACAATTGAGAACGCAGAAAGGTTTGCAGAGCTGGCCAAACACTGAAGCTTCCATGTACGCGCCTTAAAAAAACCATCATCGGCTCTTGGGAGGAGGGCGGGGGGGGAGACAGCTCTATCCAATGTTTTGAATATGGACTGCAGCAGAAAAAAAAGAAAGAAAGAGAACTACAGGGAAACTGGATCTCAAGGGTTTCTGTTTCAGGAGAAAAACAGCCTCAAACGGATATTTGTATGAGGTTTAGAAAAAGTAAATGGACACAGCCAGTTAGGTGTCCACACAGCATCATTTTAAAGAGGGTCAAAGGTCAAGTTCAACTTGATCACTTTATTTTGTTTACAACTCAAATTTCCTAAAGGTACTGTGACACAACTTCACACAGATAACATGATGTGATGACAGCTTGTTAACCTAAAGGTCAACTTCACTGTGTAGCATAATGTGTTGGAAAAAACATTTCCTGTTTTATTTTCTTATGAGCGTGATACATACTTAGTAATGCATGTAAAGCAATGTTTTCAGAGTTTGCTCAATTCAGGTTAATTGTATTATTATGTTTTGCTTAAATTCTAATAGCATGTGCTGGTTGGATAATCATTACCTTGATAACTGATGCCTTTTAGAAAAAAGTTCATTTTAGACTCAAAAAAGGTTTGACATATTCAGACTCATGTCAGAAAATGTCACGAGGAATTACATTACACCCAGGGCTTGGCATTAACACCTGCCAACCCATGAAATGCGTGTGGATTTCAGCAGTGGCATGTAACACAGTCACTCCCATTATCCATTTATAGTTTTTAATTGTTGTTGTCAAAATAGGCATTTGCAGACCTGTTAGCACTCACGCCATATATTTAATCTGTTTCTCCGCTGTACTCCCCATAGGTAATTTCTCCTGATTATCTTCTTATGTATTGTCCCCCAGCTCCGCTTGATTCAGTCTCACTCTCTCTCTCTTTCTCAATCTGGCTTGCTTGACAACTCAATCACTATGCACTCCACAACAGCGGGAGGAGAGGAGAAATGTCTTCTGATTGTTCTAAAACACTAGTGAGGGTCAGAAGTTAGACTCCGGCCGGATTGTGTTTAATGTTAATTTATGACATGAACTTATGTACGTTTCATCATATGATCCCGGGCGCGTATATTAAAAAGTGCGCCTCAAGATCATACAGAATACTTTCTGTGATCTATTCAGATTCCAGACAGACAGCTGCAGATGATGAATAAAGACATGAGCAGACAAAACAGTGCAGACACAACTGATTACATTGTATTAAAATGTGTGTGATTGTAGGAAAACCTTTTGAAAAGTATCCTATTAAAGCAATGGTAACATAAATGCACATTGCCCTTAATAAAGTTTGCTCATTGGGAGCTGATAAACAGTGTATGAACCTTTCCTTTTTCTGCCATCATACATGTGGACACATACCATGTCTTCATGATGTTACGAATAATATATCTTATAGATTCTACAGGCAAATAAGCTCCTTTTATTACCAACATTAGTCACATTATGAAAACAGCCAGTGACTTCATTATGCCTTGAATTTCCAGAGTAAAATTGGGTCTTGCAGTATTCACTTGACCTTCCACTCTCAAAGGACTGTCTCTGTAAGAAGAAAAGTTGCATCACTGGTGTCAACAAAAAGCCTGACAATGACCTGTGCATGTTCTTATGAAAAGGCCTTCAAGGGAATCATGTTTTTCTATCTGTGGTTTAAAAAAAAAAAAGGTAAAATATTAATCAAGCAAGAAAGTCTGCTAAAGCATACTTCATTCAGTTCTCTGTGATTCTACGCAGGTACACTAAGAGGAATGATCCAAAGCATGTGTTTTCATTTCTTGGAGGAATAATTATTTCATCAGCTTCTGGCCTCGTTCTCGTCTGCTTTGCTTCTGACTCCTCTCTCTCTTTATGCATCTATTTGCCCTCTAATAACATTCTGTGTCGTTTAGACCCATTCCTCGGTCTTCCTCCCTCTCTGTGTATCCATTTCTTGGGCCCTCATCTCATTCGTCCATCTTTAAGGGTAATACCAAATCACTGATTCTGATCCGCCCGGGTTCTTTTTTTGTCCTCTGCCAAATCAGGCCACCATGGCTGCCTGCTTGTCATCCAGTCAGAGGTGTTATCAAGATAATGACAGAGGCAATTTCTCCTAGCTTTAATGACGAGTAAATAATACCATTATGGCAAATCGTGAGGAAGATGAAAGCAAAGCCGGCGAGCGGATAAGTGAGAGTAAAGAAAAGAGGGAGGAGAAGCAGCTGTTTGTAAACTAAGGAAAGGCCGTGTCTTGTCTATCTTTTCTCTGCCTCTTCTCCGCGACATGTTTGTTCTTCATGTGCCCCCCCCCCCCCCCGCCTCTCATGTCAGTTGGAATGAAACGGGTGTGTTCGTCATCGGGATCCGGGAGAGACCGTTCACGAGCGCTCAGCGGAGGCCCTCCCGTGCGCTCGATTTCCATTTCAAAGCCGTCTCCTTTTAACCGTTATAATTCTATCTAAGGCGGCTGTTAAATGAACATTCCTAAGTGCTGACTAGGACAAAGATATTTTGAAAAAAAAACAAAAAGAGAGAGAGAGAAAGGGGGAGAAGCACGCATCGGTAATGAAGAGGAGAGAAGGTAGGGTGAGCGCGATCAAAGGTATGGTAATGCTTATATGGTAAAAAGGAGGGGATCTTTCAGGGGCCTCTGCAATAAAAAGTTGAAAAGGACGTCTTCTGGGGAAAGGGTGGGAAGTTAGTTGATGGGGACGGAGAAGGAGGAGATATTTATACAATCAGGTTGTACCTGCGCTCTAGATAGGCTTGCCTCTGAAAAACCACCTGAGAGAAAGGGGCACCTGGGATTCTTTATCCAGCTTTTTTTATTCCCTCTTCTGCTACAACTGAAACCACTTTGAGCATGCAGCGGAGTTCCGCTTGTCTCAGATAAATCATTGATACCCCGGTTGTGCAAAGGGAAGATAAAAGTCAGGCGATGTTGTTGGGGACGAGATCTGACGCCGTCAAAGCGGTGACCGCACTTAGGTCAAAAAAAAAAAAAAAAAAGGAAAAAAAAGAAGCAGGACCTTAATGAGAAATCCAGGTTGCTTTCCAAAGTCTGGCAAGAACTGCCGGATGATTTAGAAAGAAGCCGTTAACATTTATAGTCTTGCTCCTCCTCACCTCCTATAATACCAATAAAAAAAAAATGTGTCGCCTCCTCGTCTTACCCTCTCCTTTTCTATTTCGTTCTCTTTGATAAAAAGAGTAGGCCGCTCGTCTGTTATTGCCAGGATTTCTTTCATTTATTTATTGGAAGGGAGGTCGTAGAGTAAAAGTGGTTGAAGGATGATGAAACTTTGACTGTGTCTGTGAAGAGAAAAAAAAAAAAAAAATCAAAGATTCAACAAGTTGCATTCATCTATCAGCTCTGACTTAGTGACTTATAGATGAAGGAAGAACGACAATAGCATTGTTGAATTCAGCTTTCAATCTCTTTGTGCAACATGATTACAGAAATTCCTCTGGTTCAGGAGTATCAACATTCCCTGGAGAAACTTCAGAGAATGTCGATAGTTATAGTGAGCGTTCTCGGGGAGATGTCACAGCAGATGAAAATATGTAATCAGCGCTCCAAGGCAATCTCCACCCCAACTCCTCCGTCGAGTTTTTATAACCTCTGACGCTTTTCATCTCTCTCAGCTGGAGTTTTTTTTTTTTTTTTTTTTTTTCCCACCCCCGAGTCAACAAACACAATCTGTTTCTCCCCTCCTTCATCTCCATCATTCTTCTTTCATTTCCTCCCCACGTCTACAATTAATGCATTTATTTTGAGGCTTCCTCTTGTTCTTCAAAGACACTCTCACCGGGGACACAGCTGTCGTTTTCAACCATCAAAGTCCACGCTGCACTCCTCCTTCCGCCCTCAACCGCAATCTTTCACTCCCTCCTTTCTTTCTATCTGTGGCTTTGTGTTTTTACTGTCGCAATGACAATGAGACAGCGGCAGCTTGCGGGTCATCGGTGTGTGTTTTTTTTTTTTTTTTTTTTTTCTTCGAGTAATCTTGATTCCGACGTAAAGAGATACAGGTTAACACAAAGTTCAACCATGATGCAAAGAAGGCAAGGTTGCTGCTTCCGTCTCCATTTAGTCACAGCGTCTGCAATCTTCCTTTCATCTTCCCCCTCCCCCGCGGATGCTTTTTTGCCGAGTGATCCAGGTGCACACGGCAAACACTTATTCATCCCGGAGTTATCATTTCAGCCATGATACCCGACTCTCCGGTGCTACAGCGCTCTCCAGAGCAGGGCACTCTGGGATATGACTAATGCTGTTCTCTGAGCGTTGCGATTTGTCTAATCTGCCCTGCCTTCTGGGATGTGAGCGAGATTTCCTTGAATGTTTCCCGAGCTCGCCCACAGCTGGTTTCCACCTGGCTGGCTGGCTGATAATCTCCTGTCCTGCTTTATATGTACAGTTTCTCTATTTTCTTCCAGCCGTGTCTGTACGTGGTTCCCCTTTGAATCTCTCCTTCTCCATCACTTGAAAATACAGATAGAGTCACACATGTCTCTGCAAACGGAGACGAGGTAGTTTGAGCAAGGTAGACAGTAAGATAATTCTTGGCACCTTGGAAAGAATAGCACATCATTATCACTAACAACCAGTGCTGTTGTTTATTCTGCATGTGTTTATTCTGGTAGTGGTATAATAGTCCTGCCTTTTTAAGCTTGTTATCTCCAAATAAAGAATGCATTAAACTTCCAGGTACAACTGTTTGTCTCACAGGAGATCTCTACCTTAATTCAACCACATATAGCTGCTTAAGCCGGTTTCCCTTCAGACTTGTTAAGATAATCAGGGAAAGAGAATTTCTACTGTCAAGAGGGATTTCTTTTTGTACTTGAAATCTATGCACAAACAAACATGCGCAGCTACACACCTGAAAACACAAGGGGTGGACAAAAAAATAAGCTGGAAGAAAATCTGGATGCTTTTGAAGATGAAGTTGGAAGCGGTTCTGCGTTACCTGGAGTGCCTTTTTTTTTTTTTTTGTCTACACAGTCCCAGGAAGTAGAGGTCCAAATGACTCTGCTGTCTTGCTTCTAACCAAGAATAAGATCGTAGTCAGGTCAGTAGGCCTGTAACCATATTTGTATCTGTCGTATCGGTTCGGGCGTTAGGTTCAGTGTGTGCAGTCACACGACAAAAAAACATCTAATGCTCCATGTCCACCTAACGATTTCCGTCCTGTCTCTGTGGCAACAGTTTGTTGACAACGGCCGCTGTATGACCGAGACACGGCTCCGTTACTTTTTACTGCATGTTTTATATTTGAGATCGTTTTTTTTTTACCCCTGCAGACACGGAGCAAAGGTGATGTGAGTACAAGATACGATCCATAGGAGGGTAAAATACGGGGAAAGAGTAATACCTAGTAAAGCAACATGACATGGCAGAGCTACAAGACCCGCCTGCTTCTTTTCAACAGTTGTGAGGGCGACAGTTCAGATGAGCAGCGCGGTCAAACACGTCAAACGTTTTAATGAATATAAGACGGCATCACACAAAGAGGAGCCGATCGCAAGAGCTGTCGGCAAAAGAAAGCCGGTGTCGGACAATCGTATCCCCGCTGTGTTTAACAAGCGTCTGGATGTGAGAGTGAGAGCAGAGAGGGTCAAAGACTGTTGAAGCTTCTACTTTTGGTGCGTTTATGCAGCAGTAGACGACCCTGGTCTGAAGTGTGTATTAAAAGTGTTCAAGCCTCGTGACAGTCTTTCAGCCTGTGAGCACATAAGCCAGTCAGTGGTACCTTACTGTCGTACACGAGTGGTGATGACAACTATCGGTGTGTAACTGCACACTTCATCAAGATTGTTGATATTGTGAATATATTGTGATTTTTTTTTTTTGGGGGGGGGGCTTTTTGCGCCTTTAATGGAGAGATAGGATGAAGTCAAAAATCAGGTAGAGAGAGTGGGGAATGACATGCAGGAGAAGAGCCACAGGCTGGACTCGAAACTGGGCCGCCCACTTGGAGAACCACAGCCTCCATACATGGGGCGCGCGCACTAACCACTGCGCCATCAGCGTCATCAGCACCCCGATATTGTGAATTTGATTGATCTTTTCTTTTCTTTCTCTCTGTATACCCAGGATGAATTGATGTTTCTGCAAGTAACAACTAATGGGAATCTAATGTACAATAAAATAATACACTAATCACATCTAATCGCTGCCAAAGGCATTTATTTAATTGTGTCAGTTATTAGCCAAATCAGATCTGGTGTTTTTTTATGGTATTTATTTCATAAATATATTGATTTAATTCTTTGTTGCTCTCTATAGTTTATTATTTTCCTATTGTCTTCTCTTTTGTTTGTGTATTGTTTAATACACCACAGGCTGTGCCTACTATCACAGGTAGTTCTTAAAAACAGAAGTTGAAACAAACTGTAACTTCAATATGCATCCAGGACTTTTTGTTGCTTTTTTGACCTGTAGAACATAATTCATACCAAACCGTGACCCGGTGAACTGTTACACCCCTACAGCTATGATAGGCTGAAAGAAGTTGCTACTGTATACCTGCTTGGTCTTTGTCTTTAATAGGTCTAATAACTGAAATGTTCACAGGAATGGAACCACTGCAACAAAAATTAACCCCTGCAAAACACATGTAAGTCAGCAGCGTGAAGACATGGAGCACTCCATTTGCCTTCCCTGTTGCACGTCGATTTTAAAGTCATTGAACACTGAAAACAAAGGCCTGCATGTACATCTGTTTCAGTCTCAAAGAGCATTGTTGTTTTTTCTACCGCTGTTATTTACAGTAAATTAGTCACTTTAATAACATCTCCACATTTTAATTACCTGACACAGTTTCACTGTTTCCTACTCCAAACAACATAAATCTGCACAGCCACCTTCACATGTGATGCAGAGCTACAGTACTTTTTTATAGAACAACTTTTACAGCAATACTCTAGAAAGGGGGAAAAAAACATGGTCAAGTATGATTCATTTATGAATATCCTGGAAAGAAAAAAATATACCGTCAGGCATCAGCTTCCCTTAATGCTATGAACTGTATAGGAGCCTGAACAATATCTGTAACATAAACCTACTGATATCTGCAAGATAACGAGAGAACCCAATTTACTGCAAGACGTCAGGTGGTAGCCTGTAAGCTTAAACCTGCGGCGGGACAATTTGGGGATTTAACGGCTTTAATATCACCTTAAAAATGCTCAATTTAACAAACAAACCCCCCGAAGGAAACATAAATGCAGCTTAGTATGACAAGGGTTAAGCATTAGCAAACCTCTACTGAGCATACCCTACAATATACAGGTAAAGTTCAGCAGAAGTGAAGACACTGAGCACTCGGTTTACCTTCCAGGTTTCGTCAAATGTGTGGGCGGAAGTGTCACTCTCAAACGACCCCAGGACACCTGCTTCGATATCGACATACAAAGGTTGAACACCTTTAGTTCTACACTGCTTTAGAGGTATTTTACAGCCCATGTTAAATGTAATATTAATGTCAAAAAAAATTAATTAACTTAACATAACATAAATCAAACGAAGCAACAAAGAAATAAACAAAAATAATGTAATTTAGATTCATGGACAGGAGGGAGAGGGTTTTCTTTGACCATCTTTAACCTTCAGTAGAAAGAAAGAAGGGGGGGGGGGGGGGGTGTTAGAGAAATCGACTTCTCCCTCACACATCTAGCCCCTTGTCCTGCTGCCGTTTACATATTTGACCTGAGATATTTAAGGTTAGGGGTAGGGATGCTTCTGAACCTCAAATGAAGGCTGTTTGAAGGCAGGTAAAGTAAAGCTGCTTCTTGTAGTAGTTCAAACGCAGTTTCACTAACTGTTCGTAAAGAGGAAAATTGACTTTTCTAAGGATTCAAGATTTTCTTATTTGTGTGGTGTGAATGTTACATCGAGCACACTTCTCATATTTCTTTATTTCACCTTATGTTGTGCCTCTTGCCTCTAGACTCACTCTCACTTATCAGATGACCTGACATGGAATGAAAAGCAAGAGACAGCAGATAAAATAATGCAAACGCTGTTGTACTGTACATATTTTACTCTCTGTCTGCCTGCTCACTCCAAAAAGCTACTCCACGCTGTCTCTTGGTTGCTGCTATCACAATGTGGTATTGTAGCGTTTGAGTGGGAATTTGAGGCTGTTTGCTGTGTCATCTGTTTGCAGTGGTTTGTTTGCTTGTGCATACAGGAAGGGTCATAGCAAATGACCCGTGGCCTCCCTACGGGGAATTATGTCATCAGACAAACACTCACAAATGCACACACACACACACACACACACACACACACACACACAACCTCTGAAAACATCAGAAAATGTGTGAAATAACTTATATAAATCTATAAAAGGCCTTCACCTTGACCTGGAAAAGAAGCTCTGAACTTCCGCCACCCTGTTCCTCCCCGAGCGTCTACACCGCCATAACACGGTACGACTCCAGCGCTAAAAGCTTAAAGTGTCTTGTCGCTAAAACTCAGCTGGGAGGAACACACAGATATGGAACACCGCTGGGGACTCTGAGAAATTCATCCCCATAACTCTTTTGGAAGTCATAAAATATTGAATGCGATGGTATCAAACTGCAAAGAAATACAGGTCTCAGGACAGAACAGGGAACCATCTATAAAGAGAGCGGATGATTCACTTTTGATAATATCTCCCAGCCAGTGAGGAATAGGCAATAAGGTTCAACCCCAGATGACAGATGGAGAGGATATCTGGATCTTGCATCGAGGCCTCCTCTCAGCTGCAATACCTGGAGCTTTTTTTATTTTTATTTTTTACACCCCCTTATTAAATCATTCCTCAAGCAACTGCTTAAATACAACCTGAGTTATGAATCTAAATATGAGCCAGGAGTGCATTGCTTAACCTTAACGCTACGTGGGTCTTTCCCATTACCTGCAGGGTCTGATTTCTGTGATGTGCTCCAGTTGAAAGATTACTTAATGTAGCTTGACCACTCCTTTTCACAATAGCTTACAGGTACTCCAGCATTTCATCCATCAAACAGTCCTTTTCTCTTTTTCTTTTTTTTCCCGTTTTTTTTTTTTTTTTTTTTCCATTAATCCCCCATTATTGCTTTGGGAGCTTGAGCTGAGATAGCATTGATTGGAATCATGACCTTCTGTAAATGTCTAATGCTTACAGTGAGAGCTTAAAATACTGAGTAGGTATACAATGTGAGTTAAAATTATCAGGGAGATGAAAATTATTTTATCAAAGATGGCTTTGCATGAGGGGGAGGGACATGATTAAAATGTTGATTTCTTTTTTTTTTTTAACACTTTTTATGTAAAGTGACACTACATGTTTCTCTTCCCCCTTTGTTTTAATGCATTTTGTATTTGTTTATCTCTCTCCCTCTCCTGTTGCTCTGCAGGTTGCCGCTCTAACTACTACAGCTGGTGATTGAGCTCACCTGATGCCAACGAGCAATCAAAAGGGCCTCAGCATTAAAAAGCAGGAGAGAGGAGAGAGCAGTAGCCAGTGGGGTCATACAGTGATTGTGTGGAAGCGAGAGCTCATCTTGATTCTTCAGTGGAAGGAGGGTATTGTTGCCATAGTTAAGTAGTTTCTTTTGTTAACTAGGATTTTTTGTCGGTGTTTCATTTTGTCAGTGTTTGGCTTCTCTTTAGTTGTGTTTTAAAAAGAAGCTTGTTTTCAGTTCATTTGTGTATCCACTTCAAGTTGTGAATAAATAATTTGTTAGTTTTTCGAAATTACCCGACTTCTTTTCTTCATTTCTGATTTTAAATTTTTATTGTTACTCACCTCATCCCTTAGCCATTTCAGGGAACGTTACATGTAGTAAGTAATAAAACAAAGAATATTTTAGTTGAATCCTAAATATTAAGTCACATTAGAGGAACACATTCATATGTTGCATTAACAGGACAGGAAGACTTTGACAATCTGCCTTGGCTCTTAATTTTCTCTCCTCTAGTCTTCTCTGTTGTACATTGTCACAATGTACAAAAACGGAAACTTCCTAACATTCTCACATGTTCCATCTTACTGCCAATTTCCACATAGTCTGAGCACGCTGCGCTCCGTCAGCACCAAATTCTCGCTCCGTGTGAAGGTGAGCACCCTGCTGCCCCACTGGGTCAGTTCTTGGAGCGTGAACCCAGCCAAGAGCTGTGAACACACGTCGAAGGAGAGCTGCAAGATCACGTGGGAATAAAGAGAAAAATGTGCAAACAACACGTTGCTTAGTCTTTCAGAGGATGTCTTTCTCTGCATTTGGTGTCTGTTTTTTCCATAATGTTGATAAAGTGATGGGAAAAAAACGATCGGGAGTCTGTATATTGTGTTTTATTTTGAAATTGACCGGGCGCTCTGTGTGTTTTCTTGTCTGACTTCCTGTCTAGATAAATCTATTCTGTCCAGCTTGAAGTGTGCTTACAGCAGGGACAGAGCAGAGTGTAGTGGCACCGGTAGCTCGCTCTGGAAACAGGCTGCAGCGCCCACTGTGGAAACATGAGCATTGACTAGAGTGGCAGCGTAGTGCGTGGCGCTGATGGACCGCGGTGCCCATGGACTATGAGGAAGTTGGCAGTTAGGCCTGGCTAACACAGTGCTGTTGTAAGATTGTCATGGTGGGATGTCATCTCATACAGTTTGAGTTAAACATTTCAGACACACAACCAATGCTTTAAGAATTAAAAGCTCCCACTCTACAGTCCGATAGTCAATCATGAATGAAGTGCTCACATTGTGTATGTGTTTTTAATACCAACACTGTCAAAAATGCTCTCACTCTCTGACACATTCAGCGTCACAAACAAAACAGAAGCTAACTAGCAAGCCAACCAAAACAAATATTCCCTGGCAGCTTGGGGTCTTCAGCTTTTTCCCCCCCTATCTCTCGTTCATATCTTTTGTCATAGGGGGATGGGGATGACACATCAAACAGACCTGCCTGCTGTTGCCATGGTGCTCCCAGATGCTCACTGCCAGTTTGCACAGGCACAATCTGGAAAAAAAGCCCCAAAGTTGGGGGTTCGCAGCCAAAATTTTCAAACATGCCAGATATTCATCCAACCAGAGGGGAGTGGCAGATCGGGGCCGTGATCAGCCTTTTACACCTGTACACTGAAAAGCAAAGGATGTGGGGATGGAGCTGAAATTCTGTCCGACTTCCAAATCAGTCATGTGACCACAAAATCAGCTCAGAAACAGCCTGAAATTCCAGTGTGTATGCCTGACTTTATACAGATGCACATGGATAGCTTTCTTTCTTCCTGCCCTTACCACATAATTGGAAAACACTCTGGTAAGGTTTAGGAAATAAGAAAAGCTACATGGTTGAACCTATGAAAAACATCCAAAGGTAGGTTTAAAATATCATGACAGGGGAGTGGAGCTCTGTATCCAGGGTAAAAAGCCTGGGTTGTCCCATTCCGCCCATTCATTGTCCCATCCACCCAAAGTGGATGGCTTTCTAACGCATTATTAAAAAGTGTCTCTAAAGTTCTAATACCGCCACAGGTGGGTTAAGATTACAGTGAGTTCAAAGCCTGGTGCATCTCACACCGATGCTGAAGGATGCTTTGTGTGTATGAGATGCAAAATCTTCAGTATTTTGGCAGCATGCTAATGAGGTCAAGATGGCCCAGTCGTTACCGCATGTTGTCTGCTGAATTCCCTACAGCACTGATGTTCTCAAGTGACTCTAGTTGTACCTTTTTAGCATTTGCATTATCATGTTACGATTGCAAAACACTCTTCTGTATCGTGCATACACATAAATTCTTGTTTTCTGGATTAATACTGCCAGAGATTTTGAGGGCAGCAGCTGGCGCTAATAGAGAGGAGACATGGCCAGGACAGCGATATCTCCCCGGAGCTTCCCCTGCCAACCGGTTTGCCCAGGAGGAGGAGAAGGAAGAAACGGCAGGGTTTTATTTTTTTTTAACGTTTCATGGTGAGATCTGGTAAAACAATTTCCTTGCCAAGCATTCTCCTGGCCAACGTACAATCACTGGACAATAAAATGGACGATGCACATAGGATGAAGTTTCAGAGGGACTTGAAACTGTGCCGTGCTCTTGTTTTGTGAAAACATGGCTACACCCAGCAACAACCAATCAGGCTAAACTGTCCTCACAACTTTGTGTGTACAGAGGAGACAGAATCAAAGAATCAAGAAGAAGAAGAAGAAAAAGAGGTTGTCACGTCTTCTGCTTAATAAATAAGTCCTGGTGTGATCCTAGATGTACATCCACTACGTCTAAAAACTGTACCCTAGAGGTAACATTATTATTTTGGCCATGTTATTGACCAAGAGAGTTCACAGTGACAATACTAACCACCGTTTATGTCCGGAATGAGCTGAATGTACTGGCTATTTGGTCACCAGCAGCTTGAACCAGCTCCTCAGTGCAGTGTTTGGAATTTGACCCATGAATCTACGTTGTGCTTTTATTCCGTCATGCATCCTGTGTGACTAATTGATTGTGTGCATGCTAGTACCCCTATTTCTTTCTACTTCTTCGACTGCTAGCCTGCTGCAGCTGTTTTGACACATTGAAGCAAACAACACCTGGGTGTTTGTCCTCAGTGTGTTTGTGATTGTGTTTGTCTGTGTGTTACCTGCTGGTCTATCACCTGTAAGTGCTGAAGAAGAAGTGAACGCTCCACTGATAAGTCATGCTGCAACATTATTCTTTGCCCCGTCATGAACTACCTTGTCCTCACTTGCTCTCTCCCCAGGACCCCCCGCCAAACACACACACACACACACATACACACACACACACACACACACACACATCCTGGCACCGCATTGTGTCCCTTTTACTGAACCCTGTAATCCCCTGGCCATACTTCTAAACAACACAACAACAAAACAAAGTTAGACCCTCCATGCTGTGCCGAGTGGGGAAAGCCACAGGGAGTCCCCTGACCTCATGCCAGCTTGCTCCATCTCCTCCATGTCCAAACTGCAGCAGAGGGACACAAAGTCACTTGTTGCCTAAGGGCGACACTCTAGCACCCATCAAGAAATACACACACACACACACACACACACACACACACACACACACACACACACACACACACACACACACACAGGGAAGCGAATAACTCCTTTTTGTGTTCAGTATGGTTGAACTTCAGAGTGTACTGACAAATGCCATTCAGCCATTTTCACATAATGCACTGCTGAAAATATTTTAATAATTATATTTAGATAATTTCAGGAGGACTGCTCGGGTTTTTTTTCCTCACCTGGCTGTTCATATATATGCACCTCACAGCGGGAGACTGTCCATGCCAGACAGTCTCCTCAGGGAAGACATGATGTAAAAAAAAAAAAAAAGAAATCACGCGGTAGTAGCGGGCGAAGCAACAGAGTCCGCTTTACGACACTTTAATGAGAATATTTGCATCTATGTCAACACGACGTGTAGTTCAACTGAATCAGACTATCAACAAAAGAGCAGATAACAACTTACTGATGAATAGAAAACGTAATGCAGCTGTTTAATTACATGCACAAAGATCGTAGTTTGTGTTAATGAGGATGTTGGATGCTGTTCAGACAAAATGTATTCACATGTTTGACTTTCAAGTTTTCACCTATAGCACATATTGAAATGCACTGTACTGTCAGAGGCAGAGCCTGTATTGTCTGAGATTACAGTTCTTGTTTAATTTCATGGTTGTACTAAGTGGTTTGAATGGGGTGTATTGAATAATTCACAAATTAATATAAACTTCTGACTCAAATACATTCTTCAACATTTCACACATACTCTGCTTTTCTTTAACCCTGAGCAAGAGCTGTCCTGGTATGTCATTCTGTGGTTACAGTTCAGTCAATAAAACTGATGAAAGAACAACATTCTTTCACTGTGCTTGTTATTAGGGTTTCTTTCTTTACAGCGTGATCATTCAGATTTTCCCTGACACAATTGAAATACTGTAAAAGTGTGCAATTGTTGTGTAGTATCCAAAGTTAATAATGATTTCTCATTTGCATTGGCACCTCTTTGGAAACACTTACAACATTTTAGAGGTTTACATTAAAGGTCACATGTTATGCAAAATACACTTGTACCATGTTTTGACATGACACTAATATGTGTCGCTATAAACCCCCCAATATGAGAAAAGTCCATCCTCTCCGTATTTTTCCCTCTCAACTTTTCAGAAAATGTGTTCTCAAACAGACCATTTGGTGATTTTTCCCTTTGTGACATCACAAAGGGCAGTAACCCCTCCGCCAGGTGGTATGACACTTGCACAACGAGGTGTATCTTCTGCCTTATCACCGTAAACAATAGGGAATCAAGCAAGAAAGCCCAACCACCAAAGCCCCTCTAGGGGGGCGTGGTCAGATACAGCTCATTTGCATTTAAAGCTACAGACACGGAAACAGACTGTTCTGATCAGAGCTGAAATAAAGGGGTTTATAGGCATGATCAAATACAGGATCAGAGTGTATTCTTGGTAAGAAACTTCACAGACATGTTTTGGAGACATCTGAGACTAAATATGTTGACCTTTAACTTTTCACTTTTGGGAAAAACTTACAGTTGGGAAAGTAAGTGCAGTGAATTTGGAATAAAAAATCAAACTAAATATGATGCGTAAAAATGGCTCCAGCCCCCCTTATTAGTACAGCTATAAAGATTAGAGTAAGACAAAGTAAATGCATAAATGATCCATATGGTGGCCTGTACCCTGAGGAATCCCCCCCTCCTTTCAAAATTCCACCATATTAAGTTTAAAAATCTGTAGCAATATGTGTAAACTATATTTAATGTCTCTTTATGAAATAAGAATATGTAGTGAAAATGTTTGCACCTCATGAATAATTCAAACAGTGTAACAGTATGATAGTAGATAGCTGCAGCTGTTATCACAAGGTGCACCTGACATATTAGGTGTGAGGATGAACAGCATGGTAGAAGATTTTTTATGGAGGTTGTTGAAAAATGTCAATGAATGTGCCATCTTTTTTTTTTTAATTAAAGCTATTCAATAAATTCTAACTTAAGACTGATTTATGAACATAACTCTAATGTATTAGTAACTGATGGACTTGTATCGTTCCTTTCATTTACATCCGAGTCATCATTTCCTTATAAATGATCTTTTCATTGTATGCTTCGTTATGGATCACTTTACAAAGTCTGTTTGAATATAAGCGCTCTAAAATAATCATTGATCATCTTTCTGACATTTTATAATTACAAGTAAGATTTTACTTTCAGATACTCGTGATACATTATTCTTATAGACACAACTGACAGCCACAGCTGTGCAGAAAGAAAAAAAAACTAAGCTACACATTGAATTCAGTTCATCAAACTTCTTTGCATTTCATCTTATGAGTTTTTGTGCTCACACAGGGGTCATGCATTTGGCTCCTGGGTTGTATAAAAACAGCAGGGTTCACAAAATCAGGTAGCTCTTCTGTTTGCCTCAACATAATATTTCTTGTCAGGTACTGTTTGCGAAACAAAGGCTACGCAGTGTTCCCCATTAAAGAGTCCAAATATTGAGGTTAAATGTCCAAGCAGTGGAGGGGAGAAGCCGAGGTGGATACAAGCTGTTTGTTTGTCAGGGAGCTCATCGGGTGCACACAGAGGACCTCATCGGGCCCTTTGAAGCAGATAACAAAGCTTGGGTGCAAAGACGAGAGTCACAGAGATAGAGAAAGGGAGACGTACTGTTTTACTAACTGTTTCTCCAACCATATTTTATTTAATCATGTTTTGTACATTTTCTGAATAAATAAATAATAAATAATTGTTCTTTTTCTAAGAGCAAGTAAATGGCCCTGCCTTTGACAAAGACGTTCAATGTGAATACTTAGGACCTGTTTTCACCAATGCCAGGGATTGTTTTGTGCTGGCAGTGCACATAATCTCAGTTTCAGACCACTTCTAACCAGCACTTAACTGTTTTTAGGTTAGAAAACTTTGGTTATGAAACATTTGCTTTTATTCAAGGATTTCTATTGACAAAATCGATTGGAAGGAATCATGTCCAGTCAAAAGCAGAGAAAAATACTTTCCCCAGCTGGGACAACATAATTAACTTGTATAAGAGCTGCGTCTGGATGAGGCCTGTTTCAAGGCAGCAGTCCTGCCCCTTCTTGATTTGTAATTGACCGGAGAGGGAGAAGCATTAATGGGCTCAAGACATTTGCAAGTCGGATTCAAGTATCCTTTGGTTTTTAGAATAATAATAATGATTCAATAAATATATGTATAAAAAAGGATATTCATAAATCTCTATAAACATAGAGAGACTGCTAAAATTGATAAGAAAAAGAATAACTAATGACGGTTACTTATACTGTAAATGAAAAAAACTCTTACAGGCAAGTGTAATGGTGACTTAATAAGCCAGTTATGTTACAAATATGAAGCCAAAAATACCAACAATAACTTTCCTTTAGCCTATGTTGACAATATATGTTATTTCTCAGTTTAACAGCATTGGCATTTACTAATTCATTTATGTTTTTTTTTTAGTTACCATTGGTAAAGAGTGATGATGATGATGATGATTAGTAGTAGCAGTAGCAGTGTAGTATCAGTGTTTATTTCTTCACATGGCATTCATAATAGACACAATAGACTCATTTTCAGATACACGTCATGCACTGTAGGGCTGCACTTTTCAACTCTTATCGACTGTCACTACTTCCTCTATCTCTCTCTGTCAGACACTGTATGCCTGTCTGTCTTTACAGGACTGCAGTGAGATAAGATGTGTATTGAGCCATTTGTGAAACAATAGGACTAACAATCATGATGAAGAGAAACGCAGCCTACATCATGTTATAAATCATCATTTCACGAGATGCTACCACAAAGGATGACTTCTTTCCCTCCCTAGAGTTCCTCTGTCATCTCTCCTCCTGCTGCAACGGTGTGAGACGGTGGGTACCGAGCGAGAGATAGAGAGAGAAAACAGGGAAGCGGAGGAGAGAGGGAAGTTACTTATACTTTATATAACATCATATATGGGGCTTCTTCAAAACATTCCGGGTTTGAGGCTGCGCCCCTCCTGAACCTGGCACCGGGGACCGCCTATAGTGCATAGCTGCAGGTTATGAGTGGCCTGTGGTCACTTAAAGGACCAGATATGGAAGGTTACACATGATGGGAGGGACATCCATACATTCAGCTTGTAATGATAAAGCACCAAAAATACTTAAGATCAGGCATGAGCCCCAAATCATGAGTCTAAATCAAATCTTAAGTCGTTAATGGGCAAGTCCAAGTCAAGACTCAAGTCTAAGTCTGGATCTCGAGACGTAAGTTCCTTTATCTGATGAAAAGAAAGATAAATAAGTCATTGACATCTGAAGAAACACTGAAGGAAACATATCGCAAGGCAAAACATTTGCGTTTCCTAATATTTGTTTGTCGAGGCATATTATTGAAGGTTGCAATGGTTGATTTTGGGCACTTGTGTCATCATGGTTATATGGTGAAAAACCTGAAGCTGACTTGAAGCAGAAGCCAGACTGTGTTAACTTCTATTTCAATATTTACATAAAGCCAGTTAGCCTTTGACCCTTGACCTTTGAATTGGCTATTAAAAGCAGAAGACACTGTTTCGGACAGAATGTTACTAGGAAAAGGATGGATATACCGCAGTAAAGTGCATTATTTCAGGTCTTTTTTTAAAGTTTTCTTTGGGCTTTTTGTGCCTTTAATGGAGAGCGAGGACAGTGAATGAAGAGTTGGAAATCAGGGAGAGAGAGTGGGGAATGACATGCGGGAAAGGAGCCACAGGTGTGATTTGAACCTGGGCCGCCCGCTTGGTAGACTAAAGTCTCCATACATGGGGCACGAACCACTGCGCCATGGGAAAAAAAAAAACCCAAAAACCCCCAAAAAACGCCATGGTTCCCTCTGGACAATTTTTAATGATGTCAGAGGTGAACTAAAAAGACATGAAGACGGGAAGGTGGGGAATGCAAGAGAGTTCCCCTGCTGCCACTGAGCCATGGGATGAGATTACAGGGTATATATATTAGACTACACAGACACAAAATGATGTTTCAGGATCACTGTGAGGCCGTTTACCAAACACCCTGCTATTTGAATCCCAGTCCTGCGTGAGAAGCCTGGTATTTACCAAAGATCAGCAGTCTAGTATGAAATGTCAAACCCAGGTTGAATGGATGTTTATAATTTCCTGTCATGCGCTAGGATTTTGTGTTTGAAAGATGAAACGCAGCGAGAGCCGGCGAGGAGCTCAATACCCCCCCCCCCCCTTCCATCCTCTGAGGCAGATCAGCTGGAGGTAATTCATTGTCCTTTTTAATTCAGCCGTGGATCCCTTATGGGCCATTATTTTGATGCAAATTCGACACAACAAAGTGCTCTGAGTAAAGATTTTTGGCAAGCAACTCCGGTGAACAAGGAACAAAGTGTAAAGTGCTGAGCGGCGTTTTTTTGTGGGAGCCTAATTAGACGCACAAAGAGGCAGAGTTAAATGAGTGACATTATCAAGATCCTTCTGTTTTTTCTTTATTTTTAATATATAGATCTTTGATCAGTTTAAGTACAAGCTTGTATACGTTACACTCCCTGTAAAAAAAAAAAACATCAACACTTATTTAAACTCCATCAGAGTGAGGAACAGTATAATGTTCTGGCCATAGAGAGAAGGGAAAAGATTAAACTTATCAAACTCACACTTGAAGCCTTGCTGACTAAGAAACATCCAACACAACAAATACTTGTGTCAACAATGTAGGTCAGTTGCTACACTGGAGTGATTTATGGTTTTAAAGTGCAGTCTGAGGCACTTATAATTCCTCTATGTAGCCTTTTTATATGCTCGATATTGAAATATAGCCTCTCTACTACAAGCCTCTTGGCATTATTTACATTAGACCAGGTTGTTCATTCCAGCCCATACCTCTTCCTCCACCTCCCTTTCTTTTCTTTCCCTCCTTATTTCATTTGCTCTCCCCTTGGTGATTTACCTCCCAGACCTCTATTTATCCACCACTAACAAATTGGGTTATCATGCTCCACCACTCTGCCTATTCCTCCTCTTCCTCCTCTGCCTCCTCTACATTTTTACCTGCCTTCCCGTTCTCCTCTCGCTGCAACCTCCCCATCCTCTGTCATGTGCTCCACCTCCTCCCCCAGGTGACTTATGGGATGCCATGTCAAAGTGAAGGATGGCGTCTGCCAAAGAGGATATGTTGGTGGTTTGGACCGTGTTTGTGTTGATGTTCTGTATGCATGTGTGTACATACTGTGCATGGTCCTCCTGCCTTGTTGTTCCGCTTTGCTGCATGTTGCCATGACCACATGACAGGTGGTTGGTATATGACTGAGGTTTAGGACAAGTGTGTATATTTGTGTACGTGTATGTGTGTGTGTATAACCAAGCATACACTCTAGTTATAGAGTTCTAGATGCTATATATTAAATAGCAAAAAACATTTCAGCATCTGCATAGTAATAGCTAATGTATGATGTGTTTTTTTTGTCTGGTTCTGTGTAGTGAAATGAAATGTGTCGTGAACATTGTTGTTGTGTGTCTGTGTGTGCCCATACTGTCAGATAACCAGTTGCAGTCATGCCTCACAAGCTAATGTGGGCTTGACATTTAAACTTGGGTGACAGAGTGGGTGTGAAAGGCCAAGAGCGGCTGAGTACAGCAGCCATTCTGCAAAGTGTACCGAGCTTTAACTACAGATAAAGGCATTCTCTAGAAGCCTTAATGTCAAGAGGCACTCCAACACAGCATGTGTAGATACATTCTCTTCACGTCATCCCCACTTGTGGCCACTATGGCTTCCAAGTGCAATAAAAAAATGCTCAATTAGAGGCAAACGTGACACCACTATGCATAGGTCCAAGTGGGTGATATTTGCTTCTTCAAAGGGGCAGTTTGGTTAGATGGAAAATGTAACAACAAGATACACGGTAGAAATGCACAAAGTTATTGTTTTTAACGTTTTAACTCAAAATAGATTGCATGTGTCTTCAAGATCTAGTGTTTTCTCAAGAAAAAAAGCAAAGGATAGTCTTGCCTTGCATGACATACTCTAGGCCAGTGGTTCTCAACTGGTGGGTTAGGACCCGGAGGTGGGTCACGGAGCCATTTTCAGTGGGTTGTTAATGTGAGCCTGGGAAAAAAAAAAAAAGTCGTAAAAACATTGTTGTTTTTTTTGTTCAGTTTCAATAGTGCAATGGTGACTTAATAAGCCAGTTATGTTACAAAGCCAAAAATACCAACAATAACTTTCCTTTAGCCTATGTTGACAATATGTGTTATTTCTCAGTTTAACAGAATTGGCATTTACTGATTCATTTATGTTTTTTTTTTGTTACCATTGGTAAAGGGTGATGATGATGATGATTAGTAGTAGTAGTAGCAGTAGCAGTGTAGTATCAGTGTTTATTTCTTCACATGGCATTCATAATAGACACAATAGACTAATTTTCAGATACACGTCATGCACTGTAGGGCTGCACTTTTCAACTCTTATCGACTGTCACTACTTCCTCTATCTCTCTCTGTCAGACACTGTATGCCTGTCTGTCTTTACAGGACTGCAGTGAGATAAGATGTGTATTGAGCCATTTGTGAAACAATAGGACTAACAATCATGATGAAGAGAAACACAGCCTACATCATGTTATAAATCATCATTTCACGAGATGCTACTACAAAGGATGACTTCTTGCCCTCCCTAGAGTTCCTCTGTCATCTCTCCTCCTGCTGCAACAGTGTGAGACGGTGGGTACCGAGCGAGAGATAGAGAGAGAAAACAGGGAAGTGGAGGAGAGAGGGAAGTTACTTATACTTTATGTAACATCATATATGGGGCTTCTTCAAAACATTTCGGGTTTGAGGCTGCGCCCCTCCTGAACCTGGCACCGGGGACCGCCTTTAGTGCATAGCTGCAGGTTATGAGTGGCCTGTGGTCACTTAAAGGACCAGATATGGAAGGTTACACATGATGGGAGGGACATCCATACGTTCAGCTTGTTTTTTTTTTGTTCAGTTTCTTGCTTCTGTCTCGTGTTTTGTACCGACTGAGGTCCAGACTGCACAATTTTTCCATGAATAAATCTGATTGTTCCATAAATATCAGAAATTTGGGAGGAGTTGGGGATGGGTCCTGAGGCTAGCTAGTTGAGAACAACTGCTCGAAGCTAAAACGTTTGCCCTTTAAGATTATGGATACACACGATTAAACATTAACCCTTGCTATAGTTGGCACCAGAATTATTGGTTGGTTAAACTATTCTTTAATTATTTTATTAAAGGCTGCGGTTAAATGCTATGTCTAAATTGTACCACAGCCACCCACCGCTAGCCTAGGCTGTAGCTCCAGTCAATAAACCTGATCTATGGTTGGATGTAAACCAGAATTGTTGACTAATGACCTTTTGTCTCAGCAGCATTGGCAGCATTTGGAACAGGAAAATGGAAACGATTTGTATGGAGGCTGTCAGGTTAAATTGGGATACATCCACTCAACCAGAGCAATGTGTAACTCCAATCAGCACAGGAATGTGAATGTTAACCAGCAGGCTCATGGTTTCAAATGCGAAATGTTATTTAGTGATTTACTGTCATGCTTTGTGAGAGAATGTGCCATGTTCATTATGTACATTGCAAAATGCCACGTCAGCAGCATTAAAACATCTGTCGATATTGTTATTGAGGAATGTGATCAATTGTTTCAGATAGCAATTATTTAGGCAACAATTGTCGGTCAACAATTATAATATATGTTGACCGACAGGTGCTAAGAACATCCCTAGCCCAGATACATCCGGTCAGATAGGTTTGAGACATAACCAGGGCACACAAGCTTGTGTGTTTCCCAAATTCTCCAGGAACTCTGAATTAACTTAACTGTTGCTTCCGGTTTATAGGCTTTCCAAGTGCCCAGCTGGATAACCTGAAAGCTAGGTAAAGTTTGGCTCTGCACCAGGATTTCTTGGATTGAAACCAACTGCCAGCATCTTGTTTCAGCTGTGGACTGCCTGTCTATCTCTCTCCTTTGTTTGGAGGCATCACAGTATCTAGCAAGCAACACATTGGCTTTTTTCCCCTTGTTTACTGCAGGGACACATTACAGATTTTCAAAAGTGAACAATTCATGCTTTGTAAGTCTGCAGCGCCAAGAAGATAACTTTTTAAATGGTGGTTGGCTGCAATCTCAGGACACACAAATATACACATTTTGGGTGGAGTTCCATCTTTTTAAAACACTAGCAATGAGGGTTTCCCTACAGCATTGCTTATGGTAAATCTCCAATTGGTACCTGTAAGTGTGTACTATAAAGAGCTGTTATCTACTGTAAATAGTCCCTTAACCAACTTTGTTGTACATGCAGCCAAGTTCAGGTCAGCTTTGCTTTACTGGGGGCTAGGCCTATAGGAAAATAGGACTAGCAAGTCAGTAGTCATAGCAGAAAAAACGTGTTTTGAGATATGAGCTATTTGATGTGGGTCAAAAAGTGAGTGTAGAAACAAAATGACAACAGAATACTGTGTTGATTTTAACCCCAACCGTATGTTGAAGCATATGTTTAATGCATAACTTGTCCCCAGATCTTGTGTACTGCTTACAAATTATCCAGAGACCTTACGGGCTGCTGTGAATGTAACCTCACAGCTCACAGTTTACATAACCCCCTATAATGTAGGTTAATATCTAAGATCAGGCAATTGCTCTCGCAGGAGAAATCAAAGGCATGTAAACCCTTTGTGTACCATGTAGAATCTGCTGAAGCATACTCTATAATGAGGAATTGATTCTTGCTTGCAAATGTTGCTGTGAAGCAAAGCATTTAATAGAAGGATGTCAAATTGCACACTAAGTAGAACATGTTTTCTTAACTGCCCAGGCTTTTATTTACTTGAGTCAATGAAATTACCCTGCCTTTGTTTGGGACAGGCCTCAATGCAAGCAAAGACTGGATAGTCTATTAAACAGTAAATTAACACCAGAAAGACTATTTAACTGTGTAAAAATCACTTACTTGATCTAGCTTTGTAAGTCGGCCCATCTATGCCAACCTGCATACCGTTTCAATACTAAATTGCATAGATGCCCCTAATTGAGAATTAGAATGTGGGTCAACACAGCACTAGTAAAACAGACTGGGCCTTAAATTGGGATGGTTTACGGTATTTTGTAGTTCAGTTACTCATAATTAATGAATCATACAAAGAGCCGTGCCAACAGGTTTGGCGTAGAAGAACAACAACAAAAAACAACAACACTAATACAGGGCCCTGGTTTCAAGTAGGTGCTACTACACACATCTTCAAACAGCTCACTGCAAAAACTCAGATCTTAGCTAGTGTATTTGTTTGATTTGTATAGTCCAAATTGTTCATATCGTAAGCCACATTCACCAGACAAGTCCAGAAACACATTATTTCAAGATATAAAGGAGAAAAAAGGGGGCTGAATTGCTTGTAGAACGTATTCATATCTGCCAATGAAGCAAGCAAATTGTATTCATAAAGTGTCTTGGAATTAGATATAATATCTAAATTACTAAGTACACATCAACTCATTGAGATCCTTTTGTTTTGTTCAAAGGTTAAGTTGAATAAGTAAAAGATGATCAGCTTTACTCCAACCAAAGCATCAATATGCTATCAGAAATAGTCCTCCCGGGTAGAGATCAGGCCTGATGAATCAATGATTGAGAAACTAACTAAGTCAAACCTTAATGTTTTTTGTTTTGATCCACTTCTGTGTTTTTAGTTTTGTACAAAATATCATCTGTTGCACTTGAATCTAAAAGGTTTTTTTTGGGTTTTTTTTTTACATTATCTTCATAATAACCACACTATGTCAGTAATAATATCACACAAGTGGTTTATAATAGCTTTTTGAAAGAACATTTATAGTTTTGTACAACCTCTCATTTACAAATTGGGCCTGTGGATTCTCTGTGTAAGTGGCTGGCTGTGTGTTCAAACTGTCGGGTGTTTATCACACATTGGCTCGGCAATCAGTCACTCCATTAAAAATGAACAGATGTGTTTTACAGTCTCGTAAAACAGACTTACAGGAAATCGCACTGCTGCACTGTTACTGCATAGAACTTCTAATTTCCTTCCACATTTAGTCAAGCAAACATGTTTACATTTATGAGTACATACCATTAATCATCAGTTTGGTAGGCATGATCTTTGTGTTTACACTATCTCTTATCATCACAGGGAAGTCGGCTCTTTTGCTCACACTCACTTTTTTTGCACAAACTCACATTTTGCATTGCAGGCTGTAATGAAAGTAAAGTTGGTGTTTCTGACAAAGCCACCTGCTACAAGCTCTAGACTCCCATCTGCTGAACTTTACTTCTCAGGACCTTGGGGGTATTTGCAGAGATGTATAAGTGTGTGTGTGTGTGTGTGTGTGTGTGTGTGTGTGTGTGTGTGTGTGTGTGTGTGTGTGTGTGTGTGTGTGTGTGTGTGTGTGTGTGTGTGTGTGTGTGTGCATGTGCGGGTAAACAAAGCAGTTAGAATGATAATTACACATTCCCACATGTTTGATTTCTTTCATCTCAGCCTAATTTATTTGTGCTTGGTGCTGCTGAATATGCAACATATTGAGGTTTAAAACCTTTTCATTCTTAATGAATGATAATAGATAGCGCAACATGAAGCTTTGACTTGGGCTATTGAATTTAATTAATTGAATGAACAAGAGCCAAGAGGTACACTAATGGTGATTGATTGAGGGTCTTTAAAAAGCGAAAATGATTTAAAGAAAAGGACTTTCCCGATAACGACTGGTTTATTGGACTGAAATGTGCTATCAGCTCCCATAATTCTGTATTGCTTCGAATATGATGGAGAATGATTCAGGGACTTTGAAAAAATAGTTTTTTATCATTCTGATTTCCTGTCTCTGCAGAATGTCTCCTCAATATCTCCTTCGATTGTAGATTCATTTATATTGGTGCCCCAGGCTTGTAGGTTGGTGTCGAGTGGCTTTTCATGCTTCTTCTGCAGCTGTTTGTCGAGAAGCTAACACTCTCGCACCCACTCCATTTATTCAAACAGAGCAGTGTTGTAGACCATTTATCCTATAGCTGTTTGTGGACAGAGAGACTCATTGAGTGAAGTGTAACTGTTGCTTTATGACTTGGTGGTGTTGGTTGGTTCCTTTTATTTTACAAGTGCTGTATTTTTTTTATGTATGTATTTTGATGCATAGGAAAATATAAGCCATACTTAAATTATTACTGAAAGTCTAAACTTAATTTAATCTAGGCTGACTGGTCCTTTGGAAAACTATGACGATAAACTATTGTTACTGGTTACTATGAAAAGTTGTTCAAACTACATGCAATCTGATGTACAAAAGGGAGGCAACCAGGAATGTGCTCAAAGAATCAATGTGGCAATATATACTGTATCATCATGTAATCCTTGCAAATACATGTGTTGATGCAGATGTTACAGAATCAACATGGCTGCAAAGCTGTGATTGCAGTTTTGAAAGACAATTGGCCAGTGGTGCAGTTCCCAATAACACAATAGTCATAGCTCTGGGATTAAAATATTTCAGTGTATTTCTAGGATCTCCGAGGACCTGAATTGGTGTTTTAAGTTCTAAGATCCATATGCTTCTTTATTGTTATTCTCAACAATAAAGAACAGCTGTTGTAGTAAATTCTGTGTAGGACATTGTGATTATCCAGAATTAATGTATATCACAATATGTATCATATCGTGGCCTCTGTATCGTGATATGTATCATATCGTGTGGTTAAGGGAAATATCCAACCCTATTGAAAAACCACGAGGTGCTAGTGAAATCAAGGTGACTTAATTATTATGCATGATACCAAAAAAGCGTATTGCAGTAGTTACTGTAGCTTTTCTTTGGGGCGGCCTAATGACTCTTCAGGTCGACTGCTCATTAACTTTTTTTCATGCTGTATTTTTTAAACTTTTTTGAGTTTATATTGAGTCAAACATACTGTAGGTGGCTCAGACTTGCAAACAAATAGAAAGCAATAGATTTTAGGATTCTGTTGTGCTTTTTTCAAGAGCTATTTGATAAAATTACATACATATCAACAAAGTCTAGTTCGTAAATAGGTGTTTAATGATATGGTGAATGAAAATTGAAAATCATCATTTCACTTTCACAACACAATGTCTGCAATGTCTGAAGTCCAGGGAAGGCAAAGGTGTTGTTAGAAAGGGTTGATTTTGTTCAGCCTACACTAAAGTATCTGTGGAGAAAAGATGAGTCTACAAGTATTTGCAATAAGTATTTTTTCCAAATATGTATCACCTTTGAGGCTGTGTATGTAACCAAATCCCCAAAATAGTGCAGAGAAAATCTTTCATTCCTCTGCAACACAAACAAAAATTCATACTACAAATAAAACAAGTCCTGTGCTTTTGAGAAGACACATGTCGACAAGGTGGAATAATGTTCACATGGAGGTGTAGCAGTGCACACCATTCTGACATGTGAAATCCAACACAGACACACACATAATACATTCAAAGGATCCTACAAGCTGCCTGACTCACCTAAAACTGGGACTGATGGTCCCTGTGGATCTCTCTCCACATGTTTTACATAATCTGTGTGTGTATGTTTTGTTCTCCGAGTACAACAAAGCCTACGAGTCCATGAGCGGCGCCGTGTTTGTGAAGGCATATTCTCCAGCTGCCTTCTGTTGTGGATATTTTTGGCTTCCAAAGCAGGTCTCAGGTGAGGGAATAACAGTCAGAAAGAGAAAAAAGAGGGAGTCGGAGAAGTCGGCACCTCCCGCCCCACCCATCCATTAAAAGGTAAAACCCAAACTGCTCTCCACATGCCGAGGGTAATAGGGGGCCAAATGTGCCTTTGGCAGACTGCTAAAGCAGCACACACGGAGAAACACATACATAAACTGACAAACACACACACACATACCTTCAGGGAGATTTGCACACACAAACAACCGAGTCCTAACAAGGGACGCAATCTGGTCAGGGATCCCTGGAGGCTCAGTGAGAGATAGTAAAAGATGCAAAAGAGAGTGGAGGTGGAGAATTCTGGCACAATGTAAATCTATGTCCGTCTGTCTGTCAGTCATTACTGACTAAACTGTTAAAGCTTACAATACATTTATACCATTCAAGAGCTTCGAGGACCAATGTATTTGCATCATTAAAAATTAGAAACAGATTCAAATCAGTGAATCTCTACACAACTTCCATTTGTCCAAGATAGCTTGCTAGCTAAAAGGCATTAGCATCTTGCAACCCTGCCCCCACACAAACTAAACGTTCCTGTCAATGTTGTAGATGTCAACCCTCGTAAAATACATCATGCCAGGATGTCACTTTAAAGTTATGTTGTTTTGTACCAAGTTAGCTAACATTAGCTGACACCAATTACAACATTACAGCATAGCAATTTATCTCCAATTACAAATATCTCCATTACATTTTATTAGCAAACTAATTATGCCAATATCCAACATTTGATTAAAAAAAGGGGCAATTGTTTTAAATAAACAGTACTAATAGAGAAAACTTTCAGTCACATGAGCCCTCACTTCTCAATCTGGTGTAGAAACCAGCGCAGATTTGGGTGTAGAAATCATCGTACGACAGGGTCCATGTGGGACCTATGAAACTTGCGTATCTGGCTGATCACAGCGAACGCAAGACCGGGTGTTGCGGCTGGAAACGATCGTCATTTAGCTCAGCTGTCCTCGCCCCCAGAGTTTACAGCATGGAGATACTAAATACGGCAAAGAAGAGAAACAAGATATGACCTGAGTGCATGACACCATAACTGAGAAAAGTAAAGAGGAATAACATTGTCTTGTTTGGCAGCCTGAAATGTAGGATTAAAGAGCTTCAGAATAAATGCGCCTGCATGAAATCTCAACAGCGTTGGTTTTAAATATAAAAAATATATAACATCTGTGATATGTAGCGTACATAATATAGGCTATAATGTAATTTTAAAAAATACTTTTAGTTGAAAAAACCTTGTCAGACCATACGATCGCTACAATGTATCCTAGTGTTGCAGGTCTTAAAAGAAGCAGCACCCAGAGCGGACCGGAGGACGCCAGCCGGACCGCACCTGAAATTATCCCAGATCGTGGAGCGAGTGGCTTCCTTCATCGGTTCAGCCTCAATATCAGGCACAAGTGGTACAGGCGAACCTGCATCTGTGTCGGATAACGTCGGCTGCACTGGCAGCTCGCCATTTATGAGACTTTAAAAGAGAAGCGAAACCTGAAACGTCCTGCATCACATGAATAAAGTGTTTGATCAATCGCTGTGCAATGTGCACTTCTCATCTGATAAGCCTACTTTCCAAACATAAGAATTTAACACTTACATAAAAGAAGGTGCTGACTCCGTCTTAGAGCCACCAGATTTCTTTATTCGTTATTATGTCACATGTAGTCTGGCCTATGTGCGTCTGCTGTGCGCAATTACACATATGGCACATTAGCATATTTATTATTTTAATCTCCAGACATACCGATTAATTATGATCTAATGTTGATGTTCTGTATTCCTAAATATTTCATATTTCAGAGGCTAAAAGTTGTATTTACTATCCTCTGGAAGATTTTCTGTCCTTTTACAGTAAATGTGGCAAGTACTTCTCTGAAGCGCTTCTGTCTCAGAGGTTTCCTTTTTGGGGGGTCCGTCTGTTTTTTACAGAGTTCTTTGTGGATTATGAAACTGTTTACAACAGCAATGTCCATAAAGTGGTAAAAAAACGTTTTGTACCACTTCATTGTCTTATGGTGTACACTGTAATATCCAATCAGAGCGTCTGATAAATCCACCCCACCCATGCTCTGATTGTATGACTGGACAGCATCAGGAACTGTCACGCTCTTTACCTGCCAATCCCCTGCCTCTTTGACATTCCTCTTCACAGTCTTACCACTAAATGCTTCATGTACTGTGGAGCAAACAGTCACTTCTCCTGTGTCCATCCATTTTACAAACAGCAATTTGTCATTTCTGATCCAGCGGATATCTCCCCGCTGCGCATTTTTATGGAGATCATTATTGTTAGTTTTAGGAAAGCCAATGCGTTTTTTCCTGATTGTACCACAAGCGCCTGTGTTGTGCTTTCCCAGTTCTTCAAACAATGCAGGGCTTGAATAAAAATTGTCCACAAAAAGAGTGTAACCCTGACCAAGGAGAGGGAACTTCATAAGGTCCATTACAGAGGTGAAGCTCAAACCTTGACCTGGAACCTGTACAGAAAGTACACAAAAAAATTCCATGTGTAGGCAGTGGAAGAGTCAGCCAGTACAAACAATTCATATCCCCATTTTGTTGGCTTTGCCTTCATGTACTGTCTCATGCTGATTCGGGCCTTTGATGCTACCATTCGTTCATCAATTGCAATATTCTGATATGGTAGAAAGTTTGCCATGCAGGCATTCACAATGTCAGTGTATAATGGCTTGATTTTGAAGAGCCTGTCGTACCCTGCAGTGTTTTTCTTCCGATAGTTGTCCTCATCCTCTGCTGGGTCACTTTGGTGCAATGACCACAGAATGGCTTCAAAGCGATCATGTGCTATGGTATCACTGGGGAACCGGAAGTTGTAAGGCCACTTCTTCCTCCAGTAATCACCTCTTTCGTGCACCTTGACAAGACCAGAGAAAAGTATAATGGCCAGAACAATATAAAACTCCTTGAAGAGTAAGAATCCTCCAAACAAACTTCAACCCAGCCTGCAGTCTTATTTGAGCGTTTGCATTTGTATTTGTAACAATGGTGTGCCCAACAGAGGAGCTGAAAAAAAGCTGAAAGAGGGTCAGTGGAGAGGTGGTCGGGTCAAGGGTGGGACCAGGATCCTTGACGGGCAAGAACTTGATTGGTTCTGGTTTCATCTTCTTCATCTCTGTTATGCCACCTATCTTCTGTGTCTTCCTCCTCTCTCACACTGGATGTGGAAGGCTGTTCCTGATGACCCTTCACAGGACGTTTGGATCTTGAAGATGGCCTTGGGGTATATTCTTCATCATCCTCATCTTCACTTTGGCTACAAGACAGAAGAGAAAAAAGTCAGTGTAAGACAATAGTGTAAATGTCATAGAAATAAATAGAGCTTATGTGATATAAGACAACATATCGTGGTTGACTGGGGATGGACATCAACCTTGGAGGAGACAGTTGCTGAACAATAGGCTTAGATGTGCGCCGAGTAGAGCTGCTTCGCTTTGACCGAAAGGTTGGAGCGTTACACAAATGACGTACTGTGCCTTCCTGGGCATGGATGTCAACCCAGGAGGGGGAGGCTGTGGCTGAGGAACATGCGCAGAAGTGCTGCTCGTCGACCTGCGCCTCTTTGACTGGGGGGAAAGGTCATTGTCATTGTCACTCTCCCCCTCATCTTCACATTAGAAATCAGAAAGAAGAAGAAATAAAGTCAGTATAGTACTGTCATTGATTCACTTTCAAATACAGTATGTCTGTAACTAAAGGTAACAATACAGATTCATAGATATGCATGCGAGTATACTGCTTATTATGGTCCCTGATTTGTCTTATAAAAAGTTGAAATATAGCTAATAAGCTGCAGTTATCAAATAATATTTATAAAGTGGTTATATATTACTTTTAGTGAACTTTAGTGAACAGTTTCAAACGAAGCATTACTCAGTAAAAACCGCTGTCTGCTACCTCCGTTTCACAGAGACTGTGATTTCATAGACGCCATTTTTTCCCTGCGTTTATCTACGTAGCAACACTGACTCTAACGATGACCGAAAGCATAAAATAAATAGTACATGAAATTCACAGAATCATCGAAAAACACAACAGCTAGTCAGGACAGCATCATTACTGTATGAGTGGTTTTAGATATCCTTTTGAAAGGCCGAAATCAAGCTTATATGACTATAATGTAAAGATTACATCAGCTACTCCGACTGACTAGGAACAGAAAAAAACAGAAGACTAGTTCATTACGCAGTAACGCCCCTGTTTCCCGCTAAATGAGACAAGTCCGCGAATATGATAACTATTGTCTCACGCCCTGTTTCCCACTAAATAAGAGAGACAAGTCCGCGAATATGACCTGTTCAGAACATCACAGTCCTAATCGATAAATTATCAATAAGTTATCAATAAAAAATATTACTTACTCTTCCTCTCTCATATCCAGGATGAGGTAGTCATCCTCCTCTCTGTCAAGATCTTGTTCAGGCTCAGGTTGAATAAGATCGTCATCCTCCGAATCCACAGGAAATTTTGAAGTTCCGCTGTCAGATGTTAGCAATTCCAGTATCTCTGGTACAGAATAATACTTTTTCCTTCCTCTCTGGCTGGACATTGTTGATTTTTAAAATTATGTTGGTCAAAGTTCGCGGTATGTGCTATGTTCGCTGTAGTTGCCATGCGCTATGCATTCTGGAGTGTGCTAGTCTGCCTCTGAGCCATAGCAAGCAGAACCGATACGCGCAATGATATCTCTGCATCCTATTGGTCGATTCAGAAGTCCAGCCCCCCTATGGAAAGCTCCAGCACTGTAGAAGCGAATGCAACTGAGTAAATACATGTCATTACAACTATTGAACCACTAGATGGAGACAAAGACGTGCACATGTAGCTACATGCACAGCATTCCTCCCTTATGACAAATAGAGGTAGCGAGGCTTGAATAGTCTCAAATTTACCAGGAGACATTGTACTATCAATTACATGTGGATTTATTGGACCAGGAAAACGTTTGATTTCAAAAACAACAAAGGTAAGACATAAATTTTGGTTGTAAACGGAAAAAGTGAATTTAGCTTTTTCTGTTTTTTTGCTGTTTACTCAGTGAGATTTGGTTTCTGAGTGAAAACAAGATACTGTTAGAATCTGTGGAGTCTCAGCTCTCATTCAAGTGGTCATTTGTGCATCTGGCATGTAATATAAGATAGTTAGGTTGCTGTGTTTTAGACAATAACTGTGTTTTAAACAATAACTGTGTTTAGACGAAAAATGCTTTTTGACATTTCTTCAGGCTGTTGCTTGGGGTTTGAGTTGTGTTTTGTGTTATTCTTCCAACACAGACAGATTCGCTGCACTGCAAGTCCACACTGAGCTGAAAATGTGCGTACACGAACTGAGACCTGGCGTGAGATTTGAGCGTACCCTCCGCTCACGTCCATAAAGTGCCAAACGTTGCGTGGAAATGACCATACACCAATTTTTCTGCCGTACGTACGTTTAATAAGTGAGGGCCATGGACACTACAATAGAAAGTGTGTACCTCATCATTTCCAAACACAAAGGCAGATTTAGTGATGACTTTAATGATATATGAAGGTCTGCAGTGCCATGTGCATAGTCAGTAAATCAATTATTAAAAAAAGAAGCGATGGCAGTTGTGCGTTATTTATGACTTATTATCGACGCAGTGCCCTTTGCAGGGTTGTATTTTATGTGTATCTGACTTGGTATTTGTATGATACAACCTTGATCAAATATTAAAGTCAGCCAGCCAACGCAAGGACTTGTAATTGCCAACTGTCTCATTTGATGACGGCGTGTGTGTGTGTGTGTGTGTGTGTGTGTGTGTGTGTGTGTGTGTGTGTGTGTGTGTGTGTGCGCACGTCGTGTTGGCACAGCCATCAAAGACTAGAAGCATTCATTCATTTGTGGCTCAAGGATTTGGGCAGTCAGGCGGATCATTGCCCCAAAGAACTCACATGAAGAAACAGTATTGAATTTATTCATTCAACAAGACAAGGATATGAACACTGTCTTCAGAGAGTAGATAACAGCAGCACAACTGACTGCACACCAGTGACTTAGCACAACTCGGAGTTCATGACGTAGTCTGGCCATCATTCAGAGATTCACTCATGGATTGCTTCTCGAGTAGCTTGGCAAGCGTATTAAATCAATGCAAGCGTGTTAAATCAGTGCTTCATGTATAATCATGTATCCTCTGCCTTCAACATATAAATCCTCATTGACATCTTCATGAACTACATTGGGAGAGTGTAAGTTGTAAATGGACAGCAGGCTTCCAACCACTCAGAGAGCTTCACACTATTGCCACATTTATCCTTTAGCAGACACATTTGTACACTGGTGGTAGAGGCTGCTATGTAAGGTGCCAACTTGGCAATAATGATACTGTCCCACTCACCACTCACATGCATCCATACATTTCCCATACTATCAAATCATTTACAGTTGTTGTTTTTTTCCCCGAGATCTTACTTATCTTGTAAGTAAGAAAGTAAGACTTCACAATTCAAGTAAGTAAGTGCTTCACAATTAAAAACAATCAAACAATTCATACAGTGAGAAAAAATGTACATAAATAATCCCAATGTCGAACAAGGCAAAGTTAAGATCAGAAAACTACTCACACACACAAGAGTTGGCATAAGAAAGGGTTTAGGGGTTACATGAAGGCTTGTGTCCGCACAGGTGAGTTTTTAGTTGCTTCTTGAAACTGTCCAAAGATTCTGCTGATCTGAAGTTGTGTGGGAGTTGATTCCAGAGAGTTTTATAATTAGAGCGGGGGATGGAAAGAAGGCCAAGATTAGATGATCTGAGTAGACGAGTGGTGGGATATGGAACGAGGAGGACGCTTGGGACGAGGTCGTGCAATCATTCTTATGTAAGGAACAGGATTTTGTAGAGGATTCTGAATTTTACTGGAAGCCAATGAAGGGAGGCAAGAACTTGAGAGAACAATCCTGGTGTCCCACCTGATGTGGAGTCATTTTTTATTCGCTTTCTCAAGATCTTGTTTTTCAGCAGTAGTTATGTTGGGATAACAAGGTGGGTTTTCCTATCATAAAGGATTGATTAATCTAAAAAAACAAAAAGAAAGCTTGTTATCTTGTGGGAATTGAGTTCATCTAGCAAACAAAACAAGTTGCTGTGATAGGCCAGCTTGTATCAACTTGAACACTGTCATGTTATCCTACTGCCATTACATTGTCTTCCTGGCATGCATTAACATCAGAGAGTGTGTTTCATTAGCTTTTCTTTTCTTTTTGCTATCCAAGTTGTATGGCTAGCCCTTGGCTAGTTTTTAAGTCTTATTCTGTGATTAATTATTAATTATTTTTTTAAATCCAGTTGTGTCTAAGAGCCTCATACAGCATCTCATAATTTGGTAGAATCCAACGCTAATTATCAAAACCCCTACATATTGTCTTTGTAGGTTTTGTGAAACTCAAACCACATAATGTTTATAAAAGGCAAAGTGTGTGAAGTGAAAATATTGTGGATGGAATATATGTTTTCTTTTTTTCAAGTGTTTCAGAAGCTGCTTCGTCTTGTGAAATAATAATATACAGGAACAAAAAGAGAATCATTAAAATTAAAAAGTTTAAAGTCAATTTAAAGTGACTCAAAACTGTGCATTTATTGTTCCATCTTGGTTATCCATCTTGATTTGTGTAAACCTTCTAACAAGCACTTAAGCTATTAGAACATTACTGACTTTGTATATAACTATTTATTTATATTTTGGGAACATCCTTCCTTTCTTTTTTTATCTACTCAAAGCAAAGCAATACATTTACAACAAGGAAAATGATTCAAAAAGTATAGTGGTTGCTTTTATTAAAAAAAATACAGGTATTTATCGTTTACAGGAAACTTGATTTTTTTTTTTTACATTTTAAACCATGTGCACATTTATTTCTTGACCCCCTCTTAGCTCTAGTTGACAACATACTGTCGACCTTTCTCCCTGAGTGACTCCTGAAATCAAGTGAAATAATGCGCCTCTCCCAACACGAGTCCATCACTCCCTTGGAAATGGGCACACTACCCCCTCTCAATATTTCATCACTTAGTCGCCTTGCTGAGCGAGGCGCAGTGCTGTAAAGGTTGATGCACTGTGGGGCTTTAAAATCCTTATCACTGACTGTGTGTTCTTCGGTGTGTCCTTTTACCTTATGCCAGAGAGGTTAACATTCAAATCCTCACAACACTGGGACACTATTTCACCAGGGCTGTGTTCAGACATTTTAGACTGTGGTGGCCCAACCATTACACTGACTTAAGCGGGGATGGAATTTGTCCCGATTTCATTGCAATTTTTTTTTTACCATTCTTGTCTCCACTTATCACATCTCCTTCAATTACGGACATAGAAGCATCCTGGGTAAGTTTTGTATTCACATAATTGTTAAAAAAAAGATTGGCAATTTATAAAGCTCTCTGCTTGAATAAAAAAATGGTGTGCCAACAAAAGTAACAGTATAAAGTAGTAGACAATAAGTTATGACAGTAAAATGCCAGAAAAGCTCTTACAGATAGCCAATGATTGTAAAAAAAAAACGTGTGTGAGTATGTGTTTGTGATTTTTGTCCTGGGTTGACTTTTCAAATCTCACCGTGGCACACACACACACACAAACACACACACACACAGATACATACATACCATGAAGAACCAGAACCCCCAGAAAAGAATAATCAAAGTTTCAAATCGTGCATTGTTGGAGGAAGCTGAATCCTCCTCCATACAAGTTGCAGTAATCATTTGAATAAAATATTGAGATTTATGCTCAAATCAAACGAGCAGTAAATGTGAAAATATGATTCACCTCATGCCACAGTAACGGTGTCAGAATGCTGCATATTTAGACCGCGTGCTATGCAGTGGTCTCTGCGCTACTGTATGTCTGTGTGGGCGTGGAGATGACAAGGGCAGGTTGAGTGACACTAACAAGGCTGTAACGTGCCTGAGATCCCCTTAACGTCAGTGTTAGGTGAAGGGTGAGAGAAGGTGAGTGGGACCTTTATGGGTCAATTACCCATGGACATCCAGTAAGACACAGTGCCTCAGTGGGATGACACCAATATGTGTGTTTCTGAATGTGTGTGTGTCTGATATAACCATTTGCTATAGCTAATAAACCATTTCTTCGAGTTGTTCCATTGCTGATACCAGTATCTGAAATTGCCTCCTATTTCATAAAAGGCTTGCATTATGTTGTTGGTCAGAACAATAATCTCTGCAACAAGCCAATGCCACAATTTGTAAGCAACAAACACAACCAACATGTTTTTATTTTCTCTTCTATTTTAATGCTTCCCCAAAACCATAGCCAGCATGTTAGGCACTGCTGTACTACAACCTTAGAGGTGTCATGGCTGCCAATGGTAACAAGTTGTAACGCTTAGTGATCATATTAAATCATACCCTTGAATCTACGCTACTGTGATTGGCTGAATAGGAAGGAGACATCTGATTGGCTACAGACATTTCCCTGCTGGGGAAAAAAAAAAGCATTTGTGAATCGAACCACTGCAGGTGGGTCTCAACAATCCCACACACAAATGCAGTGAGGTTCACAAATGACAAACAGTTTGTAAATGCAGACTGAACAGTTCGTATATAAATGTAACAAGATCCAAATTTGTTTTTTAAATATATATGTATATCATATATTTGTGGATTTCTATTACATACAGTATATATGAAACTATAAATATTTGTGTGTGAATCAGAAATACGTTTGTGAATCTTATTTTTTTATTTGTGGATTTTTTTACATTTATATAGAATGAAAAAAATATTTTTGTGTGCATTTTAATACATTTGTGAATCCTTCTATGTGCATTCATGAATACTGAGACTGATCTAACTCCATAGACTTAAGCAGCTTTGTGTTAAAGAAATGTTTAGATGACAATTTTGTCACATGTCCTTTATACAGACATGTCCTTTTTTCCTTGATTTATGCACTTTTTTATATCTTAGGCATAACTGACGATAAACCACCAAATGTAAAACAAAAGTCTCTGTCACAGACTCTTTGATACAGGAAATAGTTTTTTGGCAGTCATACTAAAGCAGTATGGGGTTTGTAGTACACAGCGGTACTTTCATGGGATTGGTAGTCGTATTGGGAAAACCCAAACTGAGGTATCACAACCAGTATCAGATTGGAATGGAAAAACAGCAATACTTTCTGATCCTTTTCTGACTCAAATATAACACACTGTAGCTCTACTGTTCTGAATTCAGACAGTGTGAATGTTTGTCTTTGTCTCTTTCAAGAGTGTAATTAATTTGGGGAACACAATCAAACAATTGTACTGTGCTTCTTTTCTCTGCCCTCTCCATGAAAACACAATCCTAGACACCATTGTTGCCAAAACCTGCCACCCACTTTGGGACGAGACCAGAGACAAATGTGTGTTGGAAGGAACATGAGGATATTATTTCATGGACTTGCCTGGTGAATTAAGATCATTGTGATGCCAAAGGCTTCTTACTCAAGACAGAAAAAAAAAAAAAATCTCTGTATTCTTAATGCACAATGTTTGAGTAAAGAAAAGGACATTGTCTGGCTCCCTCCTCCTCAGTGTAACGTTTTGCTACTCTTTTAGAGACTGTGCCGTAGTTGACATGACAGACAGCGTATTCTCATTTGCAGTGGCGATACAGCTCCCTTTGACATTTCCCCAAAGAATTGACCGCTTTGATGGTTTTTCTTCTCTCTAAGGGCTCGTTCCTATTTTGTCCAGTTCACTGTGTGGAAAAGACCCCGCGGCAAGTGACTCATTGTCTTTCTAACATCTTCAATCCAATTTACAGCGGCCACGTGTCACACTGTATCCCAAGTCTCTTTTTGGTCAAATGGGCTGACACACACACACACACACACGCACACATTCAAATGCGTTGTTTTACACACTCAAGTACATATCCACACACACTAGGATGTGTCAAACCAGAGAAAAAAAATGTGTCATTTTGTGACTGCTTCGGCACCCATGAGTCTGTGAAGATGAAAGCCGGAGGGGAAACAAGTTTGAGTGGAATGTGAGACTTCAAGGATCCCAATTTTTTTTGGGGAAGAAGACGTATACTTATAAAACTGTCACCCTATAAGTACATCTCTAAAACTGACTTTCCTGTTAACAAAAAAAAAAGACACAGGTGCATGTAAGACTGTTGCAACTAATCATAGATGATGTCACACATTATTCATTGTAGAAATATGTTCTTTCTTTTTTGACAATTCATACATTTCTCTGTCACAAGAGCTTAAGTATTGTTGTGTCTCATGTTATTCACCAGATCATCCAACTTAATTTCCGTTAGTGACCCAGAATGTATGACTGGGTGTAGGCTAAAGCATATTACAAAGCAGCCGACTGTGTCTCAGGCTTTCTTCTCAAATTGATGATTTGAAGCTCAACAGGATCAATAACTCCTAAACTCAAAGTGGCTGTACAGAAACTTATCAGCAGCATCATTTTGGTTTTAGATCATTTAGGTTTTTATAGTTTCCCACCTGTTTTAGTACGTAGCTTAGCAACCTGCCAGTAAATTTTTAAAAAAAATTGTCTTACGCTGAAGACTGTGGTGGAGATGACAGTGGACTTTAGGAGATGCTAAGCAATGGCTTAGTTTTGCTGCACCTAAAGGAACAAAACAGAACGTGTTCAATGCGATCAAAAAAAGTTGATGCATTAATTGCAGCCATAATCACATCGTCTTTACTGCGTTAACACAGCAGCCCCAAAATAGGCCAGTCTACATGCAAATGTTTTTAAGACTGTTATTATGACTCTATGCTTAAAGGTAAAGCAGTGGAGCGCACAGATTCATTTTACAAGCGAAACACAGTTAGTGTCAGGGTCTATTGCAAATTTAAAACACCAGAGAAACATGAAAGACAGTTACATTATGACAAAGGGAGGTAATCAAGCTTGTATTCATTGCTTTACTGTGCTTGCACTATGTCTGGAGCCAGAGCCTCTTTCTTAATATTCTCATGGAAACATTCTAACTCAAACACAAGTTTGCAAATGAGAGGGGTAAACTGGGATTGTTTGAAATTGTGTATTGATGTTTAAATACTCATACAAGATGAAATACTGCATGAATCAAATATCTTACCAGATGCTTTGACACTTTTTCTGTCACAAACATCCTGTGTAAAAAGAGAAGTTAAAGACTAATGATGATGTTTACCCGTCATGATAGATCAGGAGACATGCAGATGTCTCAGTGAAAGTGGAGCTGTTTCACAATTAAGGTCTTGATGTGGGTGGTTTACTTTACTTGTCACATAAAGTGTTAATGAGTGCAAAGGCAGCCAGACATGATTATTCCACAGTGGGAGAATTACGCTAATTTGGGCTGCAGATGCAGATCGTAGAAAAATCAATGAGGGAGAGTCAGAGAACTGAGGAAAGGAAACGAGAAAATCAACAACTGTTGGACGGGAGGTGAAGAGAGAAACGTGAATACCAAATGAGACGAGACAGGGTAAAGCATCGAGCTAATGGAAGAGATCTGCACAGGCAACTATGACCAAAGTTGACTGAATAAAAGTTAACAGTTAGAAAGTAAAACTTTCAGACTCATAAATGCAACAGAGGGAATCAATGTAATGAATTTAGGCATGATTCCTAAAATTCCAGATGCAACGTTGCCTCCTGAAGTGCATTTTGGAGGTACTTTTGCAACTTAATTTTACACTTTTACTTTAAGGAGACATATTATGAAATATCCACTTCTAGAGTTTTTGAACATATATTTGGGTAACCTGAGTTTCTACCGACCCACAAAATGTGAAATAAATCCATCCAGGCCTTTGTTTGTAGTCTGCATAAGTCTTACAACACAAAGAAAAAGGCTCTCTTTCAAATTTGCTGTCCTTGTGATGTCACATTTGGATTCTGTAAAAAAAAAAAAAAAATCCCCTATCTCCCTGGTATCTTCACCCACAGACTCCAACCCCAGTCCAGAACAAAACTTTTAAGCTGGTCGGCCATTTTTATTCTCGCTACAGAGGGGAGTGATGTCTACTGGGAAAACTCAGGGTGGGCTCATTGCATTTAAAGAGACACACACACCAAAACGGAGCGTTCTGAGAGAGCTGGTTTATACAGGGTCACAAATCTCCTCTGGTGCTTGATTCATGTTATATTTTGACCAAAGCACAGCACAGACGTTTCATTTAGACCACAGGGGGACTGTTTGAAAAGGGGTATAAAATGTCCTCTTGAACTACATATTCTTGTTCCATTTAATCTGTACTACTTTAATAAAAAACTAGAATGTTGGGGCGGCAGTAGTTCAGCCCTATAGGGACTTGGGTTGGGAACAAGAGGGTCGCAGGTTCAAGTCCCAGTGCGTAACAAAATATGGAAATTGGTGTGGTAGATGGAGAGATGCCAGGTCACTTCCTAATTACTGCCGAGGTGCCCTTTAACAAGGCACTGAATCCCCAACAGCTCTGATGCGCTCCCTGCATAGCTTGGACATGCATCCACTAATGCATGTTCACAGATCCTGTTTGTGCAAGTGTGTATTCAGGGCCTATGTGTGTGAGAAGCATGTCTCTCAATATCAGAGTGTAATACTAGAATTTCCCTAAAGGATTAATAAAGTATGTAAAAAAGAAAAAAAGCTCCATATTCAGCGCCATCAGTTTCATGCTTATTTCAGTTTCATGCTTTGGAACCAATACTCCATCACATGATTCAAAAAATGAATCAATTTAAGTGACCATGTTATACTTATTTCAAGTGTTATAGTTTCACTGTGTAGCTTCTATAGTTGCTTAACAGGAGTAACAGCTGATGATCATTGATCATTGATCATTGATCACTGATGATCATTGATCCATTTCCCATTTTCCATCAAAGTGAACCCAGCTCTGGTTCTCGGCTGGTGCTGGTTTAACTTGCCAACTATCTAAGAACCAGTTTTCTTTTCCACGGGCAAGGGCAGAGAAAGTTGCCACGTCATCACATCACCGCATACCTCCACAGAATACATCACAGATAGGTCTCTGATTTTCCGGCAACACTTCAAGCACAACAACAACAATGGAGGACTATTAGCGTTTTGTATCAAGTGTTGCTCCTGGCTTTCCAAACCTACATCGGCATTCAGGGCACGGTCACACTGACCATCCATATCGTGCCCAAGCACGCTCCAACGTTAAAGTCCAGTTCGTTTGACCAGTGTGACCGCTCCGTATCGTGCTCAGGCACGGTACACTTCCTTGGCTTTGGCACACTTTGGAGAGGTGTGCTTCGGCACGGTACACTTCATGCACGAGCACAAGCACACGGGTAAACAACGCTGACAGCCTTCATTATGGAGAAATCCAGAGTTTCATGGCTATAACATGACACAATATAAGCCACAAAGTATCTGTCATGCTCTGTGTTGTTCTCCGATGTGCGGGCGTCCGCGCGTCTATTTTATTTATTTATTAATTTATTTATTGTTGTGTCTGATTAAAATGACTTAAAATAAGCTGTAAAGTCAGTAAAGTAGCTGTCATGCTCTGTGTTGTTCTCCGATGTGCGGCTGTGGACTCGCCCACGCGTCTATTTTATTTTTAAATTTATTTATTGCTGTGTCTGATTAAAATGGCTTAAAATAAGCTGCAAAGTCAGTAAAGCAGCTGTAATGTTCTGTGTTTTTCTCTGATGTGCAGACGCGGACTCCACTGCGCGTCTCTTCTCTCTCTCTCTCTCTCTCTCTCTCTCTCTCTCTCTCCCTCTCTCTCTCTCTCTCTCTTTCTCTCGTCCGCCTGTTTGTGAACTGAGCACGCTTCATAATAACATAAAATGTGCATGCGTTGTATTACGACGTTATGTACAAGAGGTAATCGTGCTTAGACACGGACAGTCCTGTGTAGTGTGACTGCGGGCTGGGCCGGCCAGTGTGGGAATGGCGCAGCGGGGGGGGGGGGTAATCGTGCTTGGGTACAGCACGATACAGATGACCAGTGTGACCGCGCCCTCAAACACAACAGGTCCAAAGAATGTGTTCTGCTTGTCAGGATTTCTATGAACCATGATAACGTTGGAGAAGAAAGGTAAAGGTTTTGTTTCTATCTAATATTAAACATCAGGTGTTAGCTAATCTCAGCCTTTTGCTAGCATCAACAATGCTGTTCAGTTACAAATAAAATTGCAGGTACACTAGAAAAACCCTCCTTTCAGCTCCTGTTTGACACAGGCAATCTCAGGTACACTCCCTTTTAACTCTCCCTACAAGTCCACTTTCCTTTGACTGGTCAATCTTCCAAAATCCTTTTTTTAGTAACATATCAGGGTACTTTGCCCTGCCACAATTGGGGTAAAACAGCCAATTTTAAATAACTGGTGGGAAATGGAAATGCCGGGGTCTTTAGAGGATATAAAAGCTTAAAATATGAAAACGGTACTGTTTGATGGCTTTTTAGGTTCTCAAATCCATTCAAATCCATCCAAACATATAAATGATAACTGAACAAGCATCTGTATCATCATTTTTTATTTCCTCAGAGCAGAAGAGAGGCAGATCAGGATGAAGACGGAGGAGAAATAAGAAAACTGGAGGTTGTCTGGAAGAAATGTAGGTTATGTTAACAAAAACTATATTGATTTAAACAATATTGTCTTACCCTATATCTTGTTCAAAAAAATAACTATTTAACTTTGAAACGTGATGTTTTGTCCAGCACCATGTGTGACCTGAATTGGATCCTTTCAAATTGCATTTCTTTGGAATTGTTCACTTTTGTCATGCAACTTTCACAGAAAATATATTTTTTTTACCAAAATGGGCGCGTAGTTGCTTTGTCTAGCAGGAAGTGACTTTTCACTGCCCTTACTAAAAGCATCACGACCATATAAGGAGCTCCGTGAGTTTGTAATGTCACAACATCTGAAAAAAGATTTTTTTTTTTTTTTTTTAATTGCATATACAACTTCCTGCAGACTTAGCAATAAAACAGACCAGTACCTTTACCTACTGATTTGAACCTGTGCCCCTTCCTTAATTCTAAATAGTCTAACAGTCCCCCAAATTCATCTTTATAAACTGGAGCCCTCAAGTGGGCGAAAAAATATAGAAATGAATTTGTACCTTTTGAATGAAGGACATGATGACTCATTCCACTTTTGTGTAAAAAGTTCAGCAACTTCTGTAACACCTGCTGACTTATGTACAACATTATCTTTTTAAAATTTAATTTCACCTAACACCTGGACCACAGCGAGAGTCTCTGGACTGTGCGCTGCCTGTTATTTAGAAGCTTTTGGTGTTGTTTATCTCTGTGTCAAACTAAAGGTCAGGGCGTAATCACAGGCCTAAACATCACTCCGGCACATGGACAAAGCAGCTGATCAGCCAGAGGAAAATGTCAGCCAGATATAGAGTGCTGATTGTCCATTAGAACAAGGCTGAGGCCAAGCCTGAATGAGATTAGTCAGGACCTCAAGTCCTTCAGATTCACTTTACAAGGTCATACACTCCAAACAAAACAAACCTCTATATTGGGTTATGTGAGTGTTTCAGATGTTGAAAATTCCCATTATTCATTTATTTTCTTGGATCTATTTTATACTTAACAACCATTTACTTATAACACTGACATTTTTGTATGTTGTGACAGTTTGTCAGCGAGTTTGCGTACATCTGCATACAGTATAAGAGTGAATGCATGTTTTTTTTTGAGTGCTCAGGAGCTGCCTTCGTTTTAGTATCTTTATCTCCCTCTCAAAAGTTATAGCTCAATTTTCCAGGTGCATGCATGAAATTGTGCTTTATGCAGATTGAGTCACTGCAGCTTCATTTCAGGAGGGGGAAAAAAAAAATTATGTATTCTGGCTCAGTTAAGTAGACAGTTCATAAGGTAATGAATAAATATAAGCTGCTCAATATTTCAACGGCAGAGCATACCTTTGCAGGTGGAAGAAAGGCTGCAAATCACATTCTTTTAAACTGCATGGTGAAAGAGGAGAGGGCAGTAAGGGAATGAAAATGAAGGAGCTACAAACACTAAGTTTGTTTGTGTGTATGCCTAAACGATGGGGCTAATTTATTGAAACTGTTTACCTTCTTATAAAGCATATATCTTTGTTTACTTCAACATCTTTATGCTTGACTGAGGATTTTATGTGGAGAGAAAACATTGCTTTAATTTAGAGAACTAAAAAGTTGTGTGCAGCGTGCAGGCGTGACGCTGCGCCTCAGGACACTTAAAACCTGGCGATAGAACAAAACGTGTCAAGACAGAAAAGAACATTCTCTTTGACTTATTCGTCAAACACATCTAGAAATGCATCGACGCACACTATTGGCCAACTCAAAGGCAACAGATGTACACAGTAAGACACCAGTACACAGGAAAGTGATGACATCTAATCAACAAAAACCTTATCAAGGCATAAATATCATTAACTAAAATATAACCGATAACATTTTTTTTAATGAAACACAGGTATTACTTTTTAGAAGCATGGAAGGCAACATAAACAGCAGCCATTGTAGGTGCTGATGAGACCCTAGGCAAAAATCTAACATAGCGTTAGCCTCATAGCATAATTGCCTAAGTCATATTTTGGCCAAATTTTGATATCTGCCTAACTCTACTCTCCTAACACTGCTGATTCACCGTGCATTATAGGCTATGTCCTCAGCCTATCAGAATGCTTGTTACATTCCAAAATCACTATCTGCCTAAGTCATCTCTTTTGACTTAGGTATTTTTGACGCTACATACAAAGATGGCGGCCCCCATGAAAAACAGGGCTCAGCTGACCACAAATGAAGCATTAGCTCTTCTCTTTGATTCATCTGGTAAGCCAGCTCATATTTCTTCAACTTTCTATGAAGTAAATATACTTTCAGTCGATTATGAACTGCAGAGGTGTGGACTCAAGTCACATGACTTGGAATGTGTTTTTCCTTCTTTTCTGAAAATCTTAAAATATGAATTAGCAATTATGCTATGAGGCTAACGGTAGGGTCCCTCTAACTAGGATTAATCTCTATGAGGTTGTAAGTAATCTTAAGATTCCTCCTAATTTTCCATCAGTGACTTTCATTGACAAACATTTTCATAGACGCTTGGTTGTGCAACAAGAATGCTATCAGATGTGGCGCCCTCAGAGAGGATTCCTACTGTCACTGCAAACTTTGCACGTTTTCTGCCACTGCTGCGGTTTTAAGTTTGTCAGCCCTTTAGGGCCCCCTATTGGTCTGGGGCCCCAAGCAGTTGCCTGCCTTGCCTGTTGACAAGCAGCGCCTCTTAACTTGAATAGCTTGTCATTTAGGTTAAATGTAACTGTATTGCTTTTTTTTCAGAAGGGCACCCTAGAAGATATTTCATCCCGTCATCCCCTGAAGCTCACCCTTGAAGGATATTTTATTAGGTTTTCTGTACTTAAGGGCACCTTAGTTAGGACGTAACTCCTTTCTCTGCTAAAAGGCCACTCTAGAGGTAAAAAAATTTTTTATTTTATTTTACACTTGAAGAGCAGTCAAGTACATTTTATCAAATCTTTTTCCAATGGAAGGACACCCGACAGGATATTCAAGCACATGTTCTCAACAGACTTAAAGGAATAACATCATGTTTTCTCCTAAGAAAATATATTTTTTGGGGAAACTTATTTGCATTTTTCTCCACTGGAAGATCAACCAAACAGGGAAGGAAGTACATTTTTTTAAGGTCACCCTTAAAGAAAGAAAACACATTTCTCCATTTAGAGGGCACCCTTGAGAGAACTTACAGCATGTTCTCCACTTCAACAGACACCTAGTGGAAACTACATGTAATTTACTCAAATATAAGGGGAAACAATAACATTTTCTCCTGGAAGAAACTTTATGTCATCTATGAATCCTTGAGTTGACTTAATTACTTTTTTTTTCACTGGAAGTGCAATTTAGGATGAACCAAATTGTCTTCCACTACAAAGAATTTCATTAAAATTCCCCAACTGAAAAAATAAGCTAGCGATTAGTATTCAGTGTTTTCTTGCACATTTGGCCTTGGTATAGAAAGTACATCATGATTTTCTAACATAAAGGGAGTTCAACAGGGACATTTGGTTGCTTCCAAATAAACCACCAATGGTACCCACCATGACTCTGTAATATGATTTGAAGTACTTTCAATCACTGAAGCTGATAAAAAGAACATAAAGAAATGTCTTGTAAGTTTAATTCCCAGCATACATATGAATCGGCCATTTGAACAACCCTGTACATTGCACGTCTCAGCCTTTAAATCATTTCTCACAGTTCACAGTAGACTGAGCAATGAGCTAACTGTGAGCTGATGTTGAAATGATACACTAACAGGTTGTTTGTCACTGAAATGATGCTTACAAATTACATCCTTATTAATGCTAAATAGTGCTTTGTATCGTTTCATGTCTCTGATCTGCTGCTGGGTTACTGCACTATTTCTGCACCTTATAAATGTATGCATAGATGCATGATGGAAGCAAAGTGCTGTTCAGCCGCAATCATACATTCCAGCCTTTCGAGTATGGAAATTATTTGACATGTTTAGCTCCTTAAATTACAAATATATCACTGCTTCATATCACGGCTGTTCATTTTCCGCTACATTAATTTCTACCTTCCAAGAACTCTGTTCTCCATTCATTTCACTGAAGTATGGTTTTCAACTTGCAAATAATTTAAACTTGCTTGCAATGTGTAATCCATCAACCTGCATATGTTTTTTCATGTCATTCTTTACCATGCCAGTGTATCATCATCACGTTGATAATGTATTTACAATGTATTTCCAAGCAAGGACAGTTTTGGAATCCCTCTGGGTACATGCAATGAGTTCCAATGTTAGAGATTTTACAGTTGGCTGCCAGATGGAAAGCACTTTTCAACGCCAAAAAACAACCAATACTTCTTTTGTTTAACATTGTCAAACATTTGTCAGCTCATTATCTGGCTTCCGTGCGAGACTTTCAAAAACCATTTTGGTTTGGAGCTTGGATTCAGTGCTTTGATGGAAGCCAACTTTGTTATCTTTGATGTGTCCTTGAATGCACCACTATTGTGGTCCCTGAACAAAGCCAATGATAATTTAATTAAATGAAAATGTATCCTTGAGAGGCACTTCCTGAGTTTGGCATGGTTTAAAGAACATACAAACAGGACATATGGGAGTTTTTCCCCCTGCCACTGTTGCCAAGTGTTTGCTCATGGTGGAATTGCTGCATCTCAGTAAAGAACGACTGTTTTACACTGCGTGATCAAGCCAGATGGGAAGTTATGCACGGACTCTTTAGCAATTCTGTGTAAAGGGCATGAAGACGAAATGGGGTTGTTGTTGTTCCTCGGTAAAGACACCATCACAGTAGAGGTTAAAATTGAAAACAAAGTTCATATATTTTGCTCCCACCGCACGGACATTCTTATTCAAATCACACCTTGGAGCAGTAATATGCTGATGTTGTATAAGTTGTAAAAAATTAAAAAAAAAAAAAAAGAAGCAGAGCCTGGGTCATTGTGGACTCTTTATAGAATCCTTGTTGGATGTCTTCAAGTAAAAGGCTTAATACAAGAGAATAATCTTCACCAGCACTATATATTTGCTGTGAGTTCGCGCTTATTGTATTAAATAAAATGGGCTGAATTTGAAAGACAAACAGTGACCCCTAGCAGAACAGTGTTGACAATAGCAAAGATGGGATTAGCATGCACACAGACTGGTGTGAGATTTGCTTCCTTTGGCAATTCCCAGCAGAGATGCAGTGTAAAGGACAGCCATATCAAAACCATTGGTGGGTTCCAAAAGGTTAAATGTAATAGATTCAATTCTCACCTTCATTTTCAACCCAAGTAAAAGGTAAAATTGCTAACTTGAAAGCCAACTTAATTTTTGCAAAAATAACAAACAAACAAGAAAAATAATAATTGTGGCAACAGCTGAGTGACAAAAGCATTGACACAAACACAAAAATCATGCTGTGATGTAATTTAATAGAACATTGAAGGTTTTCCAAAAATGAGAAATGTTGCTAAATTGAGAACTGGCCTTTAATCTAGCCATTTAAACTAGAAGAATGGGAAATGAAAAGGTTGCACAGTTTCATTGACATGTAGCACCTGCAGGTCAAGGGGAATGCAGAGAGGAGACCAGGGAATGTCCCTTTCTGTATACATTGTCATGCATCCTCACGCCTGCCAAAGGGCAGATGGACTAACAGTGAGTGAACCATTGAATGACTGAACGATATATGAGTGGGTAACATTCTGAATCTATACACCTGCATCCAAAAATAACACTGGTATGAATTATTCGGAGCCCCTGTTGCTGTTTTGTACGTAAAGATGGTAGTCAGTATTACGGCAGACGATTGAAAGAAAAGTAACACCTCATATGAAGGATTTTTGTGTCCCCTCTGTATCTCTTTATCCTGTCTAGAAAGAAAAAACTCATGTTAAGCCTCAACACCAGGGACCTGCTTGTGTGCATCTGTGTGTGTTTGGTCGTGACTTTTCTGTGTACCTATACGCTTGCTTTCTGGTAGAGTATGATTTGATAATGCCATGCAGCTCAATGCCATTGATTTACAGCTGTCCTTGCTCTGTACTGTGCACCCGCAGTGCTCAATTCAACCACTCCCATCCAGGCCAAACCTGCTGCCAAGGTGTAGTTGTGTACATACTCCAATTTTTTCAACACCGGCATCGTATCTTCCCTGAAGTAACAAATCACTGAGTTTAAGGTGAAGCCACAGCTGTAGATACACTAATGAGAAGTTCGACTGAAGGCCTCTGCATGTATCATTGGAAATATGTCAACCACGCAGAGAGAACAAGTGACGCAAAAGAACACGAGAGAGGCTCCTCGCCATGCGGGAGAATCCATTGGCTTTGCAGTGGCAACTATCGATCACAAACACAACACGTCTTCACACTGCTGTTCGTCTCCCGCTTCACACGTGACTGCAATCCCCCCCCCCCCCCCCTTTGTGGTTGCCATGCCGAATGCCCAACAGAGTGATGGTGGAGTGTTTACCCTTCCATGGGATATCCATCACCTTCCGCTGTGTGATGTTGGATCAAAGAGGCACTGAGACAAACAGTATGTCATATGTGGTAGTGGATTAACGCTGGGACTCTGAGAGGCTGTTGTTGTGTTTCTCACAGCTTGAAGCTGTTTTCCCTCGTGGGGAAATGAATTCCCTTAATGATTTTGCTCAGTGGCTTGAGGCTTCTTTTTTTTCCCTCTCTTTCTCCACATGCTAGACTAAAGGTATGACTGAGTTTGTCATCGCTGTCATCTCGCTGTTATTTTTCCTAGTCTCTGTAGGCAGATGACGCCCCAGATCTGACAGAGCAACTGAATTTGAAATTGATGTCTGCAATAAGACAAAAAAATAGATCCCTTTTTTAATGACGTCAAAGTTTAATCTCTGAATTTACCACTGTGCATTAAATGAACTAGGAGAACACACATGGAGGGGTATAGAGAAAGACTCGCTGTGTTACTTTTTTTTATAACCACAGGAGTGACAAAACAAAGAGAAAATGTTTTAAGAGTTGGTGCCAAGGATGAGGCAAAAGTGAGAAAGACAGCACCGCGAGTGACATGTGCGGGGGGCAGATGCGAAGGTGTGGATTACATTTCAGCGCTCAACTAACAGATGTGGATTGCTGGCGTGCGAGTCGTATGAGCAGGTGGGAAGGTTGGACTGGTTCACCCATAAAACACACTCCACACGGTGCAATCTATTGCACTTAGTTCTACGCTTTTTTCTGCATAAAAAAAAAAAAAGTACCATATTTCACATGTTTTGCAACAGTTTAAAGTGGGAAGCTGTTGATAAGTGCACTTCTTTTGTTCACCGAAAATGTCAGGGAAAAATAAATACACCGACTCATGAAGCACATGGAGCAAAAGCTACTATTGCAATGTACTCTGAGCATGCACAATTTCAAATAAAGTGTTTGTATATTCAGCTTCTATTTGATTTGTATTCCTTGCTTTTATATTGTATCCTCTCCAGTGGCTGTCTCGTACATCTGTACTCATCTCTGACTGTTTTCTTCCTAAACATCTTTACGAAGGCCTATTGTCATCCCACTGATTTCCCCATTCCCATATCTTTCAATACGGCTTTTATTTTCTGCCAATTTTGCTCTTCCAGATGATGCCGGAGAGCACGAAATTGCTAGGTCATACAATCTGCTACAGGATGCGACACTTAATGGTTTATGTGTCCGAATGGGTTTGTAGTGTAAGCGTGTTCTCATGGGTGTGTGTGTAGTTGTATATTTAGACAAAGTGTTCCGCACGAGTGTATAGGATGGAGGTAATTTGGTGAGGGGGGAATCTCTGTCTGTGCCAATACCTGAACACATACATCTTTAATCTCGTCCATTTCGCCACAGACTGCTTCTGCATCCTCCAGCGCTGTATGGAGCTTTATTATATTTGTGCATCCAGTGTGTAAAAAAACAACAACACAGAATGCACTTAGCGCCGTAATGGAGTGCTCCGGACCCAGGCAGGGTGACTGCTAGCTTGTTTACCGACCAGCAGGACCCCGCAGCACACGCCTACTGCTATTAATCGCATGTTGCTGCAGAGAAAAAGAGAGAGGAAACGGACAGGAAGTCTGGACAAAGGAGACCAGCTTGATCTTACGTCACTGCTCTTACTAAATGTTTTATCCAAGAATAGATTTAAAAGCCATTATTCACAAGATCCTGTCTTTGCTTCCTTTCATCCCCTTCTCTCCATCACAATTGCTTCTGATGCTGATGTTAACAGGCTTTTGACTCGCAGTATTCAAGGTTAAAAGGCGTTATTTATAACCTCCAGCTCCACTCTGCAAGAACTTTGCATCAACGTCACTAAAAGCAAATGTGACCTGTTGCTTTAGCCTGTTGGCTTTGTACAAAAAGACATGGCTAGAGCTCACTGATTAAAATATTATTCCCCCAATATATAAGAAGCACTGCTTATGGTTTTCTTCCTGTACTGAGATACATTGTGTGAAAGAAAACTAACTTACTGGTTGCAACAACTCATTAATCTCTTATGCTCTCTTAAAAATATTATGTTACTGCGCTGAAACCTTTTAAGTAAATCTTCTGCAGTGACCCATATTCAGTAATCGGTTCGTCAAATATGACTTGTTTTGTTTGCAACCAGGCAGCCCCGGTGAAATACTGTTAAGTATGCATCAGTTACCTGCATGGCAATGAAACTGTGCCCCCAATTGGTTACTCAAGAGGCCTTGTGAAGCCCAAGAATGTTGGTCGCCATATTAGAAAAGTTGACTCTAATTAACTTTTGGTAAAACTACGTAGTAACATGCAGAGAGACGGAGTTGAGGCGAGCCTTTGGCCCCCTAGCAGACATCTACAATGCTTACACAAAGTCAAATCAGCCACACCCCTCATTGTATGCCTTTTTATGCAACAATCTTAGACTTTACATAATCCAAATGGATAGATGTAGAAAATGTCACCCCCACTCGCTGTACAGCTATTACGACTAGATGATGAGCTATAGAAACAACATTTTGTTTTTGTACCAGGCTGTAAGCATATTTATTTCTGCTCATAAAATTGGCATTTTAATATGGGGCTTAATGGGTTTTCCTTTGCTTTTGGAGCCAGCTTCAGGTGGACACTGGATGAACTGCAGTTTTTAAAAACCAGAGGCCTGTTTTAAGCATAATTTCCAACCTTGTTATCGACTGTCTTAAAAAAAACATTTAACTTTTGTCTCTGGAAAGAATCTGTGTGTTCAGCAGCTAACCCATTGATTTTTGAAGATCATTACTTTTCTAGCTTTGAATAAGGACCTGTAGAGCAGAGTCCTGCAACAGGTTCAGTTCTGGAAAAACGCTTTGTCATGGGTACAAAATATAAATATAGGAAAAACCTGGATATATGAAAATGATATGCAGTACTTTTAGCATGCATTCATTAAGAATATGTGAGAGTGTGTGTGTGTGTGAGAGATTAAAAAAGTGCTGTGGTATCTGCGACTGCTTATTGTGTCCGCTCAGTGGCATTTGTGAAAGTCTGTAATTGTGCATTAGCCTACTGCCCTTAATGCAGAGACAGATTGATTGTGCAGCTACTTAAAATTGTGTTCAGTCACGGGTCGGGTCGTGGGTCATATACTTACAGATCCGGGTGTTATAAATTTGACATGGGTATTATAATTAGGGATTTTCAGAAGTTGTTGTCTCTCAACCAAACGGTCGAGGGTTCGATCCCCAGCTCATGCAGCAAGATGTCCCATGTGTCCTTGGGCAAGACAATTAACCCCAAATTGCTTATGAATGCATGGATTAGTTACTTCTGATGGTCTCACTACATAGCAACCTTTGCCATCAGTGTGTGAATGGGTAGGTGTGACATGCAGTGTAAAAGTGCTTTGAGTTGTAAGTAGTCAGAAGCTATATGAGCTCAACTCCATTTACCATTTTGTTGGTTGAAGATATGGGCTTCCGTCGATACTTTGGTGCAAAGAACCCAGAGTACCTTGTACTCATCTTTCTGCACCAAAGTGATTCTTGACCTCTGTGAAACAACACGCAAATGAATTGAAAATAAACTGGCAGAAGCACAGAGCCTTGCCCTCACTACAGATGGACCTCATGGTCAACAGTTACTATTTGTGGGATTGAGAAATGAAGAACGCAGTACTCCAGACCCGTCATACATGAAAATCATACGAGAGCATATTTGGCAGAGGAGCTGACTAATGCAGTGATTATGTGGAGGTTGGAGAGGCCATACATGTCACCACTAGTAACCACAGATAATGCAGAAAATATTGTGAATGTCGTCCCTGAAGCTGATGGGCCACAGATTGGTTGCTATGCGTATGTTGTCATCTTCTTAGCCAAGAAAGCAGTGTCAATCGAGGCCACGGGAAGGCGAAGGTCAGAAAAATTGGGACTTTTTTTTTTTTTTTTTTAAACAAAAGCATCACAACCGAACCATGTTTGCCTGTGAAGCAAGAGACTTTAAACTTGCCAAGGCACACATTAATCCATGATATCACAACTAGGTGGAATACAATACATGAAATGTTGAAAAGATACACTGAACAGCAACCTGCATATCTACTCCGCCTTACTGGACAAAGGTCTGAAAACGTCTGTCAAGGACATGGCAATGTTGAATGATAGTGACCGGAAACTGGCGGAAAAGCTGATTCAGCTATTCAAACCACTGAAGACAGTGACAACTCTCATGAGGTGTGAAACAACCACCACCATGTCGGCGATACTCCCTCTAAAAGATGTGATTCTCAAATCCATGGCACCAGGAGACGATCACAGTGCAACAGTCAGAGGGGGCAAAGAAGGCCATCAGAAACGACCTGGAAGGAGGTTAACTGGGCACAGTCGTCATGATTACCTCCAAAAGGCCACAACCCATGACCCCAAGTTTAAATCCCTGCCTTACCTTGATGATGACTCTTGTGGCAGGCTCTACAGGAATCTCCTCACAGAAATTCTTGAGCATAAAAAGCAGATTTAATTTGATTGTTTTTTTTTACCATGTGTAGTAAGATTGTTTTATATATATTCAGATGGCTGGTATTTATCTTACATCTATATTATTTTCTCAGGTAAAAAAACAGTTTACATTTGTAATGTTACTATACACTGGTGGTTGTGGTTCTGAGCTGTGTGTTCAGTGTGTGTGGTGTAATTTTAGTAAAATGTCATTATCTCTGTCACACAGGGTCAAGTAGAGAATCCTGTGCAATACAGAGAGGAAAAAAATCCATCCTTTCCCCCTCCCAGGAAGAAGACGGCGACATCAGAGCTATTTGGGGGAGCTTTTCCAGAACATCGGAACAACAGACCAGGCCCTTTACCCTGTTGCGGCTCCAAAATTATGGAACGATTTACCTCAGCACGTTAAACAGGCCTCTTCTCTGCCTGTTTTTAAATCTCGTTTTAAGACCCATCTCTTTTCCCTGACCTTTGACACACAGTAAGACGTCGACTTATTTACTTATTTAATTTATTTCTTTTTTGCGTACCTATTCATTTTACTTATGTTTTATGTCTTTTAACTTGATTCTGTTTTTCACATGTAGTTTTCTTTTATCTCATGCGACATGTTCCGTATTTTATTGTATTCTTCTGTACAGCACTTTGGTCAACTGTGGTTGTTTTAAAGTGCTTAACAAATAAAGTTGGATTGGATTGGATTGGATCATTGAAGAAGTCACCACATACAAGTTGGCAGACTGAATCCATGTGGATGCTGATCCATTCATGTAGTGGAAAACAAACATAATGCAAGTACCCCCATGTAGCAAAAGTTGCACAAAGACACTTCTGTGTCCTGGGAACCTCTGTTGCAAGTGAGCCTATTTCCTCCACTGCAGGAGTCATTGTAAGTGCTCTCACCTTGCTGCAGAGAATGTCGACAAGCTCTTCTTTTTACAGAGGAACCTCAAAATACAGGAATAGATAGCTGACCCAAGTGATACTTTACATTCACTTTACAATGTAGGCTACTGTACTGAAGTACAGTTATGTTTATAAAAATGGTCAATTTATGTTTACTGTAGGACTGGGTAATTAATCAAGTTTCAATTCCAATGACAATTTTTGGCTTCCCATGATCATGAAAACAACATAATGAATATTAATCAAATATTCCCCATTGCCTAACTTGTCTCACACCCGATGATGTATTTGCATTTGACTTGATCAGAGATCATCTATCAATATGTGCCAACTGTGAAGCTCTTGGTGGTGTGATGTAGCCTTTGATACTTAGAGAACACTAAAGGCACATGCGTGGAGGATTTAGTGCTTTGAGCAGATCCAATCTATGCAGCTTGAATACAAATTTATGATGCGAGGCTGCGGTATGTGTGGTATGATCAGACAACTGTACAGGCACATGTGCACGCTCAAAATGGATAAAGAAAAAAACAGAACGCGGTAAAATGAGTCCATCTGTTGCTTCGTCAGGTTACAAGATTTGTTCATCCTGCCCACTGGCTATCATGTCAACGGACAGTCCTCTAGTGGAATACAACAACAACAACAATATTGTGCTTGTGGGGCACGTGTTGTTATTGAATCTGTTGTGTTTGTAGATGATATATGTGGAGAGCGGGCCTTCCCAAATGAATTAATACCATAACCAGTTCCAGATGGTTGCAACAGCTTGTTCCCCTTCCTGTGATAGTTTTAATGCTTTATTGATTGCCATTGTCCAGGGAACCAACCCCTGCACACAGTCCTGCTTATTCCACACATCCACAAACATCAACGTCTTCCATTCCCACACGCTCTCCCATCCGTAAACCCACAATCCATTTTTCATGGTGCTCTGGAATGATTATGCCAAGAGCTGATTGGATACGCCTTTCATCCACTCATACTGGGATGATGGTGAGGCATGCTGGGAGGTAGAATCAGGAGTGGACGTGACATAAGCACTAAAGACCCAATATTGCGGCACAACAGCATCGTCTATTGCATGTCTTTTGATTGTATATCTTTTGATTACAAACCTGCCAATTTGCATTGGGTCCAAGAGGCAAACAGTGCTCAAGGGCTTGTTGGGGTATTAAGAAAAAATTCAAGGGTCCAATACAATCCCAGCCAGTCGAATCACTGGTCTCCTTGCTTTGAAACTGCTGCATTAATCTCACGACAACAACAGCCCAACAAATGATTAGATGCTTCTTCAGGACATCATTTAGTTTTCTGGATGTTGCAGAGCTGCCAGATACATAATAACATAGCACCATAAATCTGCAGCAAAGGCAGATGTGGCATTTTTTATAGCGGTAATTAAAAAATAATGTCGAGTCATAGCTGAAAATTAGATAAAGCAGCGTTTGCACCATTATGCATTTCATCTTTGTTTTTTGTTGTCCATAAAGAGGATGTCATGCACAGAATTAATGAGCCCTGGTAATGCAACATCTTCTGTACAAACAGAAAAATGGCCACAGCCTGTTGTGTGAAGAGGTGTGTTGAGGTTATTCTGGTGCAGCCTGGTGTTATTTGCATGTAATTAAATGGAGGTAAACACAGTTGAAGGCTGTGCTAACGGCAAATTGTTTGGCACAACATTTGTGGATCAGCTGATGCAGATTATGAACATATGTGCCCTGGTGTCTTGAGATGGCTACAGTGATTTTATAAACACAAGTAGGAGCTTTTGATACTATACAAAGAAACAGGCACATAGATTTCACGCTTTTACCACATTACATGTAATGTCTTGAAGCTGATTCACTAGGTGGTCTTTGATTACTTTATCTCCTCTTTATTGCATAATTCTTTTTTTGCTTTTGTACCAAGCGTCTTGTTTTCTTTGGTTGGCTCGTTAGAATGGCAGTGGATCAACGGTTCTTCAGAAAAATGTGCCCGACATCAATAATGGGATTGAAGACCCTTTCATGAGCTGTATTTGGGTCTTTATTTTCTCTCAAGATTGGACGTTTCCAAGCTCTCACAGTTTTGGCTCATGTAGTGGTTCTCATCATTCAAAGATGGGCATTTGCATACTAATATGTCGAGTGGATTCCCATGCGTCGGGACAGTTCAAGGTAGATTAGTCAGTGTTGATGGTCAGTAATGCAGTCAGTTACCACGGCTCTTGGGGGAAATGACACTTCCTTGTTGAGCAAAGGTGTGGCTAAAGGCTGAAGTCACTTTTATACCGGAGTCCACTTTGGAGACCTTGGAAACAGGAGACCTTGGAAAATAACTAAATCCTCCACTTCCATGGAGTGGGTGTTGGTTTTGTATGTTCTGCTTTGGATTTAGTCATACTTGGTGTCTATACTGTACTTCTTTGGTATCATTTGGGTTGGGCAAACTGCTATACATTTCCATTGGACTTGTTCTGTTGGGTCAGTTATTTTTCATTTCATACCCTGTTATTTTGGCATAATGTGGAGTTATCTTTTGATTTGCTGTTTAATAGGCCTAGTTGTTTTAATCTTGGTGTGCACATTTTGTATTTACTAAAGTAAAATAAAGAACACTTTTTAATATTAATAAATCCTGGGTTGTTACTGCTTGGTTCCTTACAAAGCTAATCACTAAAAACACAATATGTTGACTTGCTTCCGAAGTAAAAAACAGTGACATGTCTCATAGTGATATATTTCATCAAGGAATGTTCTCGTGTCAATATTGCCATCTTGTCACCATGTTGACAATATTTGTATGACTTTTACCAGTTAAGAAAAATGCAACAGTGTAAAATCATCTCCCATGTGAAGCACATCCAGAGAACCTTAACAAGTAAATACATTGCACATATGGGGAAGGGAATATCCCAAAAATATGTTTCCCCATTACAGCAGATGCTGGTGGTAATTCTTCTTTGTTGCCCACCTCAACCTGACTCTCCCTAACCGACCCCGAGTGCAGTATCCACAGAAGTGCAATTGACTGCACGCTCTCCAAGTGTTTATTTTATCCCCTTGCGGACCACAACAAGGCCTGTTACCCCACTAAACAAATCAATGTAAGGTGTAAAAAAGTAATGATGTGATGCTGAACTCTAGCACCCAAAGCTATGGGCTACTAAATCAGCCCTAGTGCTGGGCAATTCACACTGAGTGCATGATTAAGCAGCTCTGACTGAGGGGGGCACACAGCTTTGGCTCATAACTCAACATGTCATAGCATCATGGACGCAATTTAAAAAAAAATAAGGAGGACATGGTGAGGCAGATTACTAGGCAATAACAAACTACAAAAACCACAAGATGACCTGGCAACATATTTTAAAGGCAGACCATTACACTTCACCTGTATGTTTTCTACTATAAGTTTTCCCTTTCCGTTAACCCTGGATAAATACAGTATTCTATGACACTGATGCAGAGATGCTTTCATGTAATTGAATCTACTGGTGTTTATTAAATGGTTATGAATCAGACTGAAATGAATACATATGCCTCTATAAGAACTACAAAAGCAAAAAAGAGAGTCCTTTTTTAATGCCTGTCTACGCTGCCACCAGGCAGGTTTCATAAGCAATTACAGCACATCGGAGAGAGAACGTGCCATGTTCAGGATTTCCAGGGAAAACATTGTAATTGGTCAAAAAATGGATGTGATCTTTTACCAGAAAACTGACAGGAGACAGATACCCTCTATACTTTTCATAATAGGCTTAAAACGTTCCTTTTTGATAAAGCTTATAATTTGGGTCGCCTCAGGTATGGACCAGGGGACCTGGCACACTGAGCTCCTGGCTCTCTCTCTATATATATTTATATATGCATTCACATCATATTACTGCATGTCACTATCTGTAAATCTTCATGTACCATTTTAGTTACTAACCATATATCTTCCTGGGAGCAGCTCCTGAGCTCCCTTGTCTGGTTGGTTATTCTGATTCTTCTGGATGGTTGGTATGGACAGCCTGCTGCTGTGTGTTTGAATAATGTACATTTGTCTGTTAAGAATTGCTCCTTTGACCTGTGTGATTCAGAAGTACCAGCTTGATCAATCAAGGCATGAATCTTCTGCTGAAATATTAACTAACACTATTCAGAGTACTTTAGTTGGAATGTTCCACAAAGTGAAAAGTCCAAGTGATGCGGTACTCTATCAGTATCACTCATTGGCAGCCTCTTGACCAATCAGATTGATTGGTATAGTTAACAAGTAAATCCCCCTTTAAGATTTTACTGGACAGAAGCAAAAAAAGGCAAAAGTAATCTGTAACTTTCTGGTTGTTAGATGAGTTATGTATCTCATTTTAAGAAAACTATTACTTCATTGAGTGGTGATGAGCATTACAGACACTGAGCTCTGAATGATCATGACAAAATAAGTCATGCAAAGACATCTTGTAGGAAACTATTTCCTCTTCTACACTAATTTTAGAGTTTTTAGGGGGTGTATGTTGTGACTAATATAACAAAAACATTGACTTGATAGAGCTCCTGCAGTGATCTAATGTATTCGAACCTGGAGGAGGCTGTAGGTGTCAGATGATTGACAGAAACAAAGAATCATGAACTCTGCACATTGATATGAATATCCTCAGCACGGGAACAATGGAGTGACACCTTTGCGAAAGGAACAAAGGTCTTCCTATTCACTGTGATTGATTCAGTTGCACAGGCAATTTTTTAAATTGCGTGTTTTTTTGTGTCATGAATGAATGACAGCAGATTGCCTCACTTCCTTGGCAAGGCTGAGCTAAGCTGACTGTGCAGGTAAAACCAGGAACACAAAGTCAAGCAAAACTGATACTGTCATTAAAGTGGCTTCAGGCAACTCAGACACCTGTCCATTTGTGACCCTTAACTTTTGCAAACTCAAATAATACGTCCAAATCATTTAATATCATGTCAAATATTTTTTGTTTTGCTTTTAAAAACCATGCTTGGAGAGATACTTTTGTTTAGTAGATATTTGACATTGGGTACTACAGCTTTCCTTGCATGGAGAGGTTTCTATACCACAACTGGGGCGTAAAAGAGGAGGATGCTTTTCTGTTAAACTTCTGTATCATTTAGGCCTAGGTATGCTTAAGACAATGTTTTGCTGTTAAACATGCATTTTTTTTACTCTCATTTAAGGTATTTTGGGGCCTTTTTGCTTTAATCAGATAAGACAGCTGAAGAGAGACAGGAAATGTTGGGAGGAGAGAGTGGGGGATGGCATGCAGCAAACGGCAGAGGCTGGATTAGGTCATACATTTAACCGGAAATTGTTTTTTTGGCTTGGTTTTTCTTAAAATGTGCACATTTACTTGGAACAAACGTATATAGCCAAGCTTCCATGTCTGTGATCCTGTCATTTTCTCAATAGAGGGGCCAAGCTGACCAACATCTCATGTGACACATTATTATTGACAAGTACCCCATAGAACCCCACTTCAAAATACAGAACAATCCCTTTAACTTTTAGTCTGACACCTACTCTGTGGTATTAGTTGCAAGCATTCAACATTTACTTATAGCAATTATGAATGTGATCACTGATGATGTTGTCTGCTTTTGTAGGTCACATATACAATATGCATCAGTACTAATTTCAGTCTGATTCATGGCCAGCTTAAAAACATCAAGCTTGTTCACTGAGATAAAGATAAAGAAGATAAACACTTTGTATAAGGGGCTTTTTTTAATGATTTATCTGGTATCTTAAAAGGAATTTTTCCACCCGTTCCTGATAGCAGGGTTCCAATATTTTTTGTATTGCAGCTCTCTTGCACGAGGTGATGAGATGACTTGTGCAAGTTCGACTCAGCATGTTGCACTATGCTGCAGTCTTCTGATAAAAAATTAAAAACCCAGCCACCGCCACATCCCAGTCCCCCTACCGCAGTTTCTTCCCCTTTGCTGAGCAACATGTGTCCTCTCATCCCCGCTTGACGTATTATTTGGTGCTACCAACCGCTAATTACATCTGAGCAGCTGAAAATGTGAAGCACCACCCTTGGAGTTACAAAGATTGGAAGATAAGCACAGTAGATACGCGTGGTGACCCTCTGTTCTGAGTTACACACTGAAGTGTACAGATAAAAAAAAAAATTGTACTCTTGTACATGTGAGTGTGTTTGACTGCTACACTGGCAGTGCTGTGCTGATTCTGCTGACAGCTCAGGATCGCTGTTCACTGTTTGGCAGGGGGAGCGGGAGGGAGGGAAAATGGCTCTTTCACCTCCGTAACCTGCTAAAGCCCCCTCTGTGCTAACGCTCGGCTGCACACTGAGGTGCCTGGCTGCACACACTCATGCCCCACCGCATATGGTTTAATTAGAGTGGATAGCATATGGCTCTACTGCAATGTACCTGCCTGTCAGATGACTCTTTTATGCAACATTATTTCTCAAGTCCCTAAGTACTGACTATGAGGGGTATTGAGTGACATTTTAAAAAAGGTCCTTAATGTGTCTATAAAGACTGACGAGGATGTTGATTAACACTAGAATATCAGTAAATAGCCTACAAATTCAGTTGCAGTTCATTAGCCACATTAAAATGCTCTTTTGTAAAATCATCGTCAAGCCATCATACCGCTTTGAATATAATTTTGTGGATCCTTTTGTTCACTACTGCAGTCCTATTTTTAACTTGTGTCCTCATGTACATGCAATAGCACCCAATGGCTTGACAAACTTTCCTTTATATGGCTGTCTGCCTTTCCACTTAAAAAGATAACTGGTGGTTGGAATCCACCAAGGAATGGAGTCCATTAGTAAATGTGTAAAACACTGGCTACAAGGTTCTGTACTGACGTGCTAAAAGGGACCATAACATTAGCAGGCGGAGACATATTACCGGTTGACTAAAAAGCTTAATTTAACTTGGTAACACAGTTTGACCCTTTACACAAACATAAAATGCACATTGCTGTATGTGAATGTTGGTAGACTTAATCCTGCTTTTAATGTTAAAGCCGATGTGATAGCACCTTAAAGCTGTGTTCTTTGTAATGGCCTGCAGGAGGCTCTCCATTGGTTGCAAACAAACATAGAATGGTTGCTTTATTGACTTTCTTTACATTTTACCAGCTGTTAATTTAGTTAACTATGGTTCCATGGAGACTGAAACTGCTTACATAGCAGGGTTTGCTTTCCTGGTGTCTACCTGTGATATAAAAATGCTACCACTGAAACCCGTCAACCAAGAAAGGGATGTAACAAAGAGTATCTATCCTGTTGTGCAAGAACCTTCCACCCAGGTTTCAGAAGACCCAGTCTCGTCCGGTGATGATATATGCACCTGTGAGTGACTGCCAACTCGGGTAGCAATAAGACTTCCTTTTCCATGCATTGCCACTGTTACATTTCCGACAAGCATTTTGAAAGACAACATCAGAGAACAGCCTGTTCACTTTTCAAATTCCTTTTTATGGACCCTTCCTTTTTTAACCCTAACCCTAACCCTTAAGTATCTTTTAAAAGCTTATTCTTCATTGGATGGTTGTTGATGGGTTCCAGGAATGCTATTACTTTCTGGACTGTTTTCCAGCATAGAACCAAAGTCCTTATAACCGTAACCAGAAGATCTCTGACACAAGAATGTGATCCTGTGAGTACAAATTCTGGATTTTGAGGCCGAATCGGTAAACAGGGATGAAAGAAAACCAATATGACCACAGCCATACTCAAGGCTTTAAAACAGTTCACAAACCAATGGGTGTAGTCAAGGAGGCTACATTCAATTCTAATATACAGTTCAGTCTATGGTTCAGACGTGCCTTGATGCTAGTGGGTTTCAGTGTCTCTTAGAGCAGCAGCGCCACTCACACATATTCTCAGAGATTTTTAATTCTGCCATGAAACTACAAGTCCATGTACTTTAACTTTAAGTGTATTTTTTTGTGATGCACAACAGTACAGGGTAAGTGAGACACATTACAAGAGCAATACTATGTGGGGATGTGACAATATGTGTTCACACTAAAGTCAGGAAAAACAAGAAAAAACAGAAACGAGCAGGAAATAATGAGATATTGTAACATTTTATGATGAGCGTGATGTTGGGCTGTGTGTGTGTGTGTGTGTGTGTGTGTGTGTGTGTGTGTGTGTGTGTTTGTGTGTGATATAAATCCATTCCGATACTGTATTTAGATCAAGCCTAATGAACCACTCCATTTCAGCCCGGCTCAGAACAGGCTGTTTCTGTGTCTGTACCTTTAAATTTAAGTGAGCTGAGTCTGACCACGCCCCTCCCTGGAAGGGGATGTGACTTGGGCTTTCTCGCTACATGCCCAATTGTTTACGTTGAGAATGTAGACTCAGAGGGCAGAACAAACACCTAGCTGTGGGAGTGTAATCCACCAGAGGGAGGGGTTACTGCCCTTTGTGATGTCACAAGGGGAAAATCTCCAAACAACCTGTTTGAACACACATTTCCTGAAAAGTGGAGCAGGCAAAAGATGGAGAGAATGGACTTTTGTCATAATTTGGTGGGGTTTCTTGACAGGCTAGGGACACATATTAGTGTTAAAAAAAAGTGTATTTTGCCTAATATGTGACTTACAATATAGGCACTGTTAGAATGATCAGAGCTTGCATTACAGTGTTTAAGTTGAGTCATACTTCTGTGATACCACCAGCTTGCTAAAGAAACTTCACTTCATTCCTCACATCTGTAAAGCTTACTATAAAAAAAAAATGTCAAGATGAAAAGAAGAACAACAATTAATGCGTATGCAAATCTGTGTGACAGAGGGACCAACGCCTTTGTTCCTTGAATCTGGCTGTCACTGGTTTTTAATTAGCTGACTCCCTTCAGCGAGTGTGAACACAAAGCCCTTATCAATGACACAACAGAAACACATGAGGCACTGTACATGCTAACAAGAGCCTTTAATCAATAGCTGACCGGTAGCACCAGACAGGGTTTAGAACAAGCTTATTCACATTAGCAGGCTACATTGTTGTGAGAGTTCAACACATACATTACTTGTGTTTATTTGTGTTTAAAGTTGTTTGACTGCTGTTTGCCTGTGGTTTCCTCTATTTAAATTCTGTATCAGCATTTAACAGATTAATATGAAAACGGAGGGGTTTGTTTGTGCAATAACTTAATGTTGGGATGAAAATAAGTACACACATTTATACTGCACATTTGAATGAGATTTAGAAGCAGCAGTAGAGGAGATGTATTAAGCGTGATGGGTAGCTGATTTGGATTTTTGCTGGAGCCCGTGTTCATTGCAGCATCAGCTTTTGACAACAAGTGAAAGTGTGTTTCTTGTGTGTTTTGAACAAGGCTCATCCCTCTCTTTCCTCAGGTGAGCGTGCGCAGATAAAAACGGGAGCGTTCCTCCATCAAAATATCCAGCGCTTTGTCCTCTGAGGGTGGAGTCACGCTGCAGCCCTTTCCACTCTCACCACGCAGCCCCATTAAGCTTTTGGCTCCAATCAACGATCCTCTCCGTGGATTAGACTAACTTCATCTCCGAGGGGCGCTCTCCTTCTCTGATACTCGGCACTGTGACAGCTGATTGATCTTTACTCTGGTGCCTTACGCTCTTCCCCTTTACCCTCAAGAAAGAAAGCAACTGAAAATTAAATGATTTCTGTACACAGCAGTGGTAGCCGCTGTGCTTGTGTGTTTGCATGTCAAGTTCCCGTTTTGGTGTGTTTTCATAGCGCTGATTAAATGCGAGTTTTTGTCTGCAAACAATAATCACTGTGGGTTTTTTTTGCAATTCAAGACTCTCTTTATCTCTCCATGACTATGTATGAGTTGAAATCCTCAACTGTGTCTGCATTTTTTTCTATTAGGCTATCTGTCTATGTGTGTATTTGATGTGACTGTGTGTGTGTGGTTTGGTGGTAGATTGATGTGTTTGTCTCCCCTCTGTTGTTTTCCATCCTTTGTTTCGTGCTGTTGTTTGGACAGGCATAGGCTAGCTGGAGATGGGAATAAATGGGACTGTTAGGAGACATCCGTTATACGCTGACACAAAGCCATTATAAAAGAACAACTCCATATGTGTGTGTTTCTGTGTGTGTGTTTGTTTGTTGGGCATATAGAGTACAGTGTGTGTAATCTACTGTTGTGACGTGTGTGGTATTTTGGACGATGTTCATTTCATATGAAATAAATTGAATTACATGTTAACTGCCGCCAATGATTATTTTCATATTGATAAGGCTGCCGATTGAGCGTCGAGGTTCATTCTCGTGCCAATAGTCCAGAAAATGTTCTGGCTTTAAATTGTAATACATTTCAATGCTAAGGTCCTAAAAGCTCAAGGTGATGCCTTTAAAGTGATTGATTGTTCTACCAAATAACCAAAAGCAAAAGATATAGGACTTTCAGTTACGTTCAGATTTAAGAGCTGGGAGTCTTTGGGTGTCTCACGATTCGATTCGATTTGGATTCTGAATCTATTTTTGATTCAAAACGTTTCTGGATTCATTGATCCAAAGTCTATTTTTGAATTAGTGCATACTTCAGGATCTACTTCAGTCATCTGTGAGACTGGCTGAATTTCTTGCTGCTACATTTGGCATTCTACTGAGTCAAAGAGCTAGCCTTAGCACTTAGCAGGGAGTGACAGATTAGCCTTGCTGGAAAAACTTGCCTTTTTGGAAGTTATTAATCTATTTAAAATCTCAGAGATAAGAAGCTTGATTTTTTTTAAGAGGGCCAGTGGCGTCCTTCCTTTGATAATGATGATAAGTTGGTTTGTTAGCATTCTTAATGATGTTAGCTCCTGGTAGACAGAAATAAAAAAAACTAATAAAAACATGTTGATGATTTTGGGGCTTATACTACACTATCTCCTGAACACAGGACCTACAAGCTAGGTGTTGGAGTTGATCCAATGTTTTAGCATTGTGCCACTCTCTCAGCTATTCTTCTGGAGTTTAACTTCTTCCAAGTATCCCCCACGTGTGATAAAAGGTCATATTCTGTCAGTCTGCTATACTTATAAAAATATAGTATCACCATAATAGAATGTATTTTATTTTACAATGTGCTTCTTGCACTTTACGTAATGCACCGAAGTAGAAGCCAATCAGCATTCATGACCTCGCAGTAACGGTTGGTTTTAGCACAAAATCCATATAATTTATATATGTGGAATCAAATTGCACTCTTCAAACGGTGGAATGGGAACCTGAAGATCAACTCTAATTGCTCGTACCTGAAAGCTGTTTTTATTGATATATCACTCTCAAGACCAATTGATTTTACTTGGACCCCCTCGAAAAACGAGATGATTCATCCCAAGGGGCTATCCATCAATACATTCACAAAAAAAAGTACTTTAGCTTTCTGTCCATCGACTGATAAATTAAAGTATACTTACATTAATACACAGTAAACTGTAATACCTAGGCATACTAAGGCGAACCATAGTTGCCACCTGTTACTTACTTGGTATTACATTATTGTCAGACATGGTCTGATTTTTTTTCTGCATCACAGCAGCTCCGTTTGCAACATAAAAATAAAAGACAAGATATAAAGGCACAAACATTTGACACAACATTCAAACATCAATCAAAAAACTTATACTGACACGTGTTTTCCAGCTGAAGTATTTGCAGTAGAAAACTCTCCTAGCTCTCATAGATGATCAGAATTGATTGAATAATGCAATACGATTCACGTTCTTTTCACAACCTCCACAACCACAACCACCTATCATAGATCATTATCGGCTCTTACAGATACTTAAGTACAGATAAAATACTGCCAACAAACCCTCTTACTGACATGCAGCCCATCAGGTTAAAACCAATTACAGATGGTGGTATTGATATAGCCATGAACCAGTGTATCAATATTGCCATTCAGCCACTTGGGTTTGACATTCAATCTCTGCCTTTATGACCTTGCTTCATTCTCAAGGCTCTCTGAGACGTGTTCATATCCTTCAAATAAAAGGTCACTGTGGGAATTTCATAATAACCTTTCGATCTCTGAAAATAGATTTCACCCTCTTAACATAGGTAGATATTGAGGTGTCTGCAAATTAAAATGAAATACATGCAATAAATGGCAAGGGAGATATGAGAAATCAAGGATGACTTTAACTCCTGGGTGTAGTGACTTTCACTGCTTGTGGAGGGTTCAGTTTTTAGCATTTTGTTCGCTGCATCTACTTTTCTTTCAGGCAGTATTATCTATTCTCTGTATCAAGGCTTATTTTCCTCTTGCGCCAGGATTATATTTCAAGAATAGCAACTCAGAAATTAATGTTCTCTGCCTTGTCAGGATTCAAAGGATAGCACTGAAAGCTGTAATAAAAAAAAGATGAAAACGTGGGCATGCGTGTCCATTCCAGTGTTGTTTGCCTTTGCATTTTTTGTTTGGCGAGGCACAAGGATGCTGCTGGCGCTTCAAAAAAATAAATGGTCTCTGTCTGACTTCAATTATGGCGGTGAATATGCAAAGGCGCCTCGTTCATTAGTTTGCTTTTGCTCTTGCGAGTGAGGGAAGTGGATTTGGTGTATTTAGTATCTGACTGTTGTCCTAAGTAGCAGGGATTATTCTAATGCTCTGTCAGTAGCAAGGCCTAGGCCTCATTCCCCTTTCTATTCCTGTTATCCATTAGAAAGGATACACTAATAGACCTCTATATATCTAATTCCTTATGTTTTTTAGCCAGTATTACAATTAAACTGTCATCTGTTGGGTTGAGTACGTGTTTGTGTGTAAGCTTTAGCACACTTAACAGCATGTGTGTTAGTACATGGGTGTGCAAGCACTTGACCCCTGCTACTGGATTACTTCTCCAGATCCAAAAGAAAACCAATGTAGTGTATGAGAAGATTGTACACCAGGGTGCTACAAAGGATTAATCAAGTGAAATAATATACAGTTAGAAGGGCATTATACTGGCTACATTTTTCTTTTTATTATATTCAAAAAATGACATATTTTGGGAATTTAATACATGGATTAAACATAGTGTCTTCCCCTTGGACACATCTGACATGTGGCTGCATGAGCTAGGGATCGAACCCCCAACCTTCCGGTTGAGAGACGACCAACTCTACAAACTGAGCCACAGCCCCCCCACAAAGCAGTCAAAAAGATGCCATCCATGTTCAGTGCAGATATCAAAACTGTTTAGAGCAAACCTCTTTTTTTTTTTTTTGGGGGGGGGGGGGGGGGGCATTTTATGCCTTTATTAGAGAGATAGGACAGTGGATAGAGTCAGAAATCAGGGAGTAAGAGAGTAGGGAATGTCATGCGGGAGAAGAGCCACAGGTCGGATACGAACCTGCTTGGAAGACTACAGCCTCCATACTTGGGGCATGCGCTCTAACCACTCCGCCTCCATCGCCCCAGCAAACCTCTATTTGATGTTACCTTAAAACAAACTGTGGAGGTTGTAGAAACTGGAAATTCTTTCCTTTTAGCCGGCCATTATTGAAACAGCACTCTCCATCTCAGGCCTTGTCGTAGAGAGACCCAGTGTTCACTCTCCCTATGGGTTTTGAACATTATTCATTGTTTAAACATGGCTCCAAACTCCATCATTCCCGCAGGACTAGTTTTAATAGTTTCTTCTGTATATTAAAATGCAAAAGCCTTGGGAGGTTAAATGCATCATTTGCATGTCAGTTTCACAGTACACCCTGACCTAACATTAACATTATGGCAAACCAATGCAGATGGAGTATCATCGGCTTATTAATTGTCTCTCGGCTAATGGAGACAAGATTCATGTTGGCTGCCAACCAGTCACAGCAGGTGATGCATATTGAATTATGTATTTTGCAATGTAGTCACATTAAAATTAGAAAGGGTGGGTAAAAAAGGGATTCATTATACATTGAACCCAATGATAGCTTTAAGAAACTAGTAAAAACTTTATGAAAATCTCAGAGGAACTTTGTGTCACCCCTGGAAATGTTCTGTTAATGTTGTGATTGCTTGGTTCGCTGAGCCTGAAATGGTTTATGATTTCACAGTGAGCTCAGGGTATTCAGGTTTTGGGGTTTTCTGTGAACATTTAGAACTATACTCACTGTGCTTTCTCTGATACTGATACTGTGCTAGTCTCAGCCTGGGGGGGTGGGGGGTGAAGGAGAGTGAAGATAAAGCTGAAGCGGAGTCAGAGAGGCGTTATGTGAATTTGGCAACTGGTTCAGCGGTCATCTAAAAGTAATGGACTTGTCAAACATTCCAAGCGTTTGAGGATTTTTTTTTTTTCTGTGATGGACCAATGTCACTCACAAAAAGGATGGAAGGTAAGAATCAATAGAAAAAAGAAAAGGGAGGTTGTGGAGAAGAGAAATCAAAGACTTGTCAGATATCGAGTTGTGAAAAAGGTGTTATTGCTGCCATTAAAATAAAAGAGAAAGATAAAAGAAATGGTGTAGACGAACATAAAAAAAATGACAGATGGAGGCCAAAAAGCCAGAAAACAAAGGAGTGGAAAAGAAAAAAAAGTAGTTTGAGTAGTGAGTGAGAAGTGTTGTCAGGCCCACAGTACTATACATATTGAAATGAATGGTATGGAATGGTAATGTTCTAGCAAGGCTCCATTCATACAGTGTGAATAATTAATACACAAGGTCACTGAGAGACAGATGTAGGCCAAGGGAGGAATCGATGATGGCTGAATACATGTGTAGTTATGGCCCGAGTTCTACGGCTACATAATCACTGAAACCATATGAACACATAACTTAGCGCACTATCTTGTGAAGCTAAAACACCTTAGACGACCAACTGTTCATTACACTTCATCCCCCAACTTATTGTGTCTGTTTTCACACAGCACCAATGCGATTAACAATGGTAATAAAACCGCTTTAAATTCTTGGTTAGTAGTCGGTAAAAAGAACTTCCCATTTACATCCAGCTGTTAAATCTGTCAGTGTGCTGACAGCTGTTACTCACAGATTTCCCAACAGTAAGCTATGGCGAAAACCAAAACTATCCCTTTTTTTCAATGCATATTCTTCCAGTGTGGGCTGAAACCGTTCTGTTGGTGGGCTTAGAGCAACTTGATAATCAATCCAATCCCAACCTTACATAATAACTTGTGAAACCTTTCAAGCAAAAATAGGCTCTTACAACTATACCATCTTGAACACACCGCAGTTGAATCATAGAGACACTCTTAGTGTGTCACACAGATGCACAAAGTACCCTTCAGTGCCTTCATGAGATGTATCAGATTGTTAACTAGCTCTGTAGGCTCAACCCATTCACATCAATTTCAAACACTCAGACGTATGATAAGATCTGAAACACCTGCTTCAAGTTAATTATGGTTAAAAGAAAGAAAACAGACACTTCCTTGAGCGTCAATGAGAAACAACTTTCCAAAGCACCTGCATTGAAAAGCCGGGAATGAAAAAACACAATTTGAGATAATAGGAACATAAGAACAGTCCACCAACTGTAAATTCTTTGGACTTGAGAGAGATGTGGCACATTTACACCCGGAAATATTCCTCGCTATGTAATCAATCCAGGTAGGTATACAGTGTGATATGTGCAAGGCAGTACACCGAAGTATCTGAACTTTGAACTTCCAGCTGATTGCTTTGGAAAACAAAACATCCAAACCCTCAACAGTTGGTCATCCACGGAAGACGCAGAAAGGTTTGTTATAACATGTCTGAGCTCGATATCTCTAGATTTAATTGAGTTATATTCAATTTTGATCATATCATTAAACAGTATTCATGAGCTTTTACTTGACACATTGAACTGGAGAATTACTGATGAGATACGATTTTTGTAACAAGGTCCTTGCCTCTGATAAGGAGGCCTTATCCGGGCAGCAGAAGCCAGGCTCTCAAGTAGACGTAGGCTCCCCCAACCTTCAGCAAGGTGATCTGACACTACTACCACCCGACGTCCCTGACGCCCAGCCACTACCATTGGACTGTGTCGTCCCACAACCACTGCCTGACGCCCAGTCACCACCACCACACTGTGTCTCGCATTCACCGCCTGACGACCAGCCTCCTCCTTCTGACTGTGTCGTCCCAAACACCACCCAACGCCCAGCCACCACTGCCGTCCTCTTTCATGCACGGCCTGCTCCGACCTCCACCTCAGCGGAAATGAAGGGTGGACAACAGGAATGCGAGGAATAAAAGAGAGAAATCCTGCCTGCATATCATCCCATGTGCTCTTTTGCAAAGCATCTCGAGCTAATACTTGTTATGAATTGGCGCTATACAAATAATGATTGACTGCTTTTTTGAATAATTGCTTGATTGATATCCAGGTATGACTGCATCCTACCGTACTGCAATAGAGTTGATCACAGTGTATCCACATGTGTTATTCCTATATGATTTTGCTCTTGGAGAGGTGAGTATTAAGGACACCAAGTAATTATGATGCTGAATATTTAATAAAGCCCCATCAGATCTTTTCAGCAAGCAGAGAAAGCCAAAGTCTTACCGGCCTGCTATGCTTGGTAATGGTTGCTAAGTTGAAATTGGACAATCGAGAGAGTTTATTGAACTGTCGATTGAGAAATGAAGGTTGAGAGTGTTTGCCCTTCGAAGTACAGAGAAAAGAGAACAATAATCTGAACCATTGTGCTCTCAGAGTCACACTTACCAGAGAAACAGAGAAAACAGAAGCGAGAAGCTTCCAGCAATTGCTTAGTGACTCACTCTGCGGTGGACAGTTATTTTTTGATGGACTAAAAATGAAATGTTATTCTGGCTTGAGGGTTTAGTTCACAGCCCCTCCTGTATCTGCCACTTCTTTTTTTAAACAGCTCTGTAGCTCCACTTTCTTTCTCTGCAGCCTTAATTCTTATCGACCTGCTGGTTATTGCTGGCTGCCACTCATCTCTGTCACAGCAGTGCTATTAGGGAGTTAGAAAAACCGACCGCAGGGCTTCTTTATCCTCAGTTACAGTTAAACTTCAGGCTAGAACATCTCTACAAACAGACATGAAAGCCAGCAAGGAGTCTCTTACACAGGTGCAAGGGAACTTTCTCTCCCTTTAAACACATATTAAGGAGCAACCCCCTAGAGCTAGAGATGTAATCTCAGTTGAAGCAATTGGTCATTATGGACATGAAAAGAAAATTTAAAGGCTGCTCAAGGGAAAAACAGAGAATTCATTAGCTAGTACAAAAGCGTTGGCGACATCTGGACACCCAGGCTAAATGATATTCTAATAACAACAGCAGCACTCATTTATTTCTTTGTCCCCATTAAACAGAAGTTGCATTTACTTTTCTCTCATCTCGTGACTGTGCAAGACTCATTTATATTTCCCCTTTGATGCCGATGTGAAGATGTATCAGCAATGCAAACCCTACTGTCATTCTGCCACTCCTTGATGATTTTGCAGCTGACCTTGTGGCAAACAGAAGCACTATGAGAATAGATCTTCACTGTTTCACAGGAAAGTGGGGATATTTGACAATGTTTCTGGCAGACTCGTGCAGAATCATGTTTTTGTTTGTTTGTGTTTCCATAAAATAGTAGAAAATATGAAAATTAGCCCCAAAACTATGCACCTTGTGTAAGGGTAATTATGCAATTGCAGAATGCTAACCATGGTGATCAAACTATCAAAGGTCAAGACAAAAACATCTGATTATCATGTTTTTTTCCAATGGTAGTTACAATACTGATTTCTTCTTGGCCTTCACTGACTTATCAGAGAGTTTAAGCCAAAACAGGCCCTAAGTGCATCACTGATGGTTGACAATGGGAATAAAGACAAAGGAAAAATGTGAACCTTTTTGATTAATGATGATGGCGAAGATGATAATGAAATCTCAGATTGTTTAATAGGTTGGCAGAAAGTTGGCGGGAGTCCTACTAAGATCAGTTGTTTCTTATTCCATTCCATTCCAATCTTTATTCCTGAATACTAACCACATATTGCAGCTACAGTAAGAGCCAAAGTTGGGTTGTATTTTGCCTTCTAGCTTCAGTAAAGAGCTGACTGTGCTTCAACTCATCTGGAATCCACCATATAGTAAGCTTTTGTAAAGTACAGAGGTGACCATATATGAATAAAATATTCCCTTAAATGTTAAATGGACTTGAGCTTATACTGTATTGCACTTGTCTTGTCTTCTGACTACTCGGAGTGCTTTTTACACAGTAGATCATACTTACACCACATTCACACACTGATAGCAGAGGCTGCTATGTAAATTGTCCATCAGTTTTAACTAATCCATTCATACACATTCACACCTCGCTGACGCAGCGTCTGGGGTTCAGTATCTTGGGCAAGGACACGTCGACATGTGGCTGCAGGCTGACTCTGCCAGTGAGGCACAGCCACCCCTGTTCTAATAAAATAAATAATCAAGTGAATCAGAACAGATCCAAATGTTACCATTCATTTCTTTTGTGTTTGATAAATCTAGTATAGATAAGCTCAGCTTTATTATTTTTTCTAATTCAACACGTCTTATCAGTTGCGTAATAAATCAGTGCTTAATTGGTTTGAAATCTGATCCCCATACATAGAATGAATGGAAAAACCTGATATCATATCTGAATATTTTTAATCAAAACCCTCAAAGTTGTGTCTGGACTAAGTAACCTCAGGCATACACGCACACTCAGGATGGGAAAAAATATGAATATGGAAATATGTCTTGTTACAAAATTATCAAATCATTATTGCCAAATATTGATATTTGAATATTACAGATATACAGCACTCTAAACAGATTTCAATGGCAATGCACAGTGGTGTATATGATATTTATTAGGGTCATATCAATTAAAGTTAGTTGGCCAAAAGAGAAGTTGACAGTAGGAATAAGGAGGAAGAAGACAACGACGATAAAACTGACACCAAATTGCAGTGAATAAATACATTAATCATGCACCTATCGTTTACTAGGAGCAATTGTCTTTGGTATTGTAGTGGCACCATATAGTCACATTCAAATATATAACGTAGTCTGGGGCCAGCGTGGCGCTGCATCATATCTGTTTACACTCGTAAAATATTTATGTTGGAGATCTGTCAACAACATTGGGCCCAGCCCACCCCTTGCCTCCCCTCCTCACTAATGTATGAACAAATATGATTTATTAATCCCCCCACAGCTCATCCCAGACTTCAATTGTTTCAAAAGTTTCTCACTACGTAATTTCCCTCCCTTGTTTATCAGCCTGGTTTAGCAGCTCCGAACACAATGAGGCACTGTGAAGAATGTTGAGCGCTGTCATGGGAGAATTCGATAAACTATTCACAAATTACAAAGTGGAGACAATTTCCCTGCTCTTCTCACTCTCCCCCGAACCCCCCACCCCCCGCCTTCTCATTTCCCTTTTCCCTTTCTTCCTAGCCCGCATACTCGGTGATAAGTGTGCGCTTGTGTGTGTGTCTGACAGTCAGCGAGCATATGGAGGGTGTGTGTGGTCCTGCCAAGCAACAGAGAAATCACAGACAGGACGGCAGCACTGTAGCGCATTAGAGTAATCAGAGGGAAATTATCGCCCTTAAGTAGTTTTTGGACATCTGCAAGGGATGCACGCAAATTGTAGACAGCGCGCGCGCACAAAAAATACACAGAGGAACCAGCATGTTCAGATACCTGACAGCAAACAGATGGACTTGCACAACCTGTTTCAGACACCCCTCTCTACTTTAAATGAGTAATCATAGAAAACTAAAAGCTGGCACACCTTCAGGCTAGTCTTTCGATAAACTCATGGGTAAAGACTTTTTTTTGAATGATGAAAGGAATCAGAAAGTCGGATGTTTATGAGCTGGCTTGGAGATTCAGTCAGTCGCAATCTCCCATCTCACCATCTTTTGCATGCCAGCAATGGAGAAGAACATTACATTTGATTGGTGTTTTTTACTGGTGAGAAATACAGCAACTTATTCTGGCCTGCTGTTGCCCTGTCCATAAACAGCACAACATGTGGCAGGATATTTTCAAGGAACCTAGCTGCATAATTTTATGCAGATCATATCAGATTCATAAACTTTGCAGGCTTTCCCTGCTTCTCTTCCAAGGCATGAAATCATAGGAAGTATTATTTAACCATTCATCCCACTAAACAAAGCCCCTGGCATGGCTCTGTGGACAATTATGTCAGTTCATCAGTTGGTTGACCATTGAGTCAGGACTTTGATATTTCCAAAAACATTTGATGCATTGACATGACACTCTGTGGACATTCAAGGCAATATATCATATTTACTCTGAAGAGAATGTAGTCAATGAGGATCACCAAAGTTTTCAATTCTTCAGTTAAAAATACATCTATTTAGATGGCTTGCAGGAAGGTCTTGCTCTAAAATGAGCATTGATTTTCTCAACAGCTTTACTATGATTTTATTTCTTTCTTTGTTCTTCATCCAAGAATATTCTACTTTGTGGGAAGTTCATTGCAGGCTCAATGAACACAAACATGAGTATATGAATGATTTAATTGGGAGTTCCCCAACTAATTCATGAGAGTAGTTTAGGTCCCTTCAATCCCCCCTTAGCCCGGAGAACATTTGTTACTCATAAAGAATATGAGGCCATAAAGCCAAAGTGTAGTTTGTCCATTCTTGGCTTCTGTAGAAACATGGCAATGTTATATGGCATGTTGTTGTCCAAGATGGACAACAACACCACATTCCTTAAAGTGAAGCCAAAATATTAAGAGACCCCCTGCTGACTGGATGCAGCAAAGGTCATAAATCCAGCCTCCTCCATGTTAACAGATAGGTCATTGGTCAACCTTTAAAGCCCAAAATACACTTTAAATAATATATTTTTTTCAAGCCCAGTTTATGTCATGATGCCATTGTCCAGCTCTGCCTCTTAGGTCATGTTATCATTGTTGTGGTTTCATTTGTCATTTCCTGTTTTATTTTGTGTAACTTACCTCTCCTCTCGTTTCAGATTCTCCACTTCCTGCCTGTTTGATTGTCTGCCCTGCCCTGATTATCTCCAGCTGTGTCCACTTTAGTATTTAGTCTGTGTCTCCCCTTCCTTCTGTGCCAGTTCGTCTTTGTACATAGTTTCAAGTGTTCCAGCCTTTAGTCCTCGTGTTTTGACTCTTTTGGTGTTTTAATCTCTGCTGTGTTTTTGAATTACGTATGTGCCTGCTGCTCCCTCTTGGAATTGTTTGCCTGTGTTTTCTTTAAAGACTGCTTTGTGCACTCTGAGACTGAATTGTGCGTTTGAGTTCAATCTCTCGTGGTTTATTGGTCATTACACATGATAGCTAATTACATTTACACTGAATTATTCCAAAGTCCTATTTTTAATGACAAGGTTTCTTATAGTTATTTGATGCTATAGGTGTAAAACATCTACATTGATATTGTGACAAACGTAGCAGAGTAGAGGTGGAAGGATGAGAGAAAATGTAACAACAATCACACAAGAGTTATACTTTCCATAATTGACACCAGTATCTGTTCTGCAGTAGAATGTGCGGATTGGAGAGATCTTTCCCATTTTATCATTTAGTTAAATGTGTTTTTATTTAGCGGAGAAGGCATGACGATCCTGACTGCAGAGTCTCTGGCTCAAAATTAGCGTTATTTCAGCACAGGGCCATTTTGATTTCACTTTTGTTCAACAGGAGGAGGTGGAGACTAGTTGTCCATTTTTAGATAAAGTCAAAGACATAGACTAACTCCCTCTGTAGATTAGGTTGCTCTTTGGTTTTTCGTAACTCAAACAAATAAGTTATTATTGTCAGGTCAAACACTATAAAAGATACATTTGTATTCAATTTAAACCAAAATACCCATGTATTTCTTACATCTGGACCTTTACCATTTTGAAATACTGAATTCCACTGTACACTGATTTATTTTTCTCAGATGCATGCAAGACATAACGATACAACCTAGCACAAAGGCTTTCACCAGGAAGAGATTCAATAGAAAGATAAAAAAGGAACATATCAGTCATGTCATAGTAAAAGTGGCTGTTATATTACAGTGCCTCTTTGCAGAACTTTGAAAATCTCTCTCCAGTGTTATCTGCTGTGCTGTGCCTTGTTCATGCTCTCCATCTAGACAGTTTGGTCAGACGTGTTGCACACTACAGGCGACTCCCACAATTGTGAGGCTGTCAGATCTGTTTTGTAGAGAGATTTCTTAGAAAAATAAAAGTGAAACGAGAGAAAGCAGGGGGTAGAGCGAGTATATGTGTGTGCGTGTGTAACATAAAAAAAAAAAACAGAGTGTCAAGTTATGTCTGCAGGAAGCTTGATGTGAGTGTGATGGGTCCCTCCACTCCACTGTCCCTTCTCCCCTGGTTCTAATTTCACAGGTGGATGAGCACATTAGTTCCAGCCCTAATCCATCACCATGGATCCCAGATCACATGTTGGGAATGCACACTAACAGCAGCACGCATGCCACCACAAACCTAAACAGAAGCTGAATACAAACACACACATACACAAGGTCTATGTCAGCTGGGATTAGACGACGGTCAGTGAGAAAGGGAAATACTATTGGTGCTATATGTCTACTGTGAAGACCTATAGGAAACCTAAATACCATGATCTTAAACCTGAATAAGACGCAGGAAAATACTCCATCACTTAGGATACCTGTCGTAATACCACGGGGGGGCAATGTGTCCATCAAAAACCAGCAACAGGTCTTTATCAGGCAAGCATTAGGGTTATCATCATTATGATGTCAGATCTGAATCGGTGGATTAGTAAGTAAACAACAAATACCAGATTCCTGACTGAGAGCATACCAAAAACATACCTAAAGCTTAAGAGGTCATTCTCAATTTATGATATTGAGTGGCACTAATGGTCACAAAACTACGGAGGCTGGGAAGCGCAAAACAAAAGTCCAAATTGTGAAACACTTTTATGAAGCTTAAGACACATTTACAGAATAAAACAAATAATAATAATGATAATTTACAACAGCGGGACACTTTTACAAATCTAAAAAAACATTTGCCTTCATCAAAATCTAGCCTGAAAGGGAATGTACCAATTTGACCCGGAAGTGATTGGCTAAGCAGTAAATTGGTTTATTTTGGCAGAAAGACTGTGCAAAAGGTGTTATACTGAATTTATGGTTACCAAATGATGTTTCTTCTGTTTTGTGGAACCCACCTACAGCTAATGTAGTCTTTCCACCAAAACAAAAGAAATGACTGCTCACTAAATAACTTCCGGGTCCTTTTCCAGCATTTGGTACATTCCCTTTCCAACAAGATTCTGTCGTTTGTAAATTGGTCTCAGTGCTTGTATAGTGTTCAACCACTTGTACATTTGTTTTCAAAAAATTCAATTTGTCTCAAGCTTTGTAAAAGTGTTTCACACTTTGTAAGTTTGGTTCCAAGCCACCGTACAAAAAGCTGTGTTTGCCTTGTTTTGCCAAAAATGTTTTTGACAACCCTATTGGCAAAGAAAAGAACAACTTTAACAGGCAGAAACCTTGAGCGGAACGTGAACGTTTGTTGGCCGTCTGTCAGGTTAGGTAAGGCTCAGAAAGTGGGATAGAGAGAGATGTAGAAAGAGGTATCCATAGAGACAACAAAGATTGGTTTATTTTGTCTCCAAGTTTCATGATTACATAGATATCATACCTTCTAACCACTTATAGATCAGCCCATGTGACTGGCTAATGATGGTAAGTCCTCTTTAAAGCCATCAGTTGAAATGTTCCATTTTGAAATTCATGTCTATTGTCATCTCTGAAATGTGGCTCTGTAGTACTGTTGCTTTGAAAGATGCTGCCTTGCTGAAGTTGTATCAGGATAAGCCAAGTATGGGGTAAAGGGGAAAAAGAAAAGGAGAGTAACAAAGTAGACTTTTGCTCAGGGTGCTTTGGTTGCTGCTGATTTCATTACCAGAATTTGCTGTGCTTGTGTTCACGAGCTAACCTGTGCTGCATATTTGATTACGTCTGCATGTTTCTCTGTATTTATATCCATACAGTAGCTTAACGAGAAAAAAAACTCCACTCTACCTAGAGGGCTCGTGTCCCAATTTTCGTACTGATGTGAGTTTAACCTCACAATGATGTTATAAACACTCCCTTACCAAGTATGAGAAAAAAAAAAAGATCCATCCAACTCTTTTGGCTACCTCTGCCATGGGAGCAATTTACAACTTTCTCATCTCAAGGCTATTTGTCTGAATCCACACTACTGGGGCTTTGTGTGTGCATGTGTCCATTGGGAGGGGACTTTATGCAAGACTTCATCCTAATTTGCAGCATTTAAAAAAAAAAAGGAGGGTAGCACAGAGGATGACTATGGAGCACATGCCAAGAGACAACCTTCACTGGTGCTTAATTAATAAAAGAATAGACAGAGTACTGAGGCAGCTCTAATTAAAAAAGCTTTTATGGCTGGTCCATTTTAGTCATCACCGATGTTTTTGCTCAGCAGGGTAGAGTCATACCGACAAACACCAGAGCCAAAAAGTGTATCTTTTACTTAATCTGCTTGTTTGGATACCTCGAGACTTTGGCATAGTATACTTTGTGCAACACTTTATAAGAAACAAAAAGCAGATGTCCAATTCAGTTAAGAGAAAAAGTTTGTTTGTATAAAAGACGTATGCATCTGCCAGTCACAGCAATTCCACTGTTTCTTTCCCCCTTTCAATTCAGTTTCTTCAGCTCGACATTTAAGCTTTCCTGGAAGCTTTGGTGGGACATTTCTCTTTCAAAAACACTCTTCAAAATTCAAATAACTTCAATTTATCTTGCCTGTCTATTTTGAGGAAACAGCCCATGATGGACAATGTTTTATCACAAAGCTAATTCAGTTATTCGTTGCTGTTTGGTGGTGAGCATTAGCATAACTGACAATGACTTGAATAAATCCTGTTGAATATTTTCACAGCATTCTGTCCAAAAATGTTGTTTAAAAAAAAAAAAAAAAAAAATGTTTCAGTTCAGTGCAAAGAGCTCCATTAGATGAAGTGTCTTTTTTTTGTTCTCCACACTGTAAAACTGGAGTATCAGAGTTTTCACTGATATCCAGGTATGCTGTGCTTGTAGCGCTCACGTATGCCCTCAAGCAGAGATCTTAAGCATATGCAATGATCTGGTAATCATTTGAACCCCACACCTACCTTTTTGAATTTGTTGTCTTTAGTAACCCTGGCAGTGGTCAAAAAGCACCAGGATACTTGTCAGCGATCCTGTTTTTGATTTTTATGGACAGGATCTTGAGGCGCAGCCAGGGGGCGGAGCTTCTCTGGTTTGGGGACCTCAGGATTTCATCATCTCTGCTTTTTGCAAATTATGTAGTTCTGTTGGTTTCTTTCTGCCGGTGGAGTCTTTGCCTTAAGTTAAATAGTTCAAGTATATCTGGGTCTTGTTTATGGGTGACCGTTTCAAAGGATAGTGAGATCAACAGAAGGATGGGTGCAGCAACAAGAGACATGTAGACACTGTCCTGGACCGTCATGGTGCAGTGGGAGCTGAGCTGAAAGGCAAAGCTTTGGGTACACTAGTCAGTCTAAGTTACAATCCTCACCTATGGTCATGAGCTTTGGGTAGTGACCAATAGAATTAGACCCGGAAACAAGCAGCTAAAATTAGCTTCATCTGAGGTGGCTGAGCTCAGCCTTTGAGATAGGGTGAGGAGCTCAGTAGGACTGCATCAAGGAATTGATCAAGTTGATAAAAATTGCTCAGCCAAAGTGATGGCAACAAATGTAATCAACAGTTTGTTGCGCCCGCGATTATAACATCCCTAGTGCGTCACGGAGCTGTTTAGGTCAGTGGCAGAGTTACAATAGAGCTGATATGTTGAATAAAAAGAGGAAATACTTGAAACATGGCTAGATATTAGCAGTGGACTTTGAGACAATGAGAATATGTCTGTTGAAATACAAGCAGGAGAGAGGACCCGTGGGTTACATTGCCAGGCAGGACAGATTGTTTGTGTGTCAAACACAGTGAGTTCCTACGGCCTATAAAACATCATATTACTAACATTAGAAGGCTGAGGCCTCCCATTTATAAAGCCAGAGGCAGTGATGTACTGGAGGTTGAATATGTTCTTCTGTGGTGAAATGTATGCCGGGGGTAGAAGTAAAAGTTATCTAACCAGAAAATGACCTACCAAAAGTAAAAGTCTTTCATTCAAAGAATTTCAGTATTGAAATCCAAGTATTTAAGGAACTGATAACTGTTTTAAAATAATGTTAATCTGATCTGTTATCAATTTATTATTATATGAACAGCGGAGGATTAGTAACCACTTGTTGTTTGTGCAATTTTTTAACTGTTATCATTTTGAAATAATTTTCTTTTGTTTTTAATAAAGGAGCAAAATGAGAAGCACATTTTTTTTTTAATCCAATTCATCAATCAGCTGACTCAATTAACATCACCTTTTGATTTTTTAATCAGTTATCGTGTTGCTCCTTCTGTAGATACAGAAAGTATTTTTTACACATGTGCAGTGGTGCTCCTGAACATCTGTAACACACTTAGATTCCCAGAATTGGTGGACTTCGCCTTTAAATCCAAGGCTCAACTTGTTTCAATTAAACCATTACATTTATGCCTTTTTATACATTCAACAATCATTGGTCACAGTTGGTCTCAGCTATCTAAGTAGTTATCTTTAATCTGTTATGTGTTTTAAATTAATGAAATAAGCCAAATGGTTTAGTTACTAACATACCTTTCAATTAAGAAAAAATAAATCCATTTTCTGTCCAAGGATGATGTTTTCTTCCTGTCGTGGTTCCATTTGATGGTTTTGAACAAAGAGGCTTGTCAATCACTTGGGCAGAGTTATCAGAAGGACTGATTACAGTTACAATTAGATATTTTATTGTGCAAATTGGGCAAAAGTATGGAACAAAAATTCAGATTGAATAATCTGTTACTCAGTACATAACACAAACCTCCTTAAACATGCTGAATAAAACTGTATAAACTGTTAAGGTTAGCAGTATGCTCCAATGTAGAACATGCTCAAAAATTGGGATAATGAAAATGTGTTACACTATTATTAACATATTGAACCCATATCGTTATGTGTTGGCCCTGCATACATTACATTGCAGCCTCTTCTTCTTCAGTGGGACAACAGAAGGGGAATCTCACAGTATATCACTTCCCACACACTTTTTCCCCCATTGTTTCTTTATGGTTTCTGAACAATTTACATGTAACAGACAAAAGCAGCCAATACACATTAAATACTAATATGAGCGGGGATTGTTATATATAGGAATATGTTATATGTTTTACAACGATGGCATGCATAGGATGAGTTACAGTAGGGTACATTTTACTTGAAAAAATGGAGGTGAGGTAAGGTGCGTCCTATTTTGTACTCAGAACACAAAAAGCAGTTTAATAATGTTGATGAACAGATGCTGTCTGATCCTGATAGCAGGCAAATTTTGATTAATTAGCACCAAATGGTAAACTAAATCGAATTAAACACTGCAAACAGATCTTTGTCTGGTATTTAGAGGGGACGGATGACACAATGATCGAAAATGTTTGAGCTTCTTTGAGGCGCAAATCGTTTGTTTCACTTCATCCTTTAATGATCGTTAATCCATCAGTGTGTAGATTTTTTTTTTTCTTTTTAAATTGTAGGGTACTCAAGGTGTGTCATTATTCTTTTGTCAGGGATTAAGCTGCTCTGTTGGATAGAAAGCTGATGTCACAGACATGTTGTATTACCAACTACAATGAAGTGAGTATTACCCAGATCTATAATTCCATTATAGACAGCGGCTGCAATACAGTATACCCTAATAAATATTTCATTAGACGCTACAACCACATGTATTCCAATATATAAACATGCAGTCCTATAACCCAGGGCAACAAGCATTTAGTTACTCAATGTGTGACTCTTTCTCACTTGTGATCAACAGCATCATCACCGAATGAAAATAAAAGAAAATATGATGGCTGGTAAGTTGTGGTGCATCTGGAAGGTGTAAGACAATTTACTTTGACTTAGAACATAAATATTACATCTTGTTTAAATGTTGTTTCCTATGCTTGCATTTAGTTTTTAAATTACACCACAGTTAAATGCTCAGCTTGCATTCCATTTATTTAAAATACAGAACACACATTTCTGATGATGTAGGAAAATGTTTTAGAGATTATGAAAACAGCATGTTTGAGGCTAAATGTACACTAAGTGAAAAAAGTGAATTCTTATTGAGAGACAGAAACAATTTTTGGAGTCTTCACATATAACTAGGATACGTCCATTGATGATTACTTAATATTTGTGGAAGTGCCAAGCTGAGGGCTGGTTTGTGGCTTTGTTGTTTTATCACAAGGTCCAAGTATTTACAAAGGTGTTAGTTTATGAAATGGTCGGCATTGTAGTGTCATGATAATCTCTTGCTGATACGTGTCTGATACCAGAACAGTAGGAAAGAAGACTCATGTCTCCTGGTGCTTTGGTTATTCTGCAGACCAACTTTCTACCTGACTACTTTGTCAATAAAGGCTATCATATTCATAGGTTTTCATATATCCTTTTCATATCCAAAGCTGTGGTTGAATATCAAGTTTCTAATCTTAAACTAATAATAACAACATGTTTTGTTAATAATTTTCTATAAAGGTAGAAGGCGTAATTCAACAATGACGATGGCACATTGCAACTGGGGGATATGATGGGCCTTCTCCAGGAAATACAAGTTCTAAAAGCTGTATTTCCCGCATTCAAGTGACACTTGGTTGTTTTGGAAATGTCCTTAAAATTTTTTAATAATAATAATTACAGATAATGAATACATCTGTCTTTCTTTGTCGGTCCCTCTCTCTTTTACTGCATCAGTGACTGGTATTTATGGCAGTTAAAAGGTTTTACCTTGTTTTTTAATCTATGAATTTTTAAGCACCATCGCAGCACGTCAGAGCCTTTTCATCACATGCTAACACACTGAGGTGTACAGGGAGTTCAGAGTCTCATTTTAAGTGTCCAAGTGTAACCAAAGACGTCAGAGCACTGAGTGATGATTTAATAATTTTTAAATAAGTGCATCCCCTGGCCACGGATAGATAGATAGAGAGAGAGAGAGAGAGAGAGAGAGAGAGAGACATGTAGGCTAATGATAAATTCAGGAGCAAAACATAGTGGTCGTTTGATCATGAAGTATGGTGTTATTCTCTTTAAGATTATGTGTCTAGTAAGGACTGCATAGCAATGTAGTTCCAATGTTTTTTTTTTATACATTTTGGATTTCGAAGACGATTATCAGAACATTTAACATAGATAACATTTAGTTTCCAAAGAGACGATACTGCCAACCATGTGGTCACCCCTTTTTTTTTCATCTGACACATCTATTTCATGTGTATTGCAAGTCAGGCTGTGGCTCAGAGGTACAGTTGGTCATTTCTCAACCAAAAGGTTGGGAGTTCGATCCCCAGTTCCTGCAGCTACATGTCTGATGTGTCCTTGGGCAAGACAATTAACAGACAATGGCCAATTAATGTATATGAATGGAATTAGTTCATACTGATGGACACTTTGCAAAGCATTTTCTGCCATCAGGGTGTGAATTGTTTGGTCTGACATGTGGTGTTAAAGTGCTTTGAGTAGTCAGAAGATTAGAAAAGTGTTATACAAGTACAATTTACCATTTAAACTAGAAATCTGATGGTGCTCAGTCACATCCCACTGTTAGCCTGACTTACAGGTACAGTAAGGTTTATCAAAGTTTCTGTGCCTGTGATCTACTCTTCATTAACTTACATTTGTCTTTATCTAAAAATGAAATCAATATACAAAGAACATTTTGATTGAATAGGGTCAATAGCAGCTGTTGATTGATATCTATTGTCATTTTTAAAGGCTTTAGCTAGTGGAGGCACTATATTGTGTTGCATTAAAATGAATAATTTTGTAATATATTTTCAACCCCTCTATTCTGTTTTCTTAATGACTGGTACGGGATGAGTTTTGTTTTCCTCACCAGGCTTTCTTTATATTCAGCTACATTTTAAATCACACAAGACGCCAGCTCCCACAATTCTTAGATTGTGAAAGAAGCTGCAGGCTTTTCACCCACATATCTGTGTTCGTGTTTATGTCTGGAAGTGATTGAAGCATGATTGTAGGGGCACGTACCCGCTTTAGGACCACAGTGGTTTTGTTCAATACAGAAAAATACATTAAGTTACTTCTCTGTCTCAGGCTCTATGCTTCAGCTGTGGACGGCAGTGGGCTTTCTAAATCATATATAGACATTCAGACCCACAGCTGTACAAGGATCGATGCCAAGCGCAGGTCTGGTAATTGACCTGGTCTCTCTCTTTCTGAGGGATTACAGTGAGGATGGCCTGTCTGCCGCTCCGTGGACATTTGAGACATAATGTCACTTTTGCCGGACTTCATCCCCGCTGATAAGCAGAACTGCAGCTGAGAAGAGCAGACATCTGGTTGTCAGCCTCCCACTACACTTTGAACAGGATTAGGTCCACTGCCATGGTAACAAAATTGTTTCATTCCGTCCAACAAACTGCATCGAAGGAATAGGCTGGGAAAGATGGTTGTCGTAATCCATCCTCACAGCTCAAACAAGCTTTGTGAATATTTTTGACATTCTTTGCTTGCAAGCGTCGTCTTTGGCGCCGCAAACTAAAAGATTTGCCTAAATCTTTTGTCTCAGTGGGACAATAGAAGCTCCCAATGCCTTCATCTAAAACACTCCATCAGAATCTCTCCAAGGATTTATTTTTTTTGTAAGCAAGGACTTCTTTCTTAAGAAAAGTTCCAACTTCGTAGAAATTCCCCAAATTCTCATACAAGATTGGTCCTGTGTTACATGTTTTATTGAAGCTCAGTGAAATTCCAACTCAGCTGGTGGTAACTCAAAATTCAAACCATCTCCCCTTTTCAAATTGAGAGAATAGTGGAATTTTGCAGATAGAGAGTTAAATGGGATAAATGATGGATTCAATCTAAGACTAATGCTCCTAAAGACTTTTCATGTCTGCTGCCTTACTCTCTTACGAGTTGGATGCACTACCCAATCATGAATATATCAGTTACCCAAACTTTCTCATTATGAAACAGGATTGATTATTGAATAAGAATGAGATTGGTAAATTAAGATGTAGAACAGCTAAAGCAGCTATAACCAGCTGAACTGACTGTCCTCCACCAAGGCAAAACTGTTAAAGCCATCTGCTTTACCTGTTTGCAGGGACATGTAGGAATCTATGAAGCCTTGTAGAAACTATCAAACCCTGAAGAATAACCAAATAACTGGGGTTAAGAAAATCCCCATTCAGCGGCATTTCAAAGACAACATTCCAAACAAACTAGTGAAGAAGAACAGTCCAGTCACAATTGTGCACTCTACCATTCCTGTTGCAGGAAGCAGAATAGTCTGATATATTTTTGTTTCAGTATTTGAAAATAACTTTGAGGGATAATTGAATCTTACATTCGAAAAATTACGAGTATTAAACTGGTTTGAAATGTGTCCCTAAATTGGCTGACAGTTTCCACAGTATATTGTAAGTAAGCAGGAGAATACTTCCCCTAATATTAGGCATGCCAAACAGGACAAGATCCAGTAAGAAGTTATTTGACTGAAAAATGCTAGGACAAAAAAAGACCAGTTATAAGGCACAGGAGTATACAATAGTCATCCTTGGTTGGTCATTCAACAAATGGAGTGACTTGTAAGAATAACAATGATTTAAAACTCATCAAGGGACCCACAAACTCAATATATACAACAGTATAATAGGGTAGTCATGCCACTTTAAATCAACTACAATCATGAAGAACTAATTGAACTTTGCTGAGCTTTAAACAAAGGGACAAAAGACGAAAAAAGTTATTTCCTTGAAAATCTGGAGAATGTGCGTCACAGCCTTCATTGATTGACGTAAAATGCCGAACGGATATGAACACATGGACTGGATTTTTTTATTTCTGGCTTACATTTTACTTCAGTTTATTGTCCCTGCAGTGGGAGGATGGTAGCTGCTGCCTGCTGGTCATTTTCCCTCTCTCAATTTTGTAGTTGGGGACTCTTGGCTGGCTAAGTGCTCCAAATGGATTCGGCTTCATGCCAAAATCCCTTTTGCTTCCTTTCTTGCTTTCTCTGTGTCTCTGTGTCTTTGTGGTTCACTCTCGGCTTTTTGCGTGTTGTGATGTAAAATCGGGCGTGTACAGACAAAGAAAAAAGAAGTGTGCTCAGTGACAGTAATGTCTACAAAACACTGGTGGAAGAGAGGAAGGATTTCCAGGATCATGCTGGATATTTTTTTTGTACAAACTTGATAAGGAGATTTACTGCCAGTCATAACACAAGCATTTTCTACTCTAAAAACTTAAACCGAAGGCCATTCTGTGGTCAGCGCCCATCTGTGCATGTTTATGAGACTTGGAAACGCTTCACTCTCTAACTAGGAGAAAGCAAATTACGGGAGATGATGGAGGAGGAGGCGGGAGGATGTAAAAGTTAAACTGAGTTCTGATATTTTTACTTTCTGTCCGTCTTCCTCTGTGATGCGCTGGCAGCTGCCGCCAAAACAAGCTTCCAGTTCAGCAAACATCTGGGCGTCCCAGACCTCTTTAGCTAGTGGAAGCATCGTATTGCACAAAAATGTGTGCAAAATGAGGGAGGCAGGCGAAGTATATGCTGCAAAAATAATTCTGTTCTAAAGGTGAAATACTTTAGAGAAGGTGTCAAAGAAAAGAAAAGGAGATGTTTCTAGAGTAAATATTCTTCTGAAAAGGACCTAATGAATCCTCCTTCTTCGTCTTATTTTTTAACCATTATCCCTTTATTTAGTCCTCCGCACACAACTGAAGTAGACACTTGTATTGATGAGCTTTTAATTTCAGTGTTTCTGTCTTATCTTCTTTGCAGTGTTTGGGCAAATGCCCTAAATCATCCGACGCATATTCCAGGTGGTCGGCATATCTGCATGACGCTAACGTCCATACTTGATTGGATTTTGTTATCGCTTTAATTGTTGTAATCAGCCAATCGCAATTACCCTCTAGGAAAAATGGCGTGGCAAAAGGAGAGAGAGGAAAAACAGAGAGGGAGGTGTGAGTCCATTTCTGGTGGAGCAAATCTTTGCAGTGCTTTATTATCCTTCTGATGAATTGTAGAAAAAATGTGCCAAACACAAACTTAGGTCGAAGGTCAGTTTGTAATGAGGCTGATTTTCCTTTTCTCTAGCCTATTTACTAACAAAACAATGAAAGATGAGCCAAGCTGTCTATCAGGAACTGGGCATCATATCAATAATTTTTTTCTCAACAAAAGAGCCCTTTAAATACGAGGGCTCTTCAAGGGAAATAAAGTGCCCTACCTATAAAATACAGATGACTCAACTACTAATGAAGCAATTGAACTTCTGACATTGTACCAATAGAATAGAAGTTATTTGGGTCTTTTTGTCTTTATTAGATAGCACAGCTGAAGAGAGACAGGAAATGTTTGGAGAAGAGACTTGCAGCGAATGGAATGGAACCCACCGCATGAGCTACGATTAGTACACCCTCCATACGTTTGGCACGTGACATGACCGCTAGGCTATCCGGTCTAAGTCAAACTCAAAATCAACTTTATTGTCAATTTTGTACTGGACATACAGGAAAATCAAAGGAGGTGTGTCACGGGAGGAGAGCGGAGGCTTCAGGATAGTAAAGTTGTGACCAAACAGCGGTTGGTTTTGGTTTCATGCTGGTGCTCAAGGGTGACATCTATTGGAGAAAAAAAAGTTGCACATACAAGTACTTCCTTTATTTATTTTTTTATGTTTGTGCATCAGTTCCTGGAATACACTAAATCCACTGTTTTCTTGAACTGGTTGACAAGAAAACCTGCTCAAACATGATGGCTCAATACTATTTGGAGTACAAAAGATAAACTAGAACATGTATGACACAAAACTAATGTTCTTAGCCTACAGACCTCCACTGTGCCTCCACTTATAAAGTTTACAATTTAATTGAAATATACCCATACAGCACAAGTACTTACTAGTTTCAACGTTGGGATACGTTTACACTCACATAAACTTTATTTTTCATCACACCATGATGCAAATGATTCCACAACCTATGGAGTCATTGGAGCAAAGTCACCTGTTATAAACAGATACATAACTCACAAGATCAGAGTAATCCAGCCCACGCCAGGCTAGTTAAGATTGTCTTCATGAACAACCCGTTTCGCATAGTGGCTATCTCAGGTTCGCTCTCTGGTTGCTGTCTGTTCCTGCTCTAGCTGAAACCCTGGATGATCAATCAATCAATCTTTATATGTATAGTGCCAATTAATTCCAAATGTTGTCTCAATACACTTTACAAAAAGCTGGTAAAAGACCGTACTCATTGCTGTATTACAAAGAGACCCAATGGTATTCCATCATGAGCACAGCACTTTGCAACATTTAGCAAAGTTCCAGTAGCAGTGGATGTGGATGTATATCACGGCTGTGCAGAGGGCACCCATCATTCCTCAAGATAAATGACTTAATCTGTTTTTTGTTTTTTTAGATGTAAAACTTGCTATTTCATAAAGATAACAGGGCTCAGAAATAGAAAGCAATGCAAGTAATCTTCAGTTAACTGTAGGTGTACAACAGCTTAAAATGGCTATCTCTTAAAAAAACAAATAACAACTTCATTGTCTGAGTCTTACACACAAGGGAATAATGTGTTACTTGTAGTCTCTTTTGAGTCCGCCTCAGAAGATTTTGTTAGAATTCTTTTCTTTGTGTGAAGCTTAAATATCCTGTTGGCAGGAGTACTACTTCTGAGGCTGTAATCCATCACTGTAAACTCTGCAGTGCTTATTTTATGTAACATTTTTCTCTTTTTTTCTTTTGATACTCCATTGATCCCCCTGAAGAAGAATTTAATGTTGTGTTCTTCTGTTTTCCAAGAAGGGTTAAATGGACTGAGAGATACAACGTGATGCTTAGCAAGTCTAAGTCATTATTTTACATGATGGTAATCTCATTCATACTGCAAGGGAGATATAGCATGCATCTCCTTTTTATTCCTTGCAGAAAATCCAGTCAGAGAGTCTTTAATGTCTTCTGTAGAAGCAAAACTCGGGCTCGTCTCCTCGTCGGTTTTCTGTATTTCATCTGAAAAAAATAAAAATAAAACAGATAAAAACACGTAGGGGGCCACTGAGACCAGTAACTTCTCAGTAGTGTACAGTGGTAGAGAGGCTTTCTTGCCCTCCAGGTGGGCGGTTCCATAAGAGTGAGACGTCACGTGAAAGCTATGAATATTTGTACCACCTGCAAATGTTACTGTATTTCATAAATGAGTTGACTGACACTGATTTTAGTTGTGCTCCTGCTAATTCAGGTATAAAGTTTTATAGCATGATATGTTATTTCAACTGTACATTAGTTTATTGCTTGCTTGGAGTGAATGCCAACATGAGTGTTCTCTTGGCATCTCACCCAACTGTGACTTATACTGAACAGAAAACAACTCAAAATTATCTATCTTTAACATGTTTTTTTATCACTATTGTTTCACAATATTTGGGAACAGAGAAAATACATGTACATGGAAATTAATTGGCTCTTGTTCTTCTGATAGATTTTGAGATGAGATGAGATTCAACTTTATTGTCATTACACATATACAAGTATAGAGTAACAATATGAGGTTTGGCATCTCACCAGAAGTGCAAGAATGTACAGTAATTACAAAATGTACAGATGTAGACAAAACAAAGTGAATTATTGGGTATATATGGATGGCTGGATTAATAAAATATATGCTATAAATATAAATAAATGCTATAAATATAAGTATATTCTTCAGATTATAATATACAGATTAAGGTGCAGTGAGCATGCTATACTAGTTTACAGATAATATACAGAATATGGACATATTTTACAGGTTGATAACTTATTGAGGTGATATGAACATACTATAATACGATAATACAGGTGGATGAGAGATGTGTGTTTATGACCAGGAGGAGTGGTGGGGGGATGATGGGTGTGAGGTGATGTGCAGGGGAAGGGGGGTCAGCGGGGGGCAGAGTTCGGGGGGTAGAGTTCAGTAGAGGGACAGCTCTGGGGAAAAAGCTGTTCCTCAGTCTGCAGGTTCTGGTCCGGAGGCTTCTGAAGCGCCTGCCGGAGGGCAGGAGGGTAAACAGTCTGTGGGCAGGGTGGGAGGAGTCTTTAAGAATGCCGTGAGCTCGCCGCAGACAGCGTAATTCTTTGGACGTCCTCAATGGCAGGAAGTGGACACCTTGTGATTCGCAGAGCGGTTTTTACCACCCGCTGTAGCGCCTTACGGTCTGTGACAGAGCAGTTTCCGTACCAGACTGTGACACTACTGGTCAGGATGCTCTCGATCACACAGCGGTAGAAGTTCCTCAGTACAGCTGAAGACAGGTGGTGTCTCTTCAGTGTCCTCAGGAAAAAGAGGCGTTGATGAGCCTTCTTAACCAGACTGGAGGTGTTCGTGGACCAGGAGAGGTCCTCTGTGATGTGGGTCCCCAGGAACTTGAAGCTGGAGACACGTTCAACAGCCATCCCGTTGATGTGAATGGGGTTGTGCGTGCTTCCTCTTTCTCTCCTTAAGTCCACGATGAGCTCCTCCGTCTTGCTGGTGTTGAGAAGCAGGTTGTTGTCAGCACACCAGGCGGCCAGATGCTGTACCTCCTCCCTGTAGGCTGTGTCATCGTTGTTGCTGATGAGGCCAATCACCACCGTATCGTCCACAAACTTGATGATGGTGTTGGATCCATGTACAGGTCTGCAGTCGTGGGTGAAGAGGGAGTAGAGGAATGGGCTCAGCACACAGCCCTGTGGTACGCCTGTGTTGAGTGTAATGATGGTGGAGCAGGTGTGTCCTGACCTAACATACTGGGGTCTGTTGGTCAGAAAGTCCATTATCCAGTGACGGAGGGAGGTGTTGAAGTCCAGGTCTCCGAGTTTAACTTGGAGGGGATGACAGTGTTGAATGTTGAGCTAAAATCAACAAACAGCATTCGTGCGTATGTGTTGTTATTGTCAAGATGTGTGAGGACAGAGTGCAGCGCAGTGGAAACTGCATCCTCTGTTAGCTTTAGCTTAGCTCTTATACCCCCGTGCTTCCCCCGCCTTTGTTTACGGTTTCGATGCCGCCTGCGAGCACTTCCGCCCGGCCGGGTAGAGTGCGTTGCCTCGGGTGTTTTGGCGATCTCAGGGATGAGTCGAAAATTGGTGATTAGATTGTCAGGGAGGTGTAGTCCAATATCCAAAAGTTCCTGTCGGGTGTAGGATGTTAAGGCCAAGCTGTTCCGTACGAACAGACCCGAAATGAACAGGAAAATTACTGCAAAATTGCAAATCTGAGAGAGACGCTGGGCCTCGCAATGCGCTCGCACCGCCATCTTGGTCGTTTTTACAAGAGTTATAAGACAGATAGCCTGTCACATGACTTTAGCAGGCACAGTTTCTTTGGTGTGGACTAAATGTAAGGAGGACTGCTCAAAAGCATGCCCTCAATGAGAAATGATCCGATCCCAAAGACTCCATTCTTTATTTTTACAAATGCCTGTTTAAGTTTGGTTTAAATATACAGCGTGCTTTAGCCTCGGGTCTTACAAACAAAATCAAAAAGAGTAAAACTACTCAACCCATGAGTCTGTAAAGATCCTCTCCGGAAATGTTTGCACAGACAAATATTGAATACATATTGGTGACTAGGATTTTCACTTTTCCCACCAGAAATATAAATAAAATCAATCTATTGTTAGTAATTGGCTAATGTTTGGGTTTGTGAGTTTCTTTTACTGGAAAAGTCCATTCTCAGGACCAAAGGCTTCCCATTTCCACATCACACTTTTCTGTATTGGACCACAGTTGGCTTCCAAATTAGATATTCCATTATCCATTAATCCATTTTCTTCCACTTATCCAGGTAATATCCTTTAATGATATTATGCTAACAGAAAACTTCAAGTTGTGGTAATAGGTTTCTGTTTTATGTAATTGTCGGGATTTTATAAAATTAGTATTGGAAAAAGTATCGTTCAGGTATCGGTATCGAAGTCAAGGTATTATTATCGGTAAAAATGTAACGATACCCAGCCCTACTCAGGACGTAGAAGGACTGCCGCTTAGGTCGCACCCCATATACAGAGGTTATATAGCCCTCAAAACAGGCGGCCCGGGTTCAATACCAAGCTGTAAATCTAAAAAAAATAACATCTAGTGCCTCTCTGCAGGAAAACAAAACACTTTAACATTAAAGTCTACCATTGAGTACACTTTATCTATTTAAGCTGACATGACATGAATAGCCTCAATGCTGAACATTTTTCTTTATAGCAAGTAAACAAGCTTTACACAAAAAGCTTTAAATTAAGGCATTTCACATTCAGTACTTCAGTATAAGCCCTTCAGCATCAGCCCTTTACGTTCAGTATCATGCACAAAAGCCTGTTAAGGATTTTTAAGTATTTGGTCTCCTCACTGTGATAGAAGCCGAATATTCAAGGACTAAAGGCATTTGCTCCCCCACTGGCCCCCTGCCAACTACATCAGGCTATAAAGGTCTATTTGCTCACTTACTGCAGTGCAGACAATGCTTGGCGTCTATCGCTCTGTCTGCCATAACTCTTTTTTATCGAATATTATGCCCTTTCACTCCCGCTCCTTTTTGTGTTCCCCATCTTACACAATCTTCTCTTTAAAGCTAGAAATCTTATACTGTCAGAAATGTGAACTATGTTGAGATAAATATCAAAGATAGAGATAGTGTTTGAAAGGATCTGAGACAGGAGAGGAGGAAAGTGCTTTGGAAGACACATTTTCTTGTTTGTCTGTTGTTGTCAGATTCAGGTCTATATCATAGCTTCGGGTCATTTATTCTGCTTTATCATTTCAGTGGGAAACCGCCTTCTCGTTATCGTCCTTAAAACCTCCACTCCTCCCTGCGTCAGTGCACAGAAATGTGTGCAATTATGCAGCCCTCGCAGCTCTTTCCTCTTCGCAAACCGAGAGGCGGATCAATGATGACACCGAGATCACAAGAGCGGAGGGGGTCGGGGATGTTGGTTGGCTCAGATATAGATCAACTTTAACGTGGCATGTACCAAATAAAATGCCAGTGGGGGTGACGGGTTGAAGAGACCCCGCGATGAATCAATCTTGGCACAGCGTGTGTACCACAATCAGGAGTGGCTGAGCGAGGCAAGGTGGTGAACGAGGGATCGATCAGCAGATATGATCTAAAGGAAAGATTTTTGCCTCTTTTTTTTTTTTTTTTTTTTAAATCCCACTGACATGAATGAACTGCACACAGGCCATGACACAACAAACAACAGGTAAACAGAGCTGTGTCAAAAATCTGTGTGTCGATCGACTTTCTGAATTCTGTGTGTTCCTCCTACATGTGGTACAAAGTCAACATCGTCAAGATCGGATGCTGTGTGTGTGTGTGTGTGTGTGTGTGTGTGTGTGTGTGTGTGTGTGTGTGTGTGTGTGTGTGTGTGTGTGTGTGTGTGTGTGTGTGTGTGTGTGTGTGTGTGTGTGTCTCTGTAGTACACAGTCAACATGAGTCCTGATAGGAAAAGGAGTAAAAAGCCATTAGAGATAGGAGCCCTGGTCTGAGGCTGCGTCTAATGCAAGGCTACTCACCCAGTCAACCAGAGCCTGCTTATCGTGCTATGGGTACACAAAGGCAACAGGCACACACGCACGCACGCACGCACGCACGCACGCACGCACACACACACACACACACACACACACACACACACACACACACACACACACACACACACACACACACACACACACATCTAAAATTTCTCCTCAGGCTTTCCACCCAGTCTCTTTGTCAACAAATATATAAAAGGCAAGAAAGTATTTGTTAAATCAGATGCACACCGTGCACAAAATTGCAGCTGAAGTGTGCAAAGCTAGTTGGACTGAGGTCATGTAAGTATATTTTTATCTTTTATTTTTTTGTTTTACATAAATGGAAAATCACACTCCTTCACTCAGGGTGTGTTCACATGTAAGCCGTTTGGTCCGTTTGAAACAAACTCTAGTACACTTGGTGTGATAGTTTGTTTGGTTTGGGGTGGTGTGAATGCTCAAACGAACAGCATTGATGGTACGAGGATGAAATGTGTGTAATGTCTCTGTTACAAGTTATATTTGAGTAAAACGTTGATGTGAAATATGTGAATTGAAAAAGTATCTTAACATTGAAAAAACATATTTTGCCCCCCATGTTGATGACGAAAATGCCGGCAAGTCGGGCACCTAATTCTTTCCCCAATTTCCGACTTGAGCAGGCCTTTCTGTACATTATACAACTCGGAAACTCGATTTATAGATGTTCCCAACCCCACATGAATGCAGCTACAGCCACAACTAGTGTTGCGTGTCTATGGTACACGATTTCACAGACTTTGGTGCGCTTGACAGAGTGCAGTCTAAACCAAGGGGCAACCTCCGGTCTCGAAAAATTAAGCCTATGCGGAAGTACAAAAAACTGCAGTTCCTCGAGGTTCCGCTTGAGGCTGGCTGCAGAAGCGCCGGAAGTGCCATAAGCCCACAGCCAAAAAAGCCAGTTTTTACCACAGGAATCAACATGTTTACAGCCTGGTTCAAAAAACGAGATATATCTGATAAGTTGACGGCCCCTTCTCCTCACACTGTGGGGGGGGGGGGTGAATTTTTTTTATAACTCATCGGATTTTATTCTATTAAAGAAAACGGCTATGCCCATATTTGGTTGTGTCAGATTTGATTGACAGCTCTGCGCGCTGCATCTGTCTGTCAGGTCAGCAGGTCAGGAGGCTAACAGCTTGATCCGTCTGATTTCTCCTCTTTCTTACTTCGTTTGGAGAGTTTGTTTAACACGTATCTGACAACATACATGGCTTGCTGTGCGGTTAACAGACCATCCAACAAGTTGATGCTTCAGTTTTTTTCGGTAAGTGATATAGTAGTGTTATATTTACTGTATACTTGTGTGTCGGTATTTATATTTACGGACCTAGCTTGTTTAGCGTTAGCTTGTCAACTAACTGTAGCTCATTATTTACGGTCAATGGTTTAGAAATGTTTGTTGTTAAGATGTTGAAAATAATGAGTTTGTGTGATGTTAGAAGCTAAAGGTTCACCTCGGTGGTTAACCACAGACTGTAAATATGGTTATCTGATGTTATGATGAATGTTATACTCCACGTAAATGTGGACATTAAAAACAAACTTTGTGTAGTAATTATCCGTCACTAACATAAACTGAACTCAACCTAATCTGCTGTGTAGGTTATAGAGGATGACATTAAAGTTACATGGTTGATGTAGTGTCTTAAGATTTAAGCAAACTGTTAACAAATAAAAAAAAATCACTTTGTAAGAGCATCTGTAACCATTAAGAACTATATTAATAACCACATTAATTTTCACTGAACTCATACACAGAATATAGCAGTAGAAATATAAAATATAAATAACATATGGAATGAAAATAAGATATAAAGCACATAGATATAAAGTATAAGAAATAGTTTGAAGAATACAGCCATGTACTGAGCTCATGTTAATAATAAATGAGTTACTGTATGTTCTGTACTGAAGCACAGAGAGTTGGGACCTGTTAATGATTTAAATAATTCAGGTTATATTTGTTTCATGTTAAGATGAAGTACTATCCACAATAAACTGCTTAATTTTTCCTCACAAAATCTGAGACAATTTGATGTGGAATATCATTGTGTGAGTGAGAGAGAGAGCTGAAAACAGCACGATTACAATAATGTTTATCTTCTTAACTTTGAATAGATGTTGATTACCTGAATACTGTACCTTTGTTGTCCGGGTAGTACACTGTTGAATTTATAAATGTACTCTTACACACAGATGAATACAGAAAAATAGATGAGAACAAAAAAAAATATTTAATGAATAACTGATATTTTTTTTTTATTTACTCTCCATGTATCTTGATTTAAGAATGGGACTGTGTTTAAGGGCATAGTTTTGCAATAACTCTGTTCCATCCCACTTTCAGAAATGAACTACATTAGTATTTGGTAAAAAAAAATGTCGAAAGAATAAGAAGTTGTGTAAAAGTAGACTTCCTTCCCTAAGCTATTGAGTTGAGCATTAATGCACATTTTAGTCTTGTCATTTCAAATCTAAAATGTATACTCATAAGTAAACATAAAGGAGTGCATTTATATAGAAATATTTATTTAATCTGAAAAACAACATTAAAAAAAGTCTGTTTTTACAGCAGAGATGAACATGTTTACAGCTTGGTACAAAACAAACAAATAGGTGTGATTAGCTCATGTCTCGATGGAAACACACTGTACAGGGGGTGAATGTTTTGATGACTCATCAGTTTTGATTTGATGAAGGATAAGAGTTATTCACGATAAGGCGTGTAGCTGACCAGCTTGACAGGCGGGTGCGGTGTAACGGTTTGTCAAGAGGCTTAAAACCCGTCTCAGCTCCAGCTCTCAGCCTGTGGGTGACATCACTCAGGCCATCCGGGGGAGACCTCCCTCACAGCGAGCTGTTGAAGAGAAGCAACCGAAGTCCACCCCAGAAGAACCAACAAATACAGATGTTGTTGAGGCTCAGGTTTCTTCCTCTGTCTCTGCACCTCGACGGACCAGTCACCAATAATCCACACTGTGTCTATAGGAGAAATACAAAGGTGTTCAATTAATACCTCAGACAAGACAAAATGTACAGTTAACTACATGTGACAGCTCAGGGTGTTTTTTTGTTATGAGCCACATCTGCAGGAATAATATTGAACAAGGTAGCTGCAACTCATAATAATAGATGCCAGTCTTAAACACTATTTTTTCTAATACTTAGTTTTTGGTGTGAAGCTGACACTGTCCACAGACTCCATGACTTCACAGGGTTCAATAGAAAACAAATGTCTTATAATAAATACTATATAATTATTTGTCAATTGTCAAGTTCACTCATCGCTGTTGACATCAGTAAATATAAGACACAGACATTCCTCTTTTTGTCAGAACAGTAACATGAACTGTATGCTTTGTAATAATGATTTCTTCTGGATGTCTCATATTTATTTACAGTCTATGGATAAAACTTTGTTAATGTATTTCTCTGCTAACACTGACAAAGTCTAACTGCTCTGACAAATAACTAATAACCATGATTGTATATTTAAAAAAGTGTAGTTTTAAGACTTTAATTAAATATTTGGGTTGAATATAATTAGTTTTAACTGTGTTGTAGAAAAGTTAAATGTTAACTTACTGTTTGTAGAGTTTTCTCAGGACGAGCAGGAATAGGGGATGATAGCAGCCTAGCTGTTAGCTATGCTGTGAAGTGGACTGCTAACGTTGAGCTGAATGGGCGGAGTTAAGTCCCGCCGGTCCCGCCTTACTGCTGTCGTTAGGTTGATCCGAAGTTAGGTTGAGACTGCAAATCCAATATGGATGCGGCCGTCGATTGGACTCATTTTCTGCCTATGTCACAGACGGGTCAGGGTTCGTCCAGTAATATTTACAGTCTATGGTCTAAACGCAAACAAAATCAAAAATGCAACAATGTTGCAACTTTACCCATGAATCCCACTGAATCTACCTAATTTTATATGTGAAAGCGACATCATACTGTGCATGATTGGGAGTGCTGCCTTTTGTGGGGACCAGCAATAGGTGATTTTGTGTTTGTGTATTTTAACTTTAACTTTTTTAAACTTAACTTTTTACTAGTTTCTTCAACTCATGTCCTCTCCTCTGAAGTATTTTTGAAAAACTTCCGGTTTGGTGCCCATGATCAAGATGAAAATGGATTATTATTATTATTATTATTATTATTATTTTCCAGCTATGAGAAACACGCTGAACCTTCTTTTATGAATATTCTTAGACCTCCAACAAGTTTTGGCAGAAAGGAAACAAAGGAAGATGAGCAGTGTGTGACAATGTTTAAGAAGGGGAACCAAAAAGAAAATCCTTCCTTTACCTTCAAAAGTACAATTGACTTTCAAATGACTCGTACTATGATGGGACCAACCTTTAATATTCTCATATTAAGCCTGTTTTAGATATAATTTGTTGACGCCTTTTTCAAAATGGAAATTTAATTCATTTGCATTCTTGTATTGCTACTCAGTCTGATTGTTTCCACTGTCAAAATCTCCCTTTTAAAATAGGATTATAGGTTAACTCCCATGCTAAATAGAACAATGTCCTGATATTTTCCCAACATCATAATTTGTTGAGATAAGCAATCAACTGGCTGTTACAAACTTGCAATCAAAACAATCTCAAAATAAAATAATAGCTTTGAAGACTTGTGCAAAGTGTTTGGATGCCTCCACTTCAGCATCATTAGCTGACTTGTCTTTTATGGATGCAAGCCAAAAACGCATTCTTTTTTAGGCTCCGTCTTTGGCTTTTAGCGACTCTTGAGGGAAATATCAGACTCTCCAGCTCAGTGCTCATCTGTTCACCAGGTAGTGTCTACTGTTTAGTTCTGAGCAGGTTGTGTTATCAGAGCTTTATTATGGGAAACTGCTGCTAGTTCTAGTAGGAGTAGGAGTGATTCATGTGGTGGGACTAGGGTGACCATATTTTCAAAGCTACAAATTGGCACGCTTTCATTCACTGCAAACCCACATGTATCCACAGACCGCTGACCTGCACTGGTCACTTAAGGTGGTAGTTAAAGGTTTCCTCCTGAGCAGTTTGTTTAAGTTGGTTATCACCAGTGTTTGCCTCACTGAAGTAGTTCTCAACATTTATTCTTTGAACGTGAACCCACCGTTTGCTCATTTGAATATGGCTTTGTATTTCAGATTACATAGGTCCTGTAGTACAATAAGCTAGGCTAGCTAAGCAACAGCAACAACCTTGCACTGGATGTATTGTCATCCAAGGTGAGACTGAAACAAAACAGCAGGGCTAGCATTAAAACTAAAACAATAAGCTAAAAGATACTAAAACACTCACACGGGTATGACAGGAGTACTGCATTGGTTATTGATATTCAAAGGTTCCTCAAAAAAGATGTGGAAACTTTAGCAACCCGCCAATGAGGAGCTGAAAATAACTGCCTACATTAAAAACAGTGCAACAGTTTGGTGAGGTATGCTAGTAGTGGCTAATGTAGCTTTTAGCCGCTAGCCTGTAGCGGAGAAAATGGGCAGGTAAGCTAAAATCTCTTCAGTTGCACTTACATTACATTATTCTGTTATTTTCCCCTCATGTTTTGTCTCCAGTAAAAACTGATTCTGCCCAAGTAACATCATCTGAGACAATTAATCAGACTCAAATTCTCCTCACTGGAAATTCAAAGTTGATAAAGGTTTTGATTTGTTGACATTCTATTTTAAGATAGCTGTGAATGACTTGGCATATTTCCTATGTTGTTAGACAATTGATTAAGAATATATATCATGCAAATTAATATTGTTCCAGCTGTATAGACACATTCCCTTCTCGTTTTCACCACATAGCCTAGCTCGTACTGCACATGAGACTCCCCCCTCCTGTTGACAGGTCGATCTGGCTGGCGTGTATTGATGTGGCCCAAAGCCCGTCCTTAAGCCGAGAGATAGCATCGCTGGGGATAGAGGGGTTGAGGGTGGAGTGGTGGTTTGATGGGAGATAAGCCAACGTTGCACGCGAGTGCTTTGTTTATGATGAAGTGGTCCAGGCAATTACATTAGAGACACAGGGAGAGCCCTTGTCCCCCCCCCCCCCCCCCCCATCGCCCTCTCTCTGCCACCCTTTGTCATTCTGCTCACACTTATGATGCATCCCATGTCACTCCCACTGAAATGCAAGGAGGCACCCCTCAAACCTTATCAGACCAGCAGTCAAGGACAGGATCTTTTGTCCATTCCACCTTCTATAATGACTTGCACGGGCCGCTGAACGATTGAGGAGGATTTATGATGTGACAACCCAAGCACCTGCACACGATGTCCCTCTGTTGAGAGTACCAGTTCACTCTTTATTGGAAGCCATGATTTAGGAGGAGTAATTGACTGGAAATGGACTAATGCAGGTTAGATGCTTTATGGTCCAAGTGGCGGCTAACTGCAAAGGATTCGTACTGGATGGAGACGAGGAGGAAAGATTTTTCAAAGACACAGTGAAACACCAAAAAGCCTGAACGAGTAATTAAATGGTGAATTGAGTTTCTAAGCTTTTTCCTTTTTTTTCTTCTGCAAACAAGATAAATTGCTGTGAAACAAGTGGAATTATTTCAAGCCACTGGCACATTTCATCAGTTTTAGCAGATAGAAGTGGGGAAAAATATATTTGAAGCTTCAATATTACATTTAATTACTTGTTAAAATTGAGATATGCAATATGATCACTCAACAATGTAATCCCCCTGCAGGAGCATCTACGACGTGTTGTTTTTCATTCTCCCATTTTTGCATGATTAAACAACGATTGCTCATCTTCAAATCCTTTATCATAAACTCCTTCCATATTATCAATGCATTTCACTCTTTTTGTTCAAGCAACTACATTAATGATGCATGCATTTAATCGTTCAGTCTGTCAGCCAGATGTCAACAGTCTCCATTTCTTTTTTTTGGGGGGGGGGGGGGGCTTCCACATCTGTGTTTGAAACTTCTCTCAGCTCATTAAACAGCAACAAATAAGGATATAATTAGTCGTACTTCCTCATTATGAGCCGCAGGCGAAGGCGAAGCAGCTCACAGGACGGCCACAGACACAAACTTCCAGCGGGGCCAGATGGACGGAATGGCTTAATGTTGTCATGTCATGGGTCCATATGTTCTCCTGTGTGCAATTTCTCTTAGTTTAGTTGTTTAGCATCGGGGGAAAAAAGCTCCTGAGATTATGTGGGCAGGCAAGAGAGGAGAGAGATAGAGAGAGAAGGAGAGAAGGAGATGCAGAGGAGCGTTGCTGCCCACAGGAAACTGGCTTTGACATATGTGGAAGCACACAGCTCCTGTGGGGCGGCAGAGGGAGAGGAGTGGAGCTGAGAGACTCCTCGGAGCTGTGGGGAGAAGGGTGTGATCATTCTGTCATAGAGTATTACTGTCATAATGCAAACACACACACACACACACACACATTCAAGTACACAGAGCAGCAAAAGTGTACAAACACATACGATGTCGAGATTCTGATGTATGATACACTTTGGCAGCCGTTGTGCACGCAAACACACACCAGCATACGCGGACACACACACACACACACACACACACACACACACACACACACACACACACACACACACACACACACACACACACACACACACACACACACACACACACACCTGTGCGTCAGTGACGGCGACCCCCTTAGGTGGAGCCCTGTGGGGGCTGCCATTTTCTGCACCAGAACCTGTCACCTGGATCATGCACGAGAAATGAAACAAGCGCGTCAACCTCTGCGCTCCTCAATGTCTCTTGTTCTCTCTCTCTCTCTCTCTCTCTCTCTCTCTTCTCCCTCCCTCTGCTGCCCTGTTCATTCCCAGGCGTGTCAAGCCAGCCAGCTATGATAATTCAGCACCGAGAGACAAGTGTGCTTTCCTCCTGGAAAAAAAGAGAAACATCTCGGTACAGGTTTTTTTTAGGACTCCACATGAGAGGCAGACTATGAATGAAGAGCTGCGTTTATGGAGAGGAAAATGTGAAGAGTTTGTTCACCTTCAGGAAAGTATCCTGAACAGGTACTCAAATATGCAGCATCGAAGAAGGATAAATCTATTTCAGTGATTATATAAGAATCTCCATTGTCGGGTAATATACACCCATGTTGGTCACCACAAGTGCTGTGTGCTAGTTAGGATAAATCCTAACAATACTGGGGTAAAAACCAACAATATGTAGGATTTAGTTTTTTTGCACTTTGGCGCCCACAGAAGGTCTCTGAGTACAACTGCAATATCATAAGACAAACGCATAGTGCCGGTACGACCACCCCTCTTAGAAAACGCGCATTTGTTTTCAAGCAGATGGTGCGAGGCCGGCAAAGATGTTGTGAGAAGCCACAATGTTGACTCTGCTAGCGTCTTCACCACGTCGTTTGCAAACTGTTTACGTGCATAGTACGTGTATGTGTATTCAACTGCTACCATGAATGAAAGAGAAAATGTTTTGGCGTATGTGGATTTATTTATGTATTTATGTTTATGCAAACCTGAGACATCATTTGGGATGGATGATCTAGGGATAGGACAGTGGATAGAGCCAGAAATCTGGGCAAGAGAGAGAGGGGAATTATGCGCAGTTAAGGAGCCATAGGCTGAACCTAGAGGACTGCAGCCTCCGCACACGGGGGGCGCACGCACACCAACCACTAGGGTGAGATGACTTTCTGTGCCGGGGGTTAAGTTGCAAAGCTTGAGATAAAGATGACACAGCCGAACGTTACATTGAAATCTGACTTCTTCACTTTTGTCAGAAGGGGGAAATTGAGCCCAAGTTTACTTGATTGTCCTGTAGCGGGTGTCGCTTACAGTAACTGAATCTTCCCCTAAAATGTCAGAGTCGAAAAAATGGATTCAAGGACAAGTAACTTGTATGATAAATGATAATCCTTAACATTAGTCATTACTATACCCAACATTTGAAAGTAAAGGTAACAATGTGAGTGTTTGGGAAAAGAGTGATAACTTAACATGAAGACATATTAGAAATCTTTGTGAGCATGCATTTCTTTACGAAGCACATATGGGTGCATTAGCACACAGTGGGAGCCGATGTTTACTTTTATTTTTTTACAACCATGGATCTTCATAGGAGGTTCAGATATAACTATTTCAAATGCAGATTTGTTTAGAGTCAATGGCTGCTGACAGATTTGCAACTTTTTTCTTTGTAATGAAACCGAGTAAGGCGAGAGAGAATGATGACTGCAGCGAGACGCCCTGCTGTCCATTTTTAAAGGTCACAACTCGGAGAGAGAAATCTTTAGCACCGCTGTGAACGCACTGGGTACCTTACTCTTTCATTTTTGTCACTTTCTCGCCCTGTGTGCTACAATTCTCTCTCTCGCTCTCTATGTTGTTTTCCATCCATCAGTTTCCTGTCTCGAGGAACATCCAGACCTGTGATCTTTTAATTTCCATCCCAGGATCAGCTATCGATCAGCGCCCCCTCCACATAGACGACTGTCTATCTCCCACTCTCCCCTGTTCTTCCTCTGTGCCTGTTTATCGCCTCTCATGCATCATTTCTCATCATCCTCTTCCTGCTGCCAGTACCTCCCTTTCTTTGTCATCTTTTCTTGCATTCAACACCTCCCCTGCTGCTTTTTCTTCCTCCCTCAGTTCCCCTTCTAGTTGGCTCCTCCTCCTCTCTTTTGTGCATCCTTTATTTCCTCTTTGCACATCTGTCTCTCCTCTCTCTCTCTCTCTCTCTACATATCTTAAGAACTTTTTTATGGATTGAAGCTCGTTAAAAACTTGCCTAATAATTGGCCAAAATGCCAAACACTCAAAAGAGAACGAAAACAAACCACATTAGTAAATAAATCTCTCCCTCACTTTCTGTTTCGCTCCCCGTCTGCAGTTGGTTTTTATGTGTCCAGCGATGCCAGGGGTTCAATCTGTGATGGAGTGCCAGGACGAAGCCTCCATCATCATTATTATTATTCACGATTTTGACGCATAAAACAAGTCCTTTGTGAAGTAAACAGGACATGCCCGCTGTAAAGAGAAGCCGCCTTGGCCTTTTCCGCTCATCATTTATTGGCAAAAAAAGGGACACTTTGATATTCCCGGCTTTTATTAGGTTGCCCTTTCTTTTGGCATTGTGCGAGAAAAGTAAGCTGCCATTAGACGATGGATAAAGTTGCGAAGAGATGGGACATGATAGGAGACAGGCAGGGAAGTGTTTGAAGGGAGAGATGGAAATAAATCAGCGTTTTGATAGAAATTAGTAAATCTCCTTAGCTGAAAGGCGGGGGCGTTTCTTTTTTTTTTTTTTACTTTGACCAGATTTAATGAAAAACAAAAGGCAAATTTATTGATTGAACAAGTTAGTAAAAAGTCCCTTGACTTGTTTTCCCTGATCTCTTTATGACTTGCTGTTTTATCATTCCTACTCCCTCGTGTTCAGAGGCTGAAAGTGAGAGGAAGATGATAGCAGACGTCCAATCAAAAAGCAGCATCTTGTGTTTATTTAAGTTGGAATCAAGCTGAGAAGATAAAAAAAAGAGAGTAGAGTCAAAAAATGGATGGAGCAAGCAGTCAGAAGTATTGAGCTGCTCATTAGTTGGACTCCATCCAGCAGCTACTGGAGATTTTCTTGTGACACTCTCCTATACTCAAATATGTGCTGTGAGAGACACCCGAAGATGTGAGCAATTTAAACAGATAATAGTCGCTTTAATTGCATAGTAAACAAACAAGATAATCTGCTGTGGGGAAATTTCCTTCGACTGGGTAAAAGGAGATGACTTTGCAGGCGAGTTACTAACGAGCTGCTGAATAATGGAAGGACGGCACTTTTTTTTTTTCCATTTAGTTGAAGCCCAACGTGGCCTTTGAGGTACATTCCCTGACGGGTCAGAGCGTTTAGACAACAAATACGGGAAGACGAAAGAGAATATTGACAATGTGTCTGAGGAAGAGACACGGATACACTACCAAATCTCTGCTCAATCCAGCCGTCTCTGGGTATCAATAGCCAAAAAAAAAAAAAAGAAGGTCCTTTGGGGGAATCCACTCAGATCAGACTGCTTTGGAGCTTTTTTTTTGCTGCAGTGCTCGGAACAATTTGTACCACTATTGTATGGTATCTTACATGGAATCATTGAGGACAGAAGGAAAGAGTGAATAAATACCAGAACATTTTATCCTCAGTGAGGGTGATGCTCTAAGACTTCAAAAAAAAATCTATTGATAAACCTGTGCAAATGAGACACTAAAGACACACAGCTACGCAAAGGGTTAAATGCACCGCTCAATGCCCTGCAGAACAAATAACATCACGGTGATCTGGCTCTGTCTGCAGGTTTTTAAATGATCCATTATGCACTCATTTGCGGCTAAATTCACCCAATTCTGTGGAAAAAAAAAAAAAAGTCATATTCACCACTTCTAACCACCGGTGGTAACGGCCATTATGCAGTTAAGAGTTCAAATTTTTACCATGTGCTTAGAGTTTGTGGCTTGTTACCGAGGAATGAATGATGTTAGGACCTATCGGGAGCTGGTCAGATTTTTTTTCAGATTAGTTCCAAAATACAAAAGCAGCAAATCATGCAGCATGATATTCAGACTTCATAGGACATAACACAAGTCTTTCTGAGGTCACTAAGAGGGTTTTTTTTTTTTAAATTTTAGACCGCATTCATAATTTAAAGCTCATGCTGGCATCCTTGGCAAAAAACCAGCAAGGGTTAGAGGGATTTTAAAAGAATCTTACTGCAGAAATAAGATTGTAAACCTCTCCAGAGACATGAACATGAACTCCATTATGGCGCAGGAATAGTCCAGTGGAGAGAGGATGTGTTATCACTAACATAGCAAAGTAGCTTTCGCTGCCTTTTTGTGCACCTATATACCTAGTTGAGTTTAATGGGACCCAGCTGATGCCTTACCAGTGTTTGCAAGTAGGCAAGTAGAAAGACAGGAAGTGAAGTAAACGAATACTTAGTTGTCAACCTTAAGCTTTACTTACAAACAAAAAACACTGCAGTAATGATGCCTGCCTGGCCAGCTGCTATGACTAGTTGTATTGATGGAGGTAGTCATTTACATCCAAGTCTGTTCGGCTGCCTCTTCACAACAATGTTGGTTATTAGTGATTTGTTTATGTAGTCACAAAGGCTACCAAGTACCTTCTTATTGAAATAAGCTCTTTGTTTCTTAGCTATGGTGTGCATTTTAGGAGAGTTAATTACATGAGTCTTGTGTCATTGCTTTGATGAATATATAGATTATAACACCTAATTAATGCATGGTGTAATACAACTCAAACATGGATGCATATATTTGGACTAACAGTGGAAGGAAATACTGGTTTAGGTGTACTTTACAGTTGATAGTTGTACATTTATGTGCATTTGTGTGTTTAAGTGTGTGGAATGCATTTGTTTAAACCACATCTGACACTGAGCGGCAGAGGAGGGTGGAAGATCAGGACAGAGAAGAAGGAGAGGTGAGAGGCAGATTTCAGCTAAAGATGTGCGAGGAGGAGATCCAGACATAGTGGATTAAATCGTGAATGTCGCGTATGTGTGTCTGTGTGTGAGAGAGAGAGAGAGAGAGAGAGAGAGAAACTAGGACTCTAAGGAGCTTTCTGCCGTCGCTCAATGCAGGGGCGGGGAGAAAGGAATAAAAGTAGATTTGCACCACATGAACATGAACTTCCTTTCTCATCATTGTGTGTGTATGAAACTGTCTGTCTTAAGTAACAGGTTTAAAGAAGAAGAGAAAAAAAAAAGTGACGAGGAAAAAAAGGCTCAAAATTAGATATTCTCTTCTGTGTCTGGAAGCTGTGAAGGCCTTGGTGAGCAGCTGTGTAACTTCAGGGCCTCATATTAATCTGAGGATATTCTGGTGACTATTCTCAGCATTAATCAGCTTCCAGTGGCTAATGCCATGAATCACCTTCTGTAATCAGGGAAAGAGGGAAAGGAGGGGAAACTGACCGAGTGGATTCAAGCAGGCTATTTATGTTAATACACTGAAATACAAATGGTGTGGGTGAGGTTTAGTTATTTTACCCTGCTTCCATCTGTGGGCAAAGTTTCACAATTCACACTGGCTTACATTTAAGAAAATGATTGATATTTGCAATGATCTTGACCATACGCTTGAATTGAATACCCTCTGCAGTCTTTAAGTGGCAATTTGAGGCTGGCTTTTAAGGCAAGTCGACCAACATTAGGCAACTTAAGAAATGCCCAACTAAATAATAAAATTGAATATGTTTACAGCCTGGTTACAAAATAAATACATTTTTGGCATTATATATGCAAATTCCATAATAATGACAACAGTACAGGAGGAGTATACATTTTAACAAGCTATAGGGCCCTATTGTACAACACACAGCACAAAGCTTCTTGGAGCACAGGTGCGGTGTCTTTCAGTGTTTTCCCCCTGATGAATTGTTCATTTTTTAAGCAGAGAGATGGCGACCAACACCAAGCTCTCCTCCATAGGCGACAATGTGTACTCTCTCTAACACACACAGAAACACACACGCAGAAGCACACACACTCAAATGCTGTCATTCAACAGAGAGCTGGATGTATAATTATTCTTATATATAACTTTGAGTGCACTGACAATCTAGCTCACACATATGAATGTCTAGTGTTCTTTTCACACACAATAGAGAATATATCCCATGATTACAGCAGAGAAGAAAAGGTACAAACACTTTTACAGTCTAACTCTTTTTATTGTCGAGCACACAGAACATTTAGTTTACAAAGATGTCGTCCGATCTTATTGGCGTGTCTGGAGATTTAAATTAATAATAAAGATTCACTTTTGTACCTCATGCAGGAATGTTCACCTTTTTTTTTTTTCACTCTCCCTTTCTTATGTTGTGGGAATAATTCAGCGTAATATAACTTAAATCCGACAGCATTATATTTCATACAGTGTTCTGTGTGTTCAGGGGCACTATTTATATTTTATATACTTTACTTTTTTATACTTTCTTTGACTTTGCGATAACCTTTGATCATATGATTGTTGACCACCTCACGTACCCGTAAAGGGATTCACATTCCCCATAAAACATGTTTCTCTGATTTTTCTGCTCAAGATGATCGCAAAGGTATCATTACAGAGTGTTTATCATTAGGATCACATGACATGATCATATGATTGTTGGGATTCCTACCCTTTTGGAAAGACTGGTGCTGTTTTAGTTTTTCATTTGTCTGCAGATTGGATTAAAAAAAGCTAAATCAATGTCCATTTCTGTTATTGAATACCTTCCCACTTTTCCAGTCGCCTTCTCAACATAAGCTGCTAGCCATTTTTTTTCTGCTGAAGACGTAACTCTAGAAACATGTCAGAAATATCACTCAAACTGGAGTGCACTTTCTTGGGACTATTTTCAGCCTGGGTGTTGGTGCAGTCATGAGTAATTATGTTAGCTTTATTCTCTCAAAATAAACTGCAGTGCTCATGTTCACTGTAATGAAGCAACATGTCAGCCAGTGCAACACCGTGGCTAATTGATGTGTTTTTTGGACAACAATGGAGCTCTATGGCACAGAGGAGAAAGCTATATTAGGCCTTGGCAACACAGACAGTGCATGTTCAGAATCAGTAAATTGGTCTTTGTAGTCCTTTTGAGGGGTTTAGAACTCCAGGAAAGTTTTCCTTCAACTTATATAACTCAATTGGCTGTGAAAGCAATTATTTCACTGTTACCTCAACCTTCGGGATCAACTCACCGCACTTCCCCTTTCTAACTTAGTTTTTGAAGTTGGTGTCGTTTGGAAATTGTGATGCATTTTTTTAGATTTACACCATAGACTTTATAAAAAAAGGACATGGTCTCGGTAAACTCACATATTGGTGTAATGAAGCTCCGGAATGGGGGTTGCCATATAAATTCTGACTCCAACTTTCTTCCAGCTAATTAAGAAGAAGGAGAAAAGGTGGAGTTGAGGCAGTACAAATGGAAATCTTGGTTGCAGAAACACGCCTGTCTAGCTTGTCCGGCTCATCATGTAGCTAGAATATACCAAACGATAAAGACATGGACAAAACTGACAGTTCAAGGTCTGTAACAGAATTTGGAGAGAGTGTAGCCTAGCCACATGGCAAACAGCTACAATAGAGCCCCCTGTCAATACATCTTAGACTTGATAATTACAACAAATCAGTCATTAAAAAAAAGGGAAGATTAAATAACATTTTGGTCCACTTCTGATGTTTTCCTAAATTAAAAGCTTTTGTTAAGAGTTTTTAGCAGGTTATGCAACATAATACAATTATTATTGCTGCTAATATGTTCCCTACAAAGGCAAAGAGTACCAGCCATAATATTGAATATTTCTAAATGCTTGTTTTTCATGCCGGTAAAAACTGTAGCAGGAAAGGAAAGGTGTCAGACAGAGTGAGTTACAGCACATGCCAGAAACAGCCTTTGTTTACAATTTCCACAGAAAAGACTCAGAATGTGTTTTAACATTGACCTAATTTTTAAGATGTAATCAAAAATAGAATCATATTCCAGAGGGCACAGAGACTTAGTATCGTATTAGTCATTGGTACTTTGCCAAGGGATAACAACACATTTGACATAAGTAGGAGTATGAAGTAAGACTTTGAATGAGCATACATAGAACCTTGATAAATAATCATTTGCTCATCTCTTGGTCCTCTGAAACTCTACTACTTGGTCTTGAATCAATGAAATGACCAATACCGTTGTGTTTTTGTGTCATATTTTTTCTCAATATAAAGCAAAGTTAACATGTCTTCCTTGTTTATCATTGCCTCTGGCTGCCTTTAGCGGTTATGTGACCCTTTCCTTACAAGCGGTCCCTTCAGGGTCTCCGTTCTCTGTGCTTGTACTCCTCAGCACGGCTGTATCCCGGGGCAAAGCATGTGTGTCACCATGGGTGGCCGTGTGTGCTATTAACAGTGTTGGAGCTTTGGAGAGAGGTCACTAGTGTAACATGTGGGGTCATGTCAGACTGTTCATGCATTAGGGCTGGGGCCGGGTATGTGCCGGCCTTTTCACGGGGTGACTAGGTTTTTGAGATGCATGAAAAACACAGTGACAGGGTGAAACTGAGAAGGAGAGAGGGTCATGTGCCTGGCAGAGCATATGTGTGGGGGTGAACATGTTTGCATGTGATGCACGAGATAGAGAGAGGGTGGGTGAAATGAGGTGATGTGTACCAGGTGTCGTGTCTTCTGTGATAAAGGAGGGGAAGCGAGATCAGTGAGTGCTCTGTCTCTCCACCTGGGGGAAAGCTGGGTGTATTAATATCCACAGAGAGGCAGACCACAAACGTAGAGTGAATACAAGTCTCCAGCGTTGCACAGAATAATTTAGGCAACCTGACTGGAAGCTTTGAGTTATCTGTTACCCAACAGCCTCCACATACACAGCACACCAGCAGAAAAATGCTTTTTTACAACTGCGGGGCATACAATATAGATGTGCCAATGAAGTGGCTCTTCATCCTGAATCCTCCCCCCCACCCCTCCATCCTACAGTACCAAGCCACTACATCTCTCCTACCAGCGACTAGCTTGGTCCCCCTTTCATCGATAAAAACTGATCAAACAGTCTACATTTTTCAGGGGAATAATAATAATAATAATAACTTTATTTATATAGCACCTTTTAAAAACACAGGTTTACAAAGTGCTTTGACAAACAGCAAGAACAAAGCAAACTAAACACAGAAAAACATTAACAACAGTAAGAATATAACAGATGCAAAATACCAAAAATAATTAAAAACAATTCAACAGAAAAGAACCCAAAGTGCACGATACACAACCAGACATATATAACCCAACCATCATAAGAACCATCATAAGAACCCAGGAACACAAGAACCCAACAACATGAGCTGAGACCAAGAGGACCAAAGATTTAAAAAGATGTAAGAAACTAAGAGATAAAAGCAAATAAAAAGCAATGAGAAGGTAAGCGCAGTAAAGGAAATAAAAACAAGTGGTTAAAGGATCAAAAAACCCAAAACTATAATATTAATAAAAATAAAAATTAACTATAAATACAAAACATAAATAGACAAAGTCAGTAAGATAAGAAATTACCAAGTTAAAAAACAAGAGGAGATTAAGATATGAGCATAAATACGAGATAAGACCATAAATAAAAGACAGTAAGAAGTAGAAGAAGATAAAAATAGTAAAACCAGTAAGAGAAGACATTAAGAAGACGACATCACATAAAAGCAAGTCTGTAAAAGTATGTTTTAAGAAGGGATTTAAAAGAATTGAGGGAGTCTGCAAGTCTTATCTCCTCAGGGAGGTCGTTCCAAAGTCGAGGGGCCCTGACTGAAAAGGCCCGGTCACCTTTACTTTTAAGTCTCGACTTTGGAACGACCAGGAGGCTCCCACCCGAGGATCTAAGACTGCGGGCTGGTTCATATGGTGTCAGTAACTCTGTTATATAGCTTGGAGCCAGCCCCGTCCGTGCTTTAAAAGTAATGAGTAAAATCTTAAAATCGATTCTAGAACGTACAGGAAGCCAGTGTAATGAAGCTAAAATTGGAGTGATGTGATGTCGTCTGTTACAACCAGTAAGAAGCCTAGCTGCTGCATTTTGGACCAGCTGGAGGCGAGACAGTGACTTATTTGTGATTCCGGAAAAGAGGGAGTTACAGTAGTCAAGTCGGGAGAAGATGAGGGCGTGGATGATCTTTTCAAGGTCTCGTTGGGTTAGGAATGTTTTAATTTTGGAGATGGTGCGTAGATGGAAGAAGCTTGATCGGACAACTGTTTTGATATGGGATTCAAAGGTGAGATTGCAATCGAATGTTACTCCTAGATTTCTGGCGGTGGGTTGGACATTGGTGAATAAGGGACCGAGGCTGCTCTTTGAGATATGAGTGGAGTTTGGCGGGTTGAATACTATGATTTCAGATTTAGAATTGTTCAGTTGGAGAAAGTTAGAGGGAGTTAGAGAGAAAGAATAGAGGTTGTCTGTATTTTATTCATAATGCAGAATTTTACAGTTCATTACTGCTTTGAATGAAAGAATTTGTCAAAAACTATCTTTACTAAAAGGTTCATCATAATTCAATTTCCAGTTAAATGTCCATAATACATTGTTAATAAAGGGGGAAGCACCATTTTACAATGCCATGTATGTATTGGACTTGAAAAGCAAGCTTCTTAGACAACACAAACGTGTGTGTGTGTGAGTGTGTGTGTGTGTGTGTGTGTGTGTGTGTGTGTGTGTGTGTGTGTGTGTGTGTGTGTGTGTGTGTGTGTGTGTGTGTGTGTGTTTTCGAAGGGAAGTGCATTGCGTTCACATGGGGAAACAAAAATCAGTTCCATCTTTCTGAGTTAACGAGATAATCGTCTTGGAATTAGGAGTAATGTTTTACATAAAGAAAAATAGAATTTGCTCGGTTTTTTTCTGAAATTGTGTTTCTCTGATACCGGTTCGATCAAATCCCATCAGAAGCTTTTATTTAGAACACTTAAAGTAGCAACAGTCATAGAGTATTTAGAATATAATAGAATCTTGCATCTTTTTTCAGCAAAGGTAAATAGTTTCATTTTGGTTTGGGTATGAAATATTGGGTGACATTTGTGTCTTTAGGTAACATCAATCATCCATTATTAGTTTGTAGACTTTTAGCAGGCAACTTTAGTTGCTTGAAAATTTTATTTTCATTTATTTGAGGTGTTATATTGATATAAAAAGTACTTTCTCCAGTTTGGAAAGTCTTAGTTCTCCTCGAGTTGTACTCTTTGCACAAATCTCCTCCATTATGTCTCTACTAACACTACCAATGAGTGGGCAGGGCCATCTCTCTTCACTCACGTGGTGGCAGGGTTAACAGTTGGACAGGGAGGGGTTCACAGGAATGAAACATGTTTGAGCTGCTGATCGAAACATAAACATGCTGGAGGACGCGTTGTCCCAAGCCTTATGAAAACACAGAGCTGAGAACAACAACCCCATAAAAACAGACATAAAGTCCCCTGCTAAAGTCAGTGCAAATGTTTTTTGTGCAACAAGATAATGTACAAAGTCAATGATTTTTTTATTGATTTCTTTATTCAGAGACAGGACAGTGGAAAGAGTCAGAAGATGAGAGAGGTAATGGTAAGCGGGAAAAGGAACCCCAGGTCGGAGTCGAACTTGAGCCGCTTGCTTTCAAGGCCGCAATAACAATTAGGCTACCAGTGCCCCTTGCAAAAGACTTTCATAGTAGAGATTATCTTGTCCTTCATTTGCATGAGAAATTGTGGAACAGACTTTTTTCAAACAGCAACATTTAAAGATGATTGTCACACAACCCACTATTGGCTTTCTGTCTGACCTCCCCTCGCACACATCTGTACAGTACGAGCTTTCCTGCCCAGGTGAGAAACTATCCTACAGTGCATGTGCAGTGTGGAGAGGGATTTCTCCAGATGCCCACGATCTAACAAATACTGTGCTGTGTGAGTGGAAACATTCCGTCCTGTAATGAGTGAGATCAATCCCCCCACACTGTCTACAAGGCTGAGCTCAGCTGAAATTAGCCAAGCCTAAACACTGGAAGGGAAAAGGCATTGAGCTGGAGTCCAGTGAGACACATGAGTTAACCCACCAAACCGCAACATGATGACGGACGCTTCAAGAGATTAGTCGGGACCAGAGCTTGACATTATGTTGCTTCCTCTGAGCATTGTTTGAGCATTCACCCTGCTGCTCTTCCCTTTTCCCTTCTTTTCTCTTTTTTATTCAGTCCATGCGCACCACTCCCTTCAGATAAACCCAACAAATGGTACAGTTACATCTCTCGCTCCCACGTCTGCCCCTCCACCCACCTTCCTTACTTGTTTTCTTCCCTCTATTTTTTCCATTCCTTTTTCATCATGTTTTTTCTTCTCTTGCAGAGTTATGTCTGCTCTCATTGTGACCTTTTTTTTTTCTTCTATTTGTTGCTGGAGTCCTCCAACGATAGCATGACAAATAGCTGATAGGGAAGCCTCGCTCAGAGGTTCAGACTTGGTCAAAATGACTTTCATCTGATATTACCTCAGCCATCTATCCAAATTCCTTCCTGCGCGTACAAATAGGCCTGTATATATGCAGACAGTGTATTCATGATGCCTCATTAGGTTATGCAATAAAGAAGAAGGGAGGGAGGGATGGCGGGGGAATTGGAAATTGTGTTTGTGTCGCACTCCGTGCATGACTTTGCTGTTTTGATTTTTAACCTGGATCACATCTGTCTTTGACTCAAACATAACTTACAATTAGATACATGACAGAGGGCTGAATTTAAAAAAAACAATGTTTTTCTTGTTTTTGTTTTCTGTAATACAAGCCAGATCAATGCATCGTGTTCACACGATGAAATAAATAATGTTGACTAATAGTCTTTCATCACAGGGGCACACATTCTATACTCATGTAAAACTGCAACTTTCGTATAGTGTTAAGTTTCTTTTGTACAAAAAAGAGAATAACTGATCTCACTTCTTCATTGAAGTTAGTGTTAAAAAGTGGCATGAAATATGCTCACAGTCAAATAAAAAAAAAAAAAACCCAAAGGACATTTGTAAAAGTTCTTTCTGTGCAGTGGTTATCATACCATAATCCAGAGACTAAAAAAATGCTAGCTTCAATAAATACATAAATAGATGAATAGATAAATATATATATTTTCAAAATGTGTTAAAATATGCCAGAAGGGAGCGCTGATAGCCTAGCGGTTATGACGGGTGCCCCATAGGCTATAGTGCTATTAGTAGCGGTCATGGGTTCGCATCCGACCTCGGCCCTTAGCTGCATGTCATCCCCGTCTCTCTCATCCCAATATTTCCTGTCCCTCTTCAGCTGTTATATCTTATAAAGGCAAAAAAAAAAGGCCCAAAAAATGGAAGTACTGTACCAAAGTGTTTGTCCCTCTTTACTTTGTACATGTGGTTATGTTTCCTGTACTCAAAAGTAATTGTAGTTTCAAGTGTGAATGCAGTACAGGCATCTAGACAATTGATACTGCTGTTGAATAGAAAAGTTGTGTACAGGTATTTATTTCCTCTATGGTTGGACTATCCTTGTCCTCGATAACAAGAAGATATTAGATCTAGCCGTGTAGGTGTAGGAGCATAGAGAAAGCGCCCTTTGGTCAAAATCTTCCCCATCTCTTATCAGATTGGCAGAAGGAGAGACCTCGACATTATCGAGTAAAAAAACACAGGCTAAGACTGATACTTCCCGGATAAGGCCACAGATTGGTGGGCCAGGATATCATCGAAAAAAAAAAGGATTAAGCTGGAAAAAACAGACTTGTTTGATCCATCTATATCTTACAACTGTAAAAATTCCAAATATACAGCCACATGTTTTTGTTTCTATCTTCTAAAAAACCTCATAAGTCATTTTTGAGGAAAGTTCTGTCATTTTATCACAAACTTTCTCAACTCAAACGCTTCTTTCATTTGAAGGTGACAGCGCCTGACAGTGATTATTCATGTGAATTATGCTGGTTTGCAGATTGAGTTCCTAAACCATCGCAGTAAACAGTCAAGCATTAGCAATTCCACAAGCTGTTTACATGGTAAAGTACAGTGATGCGTACTTGAGCTCGTGCATACTGCTGAATAAATTCAAATATTATGTTGACAAGACGTTTGGATGATGATAGACAGGAATTGTAAGGAAGTGGAGAGCGCCGTGAGTGTACACAAGTATCCGTCGATGATATTAATGAGTGTATTCAAAAGACGGATTTAAACCACTGGGGCAAAGCGACGGCCAAAGAGCTTATCATCTTGTCAAAATGCAAACAGCGTCACTCAACCACCCACTCGATCCCACAACAACAATTAAATGTATCAGTCATCAGTGGTAATGCTGTCAGGCAAGTGAGGGTTTATGTAATGCTACTTAATTAATCTCAGCAAATCAAATCGATGGTAATTTTGTTGGCATAGCCATCGGATTTGCAGCTTTACAATGAAAAATGATATCCAGTTTGGGGGCTGAAAGGGCTAATTTTTCACAGCAATAGAAACATGCTCCAAACACATGTTCATGGCGTGTGTTAAAAAGAGAAATGAAGGATAAATATAACAAAAAAACAGCTTTGAGTGGATTTCTTAGAAGATGGTGACTGCATACTATAGCCATCATTTCAAAGAACAATCAAAGAAGAGGTGAAGTTGTGGAGATGGGTCAAACAAAACCTATTCGTCCAGATGATGAACAACAAGGACAAGGCAGAGAAATTATGAGAAAATAAAAGCTACAACTCTAAACTTGATCATTTTAAATGCTGGAATAAATTTACAATTAGGCGTCTGGGATCATGCCGATCTTGAAGGGAGTAAATCTTGACTTTCCCATGCTCATAATAATAAAAGGATGCTGGAGAACACATTTCAGAGTTAATATAATTTGTAATGTCCAGAAAAAAATGGAACGCTGCATAGAATTGTCAAGATATGGAACAATACAAAGTAATACCTCTCATGAAGGAACATTAAAAGCAGCTTAAAGTCTTTTTAATTGAGATTTACAGTCATGTGTTTTCACAAAAGATATTTGCTGAAAAATATACTTGATATCTAATCATCCCCCCCCCCACCCCCCGTTTTAATGCACTGCATATTCAGTGTGATCTACAACAGCTTTCAACGAGCGAATGAAAAGTTAATGTATGCATTGCACATGAAAAATGACAAAAGCTGATAGAAAAATCAATTACACCACAACAGTAAGTGAGCAGCGGAATCTTAAATGGATTCACCAACAAGAAAGAGAATCAGCCTGATTGGTTACATGTAACCTCTGGCGCCACCATTTTCATTATGCTCTTCTGAAGTCAGAGGGTGTGGCTCAAAAGATTAAGGTTCAACCTATGTCATCATTAAAAGAACTGCCGCGTCATGGATTATTTGAATCCCTGTGAAGAAAATGTCCTGAGCATTGCATAGAGTACATCTAAAAATGTATCTTAATAATGTTAATTAGCTTAAAAGCCACCCAGAAGCAGCAGGATTAAAGACCTTCTGCATTGCAGATATGTTAAAAGTACAACTATTAATATCAGGAGTGCCAATAGAATCCTTCTGGGAAGTTTATGCACCCCGACTGACTCGTGGCTTACTGACAAATCTAAATGGAACACAGCCTTTAAAAATGTTATTTGAAACCCCTGTGTTTATATATTGAGCCAAATCAAGGCCTTGATCCATCAAATTTGCATTTCTTGATTGAAAATTGCAAAACCTCTAAATAAAGTTGTGACCCATTTCATCAACAAATCTTGGAGAAAAAAACATTGGCTTTATCTTTTCGAGCTTCCATTTTACCAAAATCTATTGTGTACAGGGCAGCCATATTTTTTTGGATCTTTCAGTTCATTGCCAAGTCAATCAATCATGAATAGCAATGCCCCAGCCCACCATGCTACTTTTTTTTGCCCTTTCCATTTGAGATATTCTAATTAATTATAGTAGAAAAGCACAGTTCAAACTGATACTGTTAAGTTTGTGTGTGACATCTCTTATAAATACTGTGGCACAGTTGCTTCCTAGTCTCAGCAGATGATATTTTTTTCACTGTAACTGCGTCTAGCTGTTTGTAAAGGCTGGCATTTGTAAAGTAGACACTTTTTACGTTGAGGCAGATCTGCATAAAAAGGTCCCAAATTTTCTCCAAAATCACTGCAATGCTTTATTGAAATAAGCGTATCCAACACCGGCGCAATAGAGGTGCTGTTTTCTCTGCAGTGCAGTTAAAGGTGCATTTAACCCTTTGTGTGTGTTTTGTGAATTATACTTTAGGAGACTTTAAAAGATTTATCACGAGCCATAGTGTTGCAATATTTTTGTGAATCAGGTCCTGTGGACGTACTCAACTACAAGTCAAAGTCTTGAATCCAAAGTATTGTCATCAGTTTAATGCTAAATGTTCTCTATGTAAAACTGCTGCCAAAATCAACATTGTATGTATGGTAGGTCATAGTTTTGCGATAGAACCAATGCTCACTGCATTGTATGGTATGGTAGTCGGGTTAAATTTGGGTTGAATGGTAGCCATAGTTGCTCTAAACGTCAGTTTGATTAATGCCAAATGCACATATAGGGGAACCATTTGTATCTATTTGGATACCAATGGGTGTGAAACTGCATTGATATTTCAACCTGCATGAGCAAGTGTTCGTTGTAACATTATGATAGTTAGCCTACATGAACAACACCAGGACACAGAAACTGAGGCAGCTAAATAGAATTCCATCTCCATGAATCTGATCTGTTAAACCTGTCCTTTTCCAACTGAGAAATGTCAAAATGGCTTCTGTAATAAGGGCCTATACTGCGCCTAGCCATCACACGCACATACACATTCTAGATACATGTCAACTGGCCTCATGGGAGCTGTTGTTGTGAAACCTTCCAACACTGTTGTGGCATCAATCTATTTGGTAACATGTCGTTTCTGTAGACATGACGCTTTTATGGAACCTGCGGTTTTAGGACATGTGTGACATGAGGATATTTATACTTGATGTCTGCACCCTGTATATGAGGACAGTGGCTAATAAGCTAACCTTGGCTTACCTACAGGAAGAAGAAGCTAACATAGCTCCTTCATAAAGCAATTATGAAGTCAATCCGACTAAGGATCTAAAGGTCACTAATTAACACATAACATTTCTGGCACATTGTTAGACCAGAAGGTGTTAATTTTTTGACACTGTTGTTTTTTTCCAAGATTAGACATAACAAGATACGAGGTGATAATTTACTGATAATTTGACATCCTTGAAAGTGTATTTTTAACCTTTTGAAGAGAATCTCCCTTGTTTCAAGTCTTAGTTCTATACCAAGCTGCAAAACAGTTTGAAATGGCTTCATATGTCAAGATGGGGAAAAATATATATATTCCCTTCACCTTGCATTGTGTGTAGCTGGATGACAACATGAGTTGTATATCATTTAGGGGGGAATCATCCTACATGGGTCCGGCAACTTCTTTGAATTGGCATCAGTGTTATAGTGCTCGAGTGAAGGACTTGAGCACTGACTTATTATGACTTGCGACTTGACTCAGATCTGAGCACTGATGACTTGGACTTAGACTCTAACCCTGGATAAAACTGTGTTTGGACTCAGAACATGCAAGAGCAGGTCTCTGGAGTATTTACTGATAAGGACTGTTATAGTTTTGTTATTTTTGTTTTCAAGCAAGTTCCTAATGATTTCATAATTTTTTAGGAAATGCCATCTTGTTCAGCCATAGTTCATGTGTTGTGTTGATGCGCAGATTGCAATCATATCACTGTGGATTGGGTAAATGGTCTCATAAAAGTAAAAATTCTGATGAATAATTGCAGGGATGCAGGTCTTTTTAAGTTTATCAGACAGCTGCAGTGACCCCACACACTCCAAATCTCCACATCTCCAAAAGCTCCCACACTAGGGTCGATTGTAGCATTAGAACTTTATCAGAAAGCCTTATAAAGTGTGTGTGTGTGTGTGTGTGTGTGTGTGTGTGTGTGTGTATAGGACAAGTCTTTCAAGGAGGGTTAAGGAGGACTATTTTAAGGGTATCACTACCTTGTTCCCATGCCTTGCTGATCCTAGGAACAAGTTTGGCTTTGTAAATATATTAATTTCCAGTTTCTCTTGGGCTTTTAACCTTTAATATTATATACTAGGAATGTTAATATTTCAATAGATGTTTACTGTTAGGTGATTAATTTAGTAAAACTCTCATTAAATTAAGATTTGTAAAACTTTGGTGTTATTAAGACCCAGTTGGGATTAGCCCTGCCACGTTCAGAGTTCAGACATGTAGATGTTGATTAAGCAATACACAGCTATGGGCAAGTTTACTTTGAAGGAGAAAAACAAAGACTTTTGAACCAACTCTTCACTATAGGAACATTATTAGAATGGAGAAGATGAAGTTGAGTATCAAGGAGACTGATATTGGTTCAAAAGGAAGCATCAGAGGGACAAAAGAAGACCTGTCAGTCACAATCACTTTTCATTTAGTGACATAACTGCATATGGTTATTTTTGCAGAGTTTCCATGCAATGTTTTATGTTATCTTCTGGACTCAGTTTCATACATACATCATGCAAACTCAGTTTTCATATTTCCATCACTGTTACAGGTGGTCCACAGTCTGATAGAGGACCCTTCAGAGAGGAAAACTGGCTAACCTCAGAAAGCCTCTGATGCTAGGCCATTGCACCGATGAAGCACACAGCTGATGAGGCAATTGTAAAGATGATGAAGCAGACCTTCATCTACAGTCAAAAAATGGTTCACGACCCAGGGAAGTCTTCTGAAATATTCACTGCCTTTCTGCGCCTCCTAGACATAGCAGGAAATGGTATGTGGAGCTTCAAATGGCTCACCTTGAAACTATTGACACGTTTTATTTTCTGTCCTGAAACAATCATTTGGGATGTAATGTCTCTCTATATGATGGTGCCACATCATAATGTTTGCTGTGTTGATTTATTTCAACTTGTCTGCAGATGGAGCAGTTTTATAGTTTGATGTTTGGTCAGGCTATACCTCTGCAAAGGTCCTGGAGAATGTCAAACAGTCTACAAACAGAGAATCCTTGTCCAAAGCCGTGGTCTCACACATACAGCTGAACTTCAAGACCTGGTTCAAAATGTCAAATGTCCTAAAAAGAAGGAGAAAATAGTTTGCTGGCACTGATTGGAGGGAGAACTGTTTTGTAAGCTAAAGGAAATGGTTGTTAGCATACAGGTTCCTTACCCCTCATATATTATATGCGTATTTATTAAAAGATGTCATCAATTTGAATCCTTGCCCACCTGTTGCCACCGACACTTATTTATCTCACTCAATTCAGACTGTGATTGCAATATTGCCACAACTTAGCAGTTGCAATTTAGATAGATAGATAGATAGATAGATAGATAGATAGATACTTCATTGATCCCGAGGGAAATTCAAAGTTCAAATTTATTCGGCAGCCAAACTGTAACTTGAATTGCATTATACTATATCTTCTTTGAACAAGTATCCATGCTTTAAAAAAAATGTAAAACTAAACTAATAAAATGTTTCTATTACAGACTGGGACCAGCATCCAGGGGCGTCTTGACAGCATCCTGGAATGCCGTCAACCCTAACTGCTTGCTGTGGGATCCCAAAGGAGTCTCATTGACAAGTACTTCATCGTCATTGACAAATATGCCATTCCCTGCAAGTCACCAGACTCCCTTGTCTGTTTTGACTAGCTTTTCAAAGCTAATTTTGTTGTTGGTACATCATACTACCAGGATTTGGTAAATGTGTTCAACTTTCTGTAAACAACCATCTACAAAATTGACCTTGGTACCGCTCAGGTGAACCCTAGGGTTTTAGCATTGAGAGCTTGGATGCTGCATTGAGTTATTTCAAACCTGTTCTGTTTCATATGCAAAGGCCGGACAAATGTGACGCGTTCCATCAAAATGAGTCGGATGTCGCAGCGGCCCGTTTGTGAAGAAAATACGATTTTGGGCTGTTTTCAGTTTTTATATGTTTCTAATTAAATAAAGTCTCAGCTTTAATACAATGTCAAAATTAATGTAAAATTCAAATGATAAATATCGCTAGTATTAAAAAAACGAAACAGGTGTCAGATTTCAAAATGCCGGCTAGCGTCTTTGTGTGTCATCTGTCAGAGCGGCATCTGTTTAGACGGACACGGAGACAGATTGACAGATTGACAGATTGACAGCCAAAATGAATTTGCGCGAAGAAGACATTGCTCGACTTTTAAATTCAATTCCTGTGAGAAATGCCAGATCAGACGACGACTGGACCGACCTTATTACGGACTATTTCACCGCACCGGCAGCTGAGAGAGAGAATGACACCGGCAGCTTGACCTCTGAGTCTGACTCCGACTTCGCGCCGCTGACACCGGCCGGCTCCGATCGTGATGGCGAAGAAAGTGAGTGTGACGGAGGAGGAAGATATTCCACTCAGGGCTGACCCGATGGTAGCTTACAATGTCTCCGATTTTAATAATATAAATGAAGATAATATAAAGGAAACTGAAATAACTAGGGAGTACAAGTGTAGCTGCAAACTCCACAACAGCAGCCCTTGTTACAAGCTATTCACACCGGAGGAGATGATGAGTAGACGGGACCAAATCAGAGAAATTACGAATGGTAAGTAATCTAGCCTACTGAGCTTGCTTGGCTACATGATGCTTGTTTTCTGTTTGTAAACGCAAGGAGGCCTAATAAGAAAATAACTTGCTATCGGTGCCTTATAATGTCTGTGTCTGTGTGAGTCTGTGGGTGTGTGTGTGAGTGAGTTTTTGTGTGTGTCTCTGTGTGTGTGTCTGTCTGTGTGAGTCTCTGTGTGTGTGAGTGATTCTTTGTGTGTGTCTCTGTGTGTGTGTCTGTGTCTGTGTGTGAGTGAGTGAGTGAGTGAGTGAGTGAGTGAGTAGGGTAGCAAACGTTGCTTTATGAGTGTATGTGAGAGACGAAAATGTGAGGAAATTATTTTAAATAAATCAACAAATAGCCTATAATAAAGTATGGGTTGTAAAACCATCTGAAATCACATTGTGAATGTTGTGTTCTGAACATGGGGCATATCATAATGCTATGTCCTTTTGTAGATGAAAAACATCTGGTTCTCCTTGGAAAGATAAGCTCCCATATGGCCCTGTCCAAGGAAACGGTGTGCTCCAAGAGAAGCCAGCAGAAGGAGCGTAGGCATCAGAGGACTGCCTACTTCCTTGATGGACAGAAAATATGCCGGGAGACCTTCAAGTTTCTGCATGCGTGAGTAAAAATAAACCCTACATTAAGCTATTTTAAAAACTATAATGATAAGCATATGACATACTTTATCTAATTTGCATAATGGTTATTTTTTCCAGAATATCTCAAAACAAGCTCACCAACCTTATAAAATTTTATAAACAATATGGATTGGCACAAAGGATGAAAGAGGTCTGGTGGGCGCGTTTTAAGCAGGAGGCTGCTGACTGTTCAGGACATCCAAAGACTGAAGCAGTTCATAGTCAATTTTGCTGATGTCCACGCCATGCCACTCCCTGGGCGCATCCCCGGTTTCAAAAGGTCTGACGTCCAGGTGCTTCCCACAGCAGAGACCATGACATCAGTGTGGCGGAAATACAAGGCTCAGATGTGCGACCATGGTGTGTATTGTCATTTGTGCTCATTAGAATTTGCTTTTTATCAATTGAAGATGTCAAGTACTCAATTTATTTTTCCCCTCCCCCTTAACCATTGGTGTAGGTCACCGTGCTGCTGGCAACAGCACGTTTCGAAAGCTGTGGAGGCAGTTGACCCCCCAACATTGTGATTGGGAAACCAATGACAGACTTGTGCTGGGTCTGCCAGAAAAACAACATTGCCATCTACCGCAGCTCCAACCTTCCGGACTGTGTGAAGTCGGCAAAGTTGAAGAAGCAGGAGCAACACCTCTGCATTGTTGCCATGGAGCGTCAGGCGTATCAGGACATGGTTACCAGCTGCAGAGCAACAGTTGGTACGCTGGATGTGAAGCTTGAGCCAAATCCACCATGTAGCCGAGAGCTCACCATGCTCTACAGCTTCGACTATGCGCAGTAGGTATGTCTTATAACAGCTATAATGTTTCAATGTACATGTAAATAAAACCATTTTAGTGTCATCTCAGATTGGGCGATATATAAACAAAATAAATAATGCAAGAATAACAGAATGATACTTAAACCCAAATCAATTTATATGTGCATGTGACAAAAGTTACTGACTCAGTTAGCTGCATAATTAGATACATGTTTACAGGTAATGATAAATAATTGTATTAGTGAATCACTCTTTACTCATTCTTTACTTCCTTGTCTTGTTCTTACAGGTCCATTACCCCAGTGACCCTCTCCAGCCTGGGCCGGTGTTCTTTTTGGTTCCACGCAAGTGTGGCATATTTGGAGTGTGCTGTGAGGGTGTGCCTCAGCAGGTCAACTACTTGATCGATGAGGCTCACTGTATCGGCAAGGGCTCCAATGCGGTCATCGCCTATCTGCACCACTTCTTCTCCCAGTATGGGCTTGGGGAGAAACACGTACCAGCTTCACTGTGACAACTGCTCTGGACAGAACAAGAACAGGTTCATGCTGTGGTACCTGGCTTGGCGATGCATGGTGGGTCTTCATGACAGCGTGTCCCTCAATTTTTTAATTGCTGGCCACACCAAGTTTGCCCCGGACTGGTGTTTTGGGCTGTTTAAGAAGAGGTTTCGTCGTACACCAGTTTCCAGCCTGAAAAACATCTGCCAGGCTGTGAGCTCCAGCACATCGGAGAGCAATGTGAACATCCCCCAGCTGGTCGGTGATGAGACTGGGCAAGTCTTTGTGCAGACACACAACTGGCACAGCTTCCTCACTCCCAGCTTCAAGCATCTGCCAGGTATAAAGAAGTACCACCACTTCCGCTTCACCCTCACTCCCAGCTTCAAGCCTCTGCCAGGTATAAAGAAGTACCACCACTTCCGCTTCACCAGTACAGCCCCTGGAGTGGTCTTTGCCAAGGAGTCCGCCAACAGTGAGGAAAAGTCTTTGTTGCTTCTTCGCAATGAAGGAATCCTTGATCCTGAAGCCTTGCCCACTGCACAGAAACCACCTGGCCTTAGTGCTATGCATCAGTGGTATCTGTACAGCAGCATCAGGGACTTCTGCACCGAGGACACAAAAGATCTGGTTTGTCCAAAACCAGTTGTGGCTCGTCCGTGAATACACAAGTGTTACAAGTTAGGTTAGGGGCTTTTATGTGTTTCTGTACACTTAGTCGCAATGCTTTGAATGTTTTATGTAAAGCACTTTGAATTGACTTGATTGTTTATAAATGTATTTAAATTCATTTGGAAAATGGCAGAATTTTGATCACTATCTTTAGTGCCCTTTTTCTCAAAAACAAGGTTTGGTGACAGTCGACATTTGGAAGACTGTATCCCGTAGAATATCTGGAGTAGAAAGATAATTTTGGTATTGCCATAAAGCTGAGACTTTCCTCTTTACAGCCATACAGAAAACTCAAAATATGTTTCTGGGTTAAAGTGACTCAAAATGATGGAGCAGGTCACAAATGCTTATTTCCTCCTAAAGAACTAAAAGTTGATCCATGGACTTTGATCTGAAAAGACACTTTGTCTTAAATGTGGTCAGGCTGGTTGTTCACAAGTTTTTTTCTGATCCTGGTGAAGGCAACTCTAAAGCTGAAGATTCAGCAGCATCTAAAGCAACCTATCAAAAGGGACATTGAAAGTGAAATTGATCAGGGTTAGGGTTGAAAAAACCTTTTGGGATTTGAATTCTGAAGTAAAAAGATCACAGTATTTTACAGAGAAGTGGGGAAGGTTGGATCCTGTAAAATATGTTCTTAGTATAATATTTGATATCAGATTTCTGGAACATATGATCATGTTGTTGTAACTGATAAGTTTGTTTACATTCCAGTTTTGAAAACATTTCAGTTTACTTACATGCACGATATTCAGATTTTGCTTTTCTATGACAATTTTTAAACTGCAAATCCTCTGGGATCAAAACGGGGAATGCATAAACTAGGTGCAATCTATTTTTCGTTGTGCAATTTTTGTCCTAAGTTTAACTCAAATTCACAAAATATTCATTTGGTTGCTTTATTTCATGCCCAATGAAAGACATTCAAATGTATGATTTTTGTTTTCAAATACTTGATCAAATCAGGCAGGATATTACAATTCAGGAAATGGATGGAATAACGGTTCTTTTGTATGATCAGCCATTTTATGAAACTATCGCCAGATGTTGTTGCCGCTTTTGTCTTGCTGAGTAAAAGGAATTTCCGACATAATTGACCTTAGAATCACCAAAGATTGTTATGTGAATTAAATAACTTTGCGAAGATCTCTGCCAAAAAATGGAGACAAATCCCAGTCTTCCCTTAATGATGGGGTTAAACACTCTTAAATTCCCTGCAGAACTTTAATACACGTGTCAATTTCTCTGCTGATGTTATGCATGATACCTGGCAAACTACCACTCTTTTTTGAACACTTGGTTTCTCCAAGTTATCAACACTGGTATTTGCAATCACTGTTGCTTCAAATATTTTTATTCGAAAACACCTGATAGCAGCACATCACTGGTTATTCAATCACTTGCTTTAAAACAAGAGGTTGCTACCAAAGCATCGCTTTAGGGTGCACTATCCTGCATGCCTTTTTACAAATTAGACCAATTTTGAAAAGCTTGTGCATGCAAATGAAAGGAAGCATCATTTTTTTCAAAAAAACATCTGAAAAAAACACATAAGTGGAATGGCTAACAGTTAGCAGACATTTGAACTCAACACAGTGGTGGTTCGTCTAGGAAAAAATGTTATCTTTAAATGTGATGGAGCCCAGCTGTGAGACTGCTGAAACTCTTCAGGTACCAACTGACTCTAGGGTTTTATGTTTTAAATGGGCCAAACAACATAGAACTGTGAACCATCCAGGTTTAGTTGTTTGTCTGAAAGTCATTTCTGAGATGCCATTTTTTCACAAGATTGGACAATTTGCTGTTAAAAATGAGGGGTTACTGTTGGTGACATTACCATTACAAACAATAGGTCTTTATTAAAATTTGTATGAATTTAAAGTTGAGTTTACAACAGATAAGTGGTTAATGTCAAAGAGCTGATGTTTCACAAAGCGTTTTATGTACTTTTTCCTGTGATGTTAAAAATTGAAAAGGTAAGCTAAAGATAAGGGTTAACTGTTAGTTACTTGACCTCTACAAACAATAAGTCTTGATGAGCATTATTTATATGCATTTAAAAATGTGTTTACAACTCACACCTTATGCGGTTGATGTCAAAGAGTATTAGTCTTACAAAGCATTTGATATTCAAGTTTATGTATTGTTCGAGCAATAATTGAAAGCTTGTCTTGTGTACGATGAACATTATTCCCCTCCAGCATCAGTTGGGCGTGTTTCAATGGTCTCTATGGTTCAAGTAGATTTGATAAATGTGCCATGTCCAGTTATACCTTCAAAATAAAGCAGCCAAGCAGATGGCCAAAATTAAGCCAGAACCAACAAGTGTAACATGTTGGTCTACTGTATACGAGTGTTAGAGAGGTATCTACAGTGTCATCTGATGAGCTGTTAGGCCATTGACCAAGCTGCCAAGGTCTGACAGAAGTGAGCATGACCGGCTGTAATGATATTAAAATGAATGAAAAACTGGCAATGACTTGAATACAGAGTAAGAACACACTCACTATACATACTGCTGCTTTAAAGCAGTGTGTGCAGTTAAGACCCTCTACATGCTCACATTCATATCACATTTATAGGCTATAGTATGAGTAGCAGCTGGCTTGGAACACAGTGTTCTTCAAAGTGTAATGTTCAGCTTAAGATGAATCTTTGATGTGAAATATTGTAGGTAGAAAGAGTACATGGGAAGGAAACATCCCAGAGTAAGATACTAAATGTACCAGGTCGAAGTCTGAGGCATACCAGAGCCTCAGGGCTGCAAAAGCTCACATAGTTCTCAATCACTGCAGAGATTTTTACAGTCCTCCTTTAGGCTTTGTTTTATGTTTTTGGGCACATGTTCAAATACGAAGCGATGAGAGGGGGCTGCTCGGTAAGAGGAGGAAAGAAAAAAGAAGAAGGGCACAAAACACTCAAAGTAGAGTACTGACCTTGCCCAGATGACGACTTAAATTTACACAGGGACAGGTTGATTTTCTGTCATAGTGCACTTTCACGCTGGAGAGGAACAGGACAGGTGACTGAAAGCACTAAAAATGTGAAGTAACAGCACTCTCTTGACAAGCAAAGCTTTTATCTTTGAATGTCTCTGTAGGTATGCACACAAACATCATATAGCACAACATTTACAGAGACACAACACCAATGACATCAATGTCATCAGGCAAGTGTGTTTGTTGCACAGACTATAAAAAAGATAGACTGGAGCCCAAACATTGTGATTGCCCCTGGTGACTGGCTCAAGTATAGGTCATGCAGGCCAACATATGAGTCAAATATACAGCAAATACAGTCGTCACAAACATTGTTTTCAACGTGAAATGAGTTCTTACCATGCTGATATTTGTCAAATTTTTCAATTCTCTCGGAAGTTTAGTTTTAAAATATCTACTTGATGGTATAAAAGAGGGGTTCATCCTCATGATTGACAACTCTGTAAAAAATGAGGTTCCTGCTGCGTTCTGATATTTACAGATTAGCTGCAGGGTCAGATTTTGGTATCGGAAGTGTTCTGGGTTCCTTTTGTATCAGGAGTATCATGTCTTTGGCTTGTCAAACAAAGTCAACACCACACTTAAAGTGTTCTTACGGTAGTTGGTGTCACTTTATTTGAACAAAGCATTGCTGATGTCTCCAAGATTACTTTTTTTTTCTGGTATGCTTAACTCTTTAATGATTCCCTACCTCCCAATCATACTTGGTTTGGGATTAAATGAGGTAACGAACCATGGTTATCAATCAGAGTATGAACAAAGATATGAGCCTAAATAATCTTAAAAGGCAATTCAGCGTCTGTTGCCTTCTCTTCATTACTGAGATCCTTCACTATAGGCGTGTTCTTGTCAAGTCTCACGATGTATCATCATCTGAAGTCAACGGGGAGAAACAGTTTCATACATCATTTCCTTCTTTAGAGCAAGTCTTTCAGCAACCACTTTAAAACATTGGGTATATCAACTGGAGCAACAAAGGCTTGTCAAATCTACCACAATGAACAGAAAATAGCATATTCTGAAAGAGACTTGAATGAAAAAATTGTCTTAGATAACAATATTGTAAAATACTCTATAGGACAAATTATAGTCTAAATTGACAAAAAACATCTTGTACTGATAATTGATCTGTTAACAAATGAATATATCCAGATACCTCCAAGCTTCATGTAGCGTGTTTGCTTAGCCATGTCTTAAGTGCTAATTCACAGTAATTCTCATAAATAATTTCACCAATAAATCTACCTTTGAAATAACGGCATTAGGTGCATTGGCATTGGGTATTTGGTGCATTGCTAAATCGGCTCACTATTAATAAGCTATTACAGACAACTGGGCTAACTCTGAAAAGCTTTTTTTACCTGCAGTTCAGTCACCTTGTTAAAGCTGAATATTAAATAATTGTCAGCTTGTGACATTCAGGAATAGTCAGACTCATAAACACACTAGTGAACATGCACACTCACATACAAAAATGCCATGACACCATGGGATCAATGGCATTTCCCTCTATTAGCTGCTTAATTAAGCCTCTGACTGATGGCATTTTAGATCAATAGAGGAATTGGTAGAAAAAGACCCCTTATCTCAATTAACATGGGAGGGATCAATAACAGTAAGCTGAGTCCCTGAATGATAAATAAAGGGAATATGTGAGCAGTGGGGGGCATGCTGGGTAATTTGTCTCAAGTATTAAAGTCAGGAGAGGTGGGGGGGGGTACAGAGAAGTGGAAGGGCAGGAATGACAAGATTGGGGATAATTGTGGTGATGGGTCTCGAAAACAGTGTTAACCTCAGACAGGGCAAGAGGCCTATAGCTCGGAAGTGGCTAAGAGGCTTAGCTGCTAATACAGAATTAGCACCACGTACGAAAGCTCTATCTATGCCTTCACATATACACACGAATGGCTAAGACAAGGCACACACACACATTATGCAGTCATTCTGCCTTTTCTCATTAAGACATATGAAAGGCTTCTAAAGACTCATGGGAGAATTCCATTAGTGCTCTGTCAAGCCTTACTCTTTACTCATGCTCACACCAAACGCTAAGTGTGTTTGCAATCGTTGTCACAGGACTAAAACACATATTAAAACCCAGCAGGGTAAAGCCAGACGAACATGGAGCCGGAGTACCACTGTGGATCAATGTTACAATGTGAATAAGTAGTTCATATCTATATATATATATATAAAAAGCTTTAATTACTGTACTTGCTTGGTTGAAAGGCGTGTTGTATACCTTGTATTTGAAGAACAGGGAAAGTCACATGTAGCCTATTTCTTTAAAGAATAAATACAGTGTAGCAAATCAATTCCAATTCCATATGAGAGAGAAAAAAGTTGTGAAATATCCCAGCCTCCGTACTTTTGTACTTACAGAAACAGTATAGTAAAATTCCATCTTTACAAAAGCAAAACGTTCTGAAAAATTGTACTGAAGTAAACAATTATGTTTAGTTGCACCATAATGGCAGATCACTTTTCCCAACAGAGAATTTCAGTTCTTTTAGAGCAGCCATCTAAAATTCAGTACAATTACAGATTGACCACATAGACACTTACATGTTTCTGTTTTTTTGTCATTGTCATTACTGACATGAGTGTTCAGGAGAATCAGGTTTTTAAGATCAGTTACATTGCTCAGGTCTAACAATTTAAACTGCCGGAGGCAAAGTATAAGGAAAAGTATCATATTTGATCTCCAAACTGCTCGATTCCCTGAACTGAGCTGCAAACTGCTCGCATTACCTTCTTTGTCTAACAACTGTGGGGACAGAACAAAGAAGAGCAGGAAAAGAGGAAACGATGGGTTTTGGAGAGGAGGGGCTTTGATTTTCAATGTGTACAGATGGCAGAACAAAACAGAAGAACAGACGAGCAGAGGGGCTCAGACTGGGAGACAGGACAAAAGAGTCAATTAATAAGGGATCGTAGTCAATGTGAAAGACAAAGGAGCAGGCATGCTTTTAATAAATGGAAAACACCGTATATTTGACTGAAGTGGGTCCTAGATTTGACAGTTCAGAGAGCGGTACCTAAAACACTTGTTGTTAAGGCATCATCACATTGGGGAAAAAGGTGTTAATGGCTTCAATTCCATTATGTCTGGGAGTGGAAATGAGAGAAAATTTGGCTCATTTAACTCCACAGGGAAGAGATTGATGGAAAATGTAACCATAATTCATCAGCCAACTACGGCTTTGAGTATTTCTTTAATTTAAGCAAGAAAATGAACGTGGGCTGCATACGCTCTCTGCAACTGAGAAGGAAATGTAAAGTATTCTTGCTTGGTCTGCAATGACTAATCATCTGAAATCCGCACATTAATTACTGAGCGATTAAAAGGTTGTAGCTTCATCTTTTGATCCAGATATAATATGAATGCTCTAACGCCAGCAATAATAAGATTAAGTTGGGTTATGAATGGAAAGACTTGAGGATTATCATCACAGAAAGAACATTTTGGCTTCTAGGCTTAGGGATAAATATAAATGTATATCTTTGTAGTGAGTTCAAATCAGCTCTCAAAGCAGGAATTCATTATGTTAGTTTATGGTTTCTTTGACCTGGCCTGAAATGATTTGTTTTATTCTTTCTATCATTTAATGTCAGTGTTTTTTCCCCTGAAAAAAATGGAAAGAAAAGGCCCTTTTAATTTGTTATCTCTTTTCCTGTGTCAAAGTAGTCCAATGCACGTGGATACATCCATTGGATCCATAGCAAACGAGAACTGCAAATACTTCATGAAACATCTTTAAATGTTTTAGTTTGCAAAAATGCAAGCGAAGCAAATGATGAAAAAGTGGGGCACCAGTTCTAAGCCCAAAGCTAACTCAATGACTTCAGAGGGGACAGAATACTTTCTTATTTAGAGAGCCTATTCACAGGAACTGTAGCTCTGATAACACTTTAAACTAAGGTAACTAATAACTAGTTGCTTATTTTCATGCTAATTAGTCGCATTATGGCTGCTTATCAGGCATTGTAATAGGCAGGGTTGGTCATTTTCTCCAGATATTTAAGATTTTGATTGAAATTGTCTTTTTGTCCTGACAGAAATTCATTATCAAAGTGATCTCAAAATGGAAGAAAATCTGTAATCTGCAGCAGTTGTAAGCATGTCAAAACTTTAACCAATGTCTCCCACGAGGTACCAATTTGATGAACCAATCAAGCCTCCTTGTCTCCTTGTGTACACGAGCCCACACTCAAAGCACGTCACCGATTATGGAGTTTACACTGTGAGTTTGTCGTTGGCCATTGTGAGCAGTAAAATAGTCACCTTTTTTTAAACATGTATTATGATAATGTTTAGTGTTTACTTACAGCTGAATGAGACACAAGATAAAGTAATTTCTACACAATGCAAGCGATGAGCAGTTATTAGGAGGGTATTGAGGAGGCTCTAAGTTAATGACCTATTAGCTTTAGACTATAGTCATGTTGAATAAGGTGTGGAAAGGGCTTATAGGGCTTAATCATGACAACTAAGCAGCCAGTATGCTACCAATTAGCATGCTAATAAACAACTAGTTAATGGTGATTATTGTTTCCTTTATTTAAAATGTAACTACAGTTATAAAAGTAACGCCTATTTCCAAAAGAAAATTGCAGTATGAAACCATTTTAGATACACATTTCATTAATGTGGACAGCTTGGCCCTAATACAGTATTCCTGGAACACAGACAGCCTCTTCATCTGTTCATGTTACAATAATTTATCTTGACTTGAAAACTATCAACATGAAAAGTAAAAAGTTTACAAATTCAAATGCTTTCAGGCTGATGGTAGATGTAGTTGCCAGTCCACTTCCTGAGTACTGCCGAGGTGCCCTTGAGCAAGGCACCGAACCCCCAAAACTGCTCTGGAGAGCTCGCTGTGGGCAGCCCCCCTCACTCTGAGACCTCTCCATTAATGCATGTCCATAGGATCCTGTTTGTGCATGTGTGTGTATTTCGGCCTATGTTTGTGTAGCATGTTCATTAAACAGAGTGTAAAACTGAATTTCCCCTCGCGAGACTAATAAAGGATAAATTATTATTATTATTATTAGTTGTTTGTCTAAGGAAGGAGCACTGTCAGAGCCTGTTTCATGTCAAAGAAAAATGGTAACGCTATATCATCTGTGACAAAAAGCTTAATTTTCAGTTGCTTACAGTTATCGTATGTACTGTACATACTGTCAACGCTTTCCATTCTAGTGTCCACTGTCTCTACTTATGTGTTTCAATTCCCTGCTTCATGAAACCAGCGTGTTCATTTTTTGACACCTGAAGTGAACATAAGGCTCGAACAAACTAACCATCTACCACGCTGACCTCCCGGTGAACTCTACAGGATGCCAACTCATAAATACACAGTTTACAGCTACACAGCATAATGTGCCTCCAGCAAAAGAACATTCTCTTCCTTGCATCCACTTCACCAGTTTTGCGCAGCACTTATTGAGCCATCCAGTCGCTCTATTTACAGCACTCATATCTCACTGGGTCTCTGATGACTTGTGAAGAGTTATGCCAGAATTTATCAAGTATTTTCTCATCCAATCACAGCTTGAAATGCAACACGGCTTTATTTATTAATCTTCACATTTTTCAAGTTCCTGAAGAAGTGCTGACTTTAAATCTACTTTGAAAGGGATGACTGTGCATTGTTAGCCTTGAGCACAGTCACTTGAAACAGGCTTATGGTGTAATCACAGCACTGTGGAGTGAGTCTTACACTCTATCTCTACGTCTTTAGGAAAGCAATCTTTTTATTACCTGACATACTTTTAATAAAGAATTGAATTTCCTCTTTAGGCCCGAACTCTTGATGAATGGCCTTGTAGCATCTATTCAGCTCAGGTTTTTTTTAAATAGTTTGCTGTACTCATTATTGTGAGCATCTATTATTCAATGTACTTCATAATAGCTTTCCTATGCTGTTTGCATTATTACGCACGTGGCCCATTACCCTGACAGGGTTTGTGGAACATCAGAGCGACAGAAATGCAAACAAGTAGAAAGCTTTGTGCGGAGGCAAATTAATCCTTATAAAAGGCTTTGTTTAGGGTACTCACACTTTTTCTATTCTATTCCTCTCCAGGGCCTAATGTAGTAAAAGGCGATGATACACTTACTTACTGTACAAAATGTATGAATAGACAATACTTCATTAGTTTGCGGATTATCGGGATGACACTTACACTTTGCTTAGTACAGAAGAGCCTGCATATTTATCATGAAATAAACTGTTTTTAGGACTCATTGATTTCAGTTTCACTGTCTTTGTATCCTTTTATCTCAGAGAAGTAGAAAGATTTAAACTCATTTTTCACCAGAGTTTTCCAAGCAATCCAAGACATATTGAGCTTTTCACAGCAGGTATACACTCCTGATTCTACAATATACAAGGTTCTCTCATGGTCAGGACAACTCCTAGTGTGACTCTCAGAATGTGAAGAGAATTATTTTGAAGAAAATTAGTAATGGATAAATCCCTAACACACCATTCTGTTTGTGAAGGAGACTCACTCAGAAATGCAACATAAATCCAGAGGTTTCTTTATTGAAAAATCAGCAAAAGTAATGCGCTTCACACGCAGTGTCATGCCCTTCTCTCACTTTTTCATCTCCCACCAGTCTGGGTTTTCATTCCTCCCTTCAAGGTCCATTTTCTGACATGCAGAAAACCGAAATAGCCTCTATTTCTGAACATATTTGAAAGACACTGAGAGTTAGTGTCTGGCTGATGCCACAACCCAGGATCAGTGAGAAGGACAAACAGGGAGACCACAAAGTTATTTAAGTGATTATTTATTGAAAACTAAGGCAAAACATCCTAATCAAATAATGTGCAATCAGGAAATCAGTAGTGGTTGCAATGGTGAATGTGTGTAGTGTTGTGGTGGCTTCGTCTCCATCTCTTGCCCAAATGCTGCTAAAACATCTGGAGAAATACTATATAGTGTGTACTTAATAGTCATCCAAATAGGATCTACTGTAGGCCTATGTATGAAGTTCCTTTAAGTTTTCCAAAACCAACTTCCTAGTTGACAGATCAAAAGACACAAATGGTGTGAACGCTCACAATTTTAGCTAACAGTCAGTTCAGATTCACTTTTGAATAACTGCACTAAATATGAAAACAATTAATTTGCTAGGCTATTCGTATTGATTGCCAAATCAAGATATATCAAAAGATCCCTCTAATTCTTGGACTCAGCCCAGGCAAGGAACACTCCATTGCTACATTTATTAACACTTCTTAGGAGCTCATTTTAGCCATATTTGGAGAGTGTTAAACACGGGATAATCACATATTTCCAAAGGACATACATTATAGCTTTTATAACGCTGGATTCCATGGCAACAGATCACTTTCATCTGAGTGGTCAACATAGCAGTTAATGCTCAGGACACATTAAATGACAGGTCACCATAGCAACAGTAAAAGCTTGACCTTACACTACCGCTTACATCACTAATGACAGTAACTTAAACCAATAGTATCCCCACATCCCCTTCGATTGGCAGACACTCACTCCCTTACCAGTCAGGGAAAAACTCCTTCATTTGTTATTCAGTCGAATATTCAGTCATGGTCAGATGAGTTGTTATTATCAATTCAAAATAAGATCCACATACGTTGAAAAAGGCATGTGCATTGTTTAGTATCTTTAATGTATATGTTTTTTCGTTTGCTTTGATTTCTTATCTCTGAGTTCAACTTCCTTGTTGAGGATGCCGCTCTCCTGAATGCATCACCATAAATGCCCCTTACTCCGCCAGGGATCTGTTTCAGAAAAAGAGGTTCAACAAACTCTTGAGGTTAACCCTGAACTCTGAGTTCATTTACCCTCACATAGAAAACTTTAAGTATCAGGTTCCAGAACAGCTGATTTTAGTAAGTTCAATCAACTGAGTAGGTTCACTCGGAGTGCACCACAACTATAAAAAGCCAACATTGATGGGACACTGATCGGCTACTATGATTCGCCACGGCAACAGGTGACAAAAAGAGGTCTTCCCCCTGCTGCAGTGGCAAAGGAGAAAAAAGTGGTGAGGGAGAAAATTGCTGCTTCAGTCAATGTGTAAGTTTGAATGAAGTTAGTCTATTCATTAAATATTTACACATGTAAGATTACAGGTGAAAAATGGTGGAATGGTGTTGAAAATAGTTCCCATCATTTCCGGGTTTATAGACGCAGGGTTTGAGTTAACCCTAACTGCTTTCTAAAATGGGCTGCAGGGAGTTGTGGCAATCTGGACTGCACAAAGTGTAGTTTTGATAGGTAAGAGGATGCACAAAACCTCTAAAAGTATTTAGAGGTTTTGTGCATGTTAATGCTGAACTGGAGGGAATTATGTTTGGTAAAATTTACAACAACTTTAATAGTCTGTTACACTTACATTATGCCATGAGCAAAGCATGGAGTGTAACCTCTAATGTGACCTCTGTTTCTGTAAGCAGTGGAGCCCCTCCTTTTTGTGAGGTTTTAATTGATGGCAAGAATAAAGTTGTGTTTTTTGCTAAATGCTAAGACACAATAAAGAAAACCTCTGAAACAAGTTCCTGGACTGAGGAGATCATTTTGGTTCTTGAAACTGTGAATATTTGGTTTACATCCCGCCCAACAGGCTTTGTAATCTGAACCTCCCTGGCAAAGAATATATTAGACGCCACGTTTGCGCGATTATTTGCCTATGCCATGTATATTATTTTCGTTATCTCGTACATGTCATTCATGGTGTTTTGTACATGAAGTCAATCCCACACGAAAACAAACACCAATCCAGTGGAGTTACATATTGTTTCCCTTGTCAAAAGATTTGGTAAACAGATATATCACGCTGGTGACTGATACACTTAGTCAGCCCAGACTGGCAGACGTTACACAATGAGCCCTGGGCTTTCTAGTCGACAACGCTTTTCATTATTTACCCCCACTAGAGAGCTGAGCGGTCCAAAATTAGACACCCCTAATGTTGTGATGTAGCTATTTGAAATGACAGCTTGGAATAATTGATCTGATTTTGTGTGTTTGTGTGGAAGAAAGACAAAGCAAGTGCATGCATGGGTTTTCATTGTATTATCCTCACATACACACTCCTGTATGTGTGTAGGATATCCACGTATGTGCCTATTTGTATGCATGTATGTGGAAATATGCCCATTTATGTGTTTCTCTGTCAAAAAGACTGGAGCTGTTTGACAGCACCGACTTTCTTAGAATTTGAAAAAGGATTTTATTTTAGAGGCAACTCACATCCTGTACCTTTCTCTTTCCTTGGAGGGAGAGAAACACAGACAGCAATTTTTGTCCTCACAGTGCCCATGAACTAATTTTCAGACAGCTTCTCACCAGCGCTCATGGTTGCTAGGTGATATAAGTTAACCTCTAGATGTGTTTTAGATAGGTCTGTGTGTTTAATATTAGCTTTAATGAAAGGAAGTATTATATACAATGTAAACGAGTAATTTATTTGCATCAGCTGGAAAATTTTCCCTAGAAAGAACAAGTCAGGCTAGCGTCTCCTCTGCCATTGTTGTTGACAAAGCTTATATCAGAAGTCCTGTCCCTTCTTGATTTTGATTGGTTGGTGAGGGAATAGTGACGTTGACGAGTGTGACGCTGTACTGAAAGTTGAGCAAAAAAAAAGCTGACGCCAAGGCCATTTTAGTGTTTAGGACCATGACTGCTGAAAATACTGAACTATTTAGGTTTTGTAATGAAAACAGGAACTGCCAGCGCATAAATCGCTGTGTGTGGACTCAGGCCCTAAAGCATGAATAACAGTCTGGCTCCAAAGTTTAAAAAATAATATCACACAACACATAAACAAAGCTGTTGACAAAACATTTCAGATGATTGCACTATGATGATTAACTGTTTTAAAGTTTTCACATTTTATACCAATACTGTGATCGAACACTTTGCAGTGTTTGGTTTCTGATGCTAAATTCAGAGTCTGACAACAAAACAAATCCATCACTGAATGAAGCTAGACTTTCATAATAAAACACAAAAGAAAAAAATCCAAACTGTTGGCTCAGTTTATAGGATTTTTGAGTGATAAAGATATGTCTCAAAAGATCCTCTTTACCTTCCACCAAGCTTAGTGGGTTAGGGTCTTCATCTAAAACATAATCTTACATCTTCTAATTCTGTGCAAAGATAAAAACCCAATGTTAAGAGAGATATTTCTAGATTTAGACTGGAACAGTTTGGAACCCTGCGTAAACAATCTTAATGTTACTATGCATATCTCCAGTTTTACTTATTGACATGAACTTGAAGTATCAAATATCAGTGCAAGTCGAGGAATTTATTTTACCGTCTTCTAAAAACCCTGGGACAGGTTCAAAAGAACTGTTGCTCAGTAGATACATAAATAAGGGGGTGCTCTGGGATACAATGGAGTCTAATGGGTTCATAATGGTAAAGTCTAAATTGTCTGAAAAGTGGATGCCTCAGAAGCAAGCTATTAACCCTTCCTGTGATGTTTCCCCCCCCCCCCCCCGAGTTATTTTTCCGTCTATGTTGAATGATTGACTTGTAGTGTCAAGATTTCAGGCTCTACTCCAAATAATCAAAGTTAGCAAAAAATACACAGCCTCACATCTCACATCTGTTTCCTTTTTTCATTCTCTTCTCTATGGTTTTTAATTGTTTTTTTGTCTCCTAGTGTGTTGCATGCTTCCAGTCTGAGTGCACTATGGCTTTGGCAGGGGTATGATATCCACACCTATCCCTGTCACACATGCTGTAGAAATGCAGACCATCTGCCCATCATCTCTAATTAACTAAAGTGGAGAGAGCCACCGAGCGAAAGATACATAACAAATCCCAGTTCATGTTGTAGTGCTATTATGTGTCCTGTGTGTCCTATTATATGTGCATTCAACGCAGCATGACAGAGCGATTGAACATAGCATTTAATGTCTTGTTCCTCACCAATGGCTACGTGGGGTGCGCTTATGTAAAGTGCATGCTCAGTAGCTGGATTGATTCAATGCTGTAGGGAGCTGCTACCTCCAGGAAGTCCTCTGGGAAAGAGCATCTCTGCAGGCTTGATTGTCTCTGTTACATATTCATTGTACAATGAGGCATTTTCCTACTAAAGCATTGGCTGTAGAATCTGGCCATGCCACATCACATTATCCACGGGGATTGGAACCCCAGCTCCTCCTGCTTGGGATAAATTCCGTATCATTGCCTGCCTTTTTGCCTTGGCAATGGAGCCTGGATTGGTAATGGCTACATGTAAACAGTTTAGGAGTCTGTTTTATTTATTTACAGGGAGAAATACATTTCATTCCCTCTTGGTGTTTTCTACATTTAGTGGGAATATCACACATGAGGAGCAGTTTGTGAATGTACCAATGTTATGCCCTTCCTACAAGGATCATAAACTATTGAGAATTATTATTTATTTAAAAAAAAAAAATTGAGGGGGGGAGGCAGTAGCTCAGCCTGTAGGGACTTGGGTTGGGAACCGGAGGGTCGCCTGTTCAATCCTGAAATTGGTCTGGTGGCTGGAGGGGTGCCAGTTTAGTTCCTGAGCACTGCCGAGGTGCCATTGAGCAAGGCACCAGACCCCCCCCAAACAGCCCAGAAGCTCTTGCTGGGGCAGCCCCCCTCACTCTGACATCGCTCCATTAGTGCATGTCCATAGTATCCTGTTCGTGCATGTGTGTGTATTTCAGCCTATGTGTATGTTTTAGCTTCTTATGTTTTCGCTTACATAGCATTAGCCTGCAGATTAGCATTGTAGCATGTATGGAGCTAAGATGTGTATATAAAACCCTTCTAAAGAGTTGTCTTTGTAAAGGTAACAGTTTGTATATATATATATTTATCAGTTGATTGTGACCAACTAAGCGTTTGCCATATTTGCTAAGCTAGTGTCAGCTAACTAGATGCTGGAAATGAGTTAGATAACAGTCTTCATTTTTTACAACACAATCAAAGCATGATGTTCAAAAATATCTACTTTTCTAAAGTTGTGTGTCGTACTTAAGGTTTACTGTATTACTACTAAGCATGAATTTTGACTTTTTTAATCTGTTCGCCTTTTACAGAAACTGTGCGACAAGCTTAAATGAACTGAAACCCTGCAGGTAAAACAGTAACGACTAAGCCAGATATTTATTTTTTTTCAGCAGGGTTTTGTTATATGTAGATTTTCAAATGATTCATAGAATAGAGGTAATAATTTCATGAATGTCTCAGGATCACCTTCGAATATCACAGCGTTTAAGGCCTTTCAGCACTTCACTGAAGGCCAATTATGCTTTCAATCTGTGCATTCAGTGGAATATAAAACACTCTGGATAACAGCATCTGCCAAGTCACATATGTAATTCATTTACCATAATAATCACAGTGGTATTTATCAAAATGTCAACCACAGTAAGTCATGGCCAATAAATTAAGAAGTGCTTAAGACACAAAATGGGGGGGATAGTTTTTAAAATTCCACTCACACAAGCTCGAGTTGAATTTCACAGTTGAAAAGCTGAGGCTGTAAAGGGCAAATTTCAGCGAGTGCTGCCCCCACAAATCCCCCACCACACCTTACTTACCGCTTATAAAAATGGAGGTTGTTAAACGGCCATCAGCTACATCAACTGGATCTCATGCTATGTGCACAAACACGTAATCCCCTCAGTGTTTTTTTATACAGCACAGAGAAGAGAACATACGCAGTTTCTCCGTGAAATAAAAGGGTTGTTTACAGTTCAGATATAAACCCATCTTTACCCCTCCTTCAACTCTCCACCACAGGAAACCAATTACAAGTAAGGCTGCTTTAGCAACAAACCTCAAATAGGAAACATGTCTTCAAATCCTGTGCCTGCGACTTCACCTGCATGTGTGTCGTCACGTGTTAAGCACCACAGTTATCATTTTTCACAGAACATAAAGTCGCTCTTGTTTCTCAGCTAACAATTGTCTTGCTCTATCTTCTTGAATGTATTTTTTTTTTTTTTTAATATGACTGTGTTTCATTGCAGGCACAAAAATGTATAAAGACCTGAGTGTGTGTGTTTCCCAGGAGACCTCCACAGGCCCTAATTGCAATAGAGTTCTACTCACTGTGGTTGCCGTCGGGTACAATCTGTCAAAGCCCTCGTTTGCATTGGTTTACATCTGCGTCGAACCACATACACTCTGTGGCAAGTTGAAGAGCAGCTTACCTGATTCGACAAGAATTCACAACCGTTTAGAGGCACTCAGTAAAAAACCTCACTGTGGCTCATCTGCTGTGTTAACTCTATTTTTAAAGAGAGGAAGCTTACCTGAAAGTGTAGACTTTCATGAAACCTCATTCAACAGTGAATGCATCTCGATCAATACGGCATTTTAAGTATGATGAACCTTGGTTAAGATTGTGTTCTTCCACTTAAAGGAACACACTCGGAAACACACATGCTCAGAGAAGCATTAGCAGGCTCATGGTGTACGTCCTTGAAAATGGAGGATCTTGACTGAGGGATGGGCTCATTATGCAACATCTCTCTAAGGGATGCTTCTGGTTCCACTTCTTCACTTTAAACAGCAACAGCACGCTTTTCTGCAATCCTGATGTCTGCCCTGACTGATGAGAAATGAGGATGGGATTCAGATATAGCAACATCTGTCTTTTGAGAGCAACCAAGCCCATACAAAAAGGTGCATTAAAGAGTGCCAAGCTGCAAGTATTGTTTCTCTTCTGGTTTGGGTCGATTCAGATGAATTCCAGATCACACCCTTTACTGATACAAGAGTGTTAATACAGTACAAACTAAACTCTGCTGCTGGCTTACAAAACATCAACAAAAACGGCTCCTCCTTACCTTAACTCTCTCATCCAGGTCTACACTTCCTCCCGCCCATACTGCAAATGAAAGGCCTCTGATCCAACCTTTAAAACAGTGCCCCAAGTCTCGAAGTAGACTCTTCTCCTCTGTTGCCCCCCCCGGTGGTGGAACAAATTACCAAACTCCATTCAATCTGCAGAGTCCGTTTGCAATTTCAAGAAAAAGCTAAAGACCCAGCTCTTTCATAAGCACCTACACACTTGATGATATTGATGAGGGTGATGATGAGTCTTGTTTGATAATGACGATATTTAATTAGGATGGTTTTGATTGAATACATCTTTACATGCTGTGAATGACTCGGTCAGGAGATGTGACCTAAAAGATTAAGATTTAAGATAATGCAGCACAGGGAGGAGACAGACATTTCAACACAGATATTTTGTCCTTTTTATCACATTAAAAAGAGACTCCAGTCTGCAGTGCAGAACTTATATGTCACTGATAGACGACGGAACAAAAAAATAACATCAGGCTTCATGATCGAACAAAGTTTCATGTCACAGAACTACTTTAACCACTCCATTGATTGCAACGTCTCTCTCTCTCTACTGAGTTTGCATCACGGTCACCATCATTACATTCGTTTACAATGATAATTTATGTGAATGAGGCTCTATATTAAATTACATATGATGCTGGTAAGTCATATGATTCATTGTCATAGAAAAAAACCTAATCATGTGCGTTAACGTGTTAACTTTGGAAGCCCTAGTTTTCAGCATGCTAACGGCTAACCTAACATGGCAAATATGTTTACTATCATACACAGTGTTATTAAGAATGTCAGCACATTAATTGTGAGCATGTGAGTGTGGATCGTATCACATACTGTACATTAAAACATTCAGACTCTTGCACTTGCAAGATATTGTTAGAATACACGTTGATTAGTTTATAATGTCAATCATACAGTAATGTGCCCATTGCTCGGCTACCTTTCAGAGTAGTAAAAGTAACTGTTGTGAGTAGAATAGTGTGGAAAAAAATACTTTCTGAATGCTTTAATGCTAGAGCTCCACAGGTAAAAAAAAAAATACATTTTGCTTCAAAATCCACATGCTGAAGAGGTTCAAGTCTCATTCTTATTTCATATCAGACACAAACCTAGGCTAAACCTTGAGTTTTCCATCAATATCACTCCTTTTGAGATACAAAATGTAAAAGGTAAAGAAACCTTGAAGAAGACTCAGAGTTCTACTCAGTGTACTGCCTGTCTTTATTCCTGGTGCAGAAAATTGACATCATGACAAACTGATAAACTGTCATGTTGATGGTGCTCGGTGTCCTTGGTGTATTTGGTCTGTATAGAGTTGGTGCTATGGTACATTCATTTGCATGGAATACTTACATAGGCTATATATACAGTTCTGCACAGTAACGAGTCTTACATGACTAGGAGTTTGTAGAATATTCATAATGTGGAAACTGTATATCAATGCATGCATAGATGTTTGATGTGTGCATTTCTTTTGTGTGTGTGTGTGTGTGTGTGTGTGTGTGTGTGCCTGCGTGCGTGCGTGTGTGTAGAACATTTCCCTTGCCCGCCACTGTGCTCAAGGTTAATGTATACACTGATAATGGAGATGGTGTTCTGTAAAGCGTCCTCACTTCCGTCTGGGATCCGCAACTACATTGGATTACAGAGCTCATCAGCATGATGGAACAAGCTCCTTAACATCTCTTTACAGCAGGTACAGACCTACACACACACACACACACACACACACACACACACACACACACACACACACACACACACACACACACACACACACACACACACACTGACTACTACCTCTTAACAGGTTGACAGCATTGTGCTGACACACTTACGGTCCTTCAATCACCCACATTACCAATAACCTCACAGGTCCCATCCTGTGTATTACAGTTAACCCTGCACCTTTTGAACCGTAAGTGCGGCACATAAAACGTTGTCTCATCTCTCACTGTTTCAACAGGTTTGCCAATAATATTACTGATTTAAAGTGGGCCACATTTTGAATGATGTTGAATCAATGTAAATAGTGGTAAAAAAAAGGAAGTGAAAGTTTTCCTTATGGATGACCAATCACAATCAACTATGTAGTTTAGAAAGCTTCCCTGGATCTATAGACTATGTTTAAGTCAAACTACAGGATGTTGAAACCAATTTATTTGCCAATTGCCTCTCGCGACATTAAGAGCTGTAATGGTTTTGGCCCTTGTCAAGTACCCTTGTCAGCCCAAGTCATCTGGAAATTTGATGCCTTTACATATTCAATCTAATAACTCTGAAACAGCTTGCAGACTAGGGTTGGGAAAAAATACCAATAATGCAGCATATTGTCATATTGTGTTTGAAGCATTCTGGTTCTGGTTTGTAGTCTGATTCGTGTAGTACACTGGTGTTTCAATGGAAATTAGCTATATATGTTTAAACTGTCCATGTGGGGAGGATAGGTGGTGGAATGTCATCCGCAAACCTAACGTTAATTAATTTCTATGAACTGATATCCAAGTGTAGCTAGCAATCCACTTTTTTAGACATTGTTCATCAACTTTGACCTCGTCTTGGCTTCTCAAGTTGGGAGTTGGAATTGTAGACAATGGCCCTCCGGGAAAAAGGGAGACTTGGCTGGTCCTTTATTGCTGAGCTCTACACTTCCAGAGGCTATTCTGTGCATTGTCATCATACAATTACTGCCTGGTCTTAATTTGTGTGAGATCATACAAGGTCATGCAAGGAGGAACATTTGACATGAACAATATCCTCTCGTCAGCAGAGTGCCATGATTTCCATGTCTTGTAGTGTGTGCAGGTTTGAGAGTAAGGTGCTAAGATGACTACCTGATTTGTAAATCTTGGTAAACCTGGAAAACATGTAGTCCAAGCTCATGTGTACCATTGGTGTTATTGCTCCCTATTAGATGCAGTATGGTGAAGGACACTTGGCCATTTTTTACCATGGGCACGCCTTGGGCAGTATAATGGGTATGCCAGTGGGCATTTCCGCCCCCAGCTGCCCCTGGGGTTCTGCCCACCCCAGGGACAGACGGCATGAAATGGACCTGCATGAACAGATGGGGAATATATTAGAAGGGAATGGGATGGCAGGAAACGCTTGCCCAGCAAATTCAAGAAAGCATAATCAGAAATGAGAGGGGAAATTGCTGAAAAAGGGAGAAACAGGGATAGAGGGGGGACAGAAGGAACATTAGGGAGCAAGATGGAGTCAGAAGAATGGAAACAAAGTGGTTCCATGTATTATCTGTTCTCATTTTTTTTGGATGTCTGCATTTATTGAGGCGTGGACACTGATCAAAATCGGATGGGCGCTCATAAGGAGGATCATCTCCCTGAATGTAAAGGCCTCTCTTCACTCCCCAATTTCTTCCCCTTTTCCTCACATCCATGATGAATCTGAATTGTCTTCTAACCCAAAAGCTTGCTGCTAATTTTTCAATGCTGATACCCCTGTTACTGCAAAGTTTCAAGGGAACCCTCTCATGCTTGTTCCATATTAGATGACACTCTTAATCCAATTTGGTCAGAAGTACGTACCTCTGCTCTTCTGCATCCCCCTTCTGTTAATAGTGTGTGTAATAGCCTGTGTGTGTATGTGTGTATGTGCAGGAGTGCATTTCCATGGGCAAATGTGTGTGGGCTCAGGCAGATGTGTGTCATGTCTTTGCAGTGATTAGCTTTAGCTGCCAGGTCTCTCAGGACTTATGCTTCACTGTGGGTTCTGCTTGCCAAGCACGGTTAAGACTACACTCAAATTCCCTGCACTGTGCCACAGTGGGGGAAAAATTAGTTTTTTCTCTGCTGATTTGTTGTGAAAGGGGAGCACACACATTTACACACAGGCCGGTATTGCTGTACAACACCAGTCAAGGTGGATTGCCTAAGGGGGGGGAACTCAACTGCAGGGCATAACCAAGCTTTCACCCAAGGTCAGCTCGGGATCATTTACAGAAAGTTGATGAGATCAAATCTGAAAAATGTGCTTTAAAAAAAAGTTATTTATAGTCCACAAGGGACTCTATGCCAAATTCTTACTATCTGATGCATGCACACTTTTTTGGCATACATTCAGAATACTTTGAATTGCAAACATACAGATTGACGTGCTAAATTATACATCTTAAAGCAAGTAAACTCAACTTTTTAAAAGATAATGCCACAGACAGAAACTAATGAGAAACAACTTCAGTCGAATAAAAACTCAACTTTTGCATTATCACTCTCAGATTGGGCCAATCGTAACACATATTTGCGTTGAAATTTGCATTGGTCAATCTTGATTTGAATATATTGGCCTTGTCTTTAATTCAAACACATAATACTGGGCAGGAGCAGCTCAGTCTGTACGGAATTGGATTGGGAACTGGAGGGTCATCGGTTCAAGTCCAGGTGCAGACAAAGTCTGAAAATTGGTCTGGTAGCTGGAGAGGTGCCAGTTCAATTCCTGAGCCAATGTGCCCTTGAGCAAGGCACTGAACCCCCCCAGGGGGGCGCTCAGAAGGGCTCGCTGTGGGCAGACTCTGCACTCTGACATTTCTCTATTAGTACATGTACATAGGATCCTGTTTGTGCATGTGTTTGTATTTTAGCCTATGTGGCATGTCTCATTAACAGAGTGTAAAACTGAATTTCCCCTCACGGGATTGATAAAGTATATCTTCTTCTTCTGTCCTTCTTCTGTTTAAGTTCTAAAGATAATTCTGGTTTTCTTCGATACCTGCAATATGACTATGAAGTCACATGGGAAACAGTGTCTTCTCTTATGTCCCTCTGTTAGACTTCAACCGGAAGTCTTTGGTTCACAGCGTTTATCTTGGAGTCATATATTAGTTAGACATACACATGTTGTAATACATTTTTAAACACACTCACAGTGACACTTAGCTCTGTTATTCATGTGTCGTGGCAATCCTTCTATCCAACCAGTAGAACTCTGAATTATCAAACTCTAGAATTGACTTGTTTGCATGTATTGACTCAACAAATGTTACCTCACTTTTTGTTCGTTGGTCACCTAAAGAAGCTTCATTATGAGACAATCTGTCTGCCTCACAAACACAAAGAGACCGATTGATGCTTTTAGAACAAGTAGACAAGATTATTGATCGTTGTCTGCTCTTTCAAAGAATTAATCAGCTTAAATTAATTCAAAATTCTGCTGCATGGTCCCTTGCTTAACCAGAAGGAGAACTCACATTAAGGCTGTTTTAAAGTATTTTCTGTTTTACGTGCAATTGCAAATGAGGATAAAAGGCTTTCATAATGTCAGAGAGAATTCAAAAAATTATAAATTTTAAGAAAAAGAAAGAAAGGAGCCAGTTGAGGTGGTTTGGGTATCTGGTCAGGATGCCTCCTGGACGCCTCCCTTTGGATGTTTTCCAGGCACGCCTAACTGGGAGTAGATTGCATTCCCCTTTTTTGTTGTCAATACGAACTGTTTTTCCTGCAAGCACCAAAGCCTGCCAATGCAGATAGTCAATACTAGCCTACTGTGGCTACAAACATAATACAAACAGAAACCAGACTAATTCCAACAATGAAAAACCCTTACCTCTGAGTAAAGATACAACTGTTTTATGTAGAATCTGTAGATAGTACTGTATTTTTTAAAACTTGATCACGTAGTTTTCATGTTTAAGCCTAATTTGTTTATCACTAAAAGGGCTAGCAAAGGTCACTTGACTATGACAATAAGCTTTTTCGGTCTGCAGGAACTTCTTCATAGTTCTAGAAACTATTGGAACACTCCTTCTTTTTTTATTAATTTCGCACCGCAGGAACTATGAACCATTTTAGTTCCTAGAACCCAGTTAAGGCTGTGCAAATGCAGACCGAAAAAAAGTTCCCATTGTGTGTAGTTCTCTGGGAACTCCCTAGTGGAATGTCCTACTTCAAAAGTCCCCAGAACTGTTTGATCCAAAAACATCTAAGATAGGTCAACTGTTATTATTTTATTTCTTGCAAGGCAACAAATCTGTCAAATGAAATAGCATTAAATGAATGGTTGGCTCATGTAATGTTTGTTAAAGGTGATGCAATGGTAAAAGCTAAATTTGACTTTGATGCATGCACTGCAATCTGTTTGGAAGTTTATGGTTGTGTTATTGGTAGGAAGATTTGTGAAGATGAAGATAAGATGGAGTACAACATTAATTTTCTAAATTAAATTATTACACCACGGTAATAAACTTTGCTAGAGCCATAAGAGACAAGTTAAACCTTCATCGTCAAATGTCTTCGGGGCTATAAAAGAGACCTATTGTCGCAACAAGCTTTGTAATCTAAATTGTTTCCCAGCAAGAACTCAATTAATCCTGACCTTTTTGTGATTAAGGGACTGACAACTTTGACAAACACTCTGTCCTTGTATGAATCATTCATGCAGGGTCACTAAGGTCGCCCTGCTTGTTTTGATTACAGTTCCCTCTGTCTCACTGCACTCCAGGACTCTTCAGCTTATTCAAATCATTCTCCTTTTGCAGCCAGGGGATTGTCACTACAACAAGTTGTACCTCCATATCTAACTGTAATTTAATTTTTAGTTCCGTAACAAGTTGTGAGAATTCCTACATCCACTAGCTAAATTAGATTTACATTGGTCCCATGCTGTTTGGACATCAGGCTCTGTGTTAGAGAAGCTTTTGGGAGCAGGAAATCTTGAAAAGTGGTACAAATCAGACGAAATAAGAGACCTGCTCATTTTGCAGTGCTTCACTCTAAGAGGTTTTTCCATGGGGAGAAAAAAGGGAGATACTGCTTGTGAATGTTACACCCTGACTAAATTGATTTGGGTTTGGGTTGAAGGTTTTATCAAAGCTTCTAATCCTCAGAGGAAAAGGATAAGTCTAATCGGAGTGTTTTTCTATTGGGATTAGCGGCAGCCCAGACTCTTGCTTTTGCTTTCATTCTCTTACATTGCTTTCTCAAGAACAAATGTTTCTTTTTTGTGCATTTTGCCTCATCCTTTTAAGTCTTTCTTTCTTTATATATACTATTCTATTGTATATTTTGCAAACAAGGTATGCTTTTCATATTTGAACTTTGTTTACTTTTTGTCATGCTAGTCATGCTACCCCTCGACTCCCATTCCTCCATTACATCCACTCTTAAGAATCTTGTTATGTACCCTCTCTTTTCTCTTGGTTGCTAACAGTCTCATGAAAGAGTACATGCAGCCTGTATGGGCAATAATCATTTGAATGTAATGTTTTTCTAACAAGCTGGGAACAATCTCTTTATGGAGCTGGATAACAAGATAATGGTGTCCCAGTCACAAAGGGGAACCTATATACAGTTGTTTTTAAGAGATAGATGCTACACACCTGAAGTCCACAACAGATGGATAATCAAAAGCTGCATAAACGGTTTGTAAATGATGATCTGGTGCCCCTAAACTGTAGGTAACATATCAACCTCACGGCATAATTCTCAAATAAAGCTTACTTGGTATACCCAATTGACTGAGGTCAAATGACATAAACAAGTAATGTATCTTGTTTCCCACTGTCTGTCCAGATGGGCTTGATTTGGTATAAAATGTGTAAAACTGAAATAATCCACTTTTGTAAACTCCGGCCTTCACATCAGATTCCATTCTTGTGAGCATTAGCATAGATGCAATGCATATTCATTAATTATCAGCAATGGTTTGTTTTGATTCTTCTCTGTTGCAACACAATATAATGGATTGTTTTTTTACCGTATCACCCCCAGGAATATGGCTGTGATTCCTCTAGGTTTTTCTGTTTGTGACAGTCGCATGACCTTGCCCGGTGGGCCACCACTCACAATGAATGGAATTAATAGAAGAAACACTGAAGATAGAATAATTATGATCCAATAGTCCCCGGGACTTTTAGATCTGGGAACCTTTGGTCTAAAAGTGGCTTAAGACACAACATTTAGCCCTCTAACATTACTGTAATAAAACCTGGATGACCAACCAGTTGAGGTAAACATATACACTGCTTTTATAACCCTTTTCTTTCAGCTGAGCTTGATGTAAACTATTTAGTTAGCATTGTATCTTACCTCTTGGAGTGTTATTATTTGGAGGATGGTTCATCTCAATGGTGCTGTTTTGGTGTTGGCCAAATGACATGCTGGAACATTTGATTGACTCACAGCTACTGTGTCAGAATAATATCAGGTGGGACAGGGCTTAGAAATGACCTGATAGAAAAATAGCACCTGATGTTAGCGTAGCTGGCTCACGCCTTTTCAGAGACTGCATCTGGAGTCTATGTCCATCTTTTCTCTTTACAGATGACAATGTGAAAAAACATGTCATCTGTTGGTCGGTTGGTCTTTTGTGCTACAGCTTAAGTAAACTATAATATCCACCATTATATGAACCTATCATATAATTTATGTATTTTCCTGATAACTTCAATGTTTACTGCAGTGAAAACTCCACATATGTGGGAGACCTTCTATATTTTTCCAATATAGATTAGAGTATGCACACTTAAATACAAGTGGTTGGATGATCAAGCACTTTTAATTCAAAGTAATCAATGTGTGAAATGTGAAATGAAGCAATCTCTGGTATGAAAAATCAAAATCTTTTGGGAAATACTACTTTCTTCTTCCTTGAGTGAGATGACAGTTAACCGTCAGTCAATTCTGGCTTCCATCAAGACAGTTTCAGCTGGGAAAAGGGCACAAATACTTTGGGAAACCAATTGTTTGCATTGCGTATTTCAAGTAAATATGTGCTAATTGGTGAAAGACACGCCAATACCACATGCATTATATACAGTACTTGAGCTTGTATAGAGCCTTTCTAGTCTTCTGACTACTCAAAGCTCTTGTATACCACTGCTCACACCTACCCATTTACACCAATTCACAAATTGATGGCAGAGTCTGCTTTGTAAAGTGACCATCAGAATTAGCTAATACCATTCATACACAGTCATACCGCAGCCGCACAAGCAGCGGGAGGAAAGTGTGGTTAAGTGTCTTGCCCAAGACATTGTACAGGATCGAACCCCCAACTTTCCGGGTGAGAGACGACCAACTCTACCAACTGAGCCACAGCCACCCACTACTACATTGCATATCAAAAAAAGCCAAAAAATGTTTTCAGTTTATACACTTGCAGTTAAGTATATATAAATCATATTACATCCTTGTTGGCAAGTTGAGATAAAGGTTATTGTTACATTGAGGGAGGAACAGTGTGACGTAGCTTTGATTTACACACAACAGGCCACATCAATGAGGAAGAGATAAACAGTTGATGTGCCAGCAAGTTGTTTTTAAGAAAAGCAATAAAACACATTTACAAAAAGATCATCATTTTCCCATTGAATAAGAATTCTCCAATGCTAAAACAAACACTGCACCTTTTTATGAACTGCACCATATGTATCTCTGAATAGAATTGCCTGTCAACAACAGTGGCTCAATATAAACACCTGTTTGATTAAGAGGGGTTGGAGCAGGACATTTGTTTTCATATGCTCGGTTTCGAAAATATCCAACCCAAGAAAGAATTCATCACACCATGACAGATCCATAAACTACCTAAGGATGTCAGTTTTGCCTGTTCTTCATAACATTAAGGAGCGTCGGAGCTATCTGAAAGCTTGATAAATTGGTATTATTACAACAAACAGTTGTTTTCTGCTTTGATGTTTTTAGTCTATAAAGCCTCACAGGAAACCAATTCAGCATGAGTAATGTAGCAGTGACATGTCAATTTAGGTAAACCATTATGCTATTGTAATCATTTAATCACAAACCATCACACAAATCATATTTATCACCCAAACTCATTCCTGCCCCTCACCCTTTTTAGTGCGGCGTAATCCAGAAAATCACTTGAGCGGATTATTATGCAATCCAATTATGGTTCATAATCTGAGCCTAGAAAGAGTGTCTGTGTGTCTTTGCTGTCTGACTGCAAGATGGTCTTGTTATCTTAGTTGCACAGCTGATGTGTATTTGTGGTTGTACCACACTGGAGTGGGAAGTGAACTAATCGGAAACAAAAATATACATAATTTTGTTTTTAAAGAAGCCAGCTGAGGGGGATTGGATGTTAATTTAAGGTTTTAACCTAGAATTGACACATGGGCTTTGCTACATAATATACACACATTTTGACATATTTCAATGAGTTGGTTTACCAGTGTACAAATATCAGTTAGTACATTTAGTAGAGCTGTCAGCATTACTTAGTCAAGTCATATAAATTAAGGTCTGAAATTAATGCATCCATTTTTTAATGGCGATTAATTGCATGCTATTTTGTCCCTTTAGAGTTACCATTGATAAGCATCGGCAGTGTCTTCCTTAAGAGCAAGGCACAAGCAGACACACTGCTGCAACAGAGCAGATTCCCGGCCTTTTTCTTGGATAGACTGGGCTTTGAGAAGAAGAAGATGCACTTTTATATACTATATCTCAGAGGGTAAATTGAATTTCCCTCTCTGTTATGATTGAAACATGCTACACTCAGACAGACCCAAAATACACACATGTACAAACAGGACCCTATGGGCATGAATTAATAGAGAGCAGGCTTGTGAGTACAGTGACCTGCTTCAGGAGCCCAAGAAGTTAATTGATACCTCTCCAAAACAAGTCCCAGTTTCCATACATTTCTGTACTCAGACTGGAACTTGTGTCCCTCTGGTTCCCAAATCCAAGTCCCCCCAAGCCCCCCACTGTCACTCTCTACTGAAGGCTCATGCAATTGCTCCCATTCCAGTGTGACCCTATACACAAAGAAGAAAGAAAAAAAAAAGAACAACAAAAGAAGAACAAGACATGCAGTACTATGTAGACATATACGGAAATAGACATGAGACAGCTGGAACAGGCTGGATTGGATACATAAAATCATCAAACATCTTTGAAGTAAGGGAATATTCAAAAAAAAAAACTACTTTGAGTAGCTCTAACAGATTTTCCTACAGGAGTAGGATTTATACGTGTTAGAACGTGCCCTTTATGAACATATTTGTTTCATGAAATGTCTTGGTATGGCATTTATTCCCAGATTGCCCAAATATCTGATAAATTCCCTCACTTGTGTTCATTCCAGAAATGACATCTCAAAGCTTTGGAGCACACAGAAGATCAAAACATGCGTCACGTCCGGACACACATTTAACCACCTTGTGCTTATTTCCTCTTAGGAAAAACAAATGATATCATCATTATATATTCCGACTCATGGCAGATCTCTGGATGAAAAATCCAACATCATAGTTTTCTCAGAGGCTTTCTCACAGAAGTCTGATCTGGAAAAAGAACATTTTTCTGCTGTACTATCTTAGGGCTTAATTAGCAGCAGAAATGTTCAAATCTTGCAATGTGCATCCACCGATACTCCAGCCAAGGATGCTTGATATAAACACTGTAACGCTCGTTTTAACCACCAGCCATATATTGAACGCAGCAACTCCTCTGAGACGTCGGTAGCTCTGAGCCAAAGTGCCCCTACTGGCCTGTGATGGAATCCCAACAGAAATCTCTTGGCTGCATCTTGTCTTCAGAACTCCTTCTCATCCCTCCTACTCTTCAAAAAGAAGAGGAGATAAATAAAAGCCTAACATGGAAAAGATGGGACATGTCTGCCTGTGTGTTCAAAAGGTGTCTGATTGGAAATCAATATCAAGTCTTTTGCTAGAGTCTGGATTCAAAAGAGACGATTAAAGTACAAATTCAAATTGAACAGCTTATTGGGAGCGCTATTGAGAGGGTAAGATCATAGCATGTAAACCCCAACCACCCACGCACTTGTAGCATCCAGCGCTTCCAATTAAATTGTTTTGAAGTTCAGGGCTTCTGCTTTGTTTTCATGTTGTTTCATTGTTTTTTTGTTTTTTTTATCTGGTTGTGACACCGAATGCAGTATCATTAGTGCCGTCTCTGTAAGCGACTGCTCATTGCCTTCGTCTCTCTTCATCAGTCCTCGTTTCTCTTGTCTTCCCCCTCTATCTCACTCTTTTCCTATCTCTGCTTTCATCTCAGATCGGAGGAACAAAGTCTGAGTTTTCAACCTCATCTTTCACTTTTCTTTTTGGGACTTCTTCCACCTAAAAATACACGAGAGTGACTGTGTTAAGTCTGTCAAGTTGTTCCAATCTGACTTCATGATGTCTCCTCTTCATTCTCATGATGTCTCCTCTTCATTCTCATTTCACACACCATCTTTCCATTTAGCAGGTCTTTCCATGTCCCTTTTCATCCCCTCCGTCTCCATCCTTGGCCGACACTTAGCTGTTTTTTTTCTTCCCTACCTGAGTGTGTGTCCCTTTATCTCCCACTACTCCATGCCTCTCTTATATGTTCCAAGTAATGAGGTCTGCCTTTCAGGGCAGCACAGCCATCTCCCTTGGAAGGAGTAAACAACCAATCATACATCATACCTGGCATGACCCTCAACCTATCAGATACCAGATCAAAGCAGGAAGTGAAGGAGAAGGGATGCAGCCCTAGACTACAAATGGACCATCATTAGAGGGACTAGATGAAGGACGTTCTGTGTGTGCGATGTCTTGTGTGTAGCTTGTTTGTGTGCGGATCACAACTTCCACACATTGGGGGGGGGGACATTGGCACTGAGCGTAGAGAGAAAAGATGGGGCGTAAAGTGATGTTTTCTAAAAGGAGATTTAAGTAGTATAGACCAGAGAAAAATGAACCGAAGGAGAAGTAGAAGGGCAGACAGCACTGCTAACACATTCTGTCATGTGCCATTAGCTCTCAACAGGAAATGGGGGGAAAAACAAGTTTCCAGTTTAATCATTTCCAAGTGAGTTTGGGGAGACTTGTCACAACAGCCTTTACGGCTGAGTGAAATCAAGAGAAAAAGCATAGTTCATTTGTCAAAGTCTTTATCAATGCCACTCCTTTATCTGTTCTTAAATAACAGTGACATGGCCCTTTGTGTGGCATTTAGACCAGAGTGAACACTGAGACAGAAAGACGTGTGTTCTGACAAGTGTTAACACACCAGACTACGTCAAATATTCACACCGGATAGATGGTCTGTGGAAAGGTTTCATGTATATTTCATCCACAATGGGATGTGGCTCTGTATTATTGATGGCTGACTGCTCAGCTGCCTGTCTGCTTTCGTCTTGCCCAACCCCTTAGGAATAGTTTAAGTTACAAAGGGTGACTCATAATCGAATCATAGGGCCGCTGTTCCAATGCAGGGGGACGTTTTAATGGGGACCAGCCTCCTGGGTTGACATGAAGAAGGGAGATTGAAAGGGTTGGAAACAGGTTGGAAAACATTAGAGCATCGATTCGAGTTAGTCATAGGGCAGTTTGTTATTGAAAGGTCCTTCGATGCTGTAGCTTTGTTTGCAGTATCAGCTTTGTCGGGTACATTTTCATGCACTCATTCAATAATTTATGGATTGTTTTAGCGACTGATGGACTCGAGCGTTCATTCGTTTTCATTTACATGCATACACACACACATATATAGTTAAACAAGCACTGTGGTCATGCAGCCATCCATATTCATTTCTTTACCGAGTTTTTTTTTTTTTTTTGCTCCGTCTTTGAGATATGAAATTAAAATGTATCATGCAATTATCATTCATCTCATTCTCCGGCTGGTAGTAATATCAATATGTTTGCTTTTGTGCTCGTGTTTGTCCATTTGTATAGTTTAATTTGAATAGACACAATCTGAACGAAAAAAAAAAAAACGTGTTTTCTTTGCTTTATATTTACAACAGGATGCAGAACTTAAAGTGAAGTACCATCACAAGAAACCACAGATTCACACCAAAGTGTCATGTAGAGAAAAAAAAGTATTGTGGAATAAAAAAGGAACAGAAAGATTTTCAATCATAAGCGTTCCTTCATGTCTACCTTTCATATCTTACATTATAGCCGACTTCTAATTCATTCAATTATGGAAAAGCCCTTAAGTCACACTGTTGCCTTGAATAGCAACTCACTTGCTTCCTCGAAGGAAGTGTTATGTGTTGTACCACCATGTATTAATATGTAGCTCTTAAGGCATGGATGCAGTAGACAAATATCTGCACATACATTATTTCAATACAAAGGGCTTTTATGTTTAAGGCTGAATGCCAGTTTCTTTTCACATTTTGTCCAGGTTTTTGATGACCTGAAGACGAAGTAGCCTCTAAATGGGAAACTGGTGTGGTGAATGGCAAGTGGACGCTTGTGCTCAGTTGGTAGAGTCAGTCATCTCTCAACCAGAAGGTCGGGGGTTCGTTCCCCAGCTCCTGTAGCAACATGTCCGATTGTGTCCTTGGGCAAGACACTTAACCCCAAATTGCTCCCGCTGCTTCGTCAGTGGCATATGAATGTGTATGAATGCAATTAGTTACTTCTGATGGACACTTTACATATGTTGGCACGCCCAATGTGCGGAGGCTATAGTCCTCCAAGCTGGAAGTCCGGGTTTTTAAGACCAACCTCCTTTCCTGCATGTCATTCCCCAATCTCTCTCCAAATTACTTACTCTATCCAGTGCCCTATCAAATAAAGGCAAAAGCCCAAAAATGATTTCTAAAAAAGGAAAAAAGTAGGAAAAAAATGTATATAAAGCCCACTATGTAGTCCAGTATATGCTGATTCCCATCACACACAGTTTACCACATAGTCCTCAACATATTCAAGTCCATTTTGTAGAAAGGCCATGGTTTTGAAGGGCTATCCAAATGTTGAGTGAGTTTATTTATACAACTAAACCATAAAGTCTCAAAGTTTTGACTCAAGTACTTACTTGAGCATCTTAAGTATAGACTTTAAGTATCCCATGCATGATGCACTTATTAATGCATCATGCATCGATAAGTGCAATTGATGGGCATTTTCAAACACGTATTACCATCATTTTCTGAGCTTACTGGAAAGAAAGATTTATAAACAGCTCATTTATTTTTCCATTTTGCCACTGATTTCCTCCCTCTAATTAAATCCTATAAGGCAAGTAGGAAGCAGTAAGTGAGTGAATAGCTACAGACACAGTCTGAGCTACCCACAGGACACATGGAGGGAAGGAAAGCTGGTAATTGGACCTTGTGTAAGGAGGTTCATTGCTTCCTACATTGGCCCACATGTGGGTTGTATCTTGACACCCACCAGGAAACGCAGATGTTGATGCAAGCCAGCACTCCAAAGAAGTGTTAATTGTCCCACCATTACAGTCATTGTGAAAATATGGCGACTCCGAATTAATCTACTTATTTTGTAAATGAAGCTAAAATGATGGGAAAAAAAAAAAACAGGTGATATGACCTGTGTGTGTTGTTCTTAAGGTTGGGCCTAGCTTATTTGTTCAGAGTAGAAAAGTCTGACTTTCATTTTGTGACCACTAAAGAACTCAGTATTACCACCAACAATTTGCCAGCACTCTCTTTCCCACACATCCATGAAACAAATGATTAAGAAGACAAGGAAAACACAATGGTTAATTTTCTGGTTGTTGTTTTTCTTTTTCAATCATTGAACTCTCTGCAACATTTCAAAAGATACACAAACACTTAATTCCATGATTCTCACAAGAAAAGGTTATTTTTTCCCATCTCCTGAAGTGTATAAAATTCATGAATGGATGATACACAGACTGTGGTAAATAGTTATTCACACAGTACAGTGTCAGTGAGGACATGTACGAGGGTGTGCATGTCTCTGTGTGTGCTGTTAGAAAGTGAGTAAAAGGTCTCATGTGCTCACAGTGCGGCTATAAATCGATACCGCCTCCTGAGGGTGTGGAGTCATAGTTTTACTATCTCCCATCATTGACACACACAGCACAGTGCTATGTGGATAATCAAGACCTGTGTTCACATGGACAGAATATATGTGATGCGGCCTGTCAGAGTCATTATTCTCATTCTCTTGTTTAACTCGGGATTGTAAATGCTGATGCAGGAACAGCTGTGCCAGTTAGAGACTCCCCCACTTTATGGTGTCTTTATTTGACATATGCCATCATTTGGCTGTGAACGCACTGTAATAGCAGCAGCAGCAGCTAAAGCACTGGGAGAAGGCAGCGGAGGCCGATTGCCAGATTCTGTCTCGGCACATATACACTGTGGGACGAAACATGAGAGTCGAGGCTGCATTTCATTTCCTCTTTTTTCGCAGATGTTCTCTGTTCCGACTCGAAATTCCTCGCTGGCTGTCACAGTCTCTGTTTATATTCATGAATTCAATCTGAGATTTTCTGTCAAAACAGAGGTGAGACTCCCATGCTGGATACCTATCCGCTTTAATAAAAGCCTGCCCTATTTGCTTATTTAGCTCAAAAGCTTTTGTTGTCAAATCTGGCTTACCGCCGACACAATTGCATGTGATTTTTTTTCTCATATCCGTTCTTCTTTTCACGTCAAGATTTTACATGCAGTGGGAGTTTGTGTTGCAGCTGTCAAGCTTTCGGAATGACAGCTTCCTTGATCAGCAGATGACATATAATGATTTTGTGTACAGAAGATACCCCTTTTTTAAGGGATTGCGTAAGATCCTTGTGCTTTAAATACTTCATTTTTTATACACTTATTATGTAATGATCACTGAAGACAATCTACTGTAGGTAATGTTTCATGACGTTTAAGATTTTAAGTGGCTGCTACACTAAATCATATCACCCAAACAACATCTCAATCCATCTTTGCACTTTACTTGCTTTCTGCTATTGTAGTTTGAGAATCAGAAGTTTCCTTGGGGATAGTAAAGGACCAATATTTATATAAAAACTTAGATAATGTATTGATAAAGCTTTAAAGTAGTGAAATGCCACTATACCTTACAGTATTGATGCGCAATATATACATTATACTATTTTTACTTCCATGAAGTTCAATCCACAACATAGACTATGTTTTACTAAGTAAGTATTAAAAGGATATAAAACAAGTGAACATGGATGTTTCCATGGCAACAATTGAGTGGTCCAACGATCACAATGGTTAAGACTGGGGTCAGGATTCTGTTGCAATGCACCGATGTGTCTTCAGCCAAACATAAATGAGGGACTGATTTGGAAGTCCTCAGTATTAGGCGTTCTGTAGCTAAGAATTTATTTTATCTATCTTTCGATCAGGGGAGTTGAAATTAATCATTAATTAATGATATTCTGCAGCAATGCACAGATCGGTGCACTCAAGTCAAACAGAACTGGACTTTGACAGTGAAGCATGCCCAGTATAACTGCCGGTCAGTAAAAAGTCCACGATTCATACTGATGTCCACAACAAGCTTTAATTTTCACAGAAGACATATCATGGAGACACCGTGAAAACCAGAACAGATAAGACAATTTTTAGCCTTCAGCTAAAATCACTTCATGTTCATATGTCAACAAACATATTTCATGACTCATATTTCAAAAGGTAAATTAAACGCTGTTACAGTGTAAAACAATATTTACCGTGTTCGCCTGCCGACCAACGGTTAGGAATAAAGAAGGAGGGGATAATAAAGTTCTCTGCAGTACCCGCGATTTCTCTCTCCCTCAAAGTCCGTGCTGCTGCAGGTAGCCTAGCTTCCCGGTCAATAACGTCATGTGAAATTCAAAGAAACTTTATCGACACGACAACATAACAAAAATAAAAACATCTTAACTAATAAATTACTGAATTAACAGTATAACCTGCTTTTTAAGATTGTATTTAAAGGAAAACAAATAAGCAATCACATTAAGTAAAAGTAAAGCTTTTTAAACTTAATGTGTTGCTACGGCAACCTATTTAACTCAAGCAGCGCCAGCTACACCCAGGCACAATACGGACTGACTTCTCCACTAATACAGAGCCTCCCCAAAATCCCCAATAGCCAGCTTACTATATTAAATTTGGATCTGTGTAGGCAGAGTAGACATCCAAGTTAGTGAGGAATTAATAGAAAAGCAAATTTGTAATATTGTCAATATAGTGTCTGTATACTCTTCCTGATATTGGTTATGAATTGGGCCAGTTAAGTGTTACACTCAGGATACAAAATTTACTTTAACCAAAATATGTATTTATAAATAAATTGTCAAAAAACAAGATGTAACAAATTTAGGTGTACTGGGCTAATGTAGGTTAGACTCTTGGAGCTGGTGGAGAATTAATTAAACACACGATACAGAATGTTGATAACCGGTTTTGTATTTCAAAGTTCAATTTGTAACAAGTAACAAATAAACACTTGAACTTAACCAAGGAAAATACCACAATTTAAATAAAAGAAAATAGGCCTTCAATTAACAGATTCTTAAGGGCACCTTTTACCCTCCATACAACATATGCTAAATATTCCCAATTCTATTTGTATAAATCAATGCACCAAAACACATTACACGTACTGCAGTTATTTGTGATGTGTGTGCAGATGTCCAACGAATTCAAATGTTTATTTAGGTAAGGGAAATCCAACCACACCCTTAAACCAGACAGCGAGGCTTGAGGCCTGCCTTTTGAGGGAATCTTGAGTCTTTTGAAGTTGCTCCTTTAGCTCGCCATCTTCTTTGCTCCGGCAATATGGCCTGACCAGTGTTCAGTCCTGAAACATTCCTCAGCCGCAGCAGTAGCAGCAGCAGCACAGCAGCTCCTCAAGGGCTTGAAGTCTCAGTTCAGTTGAGTCCAGCTTTGTGTCCAGGGTTGAAAAGCACAATGTTTTCCTTTCAGAAGTTCTCCTTGACTGTTTTAGAAATGACTGTGTCCTGCTGCCTTCTGACTGACTCCTTGATTGGGTTCAATCAGGTGATTAGTGCACCTGGTGAAAGGGGGTAGATGCCTGTTGGCTGCAGACTGCATCCAATTGGCTGAGGGGATTTGAATGACAGTTGCTGTTGTCCAATTTCAGCAGTGTTACATAAGCGTTGGTATTAATCCTATAAAATTAACAAGTTTTTCCACCTCCTTCTCTCAATCCCCATTAGACAACGAGACTATACTGTTAAAATCTGTCCTATATGCTAACTGCAACATGTGGTTTTGTTTTGTGCTTAATGAGGAAGATTTACAGCAAAATGATTAATCATTGTCTTGTGAAAGGGTCCAAACGGGAACATTCTCTTTGTTTTGATCTAGGTTTTCTGAAAGATATATTAGATATGTTTCAATTGTTAAGGTGACATGGAAGATGTTTACAAACTCTTGCTTATTGACAAACTAGGTAGTCATGCAAATCATTTCCATTCATTTATATTCAACTTCTTGGACAATTGATGATTGTAGGTCTGATAACCATTACCTCTTTGGGTAATGTTTGGTATCTACCAATTTCTGCTGGAAAAGCTGCTCTCAACTGTGTCTTTCATTTGCTTTCAGCAGCTGGTGTACAGAGACTTTGTGAAATGATTTTCCCCTCAGATCATGACTGAAAACAGACTTTGGAAGAAGTACAGCTGGTGAAAACGATTTAAATACCTCAATGTAAAGGAGGTCTTTTATTGGAGGTCAGCCATATTGGTGAGTATCTTTTAATATTACAAGATCATACATAGGCACCTATATGGAAGCATCTGGAGTTGTAATTATTCTTAACTCGTTTCTTATTATTCATCTTTTCATTTGGCATCCATCTGTACACTGGCTGGCAGCGTAACATGTGTTACGTAGGCAAACAGCTGCCTGATTCCACTTCAAGCAGACAAAAAGCAAACACCTCCTTGGAGTTGTTTTCTCTCCACCTGTTGAATTTAAATCCATTATTTAATTACCTCAGACCTTGACTATGGCCCTCCAGTTCCATGAAATATCTGCTTATTTACAGTAGCTCTTTGTGGGTCGATTAAGAAACTGTCATATGTAGCATTGATTTCTCCCTGGAAAATATTACAAAAGTGGTAAACCCAGAATAAATTGCTATTCAGAGGCTGGATAAGTACAACAGAGACTCTAGGGCATGCAAAATTGATTCTAGGGTACTAAAGAGCATGTTCCCTCACCGAGCTTCAAATGTATTGTAGACACACTGTGTAGCATGCCATCTCCTCTCACCCTTTCCCAATATATACCTCTCTACAGGACTCCAGCGCCACATATCGCCAAGCTGTATTCACCTCACATAACACAGCATGGGAAAGTTTGCGTGTGCGTCAAGCTGAGAGGCCCACTTTGAAAACAGGCTTCTCAAAGGCAGCTGCCAACCGCCCAAAGGAGAGCCATGCATTATTCATGTTCATTTACACAACCTCCCAACTCCTTACCATGGGTTCATCCCACTTTCACTACTGTGCGCACACTGGTACTGAAATACATCTGGAAGTGCAGTGTTGAATAGATAAGACTCATCGATCCCATTTATTTTTTTGGCTTGTGTGAAAATGGATTTTAGTGACATGGCTGGAGACTGGTTTTATATGCAGGTCTTCCACTCCAAAATGTATTTCCAATTTTACAAGGGTCACCAGTACTGCATGCATCAAAAATTCAGCAGAAGATGAAAAGAACTGAATTTTATACACCACAAAATCACACACACAAAAAAACTGCTACTGCCACGGGCTAATGAGCCAACGGAACATCAAGTGCTGGCTAGCCTCTGGCTTACTAGCCACAGGCAACTCTTCAACATAGGAAACACATCCCTTTTTTTTTCTGAACACTAATGCATCATTTCCTGTGCATTCATTAAATTAGCATATCTGGAAAAGCGCTTGCAAAATGCTAATTCATTTTTATGTCTAAAAAAACGGTTACACAGGAAATAAAGACGGTATTTTCCATAAGATAATCTTAAGGATAAACACCTTTAATCCTCTGGATTAAAGGGCTGTGTTTGAGTCCACGTCTGCGACTTTATATATGTGTGACAAGAGGATAAGAGCAAGCTATGGCTGTCAAAATAATGTGGTTTGTGTCAGAAATGGAGCAGAGCTAAACCACCCTCTCTTTTAATTACTTTATGCACTCTGTGTTTGTGTGTGTGTGTATGTGTGTGTGTGTGTGTGTGTGTGTGTGTGTGTGTGTGTGTGTGTGTGTGTGTGTGTGTGTGTGTGTGTGTGTGTGTGTGTGTGTGTGTGTGTGTGTGTGTGTGTGTGTGTGTGTGTGTGGGAGCTCAACTAGCAGTGATGCGTGTAAGGTATTTAGCATTAGAGGGAAAAATAAAAACCTGCATCGATAATTTATTACTTTAAACAGGTATGTTTGGCTCGATGGAAAGAAGAAACAGGTTACATGAAGCTGGAGATTTAAATATGAAACAGCAGCTGGGGATATCTCACTTTAGCAGTGACTGTTTCTTTGATGCAAACATCTCTCTGTTCCTGTTGCACAGCATGCCACCAAAGTTAAGACAGTGACTTGAATGTCTTTGTTTCTCTCAGTTTTATATCCTTCCCTTGGTTCTGTTTGATCATCTGAACGCACACTTAGCGCCATAAGGCTAAAATCTCCCAAAAAAGACTCCGGTTGCAGACCATGTCAGCTTTGAGAGCCAGCCGTTGTTGAGTAAGCAACAGGAAACTCCTAACTAACTGAGGGTACACACACTGCCTGCACACCTGTGGTCGCCAAGGCAACATACAGCCTCCCCCCCACCAAACCTCTTTCTCTATTCAGCAAGGGAAATCACAGATCCGAACCGCTGTCTTCCTCCACCCTCCTCCCACCCTCTTGTCTCCCGGGGGCAGATGGAACCCTAAATGGAGCTTTAATGAAATCTCAGGGATTGTCCTGTGGTCACCTCAGATCCCCCCCACCCCCCGCACAGGGTGGGATGCCCCTTTCACTTTTTCAGCAGCGTATTAGAGAGAGGAAGCGCAGTCACTAATTGCAAGCCCTTAGGACAAGAGAACCTGGGATAAAAAGAGAGGAGGTAAAGATGAAAGGAGACAAAAAAAAAGTCCCAAAAAAAAAAGAAAAAGGGAAAAGCAGCGCATGTTTTTAAAGGTCACATGTGACACGCAGAGGCTCGCTCAGACACGCACATGGACGCACATGTGAACTCTTGTACCGCTGCAATCAATGGTCCTGCCAACACACAGCCCTCTTCCTGTGGTACTGATTGTTGAAATGAATATTTAATTAGCACAAGTTAAATGAATACACTGACAGTAGGCGGTGCTGCTGTGAATCATTGAAGCTCGGGTAATTGGAATCTTCCAGAGCGGTTAGAAACACAAAGCTATTGTGTGTGTATTTGCAGCTGTGTGTGTGTGTGTGTGTGCATGGGGGGGGGGGGGGGGGGGGGGGGTTGGGGGATGTGCAAGCGTTCATGCAGATCAACAGGTTGGAAGCATAGACTGTAAATATTACTGGACAAACCCTGACCCGTTTGTTACATAAGCAGCAAATGAGTCCAATCAACGGCCGCATCCATATTGGATTTGCAGTCTCCTGCTCATCCTGAGAAAACTCTATAAACAGTAAGTTAACATTTAACTTTTCTACAATACAGTTAAAACTAATTATATTCAACCCAAATATTTAATTAAAGTCTTAAAACTACACTTTGTTAAATATACAATTATGGTTATGAGTTATTTGTCAGAGCAGTTACTAGACTTTGTCAGTGTTAGCAGAGCAATACATGAGAAAAGTATTATCATAAAATGTATAAAATGTTCTCACATTGTGTTACAAATCATTACTTGGGTGTAATTACATGTGAAAGGATAAGAAGTCTGTTTTAAACGATAAAAGACGAGAGCTTTGGCGTCTTTTTTCTTTTCGTTGTTGTTGATAAAACTACTGTTAGACCATAGACTGTAAATAAATATGAGACATCCAGAAGAAATACATTTTACAAAGCATACAGTTCATGTTACTGTTCTGACAAAAAGAGGAATGTCTGTGTCTTATATTTACTGATGTCAACAGCGATGTGGGTGAACATGACAATTGAAAAATAATTATTTAGTATTTATTATAAGACATTTGTTTTCTATAGAACCTGTGAAGTCATGGAGTCTGTGGACAGTGTCAGCTTCACACCAAAAACTAAGTATTAGAAAAAATAGTGTTTAAGACTGGTATCTATTATTATGAGTTGCAGCTACCTTGTTCAATATTATTCCTGCAGATGTGGCTCATAACAAAAAAACACCCTGAGCTGTCACATGTAGTTAACTGTACATTTTGTCTTGTCTGAGGCATTAATTGAACACCTTTGTATTTCTCCTATAAACACAGTGTGGATTATTGGTGACTTGTCCGTCAAGGTGCCCAGAGAGCTGCAGAGACAGAGGAAGAAACCTGAGCCTCTACAACATCTGCATTTGTTGGTTCTTCTGTGGTGGACTTCGGTTGAAACGCCTGCTTCCCTTCTTCAACAACTCTGCAGCTCCGCTGCCAGGGAGGTCTCCTTCGGATGGCCTGAGTGATGTCACCCACAGGCTGAGAGCTGGAGCTGAGGCGTGTTTTAAGCCTCTTGACAAACCGTTACACCGCACCCACCTGTCAAGCTGGTCAGCTACACGCCTTATTGTGAATAACTCTTATTCTTCATCAAATCAAAACTGATGAGTCATCAAAACATTCACCCCCCCGTACAGTGTGTTTCCATCGAGACATGAGCTAATCACACCTATTTGTTTGTTTTGTACCAAGCTGTAAACATGTTCATCTCTGCTGTAAAAACAGACTTTTTTTAATGTTGTTTTTCAGATTAAATAAATATTTCTAAATAAATGCACTCCTTTATGTCTACTTATGAGTATACATTTTAGATTTGAAATGACAAGACTAAAATGTGCATTAATGCTCAACTCAATAGCTTAGGGAAGGAAGTCTACTTTTACACAACTTTTTATTCTTTTGGCCTTTTTTTTTACCAAATACTAATGTAGTTCATTTCTGAAAGTGGGATGGAACAGAGTCATTGCAAAAATATGCCCTTAAACACAGCCCCATTCTTAAATCAAGATACATGGAGAGTAAATAAGATCAATAACTTGTGAATAAAAACACAGTTAAAAATGATTTAGAAATGTAGTCTTCCCAGATCAATATCACATAATATCAACTTCTCCCATCTAAACTGGACAAAGGGTTTTAAAATGAGAAGAAAATGGTTTAATTGCAAGTTGTTTGGAGGAGATCTAGTTTTATTTGAACAGCATGAATACAGTCTCTAAGGTGCAAACCCTCCTCCTCCTCCTGAAGCCTGTGGAGCTCCTTCATGTACTGCTGTCTTATCTGCTGGCCATCTTCTCTCACCAGAACTTTGACTGTTGAAATGTCATTCAGAAGAAGCTCGAGCATGTGACATGGATCCAGGAGAACATGGACTTTTAGTGAGGGGTCTTCAGGATGGCAAAGAAAGAGAGAAAATATCAGTTATTCATTAAATCATTTTTTTTGTTCTCATCTATTTTTCTGTATTCATCTGTGTGTAAGAGCACATTTATAAATTCAACAGTGTACTACCCAGACAACAAAGGTCCAGTATTCAGGTAATCAACATCTATTCAAAGTTAAGAAGATAAACATTATTGTAATCGTGCTGTTTTCAGCTCTCTCACTCACACAATGATATTCCACATCAAATTGTCTCAGATTTTGTGAGGAAAAATTAAGCAGTTTATTGTGGATAGTACTTCAAATCAACATGAAACAAATATAATCTGAATTATTTAAATCATTAACAGGTCCCAACTCTCTGTGCTTTCAATTCAATTCAAATTCAATTCAAAAAACATTATTTGTTCCCGGGAGGCAATTCAAAGGCACACAGACCAGTAAATTAACAACAGTGCAAGTAGATGAAACATTTTAACCTAAATATAAAGTGTCAATTAGTTTTAGTACAGAACATATGGTAGCTCATCTGTTATTAACATGAGCTCGGTACATGGCTGTATTCTTCAAACTATTTCTTGTACTTACTGCTTTATATCTTATTTTCATTCCATATGTTATTTATATTCTATATTTCTACTGCTATATTCTTTGTAAGAACATCTGTAACGATTAAGAACTATATTAATAACCATATTAAATTTCCTTGAACTCATACAAAGTGAATTTCTTTTTTAAATTTGGGAACAGTTTGCACAAATCTTAAGACACTACATCAACCATGTAACTTTAATGTCATCCTCTATAACCTACACAGCACATTAGGTTCAGTTGAGTTTAGTTTATGTAACTGACGGATAATTACTACACAAAGTTAGTTTTTTAATGTCGACATTTATGTGGAGTATAACATTCATCATAACGTCAGATAACCATATTTACAGTCTGTGGTTAACCACCGAGGTGAACCTTTAGCTTCTAACATCACACAAACTCATTATTTTCAACAACAACATCTTAACAACAAACATTTCTAAACCATTGACCGTAAATAATGAGCTCCAGTTAGTCGACAAGCTAACGCTAAACAAGCTAGGTCCGTAAATATAAATACCGACACATGAGTAAGCAGTAAATATAACACTACTATATCACTTACCGGAAAAAAAACTGAAGCATCAACTTGTTGGATGGTCTGTTAACCGCACTGCAAGCCATGTATGTTTTCAGATATGTGTTAAACAAACTCTCCAAACGAAGTTAAAAATAGGAGAAATCAGACGGATCAAGCTGTTAGCCTCCTGACCTCCTGACCTGCTGACCTGACAGACAGATGCAGCGCGCAGAGCTGTCAATCAAATCTGCCACAAACCTTATATGGGCATAACTGTTTTCCCTAATACAATAAATTCCCCCCCCCCCCACAGTGGGAGGACATGAGGTCCCTACCTTATCAGATATATCTCGTTTTTTGAACCAGGCTGTAAACATGTTGATTCCTGTGGTAAAAACGGGCTTTTTTGGCTGTGGGCTTATGGCACTTCAGACTCTTCTGCAGCCAGCCTCAAGCAGAACCTCGAGGAACTGCAGTTTTTTGTACGTCTGCATTGGCTTCATTTTTCGAGACCGGAGGTTGCCCCTTGGTTGGAAGTTAAGAGCAGCAGCAGCCACAGTGTACTGCTGCAGTACCGCTGCAGTAGATGATCTTCACACAGGGCACAATTAAAACGAAGCTATAATGAGGAGATAAACAAAGTTTATTTTCAAATTTTAACCTAATGAGTTGTTCTTGCTAATGAACCTTTGCTGCACTTCAACAACAGCTGATACACAGACTTGGCGATATCAATTTATTTATTTTTTTGCAACCCCTCTCCCCCGCACAATTTTGATTCATAAAACCTTAAATAAATGGAATTTAATTGGATTTGTTTAATGTTGAGGATATTTTAAGGGGTAATGTGTTTGTTTGGGTTTTTTTTTTTGGCAGAGAGAGAGAGAGAGGGGAATGACGTGCGGGAAAGGAGCCACAGGTCGGATTTCAACCCGCCCACTTGAAGGACTATAGCCTCCACATATGGGGCGCGCGCACTATCCACTGCGCCACCAGCGCCACAGGGGGGTTAAGTGTTTTTGAACAGTTAAGTCTGCAGTGATTGATTTTTTATTTTTTTATTATTTAAGATTTATTTATAGGCTTGTTGTGCCTTATTGAAGAGATAGGACCGTGGAGAGAGTTGGAAATCAGGAAGAGAGAGTTGGGAATGACATGTGGGAAAGGAGCCACCCGCTTGGAGGACCATTGCCTTCATACATGGGGCGCGTGCACTAACCACTGCGCCACCAGCGCCCCAGGGGGGTTATGTGTTTTTGAACAGTTAAGTCTGCAGTGATTGATTTTTTTTAAGCGTAAACCAATCATTAATAAAAACAGAAAACTCTTTAATTTCTCTGAAGGGCTATAATGTATTTGTGTTGGGAGGTGCTGTCTCTGTCCATGGTGCTGAAACACAGCTCATTTCACAGAGATCACATCAGAGTTGACTTACACATTTTACAGGTCTCGGTCTTAACAGTTGCATATTGAATCTTACTGTGAAAAGACAGTGATGAAAATAAAATATTGAAATGATTTTATTAAACCACAAATAGGCGGAACATTTCAGTATTTCATGGTGTGCTTATGGAGTTCATCTATGCAATGTGTATATATGCAAATCCTGTCAGTCTTCATGGCTAAAGCTATTCATTTGCACGGAAGATGTTAATTAGTTACACATTTATCATTTAAACATCTTTTTTGACATTGAACACAAAAACACTGTCTTGTTAAAGTTAAAGGAACTTCAAATTGTCACTTTATTTGACTTGATAGAGGAAAATAAAATATATGTTTTTACTAGGCCTGAAACGGTTTTTGTTTTCGTATCAATCACCAATCCTTTGGCCGATGACTGTGATATCTCTGTTGCAGGGTCGTAGGAGCTTGAGTTCACTTGACAGGGAGACAAACATGCAGGTAATTCCTGAGTTATCACAACACAACCAGAAGTAAGTGAATAGGTAAGTATTTATGTAGCAGCCTTCAAGAGAAGATGTCACAATGTGCTTCACAATAAAAGATTAGAGAAACAGAGACTTTAAATACAGACAGTGACATAAAAGCAAACATAGACACATCAAACAAAGGAAAGTCTGAACAGGTGGGTCTTCAACTGCTTTTGAAAGTTTCCACAGAGTCCACAGCTGTCAGCTTCAGAGGAAGACAGTCCTGAAGTTAAGGTAAACATCGCTGATGCATTCTGCAGACACCAGCTTTAAACAACTTATCCTCATAAAGATTAAGGGGGGAAGATTTGCACCAAAAACGTCGGGTAAACTCAGCCAGTGGGTATATTGACCAGACTCCATGGCAACAATTTTTTGTCATGTGATCTTATTTTCAGGATCTAAATCTGGCTGTGATGGAGATAGATGTTGGGGAAAAAATAGAATAAAAACTCCTATGATGAACTTTTGATCTCCCCCTCGTGGAAGAAGAAATACTTCTTGTGGTTTTTGTTGATCTAGTCTAAAACATGTAAGTGGTGTTTTCTGAAGAAAAATCTCCTCCTGCTGTCTTTTAACACTTCATCATAACACCCAATGTGAAAGTTTGCAGTGGAAAATGTCATCAAAGGGAGTTAAAGATCCTTGTGCCAACTCTAAACCATCCCCTTATGTCCAACTTGGTGACCAAATACAGAATGGTGTCATCGTAGCCTCTGTTGGACACGCCCCTCACCCCCCTGTCAGTACGCATTGGTCTAACACACAAATCGAACCTGCCAACCTTTGCAGGTGCCTCTGATATACATGTGGATATATAATGTTGGTTATCTTTTTTTTTTACCATTCTTTCAATTTAGAATGACCCTTTTTAAACTATGTTTGCAAAGTGTTTGATGATGAAGGCCACAAGGCCAAACACGTTGTTCTATTTCTTTAATAAAGTCTTCACACTACACTACATGAGCTGTTTGAACTTTTTGACCTCTTTTTTCACTCGTCATGCACCTTGTAGTTGGTGAAGTTGTGAAATTCCTACTCTGCTTATCAAACAGAGTTTGGGCTGCATGCTGTAACTTAATTTGTCCAACACCAACCTAGCAGTAGTGTTGGCAGGCATTCAAAAATAAACACTACATATGTATCGCTGATGGTCTGGGTGGTTTTTGTAGTTTATATTGAGGCATCAGTATTGATCTCAGCCTATTTCTTGAACAGCTTCAACCTCCTCACAGAAGCTTTGAGTCAAAAGCATTGTTTTAAAGCCATAAGAATCATTTAGATACAGATAACCAGCCTTTCTTTTGTCTGTTGAAAAAAAATATATAAAACAATAAAAAGACAGTGGCCCTGGGGTGAAGTGTGGTGCTCTGGTGGATAAATTAAGCACATTGCTCAACAGTATTTAGAGTGCAGGTAGATATAGATTTTATTTTAAGTACGAAGGTGTCCCATTAAAAATACATGAATAAGATCAACTTTAACATCAATAGGATTAAACATTAAAGAAAATAGCTTAGATACAGTAAGCTACATCACTGTTTCTGTAGCTTAGTTGAACTGATCGCTCAGGGGGAAAGCTCCAGGGTAGTGAACCCTTATTTAATGTAAAGTCACTTGAAGCTTACCTCACTACATTTTACAAGTGCCCAACACTGATTTATTAGGAGTAAATGGCGATGGAATGGTAAATGGACTTAACTTGTATAGCACTTGTGTAGTCTTCTGACTGCTCAAAGAGCTTTTACAAAGCAGGTCACTACTACCCATTCACACACTGATGGCAGCGGTTGCTATGTAAATCAGAAGCAACTAATCCCTTTCATACACATTCATACGTGGCCACCAAAGCAGCGGGAGCAACTTGGTGTCTTGCCCAAGGATGCATCCGAGATGTGGCTGCAGGAGCTGGGGATCGAACCCTTGGCCTTCCTCTTGAGAGACGACACAGCCGCGTGGTGTGAGTAATGAATGAATGAATTAATGAAACCTTTATTGCCCCGAAGGGAATTTGCCCTGCACAGAAAGCATAAAAGACACAATACAAACAAACATTGACAGGACAGCACATAAGAACACATAAAAACACACTAAAGCATCACATGATTCAATTGAGGGATTTCAGCAAGTTAAATCAAGTGCAGAGTGCCGAGTTCGTCTGGTATAATCAATTCTTATTAAGCAGCTGAATACTGCGCGGTACAAAGGATGTAAAGCCTCTTTTAGTCCTCATCCTGGGCATTCTGTACCTGCGCCCTGAATTCAAGAGTTCATAACCTGACCAAAGGGGGTGCAGAGGGTCAGCTGTAATCTTGATGGCTACATTCACTGTGTACTGGTCTGTCAGGAAAGAAATGCTGTACATTTGCTTCCCATTCATCTTGCTGCCTACTTTAACAACCTTGTCCGGTTTGTTCTTATTTTGTAAGGACAGTGCTCCTCCCCAACACTGAATACAAAAGGTCAGCACACTTTCAATAGAAAGAAACAAGTCACACTATTGCAGCTGCTATGTAGTTTTTACATCTTCAATTGGTATGATATTACAAATAAGCTACTTTAAGATTAACATGCTTGAAGATCTTATTATATAAGATCTTATATATGGAGACACTAGCTTAAATTACCGCTTCAGGATTAATCAATGGGGATAAAAAAGCAATGCCACAAAAAAGGACTCTCTTCAAAAGAACATAACCAGAGCTGATATTACAAATGACACAAAGATAATATACATTGCATCCCCGGTCCTCTTAATGAAGACACTACTTTGTGTCTTTAAATGAAAGCTACCTCAGATATTCCTCATTGTAATTAAAGCTGACCTTCTCCTGCTCTCCTGATGATTGGAGACAATGTGTGATAGGCTAACCTCAGTGCTCATCAAAGCGCAGCATCTGTTCGAGCCCAGAGCTATAACGCTGTGTTATCCCTCGCACAACCCATCGGTGCTGGCTTTAATTAGCCGAGCCATGGGACAGCGACGACTTACCTGTCAACCTCTGCAAACATTATTATTATTTGGAGTATTGTTATTTAATCCTATGTGCATACACTTGACTCTAATAGTCTTCTTAGGAGTGTGCATGCATTCGTTATCATGTTTGCAGAGATTTAGTGCATTTGTTGGCACAGTAGAGTTATCGTGGTGATTTTTAAGAGGGGGGGTGGGGGGGCCTCAGGACTGTGTGTAAGCTACAAACCACCGCTCAATCAGGTATTAACATGCTTCCAACGACACAATGGGATGCGAGTGTGTTTGCAGCAACCAGTAGCAGTCCGGAGACAACAGAAACAGCATGCAGTGAAGCTAATCAAAGATTTATTTGGTGAGGTAATTTACATCTCATTACTGCTGTGATGTGCTGAGTTAAGGAGGTTTTTCTTTTTTTTTTTTTTCTTTTTAAGTTTCACCTGTTTTTTCTTTTGTTTTTTGTTTTTTTTTACTCCTGCTAGCTTCTTGTTATGCAGCCTGTGTGAATGATGCCATCTGCTCATCATGGTTTAAATGTTTTTGTCTGAGCCAATTATGTTCATTAGGAATGCTAGACAGATCCGAGGGCAAACGGTTTGCCAAAAAAAACATGTCAATGTCCTGGACTGACCTCAAACTTCCTCTGAAATAATGTTGGTAACACTTTATATGAACCCTTAGCTTACAATGAATGCATCTGGGCACATTTATACAGCCCGATGAGTTCATTTTAAATCTATTCCTTACAAATACAATATACTTGTATTACAACCTAGCATGCTGGTGTGCAATGCCATTACGGTACAGTGTTGCTTCAGGGCAACATGACATTTTTTGAAATTTCCTCTAAAACATTTAATCATTTGGATTATTTTGGATCATTTTATTTAGAATAGCCCAAATAGGCTATGTTTCCTGGAGGCAACATGGTACCATAGAGGGTTGGCTTGTTTAGCATGTTATCAGTATCGATTCTTCCATTTAAGAATCCTAGAAATTATAACCTCTTGTAAAACATTAAACCAGTTCTCTATGACTCTTCAGACCTGGATCAAGTTGTGGTTGTGAGTTATCATTTGTTATGAGACCCTTAATTCAAATGACGTTGTTGTTAGTTTTGCATTAAATGTATAATCCGTAGAATTGTATCATAATGTTTCCATTAAAATATCTCTAATTTGGGGCGCTGGTGGCGCACTGGTTAGTGCGTGCATCCCATATGTGGAGGCTATTGTCCTCAACCTGGGCGGTCTGGGTTCGAGTCCGACCTATGGCTCCTTTCCCGCATGTCATTCCCCTCTCTCTCCCTGATTTCCATCTCTATCCACTGTCCTGTCTCTCCAATAAAGGCACAAAAAAGCCAAAAAATAAATTTAAAATAAATTTAAAAAATCTATATATTTTTTTAAACTAAACCTATGTTGTGTATATATATATATATATATATATATATATATTTATTTTTATTTTTATTTCCAACAGTTATCAAAGCCAGAGAAATCCGTCATTTTCTAGTTTTAACGAGACGTGTCTTGTTGTGGCGGCCGCCATGATAGAGCTGCCATGATAGACACGACATGTTTATCGTTGCATGGAAACACAGTCAAAGACCGCTTCATAAGGAAGTGGGAGTTGCTACTGAAAACTGCCGTACTAAAAAAATGTCATGTAAAGTATACTTTTCATAGGTAAACATATTCTCTTCCTCGGGTCTGTTTTGACCATTCGTCTTGACAACGGTCTAGTCAGAGTTCGACTTTGAATCATGAATCCATAATCGTTTTGAATCAAAAATAGATTCTGAATCGAATCGTGACCCCAAGAATCAGAATCGAATGGAATCGTGGGACACCCAAAGATTCCCAGCCGTACTTATAATCACTTCAAAGGACTGTTATGAAGCCTCTTAAATACACTAATAAATGTGCTTATGATGCATTATAAGCGATGGATTCATGTTAAGTGACACCAAATATTTCCATCTACTTGGAATGTAACGTCTTGGTTCAGGTAAAGTATAAAGTTGTTACGTTTTTTGCATTATTTATAGCATGTCAGCAACTTTTGAAGAGTCTCACAGACAAACACTCACACAGACAGAAGTTGCAAAATCAGGGTCACCCTTTTTTTTCACCAGGAATAAACAAACAAACAAAATAAAAACGTCTTATCTGTGACGCATTGACAAAAATACCCCAATGTTTTTTGTATAGATGGCTACGAGATGTCTCTTTCTCTCAATCCTTTTTTTCTTCTGAACACACACGTTAAAAGACACCCACTAACAAATAGACAACATCACTCCTTCTCGTTCTTTTTCGGTTTCCAGCTGCTTGTTTAAGATCTGGAGCAGAGTAACGTCACCGAGATCGGTAAGCAGGGATAGATTTAATTTAGATAAAGCTTCTCAACCAGCAGCTGAGGTGAATGTATTTCAGGCGATAAAAAGAGGAAAAATCTTGTCCTCAAAGTCCCGCCTCGCTACAGGATTTGAATGAGAATAAAGAGATGATGTTGAGAAATGTTTTTGTCCCCTTGTCTGCCTGGGTGTGTCTGTTTTTCCACTTTTTTTCTTTTTTTTCTGTATCTGCGTGCTTTTCAGGGAAGAGCACTTTGATGGAAGGCCGCCCATGGATGAATAATACTCCTACTAGATTTCTGGCTGACTGACTCCTGTCTTTATTCAGCGTATGGCAATGCAGCTTTTCCTTCTGCTCAACACACGGCAACATGCACCACCCCCCCTAAAAACCCAAGCCAGGAAACTTTTAAATCCGACTTTTCTTTTTGGATTTCTCTCTGTTGTTGCCGTCTGTCTTTGTAGTTATTGTGATTTTTTTTTTTTTTTTTTTTTTTTTTTTTTAGAAAAGATGACAAGGAAGAACCACCAGGGCCTATAAATAAGATATTATAGTGTGGATCTAATTCTACTGTAGTTTTCCTGTCAGATAACGGAGGTCATGTCCTGACCAATGATTCCAGAGAGGCAGATTTTCTCACACTGTGCAGTTCTGGAAATATAGACGGTGAAGAGAGATCGAGTGAAAGCAGGTGCATTTATGATGAGTCAGAAATTCGAAGGCTGGGCATTCAAAATGTTGCTTTGGTCTTTTTGACATACTTTATTAATTATGCATCTGAGCAACCAACGGGACGTGACCTTGCACCTCTCCAGCTACCAGGCCAACTTCCAAATTATGATCCAAAACGGGACTTGAACTGGCGACCCTCCGGTTCCCAACCCTCGGTCAGACTGAGCTACTGTCAGACTGAGCTAGTTGCCCCACCGTGGTGCAACATCATGCTATACCATGCGACATAGAACAGCACAAATAGGAACAGTATTAATGCAATTTGAAAGGGGAAAAGAAAGGGCCCTGGTGGCGCAGTGGTTAGTGCGCGAGCCCCATGTATGGAGGCTACAGTCCTCAAAGGTGCAATGTGGCCCAGGTTTGAATCCAGCCTGCGGCTCATCTCTGGCATGTCATTCCCTACTCTCTCTCCCTGATTTCCAGCTCTATCCATTGTCCTATCTTTACAATAAAGGCACAAAAAAGCCCCCCCCCCCAACAAACAAAACAAAAAAAAGATTAAAAAAAAAGAATATAAAGTAGGCAGAAAAGAAAGGTCTGTTTCGCCTGCAGTTGGTCTCGACTATGGTCAACTCGGAGTTCGTGGGTGGGGGGTGGAGTAGCAGAGTATGGAGTAGCATGATTCCCCTCCAGCCTCAACGTCATCTTTTGTTGTTGTTTTGATTGAGAGCCCCCTGGTGGTAGAATCTGCTACTGTGTGTTTAACTGACATAAAGCCAAATTTCATCTGGTATTTTTGTTTTGCCAGAGTGCAAAATGTTTAACGTGGTTTGACTTAAAGTCTGAGCCCAGTGTTCTAGCAGGAAATAAAGGTGGTGGCTTCTGACATTCAAGGATGTACACTTTAAATTCACATTACAGCAGCTTCCAGTGGCTAATAGCAGTGATGTGATTAAAAAAACAAAAGGCCAGAGATGTGGCGAGAGAGAGGTGGGGTAACAGACACTTGGGTAGAGGAATGTGTCAGGCAGAGTGGGAGAGGGATGACAGGGGAGGCGGAGAGGGATATAAGGGGGAGTAGGGGTGGTCTTTTGGGTCCGATTCTGCCAGTGTTCAGGGAGCGGGGGCAGCTGTGCTCCAGACCCAGAGCACTGAAGCTGAACTAACGAGAATGTAATGGCCCTCCATTAAGCACTTCACCAGCTCACTAGAATTAGTACACACACACTCACAGTGACACATTCTCAACTCTTACTGTAAAGACGAGAATGCCCGCAGCCTTATTTCACATAAATGAAACCCAAATTCTAAAGAAGGAAAGCCTCCAAACAGCTGCGTGAAACATACACGTCAAAGTTAATTGAGTATATTTAAGAATATGGTCATTTTGCTGGTTTTCCTAACCAGTGGTGAGTCTACAGCAGGGATGTACAACGTTGGTCACGGCAAGGGCCACATTCATTTAATTTTCACTGCCAGAGGGCCACATTGTAGGACACAAAAATGATTACAGTCAATTATGTCTCAAATTTAACTCAAATAATACCAGTGATCAGTGGCCTTCCAACCAGTGTTTATCTCCATTATGTTAGTAATCCAACATGGTAAACATTGATGTAAAAATGGCATGGGCAGAGAGCATTCATTAACATTGCTCAAGACCAAGTCGACCGGTTATGCAGCAGTTGCATGCCTTGCCTGTAAACAAGCAACACTGAGTCAAGTTTAATGCACTTTTTTCCTCAAAACAAAATGTAACATGAGCTGAGATCATTTAAGAGGTCTATTTTGGCACCGGATAGGCATGCCCTCAATTGTTTCCTTGCCAGGAGACAATCATGCATTCTTTAACAATGAACACATGAATAGTGCATATCTTACAAAAACGGTCTGCCCGCTCATTTGCAGAAGACATTGCATATGTGTTAAAACAGCTTGCACATTAGTTAAAATCCTTAATACATTTTCTTTTTCATTGGCTGAAAACACGTCTCCACATCTTCCTATCTACAAAAGTGAAAACACCCCCAGGGATAGGTGCTGACATACAGCGCAGAAGGGATCTGCTGGTGGAGCTGCAGTATTGCCAAAGCACACAATTAACTTACAGATAGAACTGCACCAAAAATAAGCACATTGACATCTTTGTAATCCCTGACAATTTTGCCAAAGCATCAAGATGATATTTTCTTTGGGTGCATTTCACCTCTTGTGGGTGCTTTGAGAATCCCTTTTTCATCTCGTTTGTGAAGGTTCAGCCTCTGCAATATCTGTGCTATCCTTTTGTGAAGTCATCCGATATTAGCATTTCAAAAAAGAAAGGAGAGACCCAAAAGTTGAATTTCACATCAAGAACTTGCTAATGGCTACTTTATCAAGCGGCACGCTGAAACAGATACAGATCAGTGTACTTTACAAAAACCTCTTGTACTCAGTGAAAGCTGATTTTTTGCCAGAGTGGCCAATTACTCTGACAGCATACATGTTCAACTGTACCATGCTGTAAGCATTTAATTAGAGTGTCCATGACAGATGGTCCATGATGATCCATGACAGGTGGATCACACTTTAAGCTCTGCCATTCTGACTGACAGACTTATGGTGAGAGATGAGAGCTAATGATATTAACACATGCGTACTCCCCCTGCACTTTCGCAATTTACTGTTACCAAAGTAGGGCATGGCTAAAAATAAAATATATATCATCATGTGCTCCTTGTAAATACATTTATCGATGCAGATGTTACAGAATCCAGCTGCCAAGCTGTGATGAAAGTTTTGAAAGGCAACTGACCAATGGTGGAGTTCACCATGACACCATAACCATAGTGCTGGGATTTCAATATTTTAATGTATTCCTGGGGACCCGAATTGAAGTGTTTTAAGTTGTAGGATCCATATGCTTCTGCTGTTATTCCCAACAGTAAGAACAACTGTTGTAGTGAATTCTGTGTAGGACATGGTAATTATCCAAAATCAACGTATATCAGAATGTGTTTCGTATTGGGCCTCTATATAGTGAGACGTATCGCATCGTGGGGTTAAGGGAATTACACAGCCCTACACCAAAGTAAATCCAGACTGGTTCCATTTGGAGAGATTGAGGAGATACAGGAGTAGGATATACAGGGCCTAGTTGTTCAAATGTTCCCTGATCAGATTAAGGCCATCAAGATGGGTTGTTGAAAATATAATAAATAAATACTGTACATTTGATTGGATCAGGTAACCCATTCTTGATTTTTATCCGGGCTAAATGTCAGTTATCTGTTGTTCTAAAGTATTGATTATGACTGGTATGTATTTAATTGTTTACATTGGATAACCATTAGTTGTTACTGTAGTAACAACTATTCTTTTTGGGGATAACTTTGAGTAGAAATACTAGGATTATCCTCATCAAAGCAGGGGGCTAGTTTAAGGCTGGATTGAACACTCTAATAAAACTTTTAAATTGGTCAAACATTGATTTTACTTTCAGGTTAATACTAAAGTCTAAAGTCCTTCGATTGCTGTATTGCTACAGTGACAAATTAGACAAAGAAAGCATTAGTGTTGTATGAAGGTGTTGATATCATGAATATATAAAAGAAAGACACTTTCAATAAGTGTGGAATTTGGTCACAGTATTCTTTAGGGCATTGGTAAGCAGGATATGTTAATCTTTTAAAGTCTCTCTTGATAAAGATGATTGAAGCTAATTCTAATTGGGAGAAAAAAAATGAAAAAGTCAGATGGATTAGCTAACCCTGGAAGGCAGAACAAGTGGAGTTTAAAATCTGGACATTTCTGATCCAGATTTGGCGTTTTGAACCCACTTTGCCCAGGGTTGTGGAATAATCAAAAAAATTGCTGACTGAGGCAACGTGCAGGACCATTGAACAGAAGGGAAACTCCCAGTGCTATGACCTCACTTGCATCCCATTGCTTTGACACAGATCTCCTCCAGCTGCGAGATCACTGACAGCTCATTGAGTTTTAAATGATGTGGCACGATGTGGCAGGACCCGGCTGCAAGAGCTCTTATCAGGCTAGCCAGACACAGAGAGTAGTCTGACACTCGGATGATCATTTTTTTTATTTTTTATGTTTAAATGTCACATAGAAGATAACATTGCACTATAAGTATATTAACTGTATGTATCCGCAAGATATACATGTGTAGTATATCTTCTCTTTTGTGCTAATGTTGCATGCAACGGCTGCCAAAGTCGACACAACAGCTCCAGACTTGTCACGCTGACAGCCTGATTAACTAATGACTCAAACCTTAAAAGGCTGGAGATGCTACTCGCCTTATAATGGAGTCCGGCCCCTCGGATTCTGTATGTCTCTAAAAGTCTGATTGATAAATAAATAAACTAGCAAGTGGCACACAAGACATGGAATTTATTACCTGTCAGGCTAATTAAATGGCTCAAGATATATAGACGCAGGAGAGAGTGAGTTGAGAGTGGGATGAGCGGCAAAACTAAGAGAGGCGGATTGCTGCATCTGATAAATTTCCCTCCCTTTCTTTTTTGTCCCCCCCTACACACACACACACACACACACTCATACACACACATTTCTCTGACAGGCTTGTGATGTATGTGGGTGTGTTTGCGCGGGATGCATGATGATGCATGTCTGTTAGAGATGTCCCGAGCATAGCAGACACACATCCAGGATTCCATGACTTTTTAATATTCAAAGCAGCTCAAACAAGCTTTAATAAAACATGAAATAAAATACATTATGGATCAATGTTCTGCCTAATGGCTTGTTAGGCATTTAGCTGTTTATTTGCACTTCGACCGTTACATATGCACAAACAGATTTGCAGGTGACAATGTCTGTTTCGCTCCAAAATGGTTTTGTTCAATTATGCGCAACAGAACTGGAAGGGGAGTTCTCATTTGATCCTAATTCCTCCTCAAGCTCTGAGTCCTAGATTGCTTTCAAGGATACACTCCACTCATGATTTTTATTTGTTCTGATCCTGTTGCCTGGATAAAAATAGAAATGTTATCAAGCAAAAGGAAAGCCAAAAAAAAAGCCCCTCAAGGAAGTATTGACATGTAAATTGCTAATTTGAGACAAGAGAAGACAATGCCACGGGGCTCAGCTGGTGAAAAAGGCAATCCCACTTCCATTAGGCTTCCCTCCACTCCCCTGCAAGTGAAGTGCCTGTCTTATCTTGGTGCTCCTATCAGCGGCTAATTCAAAAATAAGGTATTACACTCAACTACTTACCAGCCTGATTGGAGACAGAAGGGCTTTGCATGGCACTAATTTATCTTTGATGTCTCTCTCTCAGAGTTCCTCAGTGGGCCGGACCTTATGGCTAACCTTTCTGTCACTTCAGTTGGGCACCATTCAGCTGAATAACAGGATACTTTGGTCCAAAACATCACATGCTTCCCCTTCTTGTTCCCTTTCAAGCATTAAAGGACAGACTCTGTGTTATGTAATTAATGGTTTTAACAAGGATTGGGGACACTTTTGACTTGCGCACAGACTAACCCACTCGCAGATAAACTGACTGAAGAGAAGACAAAAATAATGACGTCCAGCTTTCCACTCGATGATCCTGCTTGTGTTGAATGCAGTCAGAGCCGCTATGTCTGTCTGACTCTGCCTCTTTCATCTTAGCAGACATGTCAGCCCGGGAAGCGTGGAGGCAGACAGAGACGAGGGAGTTCATAAGATGATTTGATGTCGACCTGGGACAGCTCGAATTTCAGATGGTGCTGAGACATATAACTAAATAACCACCGCAATACTGATGTATCATCAAAAGCACTGACAGTACAACAAGAGCCAAGATCCAAATGAGGCTACAATACTTTCTAGTGCATACATCATAAAAAACACTTAAGGCGTGGAGCTGAAATATTTGTTAAAATAAACCTTCATTCATGTCCATGATTCACTGCACTCTTAGTATTGGATCATTGCATCAATCAACATTTAGCCTGTTTCTTCATGATGACAGACGAACGTGCTGTTGCATGTTGATATTACGTTCTCTTTGTGGAAACCTTGAAGATGAGGCTGAGGGTGGAGGTTGGCTTTGAGGAAGAGGACCATACCAAGTGCTCGGACAGCATACGGGGATCAGAGTTCCTTGGCGTTAACTTTTAGATATTTGTGTGTCGTCCTCCCCTTTGAGTTGGTTTTGGTTTGGTCAGCTGGTTTAAATATCCCCCTCAGTTTCTCATTTTGTTAGGTCTGTTAGTTGAGTTCATACTCTGTTCAGTTAGCACACATTTTCAATAGAGTTATGTTATTTTGACCTCTTTTAACAATTCCTCTACTTGTATATTTTGACTGAGTTACTTTTCTTTGCTTCTGTTTAATACCATTTCTGAATAAAGAAGTCTGATTTTTTAACTTTTAACCTGTGTTCTCTTGCCTTGACTGCTTGGTCCATGATGATGAATTTGTGGGGTTTTGTGCGTGTTATTAGTGTTGAATGTAAGTTATTAGGCTTATGTGACTATTCAAAGCTGTCGGGTAGTTGTTCTATATGGCCGGTGATGTTACCGGTCAAAAAAAAAAAAGTCTAGTGTAAACTCTGGTTAGGTGTGTTAGCATATTGCAATGGTATTGTATTATTATGCTTGTTAGATGGTCAAACTACTAAAAAGGCTTTTAACGCCAACTTTTATCCAACACTGCTTCAAACAATATTAATAATTCAGTATTAAAACTGTACTCAACTTGGAAATCATGGCCAGCTGAAGGGAGTCGAGTAAGTACAAGATTTTATTCCCTCTTTTGACAACTTTTCACTCATTTGTTAATGCCCTCAAGTGGCCTTCAAAGATGCTCAGACAACACAGCATACAGATTTTATTTCCCAGATTATTTAAAAAAATAACTTAGAACATAAGAACAGTGTGACATTTAAGATCTACACCTACACAGGAGAGAAGAGAAAAGAGCCTTTTACATTTGAAAGGTTGAGATGTGAGAAATTGCAGCAGAGCTCAGGCGACAGTTCTGTATGAAGTTTAGAAAACCCATGCTGGGTGCAGCCAAAACATATTTAGTGATGTGTGCCTTACATGACTGGCTGTCTATGAAAACTGTTGTTAAAAGAACATATATGAGGTATGCTGGCGCTTCTATACCTTTGTAAGTCTGCAACGCTATTAGAACATTTTGCTGCAGCTCATATGGTAACAGTTGGAACCAACATTGGTATTAGTAGATAGATTGTGCAACAAAGGTTGTTCCAGTGTGGCCCTAGAACAGTATTCTGATTGTTTTCATTGAACGTATATCAGAATGCTTTATCATCAATTGGATCAATCATTAACGTTTATTTATATAAATCTTTAATGAATACTGAATTCTCATTGGTTGATAAGGACAATATTTGGTGTTTTTTTCTGTCTATGAGACACATGCATTGGATAAGAGTCCTTTGCTTTCTGATCACAGACAATGGAATACTAGCTCCATCTTACCTATACAATGATGAAAGTACATACTTTTCCCAGGTGAAAATTCATTTTGTTACTCTGTTGTTGAACATACTACAAGCATAGGCCAGGCTGCCCACAAAAATAAAGCATAAGCAGTTGAAGGTTTGGGTCTTTGCTTAAGAGCATATCAGCAGTGCTCAAACAGTCCCAACTTCCAGACTTTGGTTGGTAGCGCAGGACAAAAAAAAAAAAACATGAGATCAAAGACATAAGAAGTTGTGTGACAGACAATTCAACTTAAATGGAGGTGACTCGCTGGCTAAATGGAAGAATGGATGGATGGATGGATAAATAATTTGAACCCGTAATTTGAAAGACACAATGAGCTGTGTAATAGAATTCAACACATGTGGTCAGATGGATGGATGGATGAATGGATTAACAATAGCTTGATGGATGTATTGATGTTAGGCTAGACGAATGGCTGGCTGGATGTATGGATGCATGGATGGTTTGAGGGATTGATAGATGGATGAATGGATGTATGAAGAATTTGAAACAATAATTTGAACCAAAATTGTGATTTCTTTACTATCATCCCTAGCATGATCATGAAAATGTATTTTTACGAGCTGCAATCAAAAGAAAACAAATGGAAAGCTGGTTTGCATGACAGTAAGCTTGACTGAAAATGAATACATGGCGGTTCCTGTATGTGATGGAAAGTGCTGGCACAATTAGGACATGCTATGCGACTGCAGTCATGCCTCATTTCTCCACTCCCCATCTACAAGTCATGTAAATGAGTCATAACTATCCTATTTGCCAGTGCTGTTACATGTTAATTGCCCTCTGAATTACAAATCCTTATCCCCCCCACCCCAATTCCGCCCCCCTAAGCATGTGTGCAATCATTGACATGTGTAAGGGAAGCTGATGACTCCCATACAAATGAGTTACTAAATGCATGTGTTGTACTGCAGCTCTAAGGTATTTGGCCCTGTGATCATATCCAGCAGGCTCTGTGAATTGGCTGGGTACATTTGGCTGCCATGCCATGTTTCAGTGGTCTTCTTCAAACAGTTGGGGGAAATGCCCAGGGTGTTTGATGGTAAACTGTACATAGAGGAAGAGTGAGGGGAGGAAACAGAAGACAGAGAGTATGGCTGAAAAATAGAATGTTGTGTTGAAAAGAGCCAAAGTGTCACCCAAGATATAGATTGTATCAAGGGGATGAAGACACTGGGCCTCATTCACCATCAATTCTTGAGAATAAAATTATTTTAAATAACCAGTTTTCCAAAGGTTTTGAATATTCACCGTTTTTTTTTATCATTTAGTTGTTATTAGGTTGGAAAAACACTCAAAAGCATACTACACACATTTGAGTATTAATATGCCAGTGAAAATGTATTGGTCATTGTGTTATCAGTGGGCCGCTGTGGCTGAGTTGGTAGAGTTGCGTCTCCTAACATGTCTGATGTTGGGCAAGACACCCAAATTGCTTCCGCTGCCTTGTCTTTGTATGAATGTATATGAAAGGGATTAGTTACTTCTGATGGTCTCACTAGCAACCACTGCCATCAGTGTGTGAATGGGCAGGTGTGACATGTGGTGTAACATGTAACTATTCTTATCTTTTTTTTTTTTTTTTTTATATTTCTAAAGACAGCTCCATTTTTCTTGGCTCAAATTGAAATCGTATTTAATTTAGAAAGCATGCTTTATAAGTGGACTTTGTTTCACAGTACACTGATGTTAAAGACAAATAGAAAAAAAAGACCTTGGGTAGCACAGGCCTAAGAGTATGACTAAAATGTGACAGCCCCGCACAGCCGACAAAAGACTGGATAATAGATAGAGAATCCTGATACCAAAGTAAAGTTCAACCTTTTTTAAAAGGTGACTCACAAAGCAAAAATACACTGTGAACAGAAGCTTTCCAGGAAATAGGGCTGGACTCACACCAACACACGCATGGACACACAAATAATCAACCTGAGAGATAAAGTATGTGAGAATCCCCATCTAATCTGCTTTGTTCAATGGCTCCATCAGGGCAGGGGTTCATTAGGAAATGTGAACTAAACAGCAGCTTAACAGAGGAAGATCTGATCAGCGGACAGCTGATTCGATGTGAGTGTCTATAAAAGGTACCTATTAATCAGTGAGCAGAGACTTGAATCAGCTCAACAAGAGGTTCTACCCCCTGAACAATGTCCATCATTCACAGTGCTCTCTTTTGATGGGTGAAGTGGTTTAATAGAAACTGCAATTTAATATTCTGATTCCTTAATCTTTGTGTGAGGAAAGTGTTTTTTCTCTTTCTAAAGCAAATTGTGATGTTTCTTTCACTTACGACGGCTTCCGCTTAGAAAGTGAAAGTGGAATTGCGCCAGTGTGCAGCCACTCTGAGGTTCCTTCTTTTAATGCTCACATTGTACTTGAAAGATAGACATTCAACAACAAGATCTCCATTACTATTTGACTTTTCTGTGGAAAGGACAATTTGAGTGATGCTTTTATTATGCAAGTTTATAGCGTAAATTCTCACCTGTAGCCCCATCATAACTGTTATATAATGATCATAGCATGATCATTCAAATTCAATTAGACAAAAGTCACTAAATGCTAGCAACTAGGATTTAGTCAAGTGACAAGAAAGGAAAACAATTAAGATAGTTATATGGAAGACATTTAAAATACACATTGATAAATAAGAAGAGGTGATATTGTTTGTCCCTGAACATTTAATTCAAGTGTTTCATTCCTGCAATGGTTCAAGCTGGAGTTTAACTTTAAACTGTAGCTCAGCTATTTGGACCTTGGAATAACATGGCCCAATTCAAAATCTAAAAAGACCCCTGGCCCAACCCAAACCAAGCAACTCAGATTCCATATTTCCATGTGTGATTTTGTTTCTTTACAAGTAAATTTAGTGTGAAGGTGGAAATACTCTAAGAAGAAATTCATCCACAAACAAGTCAAAGTTTGTTAATCAATAAAGGAATTGTAAAATGTAGATAATTTTTAATCATTGCTTTAAGCCTCATTTCCACTTAAGTATGTATACAGAGGCGAGGCAAATTGGTTCCATTCATTCCTATGGAAATCACTGATATTTGATGTCTCTCCAGAACTCCTCCCCTCTCTAATATTCTGGTTAGGAATTTTCCTTGACTACTTTGTGGCGGACAGTACAACACTTGTATGAACTAGGGCTGCACGATATCGTTTCAGCACCGCAAGGACATGCAATGTGAAAAAAAAAAAAAAATCCATCTGGAGCCGAAAAATATATTTGAGCCTTTCAATTAAGTCTATGTAGCCTGTCAAAGCCCATTCACATTACTAATAGATCTAAATGAGCATACATTTATATATTTTACCACATTACATTCAACAACTCGCATAGTTAGAGCACCTTCTCAGCGCGCTGTCATCTCACCTGCTGTTATCAGGGTCGGGCAGAGTGACATGCAGTCAAACAGCAGAAAACGTGAAAAAATATTGCAATATATATTGCATGAAAATAAAATATTGCAATGTCAGTTTTTACCAATATCGTACAGCCCTAGTATAAACACTATAACAACTATAAAAGTTACATGTAAGAAAAAGCGATATCATTCACAATGGATTGTGGGATTGGTAGTCCCTTGACTCCGGAAGAAAATGATGTACTCAGTCTTGTACCTTTGCAATTCTCACTGTTTTTCAAAGCCGTCTTGGCACCCAATCAAATGTACTATAGTCACTGATTGTTTTTTGTTCCAGGCCTCAGCCTCTTAATATAAGGATTTTATGAAATGTCAATGGGGGATTTTAATGGGGAAATTTACTTCTGGAACCAGAACCGCCAAAAAAGTGGGCGGTTACTGTTGAGCCCTATATCCTGAGGTGGTCACAGTTAATCAAAAATAAGTCTGTTAACCGTTAATCCATTAACAAAGATGACCATTTTGATATCAGTTAATCCATTAATATTTAACTCAAGTTCAAATCAACATTGACCAGTTGTATCAAATAGCAACAAAAACGTTAGCTTTTTGCAAGTTCAACAGACCCAGTGAGAAATATTGAGCCATGTTACTAGCATAGCCAACAGCACACAAAAGAAGGACTATGAAATCAATATCTCAGCAAATTTGTTCACTTTGAGTTAACTTTTTGTTGTCCGCTGTGCCATTTTTTCTCACATGATATCAGGTTTGATACTTCTAGGCTTTGATGCCAGGGCCCCAGACAGTGTCATATTTCATCTGCTGATCTGAGGCTCTGTGAACTGTTGTAGTGAGACACAGGTGTTATAGCTCTCTTCATCACACTGTGGCACATTAACATCCATCCAGATCTATTCTCATCCACACCCACATCACATCCTCTTCACAGGCTTTCACTATTCCCCAACCACTTATCACTACTACTTCTAAACTGAAGAGACAACCCAGAAGGGTATGTTATGACATGTTATCTGTGATGATTGAGTGTTTTTCAGCAGCTGAAATAAGTAGATTTCCTGAACTGCGATACAGAAATGGTGGCTCGATTGAGACTCAGACTTGAGTGGCACTTAAGTCGCACACAGATGTGACTTGAGACTTGGCTTAGACTTGTCCCTCAAAAGACTTCAGACTCGATTGGACTCGAGGTTTCTTTATATTGTAGCTCTGAAAGATTATCATAACAAGCTAAATGTACCTCCCTCCCATCATGGGGAACACACAGGGGGAGTGGCCACACTCTACAGCTGACAGGAGGACGAGCGTGGTCTGGGGATAATACAGACGGAACATCAGCTCAGGGGGGTTCCGCATGATGGGAGAGAATGACATTCAGTTCGTCCTCATCCCTGACGTAAAATAATATTTTAAATTGCAGTTAAAGCTCCTGTGAGGAACTTTCATTTTGTGTTTCTCTTGGAGACCGCTGTGGATAATACAGGACATTTATCATTGCTGATCTTGTACTGTACATGCATTAGTTGTATTATGCAAGGAAAGAACCAAAAAAAGATTCATGCTGTCTTTTTACTGTCAAATGACTCATTAATAGCTTAAAAATCATCATGGGAGCTTTAAGTTAAACTTGTGATGGCTGATTCTCTTGTTTTTGAAAAAGGTTACAAACATAGAAATAGAAAACCACCAAACTCAGAGGCTGTTCTAAACCACTTTTACTGAGGGGTCCAAACTGGGGCCTGTTACGGTTAGTACAAATTCTGGACCCAAAAGCACGAGTCAGATAGGCAGGATCAAGTTGATAACAAAAAGGTTTATTCCAAAAGTGATTCAAAAGGTGCAAGGAAGAGGGGTAGTGCGAGGTTCCCAGTGGCAGTGATCCCAGAGTGGTGTCCAAAAAAGCACAGGTGAGGTGAAGCAAAAAAACACGGACAGCGATCTGGCGCAAGACAGAGAAGAAAAACAGGGTTAGCTACACAAGCTATCACAATGAGAATGAGAATCCAGAGACACCAAGAGCGTACAATACCACGCGAGCAGGTGAAACAATCTGGCGCCGAGGTGAAGCAGAAGGAAGTCTTTGTAGTCGAGATCCCGATGACCAACTAGCTGCACCTGGCGCCGCCTGAGAACATGAGCCCCGCCCACCAAACTCACACAGACAGGGGAGAGACACATGAGGATTAAACAGACAGGGAATGACAAACAACACAACAAAAGGGAAAGGAAGGGCTGCCATGATGTGAATCATGACAGGGCCAGTTGTTTTGTCATAGGGGCACATTAAAACCCAGGTGTATATAAATAGATGATCGCTTTAAAAAATATATAATGCCAAATAATCGCGCACGTCATTAAATACCACAACGTAAAATACCATGACTTATATCTGTTTCTGTAACAGTATTTAATTCTAGATTGTGAGTGCGGTTGTTGAGTCAAATATTGTGTATGCGTTATTAGGGCCACAGGGGGGACCAAGCTCAGTGTTACAGGGGCACTGGCCCCTGTTGGCCCCTGCCTAGAACCGCCCATCACCAAAATGTTCATATAACCATACAATCTCAAAAGTGAATACGCTTTTTACTATGTTTTATTCCAGAATAAAAAAGGGCACGAGGAGTTTTATAGGGAGGCACTTGCAATAGAATGCCTCACACTTTATATAGACCAGATCTCCATTCATACTAACAGCTATGATGACAAATAGAGCTGAAGAGGCCGTGGCTCAGATGAATGCAGCAGAATGGCTGAAGTGCTGCATTAGAGAGCTGTTAATCTGCCTTTCGCTCAGTCTTGCAAAGCCAAGAGTGGATGTATCTATATAAAAGTAGAAAAAAGTTGAAAAGTATAAAAGTTGAAGCCTTTAGATGGGGAAATTAGGTTATAAAAAAAGGCAGAAGATAGATATGTCAAGTGATAGATGTAACCTTGATTGTCTGGAATTAAAGCGCTCTAAATGACCCTCTTGTTTTTGACCGGGCAGCTCATTACAGGGGTTTCCTTCAATGCACCTTTTAACCACACCATTCTCCCTCCTTCATTCATCCTTTTTTATCAACCCAACACTTCCCAGAGCACGTTCTTTCTTTCTCCGTTTGCCACTAATGGCTTGTGTGCTTCTCTCACCTCCTAACCTCTGATTGACGGACAGCAGACCTCCCGTTGTCATGCTTGTTAAGCCCATTAAGGCCGGTAATCACCTCCTGCTCCTTCAGGTGCTCAGCTGTCTGCGCACACAAGGGCCAGGAGGGTTGGCTATATCACCACACACACACACACACACACACACACACACACACACACACACACACACACACACACACACACACACACACACACACACACACACACACACACACACACACACACACACACACACACACACACACACACACACACACACACACACACACACACACACACACACACACACACACACACACACACACACACACACACACACACACACACACCTTATAGTCAGAATAGCATGGAAGGTAAGTGTTAGAAATGAACTGCGGCAAAAAAAATATTTAATCCTATCTGTCAAAGAGAGACATCTAGACAGATGTATGAAAAAGACTTCAAATGATGGCTCTGTCTTTTTTTTTTTTGAAAACCCACTGTGATATATGTTATTCTTTTGGTTCCTTACACTTCTTTTGTTTAGACTTTGTATTTAGCTCTTATTGCAAAGTGGCTGGAGCTGCCGATTATAGAGGAGATGTTTTCCCCCCAGTTTGTATCCCTATGAAGGTACATAAGAGAGCCAGCAGTTTTTATTATTTAAACATTGTTCTTGAGAAATCGTGTTTTTGGAAAGATGATTAAACTGGGGGAGTTTCATACCAATTCAAGCACTGAAAACACCTATAGAGTAGTAACTTATACCAGTGTATGAGGAGAGATGGATGGAGATTTCTTTACAGAATAAGGGATACTCAAAACCAGCTCTCTCTCATCACAGCTGCATTTAAAGTGAAACCATAACAGAGAAACTAATAATATACCGAACTCTGTATCGTCAGAGCAAATCATAAATAAAAGTATACGATGATGTTTAAATATAAAAAAAGGTACAGCTTTACTGACCCCTCCAAAAATGCTGCAACTTTCTGAATATATTAGATTACTTAAAGCTTTTGGGCTCATTTTAGACTTAGGGTGCCCTCACACTAGCAAAGTTGTCCTGTACTCTGCTTAAGCACGATTGACCCCCCCCCATTTCCCCCTCTGCCCTGCACTCACACTGCTCCAGGACTAACCGGGCCTGAGCACGGTTACCTCTTGTACATAACGTTGTGATAAACACATGCATGGAAATTTCAGTCAGATAAAGCCACAACACTCCAGGATTGGTCCATTATGAAGGCTGTCCACGTTGTGTGCCGTGAACTGTACAGTGCCAAAACACACGTCTTCCTAGTGTGCCAGGGCTAAGGAAGTGTACCGTTCTGGAGCACGGGTCGGAGCACTCACACCAGTCAAACGAACTGGACTTTACGGGTGAAGCGTGCTTAAGCATGGTACGGATTGCCTAGTATGAGGGTGTAACCGGTTTTCTATCCAGAGCAGTTGAGTCAAAAAGGTGTCAAAAGAGAGACACATGGTCTATGTCTGCATATTTTTCTCTACATCAGACAACTTATTGTATGTTCTAGGAGCAAATATAAATATAATATCAATCATTTACACTACAGTTAATACAGGTACTGGTCATTGAAAAAAGCACAGTAAGCCATCAAGACAGCATAGAACAAAGGTAAGAAGCTGCATATATACAGACTAATATGTGTTTTTTTTAAATCATTACCTTACTGTATGTAGAGTTTGTTTGCTTTGTATCTATGTGTTCCCAAGGTCCATTTGTCTTTGCTTTATTTGTCCAATAACACAATGTCTAGAGTGTTTTTTCCTCAATCGCTCTGCCCTACAGTTTAATTAGAAATCACACAGTGAACACTCTTGAATCCTGTGCATTGTTGCTCCTTGTCTGTAATTGCATTTGCAGGTGTTACCAGCCTCCCCAGAAAGTAAAGGAGGTCTGCAGGGGCGCGTTCATTATCCCAACACACTTTGCAACTGTTTATAATGGCCTCGTCTGCACCTGTGCTGTTGCTTAGTGATAAGTGACTCAAGAGCATTAGTCGTAATAATGAGCTGTTTCCTTGCTTTACTCTCCCTTTCTTTGTATTTTTTTCTTTCTTCTCATGCCATCACCTCCTTGTTGTTTACTCACACCTAAAGTCCTGTTTGTTCCCAACAGAAAGTTAGGAACTAATTTTATGTTTGTATGGCAGATGAGTACAAACACTCTAACCAGGGTTCAAACAGCTTGAAAATCTCCATTTATCATGCTAGCGAAGAATAAAGGAACTGCAAAACATTAATTAAATGTTATTTAAATACAACAGAGTTTCAATGCAATTTAAAATGAGGCCCACATTATATCAGATTATTTTTCAAACAGCTGCAAATAACCATCATGTGTACAAACATTAGTCCAGGTTTTGATCAGTTCCACCCATAGACTGTAAATATTACTGGACGAACCCTGAACCGTCTGTTACATAGGCAGAAAATGAGTCCAATCGACGGCCGCATACATATTGGATTTGCAGTCTCAACCTAACTTCGGATCAACCTAGCGACAGTAGTAAGGCGGGACCGGCGGGACTTAACTCCGCCCATTCAGCTCGACGTTAGCAGTCCACTTCACAGCATAGCTAACAGCTAGGCTGCTATCATCAACTATTCCTGCTCGTCCTGAGAAAACTCTACAAACAGTAAGTTAACATTTAACTTTTCTACAACACAGTTAAAACTAATTATATTCAACCCAAATATTTAATTAAAGTCTTAAAACTACACTTTTTTAAATATACAATCATGGTTATTAGTTATTTGTCAGAGCAGTTAGACTTTGTCAGTGTTAGCAGAGCAATACATTAACAAAGTTTTATCCATAGACTGTAAATAAATATGAGACATCCAGAAGAAATCAATATTACAAAGTATACAGTTCATGTTACTGTTCTGACAAAAAGAGGAATGTCTGTGTCTTATATTTACTGATGTCAACAGCGATGAGGTGAACATGACAATTGAAAAATTAATATTTAGTATTTATTATAAGACATTTGTTTTCTATTGAACCTGTGAAGTCATGGAGTCTGTGGACAGTGTCAGCTTCACACCAAAAACTAAGTATTAGAAAAAATAGTGTTTAAGACTGGCATCTATTATGATGAGTTGCAGCTACCTAGTTAAATATTATTCCTGCAGATGTGGCTAATAACAAAAAAACAGCCTGAGCTGTCACATGTAGTTAACTGTACATTTTGTCTTGTCTGAGGTATTAATTGAACACCTTTGTATTTCTCCTATAGACACAGTGTGGATTATTGGTGACTGGTCCATCGAGGTGCCCAGAGAGCTGCAGAGACAGAGGAAGAAACCTGAGCCTCAACAACATCTGCATTTGTTGGTTCTTCTGAGGTGGACTTCAGTTGCTTCTCTTCAACAGCTCGCTGTGAGGGAGGTCTCCCCCGGATGGCCTGAGTGATGACACCCACAGGCTGAGAGCTGGAGCTGAGGCGTGTTTTAAGCCTCTTGACAAACCATTACACCACACCCGCCTGTCAAGCTGGTCAGCTACACGCCTTATTGTGAATAACTCTTAGCCTTCATCAAATCAAAACTGATGAGTCATGAAAACATTCACCCCCCGTACAGTGTGTGTCCATCGAGACATGAGCTAATCACACCTATTTGTTTGTTTTGTACCAAGCTGTAAACATGTTCATCTCTGCTGTAAAAACAGACTTTTTTTAATGTTGTTTTTCAGATTAAATCAATATTTCTATATAAATGCACTCCTTTATGTCTACTTATGAGTATACATTTCAGATTTGAAATGACAAGACTAAAATGTGCATTAATGCTCAACTCAATAGCTTAGGGAAGGAAGTCTACTTTTACACAACTTTTTATTCTTTTGATAAATACTAATTCAGTTCATTTCTTAAAGTGGGATGGAACAGAGTCATTGCAAAATGATGACCTTAAACACAGCCCCATTCTTAAATCAAGATACATGGAGAGTAAATAAGATCAATAACTTGTGAATAAAAACACAGTTAAAAATGATTTAGAAATGTAGTCTTCCCAGATCAATATCACATAATATCAACTTCTCCCATCTAAACTGGACAAAGGGTTTTAAAATGGGAAGAAAATAGTTTGATTGCAAGTTGTTTGGAGGAGATCTAGTTTTATTTGAACAGCATGAATACAGTCTCTAAGGTGCAAACCCTCCTCCTCCTCCTGAAGTTTGTGGAGCTCGTTGATGTACTGCTGTCTTATCTGTTGGCAATCTTCTCTCAGCAGAACTTTGACTGTTGAAATGTCATTCAGAAGAAGCTCGAGCATGTGACATGGATCCAGGAGAACATGGACTTTTAGTGCTGGGTCTTCAGGATGACAAAGAAAGAGAGAAAATATCAGTTATTCATTAAATCATTTTTTTTGTTCTCATCTATTTTTCTGTATTCATCTGTGTGTAAGATTACATTTATAAATTCAACAGTGTACTACCCAGACAACAAAGGTCCAGTATTCAGGTAATCAACATCTATTCAAAGTTAAGAAGATAAACATTATTGTAATCATTCTATTTTCAGTTCTCTCACTCACTTGCACAATGATATTCCACATCAAATAGTGTCAGATTTTGTGAGGAAAAATTAAGCAGTTTATTGTGGATAGTACTTCATCTTAACATGAAACAAATATAACCTGAATTATTTAAATCATTAACAGGTCCCAACTCTCTGTGCTTCAGCACAGAACATACAGTAACTCATTTATTATTAACATGAGCTCAGTACATGGCTGTATTCTTCAAACTATTTCTTATACTTTATATCTATGTGCTTTATATCTTATTTTCATTCCATATGTTATTTATATTTTATATTTCTACAGCTATATTCTGTGTATGAGTTCAGTGAAAATTAATGTGGTTATTAATATAGTTCTTAATGGTTACAGATGCTCTTACAAAGTGATTTTTTTTTAAATTTGTTAACAGTTTGCACAAATCTTAAGACACTACATCAACCATGTAACTTTAATGTCATCCTCTATAACCTACACAGCACATTAGGTTCAGTTCAGTTTATGTTACTGACGGATAATTACTACACAAAGTTTGTTTTTTAATGTCCACATTTACGTGGAGTATAACATTCATCATAACGTCAGATAACCATATTTACAGTCTGTGGTTAACCACCGAGGTGAACCTTTAGCTTCTAACATCACACAAACTCATTATTTTCAACATCTTAACAACAAACATTTCTAAACCATTGACCGTAAATAATGTAAATAATATAAATAATGAGCTACACTGAGTACAGTTAGTCGACTGGTTTACAAGCTAACACTAAACAAGCTAGGTCCGTAAATATAAATACAGACACATGAGTAAGCAGTAAATATAACACTACTATATCACTTACCGAAAAAAAACTGAAGCATCAACTTGTTGGATGGTCTGTTAACCGCACAGCAAGCCATGTATGTTTTCAGATACGTGTTAAACAAACTCTCCAAACGAAGTAAAAAAGAGGAGAAATCAGACGGATCAACGCGCAGAGCTGTCAATCAAATCTGCCACAACCAAATATGGGCATAGTCGTTTTCCTTAATAGAATAAAATCCGATGAGTTATAAAAAAATTCACCCCCCCCACAGTGTGAGGAGAAGGGGCCGTCAACTTATCAGATATATCTCGTTTTTTGAACCAGGCTGTAAACATGTTGATTCCTGTGGTAAAAACGGGCTTTTTTGGCTGTGGGCTTATGGCACTTCCGGCGCTTCTGCAGCCAGCCTCAAGCAGAACCTCGAGGAACTGCAGTTTTTTGTACTTCCGCATAGGCATCATTTTTCCAGACCGGAGGTTGCCCCTTGGTTCCACCTCTTTAATTGGACAATTTGTTTTCTTACCTGTAGGGTGTTCATGAGAGTCTGAACCGTCCCCATTCTAATACCTAAATGAGATATATCTGAGGGAATCAGTGTTGCAACAGATCATATATTTCACGGTTCGGATTGTCTCACAGACTTTTGTCATAGATCAGATAATGTTGAGAAAGACATCTCACTTTACTCCTCTCAGATAGACAGAGCTGCAGTACATGTTGTGTTGTCAGAAGAAACACCAAAAGAGGTGCATTCGTTTAGGGCCATTATCTTTGGAGCGGATACAGCGTTCTGCAACAAATTCTGGTTGTTTACAGCTACAGACTACAGTAGGCTGTTATGCTACTGACAATTAATGTCTGATTGTTGTATGCATGATCAATACAGACACGTTGAGATGTAATGGAGAACAGTCAAAACAGCGTTTGAAACAAAGTAAACATACTCTGTAACAGTGAAATATCAACACTTTACAACATTTCTATGTGGAAGACTGGGGAAAAGAAATGCGTAAAAATAAATTTTAAAAGACTGAATTTACTTAATATTTGTACTAAAGATTGATCAGTAGATCACATGTGGCCCATGCAGGGGGGATCTGGTCAGATCATGGATCAGCTGTGATTTGTTTCTCCTCTAGGTGGTATCCTAATGGGCATCTGTTGCATATTGTGCAAGTGGAATTTTAAAGTGCATGCACTGTTCTATTCCCTGACTGCATTCAAAGCCACATCATAACCAAGGCTGTTATGAAACCATCATTGCACAAAAAGTAAGTAAATTTGTGTTTGGTAGATTATTTCTTTGTTGTAACAATGCTTCTTGGCAATATGTTATACCGTTGGAAAGCCTTTTTTTAATTTCCCTTTTAAATTATATTTGCATTTGTAAGGAACACGCATTTGTGGGATGAGCAGCAGAGCTGAGTATGTGGGTTGCGCCCATGAAAAACTTGCCAAATCTTCTCAGCAAATTTGTTTGACTTTTTGTGCGATATTAATTAAGAGCTTCCCTTTTCATGAAACAAACTCATATTTGAATCTAATGTTGGCTATAGATATAGAGCATATTTAATATAAGGTATGATTGAGTGTTGTTTTCTGATTAAATTTCAAATCAAGCGCCGAAGGTCATAAACCACAAGGACAGTGGTTGCATCCAATCAGACAGTGAGGAAGCTTATGGTCTGAGTTGGAAAAAAGAGACAGCAGCTTTAAATAAATAAAAGGGAAGAGGCAAATAAAGAGAAGACGAAGAAATAATAGGTGGGGGGCTTTCGGAAATAGAGGCAATTAGTGTAAATAAAAAGAAGACGATAAAAGAGAGCCAAATGAAGGTCAGAACTTCATTCAGACTTCATTCAGACTTCATCACAAGGTTGTGGGTGCCTCAATTACCTGGCATGCACCCTGACATCCTTGATGAAAAATGAACACGTTGAACCGTGATTTCATTTAAGTTGTAATTGCAATTTGATTTCATATTTACTGTCTCCTCATGCAATACAAATGTTCCTGATTGCAGGTTTCCATCCCTGTTGCAGCCTACCATATGTTACCATATCAGGTCTAACAGCCTGTCCAAACAGCAGCGACACGAGTGAGCATTAGCAACAAAATCCGCCTGATTCTATTGTTTCCTTTTGGGGTCTCCTAACTGACAGCAAGTTTTTCGTGCTCACCGTAAGCCGTTTATTGACGGAGCCTCTGAGTGTTGTGATTCGAGTCAACAGCTCCTCAATACAAAGCACCACAATTCCCTTTGGACCCCTTTATTACAAAAACATATTTTTGCAAGGGGAAACTCAAACACACAGAGCAAAGAATGATATATTTACCAGATGCAGTATGGACAGCGAAAGTGCGATCGTGCGCGATGTGACGACATATAACGCTTGCAGGCTGTTAGTAGCTCATATAGACATCAGTCACACTTTTGTCGCTTTCATATCCAATCTTAGTGCTGCTCGTTCTATTCTTGCCCTTCACAAGCTTTTGAGGGAATCAGTATTAGACGTGACACCGCTGAGGCTGTTCAGTACAATTTATTTTTCCTGATATACCACATTTTGTTGAGCAAACTCCAATATTGACCCGGTGTCTCTCTTCAGACACCTTTATTGACAAAACAGCTCTTTGTTGAGAATGGTTACACCCGGAGATATTGAGTCTGACTGAGCCCAACATATTTAAAAGCCAGTTTTCCATCTACGTAGCTAGCTGCTGTAGTCATTGGATTGGTAAAGCTATTCTTTCTTCTGTACATTAACGGCGGTATCCTGTCATTGATTGGCTTTTAAAGATGTGCCTGTGCTATAAAAGGAGCTTTGTGTGTATGTGTGTGCGATCTCCTTGTCAGATTCTATGTAAGTGCATTACCTTGGCTTCAACCTTAAGCAGCATTTCAGCTCATCACAGTCTTGTGGAAATGTACAGTCAAACTATAAATGGAGTTGTGAAGAGGAAGAGGCTGTTTCTGTAAATGACAGCTCTTTTTGCTTTCCACATAGACAATGTACAATGACTCATAGCACGATCACCTCAATGGCTAAGATTGGAATAAAACCCTCTAAGAGGAGTTGTCGATCAAAAACAAGTTATCTAAAGAACAAATAAAAACTTAGTGGCTGTTGAATTTTCCGGTATGATTGGTACATTATCTAGAGCAGTGGTTCTCAACCTTTTTGACTCATGCCCCCCAAATACTAAAAGCTTTGGTTTTGTTAATTCTTAAAATATCATCTTTCTTCTTCTACACAACCTTCTGGCGGCCCCCAGAAATGATCTTACAATCCCAATGGACACATTTGAAAAGGGGTTACAAAGTGGGCATAAAAACACAGATGTAACCACTGCTCCTCCAACCTTGTGACACAACCCATCAAGTTACTTGAGGTCGGGGGCGGCAGTAGTCTAGCGGTTAGGGCGTGTGCCCCATTTACAGAGGCTTTGGTCCTCCGAACCGACGGCCACTGTTCAAGTCTGACCCGTGGCTCCTTTCCTGCATGTCATTCCCCACTCTCTCTCTCTCTCTCTGATTTCTGCCTCTATCCACCGTCCTATCTCTGAATTAAAGATGTAAAAAGCCCAAAAATAAAACCACAAAAAAAAAGGTTTTCCTGTCGTTCATTGGTTTAGGTGTTTTGTCATTTCCTGTTTTACCCTACTGTTTTTCTGTCTTTCAGATTCTCCTTCCTGTTTTCCCGCCTTGCGCTCCCCTGCCCTGATTGTGCTCACCTGTGTCTTGTTACGTAGTGATTGTCTTTGTATTGCAGTGATTACCAACCTGGACTGTTCACATCTTATTTAGACTTAAAAAAAAACTTTAATCTCCTCAGAGAGGCAATTAGTGATTCAACACAATACATAGACATATTAAAAGTACATCACTTAGATTAAAAATACTATTCAGACTAACCAAAATGGTTTGACAATTAAGACAATAATGAATATACTGCTAATCCTCTGTGTATCTGTGAGTTCCATGTTCTCGATTTCCCCTCACAACGACTCACGTCATTTTAGGCTGAGTTGTTTACAAAATCGTTTTTTCTCAGTTGGAGATGGTTTTGGGGTATGTAATTACTTCTTATCAGAAGGGACTGGCTGTAGTTTGTCTTATCAATGGAGACCTCAGCTGTGTCTCAATTCAGTGTCCTTTAAAGGTTGCATTTGAAGACCAATTACATCACAGTGGTGCATCCAAGGCTGTCTCATTTTAAAGGCTTCTTCAAATGTGGCCGAAAAATGTGTCCTATACTTTTTTGGGCCAAGAAGGGCAAGGGCAACATCGGACTAGCAGACTTTCAATAGGCCAAGGATTATACTTTTAAATGATAGTAATTGGTCTCAGTTTTAGTTTGTGATAAAGTGTGCATATGTGATGATGTGTGATTTCAAAATTTTAAGTAGGCTAACCCCCAATTTCCTCAACCTCCGATCATGAGTCTGTATATTGTGTTTATTTTGAAATTGAGCGGATGCTCTGTACATTTCCTTGTCTGACTTCCTGTCCGGGTTCTTCTATTCTGTCCAGCTCAACATGTGCCTACAGCAGAAAATAGACTTGCAGCGTATTTGAAACGGATCAGAGCATAGTGGCACTGCTGGTACGCTCCGGAGACGGACCGCAGCGCTTGCTGTGGAAGCACAATCAGTGGCAGCGATCGGCTGTGTAGTGCACAGCGCTGATTGAAGTGATCACTCTGACATAATGAGGAGAAATCAGTGTGGGTCCCGTAAACATGTATACGCTGCAGTGACACTCGTGTAATGGTGGATGTTTAGGCGCTGCAGGAGGACTGGTTGAATGCAGCAGCAGCGTGGTGTCACTCTCTGATTTTTCTTTACTTTGTGAAGCTCCCTGCTGTGGCAAACAAATAACATGTGTTGTCTTACTGTCACCGTATTCCCTACTACACATTTAGCATGGATTCTATGCACTGTTTTAGAAATGAGATCAGTGGTCAGGTACAATTTCCCCTAAAGTATTTTTTTCTTGTTTGTGACATTTTTTGACTGCTGTATCTACAAGTATTAGGATACATAAGATACTCAAATTATTTAGGTGCATTTTTCCAGATTGATGACCTTGTTCTAAAATGTGTGTGTCAACCCAAGATATGATGTTTTTGATAATCCCTCAATTGGATTATTAGTATTATGTGATTATTATCCGTCTGTTCTTTTCTGTTTTTTTGCATTTCATTAAAACTGCATAAAACCCTGCCGTACAGGCTCTCCTAGAGGGATCATTTTCAAATTAGTGCAATTAATGAGACATATGGACATGTTGTTTTGGGATTATCTGTGGGATTTAACAAAGGCTTACTTGGGGAGATGGTCTTAAAATCTGATGAGGAAAAAAAGAAGATACATCCATTCAAATTAAGGCTCACTAAAGAACCTTGGACTATTGGTTGTTCTGGGATAAATAAAAAAAAAACCCTACAAAGCACAAAAACAAGCTTTGATGCCATTAGAGCAAGCAACTTTAATCTTCTGACAATAAATAAGAGGGATGCAATGGTATTCATCCTGAACAGTCATACATCAAATATTTTTAAAATGGTTGTCACACATTCTAGTAGCCAATCCCCGAACCAGGTTGTGGTAATGCTGGTTACTGTTTTACAACATGTATTATGCAACGCAGAAAAGTACACCCGTCAAGAACAACAACAAGAAGGTTAATGTAGCATGTTGACGGGTTAGAGTTAAGTGTCCCTCTTGCTTCTTTACAGTTGTGTTTGGAAATTAAGAGCTTTGCAATGCCAATCGAGCTTGGCAAATTTTTAATTTCCTCTTTTCCTTGATGGTTCACGCACTGCAGGCTGTTTTATATGTTGCAGGTAGTGCACTAGATGGAACTTGAACCTCGCACTTCTGTCGGTTCAAATTAATTTAGACAAAGCTGGAATAATGCATTCGGTGCCGTGACCTCTGTAGTGTGTACCATTACATCCCTAACACATGCTAATAATTCCAGTCTTTGTTTGATAGTGTACTTTCAGGCATATGACACATTTCATTCCGTTCGACAAAAATAATTTAAGTACAAAAAACCTGCTACGCATGCAGACCATTGATCAGATTGAAGGTCATTGCCAGGTTTATAATTATTTCTTTGTGCAGAGGAAGCCTTTTGAATGGTTAAACTTCAATTAATAAACCTCAAATCTTGAAAGCAGCGGATGGACTGCTCTGAAGCTGTGGATGATATTCTTTTTCACAAGAGCTGAGAATAGGAAAGAAAAAATCACGGCAAAGCATTGGTTCACATTCATTACATGCTTTGAATTGAAGGACTTATTGATTTCGTTACACCCACACATTCCAGGATGTTCACCAACACTGGCACAGCTGTTCGCACACACTCCTCTGTGCAGCTGCCCTCTTGAGGAATTATGAGACTGAATATGTAACACTCTAGTTTTGTCATCTCTACGATGAGTTGCGCTCTGTTTTGTTGTTGTAATCATCCCTACACCCCAAACTTTACCAGAGCGAAAAAACACACAAGTATCCCTATGGGCCTGTAGGCTTCAAAGACATGCAAGGACTAGCTCTATGCTTCCTCTCATTTGAATCAATCACAGGTGACCTTATGCTGCGACTGAGCAGTGAGGGAAGCCTTGATTAGGGGTGTCTATGTATGTTAGCGTCAATGTCCATCTGCTATTCCGCACCACACACATTCTACTGAGACTTACAGACACGTACACATAGAAATGCAACTTTTGCTGCTGATTATAAATGCAGTGTTCTCTACACCTCAATAATGTGAAACTTACCTTATGTGATGTCTCCTTTCAATATTTAGTGCTATTGAATTTCTGCTGTCTTTATTTCTTTGATCAAAGTGAATAGTGTCAAAAAAACCTCAAATGTTACATCCTCTAAAATTAGAGCCCAACCGATTAATCAGCGAGCCAATGATATCTGCCGATATTAGCATATTCAGTGACTATCGCAATCGTCTAATTTTATTAGACAGTTATGTGCCAATATTACTAGATTTATTCACCAGTCAAATAGCATTTCATTTGAGTATCATTTCTTAGGCTATATTGATAACAACAAGCGGTGATGCACATACTGTACATGCATAGTTAGTTTCCAGTTGAGTAACTATGTTGTTTACGTTATACTCTATATCATTTCCACAAGTGTTTGAATGCTGCAATTGAGGGATTAACCAATAAATGTGTATATTTAAATCTATCCATCTCCACAAACTGAACATAGATCTAAGACTGACATCGGCCGATATATATTGGAATCAGATTTTCTTTTCGCCCCAATATTGATATCGGTATTTGCCCCCAAAATCCCATAATGGCCAGGCCCAAATGAAAATGATGGGGTCAGTAGAAACTCTTTGCTGAACACATTTTGGATCAAGATATCCCAAGACGTGTAGTTTGATCCCTGCACTTGAGTGATTTCAAACCAACTTAACAAAAAAAAGATGCAGGATGGAAGGAAAAACAAATCAGACTCAGACTCAATACAAGGGAAAGACCTTGAACATGAGTTGTTGAAGTTGGAATTCAAACTATTTAAATTGCAAGTTTAACAGGTATTGTGTAAGAATGATTCAGTATCAAAGCCCAGAATTTTGATTAACTGAAAGGAAAAGAAATCTGAAACATGTCTGTGATGAAAAAAATGGATAAGAAACAAAATTGGTATTTCAAATAAAGGATTGAACCATACTGTAATTGCTGTTCCACCAAAGTCTCAGTGTCTCAGTGTCCCAGTATCACATGATGGATTCTTCAGTATAACAGTGTCCTTCAGTTTTTGTACTTCATTTTGTACTACTTGAAAACACTGCCATTTAGCAAACGAGATTCCACTTTCCACTTTTCCCCCTTTGGTTCTCTCTTTATCTTTTAGGTACTTTCGGGGGTATTTATGTTCATCAAAGCTTGGGGTTAAACTTTAAATCTGTGTGGTATCCTTATTTTTTTTCGGTCTCCATGTTTTGGCTCTTGATTTAAAGAGGACATATTATAGCCCTTTTCCACTTTTTTAAACAGTCCCCTGCAGTCTAAATGAAACGTCTGTGCTGTGCTTTGGTCAAAATATAACATGAATCAAGCACCAGAGGAGGTTTGTGACCCTGTATAAATCAGCTCTCTCAGAACGCTCTGTTTTGGTGAGTGTGTGTCTCTTTAAATGCAATGAGCAGCCCCGGGTTATACCAGTAGACATCACACCTTCACTTGTGAGAATAAAAAATGCGGACGAGCGCAAACGTTTTGTTCTAGGCTGGGGGTGGAGTCATATAAGAGGGTGGAGGATATATCAGGGGAGCTGAGGGGAGGATATTTCTTTTACAAGAATCCCACTTGTGATGTCACAAGTTGAGCAAATTTGATACGGAGCATTTTTCTCTGTGTTGTAAGACTTTTGCAGACCACAAACAAAGAACTGGATGGGTTTATTTCACATTTTGTGTTGGTAGACACTCAGGTTACCCAAATATATGTTCAAAAACACTGTCAAAGTGGATTTTCATAATATGTCCCCTTTAATTATTTGGTTATGGAGGACGCAACACTGTTCAATGAATGAGCAAAAAGAAGCAAAGTCAATTGTGTTTCTGTATTCTCTACTTCATTTTATTATAATCACAAAAAATATTCTCTGTTGAGAGGCTCATATAGCTTCCGAAATAACCGCTATATGAGCGTCTGAAGTGTCTAAAGGGACTACTTTTAATTGACATACTGTTTAGAAGTGTGCTTTTTCATATTTACTTCAGTAAAGATGCTGTGATTAAGTATATTTAATCACAGTCTTCCACCATATCCTCACAAGTATACTTCTGCTTGACAAGAAATGTGTGCACTCTTAACACCTCTGCTAAGATGTGTTAGCATTGATCTTCTCACAAAGCTGTACCATAGTAACGGCTTATATTAGAAGAAGCATTGCCTTTTAATACCTGACCTCTGGCTGTATGCTCCTTAACATGGTTTTGAGAAGCAATGAAACAGAGGCAAAAAGGAAAGGTCTAACTTTGCAATCAGAAAAAAACAAACATGTTTTCTAACCAGCTAACAGGTTACATTGTGTTGTCTTGATTTCCCTAAAACCCAATGACACTTGAATTGATAGTTGCTCCACATCAGTTGAAAAAAAACTACGAGGGAAGTGGAGCAAATTCCAATCAAAGCGTGGTCAACATCACGCCCATCCAATCCTGAGAGGAGGGAGAAGCTGAGCACCTGTGGATGTAATCTGGGCCTTTAATGACAATCCTGTTTGATTATTCATGACTTAGGGGGGCTTGCGTTTTGTATTTCACAGAAAATGATCAGCAATAATTGCGAGACAAAGAGCTGTTTTATTTTTTAGGGACATTCAACTTTTATCACAATATTTTTAAATTGCAGATGCCATTTGTAACAGCCTCAAAGCTTTAAATGGATAAAAGAGCTCACTCTAAGTCAAATAGAGATACTGTACAACACAGGGACTAAGAGAGAGATGGACACTGCGGTGGGAGGGACAAACGAAAGTAAGGAAGGAAAAATAGAATTTCAATGTGGACTTATTTCTGGCCCCTGTCCCTGGCTTGGGAAAGCAAATTTATTTAAAACAAAGATGAATTTGCCTCAGCTGGAGCCGTCTCTTTTGTAAACCCGCTGGACAAAGACAAAGCGAGGTACAGATTGATGTATGAGGGGGAGGAAAAATGAAAGTGTGGCTGAGTAAAAGATGGCCCAGGGTCCTGCTATCAACTCTCAAAATCATATAAACACTTTGACTGCGGGAGCTGAGGGAGGAGAGGGGAGGAGAGAGAGGACAGTGGGAGAAGGATGGAAAATATGGGGAATGAAGGAAGGGGGGGAAAGGAAGACATAAAAAAAGACGAGCAGATTGGAATTCAAGCACTAAGTGTGTGTGAAGCAAAAAAAAACAAAAGAGCAATCAACATGACACATTGATCAAAGTGGCTTAAATAGGGCTGCATGGGGGGGGGGCAGAGGCTGCAAAGGAAAGGTGGCTGAAATAGAGATGAAATGTTCAAAAAAATGAAAGGGGAAAGATTAAAGGAGCAGGCTGTGAGCTTTTATCTCACAGGAGAGCCATAACCCTTTCTTGTGGGGGAGGTACTGTAGTGGGGTTAGCTGCTAACCAGGAGAGAACCGAGCACAAGCACAGAGGAAAGGGTAAAGATAAAGGGATAGAAGAAATACATAAAAAGGTGTGACCTTCATACTGTGTTTATGTTCTGTCATGTTTACATGTCTGATAAAAAGAGCTGCTGTGATGACACGTTGTATGTCCATGTTTGTTACCCACAATTCTTTCCCGTTGTAATCTTGGTATAATGCATAATAATACTCACATAACGCTTTTCTGAATACTCATTAACAAATAAAAAAAATGTTACAGAAGGAGGATGAGAACAGAGTGTGTTAGTGGTTGTAGGCGTTGTTGAAGAAGTTCGTTTTTAGGGAATTTTTTGGGAAAGTCGAGAGTCAGGGGGAGTATCTGATGGTTTTTTGGGGGGTGGGTTACAGAGGGTGGGAGCAGCAATGGAGAAGGCCCTGTCCTCCCCAGAGCCGGGTGGTTAGTCCTGCAGGGCAGGGACAGGAGGCTTGCGTTAGCTAAACCTGAGAGTGCCTATGGGAATGTGAAGAAAAGAAATGAGACAACGATAACGTTACTCAAACAAAATGTACAAAATTGAAAAAAAGCTAACGAATAGAAACCTTGCCAATGCCCTTTGTACTTCCAAACACCTGTGTTTAAGGAAGAGAAACTATCTTAAAAATACATCAAATCTGTCTTCACTTGTTTCAAAGAAAAGTCCCTCGTACATTGTGGCTTTAAAGCTGCCACACATTAGTGTCAAACTGTTATCTTTTACATTACATTGATTATCATTTTGTTGTAAGCACTATTATTATCCTGGGTATCATATGATCAAAAAGACGGAAGAGGTCTAAATGTGTTGTCATCAATTTTGCATACACTGTCTCAAAGCTCGGAAAGGAAGGCCAGATGAAACATTCATTTTATGTTTTCATTTTCTGTCTTTGATTTGAGATCTGTGTAATAGACAATGAGGGCCTAAATAAATGATGGATTCATTTTTGGGATCTGTCATGATTTTATGGTCTATGGAGATAGAGAAAGAAAGAAACTTCACATTCAGTCAGTAAAAATAAGGTTTAGAAACCATGTTACATGATCTATTAAGATCACCAGACTCCATTTCTCAGGTGGTCATCCTCACAGGCGCAGTGCAGAAACAAATTTAATTGACAGCACTGGCAACAAGTGTTGCTAAATTTTGGTTTGTTTACCAAAGTCGGTTACATCAGATCCACTCTAAACCCATTTTTAAAAAAAGGACAGACACATGAGAACATAAATCTTGCATGTGAGAAGGGTATTAACTTTAACAGAAATACAGTGTTCAAACACCATGCCTTCTTGTAAGGAGTTGGTAGAAAAAAGAAAAAAAAATCAGCATCTTTAAAGCAGTCTTTAAGTCAGGGATGCGGTTTGCATGCTTTTTGTTTCTGCCTCTTTGGTGACTTTGTGTGTGAGTGACAGCGAGGCAGCTCCTGCCACAGAGACCCAAAGAGCTCAGGCTAGTGTGTCGGATGCTTCACTGATCCGGGTCGAAGCTTTTATTTCTGCCTCCCCTCAATGGACAGCAGCTCTGTCTGTCAGGTCAGCCTTGGCAGCGCTGACCTTACATGGCCTCCATCACCTGAACCAGTACATGTGGCTTAACATGTGACTGTATTCTGCGGAATGCAGGTAAAATGGACGCTTCTTTATGTCCTTGTACTTCGTTAGTTGGCGTCATATTACCGATTTGTTGGATCACTGGTCATTTGAAACAGGTTAAAGAAATGCTGTGATTTCTTGCTATCCGTGAATCACAAGCTGAATGCGAGATCAAGCTGCTGCTGCAGTTCCTTCTGCCTTTTTATTTAGTCCTCCATTGTTACAGCAAGCTCCAAGCAAGGCCTTCGGCATCAGTCAGAGCTGGGAGGGAAATATCACGAAACAAGAAAATACCCAGAATAACATTTTTTTTTTATAAGGAGTGGCTGTCCAAAACAACTTCTGATTGGCTGACCTCTTTGAAGAGAGTGTTCAGATTGCACCAACCAGAAAGGAGCATGGATGGATCGTCATTACAATTACATTTCCACTCTATCTATCTATTATGAGTTGTGTCTTTTTAATACTGTATGTTTTGAGCGGCTTATGTGAATAATTTTTTTTTAAATTGCATTTACAGTTTGTATGAACTCTTCTCTGGTGCACGTTTTAAATAAATCAGATAAATCCTGTGATGGAGATGCTTAGTTTGAGTATTCACATGATTATTTCAGTCAATCAAAACAGAAGAAGCAGTTGCTAGCTTCTTTAGGAGATAGCTAATCAATAGCTGGCTGTGACAGAGATTCTGCTGTCTGACAACTCACAAATCATTAATTCATCACAACATTGATGTTCTGACAAGACAGGCTTTTCAGAGGAAGCGCAACGAAGACGTGTTTATGATTGGGGGGGTTACACTTATAAAATACACAGCCTGTTTGCCAAAAGCCTTCTCATCTGAGAGAATGCTATTCAAGTTCAGTTATTCTGGATCCAGGAAGGCATTGTTTATCTTTATTCACTTATTTTTTTTTAACTTAATTAACAGTCCATCTGCTTTTGTTCATTTATGTGTCTGATAAGATGAACCTCCTGTCAGAAAAAAATGCACAAAACTTAGGTGTCCCCATGTAACGGGACTTCGAGGGCATCTTACTGATGTGTCATGACATATTTCCAACTTAAACGGGATGGAACCAATCACAAGACAGAATGCAGGACATAACTTGGGGATGAATTTGACTGGATCATAAGCTTGGACAAAGCTTATTAATTGGTACATGAGTAAAGGCCCCCTCGAGTACAGAGCGAGTCATTTGACATTTGAAACGTTTTACAGCAAGAGACAATGTGGTTATTTTGATGTAAAAATACTCAGAGAATGCTATATCGAAATATATTTTGCAGACATACTGAATATATAGGAAAGCTGGATTAAAATCGGAAAAAAAAAAGGATTTTTCATTGCATGTGGACTTTAACCCTCAAGGTTAATTAAAACAAGTTCCCATTGTTTTTCTACACTATCTATGCTTTACACCCTAGCTTTCTCAAAGAGATGCTACCTCCTGTTTCTCATAAAGAGCACCACCACATTGAGAATCATGATTGACAGGTTGTTTTTTTTTTGTTCATGGTTTGCTGCAGCAACCATTAAATATCCCATGCATTCCTCCTTCCTTGACAAAGCCTGTTGCCTACACTACCAACAATGAAACTAGACTGCCGGCAGTGAAATGTTCCGCTAATAGCACCCAATGTAGGATCAGCAAGCCACAATGACTGCTTCTGTTTTTCTATGTTACAGTTTTATCAGGCTGTGCATAGCATAGATAGTTATTTCATATTTGATTTATTTGCTAATTTCAGTGTGTTGTTTCAACACAATAAAACACAACAAGAAATATTTTCTCATAATACTGAAACACTGTTCATGAGCAATATGAGCATATTGAAGTTTGATTATTTAATTTGATCCGGAAAATAAACAGGATGGAAACTGTGGTCGATGGTATAAAGGTCTGCCATGCCACAAAAACATTAATTACCCCAACAATTTCACCCAAAATATGGGCACCCTTCAGGATGAATAGGAATATGCATTGGCACTGAACTTTAGATGCAAATTGTGCCCTGCAGAATTGTTCAATATGAACATGACTGAGCTGGACTGTGACTGTTTTAGTCAGAGAAAGTCACATGTTCATGCATAAGATGCTCTTTTTACCAAAGCATATGGCTACATGCATGAAAGCATGTAGGCAATATGTTTTAATGTGGTCTATTGCACCCTGCTTACCACTCAGTTATTTATAGCATGCCTCTGCTTTGCAGTCTACTTTCATGTCCCTGCAAAAAGCCTGATATCTCTATACAGGCGTTTACATGTATGTGATTTCCAGCAGCTGAAGGCAGTGTAGGATTTGAGCCTTCGTCACTCTCTCTCTCTCTTTCCCTCTCTCTCTTCCCACTCCATTACCCTGCTTTCACCCCTCTCACCCCTCTCACCCTTCGTCCATCCGCCTCCTCCAGTTCGACCTTCCATCTCCCCAGCCTCTCCTCCCCCCTTATCCCTGGGCATCGGCTGTGGAGAGGCGTCCTTATCTCTGATGACAGTGGGCTTGTTGCCAGCCAGGCCACCACTTTGCCCCCAGCTAGTGCTGTTTTCAAGAGGGACTGCGGGTCAGGGATCAAGGGAGGTGTCATGGACTGACCCACTCCACCAAAACAAACCACAGAGATATTTTTCAGCAGTGTCTACTCTGTGTTCCAGGACCAGAATAAAAAGTCCAATACGACTCTTTCACCAGCTATATACCAATTTTTCTTTAAAGTAGCCTCTGGTAAGCATGGACCTTCAGCTCTGCGATATAAGTGATGTCCTGGCGATATTGTCCGAGGGGGGACATTGGGATTGGAAGGGGGGAAGAAAAAATGTCTATGGGGTAATAATCACAGTTTTGAGGGCACATAGGGGCTATGCAAGTTTCAATTTCACACTCTACTCTCCTTCCCAACCCGTTTGCCCAGTCTCTCCCGCCGTCCTCCCCTTCCTCTCTCTCTCTCTCTCTCTCTCTCTCTCTCTCTCTCTCTCTTTCCCAGTAATCCTCAGAGGCAATGCTGACAGCGGAGGTATGATAGAGGAGGGCCTGCTGGAGCGGAGAGGGAAATGATCTGCTAATGGTACACTCTCTCCCATAGGACACCTGCTTACACTCCACAGCCCTGCTGCTCACTCAGTCAGGTGTGTGTGTGTGTGTGTGTGTGTGTGTGTGTGTGTGTGTGTGTGTGTGTGTGTGTGTGTGTGTGTGTATGAGCCATATCCTCATCCATGTGTGTCGCCGCTCAATCAGTGTTCCCCACTTTCATTTCCCAGCAACTCCCTGTCTCCTTATTTTTTTCCCTTTTCTGTTTAGGGATATTTTCACTTCCTCTGCCCCTTTTTTTTCTGTAAATTCTTCTTCTTCATGGAGGCTAATTCTTGGAGAAAAATCCATCAGTGTGTCATATCAACTTCCCAAATCTCATAATCTCATTCCAAGTCTCATAACAAATTAAAACAATAGCTGTAACAAAGCAAACAACAATTAATAAGCGTTCATCGCAGTGGCATTTGTTGGCCAATTTTGACTCCCTCTTGCTCGGGTAACAAACAATCAGCACATTTTTACATTGCAGTAAAACTTTATGAACGCAGCTTGGTTTGGCTCCCTCGGCTCCTTCTCTTTCGCCCACAGTCATCTCTTTGCAGCCCGTCCCCTATGCACCAAGCATGTTAAGTTATCCATTTAAGTCAGCTCTGTGTATGGCTGTATTTTAATAGGCTGAGAGATTGCTAGCACATTCCTGTTAACTCCCACAGCAACAACCCATGCATTCAATCTGCTACATACACCCCGGCGTCTAAATATGCATAGTGGGTAAAATGTTAATATGTATCCCGGCTGATATATTATTCCATGAAACACCCCAGAGATGATCTCATATTTATCTGTGTAATCATGAAATTGAATCTATTAGAGTAATATATATTCTAATGGAATGATGAACCATAATCAGGTGGCTTCAGGAACCAATGAGGGGGAATGAGCTTTGTTAATAGGCGTTTTACACTGTGGCAGCAGGCCCAATGGGATGGATTTGATACCATAGCTGCTAAAAAAATGAAAAGGAGTTTAGATTGGTGAGTCGTGTGTTTGTGTTTTTCCAGTGCAGCCCCCTGGAGATACAAGTAGGTAAGAACTCCAATTACCTTATCAACAAGTACAAGATTCATTTTTTTTTCCTGTGAAAAACAAAGGTCAGTTATGGACCTCCCAGTTGCCTGCTATGTTTTCTGCAGTGTGCCACTCATCAGTTCTGCGTGTCTGTAGGACAGCAGTCGGAATGAAAAGAGAATTGATGGTAATGTAACCCAGGGTTAAGTTGTGCCTAAACTGTAAAAGTCCACTGTCAACTCCTGAACAGTACAAAAGCATGGCATTTCTGTTTCCACCCTTCAAAATAAAAGTCCCTCGGATACCCGTTAAGTATACCAGAGAGAAACTGAAATTCACAGAGCTTTACGCTACCATACGACAAAGTGGCTTATCCACTCATAGATGTTTTTCATGTAACGGGGACTTGTACTCCAGCTCAAAATAAGCCATCGGCTCGCTGAAGCTTTTTCCTACCACAAAACCACATGGTAGCATATCTCCACTCACTTTCTCAGTGACAGTTTATCCAGTTCACCTCTCATTCATGTGAGAAGTAAAAGTAGTTGTTAATATTGTAAGCTTGCTATTGAATGAAGCTGAAGCATTGGCTAGAGGCTATACCTCCATGTATTTATTTTCTTAGTAATTATTTTTTAGTTTGGTGAACCCAGAAGGTTTTTTTTCATATGTTACACTAACTGACTTGAACTATTGTAGCCTAAAACAATGCATGCACAGGTACTCGGGTAGTGAAACGTAACTTGAATAATGAAATCAACAACAAGTATTTATACCCATCCCTACCTGGCCGACCGCTGAGAGAGGGATGTGTTTTGCTGCATGGACCTGATCCAGTTTCTTGGGGGGTTTTTTCAAAGCAGCTAGCCAAGGAGGAGGAAGAGGAGGGGCGGTATTGGAGGAGGGGGATCAAGAGCCTCCTTGCCCAGTGAAGGGGCTCCATATGTGGGAAGCCGAGTGAGACGTCTCCCAGATCAGCCACCATCTGGGAGAGAGAGGACAATATGCCAGGACTATCATGCAAAAAAAAAAAAAAAAATTAGAGAGAGTCAGACACAACACCAACATAGATGGCTTGAAAACTGATGGAGTTAAGGATGGAGAGCAGAACTGCAGTAGGAATTCTTCGGGGGAAAGATGGATTGATTGGAGGGCTGACAGAAAGAAAAGCAGCTGGTTTAGAGGGATGTTGTTTTCATCTGCTCTCTTGGCCCAACAACCTGCATTTAAGCTTTTTCTTCCAAGGTTGAGCCTCAGTCCCTGGTGTCTTTTCAGTGACGTTTGTGAAATATGTTTGTGTGTGTGTGTGTGTGTGTGAGTGAGACGTAAGGACCGGTGTGTTAAGAGGGGTAAAATGGTCAAACTAATTCTCCTCCATCCTCCATCCCAACCCCTATCACACTTTTCCCTGTATTCCTGACAGCTATCAAGACATGTAAGTGTGTGTGTGTGTGTGTGTGTGTGTGTGTGTGTGTGTCATCGAACATAATATGTTGCCATGCTGTTACTCTGAATAATCCAAGATTATTCAGAGTAACAGCATGGCTGATTCTGGAGTTAAACATTATTGTTGATTGTTTTTATTGTCAAAAATGACATTCCAATATGAACACATTTTGTATGAAAATGAAGTATCTGTTTCTGGACTGCATTTCGGTGGTGGGCGTGTACTATCGTACATTGGCGTTCAAGTAGATATTGGTCGGGAAAATAATATGTGTGGAGGGCAAGGCAAAGTCTGATGTTATGCAACAGACATCTGAGCCCAATGTAGCTTTAATTAATGTCTTTAAACATATAAATGCATTGAATTGAATTTAGGGTAACAATCTGCTGCATACATCATTTCTCAACTCTAATCTTGATCCTCAATTTGTCGGGCTGCCTTACTCGGACTGTAAACGATGGCGCTACATGGAAGACAGGGAATTCTTCTTTCAAGTACTTCTTTCAAATTCATCAACAATATAATTTGAGAATGAGTCAATTGATCTTCGAACTGATAAGACAACTAATAATGAAAATCAGAAGTAATAAAGGGGAATTTGTTCGAGTTGAAAACAATAAAGATGATAATGCTTCCATCATTATGACATGGTGTTAACTCTTTTAAAAAAAAAAAAAAGCTTTTGATGCTTATTCTGACCACATACAAACTACATTTTACATCCACCATCATCAAAGATTCTGGACTGACAGCTTGTGTGCAATGTACAATTGTACCAACAATAAAAACCTACCTATTGACACAAACACAGCAAACGATAAAATGTTAACTGTAGCAGAAAAACCTGCCAACATTCCTAGTTTGAGCACTCTGCCTTTGTCAAAAACGATATATCTAGTGCATTATGGCACTATGAAATGAGTCCTACAATGCCATTGGACAGTCAGAGGCTCTGCTTGTCAACAGACAAGGCAGGCAACTGCTGGGGCCCCAGACCAGTAGGGGACCCCTGAGGGCTTCCAAACTTTAAACCACAGCAGCTCCCCAAAATGTGCAAATTTTGCAATGACAAAGGAGGCCTCATTTGACCACACTCACTCTTGTTGCCTTGCTAAGTGTTGCATGCTTCATTGCTGGGAAAACCAAAGTTTTTCAATGAAAGTCAACAAAGGAGAATGCAGAGAAATGATCCGTCCATAGGACTCTAGAATCTCCACTGTGGACAGTTTACACACTGGCTTGAAACTTGTGATAATATAATGCTGTCCATACGTACTTAATAAGACTAAGCAAATGCAATTCAAGCCTACATGGATCAGCTTTAAGACATGTGTAACTGTGTGCAAAGAGATGGATACATTCAGGACACAGAGAGTCCAACCATAAATGATATGCATGGCCAAAAAGTTCTAGAAACAAGTAAGAAAATACATCACAAGCAGGCATTTTTCATACAAAAAGTGTGTTTTTATTGTTCCAATAGTAGGAGTTTTGGTAGAAAGTCAGGTGTGCTAACAGTAGCAGTGATGTCATTCTCCTCACTGGGAGATGTGTACTCGCATGGTTTTGTCTTCTTTCTCAAAAGAGGCTTTGTTGCGGCTCAAACTGAACCGCCTTTGCTCCTGTTTGCTGTGACAAACTAATCAAAATATTGCTCTGTAATTGGTGGGTAGTGATGTGTAGCCTGTAATTACAGCAGTCAAGGTTGCCTTTATTCTGTGGCACCATGCTCGTGTGATGCGAAGGAGGGTCAACACTCAGCAGTCTTTTGAGGCTGCAGCTTGTCAGCAATTGAAAAACCCTATTGTAAGGCCGGTCTGACAACATCTCTTGAACATAAAAGAGATTGTTGTGTGCTTGAGAGGTAGAGACAATGATTTATCTTATTTGAACTTAGTTTGCATTCATTTGCAGGGATTTGTCTTTGCTTGATATTAAATAGTTCAGTTCAAGAGTCAGTATCTAAGAAGCCAAACTGTGGGTTTAAAGTTGAACAACTTTTAGTTTGATTTTTTTTGTTCAACTTTAGAATCCTTTCAAAGATAAATGAGTGACAAAAAGTATCAAGAGTACACACGTGTTCCTTTTTCATTGCACTAATTGCACTTTTGGATTAGGGTGGCAACAGCAGAGAACAAAGAGATGAACGCTTTAAAGGCGTTAACAGAAAAGTCTTAAAAACACAGAGATACAAAGACTGTCTTAAAAGCCTTGCTTAAAAATAAACCAAGCGTTTCATCTTCTAACACAACTGCATGGAGCTCGGCTTTCTCCTGTAGGAGGCTCTGCTGTGAGGAAAATGAAAATGATTAAACACTGCTCCTTTGCTCATTTCCCGCTCAGAATTGTGACTTTGTTTGATGGTGCAAAAGTGAAGATCTGGAGTCATGGGCTTTTGTGTATACTTCAGATGTCTGTGTCTAAATGAAACACTTCCATAGCAAGGCACCGCGCTCGGGAAATGATCACAGCTCGCCATAATAAAGTCAGGGGATGATGAAGCTGTTTTATAAACATGAAAGTCGGAGGCAGCGAGGCCTGATACTTCACTCAATCTCCTGCGTGTGACCAGATATATATATTCGCCGTGACCTCTTAAGCAGCCTCAAAGCAGCATCACTCTCCCTGCACAGGAAACAGATTCCTTCCTTTATTACTGCATATTCAGATACACGGCTTCTTTCTTTTTGAAACAATATTTTTGATATATGCATGCATGTGTGTCACAGAATTCTTCCTGCTTCCAACATTCTGATTTTTAAATGCCAACACTTGGAAGGAATGTATAAAACTCCTTCAGTTGGTAGGGTCAGTTGCCCCCCCCCACCGGGAGACCGAGGGTTTGATCCCCAGCTCCTGCAGCAATATGTCCAATGTGTCCTTGAGCAAGAAACTTAAACCCAAATTGCTCCTGCTGCTTGCCGGAACGTGTGTGAATGGGATTAGTTACTTCTGATTAGAGGTGGGGTAAAAAATGTATACCCGTATCGGTATGAAGACATTTTGTGAGGTGAAATTATATTGTATCATAGCAGCTAAGTATCAATTTTTTTAATATGATATTTCAGATATGCTTTTTTATTATTTTTAACTGCTGAAGGGGTTGCCCAATTAATTTTGAACAAGTTGCATTGTTAAGAATTCATGATAAAGTTCAATTAGACTAAAATACAAACAAAAAGACTGAAGTGGGACGAACAGACATAGAAATGTATCCAATTGGACAAAACAGTTCTTGATTTAGTTTAGTTTAGTGGACATAATATGCAGTTAAAAAGCTCTAAAGCAATTTATTGTGTCGCAATTCTCAGCATATCGCAAAAAGTAAAAAATCGCAATAGAATCGTATCGTGTCTCAAATATTGCGATAATATTGTATCGCCGGGACTCTGGTAAATCCCACCCCTACTTCTGATAGTCTCACTACATAGCAACCACTCCTATCAGTGTGTGAATGGGTAGGTGTGACATGCGGTGTAAAAGCGCTTTGAGTAGTCAGAAGACTAGAAAAAGCTCTATACAAGCTCAAGTCCATTTACCATATATTATGAATGCAGTCCCCTATGAGGCGCACAAGAAATTCAATCTAATTCAGTCTCCTTTCTCCAACTAACATGCACTTTCCAGCCTGTTTGAAGGGTTAATCTCACATCCCCATATGAAAGAATATGAAATCAGGTGTTCTAACACAACTCTCCTGTAGATAAAACATCCAAACTGCGTTTAACACTTTTTGGACCACTTCTTACCTTTTGTTTGTCCCAACAGGGGACCGCGCTTGACATATTTTGGTTAATTAATTTAGAGCCGGTGTGCCTTGTTTTGTTGCAACACCAAAGAATTGATTCATGTTTACACCTAAGCGGCACAATTAACGGATCGATATGAAGTGGAGAAACGGGGGGCTCTTCAGTCAGCCTTTGTTGGACAGAAATGAAAGCAGATGCACTCACACAGACACACACACACACACACGGATATCACGAGCACACAAAACTGTGGCGGCGCCTCCTAACAGCTCCATATGCAAATGTGCATGAGTAATGGCCGCAAGGTAGACACAGAATGAGAATGAAGACAATTCTACATGTTTATTTACAAAGCTACAGGATGACAAATTCAACACGCCCATGGATGATTATTCCTTTGAGTATTCAATATGACCTTTATTTAATGTGTGATGACATTTCTGCTAATTGCTTACATTTATTCTTCCATTACTGCAGCTTTCATATGCATTAGTCAAGCACATCAGATTTAAAAGATTTGAGAGCTTCTATGAAGAACATCCAATTACAACAAACTGCACCGGGCGGTGTTGTAATGGTTGTTGTTTTTTTAATCGCTGTGAAGTGTTGATGTCCACAGGAGGCGGAGAGAAGTGTCCCATCAATTTTCAGTCTCTATCAGAGATGAGTATCAGCCACTTTGTGTCAGACAGGACTCCAGCTGTGAGTAGAAGCATATACGAAGAGAAGCAAAAAAGGGGCTCGGGCCAAAATGGGAGTGAAATAATTAAGACTGCGACCTTAGAAAGGCGATGATATATTACATCAATAGAAAAGACCCTGTGTGTTGGCTTATCTCAAAGTTGAATATCTGCATTTTTTTTTGAAGCCATCTGATTGTGTGCTGACAAATGCGGGAGCAGTAGTATTCAACATATTCTTGAGCAGCCATGTTTGATGTCACCCGAAGTGTAAGAGGCTCAGGAGGTGTTATAGAAGTTTGTGTGCTCTTGTGAAGTGACGTTTCTAAGTATAAAGACAGATAATTGGACAATTTAATCATTTGAGGATTATCAAATTAAAAGATTGACCAGGAACTAAAAAGTCAATGCACGGAGAGTCAGACTCTGGGACAAAGTCTGGCTATAATTCAAGTTTAAACAGCAAGTATGATAATACATTAGCTACCACCAGAAAACAGCTGATGTTAGCATGTAATACTTTCCAAGCTCAAATCATCTTTACCACATGATTTCTCACCTTTTCTATCATCCTGTATAACTCAATGTATCAAGTAAATGGGGGTGTTTTTCTGAAGTTATTATTGTCAAGGAAGAAGTCGATTATTCCTATTTTTCCTATTGATTGTCGATTCAGTTGCTGATCACTAAGGGAGCAGAGGTATGCTAGTTTTCCCTCAGACACAGCAGATGAAGATTTTACCAGCATTTGGGCTCTCACCCTGAGAGTAATATCGCAGAAAAATGGCTGACATGTGCCCAATGAAATGCCCAATAAAGCTGACCATTTGATTTGAACCATTCAAAACAGGAAATGAAGCAGTTCAGTGTTATAACTTGATGTCTTTCTGATGGGCTTTTTGGTGGCTACCAGCCTGAGCTGCTGCATATTTAGGCATGACTTGTTTCTCAATCTCTGTTTTCTACAAGTCACCCAGTTGGCCAATAGAAATGTCTTCATACAGTACGTGGTGGACAGCTATTGCTGATCAATGAATGTGAAATGGGAGTCTGACAGGTTACAATGATAATCATGCAGCTATGTGTCCAGACTTTAGACTAATATAACAAAGGTTGAGGCTAAAGTAAGGTCTTTTACCTGCTCTTTTGCAAAGTGTCTTAAGATAACATTTGTTAAGAATTGCTGCTACACAAATAAAGACTGACTGACTGGGTAGACCCAATTCGGGTAGTGAAATGCATTATACATTTATTCTCTATCTCCATAATCATATCTACTTTAACGATAAACATTAAGTACATCATAAAGTCAGTGTGATACTTTGTAATGCCGCAACAGCAACTAGCCCTCTTTTGCAGCCTGATGGATTAGCGTGAAAATAAGTCCCTCATGTGGGTGGACAGAAGGCCAATCATATTTTAAGATCATGACAAAGCTGCTGTGGCGGCCAGTCAGATTTCAGTGGGTCTATGAATCATCAAGGAAACGCCCCTGGATGCTAAAACTGGGGTTTGGTTTGATGATGAGGCAGAAGAAAAAAAAAGTGTTAAATAATTCAAGCGTCGTTCAAACAGCCAAATCATGAGTTTTGGTACAGCACTTTTAAATATTATGAAACATTGAAATAGAAATAAGAGTAAGTCTAGGAGCATGAGTCACACTGGGGCATGCTGAGTCACAGCTGGTTATGTTTGTGTGTGTGTGTGTGTGTGTGTGTGTGTGTCGTGTAACTGCCACCCAGTGCTGGTCAGCTATGATGGATGTTCAGCAGGCGGGGTGTTGATTGCTGTGGTGCCTCCTCCCCGCCCCCAGGGAGAGGTGAGGTTGAAGGTCTCAGCTCTCTGATCACCTGGTGATAGATGTGGACGGGACATTGGGTCTTTTTTAATGAGTGAGCGTAAAGGTCAGCGTGTAAGTGAAAGTGTGTGTCCCCCCTCAAATGCATGTTAGAAAATGTGCAGGTATGTATCAGGCCTGCAAGATATGAGAAAAAATATGCAATGTGCGACAACATTATTCTACATAGCGATAACCACATGAAGGTTTTAATGTGTATCCCCTGTTTCTTATGTATTCACAATACCTTTTCGCAGCATGTTTCTATTGTATTCCAGCAAAATAATCAGAGGAATAAAGCCTGTTTTGTTCTCCTGGCACACACCTTTCAAAATATAATTTGTGTGGGTGGCTGTGTGTGTGTGTGTGTGTGTGTGTGTGTGTGTGTGTGTGTTGGAACTAGTCCACAAACTACAGCAGGCAGCTGCTGCTGGGTGGAATCATCTCCGTACCGTAGAACAGCCAGACAGGCCAGCGTCCAACAGAGAAGGATTTGGAGGATTTAAACTCTGTGAAGGTGAGGTACTCAAACACACACACACACACTCTCACATAAAAAAACCCCCCCGACATACACCAAAGAGAAAGAAAAAAGGACAACGGCAAAGCAATTGAGGTGCAGGAAGAGGATTTCGCTCCTGTCCTCTTACCTCCTTTAAAGTGCTCTATCTCTGCAAACCACATTTGTTTTATTAATTTAATGTCACATCAGGAGGAGCCTGTCGGGCGGGCGAGCGAACGGTCGACTCGGAAACTCACTTCCCAGAACTTTCTTTTTTTTTTTCTTCTTCTCCTGTGTGCAAAGTACTAGCAGAACAAAGCATCATCATGTAATGACAAAGCGGGGAATGAAGAGAGGGAGGCGAAGATGAGGAGGGGCACTGGGGGATAAAAGAAGTTTTCCCTTTTCAGATTAAATTGCCCTTTAGATAAAAGGCAGCGTGGAAAAAGAGAACTTTATAAATGTTTCCCTTCTCTAACGCGATTTTAATATCAGAGATGAATAATAAGAATATAAGGATAAAAATAACGTTTGTTTCTTAGTGTGTTCAAAACTTAAAAGGACCAATATGTGAGATATCTACTGAATTAAATCACATTACTGTATCATCATGCCATGTTGAAGTGCTGGCTTCTCTATCAACAACACAGCAGCCAGTAAGTCCTCCTCCTAAGGGTGCATTCACACCTAAACCATTTGAATCAAACTCTGGTGTGCTCTGTGGGATAGTTTGTTTCGTTTGGGGTGGTGAGAACGCTTAAACGAACTCTGCAGTGGACCAAAGAACTGAACTCTGGTCTGCTTAAAATAAGGCTTCTTAGTTCGCTTCCAAGTGCAACAGAGTTCGGTGCTCCGTAGGTGAGAACGCATGAATTTGGCCAATGTCAAATAGGTTTGCCGGGAGTGGCTAACATTAGCATTGCTAGCAACACCATCCTTCTGTCTTAAGAGTTGAACGGGATGATGCCTGTGCTAAGTGCAGTTACACATTGCTCCGGTCGATATTCCAGTTTAACCTGACACAGCAGACATATTACTTCATCTCCATGTCATAGATCAAAGTACTGCCAAACTGTGCTGCACTACGCGATGCCACTCTTCCACTGTCTTGTTTACTTTCAGGACTTAGTGCAGCATTAGGCTGGATGGCAGCAGTCACTGACCTGAGCTCCACGCTGAATTCAGATGATCCTCGGATCGCCTCCTAGTTTGGAAGTTGTTCTTCCAACTTCAGTGTGTTCGCATGCTTTCAGTTTGGGAAGTCTGAATGTTGTAACAACATTTGCAATTTATTTTATTGTACTTTTTTTTTTTGCCTGTTTTTTTGTGTTACTCTTGATGTGACTTAAACTTCAGAAATATTGTAAAATATTTAATAAATTAAAAATTCTGTTTGCGACTGAAAACAACTTATTAACTTATTTTGTTTTTTGCCAATGTTTTTTTCTGTGATTGAGTCAAAAATAGCTTTTTTAATTAAGGGTCGGATCCTCATTAACTGCAGCAACGATCTATCTTTCTTCTAAGGTCTTAAAGGTTAACACACTGATCATGTAACGGAACAGAAACATTCCTTTTTAAGGGCCTCAGATGGCAATTAACAAGTAAAAAGAGCTAATTAAGGACCAAAGAGTCATTAAACAAATTTATTTACTACAAACAATAATTACCCAATAATTGACCTCTGAAAAGGTATTATTGCTTATTTGTCTCCGTGTCAATGAGATGGACACAATCAACAACAAAAAAAACATAAATCTTGTTAAGAAGATAGTTACATTTTCCAATCTTTTATTCTTAGCATTTCTGAGATGTAGATGGTAATTGAACTCATGAACTGTCTTTTGAACACACCTGCCGCGGGAGCTATTCAGGGTTAAGTGTCTTGCCTAAGGACACAGAGCTGGGAATCGAACCCCCATCCTTCTAGTTGAGAGACAACCGGCTCTACCAACTGAGCCACAACCATACTGGTGATTATGTGTGTGTTCATTTATACTGAATTTGAGGCTCTATTGTGTAATGTTTTTGGCTCTGTTACTCAAAAAGAGAAGCCTTCAAATGGTATTGTTCACCCGCTATGATGGCTCTTAGCAAAATTTGGAAGGACCTCATTTTAGTCTTTAATGGGGCTTTCAAAACCACTAAAACCGCCACTGCCTATATAGCATCTGTGACTAATCATTATTAGATTAGTTTGAATATTAACTATTCAAGTATACTTTTGTGAAGGTATTATTTTAGATAATGTAGAATCGACTCACATGTTCTACTACTTTCACTTTCATAATGAAGTCAGCCAGTGTGAAATGAGCACAGCAGTTTTCTTTCTCCTCCTGTGTGATGTTGTTTTTCCACTATTATCCTTCCACCGCTGTTGCTGAGCCCATGAGGGCACTGTTTGATGTCGGAATTGGTATCTTGCCACAGAGGTGGGAAATAGGAAATGAGATTTGTGGCCTCTCTGAGGGATCTGCCTGGTTGTGGCAGAAAGTTAGCCTCAACTTTGCTCTGCATTCTTGACACTGCCTGGTATTTTCTAATATCAATATTCCCTCATCTAATTCAAGACAGCAGAGGCTTTAAAGGACATCCAATACTTCCAGAAAATCATTGGAGAGTGGGGACCTTAGATTTCGAGGAAAAGCATGCCTCCGCTGAGCTTTGGTGACATTTATAACATAAAGTGGTAGGTTCTTAGTCTTTCTAATGTGAGACTTAGTTCAAATTCCCTGCCCTGGGTACTCAGAAATGTCACAAATGTCACTGGAGGAGCTGCCAGACCTATGGCAGAATTGGTAGATTTACCAATTGGTATATCAACCAAAAAAACTAAAGTTGAAAAGGGATTAAAAGTTTAAAAAAGCTTTTTCTGATTCTGAGGAGAATTTTATCATGAACACTTTTTAAAACCTTTACAGGACTATCATATACATATGTGTACATGATGCATGAATATACAGAGTACTGTATATTATCATTCAAATGAGACAATCAATATCTTACAATGAGTAATACAATGTTGAAGATACCAAGCTGATGGAAAATTAATGTCAGAGATAAATGATGAATCCCGCTGGTATTGTTCAGAGGCGGATAGGAACATTTGAGTCAGTAATATCACACTATAAAGGGATACATTGAAATACATTGATGGCTTCACTTGTTATGTCTTATACCTCTATAAAACACATTGTAAAGGGTAACAATGAAGTGTCATAGTATAAGTGTAAGTAGAAATACCTTAAACATTTCAGAATTTAAATAAGCAATGATTGGGAAGTGCGAGTTTGGCCAGATGTATTGTTGTCGGGCCTTGTTTGATGTGCAATATGAAGCTATGAGTTAACCAAAGTGTGCTAACATTAGCCTGCAACAATGTAGGCCACAGGCAATTGCAGCTGGAGCTTGCGCTTAATGGCTCTTAATTATGGTGCATTCTAATTGATAACTCCTTAGTGCGAACTCGAGTGGAGAGGGGTTGGAGGTTTGCTGCTGGAGGAGAGCCGAGGTGTTAACAAACAGCAGTTTGTTCTGAATTAATGCTGGTGCTCAAGGGCGACATCTACTGGATCATAAAGTTGCACATTCTTCCATAAATCCAAATTTGTATGATAGTGACTATTGAATATATCCTGTGAAATGATCTATTTAAGTAGATTTATGTCCCATGGCATATCTACTAGCCTTATCTTCATGAGTTATGTCTCTATTAAATGATTTGTGTCCAGCACCAATTGTCAGTACCAAATACAAAAAGTAGTGTTCAATTGGTGTCATTCAAATTCAGGAGACCAGAATTGACCTCATAATGTACACCAGCAACCAACATTTGCCCCTTTAATTTAGATGCCAACCCTTAACCTCACCTTCATCATTGTATGTGCCACTGCAATGTTTACATATTTCTAAAGTCAAGTGTTCACCTTGGTGTTATCAAGTAGACTTTGCATAAGCAAGATGAATCATACATTTATATCCCTCTTTTTGCTGAAATCAATGCAATAACATTGCTAAAACACCAAATTACCCAACCTTGTAAGTAAAAAACATTACTTTACAACATAATGTTGTGTGTGTATATCGCTAATTTAAGCTTTGAATAGGTCAAAAAGCTCCAGCAACACTTGTAGTATAAAAGATCAGCTTTATTCACTCTATAAGACCAACTCGTTTCGGCTTGTGGCCTTCATCAGGTGACATGAAACGTCACATTAAGTTGATCTTCATACCACAAGTGTTGCTGGAGCTTTTCATCCTCTTCAAACATTGCACAGTCCATGCACGTTGGCAGTTGATGAAGTTGTTATAGAAAACTGTACCATGCAAAATTAAGCTCAAACATCACAATCCATTTGTGTGTCTTTGTATCTTGTGGAGATAGCCCGTGCTCCAACAATTCTGCTATTACTTCAGTGAGAACGCTATGATAGACAGTGGAGAGAGGGCCCAAATAAATTACAATTTAACTCACTGTAATAGACAAGACACATGGTTTAATAAGACGGGAGACGGAGACATTAAATTCCCCATCTGGATTTGGAGTGCTGACTGATTTCCTGGGAATGGAAAACAAATTTAACAGTAAAATAAAATGAGCATTTCTCTCACAGCTTGACTTTTAGGTCGTATTAATTTCCCAAAGCCTCAGTTCATCCTGTTTCATATTATTTGGATTGCTTCGCTTATGCGAGGGGGCAAAACCTAGAAGGGAACACAACCTGGCAGCGGCCTAAATTCCCAGCTGCCTCTCACTTCCAAGAAAGTATTTAAATGGAGCGCTGTGATGTGAAGTTTCCCTTCTTCAATAGCAGCTTTGTGACTAAGCTCCTGTGTTGCTTATGCACAACCTACGATTAATGACTGTATCCTAATTAACATCCATCCGGGCTTCACAATTTGAAATAACTTCAAAGAAAACGTAAGCTCTAAAAATACTGAGCAGAGCAGGAGGTGGAAAAAACTACTCTGTGTTTCCATAAGATAATGTACATGGCATGCACCAACAAAATTCCATATTATCCCCAGCTGCATGCATTGTAAAACAGGAAAGGCTCTCAGGTGTTTATAGCCCCATTATTTACCAGCCAAGGGTAACACAAAGTTTATAATTTATTGTGACCATTCAAATATTCTTTGGTGTAATAATCAACCTCTATAGGGTGCCGACTAACAAGCTGAATTGTCTACAGTAAACAACAAACACTACTCGTGCACAATCTGCCTCATTATGATTCATCTCCTCTACAAGTGAGCTGAAAGTTATTGTAGGGAAAATTATAAACAAGCCTTTGACTCTCTGTGCCACATCTGTCCTAGCCGTTGCCTGATTGCTTTGTGGGCACTGTTTAATTGCCAATTAGGGGGGAGACCAGGACAGCAATCACAATAGAAACGCATATGTGTGTGTGTGTGTGTGTGTGTGTGTGTGTGTGTGTGTGTGTGTGTGCTTGGATATGTGTTGAAAGTAGCAGGCCAGACAAGGTAAATTGGTGGCCCTTGGAGCGCTATATGTTGCACCTTCGAGCATCTTTGTATAAATGCCAACGCTTTTGAAGGGAAACATTATTTCTGATTCATGGTAAATAAGTTAGAGAGTCTTCTCTTCCTCTCAAGCTGTAATCCCACTTCACCGGAACACCGGGTGCTCCAGGACCAGGAGTGGACCAGGCTGGCAGCACCACTTTTTACGAGACTCTCTCCCTCATTATGTCAAATAAAAAACATTTAAAGAAATAGTGATACAAATTGTTTAGTAAATAAAGCTTATGGAGAAGAGTTTTTATTTAAGAGACTCCTAATTCTAGACAACAAGGGAGCAGAGGAGCTGGGCAGAGCATTATAGCCAAATTTGGCCTGATTACCATACTTCACCTGGGTTTATGTGTAGGTATGCTAAATTCATCTATTCTATTTCATGAAAACAAATTGCCCCCTTGGAATTTTTAACAGCATGAATGAGCATCAGTTATTTTATCCTGGCTTAAGGCCCGAGTGTTACTGTTTTCTACTCACAATATATTTATTAAAGCTGATGTTAGATGAACTAAGAGTGACATATACTTAAGTCAAAAGTATTTAAAGACACAGTGTGGTATCCTTAAATGCATTATATTTTAGATGTGTGACAATGGCCTGAGAACTCACACATGAATCAATGCCTGTTTGCTTATTAGACTCTGTGTTACAATAGTTTTTACAATTCATAAATACTAATATAATATAACATTTTCTCATGTAAGAAGACATTTGCACCCAACCCTTATTTTTACCCTCTTTAATGCTAGGGATGTTCTTAGCAACTGATTTCCTAGTTGGTTTAACTGAAATTTAAATTCAGAAATGCTGACTAAAGGTAAACGGTAAATGGATTTGAGGTTCTATAGGACTTTTTTAGTCTTCTGACTACTCAAAGCACTGATGTCACACCTACCCATTCACACAGTTTGTGGAGGTTGCTATGTAAACTGACTAGAAGTAACTTATCCCATTCATACACCGCCGACAAAGCAGGGGGAGCTACTTGGGGTGAAGTGTCTTTTTCAAGGACACATCGTCATGAAGCAGGAGCTGGGGATAGAACCCCCAACCTTCTGGTTGAGAGACAACAACTCAAGAAAACATTCAGAAAACAGTCAATAATGGGGACAACTAATTTAAGTGTAGATGTAGCCTATCTTGTGCTGTTGTGTCATGAAAAACTATTTTCACATATACACAGTAGCATATTGTTATAATTGTTGCATTGGTTGCTACTCCCTCTGAGCATCAAGGGAAGAAAGCCTTAACATATTAAACAGATTATTGAGATAATGGGTTACATGAACATGTCAGCATTCATTACAAATGGGTTCTCGTACTGGTTCATTGCAATGTCAATACATGTACTTCTTGGTTATGGGGCGCTGGCCAAATACAAGTGAATGTTAGTACTTTTGCCAATCATGTGGCCTGATGTGTCTCTCTTATTGTCTTGTGATTGATTGGACAACTGCTACCTGAACTGATATCTGTCATATTCACATGTTTGTTTGTTTTTTCCAGTAAACTGCATCAACACACCACAGTTAATATTACTCCACAATAGATGCACAACCATCAATCCTGCCCTCTTATAATTTCTTTACTCAAGAAAACAACCCATTTTACTTCAGAGAGTTTTTGCAATGCAAATTATGTTAACCCATTAATGGCAATTGCATTTATGAGTTAGTCGCAAATAAGATGTACATCCTGGTCCATCGATGAGCAACTGACCCTCTTCTCAGAGAAAAATGCATCAAATACAACCGCACTTCCACGTAGGCAATGTTGAATTGGTTTGCTGATTGTGGCTGACGCAAGCGATGTCCACATGCCTGACATTAATGTAGTTTATGCCTTGCTCAGTCAATAGGTCAGTTTAACTGGACACAGCCTACATATATTTCTCCATTCTGTAGTTCAAGCTGCTCCCAAATCATGCTAATCCAACAAGTTTCTACATGTCACTATGCTTGTTTACATCTGGGAAGTTAGCGTAATTAGAGAAGGTTCATTAGCAAGGGCAGAGTCATTGGTCATCATTTCAATGCATTACCCTGTCATGTTTATTCATTCATTATTTTTCCTGTACACACACAAAAAAATGGAGTTCAACAGAAATTCAGACCGTTGTGTTCTACTTTGCATCGAAGATGGTTTGTGACGGGATTCTTTTGTATTTTTTCTCTCTTTGTGCTAGCTGTAAAAACAAAGAGAACTTAATTACATTGGCAACACTTGTTCATCTCATTCAAGGACATTTCAACAAAGCAAAACATAATTGTGTGCTCCACTGCACAAAGGTGTCGCTAATTCTCTGACGCAACAGAATTTTGATGGGATCATTTGTCGACAGTTTCTTCTCGTGATCAGTTTTGAGTGATATATATTCTTTTCTTTCTTTATTTTTAAATATGAGCAGCTTTATCCTTTGAAAAGGGTTTGGTACTTCAGAAGACAACAGGACCGATTAGATGGCAAACACATGAATGAACATCCTTAACGTGTATCTATACCTGCAGTTTGAAATACCAGATCAGGACTTCACCTCCAAGCCTTTTTCTTCCTCTAAGCCAAAGCATTTAATTGCTATGATCTGTATTCTCTGGTAATTTTATAATGGAAGAATATAGATATGCTTCTTGAGCATCATAAGCTTCTTAACCTCTAAACTATTGGTTGGCCAATGTTGGTCTTCCAACCTTTGAAATCTGCTGGTTCATTGGTTCATAGCGCTGGAGTTGGATAGTGTCGCCTGAGGTCGGCAGATTTCTCACTGGGCTTTAGAAGGTCTTCTGGCTTTCACTTTCAGGTGCATTCAAGCTTTTGAAGACCTTTTCACCCATTTATATATGGTAATTCTTACAAGTCGATCCACAGAGACGAGTAAATGAATCAAATATAAATATTCATATCACAGAGATATTGTAAATAATGAATAACGCCAGAGTCTTTGACACTTGGATTTTTCAGGGGGAATGAGGTACATGATTTACTGCCCTGAGTAGCAGTAAAATCTCTCCCTGTGTGGCTGAGACACTGGTGGTGGAGGTGTTGGCAGATCATTTCACTGAGGCTGATGACGATGAGGCTGATGAAACTGTGAAGACTGGGGGGTAATGGGTAAATGTTGGCCAATGCTGTCACCTGAGGCTGATGAGATGATGAAGTTGATAAAGCTGCAAAGACTTATTGTAAAGTGGAGGGTTGCATGCGATGATGCCACAAATCAACTGGGGTAAGAGAAAGACATCGTTGCCTTTATTGGACAGGAGAGCTAAAGAAAGACAGGAAATGTTTGGAGGAGAAAGTGGGGAATGACATGCAGCAAAGAGCAAAGGTCAGACTCGAACCCACGGCCACTTGGGGCATACAACATAACCCAAACGGCATCCCAAGCCATATATTAAAAGAAAAAAACAATAACAGAGCAGCAAAATGATAGGCCAACAAAAGGAGAGTGGAGCAGAGATATTGCATAGATGTGACAAGGTGATGAGAACAGCTGATGACGACAGTAGAAGTGAAAATAGTCGGAAAATAAGTCAGAATTCATGGGGCAGTATACAAGAAACCAATGATGCACGCAGGGTCTTCCTGAGTGACTTACTCTTTTTGCTCAAAGTGTTTACTTTTTATACAGCCTCTGTCCGTGTTTTGAGCTCACATTTTCAATTCGACAATTCATTTAGCGGACGCTTTTGTCCAAAGCGACATACATCAGGGAGTAAATACAAAACCAGCAAGGATCCAGAGATGAGAAAACAACGTCAAGCAGTGCACAGAGGCAAAGCATTTTAATTTACTTAAACATATCTTTATCGTTATCATCATCAACAACATCAACAGCTTCTCAAGAGAATTCTAATCAGCACCAATAAAATTCTAAATATCAGCATTGTTGTCATCATCAGTATCATCTCCATCATTAATAATCCCACCACTATCATGAAGTGTGTAAGTGTGTAATAGCTGGTCTTTTGTGGTGAGGCAGTCTGTTTATTAGCTTGTGGGTCTTCAGTGTATTTATGATAGATGTTGGTCAATAATGACTTATGAATTATTGATGTTGACCCGCATATAAAACAGGCTGACAGGGGCTTACAAGCCCTGTTGTTTTCAACATTATACAATTTAAAAGTAAAAGGTCTTTCATTTTGGGTTAATATTCAATTATAATGTTTAATTTCTTTGTAGGACAACAATAAGCATTATGGCAGTGGCTGTGCATCAGAGAAATAATCAGGTATAATTTTTTCTCTTTGTTGTTTTTTATAATCACTGTCCTGGCAATGGTAATGGGGCGGGTTTTCACGCACCAGCAAACTAATGAGAGGGATTAATGAGGCTTTAGAAAATAAGACTTACTATTTTGGATAAGCTTCGCTGGAGATGTGATGGGTTTGTTTGTGTAAGTATATGTCAGGAGAAATGGTTGTACCAAATAACCAATGAATTCTGGTAGTTTAAGCAATATGTCCATCATCACTATCCTCTGCAGTAGAATTACAATTTAAAGGACTGTAGCGCTTGTTTGTGTTCCAGGTTACGTTTACATTGGTGTGACAACAGTTAATGTAAGTGTGTAATGTAAAAATAATGTTTTACCTGATACAACCATGTTGCAAAGTTCCAATGGCTGTTAATGCTCATGTGTTGTGTTTGTAGCTGAAATTCATACTGATCTAACTGACTAACAAAAGCAAATGAGAACATTATAGTCAAGACTAATAGAAAGCAATTATTTGTTTATGATGCTCATGACTTTAACGACTGGTGTTGGGTAGGTTGTAATGGAAAAATTCTGTTTACTGCCGAGAACACTTTGCAATCACGGCTTGCATGAGAAATGCAACAATAATTTCAAAAGTAATGTTGTTGTTTGATGAATGTTTTTCACAGATACGACAAACCAAAGATAAACTAACTTGAAGCCACCTTGACAATTATGAGAAATAGATGACAAAATGTCTTCAATATTTGTGACTGCGCCTGTATAGCCACTCATTATGAAGGCATGAAGGTTATTCTGTCTGCGAAGCATGTGTATAAATACCAAAGAACATTGTGATTACGTTGAACTTTCTTGCAGACTGCCTTGACACTCTGTAGCTGTGTTCCTTCTACTTGCAAAAAGAATAATAACCATCAAAGACATTGATTGACTCAAGATCCTTTCTTGTGCATTTATAACAGAAATTTCCAGCACAAGGTCCAGAGACATCCTGCAAAACTAGCCTTTTATCTAAACATTTTCCAAGCACAGATCAAAATCAGTGTTGGGTATAACCGTCACAAAGAATTTAGACAAACAGAAAATACTTCAAACTAGTTTTGAGCTTAGTCTTTTTTTTTTTCTTTTTTTTATTGGATCTTGGCTAAGTTATCAAATCTATTTGGTGAACACCATATTAATCACAGATGATATGTTTATTTAGTCATGGTTTTAATGTGCCTTTACAGTTGATACCATTGTAAAATATGGAAAACCTAAGTGACCAGAAAGGTTTGAAAAGAAATGACTGAAAGAAATATGGACAATATTGTATCTGCGTGTTTTAGCATAGTCTGTCAGTTCCTGCTGCCTTATGAAAACCAAGCGGCAATATCTGGTGCTGAAAAATTAAGCCAATATATGTTTGCTAAATATTTGACAGAGTCCATGCCAGGCTTGCTCCAAAAGCCCTGGGACACCCATTAACACCCTTGTGAAAATAGCTGGCTGTCATCTACTCTGTTTCTATTATTATATATATATATATATTTTTTTTAATGGACATTTTTACAGCAGATTAAACATGTTTACAGCGTGGTACAAAACAAACTGAATTGGTCAAAGTAGCTTTTTCGTTTGGTACACACTGTGTGTCTTATGATTTTATTAGGGCTAAGAATTGTGCATAATTGGTAGTGGCTGATTGACTGATCGGGAGGCATAAGGCCCGTCTCATCTCCACCTCATTGTCTGCTGTCTGGTTGAGCAAAAGAAAGTTTGGAAGCATTGCCAGTATGGTGGCTGCCATCATTAGCTCCCAAAAGTTTGATTCAGAAACCCATTGGTGACATCACTGAGACTATGGCGATGTTTTATACAATCAAATGTATATACCAACTGCCACTACAAGAACACCACAGATACAGTTAAAATGTCTGTTTTCTACAATGGTATTATCATTGTTTTCTGTGAAATTTTATATTTTCAGTCACAGTTGTCAACAGTTTATGTAATATGTTGATTTGCAGATGAAAACAGTGTCAGGGTCCGGGCTAAACTGCCCATGAGTCACATTAGGTTTTGACAAGCATGTTCAAATTGGCACAAGCTGCGGCCATTCAGACAGCACTTTTGGAATCACCATGGTAACATTGTCTTTCAACACTGGTCAATTATTATAGTCCTGATGTAAAAAAGTTTTATGAATTAATAGCAACATTTCTATTTTGGCAGCAGATAGTAGTTGAATCCCACAATGACATGAAATGCTGAAGTGTGACTTTTTTAAAATCAGTTTTGTGCTATGCTAAGTTTATCTATTGTTCCACCTCTATTTACAGATTAAATAGCTGACTGCTAACCCTCTTTTCTGACTGAAAAATCTAGATAGCTAGCGCTGGCTTCTCATTTGGCTACCTGTGCATCTGTTGAATTGTTGTTACTGACATGTCAAATGAATTGTCTCAATGCTTCTGTGACTGTTTCCTTCATGTTGTCTTGGTTTCCTGCAATGGCTCAGTAGTCTGTGAAACTGAATTGCCCTTCTGGGATTAATGAAGTTGTCTGAATCTTTTTTTAAGTATTTTGAATAACGATTTTCCAGTTATTATGTTAACACTTAGAATCCAGCCTATATTTATTACATCTGCCATTGTTTCTTTTTGTGAAAACAGAAGTGAATTGAGAACAACTTCAAATATATACTTTTGCTCTAATGTTGAAATGATGAGTACAGTTTTCCTCCACTCTGGCATAAGGTGAACATGAGTTAAATGACAGATATTCTTCAGGTTTTTCCCGGTATGATTGGACCTGACACACCATGCTGACATTTGGCAAGGACAATTGATTATTCACTAACTCCTGTCAGGACATGATAGATCACATCAGAATCACAAGCAAGGTGCATTGTCTGCCCTTTCTTCTGCAGCTTCTTCCCCCTGCTGCTTTCAGGTTCGATGGGAGATGGGGGCTATTCACTGGACTGCAGGTGACCTAGATCAGCGTTTTTCTTGTTGTTCTTGTTCACTCTAAGACTCTGTGTTTATTGACCGGCTACATGTTGTTGTCTCACGTAGTATAATTACGGCTACTAATACTCAAAAATAAGCAACAATGCTCCCCTAATGTGACCTCTGAACCCTCTGTTGCGACAGCTGATGTCTTGATATATTTGCTGCTGGTTAAATCCATCTCAATGGTAAGTAGGAGTGCAGGAACCAAAGGGCATTAGTTTGTCATGTTAACTTTATAGTGGGTTGATGTTTTATTCATTTATGTTTGTTTAATCTCCATTTTATTATGGAACTCAATAACTGTACGGAGACAGGTTTGTGAACAACATGTTAATTTTGTCCTGCTCAATGTTTAATTCTGTTTTTTGTTTTTTTTAAAGCTCTTAAACAAATCTTCTGAGCACATGCCCTCTTTTTTATCATTGCTGCCCACACCACAAATTAAGTAAAGCACACTCACGAATGCCCCCTGATGTGCCATCATTAAACAGTCTTTGAAATGTAAACAACCATTAAACCAACTTCCAAGTGCTTTGAATTCATTTCTAATGCAGTTTGCAAAGATACAAACTGCAATCATGTTCTGTATTTATCACAGCAAAACATTTCAGACATCAGGATGCACCGATCTACATCAGTATGTGCCCCGTTACTTATTCTAGTAAAACCACTGAGTAAGGATGTTGCGTTGTGTGTTTAGACCATAAACTAAGGATGTCAGCATAACACTATAACAAATTGGGTCAATGCAAACGCACAATTATACACAACTTTAAGCCCACACAAAAGTACATAGATACCACAATGTCAATGTTCATGAGTCCTTGATGCACTTGAATGAACTTTCAAGTTGATATTAACCATACAGTTGGGCTGGGACAAAACTGATTCATTCAAGTATCTGGATTTTTTAAACTTTTTTTTTTTTTTCAGATTTTTTTGGGCTTTTCAAACCTTTTTAAGCGACAGGAGTGATAGAAGAGGGTTAGAGTGGGGATTGACAGAGGTGAAAAGGAGTCATGGGTTGGATTCAAACCACTGCCACCAGTAACTACAGCCTCTGTACATGTGGTGCACAAACTAACCGCTAGTCCACCTGCGCCCCAAAGTATCACACTTTTTTGGGACGGTTTTAAAAGGACATTTATTTACCCTATATTATATTATTATTATTATATATTTACTATAAAACAGTTGATTCATACATTTTAGGCAAAGTTGGCGGCAGCGTCACATCATTGGCTTGCACAACAGCTTCCAACCCTAGAGCAGGTGAAAGTAGCTGAAGGCTGAAAATGGCGGGCAACAAGACACACGAGACGGGCTAAAACCAGTACCTTTACATTTTACTTTGGGTTAATACAATTGTCAGGAAAAGTAGAGCTAGAAATAGCTAAAGTGATATGCAAAATCTGTCTTTTACAGGTCTGGTAATACGTAGACTTAGACTTAGACTTAGACTTTCTTTATTGTCATTCAAACTTGTACTTTACAGTGCAGATAAGAACGATATTTTGTTGCATTTGGCTCGTTGTAGTGTAGGATAAAAAACAGCAGCAAGTATTTACATAGAAAATACGACCAAGTTGTAGAAGATTGGTCCTTGTCCTCCAGACAAGAGGTATGCACAAGTCTCACACAGGGTTAAATGTTGTAGAGGTACTTCATTGTGAAGTTACTGAGCGGATGACGCTGAACGAAAGACGCTGCTTTATTCACAGACAACTCAGCGGATATGGTTGTTGATGCACACATAGCCTTCCTTCACATCAAGTGCTACATACACGTCCTCAACCTGATCTCTCAGCATGCACTTAAGTTGCCAGCTGTAGCGAGATTACTTGGACAAGTACAACGGGTGACTGGGTTATTCCATAAAAGTGTCACGGCACTCCATGTTTAAGAGAGAAAACAAATGTTCATGAGGTCGCCTTGCACAGACTGGTAACAGACGAACCAACAAGAGGGAACAGTGTGTGGGTGGAATGTTTCCTCAAGCACCAGCCAGTGGAGTCACCCTACACTTTCCATTATAGCCCCCACTTCATGCACAGCTCCTACAAGCCTCCACCCTCATTGATCCTCCATTTGTCAAAACACTCAAAGAAGCCATTCATCGAGACCTTATAAAAAGATATACGTCCAAGGTGGAGAAGGCCACACTCGACCTAGTTTCAACTCTTGCTCCAAAATGTAAAGTTCTACCCTTCTTGACTGACATGGAGATGCAATCTTTTTTTTTTTTGCAATATTGCCACAATGAAGCATCATGATCAGATAAATAATTTAATAAAATAATTCACAATTATTCATCACTTTCATACTTCGTTCTGTATAGTAGTGTGTATGTGTGTTTTGCAATTTAAACCAAGAAATACGTAGAACGCTGTCAAAGATCAAGATGTCTTTGGACCACTCTGTCTTATCCGTTTAATGAAGAGGTGGAGAGACTTGACCAGGAGGATCTTAATGATGGCACACCAGATGAGGAAATAGAGAAGGATCTCCAGGTGTCGTGACCTGCTATAAGAAGATTGTCCTGTGATTTGCTGGACTACTTGGAAACCCTTTTGTTGATGCCATTAAGGCACCAGCAACATCAGAGAAGTCAGCTTTTGACAGTGCATAGAGGGAGGTGAGAGACTACAACTCAGCTGCTGCTTTTCCGCTGTCCGGAAACCTGGTGGAAAGAATTTTGTCATGAGTATCCTCTCCTGGCTGAGCTAGCAAAGCGGTACTTATGTGCACTAGCTTAAAGTGCAGTAACAGTGGAAAGTACCAGTTTACTTAATAGTTCATGAATGTTATTCATTCTGTACAAGTTTTATCCGCGCGTAAGGGTTTTTTAAAAAGGGCAGTTGAAGTTATATTTCATATGAAGTATGTTTATGTAAAAGGCTCACTTTTGTGCTGAGTCCAGTTTTTAGAAACTCATTTTGCCTTACATTTTGATTTTGATCGTTTATAGCATTAGCTCATTCAGCTTCATTGCACTTTACATAAAATTATGTATATTTATGTTTATTGTACATTTTGTCAGTGTAACAAACGGTGTTAATATAAAGGCTCATATTCATGCTGTGTACTGTTTCCTGATACATTATCCATCTTGGTTTAGTTCGGCTTGTATTTCTGTACTGAGTAGGGGCAGCTAAATAGCACTTTACTTTGAAAATAATGTATATGTTGGTTTTGTCTAGTACATTCTGTGTTGATCATATCAATGATGCGTATAGGTTCCTACATTTGTACTGAAACCCGTACGCTGTGGGACTTGCTGGATACAGTGAAGCTCCCAGTCACTGGAAAAAAAGGCCGGAGCTTCACAAGTGACAGCCAGTTGTTGGTGTTCATCAGTGCTAAGCAAATCCTGGTTATGAGCCAAAACCAACCGAGCCAAGCTCATTAAAGTTTCAATAAAAATGCTCCAGGTACATGCTGTGGAAAATGTGGGAGAGTTAACAAAGATGCGCCTCTTGGTGATTTTCTGCACAAATTGGAAAAAAAAACTCACAAGAATAATGGAATACTAGGGTAACTTCAAACCCTAATGTTCTTCTATTCTCCTCACTCATGGGCTCACTACTCAAAGGTTTAGCATAGCCAACATTACAGCTTCATTCTCATGATATTAAGACTTTTTATTTAGAAGTTAAGTCTTAAATCTTGTAATATTACAACTTTATTCTCTCATGACTGTGTTCATGCATCTTTATTCTAGGACTCTATGTGCCCTCAACACTCATTGTACCCTTAAGTGTCTTCAAAATATGTGATGAAAATTGGCTTTGTCATAGAACTGTCATTAACTGGCAAAGCCCTGTTGTGAGTCTCCACGTCAGATACAGAATAAGAACTGTGTCCAAGAACCAATTGATATATTAATGCAATTTTTCCATCACTGCGCTGCAGATTATATGCAAATATGTTGTAGAAAACAATTCTTAGTGATATGAAATGTCATGGAAAATAAAATGTGGTTCAGCTAAATAGCTCATTATTTGTGTTCTTTCCTGGCCATACTGGATACATAGAATTTTGCATACACCAAGCATTAGGAAAGAAGGGTATGTGAAGTCAATTTATTTTCCCAGACTTTTTTAAGATTCAGCGTTGTAATGAGTAATATGCCTCTCACTTTTTTTTTGGAAAAACTGGTAATGAAGATTCATGTGTAGACAAAAATGTTGTCAGGTCTTGCAGACTGCAAAAGTGCACTGATGATGTTCAAGCAGTTATTACAGTTGCCCCATTTCCCAATCACTTCTTTTGATCCTCATGACCAAATCAGTTAAAAAAAAAACATCAATTCCAGCAGCATATTATGATGTATATTTTTTTTTGCTGATCCAGGTACAGTATTTATCTGTAGTATGCCCTATGCCCTCTTCCTTACTGAATTTAAAACTGCCTGGATATGCATTTCAAAGACTTCAGCATTATAAAAGGAAGTGCCAGTCTCAGATGAAAGCTTCACTGTTGATTCAAACATCCAGCAATGAAGCCTCCCAGCACTCCTTCGATGATGACATATGTTCTAATCATTGGGTCATGTCTCTCACCGACATCAAAAGTGCCATGTCGAGATGCAGAAACTCTCAAAGAAGCAAAGGAAGGGGAATGACTTCCTGGATGGGTTATGTCGGGAAGGAGAAGAAAACGTTTGACACTTCCTTCTCTGCTCTCCTGTTTTTGAAGCCCTGCGGGATACAAGGAGGACGGTGGGGCTGCTCTCTACCTCTGATTAGGGGGGCATCCAATGGGAATAGAGCTAGAGCAGGAATGGCTTTTATATTTATATTTATGTGGATGGGAGAGTCATAAGGGAGACAAGGCAGAATGTCAGGAGCAGAGGTCTCAGGCTAGTAGGATGCATTTTTTTCTCCATGATATTAATAGATTGTTGAGCACTGAGGGAACCTGACCTAGTTAAAGCCGAGTGAATGGGCTGTTATATACTGTAAGCTGGGTTGAATGTGTTGTATTGAATATAAGAATATCATGAAAACATCCCAGGAAGATGTCCTACTGTCTACATTTTTTTTTCTCCCATTGTCAGAAAAAAAAAAGTATATGCACTCCTCCATTGTGTTTCTCAAAATAGTATGATGTAATTCTATTTATTTTTACAGTAAAAACAAAAACAAACAAACATTAAGATCAGGGGATCAACTGAAGGAATTAAAATGGATGCAGAATTTTACATATTATTGTATCCCCTGCACAGTGAAGTGTAATTTACATATTGAGGTATTTGTTATGCAGAATTGGAATTTCTGGCTTGAAAAGACAAAAACTGGTTAATGATGTCTGCATATAGTCAGAGGGCTGTGGTCTATGGGTGCGACTAGTGATCAGAGTTCAAATTAAAAAGCATTAACAGAAATGCTTTTCAATTTTCAGAATATGGGTGTAATATTTGACTAATTTTGAGTAAAATAGAATTACTACTGACTCATCTAATTTGTATTTAATTTTCAGCTTCAAAAATGCACAATCTTTGACTAAATTAAAATGAAAAAGAAAATAACGTTTGCTTTTTCTTTTTCAAAAACATTTGCCACTAATTTTCTAATTCTTTTTTTAATCATAATTCAAACAATAAAGCTAATTTTAAACCTAAAATGCATTAACTGAAACGCTTTTTAATTTTCAGAATATAGGTTTGAACTATATAATGAATATTCACTCATCCAATTTGCATCATTATCATTTCAGGGTTATAGTTGTTGAGATCAGGCTCTGCTTCCTACCTCCGTACAGACGATTGAAGGCAACAGTAATGTGTGTGTGTACTTTTAATGTAAGAATCTTATTTTAGAAGCAAGAAAATACATACACCAGGGAGCTCCCATTAGTTGCTTTGGACATTTTATATATGGCATCAGAGGTACCTTAGTACTTTACAAATAGATTTAATTATTTATATTTAATATTTTAGTAAAAAGTTACACATGGTACAGTGCCTATTGTCATGATTGTAAGCATGCCACTAAATGTGCATACACTGTGAAATGTACTTGTTTATTGCAGTGTGCATTCTAATATCAACTCAGAGACAAATAGAGGCCCAAGTGTTTGTTCACTTCATGGCTCTTTCACTACTATTTCCCACATTTAGTGGAGCAACATATGTTCCTTCGGACTGTCTTTTTCCTGCTAGTGAATTTATTTTTGTTCATTTATTTGTCACACTTTTAGTTGCTCATTTGTTGTGTAGACATCACAGGTCAGATGATAAATAGGTAGTTAAGTGGCTCTGACACTACATAAAAAGATAGGGAATGGCAGATTGATCTCTTTTTCTCTACCACATACACGTACAGTCACTCTCTGTACACACATTTACTCACACTATCTTGGCCACAGTGCACCTGATCCCAGCCCACACATGGAGAAAACATACACATAGCTCCACTTGCCTAAAGAATCCCAGCTTGTTGTGCTCTGAGCCAAGGATGGGGGAACAGAAGGAAGTCAAAGCCCTGAACTGAGCAGGAATGAAGAGAGTAAAAACACTCAGCGGGTGGGTTCTTTGTGGTCTGCACAACAAAGTCAACTACATGGTTGCTCTGCTGTTTTCTACTTTTACACATTACAAGAGCCATGCCTCCTGGTGGAACTTTCTTGAGTAAGCTGTTTTTTATTTTAATATCATCATGCTGCATTGCGTTTTATGCCAGGTAGATAAAGTGTAGGTACATGAAGATGAGGTGCATCTTTAAAACGTATCTGTCCATACTTTATTTTTGACTTCCCCATCCCAGAGAGAACTGGGAATAACTCTCTGCTCCCCTTTCACCCTCTCATAAGGTTAAAGTATTACTCAGTGATGTGTGTACAACCAGCCATTATAGAATACATTTACTCATGCAGAGTGTCAGTGAGAAGAATCAGCGCAGAAGTAATACGCACAGGCACCAGAGAGATCCGCTGTGCAAATGTGAAGACAGGCTGATAAACTTTCACATAGAAAGTAGTCAACAAGTGTATATAGTTCAGTGTATAAGTTAAATGTGTCTTTTCTTGTCCACTCTCACCCTGTCTGCCTTATTTCTCCTGCTGGTTTCAGCTGGGTGTGTCAACAATCAGAAACACAATAACGTAATTCTGCCTGCTGCGTCCTGTAGCTGTAAATTTACACACTCAGAAAACTTAAGATAAAGTCTGTAAATGCATGCCTGCTAGTTGTTTGATATAACTCACACAACACACACTGCATGAGCACTAAGAACAAACATACACACTCAGCTAAATGAGGTGAGGGGAGGTTGAAATGCTTAGCAACCACCTCTGCATGTGTTTATTCTTGGTGGTGAGCTAAGACCTATGAAGAGTGTTTTGCTACTGGAGTTATTTCCGGTTTGGTTTATGTTGTCTTCATTTTCCCCAACCCTAACCCAAGGAATTACATTTGTATTTATTTGAATGAAACACTCACAGTTAAGTCACTGAAAATGTATCTCTTTGGAAATCATAGTATGTTAATTTTCAACAAGTAAGTTACCTGTTGTAAATCCTCTCTAATCCTGTATTTGGTCATGTGTAAAAAAATCCTCTATTTCAGCCCTGCTCAGAGCAGGCTGTTTTTGTGTCTGTAGCTTTAAATGCAAATGAGCTGTGTCTGACCACGCCCCTCTCTGGAAGGGCTTGGGTGGCTTGGGCATTCTCGATCCATGCCCTATTGTTTAAGGGAAAAAGGCATACTCAAAAGGCAAAGCAAACACCTAGCTGTGGGAGTATCACCCAAATGGGGGAGGAGTTACTGCCCTTTGTGATGTCACAAAGGGAAAATCTCCAAACGGCCTGTTTGAGCACACATTTTCTGAAAAATGGAGCAGGCAAAAGACAGAGAGGATGGACTTTTCTTATTAATGGAGGGGGGGTGGTGTGCTGTAGACAAGCTAAAACTAGGGTAAAGTGTATTTTGGGTAATATGTGACCTTTAAGGTGTCTTGTAGTGCTACAGTACAAAAACACAAAAGTGGAAAGAGTCAGACTTTGTCGCTGACACATAATGTTGTGACACAGCCTAACTCAGAACAATATGTATCTTGTATTTTGTTCACATTTCGGTCATGAGTTGGTCTTGGTTAGTGTAGTCTTGAGTAAAACACTGAGTTATGCATTCCCACATGTACACGTAAAACCCTTACACCACATGGTGGAAAAATCTCTACAGACATTTTTGTTTTTGCCCTCTGTTGCTCATTATTTTTAAATCAATTAGCTCCCCGTATAGCTAGCATTAGTGCCGCATCTTCATATGATATTAAATTGCTCTCTCCTAAGTCTTATATAAGGTTTCCTGTGACTGGATAAAAAAGTGAAGCTAAATCATTCATAACTCTCCCAGTGAAAATAATCATCAAGCAAACTCACACTGCTAAGTAGGTACATCTGCTTATTTATGTGCTGTAATGGGGGGAGGGGGACGGGACGGGACTGTTGTTATATTCACCTTATATAGCTTTGTTACCATGGTGACAGCAAACTGGTTGATTTATCCCATGCTGATTTGTTGCTAGTGAGTTGAGTTTTGAGTGCGCCCTGGGAAATGGAGGGAGTGAATTACAGCTCTGATAGATGCACTTCCCTGCAAATGAGAACTTTGAATTCAAACACACATAATGAGACTGACTTTATTTAGGCAACCAGAGGGGAACAGTCATGGCATATAATTAAAGTTAAAAAAAAAAAAAAAAAAAAAAAAACAGAATAAAGTGCGAGCAGCCGCTCAAAGTAGGGTACATTCATCACAAGTGTTTGACCCAATACTGTTCATCAGGCAGACCTGAAAAAAGGCCTTAGGAATAATAACCTTGTGTCACACGACCAAAAATACAACAGGATTTTTTAGCAAAGTTGAGGGAAAATAGTATGCAAATTTAGCACATTACGTTGCCTGCCTGTCGCCTCTCTCACCAAAAAACTGTTAATAATGTGCTCCGCCTGCTGTGTGGGCTACATACAGAAAGGAAAAAAGACAAACGCAAGCAAACAGGAAGACATGAGTAACTATTTTGTTTTGTTTTTCTCTATCAGTCTATTTCTCTTTGTTTTGTTTGGCTTGCTTGCATTGCTTTATCTTTCATACTTGCACATAGACACTTTGTCAGACTGATCTAAACTTACGCAAATGTGTAGCATGAACAAATAGACAGAAGAGCAAGCAAAAGAACATAAAATATCCCTTCTTTCTCTTTTAATGCTTCTAAATCTGAATGGACAGATGTAAGCACACGTGTGTGCATCTAAAATAAGCCACATTTCTGGGAGCAAAGAATAAGAAAGAAGCAAATGATGATGAGTAATCAGGTCTGTCTGCAGTCCTAATTACACTCTTATTTGGCATTTGGTCACCCATGAGTACCCAACCATTCCAGAATAAACAAGCCCGTCGGTGTCATATCCCGGCAATAACAACAGTGACAGAAGGGCATGGACGGAAGGGCGAGCGAGTACTAGGAGGAGAAAATAGAAAAATACAATGAAACGCCCACCATTTGGTTTCTTTTTGTATTGCCCAAAATATACAATTATCCATAATACGATTGTTTAAGGTTGAAGAGGTTAAAGCTTTACGCCGATGACTCAACAATTACTTTGCCAATTGCTTAAATGTGTGGCCTTGAGAGTGTACCCCCCATCCCCAACTACAAAAAATTATTCCCATCTCACACCCACCTACTCACAACTTCAAACTTTAAGCGATGGAGAAAAGCATTTCAGTAAACAAAAAATGTTTCAAAACATATCAGATAAGCTACATGGAAAGTGTTATTCTACAGCAAACAACAAACAAGCAGTGTACTGTAACACTATGGAATCACTTCTTCACTCGACTCAAGAGTCTCTGTTTGAATGAAGAGGTTTTGCTTTCTGATGAGCTGGCTTGCTTCATCTCTTTTGTGACTTTATTGCTTGTAACAGGTCAGTGGAGCGCAAGCAGACGGCAAGGGGTGGGAGGCTGAAGCAGTGCCAGAGGCGAGTGTAGGGAGAGTCTTGTTAGTATTGTTGCATTTGCTGGTGATCACAGGGAAAAGGTCAGGGGGTCACACATCACAGAAAAACCAATTTGTTAATTCACTTGGCAAATATTAAGTGTCAAATACTGCTCCCTTTTTCCCTTAAGCTGGAACATGGTTTTTTTCTAATTACTAAGACTTTCCCGGCTTCGTGTAGAACCTAATATTTGTTGACATATATTCCCATGGATGCAGTTTTCTATGGCAGTCATTCCAGGAAAAGAAATGGAGCCAAATCCAGGTCAGACTGCCACTAGTCTTCAGTACTTTTTTTATATTGCAATGCTTGCTCTGTTGTAAGGTATTGTATTGCAAGCTTTCATTGAGGTATTTTCAATAATCTGTATAAAACATGGCCATAGTCTCAGTGACATCACTGCACTGCTATGAGGCTCAACAGCGACGGTGGCCATATTGGAAATTGCTACATCAACCTAACGTTTTATCAGTCAAACAAGAGGTAAAGTTGGGGATTGGGGGCATGTCTTACCTTACCTGAAAAACAGCTAGAACGTGCCCACCAATAAGTCGACTCAACCACCAAATGAATAACTCTTAGCCTTCATAAAATCAACATGGATGCTCTGAAAAAAGTCCCCTGTGCAGCCAACCTTTACACTTAAGCATTGGCTTCATATTTCAACACCAAAGGTTGCCACTTGGGTAGTTCTTTAGAATTTAAGAATAAGGGAAGCTAGAAAAATATTTTGAATTAAAGGCTAAGAGTAAACTAAAGGACTGCTACCTGACTTTAACATACAGTTTGAAGTAGAGATGATTCTTGGCAATTGGTGTAATTTTAAGAGTTCTGAACAGATGTTAAATGATCCCTGAAGGTATGGTCAAGAAAAAATAGCACCCATATATTTACAGATACCATTTTGTTTTTTTTTGTTTTTTGAAGTGGGATTCTAAAGCCCAGGACGTGATTGCCTCCTGTTAGGAGTGGAGTAGAACAGCAGATTACAGTTTCCATTTGAGGCTACAGTCTGGAGAAAGCCTCTTTTAAAGACAGACAGGGCAAATCAGTAAACCCTGAAGAGGAAAGGTTGTTTATTTGAAGAAGTGTAAGGTCTGACTTCGGATGTGGACCCCTACAAAGACAATGATAGCTGCAGAGACAGGATTACACAAGAGCAACACACTTCAAATGTATTTCATAACTTGACAATTAATACTAGATATGACCACTCAGGAAATTCTAATACCCCACCCATTCAACCCAGATTCAGCCTAATTTAAGCTATTTGACTCAGTTGACTGTTTTTGCAGAATTGCTCTTTCTAAAGTGTACTTGCATCATCATGAGTCACATTCTGAACATATTGACACCTTTTTCACACCTCTAGCCTGCAGTAGCAGAAGTGACACTGAGTTAGTTGCGCTCTAATGACAACTGCTGTAGCTGGTTTGCACAGGGCATCAAGATATAAATGAGATAAACCAACAATAAATTCCTAACAGCGCTTGTAAATCAAGACAATTACTTGAAAAAACTGTACCCTTTTTGCTTCATGAGTTTAAGCTAAGACTGTTTTGTACAGTAAAGGTTTTCAATCCCAGCAGGGGATGGACTGGCCATCTGGAAAGATTGGATATGTTTGACGGTGAAGTGATACTGCTTCTCTTGACTGGCAGGCCTCCCCATGTGTGCACCGTGATTAACCTTGCATCATAAATCTATCACACATTTAAAGCTCTACGTTGGTACATTTAACCTAAATAGAAGCAAAAATAAAAAGTGTGACTGAGTCAAACAAACAAATTAGCATTTTGCTGCCTTTAGGTGGTTGTTGAAAATATGAATTATGAGTTTGGCCTACAGATCTCAAGAGACATGTATTTCTATAATTCTACAGTGGCTGTTGCAATGAATGTGTTGACACACACAATGACATTGTTACAATGTTTTACAGACATGTTGAGTCTCTAATGATTTCCCTGTGAGCTATATATTCTCTCACTGTCTGGCTGTCCCTGTGCTAACCTGCTCATTATGCTAGCACTATTTTTTTCTGCCAATACTGCTCTTCAGTCATCGCCCTGCATGCATTTCCCTTTGCTCTCATCAGCATCCCCCTATGAGAACTGTCCCGTTGGGAGACATGCACTTTTTGCTGCGCTGACATTTCCTGTCCAATAAGCTAGCACGGAGTGATAGGATGCATTATATTTTTTCCATTGTTTTTCTGGTCTTCTCACTTCTTATAGTGCTTTTACACCGCAGGTCACACCTACCTATTCACACACTTACGGCAGAGGTTCCTATGTAAAGTGTCCATTAGTATTAACTAATCCCATTCATATACATTCACACACACACCCAACAAAGAAGGAGATTGGGGTTTAGCGTCTTGCCTAAGAACAGTGATGAGGCATCCACAAGAAGTCAGCCAGCTCCATATTTCCCAAAGAGTTTGCAGGAGGTGAGCCAGCTGCCCATATTGGCTCTGGAGCTCTGCCTATTCAGGAAACACAGAGCCAGGTAGAGGAGAGTCAGAGAACATATTTTCTGGTGTGGTTTGGTCTCACACTTCTCAGTAAACCTATTTTCATATGACATAACATCAGAAAGATTTTGTACCTATCTGTCCAATGTAGCTTTGTTCAACTATGGAGCTAAATATTTCTAAAATCAAAATTAAGCTGACTGAAGAGTGAATATTGGACTTAAATATGCTTTGTGTTCAAATAAATTTCTTCAAATTAATAAAATAAATGTTGCTATTCCTTATAAGGAAGTTCATACAGCATGTTAATGTTGTGTTTACAGCTTGGAGGCTTTACCAATGTAGCCTTCAAGGGGGGTGGACCCAATTAAAAGCCTTACTCAGGTCAAGCAGAAATAATGCAGAAATTGTATCTGGATCATTAAATAGCAGCTCATCATAAAATCCGACTACTGTAAGTGGAGAGAGGGGGAAAAAAGATGTGGGCATGTGAAATGGCTGTGAATTTATAAAGATTAAGATCACTTTAGGGGCGCTTCAAGGACCAATGTGAGCATTCTGTAAAACTGCTGCAACTGGAGCTGAAGTCAGGGCAGCTTGTGGCAAAGGCTAATGAAATTAGAGCTCGTTGTTGAGCTGGGGCTGACATGGCAAGCCGCTGCTATTAAAGCTGTGCTGCTAGTGATTGTTTTCCTGCTTGGGGCATTGCTGATTGACATATGCACCAGCTAGCACAACTTACAGTACATGATTCTAATGCTCAGAGATAATAAGACTCATATTGCAACATGTGCGCCCTGTTATTGGTCGTGCACGTCCAACTGATTTGGGAACAATACTGATATGGATGTGTGAGCAATCTGTGAATGTGGGACATGGCTGGCTGTGGCTAAAGCTAAGCTTCATGAGCTCTGCTGGCCCGATGGAGAGGCTGAGTTGGCCAGGCTAGTGCGGCCATGGAGGTGTAAGTATGGGCATCTATTATTCAAGACATAATTATGCAGTGGGCCGCTTTGTCAGCCAGTCAATCAGAGCCCAGCTTTTCATTAGGCTGCCTGTCGTTGCACTGCGCTGGAGGCATGCCTCTCTCGCACATACACACAGAAATACACATATTGGCCAGTGGAAAAAGACACACAGAAATATATGAGCACACTCTCCTTTCTGCCAATGTAACATTAAACAAAAAGAAGCTCAGAAAAGGATGGCATGATGACAATTGCTTCGTCCTCTCTTTTCCGTTCTCTTTTGTCCAGTGGGCCCCCCAACTGAGACTCAATTTTAATGTCAAAGGAGACTGATTGGATTATGGTTGAGTGAAATATGAGAAAGGCACAGTAAGAGTGAGGAGTGGGGACAAGAGGGAAGGAAGACAAGAAGGAGGAGCAGAGGGAGGGCAAAGTGGTTGCAAATAACTAAGAGGCCCTTAAATGATGAGCTGCTTAGGTTTAATTGTATCTCTTGATATTCTGCTCTTAGAGGCCCTGTGAGGAACTTAAAGATTGTGTCGACTTTGGCGCCCCGTGTTGACAAAGTGGTAAGTCTCTTTTGTGAATTTGTCCTGTATGGCTATTGTTTCTTGACAAAAAATATGTCATACAGCTTTCTTTTGACAGTCAAACTCCCTGTTAATCTTTGCTGTGGAAAAATTGAAACAAAAGCCATTTGTCAAGCGAGCTGTGGATTGCCTCTGACACCTACCCAGTAGCAGTGATTACAGGCATTCAAAATTACAATAAATAAATCATTTATATTGTCCCTTATGGTCTGGCTTACTTTTGTAGGTCATAAATAGATATCCTTATTAATTTCAGTCTGTTTCACAACCAGATAAAAAAAACCCTCACTGGGGCTTTAAATGAACAGTACAAAAGACTAGATAGTCTGTCAACTGAAGTCTCATTATCAGAACCATTTTTGTGTATGAAAAAAGGCTATCATTACATCTGTTAATACTATACACCAATCGAGGAAACACACACATCCAAACCAAGAAAAGGGCAAGTGCTGAGTCGAGCAAAAAAAAAGTCACTGAAAGGGAAGAGAAAGACTCTGACACAGCAGGGCTCCAGAAATGTATTACACCAGGGTACTATTTCATTACATCTCTAAATACTCCATGAAAGCACTGATCGCTCACTCTCCTTTGATGAAAGAGCATTAGTTACTCCCTTAAAGAATGAGTCATGCCTAAGGTAAAGTCCTGTGTCCTGACAGTTTCCAATTAAGGGTGCAAGAAAACTGCTAACAGAATTCTGATTTCATCACGGACTTTCCCCATCAAGCACACTACCTGGATGAAGTGGATAACAGAATAAGTGGATGAAATCAATCACATTGGGATAGAAAAGGCACAGACAAAGACTCAGATGCAGAGAATTCTTGTTTTCTCATAACAATGGCCTAATGTTTTCAGCAAATTCATTTCTACGATAAGCATTTCTTTTCATCATCAATAAAAGGACTGTGACCAATATCCAATACAGCTGCTGACTTATCTCTACTTTATTTATCATACATAGTAAAAACTTTCACCGTCTCTGTTCAATGCAGTCTTACCCAAAGTCATCAGCTACAGACACTTACTTCTACGGGCTGTGACAAAGCTTTGGTATTTTAAAAATGGTTTTATGTAAATGAGCAATGATTTTACACTCATTATGTGTACATTTTTCCCATTAGGTGGAGGCCTGTTCAATTATGGCAATACTTTCACACCATTTTGATGCTATATCTGAGATAAAGGCTAAGCTAGCAATCCGCTACCCTCAGATCAATTGGTGCCAATTTAGAGGTGAAAAAGCTATTTAAGTGCATTTGGATTGAGGACGACATACTGCAAACACGGGTTTTGAATATAAAATAAGAAAGCAGATGGAAACTGAGTCATAACTAATATGCTCTCTTTATATTGTGTTCATTTATCACATTCATTCCAAACTGTGATAAGAGTACCAGTGGTGGTACGAGGGATCCCTCTTTTGGTACACTGGAAGTCTCTTATATGAGAGACTCGGATTTTTGTATTTTTTTGTAAATAAAGATGTACAGATCAAATGGTTGACGAGGAAAACTGTGATGGCAAACGGAGGCAGCAAATATGACAGTTAAAATGTTTTTTTTTGCATTTGTAGCTCCAAACTTGAAATATTAGAAGGAAAAGTGTGGCAGGTACGTCGAGCAGCACAGTCTAAACTGAAGTCAACGACATATGCTGGGAGTAGCATCCAGTTTGGATTCTTTTGATGTGGCACAGAGAAAGAGCCCAGGCCACAGTCTGTGATTTGCAGTAAATAATATATAACATGCTTATCAGGAATACAATGGCCTCCTGTGTAAACTGTATATGTAGTTAATAACCCTACACTACTATATTTCAATGTTGGCCATAATGGTGGTTCTTGGAGAGCCAAATATTTTCTGTGGTGGTACTCATTGTTAAAAGTCTGAGCCTACTTGCTATTCCTCGCGTTTTTGGGAAACCAAACCCATAAGTTGTGTTTGTACCAACAGTCCACAGAGTTCTCTTGCACATCCATCTCCAAAAGAATATAAATCTAATTTACAACACAAGCCTCCAATGCATCAACCTTAAAATAAACAACAGGGATTTATAGCGTTGCATAAACCAATTATGTCTTTGGGGACATAAGGAAGAATGAATTGTCAAAGAAAGCTTTAGATGGCTCCAGCTCTCCCCCACACTCTCCGTCTCTCGCTAATGAAAATGCCAAGAGAACATGGTATGACTGCAAGGGCAAAAAAGAGAGAGGAAGCGGGTCAGAGTCACAGTGAGAGGAGGACTAGAGTAGGGCAAGACAGCAATATGAAGATGTGGTACACCAGGCTAGATTTGGACAAATAAAGAATAATGTGCAAAAATAATACAGAGATTAGAAAACAGGCTGGGACAAAGTTGATGAGTACCAACCGATCTGACAGAAAACAGTATTTAAAAGACGAGAGAGCATGAACTCCTGCTTGCAGTTTGTGGTTTGCATGTGCAAGAGTAAGGGGGAGCTCATAAATATGTATGCGAACAACATGTGTGGCTGTGTGCATCGCAATGTTTACTCTTCCTTTGACCGAGACGTCTCATTACCAAATGTGACGGCTGATGAGGAGGAGGGGTCCATACAGTAGACCTCGGAATCAAAGCCAACAGTCCTTACTTAAAGAAAAAGAAAAAAAAAAAAAATCAGCTCCACTCCACTCCAGAGAGGAGCAACGCTTGGTAATGATGTTGACTCAAGTCTGATCCATGTGTACACTTCCTCCTCACTTGGCGTGCCTAGAGAGGGAGGTTTGTGGATGTTTCATTTTCGAGGAAGAGTGTGTGCATAATAAGCCAAGTGACAGGGGACTACAGCGAAATTCTACGGTATACCAAGGCCGTCGGAGAATGTTTGAATAATGTTGCCTAATTGGTGCCCGATATGTTTGGAAGCAAACAGAAGTAAAGACAGCATTTAGCTATCCTTAGCGAGAGTTTAGTCAGTGGCAGAGCGGCCCGATGTTTCAGATTAGTCCGCCGAGGAACGCTTGTGTCTATAAATACAAAACCAAATGCAGCTCATGTACTTGTCTCAGCCCAAGTTTAAATGTGGTTTGAGAAAAAGAAAGGTTTGCATCATCATCGAGGAATCTTTTAACGTAGCATTGCATCAGTAAGCGCGTCCCCACGCTCTCCCAGTCTTTTCATAACTGCCCTCCCGCTTGGAATCAACAAAACAGTAATATTAGATCTTTCATTGTTAACCAGTTATTCAACTTGTGGACAGATTTTTTTTTAAATGAGTGGAAGACAGATGTCAACTATACAACTGCTATTGAGAGCCTGTTAGCATAGCTTCCAAGCAAGATGGCGGAGGTTGCTTTTAGATTCTGGGAGTGAGGTCCCACCCACTGATCTGTAATAGCTCCCACCCCCTATGGGCGGGTTGAAAACATGAGGAACTAGCGATGTAGATTCACCCCCTCTAACCAAAGCAACCTCCGATGACGCAAAATGGCAATTTTTGCGTCAACAGGTATGTGTGGCTGCCATCAATGCTTGGTTTGGAAAACAGGCTGCTGAAATGGCAATGATGTTAAATACACAACAGGAAAAGAAGAGTGGGCAATGTGTGGAAAGTACTGGAATGGAACGAGAAGAAGAGAAGATCACATTCCTCTTGTAATTTGTATTTGTCGAATCAAGGGAGACAAAAATAATGAAGAAAAATTATATATAGACTAATAAGAATACAGATAGAAATAATGACAGTAAAGGGACTGACATTTTTATCTTTTTTATTAAGATTTGTGACGGCCCTCCCGCCAACAGGGCCTGCTATTGTGTTTAGTCCTGCTGTCTCTGAGTGTTTGTGGCCCCGCAGGTCGCTGGTGGGCAGTGTTCCCACCAAACGTAGGCAGACCTGGCCCATCTCTCAGGGCTATTTAAGATAGGGCTGTCAACTTTCTCATTCTCTCTCATCCACCCTCAGCATCACACTGTCACCACAGCTTCTCAATTGCACCATGTTTTATTGTAGTCTGCTTATGTTAGTTTAGTTTTACACCATACAATATGCCATACACACCACACACACACACACACTCACACAACAGCCGACATACTGATTAACTGACAAACACACCTCATCCTCTCTGTAAATACTCATTATTTTGGTATTTTTGGTAATTAAACTTTTTGGTAAACTTCACACCAATTAGTTAAAGGGATACTTCACTGGTTAAAACATGAATCTGTATTGAAATTGGGTCATATACTGTATATAGTAGAAATGTGAAATAAATGTTGAAGTTGGAGCTTTGTTGACCGAGAAAGGGCAGAAAGTGTCTTTTTCGCTCCTGTGGATAAAAGACAACAACTCCCAGAATGCACAGCAGTTCTTTGAACTAATGCAGCTTGTAGAGATAGCCACGAACATCCGATTTAAGCACAAAACTTTCAAAATCCCCTTCATCCATATCAGTTTGAAGTTGAAACATACTTTCCGCAATTGTCGGTTCTTCTCAGCTTTCTCCACAGAGCCTGTTAGCATAGCTTCCAAGCAAGATGGCGGAGGTTGCTTTTAGATTCTGGGAGTGAGGTCTTACCCACTGATCTGTAATAGCTCCCACCCCCTATGGGTAGGTTGAAAACATGAGGAACTAGCGATGTAGATTCACCCCCTCTAGCCAAAGCAGCCTCCGATGACGCAAAATGACGATTTTTGCGTCATCGGAGGATCATTTTCAGACAAGATATACAGATCTTTCCCAAAAATGAGGGCGGGATGAGCTTGATAAAGAAGACGGTTTGGGTACAAACATTAACCCTCCATGTGGCAGAGAGCCCTCTTAGATTCACTCACCAAACAGAAAAGCTACATTTGTCGCTTGCCGGGTATTCCCCTGCAAGACTGCATACAAATCCAGTTAGAGAAAGACAATCTAGCAACTGAGGAGGGAAAACAAAGTATGTGGATAAACTTGCTGGGCGGTTAGATAATCATGGGCAGGTGTGTAATGAGGACAGGTGCTGGTAATGAAGAGACCAGGAATGACACATCAAGGGAAACATGAAGGCAGAAAGTGAAATGACAGAAGATGTTCGATTTCTAAAACAGGAAAAGGAATGTGCAACATTAACTAATTAACTTTCCAAAACGAAGGAAATACTTTCTATGGCCTGAAAAGACAACCATAACAAAGGAATCAACTTTGTAATGCACATCATTACTTGAAGTTGATCACATGAAGGGGTGGGAGAAAGTTGTATAAGCCGTTTTCACATAGATAGATATAATCTTTATTATCATTGTATACAAGGACACAATGAAACTTTGTTAGCAGCAATCCTAAACAGTAGCGTTTACATATGCACTATATCTATATCTAGATAATTTCATGAGGACTACTCCAGATATTCTCCTGACCTGGCTGTCCCCTCACAGCTGGAGACTATCCCTGCCAGATGGAATGGGGTGCGGGGTCACCTGAGGTACTTTTTTTTTATTTCTTAATGAAGCAATTTAATTAAATGCACAGAGATCGTAGCGGTCGCGTGCAGACACTCTATGCACCGTGCGACAGTCAAAGTATATAAACGTCATTCCCCCTCCTATTGGCTCGAGATGACTTCTCCAGAGAATATCCTGCTGCATTCTCACATCAGCTCACTCGGACTTGCTGCGGAAAAAATACTCGGGGTCTGGCAGGAGAAACTCCGGGGGAAGTCCGAGTGAAACATTTATCTGTTTGTGTTCACATATACAGCTCCTCCTGGAAATATCCTGAGTTTTACAGAAGATTTCTGCAAGTGTGAAAGCCCTATGAGTAACACATTGTTATTGTACAAATGTATGTTTCATAAAGTAGGGAAATATATAAGGGGAAATTATGTAAAATGTACTCCACCGTCAACAGAAAGTTTTACAATGCCTTCAAAAATATTCACAGTGCTTCATCTTAATATATGGGAAGAACTGATCCGACCCTATTAACTCACAAATAACAATAACAATCAAATTTCCCTGTGACGTAAAATCTAATTACTTCAGAGGAGACAATATATTACCTGGCAGAACTGAATAACTCACAAAATACATGGCTAATAATACACGCAGAGAGGCCTGCTTCAAGCTCAGCTATTTCCGGCCTACAAAGCAGCAGCTTATTAAAATCACTAAAATGCCCTCAAATATGTTTCCCATTCATTTCTAACAGATGCTCATTCAAAGAAATGTCAGGTGACTGTGTTTGTGCCCTTGGTCGGGATGAAGAGCGGGAATCTGTCTGCCAAGAAACTCCAACAATCCAATTTTCGAGTCACAAAAGGCTTTGTTTTATGGGTAATGTCACCTTCCATTTCGTTGAATGTTACCTATAAAAAAAAAAAAAACGTTGCACTAGCCTGACTTGCCATTACATTTTTCTTTGTACACTGTTGATATTCATTTTGTACCGCTTTTGAACTGAAATGCAGAAATGTCCTTGTTGAAGTACTAAAGCGGTAGGAAAAAAAGTGAAGTGAAGAGTGGAACATGAATGAAAAGAGAAACAACAATGAGTCAGAAGCAAGGACAAGGTCCTCAACTGGCTCTCCACCTGATAATGCTTTTGATCTGATGTGTCACAAGATGATGAATGCTTGACAATTAACTCTCCACTGCAGCACTCAGGAGCGGAAAAAAAATAAAAATAAATTTGAACTCTTTCCAGCCCAGATACACTCAGGAGCGAACACATAGGAACAAGCTGCTCGGCTGTTTCATTGTGCCATTTGCCAAGACCACTTTGACCAGCCTCCAACCTGTTGAGCACAAAGCCGGAGAGATAAGAAGGATTTAGGACGCCCTGGCTCTCCCTTTGTGTTTCCTGAGAAAAATGTCAACAATACAAGGTGTTTTGGGGAGTGGCTCAAACTAAATACCTCTATCAGTCTGTCTGGCCTCTGATCCCCTTTGATACCACGTTGTTCCATTAAAAAACTCTGAAAGGATCTGGGGCTCCTTATCTCCCATCATGTTCTACCGCAGTCATGAAACCACCCAATGAAGAACTACACACCGCTCGTCTCGCCTTAGGAAGTGTGTGCACACATTAAGTGTACCACTTGCATGTTTTTTTGCAGACGCAGCCAAGTGCACGTTTGTGTGTGTGTAAATATGTGTTCTAGTGCAGGTAAGTGGCTGTTCATAGTCCTCCCGGCTTTGTGTGATGCACCTTGAGTGACGTGCGGTATTAAAAGTGTCACTGTTGTGTGACATTGCTGTGATAAGGAGCCAGTGAGAGTCATCCTCATTAAACATCAAGCCTGCCTTGGCTCGCAGGCTCGTTGCCCCGGGCGACACCCTGCACTGTGACACATGGAGCTACAACGAATGCACAAAGAAAAGGTGAAAAACAGTATTTCCTCTGCTGCACTGGAAAACTCTGTCCCTTTTGCTGTCACTTGGAGGTAATTTCAACGTTTTGTTTTGCGTTTATCTGATTTTTACTTATTCACTTATTTTGACACTCCAACAGTCAAACATATGAGCAGATTAAGCCCAGTTATACGTGCATGTGTTTGCCTATTGTGAGTCCTAAATTAAAGTCTAGTCATCTGTTGGGTATTATAGGATTAAAATAGTTTTGTTACCAACTGCAGATGGCGATGAAAGGGATTTGTTTGTTTTTTTCTCACACTCTCACTCTCTCACAGCAGCATGTATCAGTGCTCCAACCATTCCAATGTGTCTTTTGCTTATCAGTTGTCCTTTAAAGAGGAGTGCTGTGACGGGGGATTTCTAACCAACAATGCCAGCTGCGGATCCTGTGTTGTGTCATTCTTCTGAAATATGATGCATACATGTAGCAACCTGCACATGTCTTTTAATGGTGTTAGTGTCTAAAAATAACCCATATTTTATTTCTAAGACTTGTTGCAGCGTCTCAATCCATTCAGCCAATATTAACCCACAGGAACAAGTTAGAATCATAATTATTTGACTTACCATTTAAAAGGACCAAAATATAAAATATCTACTGAATTAAATCATGGAAAGACCCTTCTTTATCATCAGATGTGGAAGTGCTGGCTTCTCTGTCAATGCTGGCAGCAGCCAGCCAGTTTGTCGTCCTTCCAAAGTTGGATTCCGCTGCAGTTTTTTCTTAGTTTTGACCAAAGAAGTAGGCAGCAACCCCCACACAGCCGTTTTGGACACCCCACGGTTTGCCAGGCAATCAGCAAACCAACAGGTGTTGCAGCGATGTAGGCCGGCAAGCGAACCGTTTCAAATGTAACTGATTCTACCTGATCTAAAACGCCTCAGCATTTTTCTAATAAGCTCAACGAGCAGAGACGTGGTAAGGTTTCAAGAGCAATGCAGAACAGGTTAAACACTGAAGCTTCCGTGTCCATGACATGGCAGCTTGTGTGATCATCAGCTCTGGAGTAGGGGGGCGGGGGGGAGACAGCTCTCTCCTATTTTGAATTTGGACTGCAGTACTCATTTTAAAACTCTAGGTGTCAGAGTTACATATTGCTCCTTTAAGATAAATCTACAAGAGCTCTTACACATAAACATGGTGCACAAATACAAACGACTGATCAATCTTACTGTGTATTTGTGTAACTGTCAAGCTTCTGAGTTGTGTTAGGAGTAGTGTTTAATTGTGCTGTAACAGCTGGATTATTTTAATTGACTACAATTTATTCTGGAAGAGACAGAATGAGACCCAGAAACACCTGCTTAGTCCTCTCAAGCTCCTACACTGATGTATAAATACAGAGCACTAGGTTAGCTGCACTTGCCTTTGGGAAATTCTGATTCAATTAATTTATCAACAGATATGAAAAGACACTGAAAAAAATAGTGGGAAACTTAAATAAACCCAAAAGAATACATATGCTGAATGAGGGGAAGGACTAAGAAAATATGCCCACAGTGAATTGTTGAAAAAAGGGGAGAGGGAAGAGTATAAAATGAAAATAAATATAAATAACAGAGTTAGGAGGTTCTGAGTTCAGAGGTCTTCTCAGTCAATCATACAACAGACAATTGGCAGACAACTATGATAAAAACAATGAAAGATACCGGGTTAAATATGATCCACATTATCAATTGTCACAAGGCTAACAGGAGCTAACATCCAGGGACATTTACCGCTACAATAGCACAGGATTTGTTACTTCTGATATAACTTTTGTGTTCGTGTTTTACTTCCTGTAATTTTAGCATTCTCTTCTTGTTATAATATTTAATTGGTCTGTTTTCATGTGCACTTATTTTCCTTCTTGTGAAGAAAAACATTGAGGGTGCTAATACAATACATTCCATTATAGTTGTTCTTTATATAATTAAAATGATGTTGCATCCTCTGTGTGCTTTGTGTTGCATTTTATCTGATGGGGAATATTTAAAATGTCGTTTTTTTTTGTGTTATACTGGAAATTCATGAAAAAACTGCTTAAATAATGGCTTTTTAGATTGCAGTATGAATGCAGCAGCCCAGAAGAAGAGTAGTAACTGCAGATAAAACATTCTTGCTTGTGCTGCTAAAATTTCACACGGGGCTTTGCTTTCTAGCTATAGGGAAGGCATTTTGCAGAGATCGTTCCCCAACCTCCTTTCCTGTATTTTTTTTTTTTTTTCTAAATGAAACATACATAAAATATAGACGCTGTGTGTAATCTTGTGTTTCTACTCAAAGAGAAGCTATACATATTGTGTTTCTATCCCTATTGGTTTGGAAACTAGAAGCTCTGTTCACCAAACTATCAATGTTTCTTCAAATGGATATTTTCTCAGGAGTCCTCTAAATGCTTCACCTCCATCCTCTCATCCTATACTGAGTCACAGGCATTTTAATGACACACTTTTTATTCTCTCCGGAAGATAAAGCCAGAGTTCAGTGTTGTAAACTGTGCATTGATATTGATCTCGCAAAAAAATGATGTGCTCTTGCAGAATTCAAAGCAAATTGAAACACCTTTATTCCTTTCATATGCTCCTTCTGTCAGGTGCAAAATCAATCTGTTTGCGAAATGTGTGCTTCACCGACGCCACCTTGTCAAATGTGAATAGCGTGCTGGCCTATCGATCAGGGAGATGCAGAATTATCAGGCTTGTCACTTCTCAAAAGGGAAAGAAACGCTGGGAATCTCTCTCTCTCTCAAAAAAAAAAAAAAAAAAACCCAATCAAGAACACATCAAACTGGCTTCCCACCACTAGAATATCTTTTCATCTTCGGAGACTCAGAGTGAGGTTATCTCTATTCATGAGTCAAAACTTATCTTCGATCCTGCAGCATCCTTTCCTTTTTTTTCCACCCTTCCAATCTACAACTCTTCCAAGTTCAAATGGCCTTTTCCCCTGCAGCCAATCACACCATTTAGTGGATGGTGTTGTGCTAATTATAATCAGGTTTCCAGCCCAACTGCCTCCATTCAGCAAGCCGTACTGGACACAGTTATGATGGCGAGTCCAGGCCAAAGGGGGCTGGCACCTACATGTGGGGTATGTCCTGCGGTTGGATCATTAGCATTTGGGAACCAGCAGGGTGTTTGGCTTTAAAACGATCAGGGTCAGTGGAATGATACAGAGATTCACTTTTCTTTTTAATCAATGCGGTGTCCCAAGGCCTTGTGCAGGGCTGTTCAAAAAGAGAGTTATTGGGAGTGCTTCACTTTAAGTACTCTCTCATGCTGAACATTTCGCTGGGAATCAGCACTATTGGATCAGTGCTGGATACACTCTAACCCCATCTGGACAAGTATTAGATACCATGGATTCTCCTCCCAATGCTCTCTGCAGCTCTTTTATCTTTCTCTATTCTTTTTTTTTTCCATCAACTGCATCAGAGCTTCACTGATGTCAGAAGCAGACTAATGACGTTAAACATTGAATCCCAAAAAGCTTGAATTCAATTTGTGTTCTACACACGGAAAGAGAGAGAGAGGAAAGCTATGGTACTAAAATGTATTTTCAATGTGAAATTCTGATGATAGAAATATAGTGAAAAGGACACCTGGTAAATTATTTTCTTACAACTTTTACAACTTTAAATGGAATAGTAAATAGACTCGAGCTTCTATCTGGCTTTTCTAGTCTTCTGACTACTCAACATGCTTTTACACACTTAAGGTCACACCCATTCACACACTTTCACACCATGATGGCAGAGGTTATAAAGTGACCATCAGAAGTAACTAATCCCATTCATACATTCATACACCACCGACGATGCAGAGGGAGCAATTTGGGGTTAAGTTGAGAGTCGACCGACTCTACCAACTGAGCCACAGCCACTCCTTGAAATGTCATTAAATGTCGTCAGGGACTCAAAGTTGTGCATTTGTATTCAGAGTTAAAATATTTGTATGATGTCATTACATGAAGAGGGTTTATACAAACTTTAGAGCATATGAAGGACTATGAAGAATAGTTCCTTCCTGAGCCATGACCCAGCAGTTTGAAAACATTTTAAGAACAACTTTCCAAAACAGAATTAATTAAAGAGTCTGGTGGGAATCGCAAGGTAACTTATTTTGAGATATGATCCGCAACTCAAAAATGTTTAATTTCACAACACAGTGATTCTGCGATAATTGGTATGATGAAAGACACTCAAATATAAACACATTAAGTGATATTATCCTCCTTTTTAACCAGTTTAAATTAGTCTCAGAGCTCCTCAAAACAAGAATTTTACGTTTCTTGCCAAAACTCTACTCTGATCCCGTATTTAAGCACGTCTATAAACCCCTCTATTTCCGTCCTGCTCAGAACAGGCTGCTTATGTGTCTGTAGCTTTAAATGTAAATGAGCTCAGGCTCAGGCTTTCTTGCACCGCATGCCCAACTGTTGACAGTAGAAAGGTGGACTCAAGAGAACAGAACAGATACCTAGCTGTGAGAGTGTCACCCACCTGGGGGAGGGGCTTCTTCCTTTTGCGATGTCACAAAGGGTAAAATCTTCAAACGGCCTTTTAGACAAGTTTCTGACAAGTGGAGCAGGCAAAAGGTGGAGATGCTGGACCATGTTAGAGTAAGAAAAACATTGTAAAGTGTATTTTGCATCACATGTGACCTATAAGAATACTAAATGCTCCTTAAAAGGTAAAGTACTAGATTCATTTATTTGTTCACTGCAATGTGATGTCATAAGTGCCACTATGAGGATTGATAAAGAAGTGGCGATATGAGTTAAATTGCAAAGGAATTCTGTTTAGAGTGACATGTTTTTATTACAATAATTGGCACCAACAATTCAATATTATATTACATAACTTAGGATACTTTCTTACTCCACTACTTGTTAAACAATTTGTCTGCAGAATATTTTGGGGCTATATCCTGATGCAATAATGCAATTTTTCAATTTTTTTTCAAATCCAAATCTGAACCTGAACTCCAGTGAACCATCATGGTGAGGGATATATCACAGTGCAAACATCACCTGTTAACATTGCAGCCATGGCAGGACTGCCATCAGTGCAGAACCTTCAGCCTAGGAGAGCTTATGAGGCTTACTCGTGTGTGTTCAGATCAATAGCAAGTAGTACAATAACCCAACAGTGATGTATTAAGAGGCTTGACAGCACCACACCTCCTCTGGGTTAGAAGCATCTCACATACAGTATGGGATTCAAAATTAAAATGACTGACAAATGATGAGAAATGTTGTTTATTACCTGACCTTTCATTACATTCAGGATCAGGTTTTTCCTCTACTGTTGAAAAGAGATGCTACGTGTTTTACAGACAAAAGTACTATTTTAGAAAGGCACCATATCATGATATATATTGACATGTCTGTTGCTGCTACTGTGTAAGGTATATTATTTGTATATAACTTGTGTTTTTACTTTATTCTTTGTATAAAATGTGTTGTGTGCTGTTCTGTCCTTTGGTTTTACCTGCTGCTGGAATCTGAATTTCCTGAGGGAACCTTCCCAAGGGATTAATAAAGTTCCTATCTATCTATCTATATAATTGTCTTAGTAGCCTATCCTTTACCAAAGATTTATTGTCAATAAATATTAAACCTCATTATTCACGTTAAAAATACATCAAAAATGGCATGTTGGTTTATCGTAGAACATTATGCAGTTTGTGGCTGAGAAATAACCAAGTTTATGTCACACCATATAATATGTTACACATCTTGTTCCATTCAATGAAGTTTTATGATGCCATGTTGCATCTGTTATATATCTGTGTGTGTGTGTGTGTCACATTCTGCATATATTCCTGGTACCCTTGTGTGGATACAAATATGCCTGTGTCTGTGTGTATTCGGTTTCTTATGTATGCAGTCCACATATGGCTGCATGTTTGGAGGCCACATTGTATCATCACTCCACCAGGGAAAGTGATGATGTGTGAAGTGAGAGGTGAGAGGGAAGTGCTTAAATCTGTAATGAAAAGGGAACACAAATAACATGGGAGAAAGGATGAACACAAAATAGTGTTAGGCTTGCCAGCATTTTACTACATCAAGCTTTTTTGTGTAAATACCAATACAATTTTTATGAGCATTTTTCTATTTCTTTGGTTTTGACAATATTTAAAATCACAACTCCAAACTATATCACATGCAGTTTGACCGGAATATGTGTCAAAAACACTCCGGGAGGCAAAGACAAAAAAAGAGGCTCAATCGATGACTACACCATACCTGACATGAGCCTCCTCAAAAACTACATATTGGGGCTACTTAGACTATGGATTTACCACATGAAAACTGCAAATAGTGTGAAGTTTTGGTGTACAAAAGTGCTTGTATTTCCACCTGAACATTTCTGATGCTAGTAGAGTTTGTTGATAGATAGAGAATACATCATCAAGAAATCCTGAGAAAGACACATTAGTGGGTAGCGAAAGACACAATATAAACGCCACATTAACTTAAAGCCACAAGTCAATAGCTTGTTGAGTTGTATATTGGTGTATCAGCACAAGTATAACAATGCATGCATGCAGCTGAGACAAAAACTGGTAATCGGCTGCACTTCTCTAGAAATCCAACCACTAGAACCTGAAACGTTCACCCTTTCACATTTGTTGACTGACTTCAGAGGCTACTATGATAGCTACCAGGCTGCCCATCAGGATCTATTCAGTGTCTTGCTCAAGGACATGTGGAGTACAAGAACCTCGGACTAAACCAGCAACCTTCCAATTAGAAGTAAATCCTGTCCACCCCTGAGCCACACCCTCCTGCTGAAAAAAAGTACATTTCTTAGCATTTTCTAAACTGCTGACCTGAAGAAGAATGCTTACTGGTATTTTTTCACTCGAATGAAAGAAATTAAAGGAAGTTTTCTAATTTGACCATTAAAGATGTATTCAAAACCTTGAGGATAATTCACTTCAGTGAAAAGTCGTTACAAATTAATTTTTCGATACACTCGTGTTTTAGCTTCGCTGAGGTGAAAGAAAGTCCAATTAACAAGGCAGCATGAAATATGAAGCTTTTGGGGATACTTTTTTTTCTCTCAGGTTTTCAAAACGTTGCTAATATGTCAGAAATACAGCAGAATTAATTTATGTGTACTTTGGAGAATTGTTGAAAATCAAAAAAACCTTGATAAGAATATAGATAAGTGGTCATTTGAAATAAGTGAAAGATGGACTTAACCTCCTGTCAATGAGAAGTGACACCAGCGGATTTAATAAGAAAATGTGAGATTGATTTGATTTTTTTTTTTAAAGAAGGTGAAAGGTACAAGGACTATAGTGTTGCAGGTTCATTAGGCAGACATTGTTTGTTGGCTGTATCACTTGTCAAGCATTTGCAGGCAAACCTCCCTTCCTCCTAACACCAGCAAGCCAACCACCATCGCTCCTCTTTTGATGGTGCCTGTAGTCTGCAACACTGGGACACTATGGGCTCGGAATTGATTTTAATCAGGGCTGTCACTGGATCAATGGCAGTTTATTACCCCCAGAAGGAGCACTGGCAATGAAGCTCACCCCCGTGGGAAGTGTAGTTTCACCAGCCTTCATCATCCAACCAGCTAACGCTCCTTGGGGAGCGTGTGATATGGGAATTGCAGTTTTTATTGTGCACAGTAAATCTCATTGTTATTCCTCTGAAATTTGATGGCTGTTTAGAAGTCGATGTCATGAGTGAAAATTGAAAGCAGTGCCTTGGCAGGGTAGATGTCAAATGCAAAGTGATTTGGCCAGAAGTGGATAAACAAGCTGAACAAGGTATCCATTTGTCAGGGTGATGAAACAAAGACTTTCTCATCTAATGTTGGAATATTTGCGTGCACGAGGAGTTCTTTTGACAAACAACCAAGCGGCAGCGTTTAAGGCGCAGCATGTTTCCTAAGAGCCATTTAGAGAGCCGAGAGAGTGGGTTCCAGTAGCCCAGGTGACTAAACACAGCTGTGATTAATTGCACTTTGCTAATAAGCAACTTCTACAACAACTGTCTTCCAGAGCAACTTCAGGCAGTGTTGACAATGGAGGTGTATCTGAACCTGCAGATGTGCGTTGTTTGTGCCAAGCCTTTTGTGCCACAACGCCACTGTACATGATCATATTCACTTCAGGGTTAAACAATTACAAACAACTAAGGTCTCCCCCCAATATCGTCCTCATTCCTCACTGTCCCCACTGCTGGTATTTGTCCAATGATATATGAGCTGAACCTAATACTGTTCTCACCAACCCAATGTCCTGATTACAAACAATTATTCATTGTTACTTACGGTAATAAAAGGGTAATGGGGCCTCATAAATCTACTAGCTGGTACTGCTATTCGCTACCAGAGGGGTGTTGCCAGTGGAGCCCACTGGGGAATGCAAAAAAGGGGCGGGTGAGGATGGTCACAACCAATGTCAAACGTTTGACCCGCTTCATTGATTTAAGTCTGATTGGCTTTTCCATAAAAAGCATCACATTATTGTTTAGTAAATGGCCCTCATGATTAATTGTTGCTTGGATTTATGTCGTTGTTTCAAAGGAAGCTAAGTGACAAGACATAAAACATTTGAGTTCATCAATAGAGAAAGGACACTGGGTTTAAATGTATGCTCGTGAGGCTCTGATTGGTCGCACCGAATGTCTTTGGTTAGATGAAAGGAGGTCTTAAAATGTGTGGAATCAGATTACGGAGCATAATGAAGAAGGTAATGCTAAATTATCTGCATCAAGGTTGATGTTTTCAATTACATCCAAGTGCTGATGCTGTAGAAACATATGATTAGCACATGTCGGGGGGAAAAGTGTTTGATGTGCAATGTCAGGAAATTAAAAGAGAAAAAACAGGGAAGGGAAGGGAGGGAGGGAGGGGAAGTTGGCAAAAGATCTATATCATCTGAGCCCATGATGTGAGGTGCCTGCCGTCGCTAATTCAAGCTGGAATTACATTCAACATTTTCTCATCACATCAACCTATTTCCCATTCCCCTGCTTGTCCTCCCACGCACCTCACACACACACACACACACACACACACACACACACACACACACACACACACACACACACACACACACACACACACACACACACACACACACACACACACACACACACACACACACACACACACACACACACACACACACACACACACACACACACACACACACACACACACACACACACACACACACACACACACACACACACACACACAAACCCTGGATTCCTGGGCTACCCTGCAACAGGACAGCAGTGTTACCATGATGCTGCTGCGGTCAGTCATCAAGGACAGCTCGTTAAAATTCTGCTCGACTCTTCCCCTTTCTCCCTCACTTTCCTTCCTAACCCCTCTCCCCTCTCCCCGGCCTGGGCGCAGCGGCCTGCTTTTGTTAACAGCATTACATAAGAGTCTGAAGAGGAGCGAGACTCACCGAGAGAGCGGGAGACATGGAGGGTACTAACTCAAGGAAAGAAGAAAGCCAGGAATCTGATAAATAATACGACTCGTGTATATATATTACAGAGATAATCCTCTGTAAATCACTTATTATGAGCCTTTGTAAAACAGGGATAAAATGATCAGGAGCCCCCCTTTCTCCTACAAGTCCACACACACACAAAATAACACACACTCCTCTTCCAAACCCATGATGATTGCCAAGAAGCACTTAGCGTCGCTCTGACCCCAGCGTTTATTGTGAGGATGGAAAGGGGGATTATAGAAAAATATAATAGGGATACAGACGGAGGGGAAAGAAGCTGATGGATGGGGGGGATAGGTGTATACTTAAGTAATTTGTGAACGAAGGACCTCTGATGGACTGTATGTCCAGCACTTCAAGGACAGGTTTAAGCTGATGGGAGGTGGGTGAGGAGTGTGTGCAATTGGGGAATGATGGATCATGAGGAGGGGTTGGCGGTGTAAAGTAGTGGTTTGTGGTTGGGGGAGGTAATGGGATAAGTGGGCCGTTTGATTCAACCGTTTTATTCATCCGTTTTTTGACGCCAAACACGTGTTTCATTCTGCCCTTCATTTAGCCCTGCCGAGGCCAGACAGTGTGACTCCCAGTTATGAAACACCCTAATACATTCTGAATCAGGGAACACATGAAAACACTTATCGGTGGCATGAATATCCATCAGTATACGCAATAGGCCTCAAATGCTTGCACTGATTTCAGTCCATGACAGCCACAGACCTAAACCTACACACACACACATAAGTGCAGAGAGGGAGCTGCACCTGCCTTTGGTTGGACCATTAACCACGGTGAGAGGGAGGAAAGTCGGGGTTAGTGGAGTGTCTCTTATTTCAACAATCAATCATACATTAGCCGGATAGCAGATCCAACTGAACAAGCTGCCAACAAGACGGGGTGACAGAGAGGAGGAAAACACCTAAAACCAGGCGCTCCATGCATAAAAGTCAGCAAAGGTTCAAGATTTATAATCTGTGTGCATACAGAAAAAAGATGATTCTTTTTCAAATATGTGTTTAACTGTGTGTGTGTGTGTGTGTGTGTGTGTGTGTAGGGTTTTTTTTTATTTTTTTTATTTTGTTGGACATAAACCTGATTCACTCAAATGGCAGATTTTGTTGCAGGCAAAACATTTCCTGGAACATTTTACCAGCACATGTCAGGGACTTAAATTACTACTACTTAACCTTTAAAAATTAAAAAAATAAATGGCTAAAAACAAACAAGTCGTGTACTTGTGATTTTCCTGAGGGCTCATCTAGTGACATAACAAGCATTTTGGATGTGGGTCTGTCATTATAATTTAAAAGATGTGTCCTTTTTTTAAACGTAAATCTGTTTTTTTTTTTAGCATTTCTACAGTATGTATTATTTGTGGACAGTCCTGTGAGGTGTCTCCTAAATGTATAATTTGTGTTGTGTTTTTGGAAGTATGTGCCTTAGGCCTACAGATGAATTTCAGCTATCATGCTAGTTCCGTCATATTTACATTCACATGTAGTGCTGATAGGTTAATGTGCACTATCCTGTTTGAGTGAAATCAATAACTAAATACATGTTCTACCCCACAGTGAACTATCAATACAGTTGTATTATTATTTAATCAATTGTTCTTCTAAATATATCCTTCGTATCCATGACTCTAGTTCTCAAAATCGGTCTTGGTCTCAAGACCGGTCTGGAGACCACTTTTTGTCGGTCTTGTCTTGGGATCAAAAGTATTTGAACTCGGTCTTGTCTCGGTCTCAGACTGGGCAGAAACCGGATTTTAAACCGAGACCGGAAAAGACCACTATTAACAGGCTATTTTTCGATGTCATTACTATTATTAAAAGGAAAATGCCCCTTTCTAACAGCCCTAATTACTTCAGTACATTTGTAGTTAGAATCGATCACCTGGTAACAGCCGCAACCTTTCTGTTACAGTCTTAGTGAGTGAAATGGCTGCTGCACACAAGATGAGGATTTTCCATTGATATTTATGGTCTTGGTCTTGCCCCGGTCTCGCCCTACCTTGGTCTTGACTGGGTCTCGATCACTAAATGTCTTGGTCTTGGGTCAATCTGGGAGAAATCTGGTCTTGGCTATGTCTTGGTCTCAGTTAGTGTAGTCTTGACTACAGCACGATTAAGCCTCGTCAGCAGACATGTCAATGAAAAGCTCATCTCTAGATCCTTGCTTGTGTTGTACTTACTCTCTGATGTACGTCACTTTGGACAAAAGCTTCTGCTTAATGAATTGAACAATTGTAGCTGTTTCAAGGTCCTTCGTCATCACCAGAGCAACTGTGTTTATGTATAGCACCCAGACTATTGTTACACATGTAAATAATAAAAAGTTTTATCTCATTCTGAGACATTACAGAAGGTCAGAAAAGTAATGTTTAATTTATTTTTTCTATTATTTATATTCACAAAGAAATGTGCTAAGGAGATGATTTTTTTTCCATCTGACAACACTGGGATATAAATTATATTTAAAATGTAAAACATTAGAATGTTCAAAATTGTGCCTTTGTTCGGCATTTTAATACAACTGTCTAAGCCCAAACTAAAAAACCCTGTATATGTTAGGAACCTTGCTAAGAATCTTAAAAAACACATTCTTTAGATTTTTTGTTGCATTTTTATGTTCCCAAATGACACATGACTGTCTGTAGTATCTGTTAGCATGTTTGCTGGTTCATTTTTAGCCACATTAGCTGCATGGCTTAAAAGAGAAGGGTTGGTTTGTCCATCACTTTGCTCCAGACTGAAATCCTCAACAACTTCTTTTTAATGATTACCATTAACCTTGTGCCTACATTAATGGTCCCCAAAGGATAAAGTCAATCAGGCACCAACCAGGCACCTGATTGTCAGCACCTGGGGTACCAGAAGCTTAACACACGAGTCAATAGAAACAGCAGAATAAGATGTTTGGCATTGGCAGAGAAGATTTGACAAGTTTTTCATGGGCCCAACTCACATCCTCAGCTCTGCTTCCACAAATGCATGTTCCTTACAAATGCGGTGTCATTTAAAATGGAAAAAAACAGGCTTTCCAACGGTATAATATTCATTGCCAAGAAGCATGGTTACAACAACGAAATAATCTACCAAACACAAATTTCCTCACTTTTTGTACAATGTAAATATAAATCATTGTAAGAGGAAAAATTGTAATGGTAGGCATGAGTTTTTAGAGGGTTTATTTATTATACAAGAGGACTGAAGGAGAGGAGAGTTTTAGCAAAGCAAACACATCTCGAGTTAACAATGCCCACCTGAATTGTTACACAGAGATGGAAAGTACAAAGGAGCTTCAGATCAGCAGTGCTGTTTGATGTAAAAATGGTACTGCTGATCACAAGAAAACAGAAAAGTTTGGAAAAAAAATACATCATGTTTATTGTTGATAAAGTCATAAAGTGGTTGGTATTATAAATCTGAAGGGGAGGAGGGGAAAGAGGACATCATAAAGAACTTGAATAAAGTTGAAGGAAACTGGGATTTTTGGCTTCAGGAAACAACAAACTGAAGCTCTTTAAGTTGTTGAAGCGCTATAGGGAGGTTGGGACTAACGGTGCCATTAAATGGAAGCTTTAAAATGTTGGCAAAACCTACAGGAGATCACAGCAGGAACGTCAACTTTGTCTCTGTTTCCATCTCTATTTTATACCTTTAGTGTACTCAGCTGTTTCTTTTATTTATCCACTGTGTACATCTTGTGTCAGCATAAGTACAGCAGACAGCAACAAAATGCTTCACTGAAAAGATACTTGATAAATACTTTCTTTTTTGTTTTCGGACATTTCAGAATGTACCTTTTTTTTTATCAAATAAAAAAAGTTGCCACTGCAGCATCAGCGTCCTTCCACAAGGCCAGTGATACATGATGCAGAGTCATAAAACTCCACTGGATGTCACAAAGCAGATGCTTTTATCACATCAACAAGTAAACAAAATGTGTGTGATGGAGGCGAACAGGTGGAGCTCTGCTCATTGAAAAGAAACATCACATAATTTGTTGCTCTGATGGCAAAAAAAGAACACATAAAAAAGGAATCAAATTTAAATATTGTGACTAGTTCACCAAGTTCAAGATGCACCAACTACAGAAGTTCGTTACTAACTCGTCAAGCCTGATGAAGTGGGTGTTTGGGGGTCATGACATGGTTGACTTATCTAATATGAGTAATGTGAAAGAAAAAACAGAATTCCATTTGTATATCATAAATAAAGAAGTGAGGCATGATAGTATAGGATTTAGTGTCAGGGCACAATAAGTGCGTGTTGGGCTGTATTACTTTCATTTTTAGCAATTCATTACACTGTATTTGCGTAGTATATAGTAGCCATGGCCGACTATGGATGCTAAAATCCTACTTTTTAATTACATTTTTGGAAAGGTAAGTGTGTGACGGATAGGGCTGGGCGATTTGACTAAAAATGGTGTTAGGATAAATTTTTTCATGTCAGTTGATATCGATAATCATCACTCTAAATGTCTAATCATTATTTCTTTCTAATTCAAAGATATTTGCTCCTGTGCTAAAGTTTAAGAAGCCAAATGGTTACTTGTGGTTTGACCTTCTTGTTGTCAGAACATGACAAACTGTACTTGAACAGAGGAACATTTCACACCACATTTCGGTTAGGCTCTGAGTCTAGACCAGCAGGTGAACAGTTTGGTCCGCTCCTCCTTTTATCATCTGAGGAATATAGCTAAACTCAGATCTGTTGTGTCCAGGGCTGAGCTAGAGATGATTGTTCATTATTTTGTTTCATCAAGGATTGATTATTGTATTCGGTGTTTACATGCGTTAGTGTCACTTCTGTGAACTGCCTACAAGTGGTCCAGAATGTTGCTGCTAAGCTGTTGACTAAATCATCTAGACGGTCTCATGTTACATCTATCCTTATGTCTTTACACTGGATCCCTGTCAGTTTCAGAATCCAGTATAAAGTTCTTGTTATTGTGTTTAGAGCCGTGCATGGTCAAGCTCTGGCCTATGTCACTGAGCTGCTGAGGCTATATAACACCAGCAGGTCCCTGGGGTCCTCTGACCAGGGTCTGCTGGTTGTTCCTCACACAAGGCTAAAAACCAAAGGAGACTGTGCCTTTGAGGTTTGAGGTTTGACCCGTCTGTATTTGATTTTATGTGACTGTCTGTTTGTATTATATTCAATTCTTTATTGTGAAGCACTTTGTGACTTCTGTTCTTGAAACGTGTTATATAAATAAACTTTACTAACTTACATACTGATGGCATAGGCTGCAATTTATAGTGCCCAACTGCCCAACAGTACTAGTCCATAAAACCCCATTCGCACAGACTAGCTATGCAGTGGGAGCCATTTGGGGTTCAGTGTCTTACAGGTGAACTGAGATAAACCACTGATGAACATCTGAAGCCTGTAAAGCCATTTTTTGAATACCTAAGATATCTTAATTCTGCCATACACCATATTGTACTAGTAGTTCTAAAATTATAGAAATTCACCTTTTAAATTAGTTTTTCCCATGCAGCCAAAAAGAGGGATATAACTGCAGGGAAACCCCAGAAAATGTGTGTATTGATGAGAAAAAAAACATTGGTGACAAGGTGCGAAAGAAACAGACTTTCCCAAAACATTAGGATATCAATGATGCGGGTTAATGTCTGGACTGAATGTAAACATCTACTAAGGTGTCAGCACCCTTAAGAAGACTAAAAATAGCAGACAATAACAACATTAGACACGTAGAGAGATAAGAATCCTGTTACTCTTCTCAAACTGACAAAGGAAATGAAAATATGCCCCATTTCCTTTCCTCTTTTGTTTTTTTCCAATGGTTGACTGGTTATGCATTACGTCACCTTACCGTGCCCTCCCATCCTCTTCTTCTTTTGCATGCAGTCAACCACCATGTGAAGATGCAGGAAAGACATGTTTTCCACTATTTTTAATGCGTTTGATGTCATGAAGGTCCTTCTTCTTGACGAAAAACAAAACTAGCCCTGGTGAACTAATCCGACTGACCAACAAAAACATGCAACATACTCCTTTAAATATTTTATGACCCAATGAACACAGAGAATGAGTTGCATTCAGTGTGTGCAGCATGTTTTTTTTCTGTGTCACTGAACACATGCTGGGACTCTTTTCTTTTTTTTTCTTCTTTTTTTTTATGCCCAGCTATTAAAAGATAGCACACATATGAATTATGGATGGACTGTTAGAGGCTAAATCTGAGCCAAAATGTGAGCTTCTTTAAAGAACAGTGCATGAGGCTGGAGTTTTTAGATGCAGTATGTGCTCATTACTTCGATTTATACTATATATGCAACCTTATCTAATAGGATGAAAGCAACACACAAGGGGAATTAAGGTTATATGTTCATGTTTGTGCGTCACATTACACTAAAAACAAACTTAAATGTACTACATCCGTAAGATTATTGATGAATGCTTTTGCTTTTCCTCTTAAACTTTCTTTCCCTCTCTCTCTCACACACACACACACACTCTCTCAAACAGCCCTGGGACTAAAGGCCACGGCCTTTACCTTTTAGTGTTTGCAGTGCTTATTGGAGCATGCAGTCTATGCCATGGCCCAGCTCTCAACAATGGCCTCAGCAAAGATCCCATTTAGTTAAGAGCCCATACAGGACCTGTCTTGGGGCTAAAGACAGAGTAGCACAGAGGGAAGGAAGAGCAAAATAGTGGGATGGAGTCTATAGCCGAAGGAGGACAAGTGGAAGATGTGTGGAGTTGTTCCCATACCAAAATCAGTATCTGTATCACAAATATACTGATACTGTTATTGGTTTATGATAACTGATATTGATATTGGAACATAGCCATCAGTATTGTTATCAATGCTAGCAAATTTATATAAATCAGTGTTTCTCCACCAAGACTTTATATAGTTTTTTACCATAATGGTACCATATGAGATATATGTATCAATATCTTCAGATAAAAAAATCTATTATACATGGTTCATTCTTATTGGTTAATTTGTTTGGGAAAGCTAAGTCAATCTTTGTATTCCACTCTCTTCTTCTGTCCTTTTCTCTTCTTTTTTTCTTCTTCTTGGAATTAAACTTTGTGCCCCAGCACTCAGCACCTGTTTAAGTCACTCAAATGTTCCAATCCACACCAACTCTCATGAATCCAGCATTTGTCATTCCCCTCCTTCAAAGTCCAACTCTCTCCATCCCAGTAGACCAAGCAATCTCACTCTTGTCTTGATTCCCTTTTGGTATTGTCAAAATGATGGAAATGGCAGCAATTCCTCAGTGAATGCAGCTCTCTAATGGTGATGGGTGTTTTCTGCTGGCATGAAATTGCTAACTCATCTCCTACAGGGCAAGATCAACCGTCATCACTACTGTCACGCCAGGGTATATTCATTGCCTCGCTCTGCCCACCTTGTGGTGATAGAGTACAGCGAAGCATCATATTTCATGTGCCGTAAACGCTCAATTAGAATCATGTCTGGCAAGGAGTGCGGTCACAGGTGGATGTCGCTATCATGATGCAGCAGTAGTTTGATGAGCTTGGGTGATTTTTACTTCTATTTCTTAGAATATCCCTTCTATGAGGTGGCTCATAAGGTAACTAAATCCCCAAAACTTTTGGAAATGTGTTGGTATTTCTGTCTTTTAGATCCCACAAACAACAACTGCATTTACATACCATTCCCTGTAATAATCAGAGGTTGATCTAAGAAGGCAGAAAAGGTTGCTAGAGGGGTGGCTAGGAGCTGATCCCACCTGACACTGGGTCAATCACAGAAATGAATACCATTCACAATCATATTTTTGACTTCTGGAATTTCATAGGGCCGGATTAACGTATCTTGAATATCTTTGAAGTGTAATGGGAAACTTTAGAGAACCCACACATTGACATGATAACATGCAAATTGATTTTCTCTGCAGGTGTAGCCTTGTGCATAGATTTTTCATCGGTCTAGGTTCAACGCTCAGCAGGACAACAGCGGTATGTGGGATGTTAACGCCACTGCACACATACTTGGTGCAGCGTCAACCCTCCTTCAATTGCCAGGCACTTGAAAAATTTGCGCAGACGAGTTCCAGTGCCATCCAAAGCCAATGCTGAATAGATGTGTGCCTCATTCATGATCAGTTCTCCACTTAAACTTTATTGAGATTGATATTTCATTTGAAGCCTAGAAACAGAGACAGTGTGTTCATACATCACTGTGAAAAAACTTACTAGTGGTTAACTTACTTAACTTACTTATAGTTATTTTTATTTAACATTAATAAAAACAATGACTTTAAACATGTCCTGGCAAACTGCCTCTTTTGATAATGAGTCATTGGGACTATAATATTGATTAGAAGTTAACATGTTGGCCTTAATGGAATTTGGCCAGATAGAAATCAAATAACAGGTTGCCACCATCAGTCAGCAAAATGACTTTAGTGCACAGATGTTGTTCATTTATAGTTGCATTTGGACGATAATTAAATAATGACACCTAGTTATTCGCAGGTTTATACTAGTGAAAGTATGAGTACATTTCAAGCACATATGCAATCAACTAGCATCTTTCAAAATCCCAGAAAACAACCTTTGACTTTCTGTGCAAGTTTAAATCAGGGAATTGGTACACATGCCAAGGATATTAGCTTTATTCAGATATTCAGATGGTGCGGGTCCTAGATTCCTAGTTTTTGGGCTTCAAATTTGTCAGGCCAATGATATCTGGCTTGTTAAACTTAGAGTTGCCCTTTGGATACACTGCATTAAATATAAATACATTTTTGAAATATTTTCAGAAAATAACTTAATTGCTGTATCAGCTCTAACATTTTCCCAAAAATATGAACAAGCCTGTTTGGATGAAGGTTAAAAGGATCCTAATCATACTAATCTGTTCTGTCACCATTTGCCTAAGAAATATATTAGCCTCATTACATTTACATTAAGATAGCAGCTCGAACTTCTCTGAAGTTAATCATGAGTATAAAATGAACAATACAGTGGTTGCAATATGATCAGCCAAGATAATTGTTCCATTTGTTGGAATGTCAGAAGAGTTAAAGTGTGTCAAGGGTTATGCACTAGCTGCTTATTCACTCATGGACTTGAAAGGCCTTTGATGAGAGATATACAAGTTGAGAACATTAAGACTACTTGACAAGACACTTCATATAATCAAGTTATTTGCTGTGTCTTCAAGCCAGTCAAAATTTATTCTGAGGAATTACATGTTTAAGGCTATTATCTATCTTACAGGAAGAAGTCATGAACTAAAGTACACTTTACACAGAACTGCCAGATATTTACTGCAATATAGGTTGTTGTTTTTTTATCTGCTCTCTCGATACAATTCATTGTATTGATTGCTAGATGTAAAACTTAATAAAAAAGACTTAATCAGTTCATGTTTTTAACCAACATCTTAAGAAAGCTGCCCTGGAAATATGTGTTTTAATTGCCATTTTCATTATCATTCAAGAAAAATCAAAATGCTGCAGATATGAGCAGGGCTTTGGAATAGGCATGCAATGAGCCTTAATAGCTTAACTCCAGATGGACCTAAATCACATCTCTTGCGGGTTTTTAGGTCTAAGAGCCATCTGGGGCACCGCAGAGCAGCCCGCCAAGCTGAAAGCAAGGTAGACTTAAATCAAAGCTTCTTTTTTTTCTGGACCTGTTTGGCCTACAGTCAGCCATGATGGATGAGCCAACAGACTATGGTACGCTGTGGGCTTCAGCTGCTCTTAAAAGTATGGGCAGGAGGTTGGAGGGATGGGATGAGCGGAGCAGACAGAGATGAGATGGAGGGACCAGGGGAGATATATGAGAAGAAGCCCGCAGAGAGGTGATAGATGTCTACGACGGGGAGCAGAAGGAAGGGGATAGACAGACTGAGATGACCAGAGAGAAGTTATACTGTAGGTGGGCTGAGGGGAGGGCCATTTCCAGCCTGTCATCTGTCTCTGTCAGCTAAAGGAAAGGTATTCCTTAGATACTCTGAAATGTAACACTGGAGCTGAAGGTAAGAATGGCTTTGTGTAGGGATGTGAAAATGCACCACTCACTGCATGTTACCCAGTATGAGGGTGATTTATAGCATGGAGGAAATGGAACCTGGATTCTTCCAGATGAGACTGACTTTGTAGACTCACCATCACATCTTTCAGACAACTCTACATGTTTTCATAGAGATGAGAAAAGAGACAGAGATTAATAGGTATAGGATGACCAATAGTTATATCAGGTTACAAAGCATGACTTTAATACATGTATTTTAAACACATTCTACACTGTTATGTTTATACTTGTGCTTAGATGTGTCTTTCAATAGCAAAGAAAATAGTTTATGATTTGGTTCCAATGATTGAGTATAAAGATGGACAATGCATCTCCACTTCCTTTAACTGTACAAAAGTGAAGCCAAATCACCCCTGTATGGGTATAGACAATGTGCTGGTGACCTAACTTGGAGCCAGAAACAATGAATTGAAGATAGGCTGGGGGATTAGCAGTACTCACGCCCTATCCCTACTGATCAAAACAAATGTAACTTAAGGAAAAATCGACCCTCAAGTTGGTACAGTCTACAGCAGAATCTTTTTTGCTGTTTTTGCAGATACCTATTCCTCTTTTTTTGAGATATTATAACAACCAAATTTCCCCCAATAAAGTTCATCGTATTTTATTATTGTGTTGGTTTGACACTGCGAGTTCTGGGAAGTTCATTGACTATTCTGCCCTACAAAGCCAAGATGTATATTCTTTTCCACTCATTTGTTTTGTTTCCTATTTTATTTTATTATTTTATAGATCAGATTAAAATATATTTTTTATCTTATCAATACATTTTTACAGTTACAGGCCTATATGTTTGGGTATGTGAGCAGCAATTCATATGAACTGAACAATTTATTAAAATCAATTAATTAATTAACTCTGAATGCAACACATGAATGCGTTCTACGAGACACGTGACACACATGTAATTATATAACAGTTTTATCGCCCTGAGCATCAATTACCAAAATGTACTCCTTGCTGTGAAAGATATAAACATAACTTCTGTATCTTTTTGAGACTTCAAAAGTACTCAAGAAACAGAAACCACAACTGTTCTCTCTCTTTAACTTGCAGCAGTCGTTGGATACAAATATTACTTTAAGATCTGCAGATTTATTTTTAGTTCAGGTAGGCTACTTTTGGCTAGTAACATAACAGTGGTTGAATCATTTTAAAACATCTGGTATCAAAAATAACTGAAACATTTTCACAACTTTGCTTTACATATCTCTAAATTCTCTATTATAAAATCTCTATTTCTGCATATTTTTTGCCATTACATGAGTGCTGTAAATAACCTCCCCACCAGTTCCGATAAAATTGAGTGTGTTTACATTGAGTATCCTGGTTATGAGTCTTATCTTAGTTGGTCATAAAACAAAGGCAAACTGCAGTATCTTCTTTCACAGTGTATTTTACAGATACTGCGTAACTAAAAAACCCAATATCTCTGGGAAATAAAGCAGTAGAACTTCGAAATTCTCACAGATTGAGGAGCAGATACTGCACTTACAATTTGTGCAAATAAGTGGATTTCACAAAAAGTGCAGATACTGCACTTTGGCTTTGTAGGGCAGTATTGTGTTAATGTTGTTCCATTTCTTCTCACCGTTCCTCTCATGTCGTTCCTTTCTTTAATGTCTATCGTTTCTGTGCATACTTTTTAACATTGTCATCTTATTTGTGGACAGTAGAAAACTGGAAACTCTGACTGCTGGGTAATCCATGGATTAGGAACTAATTAATGTTAAACTAATCTAACTTTAATTGAAATTACTGCATGAAAAAAAAACAGGATATGCCTATTTAAAGCTATGATCACAATTCAAATTTAAGTTTCATGTCAAATTGGTATGTTTCCGGCTGCAAACAAATTTCCCTGTGGATACAATAAAGATAACTTTGACCTTTGACCTTTGAAAGCACAACTTGAGGGGATAGCTTTGGTCTCGCATCAAGTCGAGCTTCCTACTCGGGGTCAGTACCATGCTAAATAGTGAATCAATTACAGTTGTTGCAAAAGCTTCCCCTGAAGGTGCAGTTATATTTCTGAGGAGTTGCACATAGGGCAACAGCACAGGCTACAGTGTAATGAAGGGAATAATTCAATAATGCTTTGACTGGTGTGAACATGCTCACTCTGAGATTATTCCAAACATACTTAATAAAATGAGGAATGAGTTTGACATCACCTGCATGTAAAACAAACACTATCTGATGTGAAATATAAGTCAGTTCAGGTTGTGTAAAGTGTAATAAATGCACTTTTATCTTTCAAACATTGTGTAGGTTTCATTACCAGCAATGGATTGATGCCCCATGCTGTTAACCCTTATGTACTTCAACAGTCTGCTTACATTATCAGCTTGTATCCATGTTAATGAATTGTTTGTGTATATTTGGTGTTTTCAAACTCGCTTCCTTCCGATTGGCCCTTGAGGGATGGATATTTAAATTGGATTAAAGATTAATGCAAGTATAGGAAAGCTAGACGGAGACTGGATTAGTTTAAAGGAGCCGAGAGGGGTGGAAATATAAGTTTTGAGCTGGCTGAGTACAAAAAAAAAAAAGCACTAATTCAGAATATACGGAGTATCGGTCGCATGTTAGAGAAAAGGGCAGCACACTAAAAGACGGAAAGAGGAGGTGGCATTAGGAGAGAGGGGGAAGGAACGGAACGGGGGAGTCAGTGGGGAGTTTTGTACCAAGGAGCACTATCATAATTGTCACATTTGATCAGGGAGGAACTCTAGTTAGCTTTATGGACCACTGCTTTTTTCTGAGCTCCCACCCCACAGAGGATTCAGTAGGCTGAGCACACACAAGTGTGCACCTACACACACAAATTTATGTTGGCATTTATATATACGGCTGCGCACAAACCCACACATGAGGGAACATTTGACTAGGCTCATAGAAGCATGCACATTTGCACATTTACAGATATATAACGGCACCAAGATAATGAAAAGGGCAATCTGAGGCTGTTTGAGAATGTTTTAGTCAGGTGTTTTGGTGCTTTGGTTTAGCTTTCAACACAACATCCGCAAAAAAAGCACAACCCTCTGCTCTGTCTTGATTTGAAATGTAAGTGAGGGGAGATGCAGTAACACAGAGAAGGCAAGGATTACTGGAGTGTATCTCTGGAAAGCGTGAATGGATAATTGGCGGAGTGAAAACATTACGGTGTGTGAGTGCGTTAGCTTTGATGGAGGTTGGTGAAATGTCAAACTTCAAAGCGATTCCTGCAAACTGAAATCAGAAACAGGAGAGAGTAAAAATCCTAAAGGAGAGTAATAAGTGGACATTTAAAGAGTTGGTGGTTCACAGAAAGGTTGCGCAGAAAAATAATTCAAACTCAAATGAAATAGAGGTTTTAAAGAGTGCATGTGTTGGTGGCTGTTTAGTGAGCTGACAACATGACTGTGACTGAATTGGGCTAAGTCTTTTCTCCCCATTAGCCAAGTAAAGAGAAAAAAAAGCAATGAAAAAGCAATTTAGCAATGCAAGCTCAACCCCAAAGCTTTGCCTTGTCCTTTTTTTTTTTTTGCCTTTATTTATAGGAAGCAAATCAAACACACCATTGTTTGGGAACCATTTAGCCTAGACAAAATTAATCAAACAGGGGGCAATACAATTTCTCAACAGGGCAGGCATTTTTAAATTACAGAGAGGGAGGGTAGGAAATTGCACTTGTTTTGATTAGGGGGGTGCCCGGCAGTTTAGTTGTGGTTATCTGCGTGCCTTCTGGTGTTTTCATTTAATATGAATATTAAGGTTGGACACAAAAAGGAAGAACTATAAACGTGTCGTGCACACTCTGAATCTTGAAAGCTGTGACTAAAGGAAGTGTTTATTCAAACTATTACCACCATTCTTTAAATGACAAAAGCAAATCAAAGGCGAGGGTGATTTTTTGTTAAACAATTTTAAAGCAAAAATAAGGAAAAAGGCAATTAATATACAGCATCCATTAAAGTGCATGCATAAAGAGCTCGCTCTTCTATCATCCTCTGATTAGCTTCTTCATGTTCTACTCCTGCCTTTGAACACTAGTTCTTCTTAAGAGTGTCTGTATAGAAAAAGACCCTCCAGCCACAGCAGATGTCTACTAATCAGGTCAAGAGGCCCAATTGACTTGTACTGGCATGTACATATATGGTACATATTCTATATGTGTTATGCTGTTGCATTGTACAATACAAAGCTTAACCTAGCTGCCTCTTGAAGCGTGACTACCAGAGGTGAAGGTCAGAATTCATTACTGCATGGTGTAATGTAAGAGGCTAAAAATGAATTCATAACATTTAAAGGATAAAGGAGATTAAACAGAGACGCAGATAGTAAGTCAGGTCATTTAATTGAGTGTGAATTTGGTTGAAAGCGATCTTCACTGATGATGTCTTCTGGAAATCTGGACTGAAATGAAGAGCAAAGGATCTGCGCAGGATAGTTTTAATTTTGCAATGCAGTAAAAGTCAAGGGTTAGAATACTGAAATTTGAAAGTGAAAAAAACAAAAAAACAATCTCTGTGCTGTTCTCAAACTAGCTTAATTGACTTTATTGTGTGTGTGTGTGTGTGTGTGTGTGTGTGTGTGTGTGTGTGTGTGTGTGTGTGTGTCTGTCTGTCTCTCTTTGCCCAAAAGTATATAAGCCTTTCATATATCACCTTTCATGTATCTCCGAGCTGCTGATGGAGCTGCTGATGGAGCTCTCCATGGTGCTGAAATCTTCCAAGGGCTTTGTCTGTGTGTGTGCTTGTGTCTCTCTATGAGTGAGTGTGTGAGCCCATTTGTGTGTGTGCATACCTAAAAGCACGATTCCTAAGCTTCAATAAGCTTTCCATGGTGCTAAAATTGCAACAAACTTGGCAGATGCTCTCCGTGCCTTTCAATCATCCAACTTCCATTATGTCACCATTTGGCTTCCCTTTCACTGTTTATTTTGAGTAACAAGGTCGTCATTAGTGAGTATAACCAGGAAGGATAATGAGAGTAGTCATCCATGTCCACTGTCCAATAACACAGTTATTTGAATGCCTCAGTGGGTTTTACACACCAGCAGCTCTGGGCAGCCAAAGGTCTCTTAAGAAGACAAGGACGATGGAATAATTGACCAATAATAGGGGTATCAAAGACCCAAGACTAAACTGGAAAATTCCAATCAAAGAAGTCAAACAATGGGTCAGATGATGAGAGTACGAAGACTTAAGTCAATAAGGAATATTTTTTTATCTTTGGTACTTACCTGTATTAGATAGGATAGAGTGGGGGTTCCAAAACGTTTCAGCCCATGACCCCCAAAATAACCATGCTAGCAAATGAGGACCCCCATTGTCCCTGGAGGTGGTTAAAACATTTAATGTTGCGCACACTATTAGGCCTATCCAAATAGTGGCATATGAACAGCACAGAAGAACACATCAGCCCAAACAAGAAGTAGAACATACAGTATGTAATCTCTTGAACTATGTTTTTGTTTATACTTTCACAAAAATGGATAAGATATGCTATTTAAATCTTTTACATCTTTTTGGAAGGAATCTCGCCCATGGGGTCCCAACCCCCCATTGGGAACCACTTGGATAGGGTATAGAGATGGGAAATGTGGGAAAAAAAGAGCTACAATGACGTGCAGCATTGATGCCTGTGCCTCTTTACATGTGGAGTGCACTCAGACCACTCGGCTGAACTCGTGCCCCGATAAGTTGCACTCTTAATTCATCTTGTGCCCGATGTGATTGAATGTATCAAATTATTTCAGAACTCATTTGAAGAATTTGACTGTCAGCTTTGCCTTTACTTTAGTACTGTGCAGAAGTATACTGTTTGAAGCCTCTGCCAACCATCCCCATTGAACAACACAGGGAAACATTCAAAGTGTCTGCCAAGAGTGTTTCAAAATAGACTGTTGTACACAATGAAACCGTGTCCCTTTTTTGTTGATGTCTACGGTGCTGTCTTGCCAACTGGTTGATGTCGATATTTGAAGGATGTTTACATACTACCCTGGTCGTTTGGTATGGAGAGGAGCTGATTGTCTGAGCATTATCTGCTTCTCCTTATTAAAATATTCAACCTTATCAGAATCCCTTTTTTTTTCCAATTAGTCAAAGGAAATGATAAATTTTAAAGCGAGATTCCTATCGGGCAGTAAGTGAATTGAAGGTGGCGAATGGGGAATTGTTCGTCAATGTTATGTAGCTGCAGAACTAAATGATACGGCATGTTCTATAATGCTTATACATGAGCGCGATTATCACAGTGGCAGACAGTCTCTCTTTTGATCAGCTTTGTGCTTTCATTTGGTCCAATTTAGGGAGCCCACAAAATGTGATTCTCAGCAGAGTCCTCTCAGGCTTTTCACAAAATATTCACAGAGCAAGAGAAAATGTAGTATTTGCAGATTATTTTGAAAGTCTATCCTGATGTTATATATCATAGGAAGGAACTGTAGCATTAATCAGACAGATATGATCATCATGGAAGAACGAAAATATTGCATCAGTCCGTGAAGGGATCGTGCTTCATCCCAGTTAACTTGTGCATTTTTGCAAGCTAATGTCATATTTCCAAACCAAAGAGTTGGAAAAAAGAACAGAAATTAGTTTTTTTTAAAACATAAATAAGTAGGCACGAGCATGAAGTAAATCTAGAGCAACCTACAGAGTCAAAGAAAGTGTAGGAATAAAGAGAAAATGTTGCCTCTTTTTTATGCCAACTGTATAGCCTAGCAGTGCCCATGGGTTTAATATATGGACACTGACACACTGTAATCTGGCAGACACAGTCCCACTCCCGTGATAGCATTTTAAAATGTTCAAATCTGGCTTGTGGAAGTGATGCTGTCCACTTTTGTCTTCAGCGACTTCATTGTCACACAGTGTTCCTCCAGCTTCCTCTGCGTTTGGCAGCAAGTGTTCTCCCTAGTTGTTGACTGTTCTTTCAAAAAAAAAAAAAAAAACTTCAGTGAAGAGAGACGCTTTCATATTTGATGATAAGAATACTTTATTGAAAAAACGTAATTGTGCAGGAACATGGATCACTAGTTACACAACTGTAAGAAGAATGCAAATGTGGATGGCGGATGAATGAAAGCTGAACCTATACAGCTCCTCCTCTTCCTCCACCTCCTCCTCCTCAATCAAGCCTTCAAAAGAAGCACTTGTCCCACAACTTTTTATTCATCCCTATGCAAATTTATGCAGCATGGTGCTCCAAAATGTAATCACACCATCTACCGTGTAGGAGATGCCTGTGATATAAGTTTGTAACTGAAACTAAAGCCAGTGGAACTTTAAGGGACGATTTAGCCGTTAAGCTCCATCAGGTTTTGACGTACGAGTTAAAATGTAAGTTGCAACCTCCGGTGTTAAAAGAGAAAGCCGATGCGGGAGTACAAGAAACTGCATTGGGCTGGTGTGTCTGTTTGAAGTTGGCTCCAACAGACCAGTAAATAAACAGATGCCTGTTTTTTTTCCAGGAAAAAAATACAAGTTTACAGACTGGTACAAAAAAAACAATATTGGTCTGATTATTTATTGTCTTCATCAAAACACATTGTTCAGGGGTGCATTTATTTTTATAACACATCCGTTTTGATTTCATGAACGATACGTGTTACGCATAATTAGGTGGCTGTCTAATCTGATTGACAGCTGAACGCAATATAACGGTTTGTCAGGAGGCTTAGTTTGTCGCTAGGTTGACTGAAAGTTAGGATGAGACAGCATTTCCAGCATGGTGACCACCACAGACGGGCTTCCAAAGCCCCCCTGCAGGAACAGATGGGTGACGTCACACGTGCTATGTCCATACATATTATAATACACAGGGTATGTGTAATGGCAATGCTCCAATTATTGCCATTAATACAGAAGGTAGGGGTGAAGTCTTACGCAGATGCAAACAATGATTTTCCAGCCGTTATTAAAGTTGAGTTGAAGGTTTATTGAAGTGACTTGATGGAGATATGAGAACAAAAAACATTAGTAGAATGAATGAATTGTAGTTTGTCTGAGTGCTGGTCTGAAACATAAATGCCGGTCTGGTGAGAACTGTCTGTGCTCCCCGTACCTGTGCCCTCCCTTTCCTGTCACCTGTGCTACTATATATACACGCCCCTGTGCATTCAGTGTCCCTATTGGAAAATAATATATTCAGATAAGTCTAATTATAAAACATGCCAACGATAAACACAAAATGGCTCCTACAGTATGATTAAATCATGGCTCATGAATAATTTACAAAGTTCTCTGACACTTGACAACTCTCACATGTTTCCAGAATATAGCTCTGTTGTGCATTTTTGTAATTAAATTGCAATGTTTTGACTTGTCTTGTTTGTGACCTTTTTGTTGTTAGTTAGTTGACATTTTTATTTCTACGTTCTTTTGAACTGTTTCCCTAAATATTACGATTTGTTTTTCTTCAAATTTATTGTGGCTTTTTCTTTTTTGCTTCTTGCATGAAATAGGCTACACAAATACATGCATTACAATTGTGCCTTTAGATGGGCAAATACCTTCTTCATTTTACAAAATATTTTGCAGAAGACCAAATATTTAAAAAAAGTATATGCTGGGGGGGGGGGGGGTCTTGTGATTTGTGGTCGCACACCATGTGCAGAAACTGTGGTCCTCCAAGCAGGCAGTCCAGGTACGAATCCGACCTGTTGCTTCTTTCCTGCATGTTGTTCCCCACTTGCTCTCTCTCTCTCCCCCTCTATCCACTGAGATAACTGTCCATCTCATAATAAAGGCATATAAAGCCCCAAAAAATAAACCATGTTCATCCTGCAGAAATTTGTTTGCCACTTTATCTTGTAAATTTGGTGCAGGTTTAACAAACGTATTTTTGAAGATTATCTGTTTTAAATCTATGTGACTGCTCAACAAACATGAACCACTTTACAAAAAAAAAAAAAAACAAGTTACCCTGAAACGTATATGCATAATTCTACTCATTTTTTGCAATTCTGTATTTGGAAACTGCGCGTACTGACGTCACGACGGGCAATGGAAGCGGGGGTAGGAAGAGAGGGGGGGGGAGGGGTTCCGCTGTGAACGCGCCTGACGGATCCCTGGCGGAGGGCAGCGAGGGCGCGCATCTCTGTCCTCCGCTTGTGAAGCGACTGCAGGGGAGCCAGATGCCCGACTGTGAGCCGCTGCCTGTGGATACCCATCCCGAATGCCAGCGCAGGCGAGAGAGCCACAAACACACTTCCGCCTCTGCGTGGGAAGAGGAGAGGGACAGTGATCGGAATTGTTATTTAATACATTTTCTCGCTGCCTCTGTTTCAATCTCTGCTTCAAATGAAGAGCTTCCTCGGACTTGGAGTACTGGGCATCAGTAGAAAAAAAAACCGTTATCCCACTCTGCCCCTGCTGCTGCTGCTGCTGCTGCTGCGGCGCTGCTGCCTGTGAGCGCGTCCTCTCTTTGCATTGGAATATACAGCGTGCCTATATGCGCAAAAACCATGGAGATTATCTGACGTGGATGTATCTTTGGAACAAAACTGGACATCTACAACAGCAACGTCCCTTCTTCTTTTCATTTTTTTCTTTGCATTGCCTCTTTTTTTCTTGCGTCCCCTCTGTTCTGTTCGTCTGTTTTTATATCTATGGCCACTTTATGATTTCATGTCCTTATTTTTTTATTTTTTTCCCCCCACTCTTATGATTTTTTGGTCGGGTTTTCGGAGGCGCAGAAGTGGAATGCCTCGCAGTGAAGAACATTTATCGGGAGAAGATTCCGCGCAGCAGCGAGGGATGAATGAGTGATAGTCTCCCCTCTCCATCTGAGACGTGCCATGGATGGGAAACTTAATTTGTATCCACGGAACCGAGCGGGGAATAGCCGTCGCATCAAATAACTGCTGCTGACAGCGATCAGGTAATTCTTTTAATCTATTAAACTGAACATCTCTGTCAAGAGCCGTTTGCCTGTTTCTTTGCGCCATGCAGGTCTTCTTCCTCTACAGTCTGCTGGCTAGTTTATTCATTTTAATCCAGGGAAAAAAATCACAGTTTACACATGTACATACTTTATGGACGCATGCAGAGAAGCCAGTGCTGCAAACAGAAGCTAAAGTATATCGACAGTTCCGAGGGGATGTGAGATCTGTGAACCTGAACACAGGAGAACTAATCACAGGAAAAAGCCCCAAATCCATCTCTGCAGCTGAAGAAGAGCCCATTAGTTGAGCACAGGTGGAGAGAAAGAGCCTTTCTGAATGCTGAATCCCTCAGTGGTTGCCTCTAAAGCCGCTGGCAGACCTGTAACTTTGCGCAGTGGCCAAAAGAAACACACACAGACACGCGCACACACACTCACAGCACAATCGTGAGCACACCGGCTGCACAGACTTCTTTTCTCACCTTCCATACCTGCTCTATTTTCCCAGCCAACACACACACACACACACACACACGCTCGCTCGCTCGCTCGCTCACAAACACGATGCTGGTGTTCTCAGTTTCCACGATACCGATTTTGAGTTTAGGATGAGATTTTTTTTAACCACAGCTCCTTTGACAGGGCTTCTCTAATGGCTTGAAATGATTCAAAGCAGGATGGCGTCTGCTTCGTGTACAAAGCGGGGGCTTAGAGTTGTGATAGCGGTGTTTCTTCCCCACTCCGTGCGCACTGTGCGCCTGGGTGAGTGGGTGCCTTCTCCTGCTGAATGCTAAAGAGCCAGGATGTACCAAAGACGCCAGTGAGCGTGCACTGGGAGTGTGGGGGGGGGCGGGAGGGGGGGGACTGAAGGGATGGGTGCGCGCGGGGGGGGGGGGGGGGTTGCTTGACTTACATCCGTACTGGCATCTCACCACGCAACAGAAAGCCCTTTGAAAGCTACCTGATCACGCACTGAAGTCCGATTTATTTGTGGCTGTCTGCCGCAGTGCCACTTCTCGTTACCGTTCCTCCGCCCTAGTCTATCCCGGGTTCTTTTGCGTTTAATGATGAATATATGGGGTGTTTTATGGAGTCTGTAAGAGAGGTTCTCGAGTCTCTGGCCTTGACTCCCCCCTCTTCAGAAGCGAGCAGGTGGCTCCGGTGACGCTGAACGAGAATGACAACCCAGGACGAGACAACGGGAGTGCAAAGGAGCCTCGGAGCATCCTCTCTCTCTCTCTTTCTCTCTCTCTCTCTCACTCTCTTTCCTAACCCATCTGTTGAGCATGCAGCTCGTGCGCTAACTCGGCACGCACCTAAAAAACTAAAAAACTCCCATCGTTACAATCAAATCCTCCTTAAATAATGGAAGGGAGCACACATGGCAGCATGAAGCGACCTCCATTATTTTATTCCCCAAGTAGCCATCTGTGGCATGCTGAACAATTTCCCTACAAAAATGAGCAGAACTCTGCTGTGGCAGCCTGTGGGGGAACTGGTGTAGGCTGTTTAACAGGGACACTGATTCATTGAGATGTCTCTTTGGGTCTTGGCACATTTTATATTTGGATTAACAGGTCGGATTTAGCCTGTAGTCTTTACTCGTGTTTCCAAAAGAAAGTTAAGGCTTGCTGTAATCATTCCAAAGTGAAACTATACAGTATGATCCCAGAACATTATTAAATGGATGTTGGAGTGGCTGTGTTGTATCCCTGCCTACGCCCTGAATGTGAGCTGTGATCAACTTTAACCCCCCTCCACCCCCCTCGCCTCCTCTCTTTTGTAAAACCCGCTGACTAACCTCGTTCGTTTTTATTTCTGGGGGCTTACTGCTGTCGGAGCTAATGGAGCCTGCAGGGCCATGTCCCCTTTTAGCAGATACGAGCAACCCACCGATGATGGCTGAAGCTGGATGTGAGAAGAGTCTCCTTTTTAACCCTCAGATATGCGGAGGACAAAGGGTGGGCAGGGGAAACGCTGGGTCTCTCTGTGTTCAAAACAGTTATAGTTGTAACCGAAACACTGAGTCTGCTTTTTAGTGTCCATTTGAAGGATTTGTACGATCACTTGTTTCAATACTTTTGTACTCAATGTTCTAGTGCTATGACTTTTTCTAACTGCTTCATTACAAACTACTGGGATTTATTCCGCTGTTGGTGACACAAACTGAGTTCTAATTTGAGTTTTTTTGTGTTACAGACAGTTGAATCCCAAACTTACCACTCAATAGTTAACCATGTCCACCCCCATTAAAGCATTTGATACATATTTCAGCCATTTATGTTCTTGAAATATCCAAATTCAAAAGACAGTTTTAAGACAAACTAAGACATTTGTCAGACTTGTATTTGAGTGACATGGCATTAACAATTTCCCCAGTTTTCAAAAAAGCAAACTAAAAACAAGAAAACAAATCTCACATATCAAGAGATCTGCTCAGATGGGACTTTACTGACCATGTTTCAAGAATGTCGTCTTCTCAGTCTAGTTTTGGGATGCAGCACTGGTAAAAGGGGCAGGTAGACGCTTATCACAGGTTAAAGGTAAGACCAAAACAATGTCTTTCACCAAGGCTTACACTACCAATGGACTATAGAGGAAGCTAAGGTTTGACCCTGTGACAATCACCCATACTGTATACAGTATGGTTTGGTAGTTTGGTAAATTTATCTGTCAGATTATTGTCCATCCGTCCCCACCAATGGGCTGTAGTCAATGTTGGACATACACTCAGAGTAGCCTCAGATTCAGCACCATGGAGAGCGCTCAGGGCAGCACGTTTATACAGGGACAGTTGGTGGATTATCCTGGTTTATACACAGGCCGTGTTGAGCATGCTTCATTTGAAGTTGTCCATCAAGAAAATTCATTGTACTCCCTTTTTTTTTTTTTATTACTGCTAAAATCCTGTGCTTTGGGTTCAGTTCTCGTCTCACAGACGAAGACAACACAAAACCATGGCAACAAAAAGTACTTTATACTGCTAGAGGTTACATGAGGTCACAGGAAATACACATTTATGTAACTATGTTCGAACCAATCATTTGACATGAGAAAGAAAGTATCTGAAGTTTAACATGCACAAGCAAAAGTTTGTAATTTAATTAGTATGAAATTATCGCGGTCAGCCTTCTGTTATAGCAGTCCAGTTGAATGGTTATATGTAGGACAGAGTGCTGACAAGATTTACAGTAATTAACAGTGAAAGGGTGTTAACTTGCAAAAGAGCATACTGAATAAATGGCTGGTCTCTTAACGTGCAGGGCTGCTATCTTTCTTTTGTTCTCTTATTTTTGAAGTGGGCATGGTCCACTACCAAAACCCTCAGCTCTGGGTTTTTGCATGTCCCTTTTGCCAAGATGGCCGAAGCAAATGTTTGCAGACATCTCTGGGGAGCTCACTTGCTCTTTTTTTTGAGAAGCCTCTTGAAATGCGCAGGGAGTTCTTTGTGATTCCACGTTGGATTTTAACATTTTACCAGACCTAAGGTTTGTTACAAGATGTGCAAAGTGTCATTATGACATAAACCTATATTCATTTAGGTTTACTTGGTTAGACTTATTGGGCCACATAAGGAGAGAAGTTGGATATCCGAGAAAAAGGAGCATTTGCTAGAGAGGATAGTTGGCTGTTGCTGGCTTTGAAAACTCATCCCTTTAAACATGTAACATAAAAGTTTAGGATTTTATAATTTTAAGGATAATTTACTTTAGAATTTAAGATTAATAATCAACTGTGAAGTGTATCTGAAAGCCTCATTTCAAATAAAAACCAACACATTTATGACAGAACTACATTTTAAAAAATGTGTCAATTTTGACCGAAGCTCAGCGGGAAGGTTAAACAGGACGGACAGATGAGACCCCACGTAATGACGGCTCCATCACTGAATGATCACCCGAGCAGCTGCTGGAAGAGCAATACAAATGACAGCGTGACACCTATCGGCTGAAGATGTATGAAAACCAGCCGGCTCTGTGGCAGTTTTATAAGGCCTGTAAATGTGATACTAATAACATCTTCAATATCCGCCCACATGTCATGCACTAATGCAGGCAATGCTAAATCCTTCTCCCCCTCCCTGTCTCTCTCTCTGTCTCCCTCTTACACACACACACACACACCTTTTGCCTCACCTATCCCTCTCTACTTCCTTGTTTAGCTTTCACTCAATCTGCTCGGATGAGCTAATGTGCGAGAGTTTAAGTGAACACAGACACCGGGAGATAGACGATACGATAGTCAAAGTGATAGTGGTGCATAAAGCTATGTGTGTTTGTGTGTGGTTGTGCGAACATGCATGCTGTTAAAATGTTGCATATAGAGCAGGGGCTGGCGACAGCTTGGTCTTGCCTGGATCACTGCACCCTGGCTGGGCCATTGTTCCTCTGACACCCTCTACACACAAACACACACACTTCCTCCCCCTACCTGGCCTTCTCTTAACAAGCCCCCATGCTAATTTCTCCCACTCCGATCATCTTAAGTCCCTATCCATCCTGCTGTTTTAGTCTAAAAATGATTCTCCTGTTGACTTCTGCGATTTCTAATCTAGGCCTCTTGCTTCATCACTGGTAATGCCCAGGTTGGTGTGTTATTTTAAATCGGGTATGCCTGTCTTGTCCCATCAATGTGCTTGGATGAGCCGGTAAGAGTAACATGCCCCGACAACCGGGCTCGAGACTTTTCATCATCACATCTAGAGACAGTGCTGTCAACTCGCTGCACATCAGCCAGCCAGCTCAGCAAGGTAAAGAAAGCAAAGAAGGGATGGGTGGGGGGGGGGGGGAAGTAAAAAAAAATAATCCCTATAAAAATGACGACTAAGTAGTTCAAAGTTGGGTCAAAAATGTCTGGAGGCTTTAAAAGAGCCAGAAGTGATCGCATTCAGAGCATCGACTTCCCTCCTCACCTCTTCTCGTTGTCATATATTCTGCCCGCCCACTTCATATGCTCTGCCATGCTCCATTTGGAGCCACAGATGCCTCTGTCGCTGGGGCGGCATTCATTTGGCGCAGTCCCTGGTTGACTGTGTCAATATTTGCAGTCAGTGCCATTTCGGTTTCGGGGCGCTCTATGAACACGACTGGGCTCGGGCCGAGGCTAAAACTAAGGAGAAAAAAAATCAACAGGAAACAAAAGAAAAAACTGCCCCATAGACTTGCTGTCTACAATTAATTAAGCTTTTTTTTGGCAAGAAGAAGTGGGAGGATGGGGCTTCCTTGGGAATAGATATGGGTTGGAGTTGCAAGAGGAAGTGGGGGGGGGGAGGGGGGGACAAAACAAATTAATTGCCTGGAATTGTGGGGATAATTCACATCTCTAATTAATATTGATCGCACGTGGGATAAGAAAGTGCCACAATATATCCAAGGAGAGCAGTTAATACGATGAGTTTTTGTGTTAATAACTCCATGAAGAAGGAGTTTTTTTTATGTTGGGCGGTGACTGTGGAATTCAGCGAGGTTACTTCAAGTGTGTGTGTGTGTGTGTATGTGTTCTTGTTTGGTGCCTGTGCGTCCCAGCAGCAATATTCCCCCTCTTTTTTTTTTTTCATAATGCATGGCCCCTGGGGACAGAGAAAGAGCAAGAGCTGGCAGATTGTATTGATTCAAAGCATCTAAAGTTGCTGTTTTATTGTGCTGTACAGGAGGGCCTGCGAGGATCGTCTTAGCTACTGGTTTTCATGATTGCCGTTTCTCGGGCTGCGTCTCAGCAACTTACAAAGTCTTACCTTTTTTATTTCCACCTCATCACTATGCATCTCTCAGCATGTAGAGCTCTCTCTTTCTGTTCTTGCCCCCCTTCTCTTTGCACCTTCCTCTCTCTGTTTTGTTCATTGCATTATGTAACAGAAAATGTCCAGACTCCCCAATTTATTTTAGACACACACACACACACACACACACACACACACACACACACACACACACACACACACACACACACACACACACACACACACACACACACACACACACACACACACACACACACACACACACACACACACACACACACACACACACACACACACACACACACACACACACACACAGGCTAACACACACACAGGCTAACACACACAGGCTAACACACACATACAGTTGTTACCTTTTTCAGCTCAGGCACAAGCAGGCAGCTCCTTTCACTGCTTAACTCAGCGTTCAGAGGCCACAGACTCATCTGCCTTCGCACATTGGCCTCATCACCAGCCAAGCACCCTGCTGTGACATCCATCGGCCTCTGTTAAGGCTCCTTATGAAAGGACGCCCTTGTGTGTTTGCAGGCCAACAAGTGGAATGCTGCTCTGTGCCGAAGCAGATGGAAGAAGCCTGCACTCCTTTGTGGTGTGATCTGATGGGATGTGATGTGTGCATGTGCGGCGTTAGGTAAATATGACACTGCATGCATCTGAGTGCTTTTAGAGGAAATATAATTAAATATCATGACAGTAGAACCCGACTGAAGGCTTTTTTTTATTTTGGAATAGAGGTAGAAGGAAAGAAATCCAGATTCAGAAAAGGTCAAAGAGATGTTTCTATTAATTATTTGTTGCTCCAAACTTTATTTCCCTTTTTTTTGTTGTTGATGTCTTTAAGATCTCTTATGAAACACACACAGGCCCATAACTCCTGACATCTCTTAACGTCTTTACACTAATCCTCAGTGAAGGAGAGAGAGAGAGCGAGAGAGAGAAAGACATTTGTGACAAAGTAAGATCCCACAATTATCTTGGAAAAAGGGCTTTGAAAACTCCCTGGGCTGTTGCTGTAAATAAAATGTGTTCTTGGAATGTGCTCAGCTTGCCTGTTTGAATAAAGGTTATGACAAAAAAAAAAATTCCGCTAGGCATTCAGGAGTAACATGCTGTGATTTTCTGTGCTGCCAGTTTTCATGTTTCATTAGTTCCCTGTGACCCTGTGCGCTATATGTGTGTGTACGTTGATGCAAGTGCAATTACCCATGCTTGAAATGTGTGTTTGAAAACGTGTGTGTATGTGTTTGTGCGTGTGTGTTTGTGTCAGTGTGTGGAGAAGCTCCCCGGGTCTACTAGCTTGTCAAAGCTGCCGCTTGTGTGTTTTTGGAGGAAATAAAGTGGACAGGTGGGTTTCCAGCCCAGGGCTTGCTGGGTAGAATCACAGTGTGCCATGTGTGTACATTTGACAGTCCAAAGTTGCCATGGGGACGATTAGCCTAATGCCAGTATTGCATAGATATTTATCACATTTGCTGTCCTGGATGAATCATTTAGAAGAGTATCAATGAAGATTGATCGTGTTTCTTTTGTAAGGCCGCTATTTTTTAACCAACAATATGCATCCTTCACTGTCTAATTCCTGATTTCCACTGAGTGAATGAAAAGAGAGGCAGAAGAGGAACAAGTGAGTGAGTGAGAGAGACAGTTGTTCAGAGGTTCTGCTGGCATAGCTTCAGACTGCATGCTGAAAAGTAGCGTGGTGTTTAAAAGTCTGCACATAATAATGAAGTCATCTTTGATACTGTCAAACAGATGAATCAAGGAGACTAGAGATAGGAGGCAAGTAAAGAAAAACAACACCGACAGAAGAAGCTTAATTGCTTTTTGATGGACAGGGTCGTCAAAATATCATCATAATGTGTTATTATCATTTTAATCTTGATTTTTTTTGTTCTAATGATTACATGCAGTCAGTGGCTATCAGAAGATCAGTCTCTCAACATACAATTAGCTCACATCAGCATTTGGATTTTGGATTTGGAAAATCTTTATTGTTGTGTTGGCAATTTGGTTTGCAACAGAGGTCCATACAGGCAATATATCCTGAAGACAGCACACATACATAAAATACATACACAACTTAACTACCATGGATATCATCATGATGGATGTGAGTGAGATAAGTGAGTGAGTGAGATAAGGGACACAAAGACCAAAAGTACATAGTAAAAGTGTACAGGCAATAATGCCTACAGCTTATTTAAAAACCCAACTGCTGATGGGACAAACAACTTCAGGTATACGTTAGATTTGGCCCTCCAAACATAAGTGAGAAGTCGGCAGAAGTCTACACTGCATGCATTATTAGAATTGAACCAGTGTTTCACAATTAGACTTTTCCATTGACAGGCTGCCCAGGTTTATTTACCGTTCTTCTGTGTTTATTTTTAATGTATACACTCTCCGTCTAAGATCAATGAAAGACTGGACAATCTCCCCGCGCTCTTTATTTACTCCTCCCATAGGTCTCGCGAGTACCATCTGTTAGCTGTGCAGGTGGTCAGAGAGAGAGAGAGAGAGAGACGGTTACATACATTTTGTGCAGCTGGGTTAGCTGATGTTATTCTGCACTCTCTCAGATTTTCCATGTCACCTCATGTGTGAAACTTTTTAAATCAAAAGTTGTGTTGTTTGGGCGACTTTATAAAAAGGTACAACTGGTGAAGATTACGAAAGGCAGAGAAAGACGGAGGAAAAGGGAGGGTGTCAGTGAGGTGCCGACCTTGGATGTTTATATGTCTGTTGCACTGCTTAATCAGGATGGTTTCATTGATTATTGTGCATGCTGCTTGACGTGATCTCCATTAACAGCTCTCTCCTCTCATTCACTGTGCATGCAGGGCTAAGTAAGTTACAATGGTTTCAACTAGGTCCTGACTGATATGGGATTTTTGGGGGCAAATACCGATATTGATATTAGAAAGAGACAAAAATCTGTTACTGATACATCGGCCGATATCTTTCTTTGACTTATGTTCAAATTAGCTGTAAACTTTTAGCCAAACCCCGTAAGTGTTTCCATTTCCAGCATTTGTTTGTTCACCGTTCTCTCCTTTGTCATTATACTCAAACCTGAAACCAAAATGTCCCCACACCACTGATTTGAAAGGTGGCGGCGTTTCCTCCTACTGCAAGCCTCTCCTTTTTGCTCTCCATGTTAAAGTAATGTGTGAAATCAGACACTGAAGTGTTGTCAGCTTTCCCCAACTTCAGCACACAGTGATTGGATATTAACTCACGAGGAGGGGTTTCTCCATCCCAGCGCATGGACTCACAGGCAAACACAAACAGAGCCAATTCGGACGAATGGAAGATACTTGTAAGCACTGTGGATGCCGTACCAAACTGTTCAATATTATATTGACAATTGTAACATACCTAGTTTTAACGCAGTGTCTGTCGAACTTGGTACGGAGTCCAAGCAAGTCTTCAATACAACTCAAATACAACCACTTCTTCTTTGCATTACCATGTGTCACAGAAATAAACCACATTCTAGAACATTTAATATATGTGGTCTGTGTGTCAACCAAGCCCATAAGCTTTAGAAGGTTTAGTTTTATTTGACTTGGTAGACATCCACAAGGCTCTAAATCAGTTTTGATCGGACAAATCCATCTACACATAGACTGCTAAACCCCAACATGTTCTTACCCTGAACCTCCGCTATTACAGCCCAGTGGGTTTGATAGGTAGAGCCAGTATAACTGCAAAGCCTTTAAGAACTCCTTCAGAGGTTACACGTGGGGCCAGAAAATTCAGAAAATATATATAATGGCATATCCCAACTTCCATCCCACTTCAATTTTCTATTCATATAGGCACTGGGACCTCACAGGGCGTCTAAGTGTTGCAGAGTGGTAGCAAGTGGAGCGATGTGATTTCGTGTGAAGTAGTGTTTTCGTTGAAAGTCGTGATGTTGGTTTTCTCTCATACTCCCCCTAAGCACATTTGATTGCTCTTGCACTTTTTACAGTCTGTGTCTCTTGGCCACCAGCATCAGGAGGATGTGTCCCTACATGGCAGCACAGATGTTTGCTTTGACAAAAGGAAAGTGACTGTTTGCGTGTGTGACAGTTCAGACTGACTGCTTTCAGAACTTACAGGCAGCTTCTTATTTCCCTTTGGATCCATCATCCTTCATTGCTGTCTCTGTACATTCATCAAGCAGAGATTTACAACGCTTTACAGCTCGGGGTAACATCAGAATTGTGCTCAAGTTTAAACATTTTCATCCTGAGCTGACTGTTTTCTCACAGTTTTCTGCCGCCTGCAGCAAATCTGGACCTGTGGGCCTCCTTCAGCATCTTCACATACATTATGTGCTTTTAATGTCGCCTTTAAACTTTGCTTTGTACTATGTTATGCAGCTGAGGGACCAGTTTTCAGCACATTTACTATGGAAAGTACTGCGGCAGGTTTCTCCCAGTATGACTGGGGAACAATTGGGGAACAGCCAATATGAAAACCAACAGCAGCTGGGAAGAAAGAGAGAGGATTCAGACTGTTTAGAGCAGTGAGGGATTGTACCCATTCTACTGTGCTCACAAACCGTGGGATTATGTGTGCTCAATTTAATGTCATTTTGTGGAGAATTTATCTATTTACGCCTTATGGTGTCCTTATCCCTCATATTTGGATTTGCATTGGTTTCCCTTAAATTACAGTATCAGGCCTTCATAAATAAAGGTTCCCTTCCCATTGGCCCACACTTGGCATACTGATATTTTGAGTGTCTATCAAGCATCTGGATACTAGCCAATGTCTTTATCACATTTTTACAGATATAGTCCTGGTGGCTAAGGCCTGAAAGAGTTATTTAGAATGTTCTAAAGTGGTAGTGGGTTACTTATAATTAAAGGCCACAGCATGTTTAGAAGTTACAGGTCAGCAAAGCCCCCATTTTGGAGTTCGACCAGGGTACCAACAGCAACCTGGGTAGGAATGTAAAACTGAAATACAGTTGAGTACCACAAGAAAGGGCTTCGTAACAGCAAGGTAAAATGGACAATTATTTGGAATTATTCCTTACACATGGTATGACTTTTTTAAAATTGGTTCAGATGAGTATGCTACAGCCCTTTGTACAGTGGTGCAATGCTCAGCGTTCTTGTAGGTATTCCGGCTGGCTTCTCCAAAATACTTCAATTTTCTTAAGGACCTTATATCCCCCATACTTAGCAAAAATCAGACTACCATAATAAAAGGTTCATAGGAAGTCAGTCAAACTATAGTATCCCCAAGTGGCCTGGTGGAGTCACAAGGTCCCTCTTTGTTGTAGTGTCAGCATTTTATCATCTCAAGGGAACCCAATCAAATGAATTAACATAAAAAGCAAAAAAAGGTTTAAAAAAAACAAAAAAACAACTAACAAGTTCTGCAAAGCCAAACAGCTGAAGCCATGCAGTTTTAAAACCCTCAAAATGAGTTACCGCTGTTAATAAAATGACTCCGATTTTCATGCAGGTTAGGTTTAGAAACCAGACTGAGGTCCCCTCACAGATGTGTTGCATAATTTACTGTCTCCCCTCTAAACATCGTGACCAGAGGCTGTGTCATCTTGCGGCCCCCCTGCTACCTTCAAAGCAATTAGACAGGTAGATGAAATGAGAGCGTTGCAGAGGCCAGCTATGTAATTAAACTCGGAATGAGAGGCCACCAGGCTCATATGAAGTAATACCCAGCTCGCCCACACACTTTGTAGAAACAGGGATTGCCACAGTGTGCTCTTCATCAATACGGTTACATATTCAGGTGTAGACAGAAAACTATAAATTTGAACTCACTGATGATGAAATATTCTGCAACTAATCATAGATAATATTTTCTGTGAACAATTGCCCCTTAAAGCTAAGCAATAAGTCAAGATAAGCACAACAAGCATTGCAGTTTCTACATGTGGTGATATTCTAGTATGAAATATATTAATTATATATTGTGTGATTCACTGTTAGCTCATCATTTTTGATTATTTCAAACAAGGAAGTTCAAAAGCTTAGTAAAGGCCTACTGGTGACTGTCATTTGATACAGAGCTAAAGTTAATCTAACCTTAGCAACTGCTCTCATTCCTTAAGCCTAGCTTTGGTTCGCTATGATCCGCAGCGGGAACTAATAGATAGTGTGGCTCTAATTAATACAGAAAGATTAGCCTACCAACATAAAAGGTCAACACCTGCCTCAAGACTGTGCTATGATACAGAGATAGAGTTTAGCTAACCTAAGCTAGCCAGGCTTACCTAAACAAGCCTGTCAGAACTAGCACATTTTGAATAAGGAATGTTTTCGTACACTTGCAATAAAGGAAGGGGCTAGCTGATAGCTCAAGGTGAAAATAAATGCCTACCAAGGTAAGATGTTAATACCAGCCTGTGTTGATACAGAGCTTGAGTTAAACTAACCTATCTGTTAACCTAACTGTTCCCATTCCTATAGCCTAGCTTAATTTTAGACCAGAGGCAGGGGAGCACAGGTAGCCTCACTCTGCTCAAGGTGAAGACATAATTCTACCAACAGCTGCCTTATTGACACTAGTATCTGCAGTTAATGCTTATGAGATAATTCCTTTTTCATTAACTTCACAACATTAGTATTATCTGTGTATATCCAATTATTGCCTTAATTTTCACCCATTTTAGTGACAAACTTCCACTCTCATCACTAGGGCCCTTGCCTTCAGGACCAATTTGGGGTTCAATATCCAGTATTGTTCAAGGACAATTAGGGACTGGTGGTCAAACAGTTGGTTTACCAATTAGATGATGATGTGTTCTACCTCTGAGTCACAATCCCCTTTTTTGGTTGATTCAGGGGAAGGGTTAATACCTTCACGTGTTGACATGTCTTTGTAGAATATAGTACAAATGTTGTCAAAATGAAAATTTATAGATGTAGCTCAAACTATAACCAAACATGTAGGTATAGTGCGAAACAAATGTGTTTTTCATCTCTTAAGAGCTCATATAATGTTGTTCAGCAGGCGTCATTTCTATGAAGCATGAATGGTTCTCTCTCCAGGTCAAACAGGATCAAATAAGCTATAAGAACAACCCACCTGATGGGTCATGTGGCTAATAGACAATAAGAGGACCACAAAAGACAATTTAAGCTCTGATTTGTCTCATCATATCTGGTCTGAGCGTAGAACACTCCCCTGAGTGTGCTCTGTTGACACGGAGGTGTTTTGGCTTGTTGTAAATAGAGGCTGTAAAAGGCCAAATGAAATTGTTTGTTGGCCAAGTGTTGAGCTTAACATTTCTGACATACTGCTTGGACAAATATTGTCTGTGCTCACTGGAAACCAACTTCTCCATACAGTTCAATTTGAGTTGCTAATCGGTTGGCATTTCCATGCTTGAATTACTACAAGTGCCTCAGGGGTCTTGAAGAACCCTCATATGGCTTCAGAGTTTTTTTTTTATGATTTGGAAAAGCTCAGGGTGATTGTTCCAGCCCTGAACTTTATGAATGCATATTTTTCAGTAAAGCTCAGGCAACAGATTATAAAGGGTCTTAAACAGCAGATTGCACAATTGGAGTTAAAAAGGTTTTGCATGGATATGGAGGATTGTAATTAAGTTTTATTGATTTTATCTAGAAGCTAACCCAGAAATATTGCCCTTTGTTATAGTTCTCTTATCTTATATCATTAATTTAATCAGTAAGCCGAATAAATTCAACCTTTTTTTCATTGAAAATCCCAAAACTCTGCTCTGCTCTACTCTATCTTTTTAAGGTTGTAACCTAAAGCATTTTCATTGATTATTTGCAAATGTTACTTTTTTTTTCAGAAATACACATACATACTCTCATTTCACCTTCTATTGTATGTTTGTAAATTCATACTTTGCCATATTAGGTCTGAGGCAAATCATTTCATTATTTGCCATTCACCTTATTTACCATCACACCTTTCTAAAAATACTAGGCGAGGAAAGCTCCGTCAATACATATCCAACAGATGACATCTCCACATTGGGATACTGACTCTGCAGGAACAAACGGCATGCATGTTTCCTGCATCTTTTATATTATTTCCTCTATTGACTTGGCACTTTTCTCCTGAGCCTTGCACTGTGCATAGTCCCATGAAGCCATGACAACTGCACACATACTACATAAACATACTGCGAGACACTGTGACACATGAAACCTTGTTATATTACTATTAGAACTCAGCAGGCCCTTATCTCAGAACACTTTCTGTGCTATGCTTTTGTGCACAGAGTGGCTCCCTGTTGCTGTCTGTTTCCTCCTGCTTCATGGGATTTGCAGAAGCAATAAGTAAAACGTGTAACAAAGTGGAATCAAATTTGACATTTCCTATTCTCAAAATGAATTTCTCAGCCCATCCATTTTAGATCCATTACCTGTTTATGGTAACCACACGTTCTCCCGGATTGCACCACACATTCCTGCTTTGGGTCTGTTAGCGGAGGTAGCTGCTTTTATCTAATTGATATGTTTTTAATGTATGAGCTATAATGGTCAAAGAATTGAATTGTGTGATTAAACCAAGTACTTCGTGAAATCTTTCTAACTGCAAGAAATCATTTTGTGTAAAGTTTTAACTTAAGACATAATAAGGATGCTCATTTTTTTTTCTTTATGGCCAAAATGATATACCACTGTTCAATTGTCAGCGTTGATATACCCTCTCTTTCAAATATTATTTGAACATTTCCCTGTAACACATGCAAACAATGTCAATTCATGGGACATTCTAGAAAAGTATTGTGGGTCTATATCAAGCAGCAACCTCATTTGTTGAAAAATGAAGTCAATGCAGAAGTGAACAAATCTGCAGTCACTGTCTGCTTGAAGCTGGCTCCAAAATCCAAATAATCTCCACTAAGGCCCATTTTGAAATTATTGTTTTACAGCAGAAATTAACATGTTAACAACCTGGTGAAATAAAAAAAAGACAGTTTTGCTCTTTATGGATAATGTCTTTATTGGTTAAAACTATAAGAGAGGTGATTCTTTTATATCTTATCCACTTTGATTATATTAAGGCTACGAATTTTGAATGATCTGGCTAATGAGTAGCGTGGCTGATTTGACCTAAGGCCAACCTCTACTCCACCTCTTTGTCTGTGACTACATTGACCAAAAGTCAGCATTTTTACAATGAAGTGATATCCAGTAGTTGAGTTTTCTAACATCTGCTTCAGAAACCAATGGGTGATGTCACTGAGACTACGTCCATGTTGTATGCAGTCTACAATCAACATCATACTTTGCAGTCAATTTTCTTGCGTTGCTTTCTTACAGTTATTCACATCGCTTTGTGTAAAACACAAAGATATGTTAATATGCTACGAAGTCAATTCAACATTTCACTTGTCAACTTTGCCTAAGAGGAGTGAATTCCTATATAAAGGCATACAACTTAATCCATCAAAGCTGTTTTATGGGTGTTCTCATTTTAACTGAAAAATACTTATGACCTTATTCGTTTGCTCAGATGTCGAGGTCTCACCAGCATGATCCCGAACATAATCTGCTCTTAGATACATATGGAGAGAACACTTGTATCCGGCTGCTATGAACATTTAAACCATCCATTAAGACCACATGACTTCCTCTATATTTGCTCTAGTGAGGGAGAAAATCCTCTGTGAGGCTTAGATAGTTTTCATTGCTTGTAGCACTGACAGAGTTTTTTTCCCAGTATCACAGCAGCCCAATCTCTCCTCCCCACACCATCAGCACCTTTTTCCCGGACCCAATTTAGTCTGTGATCCTAAAACGAGCACGCAAGACACCCGAGAGATTCAGAACAGTGCTCTTTGTGGAGTAGCACCCATAGTACCTTAAAGGAATAGACCGCCGCAGAATGTAATTAGATGCTGCCAATCTCTGGCAATGGTTTGGGACTGGGGCGAGTGGGGCTCCTAATGGAGACGGTTTCTGCATGCACATATCCTTCGGAAGTAGAGCAGAACTCAAACCGGCATGTTAAACATCAAAGTGTCTCGTTTAAATGCCCGTTGTTGTGAATGTCCCTCGTTGGATCCGATCTCATTTGCTAAATGATGCTTTGTTAAACTTGCACGTTCTGTAAAAACAAACTCAGAACATTCATAACCAGACTTTCTGTAATTAGGAATGCTGGGGTATTTGCATTTTTTGCTTTCCCCAAAAACAAAAGTTCATCTATTGGGAAAATTGAAGTAGCGAGGTCATTAAATATCACACTTTTCCTAAATTAATTCTTTATACACAAGATTTAGTGTTGCCTCGAGGCGACAGTGGCTCAGTGGTAGAGTCGGCCATCTCTCAATTAGAAAGTCAGGGGGGGTTTTGAATCCCCAGCTCCTTCAGTCACATGTTGAAGAGTCCCTGGGCAAGACACTGAACCCCTACGACTCCTGCCACCAACTGCATGTGAATCAGTGAGTATGTAGCAGTCCAGTTGGGCACTTACATAGTAGCCTCTGACAATAGTGTGTGACTGTGGTGTAAATGGCTTGAATGTGACATGCAGTGGAAAAGCCCTTTTAAGTAGTCGGACGACTGAGAAAGCACTTTACAAGTCAAAATCCAAGTCCATTAATGTCACACAGTCTGGTTATAATATATAACAAGTACTGTCATGTTGTACTTTCCTGACAGATTTGATCACCGGTATGATTATAACTGAATCGTAGTCGCTGATGGTGTGTTAAACCCCAGATATAAATGTGGTTAAAATCCTACAGAGCTTAATCTAGCATGTAGATTATGGCACTCTTGCCGCGACTAAATTTATTTCAATAAGTGCTGCTGTGATGGCTTTTCATGCAGGGTAGTTATGATATGACAAATATATAAATCTCTATTAAGGACATGCTAGTGGAAGATTGACCTGTAAAAGCACTGAATATAGGATTCACTGGATGACTTGTCTGGACATGTCCTGCTAATGTACGTATGTATTTATCCATGTATGTATGGGCGCTTTGGAGTGTAGAAGACTGACTCCACTGCACTGGCCTTGTTGTCTTTGTAGTTCCTTAAGGCGTTGTTAAACGGCTGTAAACACCTATTGAGTGAATGAGAGTGCAGGTTATACCACATGAATCATTGTGTAAGTGTGTATAAGCCTGTGTGTGTGTGTGTTTGTTTTTAGTTAATGATTCTCACTATGGATTTGCCTATGTGAGCGTCCGGCAGTGCAGTGATAGAGATATGCCTCTATTTGCAGTATAGCCAATATCTACACTGTTTCACACACTCTAAGGATTATATTTCACAACATGTGTGTGAAGGTTTGTGCGTGTGCGTGTGCGTGTGTGTGTGTGTGTGTGTATGTGTGTGTGTGTTGGAGTACTGTATGTGCTGAAGCCTATCAGTAGTGAGAGCCGCTGTCGGAGCCGGACAGCAGAAGGTGACGGCAGGAATACAAGGCTGCTGGCATTATTAACCCCTCACTGCGTTGAGTGGGGCAGGCAATTACAACCAGTCATATGGCTGTCACATTGCCAGAGGGAGACAGCTCAAACACACACACACAGAAAAGTTGTGATCTTTGACTTAAAGGATAATTAAAGCTTAATAAGCATGTAAAAAAGTGTGAAATTAAAATATAAAATGAATATAAACATATAGATGACAGAACTAAAGTCGAAGTAAATGTAGTTCCAAGTACAGTAGATCAAAATGATGCATCTTTGGCTGAACTAAGGGTTGGCTTTTGATTGTCAAGTGATGTCAAGTGGTTTAAAAATAAGGCAACAGTTACAGTAACCCAAATAATGCTTCAAGAAAACGTAGAAATACTCAAGTTGATCGAGTCCCTCATCTTGGACAGATATGCAAAATATATTGTTTTTAAGGGAGGACACAAATATGCAAATTGTGACACAGCAAAATGAGGAAATGGACCGTTATGAATGGTTTCAGAGTAAGAGCTTGTTTTAGGCTGCAGATCTTGAAATACATGTAGAAACATCCAGGTGCCACCAAAAGTAATGGGATGCGAGTTACACACCGTCTCTCCTGAGTCAAGGAAGAGGAAGTGCTACACATAGTCCACAATGTTGTTGTGTTGCAAGTAGTTCTGAATTCCTAAGTCCTGAATTAACGGGTGCACCATTAAATCTCCAGTGAGGAACTTGTGGCACCTAGACACTACGACCTAGCCGGCAGAAACAAACATTAAAAACACTTATACAAAAATAATAAATCTCCTGTTTATGTGGTATTTAGTAGTAGTTTAAGAAATATGTATCGTACCACCACTGCTTACACAAACATCTGTAAAAAAAAAAGGTTTTCCCTTTACATAACATTTGTCTTCTCTGCAGCATCTTCCCTTTTCTCTCAGCAGGCTGGAATACTGCTTCCATTCTTCATCTTTGTATTGTCTTGTACACTTTCCACCCACACGGACTGTCTCCTTCTCCTGTTCTATTTCAGGGTGTTAAGCTGCTGAACATGGCCGAACCGGCTCACAGCACTATATCTGATCAAATCAATACCCATTTCTCATTTTTTCTTTCTATTCTTTCCACTCATTTCTGACTGCGAAGCTATAGCTGTGATAGGAAGATTGGAAGGCGATACCTCCGCCTGGTCTGTTGTATCTGTGCAAGATAGAAAGATTATGATGGGATGGGTTGAGTTCGGAAGGGGGAGGGGGGGGGGGATCAGTGAGAGAGGCTTTGCCATAGAGCACTGCAGTAAAGTGTGAGCAGATCCATCAGTGTAGCACGTTTAGTGGACACCAGAGCTGGACTCACTCGCCTTCCCTTCACGTCCCCATTAACGGCCTCACAAGACCAATAAGGGAACAGATTGAGTTGTCTTTTAACACCCACAGACCATCAGCAACATGTCAGCCATCCGTCAATGTTCACCTCAATTGGTTAGTAGGTCAGATGCCCACAGTTCTCAAAAGTGTCTTTTTTTGCCTTTCTACACACTACTATGTGTTTCTCCTTCGTTTCCAATCTTTATGTTGCAAAACATTTACTTGTATATTCAGTAGTGGCTGAATCTTTGTTTGAATGGTTTTTTGCATCTCCCCGTCTCTGTGTCAAGGGGGGTTAAGTGTAAGAATTACTACAGTCAGTTGTCCTGCTGTGCAGAAAGATTAACTGTAAAATAAATTGCAGGAGCTGCTCAAAATGTATGCTTAAAATTTCCTTTAACTTTCAATTTAATGTTTTTAAACTTTTAAAAGTAACATACGGATTGGCAACATTTAAATCTTTAAGACATGTGTTCAATGTCACAAGCAACAGAATGTGCCACATTGAAATGTAAAGAAAGCTAATCGCAGCCTGTTGCAACACAGCCTAAATAGTTGATTACTACAGCCAAGGGGAAGGCCTTCTTGAAGTCGTCTGATTGGGCTAATGGATGCTTAAGTCGGGGGCAGAGAAAGCTAGGAATTTGCCTGTTGTATTTACAAAACGTTTGGAAATATGACTAAAAAGCAGTCGTCCAGGTAAACTGATAACTGTGCTAATGTCTGTCACTTTGCCTCACCCTCTCTCCCACAACACTACTCCCATCTCCCCATGTTTTCCCCAACTTTGCATTTGATTTTGCCTTGTGACTCAGTGCTAGTTTTGTGGATTGCATCATCATGTATTGAAGAGAAGCCCTTAAATGCACTCCAAATCTAGATGTGGGGTGCTAAAAAGATTATTTTTTATATCCCACTCATCCTTTTTACATTTTACTTTTTGATTTTTTGTTGGCACTCATCTTCTCTGTCTCTTCCCTCTGACTGATTGTCCTGAAAGGTTCCTCTAAGGTGAAAAATGACACGACCGAAAACTGAACCCAATCAAAGCATGCGCTCTGACAGGCTGACAAACACATCCTGTTTGCTTGAACAGACTTGATGAACACCCTTGCATAGACTGACATTCACAGGAACAGATTGTTGCTCCCTTTCCCAGTACATAATGAATAATAAATATAAGGTATGGTTATAGTCCAATTTGTGTGATTGGTTCTTTAAATGACAACCTTTTATGGTTCGTCTCTGCATGCATGGTTGCAGGAGATCAACTCACGAGGATAATAGCCGCCCCTAAATGCAGAAAATGTCACTTTAGTTAGACACATAGCCTTACACGGTACACATGGCCACTAACTCTAAAAGACTGAGAACCATATAGTAATAACACTTTCAATAAAGCACAACCAAGTGTGAACAGATTTTGGTGTCAATGTGGTGCCTCTAAATGCTACGTCAAGAAAGTGGAGTATAGTGGGTATGTAAGGAGAATCCTCTCCCCGCATTAGGAGCTGTTATCCTGAGCTTATCTGGAAGAATTAGCTCCAAAATCTGCATCATTAAAACGAAAACGGTAAACCTTTTGACTTAAAGACTATTCAATAAGAGCATAATCCTTTTTTATTAAAGGCTGAACAGCCTCTTATCGAGGCACACATAGTAGTTAGCCATTATCCTAACTCTTTTCTAGGTGTGTTTGTGTGTGTTAACTGTTCAACCACACAAATGTTTCTATTTGATGTCCCCTGTAGGTATTAAGGGTAAATTGTGTGTATAAGGAGTATATAGACCTTGTGCATTATTGGTTAATAGTGGGATTAATCTACTTAATGAAGGGGGGGGGGGGGGGGGGGGGGGACAAGCCTTAAAAGCCTTAAGAAACTCTGCCTGAGCTTATTTAAAAAGCACTAAGCCAGCGTTCAGCCCTTAAATAGAGGATACAGGCAATGTTGGGGCAAATGAAGACAAGAGGAGAATGACTCTCAAGATGTTTGTTGGCAATAAATGTTTTTGCTGTTTTATTCACCTCATAACTCTAAGTCAAATCTGTTGTCATCGATTTCCCTCGAGTTTCTTCCGCCTTCTTCTGCGGTTCGACGGTCTATCTTTGAGCTTTATGTTTGACTCTTACCGAGTTTGGACAGTGTTTTCCGATGTCTTGTAGTTTTCAATCAATTTCTAATTATTTACGTTTGATTTTTCTACCGTATTCTTTTCATCATACTTCTCTATCCTTTTACCTCTTTCCAATACATTTCTACTATCTCTTTTTACTATAGCCTCACTTCTATTAAAGCTGCAACTCTTCTTTTTTTTTTCCTCAAATCTTTTACTATTCATTCGTGCCAGTAAAATCCGGGATCAGCCCAGGCCGCTGAGTAATGAATTATGGCTGTAATATCTTCCAGTGGCAGCCAGCCAAATCTCATCTCACTACACTTTTTAAAGGTGTGTGCGTGTGTTTATGCGTGTGCACTTCTGTATCAGGATGACTCTATATGTGTGTGTGTGTGCGTTAGCTGTTTAAGTGGAATGATCTGCCATCACCATCCCTGTTCTGCTACTTGCCCGAAATTTCCATCATACACATGCACATTTAAATACAAAATGCACAGTCCTGCTCCTCCTTTTTGCACTGTGATGATTTTATAATCCTTCCTAAATTATGACCTCAACCACTTGAATGAGAAGAGGCTGCAAAACTTGGTTCATTAGGTAAATTCCCTTAGATTTGAATCTAGGACTAAATTGGTAACCCTCCCACAGTGTCTCAACCAATCTAACGCCCTGTTTGAAAATGCTATGTGGCTCTTTTGCGGCCCTTAACCGTTGAAAAGCAAGACGACTCGCAAGTTGCACCAGCTCTAATTCAGCACTAGCACCATCCCAGAACAAGCCAAAGGTTCACTTTGGTGGATACAGGGGTATCTCAGGTGCTTGTCTGCCACACATTGTTTTTCATCAGTTGAATGAAAATGATAGAGGCCATGTGTGCATATAGAGATAGGGAAATCTGATTACAAAGGGTCACTGGAGAGGTATTGCTGCTTAGAGCTGTCCACTTGGATCACCTAGGATACATGTTAATACCAGGTGTAAACAGGGCCTAAGAGTCCACTTCAATAACAAGGCTCTGGGTGTTTAAGCTGACATTAATTCTTAATAACCACCATATACTCTGACAGTCTGCAAGCAAATCTTCTTGGCAAACAGGCACGCTTTTATACAGTGTGAAATATGTCCTGGGATGCTGCCTGTTTTTTGGCAGATGTCTAAAATAACTAATCCTAATTGGTGGGAAAGGGCCAATCCCGCAGTTGGTACTTAGTCATTCGGCTTTAGACCTGAAGACATGCAGAGTGTTTGGCCAGAGAGGCTAAAATATGCCCAACTTCTATCTGTAACACTAACATGACATCATTTACATACACATACAGGAGGTGTGATATGCATTAATGAATGTGGGAAGGCACGCCTGAAACCATGTATGTAAATGTGTGTATATGTGTGTAGGAAATGCAACCAACTGGATCTTTCTTGTGTGAGCTAATGGGAGAACAAGACAGATTCATTATGTTTTCTAATGCAGGGCTTTGAACATGAATAAACACTGACAACAGTGTCATTCATCCTGTCAATTATGTGCGAGACACATGTCTGCACTGGGTTAATGATAGTGATGGAGTGTCATTCATGTGTACATTCAACGCATAGACACAGCCCACAGGGTTTTGTTCCTGTGATTCTTGTTTTGTTGAGCGAAAATTAAACCGCTCACTTTGTCACCACAGGGTTTTTTGTTTTTTTTCCAATGCGTTCAAAATTATCACCGTCCAACTTGTGCTTCGCGTCCTCTTTTTCTTCATTTGCACGTGTCTTGCTGCTCAACAATTAAAGCGTTCCTTTTCGTTGACAGTCTAGCACTGTAACCAAGGACATGCACAGCAGTCATTGCACCGCAACAATGATAAGGAGAGGCAAGAGTGTGGGAAGAACACAGCGACTGAGCGTCTGATTTGGCTGTAGTGCTTCCTTCTGTCTGATCTTCAGCTAAAAAGGCCCTAACTCCTACAACAGGCTTATAACCCCTCGCTAATCCCCCCTTCTGACTCATTTCACTGCAGTTTGAAGCTCTCTCTTTAAATCTCTTGTTCGCGCGCTGCTGTGCACTTGCACACATACACACACGCGCGCGCACACACGCACACACACACACACACACACACACATGCCGGAGTCTGTGAATAACAAAACCCTTCAGTTGAAAATGGAAATGTCTCGCTGGACCGGTAAATTGCACTGTGAGAAATATCTTTGGCCAAATGTTCGCACACATGCACAGGCAGAGACACAAGTAGACGCTGCAAATCCATTTTATGATTTTATGTGCTTAATTATAAGTGTGTGGATGCTTGCCCCGCATGACATCCATTACTGGCTATTTTTTTGGTTGTTTTGTTTTCTTTCGGCTTATGTTGAATGTTTTCTTGTTTCAGATCATAATGCTTTTCATGATGAAAAGAAGAAGGACCCACTCAGTGGATATTCACAATACGCGTGGGTGCACACACACAAGGAGAGCAACATAGATACAGTCTCTTACGTATGCATCACAGTGCCTGCTATTTTTCTTCTTTTTTGTCCTTTTGAGTTGAAATCAACAGATTGTTTTTCTTTATCTGCAAACTGAATGGAAAAAATATAGTGAGTTTTATTTGAAAGTTTGGCTGTCAAGGGTTTTAAAGGGGCAGGAAGTAACCCCCCCCCCCACATAAGGCCTTTGTGTCATTATTACAGATTAATGTTTCTACAAGCACCGGAGGAATTAGCATTAGTGACGGTTTTAGTGTCAAATGCTTGTTTCAGAGCTGTCAGTCGCGCCGCCTCCCGAAAATGAGACGACTTAATATCATGGCATTAATAATACCGACCTCATCATAGTGCCAAAATAGCAGATCACAGACATGGGTTTTAGTGGTAGGGGAAGAATTAAAGGAGAAAAGACATGGTTCTGTCACATTGCACCACTGATGGTATTCATGGGAGGCTAAAGCTGCGACTATTTAGGTCGGTTTCATGTCTGATTAGCTCTGTTGTCTTCCAATTCAAGGGTTGGCCGGAACATAAACAGATCCTTTTTGCAGCCTTTCTGGATAAAGATAAGAAACATCAGTGGTTGAACAGACAATTAAGCTGCAGATTTGTGCAGATTAACACTAAATGACAACATTTCAGGTCAAATAAAAATAAAAATGGCCCTATATTAGCATAGCTTATATAAGAAGTACTCAATAGTCTCTGATCTCTTTGTGGTATACACCCGTCTATAAGAGGTCCCTGCACTCAGTATAATGCAGAAAATTCCTTATCACGCAGACTCTCCAGCAGCTTCGACTGATATATTAGGCTGCCTTCTACGTGCCGCCGCCGCACTCTCCATCTTCATTGCCCTATGGAATTGCATTGACCACTCACGTGAATGGGAGGAGAATATGGTTATCCAGAGATGGATATTTACCATGCAGAACGTATCACCGTCTCCCCCCCCCCATTCAGAACCATTAGTCTCTATACTCACACAATATCTCGACCTCTCTTTAAGGCCAGACTATCAGGGGCGATTCTTTACATGAACCAATTACCTTTGTTCATCAGACAGGAGTGAAATGTCAGTGATTCTCGCCGTAATTTGTGTGCTCTCAGACTCATGAAACAAATGCTTGAACCCAGATACCAGTACTCTCATGTACGATGAGTGTGCAATAGCTGAGTGATGGGGGTGGGCTTATCGTCAGGATGTATGGACCATTTAGACCTCCATTACAACCATGAATATACTGTAGATTCAATGAGCATAAGGCCATTCTAATCTTTAGTCTACATACTGTGTTTGAAAAGATCATTAGTGGAGGAACTCTAAGCCTTCAGTCTGCATTAATGAGTATTTTTGGTAATATTGAGTCAAGTGGCATGTGAAATGGGAAAGGGGTCCCTTCAAGTTGCTACTGTAAATCATAGTATTAGCATCATCTTAGTATTCACGGCTAACCTTGAAGCTCTCCATGGCTCTTTTAGCTAGCTGGGTTCATAGGTACTGTATAATTGTGTTTGAGCAGCTTCATGAACTTCAGCTGATTATATTTAAAAGCTCCTACACACTGAGCTAATCTAACCTGTGCTTAATGGCAAAAAAAAGTTAGCAAGTAGATAACAAATACAGTAGAGCAACACTTGAATGATGCAGGTCTTTTGGTTGGCAGGGACCCAAATGGAACCAAATCTCTTCATATCTTCAAACAACAAAAGCTAACCCAAGATGTGACAAATTGTTGTTTATGTTGCTCTGTGTTAGCTAACTGTGTAGGAAATTGGTCACAGCAATTTTAATTTTATGGTTTTTTTTGTCATGTGTTGTCTGCCCCTTGGTGGCCAAAGATTAAAGAAAGCAGCTTTCAAATTGTAAAATGGAACATTTTATGACCAGCATCTTCTGCATTGATATTTGTTTTAGTGCACTGTGTTGCAAAATTATATTGACATGACAGATGATATGACAGGTTCATGCTTTATCAATTCTAATTCTCACAATAGCGATCATCAATTTGCCGTCCAAAATTTGCAACAGCGTATTTAAAAAGAAAGTTTTTGCTCTTGCCCTAAGTTGAGGACAATCTTTTCAACTGATATTGTTCACTTGCAACCCAACTGGGGTGTAATCAACCTAATTTCCAACCCTGTTTATTGTTTCAATTGTTAGATAATGACTTGTTCTGATGTCTTCAATTCCTATGTAACTAATTTACAGTAACACAGCTCCAACTCAGCAATGAAAAGCCATGAACCAAACAGCAGAGAACAGAAATGAGCTTTGAGCTGTGGAGGCAGTGATATATAATGTTCCCAAGCCTTTTGTATCATTATTTCAGTCTTCTTGTTTGCTTTCTGTCCACATCAATATGTTTAAAGTTTACAGTGGATTCTAAGAGAAGATTGTTTTTAAAAAATGCTTTCAGGCACAATACACAGATTAACGGCTTACTGATAAGCTTATTTCTATACCGTTAATTGTATTATAGTGCTTTTGCTCTAATACCCTAATGTCCTTGCTTGGCATCTTTTATGTACCACCATAATACCTATATTTGCTTATGTTAAATGCTTTGAGAATTAGCTTTATGCCTATGAGAAAACTAGGATAGCATACTAGTTGGTATGCAAGTGGAAACCGATTGCGATTGAGGCTTTTCAACCAATGTCAGTCGATGTCAGTTAACAGCTTGTGCTGATTGAATAAACATAGTCATAGAGAGCATTGAAGGATGAGGAAGATGAGAGGGTACATGTTTGATTAGCCTCTGAAGAGAAGGATGTGCCTTTAATCCCCCCTCTAACTAATCCCTCTACTCTTGGAGGGTCCTCACTGCCTGGGGCAAAAATGTTGTTAAGTCCTGAGTGTATAGCCAGCGGTCAAACTGTGAAGCTTTCTCACATTTGTACATCCTTTTCACTCTGCTTAATGACTTCTTATAAAGCTATGACATGAGCCAAGGTGTTTCATTTTCAGCCTAATGTAGATAGTAGGTTTGTAGGTTTGCCAATGATGTTTCAGTGGAATAAATAAAATAAAGTTTTACCACCATTATCACCATTCTGTAATCATTATACCGAGTGCGCTGTGGGTATGGCTTGGGGGAATGGTATGTCAGTTGGTCTCTTGGTGGAGGCTCAGTCAATCTAATGGTTCATAACTTTGGTCCAAAATGAATGAGACCACTATTGCAACATTTTGAAGCCTAATTACTCAGGGGATTTGCTGATACGCTTTGGTGTTGGATAATGACTGAATGCTTGGAAGGCATTCCGTTCAGCTTCAGCTGTGCTTTGAGTAAAGAGATAATAAGCAAATGGTAGCATGCTATCATGTAAACTAAGATTGGCAACATGATCTACATTTTAGCTTCAAAACATTACCATGGTTGCATTGCAATAGTGAGTTGCATTAGAATGACCATATTCACAGACCCCCCCCCCCCAAAAAAAAAAAGGTAATCTGTAGTCTACTGCAAATTCAGGCTTTTGCACATCTATTTGCTCATGCACGAACAAAAGGCATGTCCAAAAATGTCAATTTTTCAAATTCTCTATTTTCCACAAACCTGACTTATTGATGAAAAGGATGTATCGCCCAGGCCTAGTGTGACATGAACACACCATTTTCATTGCCTGGTTCTTAGTGAATGAGGGAATAGGCCAGCTCTCTCTATGGCATGACGGCTTACCATTAGCATACTGACAAGTTCTGTCAGTATGCTAATGCCGCTAAAATAGCTCCAAGGGTCATATGACTCAGAGGCTGGCAACAGCTTTGATAAACAAAGGTTGATTGACTGACACAAAGATGGACTAGTCAGTGTTGAATACAGGCAATTAATGCATTATTGAGAAAAACTGGGAATTTTAGCATTTTACAGATTTTTTTTGTCAGGACTTGACACAATGCTGGAAGCGGAACAGTACTGGACAAACCATGGTTTCTTGTTCCCATAGACTGAATATCGAACAACAATAGTGTCATGAGAAGACCAAGGGTGCGAGGGTGACAGTAGACTAAAGATTATTTAAAGTTTCAAGAAAAGGTATGATTTGGATTTACACTGTGCACGTTCTCCAAATTGGAAATCACACACTTGAGTATAACACTTTTCCTATGCAGCAAAAAGATGAGAAAAATAGAAGAGACAAAACCTGGCAGCAAAAGCTAATTGTGAATCCCTGTTCATCATTGGAACTTGAAACCTCAGCTTGTAGTTTTATCCTGAATGCTGAGCCTCAGCTGCCTGTTCCCATTATGAGCTAACATGCCAGAGCATATCTTGTGCTGTGCAATTCAATTTAGCCAAATGAGTATCCGGGCTCCAAATAGCATGCTCTAGTAGCTCTAGCAAACCTCCACGAAGACAGCAGCTGTCAAAAAGAACTAGTCGCTGTGTAGTATACCAAATGCTTTGCCGGTGGTATCAATGTGTGATCAATATGCAATAAAAACTCATTAAAGCATTCTATGTTCTGTCAAGGAAATTAATTCCGGAAGACAAATCTGTGATGTGTCACCCTGGATTTCAGTCCATCCATGCAGAAAGAAGTTATTTAAAGCAAGAAATTGGATATGGAGTGGAGGAAAAAAAAGGGGGAGAGTAAGAAGAAGTAGAGATGGAGAGACGAAAACAGAGATGGAGAGAGAAAATGGGAGGATGAAAACAACTCATCTGGAAGAGAGGCGACAGAAAGAGTCTATGACAGCCCAGCATAATGAGATTTGGTAGTCTGTGTGGCTTCCCATTCACCTGAAAGAGAATTAACATAAAAAACCACTATTTTCCATTCTGCTCTCATGTTTTCAAACCATAATTGCAGCACATGCATACCCTCCCACTCAGTGATTTCAGCATCTGGCGGATCAATCATCTGACTGTATATTGCAAATGCATTGTTTTTTTTTTTTTCTCATACGTGGTTTAAAAGCAGCGAGACAAAAATGTGCCTAAGAAGTGTGATCCAACCATATTTTCCAATGCAAACAGGCAAGCGACACTCCCCAGCGGGATGTCGGCGAACAACGTTTCAGCAAATGCTATTTCGGTTTAATCTCGCTTTGTATGACTCTTTCTTTTTCGGATACTGCTGTGAGCTTTCGGAGAGGAAACATGTGCAGACTGAATTTTAGTGCAGGATAATCAATGTCTGCATTCTCCTTTGTTTAGATAAGGACAAAAATACAGCTTCTATAACAGCTCAATCTATATGATAAAACATATCTGCTGTTGAAGGACAGGCCTCCTCCTGCTGTGCATGCACGATATTGTAATTTCACTTTTGACAGGCATGTATGTTTTCTATTTTTAGGAGGGTAGGAATAAAAATAGATATATAAGAATGTTACAAACATACTTCAGCCTACGCTTGCACCTTTCCTCCCTCTTGAGTTCCTGCTCTGATCCCGCATTACTCTGATACCCATTAATATGAAAATCCAACTGTTTATTGAGCACCTCAGTTTCTTCCAGCACATTTTCCTGTACGCCCACGGGGTAGAAAGGCACTATAAGAGACACTGAAGGTCTGATTTCTTTCAAATAGTTAAAAGAAATGTTAATATTGATCCATCCTTGCATTGACTTTTTATCTGCACAGGGTCTTATTCCTCTACACGGCTCCAGGACTTTAAAGATGAAGCGAAAGGCACACGCTTGCTAACTTGCCAAACCTTGACTGATTTAGCGTTGTTAGAAATGCTGGAGGTCTTGAGTGTTGCAGACACTTCTCTTCTCATTTTCACCTTTTTTTCCCCCTCTTCTGAGCTGAAATAGTATATTGATTCTCACTGCATTATAACAGTCATCTTGCTAACCAGGTTTTGAGAGCAGGAGCTGCTGGATGCACTCACCCGTGATCAATGGTGCAGATTACTCGCAAAAAAAATTGCGAGCTCACAATCAATGTAAATGACTCGTAATCATTATGTCTGCCTGGTACACATACAGGCTCTCATTAAATGTACCTGATGGTGGCGCAGGTGTGCCAATAAGTCAACTAGTGAGGATTGTTAAAGTAGAATACTTGCTATCTTTCCATCCTTGCCTTGTTTTTATTTCCAGCGTTGAGCTTTAGCTTTTGTTGGCATGCTGAAGGACTTGTAAAGAAGCAAAGTAGAAAGGCTTTTTGCGTATTTGAAGATTTTCTTTTTTTTTTGTGCGTGTGCATGCTCTGACTGCAGTATTTTTTTTTTTTTTACGTTTTTGTTCTGAGTCAGATCCTTTGAATAGCTCGACTAATTTTTCCATTTATCCCTGACTCTGCGTTTACAAATCGGCCCTGTCACATCCTATTCATCACTTCCCTTTTTCCCCCCCTTTCATTTATTCAACATCCATCCTTTTTCTTTTATCCCATTCTCTCCATTTTTCATACGCTCTCCTTCAACAGATTGGGCCGTTTTACACAAGGACACACACAGCCAGACGCCGACCAAATATCCAGTCCATGTATGTGAAGAATGTGAAATCACAGCTTCCTGCAGTAACTTTGCCATTCTTCTGTCCCCATATAACCCTTCTGTCCTTTGTTTTAAAAGTCAAGTTATTTGTTTGAATTTGCATAACACTTTAGGATATTTAGTTTCCATTTGCCTACATTAGGCATGTACACAGGAATGACAAGCCTTGGGAATATGTGTAGTCAGAACTGCTTAACAACACACCGGGTCATTGCCATGTAAAATCAGAGATGAATATTTATAATTCCCCCCCATCTGTTCGATGAATAATCATCATCGCCATTATTTGCTCTGACAGTGGCCTTGGTTCATCAGCCAATCACGGCCCACTTTGACCTGAAGGCCTGTAGTCAAAGCCCATTTTTTAAAAAGATGAGTAGACCAAAAGTGACTCATTATACCGCGACACAGATTTAGCTCTTGTTGCTACCTGAAGTTGAATATTCTTATTCGTTGCCGTCGCTGTGGCTGCGCATTCATATCCTGAATATCACTCGATTGAGAGGGCTCATGGGAATTCATTGAAAGTGTATGAATCAAAGCATGTCTGTCTTTTCTGTCCCATCCGTCTTCCATTAGTCTGGGTAAGGACAGGGCTCGGCGGATTGATGAATGGGGGAAGTGGCTGGCAGGGCATTTCCTTTACTACTCCTTTCAGCTAAAGCACTGAAGCCTTGCCAACTTGCCTTTCAACTGGTTCAATAGTTTATTGCAGCTTAACACCGAATATGTGCTTCCTTGTGTTTGTATACGTGCCCATGTGAGGGGGAAAAAAACATACACTAAATAAATCTGAAGTGTTGGTTTATGTTTATTTTTAAGTGTGTTTATGTGCTAGAAAACTTGCTGCCTGCGAGTGGGGTGAAGATGTAGAAATGAGGCTCCTCACCATAGAAAAACCTTATAACAGCAATATGTATAAGGCTCAGCTTTCACCACCCAGGGCTTCCTATGAATTGACTCATATGCGGCTTGTTTACTCACGTTTGACTGCAGCAGATAGCATTATAAGGCCAGTCTATGCGTTAGGCCATATCTGTTTTTCATTACCCAGCTTCTTCTCAGGGATGAATAAAGGTTATACATTAATCTCTGGAAAGATAAATGTGTAATATTTTATTTCTCTTTTTGAAGTGAAGGCCATTGAGAAGGCATTTGACTCAGCACTAAATCTGCAGCTTTCTTCTCGACTCTGGGAGAGCAAGTGCACATAAAGCATGCTCGGTGAAGTTTATTAAAACTTTAGATGGCTCTGTCTTTTTTTTTTTTTTTTTTTTCCAAGTACATGCACTCACGTTTTTAGAAAGACAGAACTGGATGTCTTGTGTCCTTTTAAACCAAACATAGACTTCAAAACATTTGGATTATGTAACTTTCGCGAAACACAAAGCACTTTAGCTGCAGGTGAAAATATTTGGACATACGGCTAGATCTAAAGGCTCAAATGCAGATGAAGTCAAGGTCTTTGACTTCTTCTGACCAAAGTTCTTAACAAGAAATTACACTGAGATTTCCATTGCCACAAATGTGCTTTCCACAACAGCTTACTTTGAGTTGTGGGTACACTTAGCTTGACATAAAACTGGCTCATGGTATGACCTATGACGAGCTCCTTTTACTAATTGAACTGGAATGTTTTGTTGTGTTTCCAAAATGTCTAGGTTGGCAGGGTTTTAGAAGCCTCTGCTGGTCAGATATTTCCAAGGCTTGGAGATGTGGTCAGCAGGAAGCTAATTAGACAATCAATTAATCAGTAGGACTTATTTGCTCCAAATCCGATTTGAAGTCATCCCATGACACTAACATAAAAGACAGGTATAGAAAATACCCCAAAGCAGCTGATCTAAAAGACCCAATCAAATCCACACCTAGCAAGCACTTAGCAACAGCTGGAAGGAAACCTTTTCCCTTTCAACATGGAGACACTCAAGCAGAACCCAGAATTGGTTGAAAGATGTCTGCCAGTGATGGATTAATTATATTTAGAGAGAGAAACGACAAAAGTTACTAAGGAGGAACTGTGGCGTTGGTTGTAAACTGTTCAGCCTCTTTGTTTTCTTTTTCCACTAAACCAGCAGTGTGTCTGCCAGTGGATGGTGTGTGTCCTGATCTGCATATGGCCGCCCCATGTTTGTTGTGTATGTATATTTATGTTATCATGTGTCCCTCTCACAACTAATCCTGGGGGTAGAACACAGCTGTGACAGATTTTAATTGACTTCAGGGCAGCTTGGAGGCTAGCTTAGTGATTGTGTGTGTGTATGTATGTTTGCAAACAGGCGCATTAATGGTGCGTTAACATAGCTATTAATGTCACAGCTGGAAGGGGGGGAGCATTAGCGTGGTAAATGGAATTTGTGTACTTTCATGTGCATGCATGCTTTTTTTTTCTCCCTTTCATGTGCGTGCATGTTTGTGGGTGTGTTTGTGTGTGTGAGGGTACAAGGTACAAGTCAGGGTGATGTGAAATGTCACACCTCATGGGAAGCGAGAGGTTTTGATGTATGCGTGTGAACCCTAAAATATCTCCTGGGTATCTTATTGTCTCTGTTGGGGTCGAGCAGGGGGGGTTGTGAAGGCTGATGAAAAACATGGCTGGTCTTTGAGGAAGAAGCACTTTTTTTTACCCACCTGGAACACACGATGAATCAACACATATGAAGCTTGATGACTGATATCAGAACAAGAGTGATGTTTTCACTGTTCACCAGGCAATAAGTCGGAAGTGAAGAACACAGAAAATAGGTCAGTCTGTGAAGGTTTTCACACGAAGGGAGCATGCATGAGAAATGGGGATTACACAAACACAGACGCACTCAAAAAAAACGCAAGAACACACACTCCAGCTGTTATGTTCCCTCAGTAGACTCAGTCTCCTCCACCTCTCCTCTGACCTGAAATAAAAAGATCCCCATATGCCCGTCTTCTCTTCAACATGGCCTCTGCAATGTCTGCTATGGTTTGATGTAAGTTTGATTTCATATATCTTTCTTTGGCTCATGCTTGTAGAAATATCCATGCACATTGGGTTGTTATTTGTGTGATGGTTCAGCTCGAGTTCAAGGTGGTTTAGAATTAATGAAATCCCAGTGCCGCTGTAGCTTCAGGGCTGCAAAATATTCAGTCATTTGTGCAGCTCTGGACCTCATAAGATTTGTCAGGTGGCGTTATTAAAGATCAGGTGCGGCAACCAATCAATATTGTCCAAGTAATCTATAACACTTCAACTTGATTGTGAAGGCTCATGGGAGTGTGTCGAAGTAAAACAGTGCTTGTCCTGTGGTCTATCAATCTAAATGACCCACAGACCTCACTTTCTTTTTTTTTTTTTTTTTTTTTTTACATCAAAGAGAGAAAGATTCCCTCACAACGTTGACCTCTTAGGTGGGCTTTGTCATACTGTTCAGGTGGGAATCTTAATAAGAACATTCTGGTCACGACATTAACCCAAAGATCAAATCAGCTCAGCAGACAGTGAAGGATCTAAAATTACATTGTACATCCTCTTTGAGGTGATTCATCATAGGAGTCTGACAATATGGTTGAGAAGGGGAAAAACGTCAAACTGTCAAACAAAGTTTTTTTTTTCTTTTTTTTTTTTAATAGTTGGAAAGAGTGAAAAAGAGCCAGTCAGTCAAAGTCAAGCTGGAATGTTTACGTCGATAAGTCGCTGACAAGCAGTCTGCAGCTGGACTCACACACACGCACACACACGAACAGTCTGCACTGAGTCGAAGTTTCTTCAAAATTTGGAATTGATCAGTTGGCTAAGGTCAGTGAAAAGGGTTGGTTTGCATCACACACACACACACCTCAGAACACAGTGTTTATCAGAAGGGCTCAAACCAAGAGAATCTACTTTGTATCAGACAGACAGAATATCCACCTGGCTGTTTAAACATGACCACCTTAGCTATATATAAAGCCGTTCAACCAACCTATGGTGCTCTGCGAGCTTTGGTGACGAGGTTGCCCACTGACGTGAGGCTGATTGAACTGAAAAAGCTCAAACTTAAAAGTAATTTGGTGATATTTTGACACAAGGTGCATAATACTTTTTGCATAGTCTACTGAGCCATCTGGGAGTTTTTCTTGAAAGTGAAATGGTCCAATCAAAAGCGCAGTGGTGTCATTATTTTCCATCACAGCTGCAGGGAGATACTGCATCACTATGGTGGACCAAGAGGGACAAAATCGAACGTGATTAACACAATTTAAAAAGTGCAATGCACTGACTTTGGACCTTTATCGCATCATATTTAGATTTAAGAAATACACGACAAGATGTAGAAAATCCCTTATATGCAAGCACCTAATAAGATGTGCCTAGCTGGGGAATGTAGACACAGAGGGGTTTTCAAGTGGGTACCTTCGTTCCTCAACGTTTCGTTGATAAGCCCACAACGTCTCAGGAGGGCTCAACAGTGAATTCTGGTGTCCCAGAAACACCCCCCCTCTGTGTCAACCTGGACTTCTACCTGGTCCTGCCTCTTCATCCACAGCCACTGGCTGCTTCTCTCCGCTGACTCCGACATATCTTTGGTTGCTGCATTCAGGATCTGACCTCTGATTCCTAGGTCTCTGAGCATCCTCATTGTAGATGTCTCCACGAGCCCCCTGCACCCCACTTCCACAGGACGAACTTCGGTGTTCCAGCCGCAGAGTTGTGCATGAATAATGTGTTAACGCTGTGTGGCTCATTTGGTAGAGTTGGTCGTCTCTCAACTGAAAGGTTGGGGGGTTCGATCCCCAGCTCCAGCGGCAACATCTCTGATGGCAAGACCTTTAAACCCAAATTGATCCTGCTGCATCGGCGGTGTATGAAGTGGGATTAGCGTGTATGAAAGGGATTAGTTACTTCTGATGGACACTTGACATTGCAACCTCTGCCAACAGTGTGTGAATGGGGAGGTGTGACATGCGGTGTAGATGCGCTTTGAGTAGTCGGAAGACTATAAAAGTAGGATACAAGCTCAAGTCCATTTACCATTTCTGATATTTTATTAGTACTGGAGAGCGCACCTATGACACACGCGCAGGTGTGCAGAGTTCATATGCAGCCTCTTTCGAAGGTTGCGTAACCAATGCTCGTCTAAAGATCGCAGACCAACTTGCAGTGAATTGGCAGACTGGGACAAGATAATAACGCCATTGCGGAATCAATATGAATGTACAAAGACGTGATGATTTAAGCTTAGTTACGGCCCTTTTTAAGAAAAAAAAAGCAGTCTGAAAAGGGCTTATGATTGGGTAGCTTACTAAAGGGGTATAGCTCGTTCTGAACAACATCAAAGCATACTTAAAAAGAGAAAAGTAGAAGCATTACACAGAATTAGAGTAGAAGAGTCCTTCTCCCAGCAGCCAGTCATCTGCTGAAAATGAAAGAGAGACGGTAAACGGTGCTGCGCTACACCTTCATCTTTTAACGTGAAATAAAGTCTGCTTTTCACTTAAGAACAAAGAACGAAAAAATAAAGACAAATACTAATAACTCTGCCTGATCTTATCACTCTAAGCTGTTGGTTTTTCATTTTGTACAAACTGATATGAAGCCGTTCTGTCACAATGCTTTCCCCATTCAGTGGCGGTGGGAGGAGGGTGCTGCTGCTGCCCTGAAGTGTAATCCTCTCACACAATAATACATTTATTCAATCCACAGCGAGTAGATCCATGATGACATTTTTGCTCTTATAAGCTCCTTCTTTTCTCCCCGTGTCTCTTTCTCCCCCCGTCGCGCCAGCTTTCACACACACTGGTTTTTTTATTTTTTTGTTGGGTTTTATTTTTGTTTGAGGAGTGAGTCACTTGTTATCTCACCTGTTACATTGTGAAATCTTACACATGTCCATTAAAGACAGGGTGACACAGAGGGCCCAAGTGAATAGTGGCAAATAAATGGATGGATGAATTCTCAAGCTATAACACAAAAGGGAGTTAAAGAAGGAGGGAAGGCGAGGGGATTGAAGGGGTCGAGGATAGGAGAGGAGAAAAGGACGGAGGGAAAAGGAGTGCAGATGACAAAAGAGAGAGAGGGAGAGGGAGAGAGAGAGAGAAGCCTTATCAGCATTCACTCACACTACAGTGGATGAAATTACCCTTCTCTGTCTCGCTACGTCCGCGGACACTGCTATCTTCCTGAGCTGGGGATTTGCGGCGGTCATAAATCTGTTTGTGTGTGTGTGTTTGAGCGAGACGTGTGAGAGCGCGGGGTGTGTAAGCGCAGGTGGGTGGGGTGTTTGTGTTTGGATATTTTGTTGTTAAGATGAAAAGACTCTGTGTCCAGAATTAAAAAAAATCACAGAAATGAAACTGTGGCGTCAGGAATGAGCACTCATAAATCATAGGAAGGTGTGTGTGTGTGATATAGTAGTTTAAAGGAAAGCAAGGCCTCGGATGATCTTCTTTCCTCAGCGTACTTATAGTTAAACAACATTAGTAACAATTAGGTGTGGGAGTATTCATCTTTTCTATACACTTTGTGTTATAGTCTTGATGTGTGTGTATGTATGCGTGTGCGCGCGGGTGCGGATTAGCCTTGCATTGAGACACTAGTTAAAAGAAGCCTCCGGTTGATGAATTCTCTTTAGTGAAAAAGCTGATTTAATTGGGTTGCTCTCAAATCCTTTCACCGATAAGGACGCCTTGATAAAAAATAATTCCCCCTTTTTCTCTTTGCTTCCTCTTCTCACATTTCTTGCCTGTGATTCCTTATCTGCCTTCTGTCTTCAGTTCTTTCTCTCTTTAAAAAAAAATAAAAAATACTTAACTTTCTTTTTCCTTACCTTCTCGGCATCTACAATATCTTCTCTTGCTTTCCAGCTTTCTCTCTTCTCCCTGCCCCTCTAATTTATTTTCGCTCTGTGCTGTGTGTGAAATGCTAAATTAGGAGTTGGGTTAAAAAAGAAAAAAAAAGAAGAAAGAAAGAGGGCCTCGGAGCAAGAGACATCAATAGCTTCCTTTTCATTCTGAGAACTCCTTTGCCCCCCCCCCCCCCCACACTTTCCTCTTTTTCTCTCTATCCCCTTTCCTTCCCTCTCTCTCTCTTCCTTTTTTTACCCTGCTAATAAAGCCAAATTGGCATGAGAGCTAGTGACCTCTCCCCTAGCTTTCTTTCTTTTCTCGGCTTAAAGAACCATGTCGGGGGGGGGGGGAAGAAACGACAATGGCAGAACAGCTGATGTCATTCCTCATCCCAAAAGTATCTCTCGCATCAAGTTCCTTTTATTTTTGTACCTTTTTTCGACTTCCTTTTATGCAGCTGTACGTCTAATCTATTTGCTTCAGGTGCCACTCTTGCGTGCCTGCCCTCTCTCACAAAAGACCTCAGTATTTCCTTTCTTCCTTTTATATGGCTCTTTTTTTTTTTTTTTTGCATTCTCCAGGGGAAAAGTGGGTTTGAAATTATTATTTTTTTTAAACGTCTTACTCACTTGGAGTGGATTTAGTAAGTCTGCCTGTCAGCCCCGGTACCTGCCTGCCTCTCCGACTGTCCCCCTTTTGAAAGAGTCGGCACACGGCGACCTGCAGGTTGGCACGACCCTCGCAGAGTTTAGATTTTAACAACCACACTCCTTTCTTTCTTTTTATTCATCGCCGTGTCTTGCCTGACCTTGTGGAGCTCCATTTTTAGTTGTTTTATTTTTTTACTCACTTGTGACATCCCTTGCATTGAAAGAAAGAAAGAAACTCCTCGGTCCCTAAACTCTTGAGGGGGATGTTTTTTTAAATTCCCCAAAGGGCAGGCGAGAGTTGAGCACACCTGTCATTCGCTTGTCCTTCCTTAGGCTATGAATTATAAATACTGCATTCTCTCTTTTTATTCTTCTCAATGTGTGGTGGACACACACACACACACACACACACACACACACACACACACACACACACACACATTCTCCAGACCCCTTTTGGATTATTCATATAGTGTACATAACAGCACTTGATCCATAGCTTTTGCTGCATTTCCTTTGTTCTCTCACTCATTTTCGGTCACCTTCTCCTCACATACTCTCTCCTTTTTTTGCCCATGTCTTCAGCCTTTGATAAAGTGTGACATATAGCGGCAAAAGTTTGGAGAAGTATGTTTGTAAGTCCTCTTTTTCGCTTGTGTCTGTGTACATTCCTGTGTGTTTGCACTCAGCCCGACCGTCTCTGTGAATGTGTCCTGTCCCTCTGGGAGTATTTACACATTAAGTTTCAGCCTGTGATTATTTTGACTCGATAGCCGTGTTGTACTCAGAAGAGCCGAGGCGCTAATATAATTGGCAATTAAATTAAGGAGGCAAGCTTTCCACACACCCCCCGGTGAGTTTGCAGTGCCTCCTTAAGTGCCACGCACACATGCATTCGGATTTGCGACGTACGCGCTCCCCGAAGTAATGACATTCCTAAAATTGTTCTAAGATATGTTTAACGGGGATTCTTCTCCGGCCTTTACTGAGAGAAAACATTTTGTTTTTTTCCCACAATCAACACTTGAACACGAGCGAGAGCTTAATTTCTTGGTGATTGAGTTTGTTGTGTTGAAATCCTGTAATTGCTCGTTCAGATCAGTCTGTAGTTAAGCTTTTACATATTGGTCGAATTTTTGGTTTCTGTAATGTTTTCATTGATGGAAGAAGTGTGAGACACCTTGCGTCAATGCATTTAAAACACTCCATGACAAGTCAAAGAACTTCTTTAGTAGAGCATTTCTCAAGCTGAGGGTCGTGGGATGTAGGATAATAAATAAGATTTGGACAAAAATAATTGTCTGGCCCCAAAATGGACCTATAAACGTGTTTCTCATCATTTCATATCATATTCTTTGATAATCTCTGTGCTGTATTGCTGTTAATTATATTTAACAATCTGGGAAGGTTATAGGCAATAGAAAGAATGCTAACAACCCAGAGAAATTGTCTGTACTTTTCTGTAAGCAGTAACAATCTTAAAATGTGTGTTTCAAATTCAGTGAGGTTCAAGTTCAAAGTCTCTCCGACTGCACAAGGTCTTCTCAGGAATGTCCCCAGTTTTAGAAATTTTCCAAGTAAAGAAATTAGAGCATCCACTTAACACTGAATCTCCAATTTCCAAGGCTCGACAGTTCACAGAGTTAACATTAGTATGTGATACATCCCCTCTCCTCAACTTTGTAAATTACACTCTCTGCTCTGCCCATTAGTGGGTGCCCAATGGGAGCCATGTTTGTTTAGCTCTGCTCCAATGGGAGTGCATGTTGTTTGAAGGCGCGCCATTTTAATCAGAGTTGTTGTTCAGCTGTTGTCTTGCTGTCTTTTGGGTAAACCTGGCCAGGCATGTTGCCATGGGGACACATGTGGTTTATCACGCCTGTAATTGGATTCGATTTTGTGTGTCCTGCATTTTCCTTATTTTTTAATTAGGAGACCATGCCACTGAAGGCTGGTGGTAGAGCAATGGAAGGAAGGATGGGCGGAAAAAAAAAAAAGTCAAAGACAGATATTGAGCCCAAAGAGAAGTTGCATGGTGATTAGTGAATTGGGAAAAAGCGAGCAAAGTTAATTGGTAATATGGGTGTTTGTCAATTTACAATTAGTCTGAGTCCTTCTCAAGGGGTGGCAGCATTTTATACAGAGAGTTTAAGTTTTTTTATTCAGTGCCATTGTTCTCACCTTGCATGTATTTGAGTGAATCAGTTCTACAGTGAGACTGAGACTGAGGCAGTAGGGGAGGGGGGAGGGGAGGGGAGGGGAGGGAGAGATGTATGCAAGGAGCTGCATCGATTATGACACGGCCTCTCTCTCAGGGGAACCCATGGTCGGGCCATTTGTTTGACAGGAAAAGAGTGGGGTAAGTCTATTAGCGTGGTGCCTTCATGGACTGATGACAGGCAGCTGCAGTGGCAGGGGCCGAGCCCGCTGGGACTGACCCCTTCAACCCCCCCCCCCCCCCCCCACATCCCCCACATGCTGGTGTTTGAAGTTGAGAGGAGAAACGGGGTGAAAGATAGCGGGAGATGGGGGGCTAACAACGCTCCCAAACCCCGAGGGTACTTTGAAGGTCAAGTTCTTTGGACAGCTCCACATTTTATCTTAAGAGAGCGAGAGGACACAGTGTGTGTGAAGAGAGACAAAGAAGGCGGAAAGGTCGTAATAATGGTTTTCACCTTCTCTTTTTAGTAACCAGACAGGGAAAGGAAAAAAAAAAAAAAAGCTATAGCAGAGTTTTATCTTTGTTTCTTACCAGAAAGTGTTCGAATCCATTTTAACTTGAAACAACATGATCACATTTTTGGAAATAGTATTTATCTTTACAGTTCCTGAGGGGGAAAATGTTTTATGCTTTTGGAAAGGCTAAATTGATTTTTTGGTTACTTGACCACTTTCTCATGGAATTCTAACCAGATCTTACACAAGTATTCCTAACTTGACGGGGAGCCCAACACATCCAAAACTTATGCCATAAGGTTATCTATTCTGAATCATTGGACCACTGGCCAGGCTGCCTCTAGCCAGGCTTCCATATTAAGAGAGTTAAGAGGAGCTGAGGACTTCATGGTCTTCAGTTATAACTTTCAATCACAACAACACAGATTTGGTTTGCTTATTGCCATTAAAGCTCCCGTAAAATGTCTATTGATTGAGCAACAAAGGGGTACAAAGAGTTGATTTTTTTTTTTAAAGGAATTCAAAGATATCCACCAAAATGTTTTACTTAATCTCCACAATTGCATTGTTGTTTTTCATGCAAAAGCTACCTGACAATCAGGGTCACACACATAACATTTATTAGCTGCAGGCTGAGGTTGAATTTCCACGCATTGACTGTCAATGAAGAGTGGCAAACAGTCATTTATGGGTAAATCGTTCAAATCAGCAATGGGGGCATTCGAGTAACCACAATCAGTCAAAGCTTCTTGGCCTCCAAAAATAACTCTGCGGCTTCCTCCCTGATTGTTCTGCTTGAGCCTCAAGCGGCAGCAGCCTTCTCTCGCTGCGTTCACTGTCATAGGTCAAATTTGGGTGCTGATTCCAACGTATTTCAAATTTTCCCCACATGATTGTCCGAGCCCAAGCATACAGCCCTGAGCTGAGCTTGAGTTAACAGCAAAACTTCTCCTTTTTTTTCCTCCTTTGAAACTGCCTTGCATTCTGACATCTTGCTGCCCTCCTCGCTGCTACCCACACAACTTGAGTGGCAATGCTTCGCCCACAGCATCGCAGGGTAATCCAAGTCTGGCACTGAATGACCAGCGGAACAAGATCATTATGTAGGCTGAAGAGCCATCAGAGCTGCCTTACAGTGCGATACTTGAAGGATGAAAATGTTTATTTCCCATCCTGATTTTGTGTTGATGGTTGCAGCTACAGGAGCCTCAAGCGGCAAAGATATCTGCTGGATACTTTTAAGCATGGGGAAATATGGGCGAAAGATGTTGCTTAAGCGGTATACAGCAGCTTTGTTGATGTGTGCACAAACAATGAATGAGCGTGTTTGAGAAAAGAGCAACAGAAAGTGAAAAAAAAAAACTATTTTCTTGTGATTTTTGGCCACTTGTCCTTAATTTTCCAATCTGTTGTTACAGTTCCACATGGGCCAAAGAGACAAATCTATCCCAAGCCCTTGACTCCCCCAAACAAAGTCAGTAAGACAGAAGTGAGATTGATTTTTGTCCCCAGGGTGCAATCTGAGATTCAAGCATAAACATAGTAATTTTCGTAGCAACTCTGAAAGGTTATGTTGTCTGAAAAGGATTGAAATAATGAATAAAACTGAGTGCTTGTCTCAGAACACGCACAGACTAAATTGCCACCGAGTCAAGTAAATTGCCGTTAACAAAATGGAGTCACGATTGAACCATTTCAGTGACAGAGAAAAAAAACAGTGCATTTACAGGTTACTGGAGCGAACAGGTGAAAAAAAAAAATCACGCAAGGTTGATATGTGAGGACTGATGCGTAAGACTTTGTGTTCCCTGAGATTAATCTTAAAATGATTCCTGATGTGAGAATGTTTTAAACTTCTCAAACATCTTTATTTCACGGCCGCAACAGGAACCTGAAGATGTGCGGTCGATTAAGTATGAACAACTTTCAGAGGTGCACAGTAAAGCCATTTCTTCACTGAGCTATCTGTTCTGTCGATCGGAAAAAAAGGAGATTTGCATGTCTTCAAAGAGCTTTATTTGAAGAGCGTAACCAGTGACAAGGAGGAGCCACCATGACAAACCCTTTTGAATCCACAGTAAAACCATGCTGAACTCGTTAACTTTGGAGAATTTGACTTCTGCCTAGATTTTCAACGCCTGGGAGTATTCAAAAGGGTTTAAAAAGAATAAAGAAAATAGGACTATTGCTTGAAAATGTGTGGGTATTTGTGTATGAGTGTGCATATGTGTCTGGAACAGGGATGTGTGCGATTAGCCAACTCAACCACTAACTGTCATCAACCTTCCAACCTGGCATAAAACCACTCGACCAAAGCAAGGTGTAACCACATTCAGCACAAGCAGATGGACGTTAACCTGGAGGAGAACTGAAGGCGTGCTAGCACTGCTAACGTTGGCGACAATCACCAAATTAACCAGAGTTTTACGCGTTCCACTGGTCCAAACTTTATTTAGTGTTTAATTGACAATTACATTATTAGTCCTAGTTTGGATTTGACAGCCAACTCTTTTGGTCGGTGTACCATAGTCCTGCTCTGCTCAGCAGTACCGTAATACCCACTCAATCTCCCATCCCCACACACACACACACACACACCCACACAAACCATTCTGCACACACAGTCTCATTCTGTCTATTCTGTTCCTCTGGCCAAAGCTGACTCAGGATATATGGCAACCAAAGCAACAGACAAAGAGCTGACAACACCAGGTCATTTGGCTGGGGGAGAAAAGGGTCACATCAGTTGGCAAAATGTACAACTCGGGAGGTTGTGGCATTTCTGAACTCTTCATGGAGTGAGATGTTTTCATTTGGACGTTTCAACAACTAAGACAAGCTTCCTTTTCTTGCACTTTGAGCATTTCATCCATCAAAGCTGTAATGCTGATATGGAGCAAGATGAAATGATATTCAAGAAAAAAGCCGTTTCGTTTATCAGAACCCCAACAGTCAGCGCCTCCTCATCTCATCATTGATTGGCTGCAGGGTTAGTCACCCGCTTTGACCAGCATGTGGAATCGACCTTCTGCCTGTCACAGCGAAGAAAGCCCTCCAAGCCAATATATAGAACTCAATAGACTAGAGTTGGAGGATACTGACACTGACCTGGCCACCTCTGAACCTCAGATGGGTGTTAAGTCTGTTACATTAGGGTGTCACTATTCTGTTATGAGGTGCTCTCAGTGTGTTTCTAAGTGTGTCTTTTACTCAACATACAACAAATTTGGTAAGTCATAGTGATTACCTCCGATGAGGAGTGCATTTATCACACTAGTCTTTATATATTACCTCCGCATTACACCCTTCAAATTGCCAATTGCATTCTTTGTGACCTTCCAAAGTGAAGATGATTTAATTGTTTCAGCTGAGTGTAAATGATCAGGGAATCCAAATAGGTTTAATTTCCCATAAACTAATATTCCAGCTGATTTATGTGGGCTGCACTCTAGTGAGATACTCCAAACAGCCTGGAAACACTAATCTTGACTTGGTCTTAAACATTAGCTTTAGAAAGACTAAATCGATTATATTTTGGGCCTCAATCAGATACATCTTTATCTAATCAGAACTGCTATCTTACAAATATAAGTCAACCAATTTTAACCGGTGATTTCCCACGTTGCAATCAAAACAAATATGTTCTAAAACTAATGAAATTTAAACTGGCAAAGATAGGAGAATAAAATGACATAACTGTTAAGGTTTGCTTCACTAATGCTCGCACAAGGTCAACAGCAGATGCGTTTCAGAGGTGACACCCACATCTGCTGGAAATCTGTGAAGCCAAACATGATGTAATCAAGGGCATCGTGCAGTATAAACATTCAAATGTGATCAGTAAGGGGATATTAATCCCTTCATCTGTAAATAAATGTTCTCTAAAAGTCTACGAGGGAACAACTGACACCACGTCTTCATTAAATAAAAAACGTTAATGAAACTCCCTGGAGAGGTATGTTGATGCTGAGTGGATAATCCTGGTCAAATAAAAATAAAAGATTTAGATAAAGGCGTGTTATTTTTCCCCCTTTAGATTATTGTTTTTTACCCAGCTATACAAAACTAATAAATCTGTTTTTTGGTGATTAGAAGGTAAAATATATCTGGTTTCTTTAAGATTAGACTTAATGCAAGAACACAATTTATTTTCTACTCATGCTGATGCTAATAAAAGCCTTATCAAATTGTTTTTCAATTTTTCAGTACTCCAGATGTAGGTTGTTTTTTTTTAACTCTGGTTTGTATGATGCATAAACATATGAAATGCATGTCCCCCCTGCTGTTTATGTGGTGAATCTGTGAGCCTGTTGGTGCTCTTCCTATCAGCCTGTTGCAATCAGCAGTGCGTGTGCGTGCGTGTGTGTGTGCGTGTGTGTGTGTTCATGGGCTCTGCTTCTGAATCACGCTGGGTTTGCGGGGGCCTCTTCGGCATGCTGCTGCCAGCCTGCAACTCGAGATAAAGTTCTGGCCTAAAGGAGAGACAGCGGACCACATCCACCCTCTCTCTGCTTAATCCGCCTTCTCTCCCTCTCATCCCCTCCCTTGTTCCCTCTCGCTATCTCTCCTCTTGCTTACCACCTCTCCGACCTGTGTCCTTCAATACACCACACACTCTCTCACCAACGTATCCCCATCGCTTTATTTCCAGTCGTCTTTCCTCCTGCTTCTCCCTCCCTCTGCCCTGCCTGTCTACATTTTATTTTAGTTTTCATCTGCCCTGCCAGACCATTCTACATTAGCTTCCCTGTTGCGCTTGTATCTATCTCTTCTGACTTTGACAATTATTTTTTGTTAAATGTTGTTTAAATCACCCCTGAAGGTGGATCACTGTATCCTCAAACAAGCGCCGTCTTTCTATTGGTCAGGAATCAGTTGTAGAGGCTTTCCTCTTGGCCTTTATTTCCCCACATTGCTGGTTTTAGGGCAGTGCATTCTATTTTGTGTTTCTTCCATTTTTAAATCATAGATGTTTTGTTGTCTTCAAAAGAACGTCTACGAATTGGACAAGAGATAGCTTAGAATGCCTTACATGTTAGTTAAAATATACATCTAAAACCTTTAAAATATATTGTTTTGTAAAGTCCATGATTATGTTTTTCCCTGTCAAAATTGGTCTTACTCCCTCTGTACGGTTTCTTAATTTAGCACAGTAAAATATGTTAGAATTAAGATGTGGTTTTGCGATTGCAGATTTCTTTTTCCCCCTTAATCGGTGAAGTGCATATTTGCTGGTCTGAGAAATTTCTCTCTTTTTGGATTTGTTACTCCATACCTCTAAAGTTCTTAAGAGTCCTGTATTTCCTCATCATTTAAAAAAAAAAAGCAGCTTACATTTAGAAAAAAAATAAAATACACTGTCTGGGTTAGTATTCTTACAAAACAAACAGATGATTCTTCCTTGGTAAAACAGTAATTTACACTATACTGTATAGATTCTGCTGAATGCTGTTTGCCAAACAACGCTCAATGGTTGACATAATGGCACTTGAGCAGGAAAATAGGACGATTTGGCTTTCAATTTTCTATGAATTTCTTCCTATAACCTCTTTTGCACCGGTGAGGATGAGCGCGTCAAAAGTTTCCCCCAGCTAAAAGCATTGAGGGCTTTACTGATCACAGAGGAACATTTGAGATATCACAGACATTTAAAAATACATTTCATGAAAGTAATTGGGCACTGCTCTTGCCTGATAAGAAGGTACACCATTTTTTTTAACTATACTAAGTTTTCAGATTGATTTTCAACCTCTAGGCTCTCATTTTTTTCACCAGTATGAAATCAACTTGCATAGACTATAGAACATTAAGTTTATGTTATGTAATGCAGATATTTATGTAACACATGCTTCCTGGTGATATGTTTAAAGGGACTTTGAGCGGCATATGTCAAACAAGCATCTTATATATGCAAGAGGCTGACATGTTATCATTTTCCTGATGTTGATGGCTTTTCTTCTTGTAAGCATGTCCCGTGAATGAAATGGATGTAGGAAGCCATCAATTAAGATGTCAAGGTTTTTTCTTTTAATTGCACCTCAAAGATGGAATCTGTACACAGCCCATTCATTTAAGCATCATGAAAATATCGCTGCCATCCATATGGTAACAAAGGACGAGTAATGCCTAGTCCATCGTTTACATGGTAAAAAAGAAAAAGTAAAAGCAACTTTTTAGCCAATGCTTGTTTTTCTTTAAATTGTTTCAAGGCTGACATTTAACTTCAAGTACTCTGTAACATACTCAGGCATATTGGCATGTATTTCTTTATCATTGACTTGACTTTCCTTCTCTCTGACTTTTCAGTGAACTTAGCTCTCTGGCTATTGGCAATCTCTAGAATTGGAATAAATCTCAGAGGCCCACACAATCTCTACCCTTGCTTGAAATATTAGGCTTTCCTCAAAGTTATGTCTTCAAGGATGCTCTTCCAAACGCTGTTCCATTATATCAGAGCATATCTGGACAGTTTAGGCCAATCTTTAACATATTAGAGACGAATGAGTCCAGAATGGAATACGACGTACGATCTAGCGGGATTGTTTAGTGTGATTTGTGAGCTAAATTTGGTGTCTCTTTGTGTCTGTGTGAGACTGATTGTCCTCTGCCACTGTCATTAACATTTGCATTTCAATAGTCCTCGCTTGATTGAACACCAACAGCAGCATAAGTGGTTCGGCATGGCAATTTCCTTTTTGCTTCAAAACAAACATCCACACTTATTGATGTTTCTCTTCATCAGAAACACGACTCAGACATTGTGTAATGCTTTCATTTTGTCTGCTGTAGAATAGTACATCTATATTTTGGTTTGCATTTCTTGTTTTCTCTTTATCTTTTAATTTAATTATTAAACTTGGCTCAACACTCCACTTGGACTCAAGGATGAACCGATACAATTTTGGTAGTCAAATGTCAAGGTCATACAAGGTAAATGTAGTGACTCCTCTGTTCTCGTGAATGGCATATTGAGGATGCTCTGTTGTATTATGTCTCTCGTGTAAATGTTATGGGATTCTGGGAACTGTTGTCCAGATGGCAATGGGATAGAAATGCAAGATGATCATTTGAATATCAGTGTTCAGTAACGCTAGCTTTGTGGAAGAGAGCACGGAGGGCAAAGTCTGTTTGTTGTTCACTTTAACCCAGGATTAGATGTCTTAAAAAGTATTTGATGGATTGCCATGAACTGTTATACGATAAAAAATGACTTTGCTTATCTCAACCCCCACCCTGACCCCCAGAACCAACAGCAGATTGGTTCGCTGATACAGTGAAATATATCACTATCTACTCGAAGGATTCACATTAAGTTAGGAATTCTGATGAGTTTGGTGATACCCGACAGTGCCAAAAGTGTTTCTTATGGTCCTCTTCCTATGTCATAGTTAGTCGTTTTTTTTTTTTAAATTACACATACATACCTAATGGCTTTCCATTTAGCCTCAGTTTGACTTTGTGCTTCGTGCTAATAAGCTAATATTACCATGCTTACACACCCACACATATGCATTCTTATTTTGAGGATCTTAATTTGAAAGCTTTTTTCCCAATAATGTCTGTTTCACGTCCTGTAATATAGATGTGTGATGAAGTTAAAGCTTCTCATAGGACTGTTCGGCAATCACATTCCGATGTAGAAATACCCATACCCGAGACACATATTACAGGAAGTAACACCGCACACATGCACAGACATGTGAGTTTAAAGAAAACCCGTACCAGACCCGTACATGTCAGTCGTGAATATGTGAGAGCAGAGATGTGTGAAGATGGAGGCATGTATGACAATCATTCTGGCTCATACGTCTCTATCTGCCTCCTCCTAAATGTCTTACCAGTTATAACATACTTTTGCTGCTGCGTCTCATCCAGCTGGTCTTTGATTTGATCATTTAATTATCTTTGACCATCTGAAACCAATGTCAGTCCCCCTCTAGGGTTCTCCTTTTATGAAAGGCAAAATAATTCTTACCCATCTACCGACTGTTTCTCCCCCCACCTCCCACTGCCACCTGCATCTCACTTTTATAGATCTGTCAGTGCATGACGTGAGAGGAAGAACTGAAGCAGACATGAAATACATCCTGGTGAAAGACAGGTCCGGATAAATAAAGAAGAGGTATACTCAGCCCTACCCAAGAGAAAAGGCTAGAGAGATTATTTTTTCGTCTTTTACTGGGGGCAGCTGTCAGAATATGAACAGGGGTGGAAAAAAGGTAAAACGAAGGAAAAGTTGTGGTCATCGGTGTTTAGAGGAGATATGTTGGGCTGGGCGGGATAATAAGCGATTGGGACGAGATTATCTTTAGAAAAGGAGATGGACATGGAGGAAATGTGGCATCTAGAGGCACACGTAGAGCCACTGAAGAAGTATGGGGGCATGATTGCTGAATGAGATGTTAGTTACAATTGTGTAAAACATGATCTTATTGACAACATAATAACGTAAAAAGAATCAAAACATTGACAAAAAGACAATTTATCCTAATGGCAGTAGACCTACATAGATATAGCTTGTTCAAGGACATTTTTCATATCACTCTTGTTGGGTAAAGACCACATAACCTCAAAATTTCAGCTTTCCACTAGCTATTTAAAAGTGTTTTCATGAACTTAATTAATTCTGAAAAAGGTGTTTAAACCTAACAGCTATTCCCATGACCCGCCGAGGATCACAGAAGACCTCAGTGAAAGTTAAAACTTAAAAAACCAAAATTGCAATAACATGTTTTTTCTACGGTACCTGCCAGCTGTGATATGTCAAATTAGGAACGTACTAATGGGCCCTCACATCTCACTTTCCAGACTTTTAAGGAGATTTATTTCAGTCTTAACTCCACTTAAAATTACAAAACTTTGAAGATGAGCATTAAAGTTGGTGCATCTCAAGGTCTGGATGTGACTGAAGTAGAGTAACTCCTTACGATAAGCATAACAGCTACTCCAAAGACTTTAAGTGATTTGCTCCCACATTAAACAGTGTTTTTTCTACAACTTCCTTTAGCTGTATTATCTGCAATCAAATCATTCTGGTACAGATGTACTTTAGGATGAAAGATGGTCATCAGCAGTACGGTAAAAAGGTTCACATAAATTTACTCATGTTTTCAAAAATTCCGCTCAATATTCTGTTGTCACATCAGGTGATCCACGCATAGGGAGGCTCATTGATGATGGTGCGTTTCACAACAATCATAAACTACAAGTGCAGGACCAGCATCAGCAGCAAGCAGCTGCAACAGATTATAAAAAAGAAACAGGAGAAGCTTCAGTTTCAACGCGACCATTGCACCTCAACCTATGTATTTACGCGAGGACCGTATGGCCAACGGACCTGACGCTCTTTCATGTGTGCTGCAATTTTGTGAATACATTTTTTAAGTTTGAAATGGCTGGCCAGAGTATCGTCCAAGTCCACTTAATCTTCTATAAGATACTGGTCTTTAAAGCTCAGTGGAAACACAGAAAAGTCGTAGAATGGAAGAATCTTTAAGATCCTTTGAAAATAATTTCCAAAGATACAATTGAAAGCATAACTTTAGTAAAGTTACTATGTGTTTTTCAGTGGTTTGAGTATGGTGACTGTCAGACATCAGTTGTAGAAATATAGGCTAAAACACCTCAAAATGAAGTCATAAAGATACATAAAAAACGACTTGTGTTATAATACAACACGATCATAGGTCATTCTTCGATTATCACCTTAGTTATATAGTGAATGGTATCTATCATTCTTTTGAACATGTCAGACATGATTGGAATAGATCCCGGAAGCTGGACTTCCTCACTGTACTCAATGAGAATGTACTTGGCAAACCAAATGTTTTCCACTGCCGTTTGGCAAACCCAGCTTTCCCCTGTTATGGGATTACTTTTCCTTACAAATACAGTGCTGCCTCTGGTTTATTCCAGGATTTCCTCCTCATTTCCTTTTAAGACATATTCAGCAGAGAGCCAAAGGAGTACATTGCCAACACTTGTTTGGCTAACTGTTGGAGCACTAAGAATGTTGGTGTTTATTGATATATTGTCTCGTGAATATTATTAAGGCTGTGGACTAGCTGGAGAACTTTGGATGTGTTCTTAATATAAATGTGAATGATTTTTGAAGTATGAATAATATCTGAGTCAGCTAAGAGTGCTGCGGGCCACATGATGACTAATTTCTTGAAAAAATAATGAAATACAAGAACAGTAGCCATTCTCTGTACTGATAATCATATGTCAGGCTAGTCATATTGAGAGCCTTCAGCAATGTTCCTTTTAATTGGCTCTAATGTTAGCCTGTTTCTCATTAACACTGCAGAGGAGTGTTTTGACTCTTCTATTGGCAAAGTACTGAGCATGTGGTTGAACTGTACAATGCCACTAATTGTCCGTGGAGCTTTTCCATTTTTCGAGCAAACCAGCACCCCCATTACAACAGTAATGGTTTAAAGCAAGGATCACTTGGGTTACTTAAAAATCAACTTTCCAAACAACAAGCCTCAAACCACAGCGGAAAGTAGCTGTGATTGAAACGTTACCACATCCTTTTCGCCTGCATTAGCAAGTCTCCTTGAAAAGAAGTGAACTTCATAGAGTATGAAACAGAGCACTGGATAGTCATTCACTTTACACATGCATGTTAAAATAGCACTGCACAAGTCAAAGTGCATTCTACAGTAACTTCACAAGAATACCAATAGAGTTACAGTAAGCTTAGTGCACAGAACAAAAACCTTAGTGGAAGACCATATTGCATTTTACCATAACTTTGTTGGATTATGAAAGAAGACCAGCACAACCACTGTGCACATTTATGTAACTATATGACAAATTCAAAGCCAAATGCACAGCCACCGTGCATATTACAATAACAGTATGAGAATAGCAAAAACAACTGCATAACCACAGCGCATATTACGGTAAGTGACAATATCAAAGATACACTGCACAGAGGATATTACGATCATGTCAGTCAAATTCGAAAGAAGCACTGCACAGTAACAGGGCACATCAAAGTAACTTCCCCAGAACATGACATCAACGGTTATGTTAAGTTATGGTCCAGATCTGCTGTGCTCCTCCTCTCCAAAGCAAAAAGCTTGCCACTTGTGCACAGAAGACGGTCAGCAAAAGTGTGTAGGCCAAGCTAGTCGAGTGATGTGCACTCGTAAACTAGGTTTACCTTTAAAGCAGTAGTGATGATAGAAGATGCTTCACATCTTTAAGTCACCAGATTTTGTATTTATTGTGTGTGTGCATTACAGTAAGGTCACTTAGGCATGAAAACAGCACTGCACAGCCAAAGTTTATGTAACAGTAACTGTATGAGGATATCAGAGATGCACAGCCAAAGTGTTACCTGTATAACTGTACCTTCACTAGAACATGAAAACAGCAGTACACAGCCAATGTTTAATTAGAAAACATGGGTCTTACCTTGTTGTTGTTAAGAGGGAGCATTGCTTGCCTCAGACACCTTGCCAGTGAAGTCATGGTCCAGATTCATTGCGCTCCTCCTCTCCAAAGCAAAAAGCAATGTAGAAACAGCTCTTGATGGGATGCTTGTTGAGCCACAATGATTAGAATCGTATATAGTTTGCTTTATAATCTTGATTGTGGAGAAACGTCTTCCTCTTGCCACTGCGTGCAAAGTCACCAAAAGTGTGTAGGACATGTTAATGGGCTTTAGTGAACTAGTTTCACCTTTGAAGCAGTAGTAGGCCAACAGGAAAGTTCACAGTTCCTTGATGCTTCACAGGATTATTTTCTTCTTTAACTAGCTTCATGTGTCCTCTTCTTTAATATATTTGATGTACTAGGATGCCATTCACTGCTGCCTTCTTCAGGTGTGTAACGCAGACTGAAAGGTCTCACCTGTTGCACCTTCATGACAATAAGTGGGCATTACTTAGCCTACGTTGTGTAATTAAAAGATGCTGCAAATAAATGCACGATTAGCAGGCTGGCGACACGATTTTTCATGAAGTTAGCGTCCTGGTTTCTGTGGGGAATTCGTCTTGTATTGTCCACTTGTGTTTTAGCGCGCATTACCGGCGCGCTCAGGTAGAAATGTCTGCGTGGAGAGCGAAATACGCACAGGTCCTCTGACCGGTTTCCATCGTCGGTCACTCATAGAGGGGGATAAAACGTTGATTTATCTCTGCAATTAATCTTTGTTAGCTGTGAGTTCAGTTAACAATCCCTTGTTGGACGTCGTCTCTGAACAATAACTCCATTGGCTTCTCAGGTTGCCGGCCTGACTGGCAACAGTGTGCCGCTGCTGGCGCAGGGTTTAAAAAGCGACAGAAAGTTACACGACCAACAGCTGGCTACATGGGAAGTGTAGTCCTTAAAGTTAGAGCTGTGTAAACGTGTGTGACACGTGACCAAACAATTATCCCATGGGTATTAAATGTACATAAAATAAGCACTGGTTAGTTCGAGGAGATCACAACAGATTGAAACTTGTTTTTATAAGATGTTAAAAATGATTTTGTCCCATGCAAAAATAGACCAACTTGCCTATTTAAATATATTGAAAAAAAACGTTTGTTTTATATTTTTTAGACCGAAGTATCTATTTGTAAAACTAACAAATATGAAGAGTTAAGTCAACGTTTAATCCTGTTATTGTAAAATGTATAGTCTACAAATAAAATAGTATTTCAATTTCAAACAAAACCGCATCATTAAGTGAATGAAAATGAAATGAATGTGTAAAAATGCTCTAGATGTAAGTTTGCACATGACAGCAACAATGTAGGAGTCTGCTGCTGTTTACACATAGGGGGCTCAGTTGGTAGAGTCTGTCGTCTATCAACCTGATGGTCGAGGGTTCGATCCCCAGCTCCTGCAGCCACATGTCCAATGTGTCCTTGGGCAATCCCAAATTTCTACCGCTGCTTCGTCAGCGGCGTACGAGTGTGTATGAATGGGATTAGTTTGTTCTGATGGTCACTTCACATAGCAACCACTGCCATCAGTGTGTGAATGGGTAGGATTGACCTGCGGTGTAAAAGCGCTTTGAATAGTCAGCAGACTAGAAAAGCGCTATACAAGCTCAAGTCCATTTACCATTTACTCATGTAAAGTACAAACCTGTGTGTCTATTAAGTCATGTATGCCCACTCAGTGCTAAAGTCTTTATAAGGAAATGACTTGTATTCTGCTTCTAGCCTTTCTTACAATAAATTACTACTGTATAAGCAGAGTGGGATTTTCTGGCACAGCTTCACCATCTACCAAGGTGCATGAAGAGTGAAAGGCCTGAGGATGTAGAAAAACATTCCAGCAACACTTGTAACTGTGGCATGAAGATCAACTTTTTGACCTCAATTAATTAATAATACTAAAACAATTTGTTGTATTCTTTTGTATTGCCAGTGTTTGGATATGCCTATAAGTGAGTCTGATGGCTGTGTGCTATGTCTTAACCACCTCCAGGTACATTGGGGGTCTCTGGTCTCTGGCACCCATATTGTCAGGGTTGCGAGTTGAAAAGTTGCGTATGAAATTTCTTGACAGGAATTTTGGCAAATTTGAATTGAAAGTCAAGTTCTCTTTTTAAAATAGTGTATTACATTTATTCTTACTATAACATCGAATGACTAAATGTTCTAAGCTGTGCAAGCAGTTGATCTTTAACACGTGATCATGATTCTATCAAGACTACTTCTTTTAAATCAATGTGACCACTCACTCACTTTGCAGTCAGATCCAGAAGGTCCACACAGGCATGCAGATCATGTGCTTAAGCCTCCATGACTGCAATTAGTTTGTAGCTTAAAGCTATCTTAATGAACATACCAAAAAAAGAAAAATGTTTAGAAGGCTAAAGGTTATGATATACTTGTGTGTAATTAGAGTAATTAGTGCTGGAAGATACAGTAGATGTCAAATCAGACTGCAGGAGTGAGCTCCAGTCAGTGAATCTCATGAGGTGGAACAACATTTAAAGAGATTTTATAATTATATATTACACAATTTTGACACAATTTTGTCATCATGTGTATAAAAATCTGTTTTTGACTGTATTTGTGAGGGGAAAAACCTGCACTACTGCTCCATCCAGACATATTGTGGGCCGGGTCGATAGCTGTATGCGAAAGGTCAGCTCTCCCCAGAGGCCCTGTGGGTGGTACAGCTTCATTGTGGACACGGCTGACTTTAACCCCTGAACCCTGAGGAGGTGTGACACGTGTCACAGTCGCAGGGAGAAAGGTCAAACACAGATGAGGGTGCTCAGTAAATGTATGTTCCCTTCAAGGTTTCAGTGTATCCAATGTTGACATGATGGACACTTACAGGAGTGGAACAGGTTATGTTATGTACATGTTAACTATTTCTGAATGCTTAAGGTATTTCTGTAACTTAATAAGAAAGATGCATGAAACCAAAACACAAAACAGGTATTGAATTTTATTTTACATTCATCTTTTGTGAGGATTTTTTTATTTTTATGAATGATATATGAAAAAAGGCTGATGCCTCAATATGACCTGCAAAAGCAATCCATACACTTCTAGGGGTGGGGTGGGGGTGGGAGGGGGATATCAGATGAAGAGAGTTACGGCAAACTGCAGAAACCGCTCTTGTTTTTCCATTATATAAAACTGACAGAGTGGCACTTTTGACTGTTAAAATGAAGCAGGATGACATCATAAAACCCGTTTTACACATGTGCAGGCAATAAGATATTTTGCATTGTCGCCAAAATCAATGCAAACCAAAAAGTTCCTCACAGGAGCTTTCAGACCTAAAAAAAAAAAAAGAACGTTAACATGTCATCTTTGACATAAAATACATCCTCAAGTATAGAGACAAGCACTATATAGACTCCGTGTCCTCACTTTGCAGGATTACCCGTCTTCCCAATCCCTGTGAGAACATATGGGGCCACAAAGAGGCTGTGAACGACACACTTACGCACAGTCCTGAGTTGTTAGACCTGCACCTGCAGCGTCAGCTTTCTCCCGCCTCGGCTGCTGTCTTCCCCTTGATACCGAGCCCTAAAAAACAAGATGAGGAAATAGAGAGGGAGAGGAGATAATGAAATAAATACCCTGCCTGGCAACACTTCAAAGAGACAGGGAGAGCCTGATGTGCTCTACTGCAGCGAGCAATGTTACATAAAGAGAAAAAGATGGGAGATAGGAGCAACTAGCACCTCCACACACACACACACACACACACACACACACACACACACACACACATTCATGCAGAGAATCACGATACATTTGACTGATTTGGAGCTTGTTGGTTAATAATCAAGGTATTCACATAAGTTATTCCACCATCTTGCCATAGGCTGAATGGAAGCGCTGTCAAAGCTGAGCAAAGAAATGATTCACATTTATTTCTGGCGTTGAACAAGCATGGGCTTTCTCTCGCCCCATGCTCTCATGTCGTTGCTTTAATCATTCATGTTCTCATGTAGTATTGGCGTGCAGACGGACAGGAGAGAGATTTTTGAAGTATTCTTCGATGTCCACAGGGCCGTGAGTGTGTAAAAGTGTGACATGCTGTTTGTCTCAAGCGCTGTCCCGATTTTGTGGGTCATGATCTGCACTCACTCATGTAAAGTGACATACAAATGCATATTTCTGTCAAACATACATGCTTTATATTTGTGACCATGAACAGATTTACCTACCTTTAGTAAAGAATATGTGATTTCCATCTGTCTAGACATAAAAAAAAAAAAAAAGAACATTTACTTCTTACCTGAATCCACTGCAGGTTTAAAGTATAGGAAAACAATTGGTAGCACCCATAAACTGTACATGCATTATTCAAACCAATAGGCTAAGAAGAACTGTGATGGACGGGAGGTAACTATGACAACATCTCTGGATGATGAAAATGCAATAAAAAGAAAACCAATAAGAATACAGAATATAGTTCTTAAATATTTTATACATAGTGGAAAAACAATGTTATAAAAGGTTAAAAAAACACAATACTTCATGCACACAAAGAAATTCACATCATATCCAGTCATCTTTCCCCATGTTGGAATACTGTAAAGTTATTGCGAGGGCAACTTAAAGTTAAAAAGGAGCAGAAAGCTTTTACACATGTACACATACTCTGTGTGTATGTATTTATATTAAAGTGTAACTTCTGCTGTTAGCCACTCGTCTGCATGATGAGTGTGCGACTCCCCTGCTTCAGTTGTTCATTAGTTTACACACCCTCTCACACATACACACACACACACACACACACACACACACACACACACACACACACACACACACACACACACACACACACACACACACACACACAAAGAACCTTTCTAATATGCACTCTATCTTTCCATCTCACTTCATTTCTCCCCTTTAACCGTAATATTTCTGTCGACACTAACAATAAATTTCACTTCGGCTGGTTTTTTATCCCTCATCCCGAGGCCACAATTACATTAAGCACACTTTTGCTTTGTGAGACTTATTGTCTTTTTTCTTAATGAATGTCTCTACACGCAGCCCACTCCGTGCTCAATCAATGAGTTTTGGAATTTAAAAAGCTTGTTTTAATGCCTCCTGTATCCCGCTTACATGACCTTGCTTTTCATGTAAAGTGTTGAGCCATATTCTTCAATATTTCAGGCCTTAATTAAATTGAAGATCAGGTTTGCAGCAGGGGAATCGGAGCAGTGATGCGCAGCTTTCCCTATTTACATCGGCGGGAATCAATTTCTGCACATATTTTTTTTGCCTTGAAAACTAATCATTTGCTCGCAACATTTCCCCTTAACACGGTCGCAGAGGAAATGAAAATCTCATTTTTGGGTGGCTTTGTTGTACACTCAAGGTCTTCAATCAATATGTGTTTTTTTTTTTTTTTTTGCATTTATTCTGATGAACCTTGTATTAGATTAGGCAGACACCTGTTTACTGCACACTGCACACCTTTGTGTTCTTTAGCTTACATAGGAATTCAAGGAATTCAAGTCTCACCACAAGTTCATTCAAACTGAAAAAACAGTAGTCAGGTGTTTTTAATCATCATGGGTTTTTTTTCTCCTAAATGACTTCTTCAGGGCGATTAATTTCCTTTTTTTAATTATGTCTGAGAAATAGACCTCAGCTACTATTTCTCGCAGACTTTGTAATTAAAATAGACTATTTCCTCATCAGTAGGTCTTGCAATTTGGGGGGAATTATTTTTGTGTGTGTGACTTTTGGATTAAGCCTCTAAAAACACAATTCTCTTTAAATTACCTGCACAGGAACCAAGTTTTAACCAAAGCAATTATGTCGGTGTTTCAGCCTCGGTTACACGATTTTTCTTTTCTTACCTCCAATCCGCACCACACATCTGTGTCTTTATGAGAAAAAAGAAAAGAAAAGAAAAGACGTGCGTAAGCTGAGATGTTGGCAGGGATACATCGCAGAGCAAAGCCGATCAACCTCTCCCTTACTCTGGGATTCTCTTTTTCACAATGAAAACCCAAAATTCCCTCCGGGGCCCAGAACAATACAACAAGGCCATTTTCCAACGCCTTGCTGGACGCCCACCACCCCCACCCCCACCCCCAAACTCACACACACTCCAGACCGAGATTTATGCAGATGTAAACGTGTATGCGTACACATGCTTCTGTGTTCTCTACACAAAAGGAATTGGTCTGCTTCATTTTCAGTTCAATGGAATATGACTGCGTGTGCATGTGTGTCACATCACATTTGGGTCCAAACACTCAACAGATGGTGACATTTAGATATCTTTCCCCCACCATGACAACAAGGTTAAGGGTGTTCTGCCTGAGTGGGTGTGTTGGGGGGTTTTCAGGGTCAAACCTGACATATGCTTCTGCATCTGTAAATTTATCTTCTGCTAAAAGTCCCACTTTATTAGAACCCATAGAGATTGCCTGCTGATATTGTAAGGTTTGGCGGATTTGTAAATGTAGCAGACACTGGTGTGGCTCACGTTTGGATAATGCAGCCACTTTATTACCCACAGCCCAAATACAGTATATTACTCATGCTACCTTTCACCAAAAAAAGAAAAATCAAGGCTAAAGTAATATTAGCCAGCTAGCTGCCTTAGCTCTTCTACTGTGACCCCAAGCTAGACATATTTTGCTAACTTAGCCTAATTCTTAGTTTAAAATTGATAGTATAGGACATATGTATTTATTTTTGGGGGCTTTTATCCTCTATTCCATTGGACAGAGTTGAAAATGGGGAGAAAAGGGGAGGAAAGAATGCAGGAAAGGAGCTACGGGTTGGACTTGAAAGCCGGGCCGCCTGCTTGGAGGACTATAGCTGTTAGGCCATCTGCACCCCCACAGAGATATCATTTTATTTTTTTAGCAATGTTTTAATCTCCAGTGTGTCAAAGCTGTGATGATGTCAGAGATAAGCCTGTGGCAGCAGTTAGACTAAGGTTGTATGTGAATGACACTGGCAATGGTGTGCATTCAGTAGACCTGTGTCACATGAACACATCCATCAAGAAAGCTAATATACTGAAGACTTCATGTCTCTGGATGAAGAGCAAACTAACTGAAGCACATGTAAATAAAACATCATTTCCATTAGGCTACACTTCTTTATAATGAGAGTGTAGATATTATTGTAGTTGCCACTATCATCATTATTACAAGTATACACCTGAGTTTAAAGGTCACATACTGTGCAAAATACACTTTTTGAACACTGATAAGTGTCTCTAGCTTGTCTACAAAACCCCCAATTATAGACATCCTCGGTGTCTTTCGCCTGCTCCATTTTTCAGAAAATGTGTACTGAAACAGGCCGTTTTGAGATTTCCCCTCATGACATCACAAAGGGCAGAAACTCCTCCCCCAGGTTTTGACTCCCCCACAGCTAAGTGTCTTATCTGTCCTCTGAGTCTGCCTTCTCATTGTAAACAATAGGGTATGGTGCGAGAAAGCCTAAGCCACCCAAGCCCTTCCAGAGGGGCGTGGTCAAACACAGCTCAGTTTGCATTTAAAGCTACAGACACTGAAATAGTCTGTTCTGAGCAGGGCTGTAATTGAGGGGTTTAAAGACATGCCAAATTACAGAATCTAAGTGGAATTTTTGAAAAAAAAACTTGGCACAGACATGTTTTGTGGAGCTCTGAGACTTTTTTTTAAATTGTTGAAAAGGAGAATAATATGTGTCCTTTAAAGGGAGATGGTTTAAACAAATAATGAAAAGGAAGGATGCATGATTATTATTAAAGTATTCCCTTTCAAATTAATTTTTGTGTTTAAAAAGAACTTCAAATGTTTGCGTGCAACACTGAGTCCTTCACCATGGATTTGGGCGATGGGGGTGAGGTTGCTCTTGAATAGGCCCTCTTTGTATAAGCTAGGACAAAATACATGTAAGACACATATTTTTACTGTATTTAGAAGACAAAATAGCATAGAAAGAGAGGGCATACATCTCTGCACAAATTGCTGCTCTGCAAGGCAATTCTTACCCTTGTTTGCCACCATGTCCAACACAGCCGTTTAATCGCTCATGTGAAATGAAAGGGCGCCATTATCAATATCTCCCTTTGAATGCAACAGAGATCAATATTGAAATTCAGATTTAGAACATATTGAATAAATGTTACGGTGCCAGCAAATTGTTTTCAAAGGCTATTAGACAATCTAATAATGATCTTAAATGTGTTACCCCTCAAGTTATTGGATTAATCTCTCGCTCTAAGTGTAAATATATGAGTCTAGACATTGACAAATGAGGTGAAATTTTGTTGCAGCATTGCGAGATGACATGTCAATGCATTTCTACCACCATATCACATTACTAATGGCATTGTCATTCCTTCTGTTTGTTTATGTAGTATGGATAATGACACAAACTGCACTGCATAATACAGCTCTGATATAGAGCAAATGAGATGCAGCAAGCTAACAGTTGCTATTCGGTTTCATAATCTCACAGAAAATAGCTTCCTGATAGTGTTGGCAGCAATGATGGCCATTTCTGTCCTGTTTAATCAGAGCTCATTTTCTCCGCTTATACTGTCTGTTTCTGTTTCGCTGCTGATTACAGACATTATGGATCTCATATTGGTGAAAATTGCAGTTATGGAGTTGTTATTCAGGAGGTGACGCTTTGCACTGACAAAAACACACACAAACATATGCTGTCTATTTGTTCTACTTTCTTGAAGCCAATTTTTTGCAGACTCTTTGATTGAACATTTAAGTTTGATCAGCTTTTCATAAAATCGTCTTCCGTATCTGTAGATTGTCCTCACATCAGTAAACCTCTTCCTTCCATTATTCATTTTAAGTTTAATTTTATTTTACATACTTTATTAATCCCCCAGGAGAAATTCTGGTTTACACTCTGTTATTGAGAGATGTGCTTTTCACACACATAGGCCCGATAAACACACACATGCACTATCAGGACCTGTGGACGGAAAAAAAAAGAATGACCTGGACAGGAAGTCAGACGTCAGACAAGGAAACACACACAGCGGACTCACAATCGTATTGTCTGGGCACCAAACGAACGACTAAGCAACCTCAGAAACACAAAACAAAATGTTGTTTGCACGTTTTTGTCTTTATTCCCACGTGATCTTGTAGTTCTCCAGTGATGTGCTTACAGCTGATTATGATTGCACTTCCGCTGTGCTCCAGAAACGGACCCAGTGGGGCAGGGCGCACGCCGTCCGACGGAGCAAAGACCTTGGTGCTGACGGAAAGCAGCCCGCATGGAGTACAGCAATGTGGGAATTGGCAGTTAGCTCATCGTATTGGTCTTTGGGTGGTTGTTGCTTGTTGATGATGTACAACACTTCAATCTTGCTTGGGACTAACAAATCACCGGACTTCTTTAAGAGTAATAATCTCTGTTCAAATACTTCACTTGTGTCCTTTTGTTTTGAGTTCTAGGCCTTTATTTACGGTGTACCCAACTTGATATTTTCAATTTACAATAACGGGATTACACGTTGACCTAACTCTGCAATTCATGGTGGCAACACAGAGCCCCTTTGTCCCTGATATATAATGCATTTTCTTCATTCACCTCCACTGTGGTCTCAGGTGCATTTCGATTGGAATCGCAACCTGCCATCACATGCTTGAAAACTGTATAACTGTTGCACAGTTTCCTGTAAAAACCTCTGTATGTCATGTGTTGACCCAGTCCTGCACTGGATTTCATATGCACAATTAATTCCCTACTCAGTTTCATCACACACTTATGATTTATGCCTTGTTCTCCCATCACCACACGTCACATGTCACATGTCACATGTCACATGTCACATGCCACGCTGACATGAGTGTATGAATATGTATGGGAGCATGCATGTGTGTGTGTGTGTGATGTTAGCGTACACCATAACCTGCAGAAAGAAAATGTCCTTTGCCTGAGGGGTTTAGTAGTGCTGTCTCTTTTCACAGCATGAGATGCTCTCTGCCTGGCTGCCATTTGTTAATAACTGATAAGGCAGAGTGAAAAGCACTGACTTGATGGTACACTGGAGTGAGCTTGATAAAAGGACAAACAGAATACTGACTTCTAAAAATGTCAACCGGGCTTAATCACTCCAACAACATTTGGTTTGTGGTTTACATCCAAAAGATCACATCAAGATAAAAAGACTGAAAAAGAAGCAGACGTGGCTGTGTGTCGGTGCGTGTAAATAAATTAAGTTTTGCTTTGAGGATGGCTGAGATTTGTGAAGGGTTGAAGTCAAAGATGAAACGGGTAAGAAGTGAGGATTTTTCTGTTGGAACATGTAGCGAGAAGATGAACATTTTCCGACTGGATCATCAGTAAGATATATACTTCAAACACAGGCTTGAATGAGTTAGCCTTCAAACATGTGTGGCATGTGCAAGAATGTGCATGGATAAGTCAGGGTGCATTGTTGGCACGTGTGAAAGCTCACACAAGGCCCACATGCTGATCTACACTGAGGACTGCAAATGAGAGAAATACTCCACATCAATAAATCAGACAATAGAATTCTCCACCACAGTGCACTTAGATGTCTGTGCTTAGAATGAGAGATTAGGGTGGAGGCAGAGGCAAAGAGGAGGGAACCAGAATGAGATAAGAGAGGGTGTCAGCCCCACAGTAATGCATTTCCCCAAACACAAGCACCCTACCCAGGGATATTATTAGGTCTATAGTGCCCAAAAGCTATTTCACTCTATTATTTCTCCAGAACATGAAGGCTCATGGGAAAGTACTTGAGGTTTAGTGCATGAATTGCTTCTCATCTAGCACATTTTTTATTGAATAAGAATGTATTTACTTTAGGGATGTCAAAGAATGACATTTTTTCAGTGTGCTCAAGCGCAGAAAAATTGCGATGAATTACATTTTTAATCACATGTTTGAAATTCCAGTAGTCTGCATTTCTAAAATAAGTTTCTGTTACAAAATAAAAGCATTATTTTGTATTTTTGCACTGTCTTAAGCTAAGGGTTCTTTACTTCCTGTTCAGATACAGATCTGCTTTTATTTTGAAAGAAAATACAGAATTTGTGATAGACTGAAGGTTACACCATTAATTTAGGTTATAAGGAACTTGTTATGGATGGAAAAGTAAATGAAAACAGTGAAAACGACGGTAAAAAAGGTGAAAAGTTTGATGTCAAGTTTTTTAAGTTTTTAAGTTCTTAAATCATTCATAGGCACAGGTATGTTGTTCTTTGCCATCACTGTTGGAGATGTTGCTTTGAGTGCAGTGGCTTACTTACGGTGGGCCTAAAGGGACAAAATAGTATGGGATTAATGTGATTAAAAAAGAAGGAATTTTGGACATTAGTTTCATCGCCGTCAACGGGTTAATGCAGCCCTAATTTACTTATATGAATGAAATGCCAGTCAATGTTCATGGTCCCACAAGCATCAAAATGACCATTGTGTTTGAGTTGGGCTCAAGCAGCAACATCCAGTTTTAAAATATGAATCCAATGTCCAAAAAAAAACTACAGTTCCTTGAGTGTCAACTTGAGGCTGGCTCAAAAGGCAAAAATTGGGGATAACTCTAACCCTAATAAAATGGCCATTTAAGTAAATAAAAAGAAAGCTGTTTTGGTCATTTTTTTCTTTGTTCCTAAAAATGGTAATGGGCAGGGGGGTTATGTAACTCAACCATTGCCATTTTTATTTCATTTATTTAATCATTTTTTTCATTAATGTGTCAGGCTCATTTTGAGTGAAGGTAGATTATTCTAACTCATCTGTTAGACATCGTCATAGATTCAACTTATTGTGGCTTCTGTGTTGTTTGGGGCAAATTCTCCTCATCAAAAACTTGACACATAACACGACTGTCTGTGTGGGTTATAGAATGAACTGGCTGTCCAAAAAGTCTGACCTCTTGGACAGTGAGACTGCAGATTCTAAAAACATAGATAAAAAAAAAACACCTTTTGTTTTTTTGGAAGCCAGCAGTTATTCACAAGGGACTTAATAATTAGTTTCAAACAAGTATATGGTGGGGTATGAACAGTATGAATCATGAGGTGTAACATTAACTCTAAAGAATGAGATCCTTAAACCTCGCTGTTTTATAATTTGGACATTCTAAGAATTTATTTGGTAGTTCCATGACATTTTGGCATTTTGACACAGCTAGATATGATCCTGATAAAGCCTTTCAGCATGCATAACAAAACTCAGGGGCTTCCATAGACAGGTACAGATAATAGAATAATTTGATATAGTTTCCAGTTGTTTTTACCAACATGGAGAATTTGCAGGCTCACAGTGTGTGGAGAAAAAAACAAAAACAAATACAAACATTCTTTCAAGCCATTCCAAAAGCTGAATAAATGGGTGCGGAGACGGGTCACATATTTCACTTTTTTTACTGCAACTAGCGACAAAGACTTGCAAAGTTTCTTCTCTGAAAGTAAAGCACTCAAAACACACGGGATGTTTTTAAGCAAACATTAAAACTTGATGCCATCGTAGAGTATCATGAATATTTGGAATTATCCCTTATGTGGGCTCAGTGATACTTTCAGAGCCTTGATAGTAGTTTAGAACTGGAGTGTCCCAGTACTGTTCTCTCTCCTGCATGAATTTTACAGTGAAAAAAAAAAAAAATTAGATGAGTCATATTGTCACTTCAGTGCATTAAAAAATGAAAACGGAGCCGAGAGGAGAAAATCAGAAAGAGAGAGAGAGTGGGGGATGGGGGGGGGGGAAGTGACAGGGAGTGAGGGATATACATATTTTGCCATCCTTGGTGATAACATTAATGTCAAGGTGGAAGGGGGAAGGAAGACATCAAAGCTAATGAATATTTATGGATGCCCACAGTAAAGTGCTGTTTTAGAGTGAAGTGGGACAGAATGGCCTCATGAAGACAGCACTTTAGGGCCTACTCTTGCACAGACTGTGGCTCTATGAATATTCATTGTTCATTGTCCCAAAAACAATTTGCTTAACGCTTTGGACTTCTTATCATCCGTATAATGTGCGCAAGATTTTACCTATGCATGGGTTGGCCTATAATGCTAATTATTTGTACTTTTGATGTATGTGGCATAATAAACTTTCTGACATTGTACTAAAGGTTTCCATATGCATCAGCCTATTCTCCTGAGTTCCAGTTGGGATCAAGCGAATCTGTTTGTCAGTCTCTGTACAACACTATACATGCATTTCTGGATGTTATAATTCAGTGACACATTGCCAGCAAGACATGTGTCATAGTCGGTGTGGAGGATGTATCACATTATATATGTTTGAAAGTATGAGATTGTGCTCCAGTGGCAGAGTCTATAACCCTTTCATATGTAAGACAGCATGATGTCCTTTGGGCATATTTCACAACATGCTACATTAGCCATCCCTCAGCCCTAACTGTGCAACACATTTGTCAAGGTGTCACCACAGCCGGAGCCAGTGCTATTTAAAAACGTCTTATGTCAAATGTTTTACTGGGGAATATGTGAATGATGTAAAAAAATAAATAAAAAAAAAACAGATCCAACAGTACCCCTTAATACTCATAATAATAGTAACTAAAGGAAAGTACAAAGAAGGGAGGGAAAGGTCAGTAAATAAAAAAAAAGAGATAAAAAAAACAATCCATGACCTCATGGTGACAGCTTCAGTGCCTGCAAATCTGAGCTGATCGAAACATGTGGTGTAAAATCATTCTTGGGCATGACAGTAACCACCTTTGTATTGTGCATTTGTATTTTTGTCATATGATTTTCCATTTTTACACAATAACCAAATGTGCATAATTTGCTAAAGCACAAATGAAGTGGAATTCATGTATTTTCCAATTAAACTTACACATTATGTGCACCAACATTTACATTGCAAGTCTGGTACCAAAACTAAATACCTGAGAAAACATTAGGCATGCAAAAACACACACAAAAAAATAGAAATAGAGAAAGGTTAATTCAAACTGAAAAAAGGAAGAAAAAAAACATAGCCTTAGACATTGTCACTTTTTCCCAGTGAAAAGCATGATTCAAGTCCAGGAAATTAATGAATCCAAAATCAAATCTAAGCAGAAGATCTTAATATAGCAACTTGCAAAACACCCTTCCACCTCCAGCATATTTGGCTCCTTCCAATGGGAACACCTCCTTATTAGGCACTGCCTTGCTGCTGTTTGGTTTGGCAGTTCTGCTTTTCAGCATTGGAGTGAAATATTAGCAGAGAAACCAACAAGTGACAATCATGTTACACAATAGAAAACAAATTATTTGTTAGAAATAGTCCCTATTTAATCTTTTTACAAAACATACTGTGTGCTGATCTCTGACTCACCAGGATATGTGTTTTTGGTGTTAAATTCACTACGCTGAGTCATGCTATGCTAACATTGCAAAGATGTCTTTGTTGGCCTGATGTAATACATTAAGAGTGAGGCTGTGTCCCTATCTCTTTAGAGACCCAGCTAACCTCTGGAACCTATATAATAAGAAAGATGATAACTCTCTACATCACTCCTCTTTCATATCCTGCCCATCCTCAGTCATGTTGTGTTTCTAGCCATCATTAATGGCTCCCTCCCTCAAGCCTCTTACTGTCTGACTGTTGTAGGGTCACCTCTTGACATAGTGAAGTAAGCACTGTTCCTATAGTCTCAGCTCTTACCCAGGCCCTGTGGACTAGGTGTCAAATGCTGGCGAGCCTTCACAGACTTACATAAATCCTGTGAAGTGCAGGCTACTGCTGTGTTTCATTAACCTAGGCCTTGGGGAAAGGGAGTACCTGCTGTAAAGTCGCACACATGCTTCATACAGAGGCTCTTACACGTTTAATAACCTTGGTTGGTGCGATCATGAAGACGCAAATTGAAGCAATCAGGCAAACAAAGGACATATTGATGTTTAGCTAGTGCGAAAAAAAAGTGCCTTGTTTTTTTGTAAACTTCACAAAAAACAGCAGGTCTAATCTCTAACCTGAGCCATGTAGTCCTCTTCAATGCAGTATGTTATTTTGAAATCAGTGTGTTCAGTTCAATATTTCTTTTCTGTCCTTCCCACCCCCTGCGTTATTCAGCTTTCCAGTTGACACACTTGCATATTTAGCATGGGAAGTAAAAAGGCAAGGCAAAAGACAAGCCAATGCTAATGCTAATCTCTATGCAATAAACTGTATTGATAAAACATATCTCATGCTACATTCCCTTTCAAACCACGTCAGCTGAATTGGATTGATAAGAAAGGGCTAAGTGAGCAGTCATTTACACTAGTGTAGCACATCCCCTGACCCAGAGTCTTACTATGCTAAGGGAAATGTAGTCCCATTCAATGTTTCAGGTGTACCACTTTGATAGCTCAAGGTCAAGGTCAAGTTAAACTTTATTATCCCCGAGGGGCAATTTGCTTTAGAGCTGTATGTTTATTGAGTTTAGCAAGGTTGTCTGTTAGACTATTTTGGTGGCTTTCAGGCTGCTTATAATATGAGAAAAATATCTGATGAAACTTATTTTACTTTAGGAATAGAACGAGTAACAGGTACTGTATATGATATATGTTGTAAGTATATGTAGAGTCAGCCAATCAACCAAATGGTGGCATTAAAGCATGATGCTGCCAAAAAAATGGCCAAATAATAAGCTGACAATTACAATTATGATATCACAATCAAGTAAATGTATCATATTTAAGCCATAAAATGTCAAACTAACAACTGTACTGATTTAAGCCAACTGACAGAAAATAAGCTATTGTGTCCAAATGTGTTATCATTTCCATTTACTCAAATACCGCATTCATTGGGTTAAATCATTACAACATAATATCTGGTGGAGAAAAACCCAAATGTGCTGTAGTTTTGCAAACTATTTCTTAAATCCAGTATATAAAGTTTTGTCTCGGTTGACACTTAATGTTGCAGGGAGGCTTATGTTGTTTTTCAGAGCCTGGTGATACTTTTATCAAAGTTGTCTGGGTATCATGTTATGAGGTTATCGATAAGAGTGGTTCAAACATTTCCCGTCTCCCACACATCCTCCTCAAACTGCATTTATGCAGAGCCACTCAAAAAATCCCAGGTGATGGAGCAGACACAAGTGGCGTATAAAAATGTAGTGGATATTGAAGTGGTTTCAAGCAAAAATACTAAAACACAGTACGCTGTATATAGCGTTTTGTCATCAGTGTGTTAGTATTGTGTGAGTCAAAATCAGGCTGTTGGCGGACCCTCACTGTGTCGGTGATGGTAATAGTTTGCCGGAGCCTTGGGGGAGCTGCTCAGCAGGCGATGCTGTGTGTGTGTTTGTGTGCACATAACAGCAGGAAAGGGTAGAGCAGGCCCCACAGTGCATGTCTCAACAGCCAAGTCATCAACCTTTTTAATCCAGCCCAGCAGGGATGTGTTTGTGTTTTTGACAGTGCGTGTGTGTGTGTGTGTGTGTGAGTGTGTGTTTGAGGAAGAACTTCATGACAACTCCTGCCATAAACTTGGCTGTGTTATACTCTGAGGCAAGATGTTAGTCTGTCCAGAAATATTTCCAAACGTGAACATCTTGATTCCGAACAGGAACATTGATTAACTCTTGATTTGTCCATATTGTGTTCTTTTTTTTCAGGCTCGGTTTGAAGATATTGCCTTGTGTGTCTCATTCACAGCTCCATCTAACACTCAGCTCTTCCATTTTCTTTTTTGTCTTCCAGGACGAATGTCATAGGATGAACACTGCTGGTGGGGTGTGTCTGTCTGTGCTGTCCTCGCTCCTGGCTGTGGCTGGGGCCCTGGCTGCCTTGTCTGCCCTCACTCTAGCTCCTCTCTCTGCCCTGGCTGAGGCCGCCTATGGGGCTGCCGACGGCATCCCCAGCAATGGGGCAGAGGGCGCCCCATCACACGTCTCCTCATCATGCTCCAGCCTTGTAGCTGGTGTGCTCTATGGCTCTTTCTCCCTAAGGGAGCTCTTCCCCTCGAGGGCGCCGGGCTGTTCCTGGTCCCTGGAAAACCCTGATCCCACCAAGTACTCCCTCTACCTCCGCTTCACTCGGCACCCTGTCATCTGCAGGACACACGCCCCCATGCTACTGTCCCTTGACCATCACCAGGCCAATCAAAGTTGTCCCCATCATGTACAGACAGCTACTGCCAGGGATCAAGAAGTCATTGATCTGTGTGGCAGCCAAACCAACTCAGATGGACCATACTCCTTCCTACAGTTTGATAAAAACTTTGTCCAACTATGTCTAACCAGACATCCAGCTGCAGATGAGCCTCAGGTTACGAAGGATTTGCTGGAGTTAAGATTGGTGGAGGTGTTACTTATAAACAATGAGAACTCCAGTCAGTTTACCTGTGGCGTGCTTTGTAGATGGTTCGAGGAATGTTTACGCACGGGACACAACGGAGACCAGGAGATTTCGGATGGAGATGGGTGTGGAATGACCCAGACAGGATGTATCTGCCCAAACCACAACATCATGGCACCGCCCGTACCATTACTTCCCGAGACGCCTCACAGTTTCAGCAATGGTTCGGTATTTCCAGACGACTGCTGCGTCACCGAGCTGCATTCCAATGATGCGATCGCCATAGCACCCAGAGACGTCCGACAAGGTAGGATTATGACACATAAGCACACCAATTTAGTACCCCGTTTCCCAAGGCTCATACAACAATCAACTCACTTTTAAGCAGTTGTCTACTGTGTACCCATTGCTACCCAGCTTGCAGTAACGACAAACAGACCAGAAAACTTTGCCCTGTTATCCTGCTTTTTGATGCCACCTCAGGGAGGTCACGAGCCTCCACTTGACAGAGAATGTATTATTTGAATTTTGTTTGTTGGCCTTTAATTAAAAAACGAAGCAGTTCAAAGGGAGACCATTAAACCTCCCATCAAAAGATTTGTAAATGACTTTCAGTATTTCAGCCGTCTGATCTATATTTTAGAGATCTCCCCATGTGGCCAAGAGGTGTGGCTCATGGACCTCAGTTTGCATGCTGCACATAATTGTGTGTTTATCTGTGTGTGTGCGTGTGCGTGTGCGTGTGTGTGTGTGTGTGTGTGTGTGTGTGTGTGAGAAAGAGAGAGAGTGAAACCATCTGTTGACAATGTTAAGGCACGATCAGATTTGACACCAATGCACACATATGTGCACATGGTCATTCATACATCAGTGGGTTGGACACGAAGCTGATGATCCCGTTGCACAGTAACACATGGGAATATGTATGCATTTCTGCATCTGAATGAATCTGTCTGAGTGTTCATTGTGTGTACCGGGCCTTTAAAGGACATAGAAAACTGCTTTAATCATACAAAGCTTGATAAGGGCTTACCAAAGCTTTATTAACCTTTATTCTAGTTCATCGCACTGCTACAACAGTAGTTTCTTTGAAGTAGATCAATCTAGACAAGAGAAACAATGTGTTTTTCGTCTTGTAGTTCCAAGAATGATGTAATCATATTCCTCAGGCACGTTAGCAAAATGAACAGCACTAATTAGAGACTGGCCATCACTCTTCTTATTGTAAGGCCCTTCGAAAACACACTAACATACACACTCAGGGCTCAAGGGAAAGTGTTACCTCGCTGACGGGAAGGTTATCTTTCACTGGATTTAATCAGCAGAGAGGTTGTTATCATTTAATAAACTCCGAGCGGGGGAAAGGGAGGGGCAGAGCAGAAGCGATAGGGAGAATCTCCCACCAGGTTTGAGTCACACTGAAGCACTGTTTCTTTAGATGAAAGCAAAACGAAAAGCGCAACTCCAAAATTTGAGGCCTCAGTGTGAGGGTAATTCTTGACATATGCCAATTGTCTGGAAGCTCTGTTAGTTTTTTTTTTTTTTTTTGCATCTCACCTCAAAGCCACTGATGATGCACACATTCTCGCTTAGCTGCTGGTCACTCAATGTGCAATGACTCACAACTCACACAGATTACAGTGAACCTTAGAGAGACCCTTGATGAGAAGACGCCCTGAAGTAGTGTGTGCAAACCTTGGTGTGTGCAGAGTTGTCTTTTTCTTACCAATTCCCCAATGTCCTAATTACCCTATAATATCAGATATACTGTAAACCCAACATCAAGCTGTCAGAGAGAGAGAGAGTGTGGGGGATCTCGCCTCCATCCTGTTTCCCTCTCCTGTCCCATTTCTGTATTCACTGAAAGACAAACACTTGCGCCCTCGCTGAGTCAGAGACTCTTGAAAACAAAGCTTTTATGCTTCCCACATCACTCCCCATCTCCTTCTCTTAGGCCTTTTTGTTTCGACTCTGCCCCCCTACATGCAGCTCTTCATTTCCACTGTAGACATTAGAGGCTTTTCCTTTTTGAGTCAAGTTGAAGGAAGGAATATGTAACGCCCGTAAGACACATGTCATGTAATCACAACATTCTGGTAATTCTAGCAAAGGAGCATTGGCACAATACCCCACCAAACATCCCCTCAACTAACAAATTCAGCAGCTTTAAAGTTTACTCAAAGCTGTATAACAGAAGGTACATGGGTCATCCGATACATTTTAATAATAAAACTAGATATTTATTCTTATGTACCTTTTATTCATGATAACCTTTTTGATAAGCTCTAAAACAATTTACAAATATGTTTTAGAGTGTCTGTAGAATTGTGATGTGGCAACACAATGTCCAATGTCAAGCCAGCTGTGCCTTTGAATTGAAATATATTGAATTTAATTGCTTTTCATTAAATGTCCTTTAACAGAGCACACTAACCTTCTAAGGCTGAGCAATCCTCATAGAGACAGTCACTGATGTTTTTATGACTTCTGCTAATCACAGTGGCCTACCAGTTTTACAGTCAATCTTGATCATCACAAAGAAGCATAATGCTCCTTTGTGATGATCGAGATGAACTGTAAAATGCATGAGATGGTAAGGTTAGGAATTTAGGGTTGGTTGATCCTGGGAGCAAGGTGTGCATGTTGACCCTGAATAAGGTAATGTTGACCTGGTAATGACATGTAGAAGAGGACCGAGACAGGAGCACAAAAAGTGGAACATGTTAAAGGGTGACATTCCAGATGTTGGTCAGAGGAGTATATCAACCTTGCTAGTGTTGCCTTTAAAGAGAAAGCTTCTGTATGCCCTTCTCCTCAGCTGACTATTAAACCAGCCAGCTGAAGTTGTTCTCTGTGTATGTCCAGCATTTCATCATCACTGTCCAGAAATCGTTCATATCGGAGACAAAAGCTAGAGATATGGTTGTGAGTGTAATCACAATATTAATTTCTGTGCCTGGACAGTCACTGTTGATTAAACAATACCCAAAAAGCATGAAATGTAGATTAAAAGCCTCAGCATTACGGCTTTCTATTACGCCAGTCTTTATCTTTATGAAATATCAATACACCTTATGGCACTGAGGTAATATTTTTGTCTTTTGAGGAGTTTAATTATGCATAATTCCCTTATAGAAATACTGATAAGCAAGTAATTAACTTTAATTTATGTGGATGGTGTTTTTGCCTCCAAACTAGATGGACTGTAAAATTATATATCTTCTTTTCTGGACAATACTCGGGCCCAGTTTTTATCTGCCCAATTACATTGAGCTGTAATGGGTCGTCCCATACTGACTGACCTTCACTAAGCTTATTGTATTATTTCTGTATCGGCAAAATCCCCCCCTGCAGGCCTCTCTGCCTAAAACTGAGGAATGGTTTTTCTCGAGGATAATGCATCTTTATTATGGGGTGTGCATGACAGGAACAGTGGCCAAATTACCTTTGGCATGGCATTCGGTGACCTGAAAGGACATCACTTTTCTGCACCATAGAATCTGTCAATAATTAAGAAGAGGCCTATTTGTACTGGTTACTCCCAAATGGAGCATAAAAAAAGGATTCATTTTTTTATAAGTAGACCTGTAAATGATTTGCTCTCTGATGTCTGTACTGTGACATCGTATTTGCAATCCACGTGTATATTTTTAATTTTCGGCAGAGAGGTCCTTTGGGTCTTTGTCCATCAAGTATATGAATGTATTACCTTGTGCCACAAAACAGATTTGAACCACGTATCTATGTAAAACAGGGTTAAACAAATGTTGTCTCATTTCCATATAAATTGGGTATTAAGGGGGCAAGGCAAGCAGAGTTATGCTATATAAAACAAGTTTGCTATATCATTCCCGCTTATTTACTTAGTGAAGATATATTTCCTTGCTTTAAATTTGCATGGAGGTGTGTGTGAAATGCGTGACTTTATACGTTTATCTCTCTGCCTTATATCAAACTCAAAAGACGTTCTGATGCAAAAATGATCTTGTGTCTGACAAGCTTCCAGCCATACACACACTATATTTATAACACACAATATACTTAAACAGGGGCTGCAAGTTGATGCAGTGGTTGGCGTTGTTGCATCACAGCGACAAGGTTCCTGGTTTGAATCCCTGCCTGACAGGTGCCTCTCTTTGTGGAGTTTGCATGTTCTCCCCGTGCATGCATGGGTTCTCTCTGGGTACTCCGGCTTCTGCCCACAATCCCAAGACATGCTCGTTAGGTTAAGTGGTGACTTTACATTACCCGTAGGTGTGCCTGTGATTGTGGCTGGTTGTATAGACTCAAGCCGCCTGCGACCATGAATAAGCGGTAAAGATAATAGATGGATACACCCTTTCAAACAGCTCTGGTGCCTCACAGGTTGAACAAAAATTGTCAGTGAATTTTTTATCACAGGTGAACGGATCAGTGCGTAATGGGAAAAAGAAAGCTAAGTAAGAGATGTTTTATTTACATGCCATAACCAAGTGAGTAGAATGGCATTTTTTAAGTTTCAGGAAAGTCCTGAGACTGTCTTATTAAACTTCTGAAAGGTTACCTCAGTCCAACTAAATAACATTCAGAAGGAACAGAGAAAGAAAAACATGCCTCAAAGCACTTTTGCACACATCTAATTCTAGGCTCATACTCTTGCTACTTTTGGCCAAATAAAGTTTCAAGCACTGTACTTGACCTGTGCTGCATAGTTACATAGATACACAAAAGGTCAACTCACAGCACATTCCAACACTTGACTGACATGGTTAAAATTCAAAATTTCTGCCTTGCTTATGATGCAAGTTGTAGAAACCATGTTACAGAACCTCCAACATTCCCACACACATTCCAACCTTTTTTTCTTTCTTTTGAGCTCCTGTGACGAGTGACTGACTGTCAGGTCTGCTGGAAAGAAAGACAGGAAAAAAGAAAGTTCCCCAGTGGTTCGCCTGTCAATCAAACCACATCATAACCAACATGGAAAGTGTTTGAAGCAGAAACAAACACACCGCTGTGTATCACCTACTCATCTGCACTAATTTTCTGCTCCTCAGCATGGTAACATTTTCATCGTATTGATCCTGGTATTATCTCTCCCTCCCTCGCTCTTCAAATATCTCACTTTTTCTTTCAGCCTAAATGAACCAGTAACTACATATTCAGTTGCTGGTTGATTTTCTGCTAAACTCCTCTGCCTGACTGGTAACCAGAAAAAGTGCTCTTACTGCCCTTACAAATGCAGCATGAAGTACCAACTCCACTGTATTTTGGACTACCTACTGATTTCAAATAAGGACCTTGGAATGTTCTAGAAAGAATGAAAGCAAGCATTAACCCTTTTGAAAAGGTTGGATTAAAAGGTTTTTGTACATTTCTGTAGCAGTGCTATTCGAAAAGGATAGAATAACAATAATGAGAATAAGGAATCTTTATAAAAATACCTACAATAGCAGCATTAATGTAAAATCAAAATGAAGGACACTGTAGATATAAGGTCACAATATAAAAGGATAAATAAAGCGCTCAAAATGCCATTGAGTGATTCCATTGAAATTGGCTGTGATGTGGATATAGACGGTATTCTAAAGACTTAAATTGAGAATCAGGGATTTAACCTTTTTCAAAGTCGAGTTTTTCTTCTGATTGAAATGTTTGCATGCAAAGCAATGTGGGTAAAAATAACCTCAGTGTAAATATTTCATGAAAAACAGTAGATACAGTAGTGGTGGAACTCAGGTCCTCATGTGGAGGTGCCAAGAATTAGATCAAAGACCGGAGAGGGGGCCTTTAGTTACTGTGATCCTTCTCTCTGAAACAAACTACCTGCTGACCTGAGGGTCCATCACTATTGTCTCTACTTTTAAAGTAAAACTCAAAACCTATCTACTCTCCCAAGCATACCAATAGTTACTTTTTGTATGTGTGTGTATGTGTATATGCTCACTTGTGTGAACTGATGTTTGCTTTGAAGGGATTGGTTTGCTTTGAAGGGATTGGTAGATTTCCAGAAACAGCATTAACTTGTACGTCAGGACAGTGTTACCAGTGCAATTAAAGACTATGTTCTTTTGTACGAACTTCAAAACATCAAAAGGAGTCCTATGATGTGATGCTGACGAAACCCTTGTTGGTCTTTATCAAATATTTATCCAATATGCTATCAACTACATTTTTCTCTTTCCCCCCCTCAGTTTGATATGTCAGATATGGAAGATGTATCCACTCACAAGTAGTTCAACATTAGGAATGGCTCAATAAGGATCATTCACATGGGCTTATATGTTGACATAAATGAGCTCCTGCTTGCCGTAGCATATGTTAGCAATCCACTGCACTGCTAGCATAACAGCTGATATGTCATTAGGGGGGTCGGTGCTGTGATCTGGACACATAATGTCGAGCTCCTTATTGCATCACTTCTGCTTCAGTCACCATTAGAGTAAAAGTGCACTGCGACGTCAGATCTACCTTATAATGCTTGTATAGGCTTCTTAAGGTTATCAGCTGTGATAGGTTGTAAAGACATCTCGTTTGTGCAAAGAATATCTTGGACATTATTGTTCTCAATCTGCATCAATCATTCATGGGGGAAATTACACCATCCTCTCAGTGTTGGCTCATCCATCATGCTGCAAGCCACCACTGCTGCTGTCCTGTAATTTAATTAGTTTGCTTGCACGCATTAACTTGTGGCTGCAAAACGGAAGCTTCTGTCTTCTAAGTCTTGTTTTTCAGAGTGGGGTGAATGTTGGTTTATTTCCTTTCTTAACTTTTTGCTTATCATGGTATGATTTAAAGAGTTTGGTATCACTGCAGCAAAACCTAAATTAAAAGCGCCTGAGGCTAAGATTACAGTATGCTTAGCAATGCAATTAAACAATTTAATTAAAAATGTAATTACATGGAATATTAATTAATTACTTGTAATAAAAAAGTATGTGTATTTACATTAATTAATGAGCTAAAATGTGGTTAAAGTTACTCCAAGCTAGCTTGGAAAAGTGTCTTTGGCTACTAAAAATTGATTAAAGGCTGAAACACTCTGGGGCAAATACACTAAGAATAGATTGCAGCTTATATAGCATCATGGATATCAATCAATTACCACCATTATTTCCTCGGTCTCAAGTTCCTATTAACAAAGCGTTTTCAATCATGATATTCACACGCAAACACGCCCATAAAATTGTCCTACTCCAGTCAATTTAAATTTGGTTTTGCATTTAATTATGGAGAGAAACTAGCTGCATTTTCACTCGCCACTCAACTCAGAGCTCATTTCTGTCCACATATTGGTAGGTGGTGAGCTGGGAGGGGAGATTGGTTTACCTGTATGTGCTCAGGTTTAGCTTCAGACATCTCTGGAAGGATACAATGCTTCATTATAATTACATTTTTTTATGTTAAAGGTTGTTTTTTATTTATACTGTTTTGGCCATTTTTGCCTTTATTAGATAGGACAGCTTAAGAAAGAGAGAAAGCATTGGGAGGAGGGAGCGAGGAACAACATGCAGCAAAGGGATGATGTCGTATTCGAACCCACCACCACTGCCACGAGTAATATAGCCTCTGTACATGGGGCACGTGAAATAACCGCTAGGCTATCCGGCGTATGGTTAAAATTATTTTTACAGACCTTTCTTCACAGACAATGTGGAATTGTTGTCATTATCACCAGAAGGTTTGAGTGTGACAACTGAAGCCCTGTTACCACCAAAGTCTCAGCAGACTCATTTTTTTCCACCTCACTGTGTGTGGCTGTTAGCACGAGTCTTTAGTACAGGACATTGGAAGCTTTTTTAATGAGGCTCATTTACAGAGAAGGGGGTCAATTTTGTGCCAAACAAATTCACAAAAAAAAACTCATTTAAATATGTGCAAACAGCACCGGAGCACACAGACACTGTTTGCTCTGCAGCCTATTTTAGGGAGCATTTAACCCCTTTGCATGTCATTTGTCTTTTTGTCTCCTATTTAGAGGTTTAGCAGCCAAAAAAAAGCCACACACGCATTTAGTGAATCAGGCACTCTGGACCCCTTGTCCTCCAAAAACACTTGTTTCCAAGTGGCAGCTGTATTAAATCATATCTGAGCAATTGATGTATTTTTTTTGGTCATCATTTTAACAATGTGCACTGTTGTGCAAATTAAAAAAAAAAAGTTCTATGTAGGTAATCAGCTGCATTTGTAATAACGGCATAACCAGCAAACAGTCCCTGAACAATTATTACCATTCACTAAAGTAATCATGAGTATTTCCTTTTGAGAATGTGTATTGTTTCATGGATAAAGCGTGACAACATTTGAAGCGCTGAGGGACTCTAAGAGATGCCTCCAACACCCAGGAGCAATCTGGCTCCGAGCTGTCACAACACATCCAGGTCACGGTGTTGTTATGTCCAAAGTGTTACAGAGGCAGCAATGCAAAGGAGGTGGTACTGTTTTTACTGCAGGTTTTTCTTTCTCTTTCTTCCCCCCCCCCCCCTCTCCCCCTTATATACACTATCTGACATCAATCAGCCAGAAATAGTTTTCATTCTTTTTCCAGCACCAGACTCTGTGCATAAAACTTAAGTCCAGTCTTCATGTTACTCCTATAATGAAAAATTGCATCTATGCATTTCTATTACATCATCTAACACCTGATTTTAAAGTCAATGACATTCTTGCCTGTATGTCATATTGCAGGTTCACAAATGTTTCACTGCATGGCAAGCCTGCATATTTAGAATACAAGCCTCTAAATCAACGTCAGCCCGTTCTTCTTGGACCTGGTCTTGTCTTGATTCAGGTTTATGTTCCATTGTCAAATTGTCCTGCAGGTCTGCTTTGTCACGGGACACCTGCCTCGCTCCCTTGACAGGCAGACCTCCCTGTGGTATAATCTGTGCAGACACTCATACACTCAAATGCACACGCAAGCCTAAATATGTTGTGTTTTATGATGGAAAGGAAGAGGGGGTAGAGCGAGACAAAGACAGAGAGAGAGAGAGAGAGAGAGAGGACAGGGATTTGGACAGAACTCTTGGGACTAGATCACCCTGCACTGAGCAGGAGCCACTGTTCCGTCACTTAAGAATGCATGCACATATAGGCTTATACACACACCTACACACACAAAGACATCTACACACACACACACATACACACGCACACAACGCTCATCCCATCCTTGTGGAATACTATCTGCTTCCTGGTAATTAGAGCAGAGAGAAGTGTGTGTTTTTGTGTGAGTGCATGGTTGAGGGAGGTGTTTATTTTTTCACACTGTGCTGGCATCCAGTACATACAGGTGTTTTACTAACCTTTAACTCTCACAATAACACACACACACACACACACACACACACACACACACACACACACACACACACACACACACACACACACACACACACAGTGAAAAATGTACACATGCCCCAATGTATGACAAAGAGTAATTGCGTGCTGCGCAACACAGTCGCTGTGAATTTTCCTAAAATGAATGAAACAGAGCTGCATGGGTCTGGATATGTGTGTAAGTGTGTGTGCTTGTGGTGTGTGTGTGCGTGTGTGGGTGAAGGACTGTCTGCTCAGGGTGACTGTGAGAGGATTAGTATTCTGTGCTCATGAGCTATGGCTCTCTCTGTGAGAGCACTGAGCCCCTTTATGCTCCAGCAAAGGCCTGACACACCATACAGACAGAGACACACACACACACACACACACACACACACACACACACACACACACACACACACACACACACACACACACACACAACCTTGTCATTTATATCCATTCCCGTTTTCTCAACAGATCTCTTCGGATCAGTATGGATTTGTAGACCGTCTGGCCCTGGCTGTATTTCAACAGCAATGAAACACAGGCCAACTTCCTGTTGATGCTATTAAAAGTGTCATGAATCAAAAATATAGGAAGACTTATAGTGTGTACCTTCCAATAAATAGACCTCTCTGTCCCACTGCATCAACCACAACAGGGGAAACTTGTTTCCTGTAGATTGGAAATAGATTTGCAGATATGTATGCTTTATTTACTTGTAACATACATGTTTTATGTGTGCCATTTACATAAATACTTAACTGATGATTATGCTTCAAAATACCAGAAAGTATTTCATATACTATTATTCCATAATTTTCGACCCAACTGGAAAGTTGCAAAGAGATCAAGAGAACCTTATAGACCCAGAGAGAGTAGATCAAAAGTATGGGAATGTCGATAGTTTCAACACAACATCTTTTTAACATGCATGTCAGTTTTTTCAAAACTGAGAAAGAAAACAAGGAACTTGTGACAGACAAAATGTTACAACCTAAATGTAAACACAAAAAAAGGAACTTGTTACAAAAAGTAAATAAAGAACAGCCAGCGAGGTTGCTGAAAAAAATCGGAAATGCTTGATGTCACACGGTGGATTTCACTTTTGACTCGTCTACTAGTGTTCTTAAAAAAAGGAAATGAAATCCCAGAATTTTTATTTTTTTTATTTTTGTTTTTTATTTGAAAAGCACACAGAAGCAGAATTTTTTTCCTGATCGCTGGAAAGTTTGTGTGTGACATCTCTTATAAATAGTGTTACCATGCTGAGTGCAATTTTTCCTCCTTTATGTTTAATTGAATAAGCAGAGAGAGAGAGAGAGAGAGAGAGAGAGAGAGAGAGAGAGAGAGAGAGAGAGATGACACCTATTTAATACACAGGTCTCAGTGGTGTTAAATAGGACCACTGTAACTGTCTGTGGCAATTAGCACTGGTCTTTGGGAATTACATGGTGTTTGTAACAAGCTTATTTAGATAGGAAGGGGGTCGTTTAGGACGGAATTTTTTAATATTCCCAATTTGACATGGATGCAAATGACAGAGGCACAGCCAGGAAGCTCTTCGCTTGGCGGTGCAGCTTCCATGCATTTCACCTGGAGCGCGTTCCTCTTGGATTGCACGCTATCTTTTTCTCTCATTCGCACAGGTTTAACAAAAGCAGCGCAATCATTTTATGAATCAGGCCCTCTGAGTATAAAAGCTATAAATTAAGAAAAAAGACTTATTAATAAATTTTAAAAAATGCCCGTTAAATATGTATGAATGTAGAGTAGGGATGTAAGTGTGCAGAGACAATGAGATAACTGACCTTGATTGTACATTTGAGATATTTTACAATAACATGTAACATAATACCTAACCTTAACAGATGACTTGAATATGTACAGCACATAGTTTATATGGCACATGTATAGAGTAGAGTACAGCAGGATATAGAAACCCCTTCCTTGCTTCAAACCCTTCTCTGATCACAAGGGAATCTAAGGGAAAGGATAGGGGCTAAAGGTTGGCTCTGAATTAGGTCCATCACCATCACTGCACCTTATGAAAGTTGCATGATGTTGGGAGCAGAGCTGCACTGAAGGGAGAGTCGATTTGTGAGCAGGATATTTGAGAAAGGGGAGCGGGAGTTTGGAGCGACGTGATGGAGTGAAGCAATAGAGACGTGGCAAAGGCACCAGTGGGCCAAATTAGCTAACCTCTGGAGACCCCCCCCCTCCCTCCCTCCCTCCCCTCCTTGTGCCTGGGGATTGTGTGCCTTTCAATGTGTCTGTGGGTGAGAAAGTGTGTACGTTGTGTGTGTGTGGCTGAATGGATGACAAAAAGCCTTAGAGCTACAGTCTGTCTCAAAAGGCTCATGCAGCTCTAGAGTGGTCGTAGAGCAATTCGATGATAATGGAGTACAGAGATGTATGCATCGCACACACACACACGCACAAACACACACACCCGCACACACAGACTCGTGCAGTCTATATCACTCTCTGGCCCACTGACTCCTAGTCAAGCTCCAATGGCTTCATGTGATCGATTAACTGCAGAAAATAGACGGGCATCCCAGAGTGCAGCTGTGCCCATGGTCATGTGATACAATCCCTGCAAGCCTTCGTTTTCATGTGCCTTTGTGTGTGTGTGTGTGTGTGTGTGTGTGTGTGTGTGTGTGTGTGTGTGTGTGCGCAGCCGCTTGCCAAAGTTCGGGTTTGCGTGATGATTTGTAAATTCTTTTGCGATCTCAAACCCCAACCGTGAAAATCAGTATGACAGGTTTGACATTTTATGTGAATATCAGTCATTGTGCTTAATATAAGCAAAAAAAAGAAAGAAGAACGTTTGCGCGACACTGCACATTGATTCTCAAAACCCCTGTGTTGTTGTTGTGGCAACAATGACATTTTGTGCGTACAAAGCCTTGACATGCAGTTCAGAGCAAAGCATTTGATTTATTTGTGAGGACTGAGTGATGGTTCAAGTGCATGAAAAGATTATTTTATCTCAGTGCTTTGAACAGGCGGACAGCTGTGTCCTGCAGTGATTCAGGACTGAACACAGGCCACATACTGGGAGGACACAACCATACCAGTATAGGGATTGTTGAATTGTCTTTGATGGACTCTGTAAACCGAGGGCCTTCACAGCCTTCATAGGTTCTGTCTTATTTGCATTGAAGTCATAAAAAAATGACCGACAAAGGCTTCAAAGAGACAAAATATTTGTATAGGTTCAATCATTTTAATAGGTGGTATTGATACACTTATTTTACAAAGACATCAGAGCATGTGGCTGGGGACACTGGGGCAGCTGTGGCTCAGCGGTAGTGCTGGTCATCCTCCAAAATAGGGGTTTGATCCTCCTTGTATCTGCATTTAAAGCGTCCTTAAAGACACCAAATGACAAAGTGCTGAACACCTCGTTCTGATTCATTTTTATTACTGTCTGAGGGGACAGGTGTTTTCAGAGAAACGAAAAAGTTAACAGAGACACAATATATTGGAAGTTAAATGACCCGTTAATCATTTTTTGAATTACATCCATGTTAAAAAATAATAATAATTGAATTTATCTTCAAAGGATTCACGGACATGTGCTCATGCAGCTCTGAGTGGTACAAACCCCTGAGTCAGATATTTGATATTTTTTGGCTATTCTATATTTGGGGCTAGGAGTCTATTAATTATCCGTGTTGGACTAATTGAAAGCATCTAAAGCTTGGAAGAACAAAAAATAATATTTCATTATCCTGGTTCCATTTCCTTTTCACAGTCGCGTGTTTGATCTCGTAATGCACCCGGCTTTTAGTTTACCACACTGATCTATTTGTTTCATCTTGTTAAAGGTCCTCTGAGTCACTGTGGAAATAAAGGACTCCGGTTTCCAATGGGCTTTGGCCTCATTCAAAGAGCTGCTCATCTTAAAGGCATTATAGAAGAGCTTTGGTGAACTGCGTCGCCCCTTGATGTTGTAGGAAACATGTGTGTGACATCCTCCATTACGCAGCAATAAAAGAAGATGAGAATGGAGCAATAAAAAAGGACATATAGCCAGGGTTACTCCATTTCTAAAAACAGTGCATGTCTTGTAAGTTACTGTTTAGTTTAGTGCACTTTGGACGCAATCGTGCATTAACAGCGCAACGTTGTGACCCATGTGCTAAACAACTGGCCATCTGAGCCCACAGCGGTTGCTTTGCTGGGTGTTTTTTTTTTTTTTTTTGCTTCTGCACTAACATGCACACCATAAAGCATGTGTGCGTCCCTGACCGTATGTGCGCACGCAGGCATGTGAGGAGATGATCTTGCTCGCTGAAGCCATGGAGAAGATTTACAGCGGCTGTATAATTACCTTTCCGTACAGTGCAGTGATTTAGCGTGCATGGATCCTGTCACCTCTGAGGTGGAATGATACTGTGGCTTTTTGACAGCCAGTGGTTCTCTAATGCTATTCTCAGGGTGCTATACGTGTGGGCTTCCATCCATTTGTAGAAGTGAGCTGATGGTATTGTCACCAGGAGAGACATACTGAGACAGACTGGAGTTATTGATTCCAAGCAGTGGGGGGGCGGGGGGGGGGGCGGGGTGTATGACAAATGTCAAGCCTGCCTTTATGGAAATGCATTATTTTCAAACGCAACCCAAGAGGGAAAAAAAAATGCATATCTGTGCTGTTACCGCGAAGTTAATGTAAAGGCATGTATGGTAATGCAGTCCTGAGGGGTTGCTGTGGTTAAATACAAGGCTGACGCAAGGTGCAGCCATGCCTATATACTCTCTGGTTGTCACCCACAACTCCTCCGATGTCCTTCACGATAACTGTCACCGGGACGGTCTTACTCCCCCCCCCCCCCCCCCCAAGCGTCTCCTCTGGGGAGCTCATTTGTGTTCATCTGGCTTGACGTGAGGGGAATCTGTTTGCCAGACACGGGCTTATATGATAGACAGGGCTATTTATCCTAATACAGTAGGGGAGGTCCCCCCCTCCCCCCCCCCACACACACACACACACACAAACACACACACATATACTTTTCCATGTGCACTAATTCATAGGCAAAAATTCTGGGATTTGCTCACTCATGCAAGCGGCCACAATAAGCTATTTTTAAGTTTGTTATGAAATCACCCCTGGTCATGAAGTATAGAGATGTTCTCTCTCTCTGTGCTGCTTCTCTCCTGTTTGTGTGTTTCTGTTTTATTTTTGGGGAAGGTGGTCACACATTCATTCTAAAAGCATCTGTACATAATACAAACACCCACACACCTGCCACAAGAGAGTGCGACCGTGTTTGCACGTGTGTGTGTGTGTGTGTGTGTGTGTGTGTGTGTGTGTGTGTGTGTGTATTCGTTGCATCTTTGCTTTTTGTGTGTTGTAAACAATGCATCATCCATTGTCTAAAGTGACAGTAAAAAGGGGGAATAAAAAAAACGCTGTGGCCCTCTTCCTGAGGCAGGGTCTCACTGCGTAGTGATGACACCCGATGAAATACTTGATTGTCCCACAAAGATGCACAAACGCACACGGGCACACACGGACAACCAAGTGAGCAAAAAAAAAAAAACACACACACACAAACACACAAACAATATTAGAAGAGAGAAAAGAGACATGATTGTCACTGCAAGGGAATCTGGCAACACAGTCAGGAGGAAGACAATAGCTTGGCATGAAAGTGGACACGTGTGTGTGTGTGTGTGTGTGTGTGTGTGTGTGTGTGTGAGAGGCTGATGTCGGTGAGGAAGCAGACATGTGACAGCAGGAGGTCCAACAACACAACCTCCTTAAAAAGCCATGAAAAAAACGTGTTTGGACAAACGGATGTGTAATCCTGACCATTCCCTGACAGTCTTTCATGCCCTTGCTAAGTCAAAGTAACTTCAAAACAAGTGTGACTAGCTTCTCTCCCCCCCCCTCCCCTCTGCCTCTCTAACTCTTTTTGTCAGTGCACATTAGCATCACCAGCCGGTGTGTGGCAATTAAATGTATCCCTGGGCAATGAGGCCCTATTTAGAAATCATTACAAGACATGGAAATCTTGCCCCCTCGAGTTTAGCAGAAAAACACATGGGAAGCTTTCTGAGTCCGCCATGCGTGTGTGTATGTGTGTGTGTGTTTTAGGGAGTGTGTCTGAGTGTGCACTATACCTCTGCACATCCGTCATTCTGTTCCACTCATCCATGGCTGTTTGCTTCTGAGATAAGTCTCCCCCTCAGACAGACTGATGCAGGGCAGTGAATCCTCCCCTCCCTCCCTCCCTGCCTCCCTGCATCCTTCTACGCATGCCGATTGGAGATAATATCATCTGCATGGGTGTCTAACAGAGCCATGGGGGGGACGCCATGGTCAACTACAAAATAGTGTGTGTGTGTGTGTGTGTGTGTGTGTGTGTGTGTGTGTGTGTGTGTGAAAGAAAGAGAGATAGAGATAGATAGTCTGGGGGCTTGTGTCTCAGAAATGAATGTTGAAGTGCTAAGGAGTTTCAACTGTTCATTATGTGTGCATGTGTGTGGCATTTTCTTTCATGCATTAACATTATGAATGTCTCTCAATTCCTTTTAAGGATTAGTGGAAATACCAACCTCACACGTCTCCTCCTGTTGCTGCTATATCATACAGTACAGCTGTGTTGAATATTTAATTCTGTTTGGTCAATCACTTTATTCTAAGACCTTTTATTTCTCTATAGCAGACTGTACACACACTTGGTAGTACAGCAGCTCTAAACACAGACTCTGACTCTCAGTATAGTTAGTGGATAGGGTCAGAAATCATGGAGAGAGAGGAGAAAGACATACGAGAAAGGAGAAGGACTATAGCTCACCAATGAGCCACCAGCGCCCCATCATCAGGGTATTTACCAAAACCTGAAAAAGTGAGTCATCGCTTGATCAAAAAAAGTATCTGTTTGATTGCACACATAATAATATGGCTTAATCGAGTTTCTTTTTTAGAAAGTAACAATGGCGCAAGCATACTTTCACAATTCAAAGGTGTCCATAACCAGGATTTTATAGACTCAACAGTATCTATGTCCATAAAAACCTAATAATTCACGACTGTTTCAGGCATAATCCCAGACATACAATGTAGACTGTGTATGACTATTCATATATGATGATAGTGGTGGGATTAGTGTAGTATTTAATTATATGTTGCTTTCGAACAACACACAAAAATTATAAAAAAAATAAAAAAAATGAAATGAGAAGGTCTCTGATGTCATCAGCTTGCCTCAAATTACAGAGTTTCCCTTCGGTGAGGTTGTGGTGATTCAGAGAATTTCTCTCTTTTCAAATAAACATGTTTTCCTTAATTGTCAGAGCAACTTTGAATAATGATCCCATTAGCTTTTTTTTTTTTTTTTTTAATTATTGAAAATCGTCCATTAGTGTTTTACGGCTTTTTTTTGTTGGACAATACAGTAATCTGCATCTCTAATGTGATGTTTGGAGGAATGAACTTAATCACCAACATTGCTGCCTAATGTTTCACTGAGGCGACGAGCAGGCCATCATGCAAATGTAGAGAACATTCTTCTGTTAATGCAAAACAAAGAGAGAGAGAGAGAGAGAGAGATTCAGATGGAGGATACAAAGTTAAAGAGGCTGCAGACATTGCACATACTGTACCAGGGACACGGACTAGGTCTACTATAAAGGTTTATGATGCAAGTGAACCCGTTAATACATAAATAATGGGACAAATAAGTGGATACGGGGTGAAAAAAAAAAATCACCTTGCCTTCTTGTTCTTGCAGGGGGACATAAAGCGGGGTATGCTTCCCTGGTCTTGCAGGAAATAAATGCGCTTGGGATTTATCGACACACTGGCTGTTATAAGCCTACTGTCACACTACAGCAGTTACCCATGGCGGATTTAAGACTCAGGAAAGAAGAAACACTCTTAGTCTCCATCTCGGTCTTGTTTTCCCTTTTTCCCTTGCACCCTGCTGCAAGTACTTATATGCCACTGCATGCATTCCTCACTCAAAATGTGTTCAAGTGGAACTCCAAATGGGCCTTTTTGGAGTGCAAATTTAGTTACTAAGGGAGCATCTACATGCGGGCCGGCCCACTTTAATCCTGACCCATAATTTCTGTTGATGGCAACACACTTGGCATGGATCCACAGCTCCTCTCTGCCACCTCTGTCTGAACCATGTGCACAGCTGCCTGGAAATTGCGTTTTTGTTTATGTGACGGTAAAATATTCATGGGGAAAAATAGCTTGTGAAAGCTGTCCGTATAATCCCCCACATAAACTGATAGCTAAATCCATCACACAGATACGTGCACACACACAAACACACCGGCGTACCCCGCGCAATGAGAGCTGAAAGCCTCAAGGGCACGATGAATTGAATGACAGCAGCACCTGCATGCGTCTCTCCGGAGTGCCAAACATCTTGCTCATACAACCAACGGATAGGCACGGACAGAATGCCCATACACTCCACTCGCACGCTCACTCACAAACACACAGAAAGTGCCCAGACGGAAGCTGCGGTTTGGGAGTCAGTATCGATTGACACTCGTCAGCATGTCCTCTATAACAAGCACTGTCCCCGAAAGCGCTGCAGCAAAGCCTGTCAGGACGAGAGAAACAGAAAAAATAGAGGGAGAGAGAGAGAGAGAGAGAGAGAGAGAGGAAATGTGGTGTACATGCGTAGACTGAACAAAAATTTTACAGGTAAAACCTCCAGTTTGTGAATGAGCAGAAATCTGCAAAACAAACATTGATGCATGGGAGATAACATCCAGAGATAGTAGGCATTGCGTTGTTAGCCTCACACTGCATTGCCTCAAGTGCCAAGCATCCTAATTTGTTTCAAGACTTTCACAGTTTTTTGTTTTTTTTCCTGGCTCGAAGATTATGAGCGAGTGCGGAGTGGCTGAGACCAAAGCACACAGCCTGATGATAATGATGAAGTATCTAGCCACCCGGCTAACGAGAGCCCAGATCTGCCCCGAGTCTGCCTGCTATGCAAATTTCTCCCACACCAGCAATGAATCAAAGGCGTAGCAAAAGCAATGTTTCTCTTCACAGCACTTTAGCGAAGCCATCATTCACAAGAAAAAAAGGACACACCAAAGGCACGCACACTATCTCGAAAGCGAGCGCGCACGCATTCATAAAGAGGACACAATAACTTCAGCACATGTGCAACAAAGCCCAACCACGCGTGAAGCTGTTCTTTATACCAGTAACACAAAAAAAAAAAAAGAAGCTAAAATACTGCTAATGCTTGTTCGTGCACAAGTTTGTGTTCGTTTCCTTCTGATGCTGCGACACTTCAGAGCACATGGCCTCTAACATTGAGTCGACAATAACAAGACTCCGGAGACAAATTCCTCTTAGTTGATGTTCTTGGCAGAGAAACACAGCGACATAAGACAGATCTGTTCTCTCTCTCTCTCGCGCCTCCTCTGACCTCACAGCACCTCACTGTTCCTGCAGCGGGGAATCTTTGGCGCTCAACAAGTGAGAAACTTCTTTGTTACCAGGATTTGAAGTAAGGGATCTGACTACTTGAATGGAGAGATGGCGGCACGAGTGCACACACAGGGATACATGCGCAGACAATTGTGTGCCATTTTCGTGTGCCCTTCATTCTCTCTCTCTCTCTCTCTCTCAGTCCGCTCATTATCTTGTTGCTCTGTCGGGGCCCATAGCTTTGCCTCTGGGGTGTTGAACTGGCAGAAGTAACAGTATGACGGTAATTTGCTGGAATGGAAGGCTGGATGGGCTCACCTTGCCTTTTAAAAAGTGTCACACGAGAAGGCCGAACGGGGGAACCTTTGACACCACGATGACTTGCGCGTCACATGCGGGGAAGTTTTTCCTTTGTCCCCTAAACTAGATTTACGTTCTAATGACATGCTAACACAGGAATGCTACGCACATTTATGCACGCAAATAAATAGAAATACACACATTCGTGTTTATAGCAGTACGTGTAGCATGAAATTGCAAGCAACAAAACACCAACATGCGTGAACTCACATGCAAGCGCACACACACACACAAACAGACGGTGACAGGCTTTTAAGCCTTTGTCAGATTAATAGCCACTTTCTCTCCGCGGTCAATAAATGCTTTGGGGAGTTCCCTAAAGGCTGCAGGATGGCTTCCCGTGTGTGTGTGTGTGTGTGCGTGTGTGTGTGAGCATCTAACTGGCCTCATGGGTCAACCTGTCACCACAAAGATGGCTAAGCAGTTGGTTGGCCAGCGGGAAATCAATGTGAGGTGATGAGGCTACTGTGTGCGCGTGAGTGTGTCTGTTTGTGTGTTTTTTTTTACGTGTACCTGTGCTCCTGTGTGTCTATGTGCATAACCTTACATTAAGACAGGGGGGGGGAAAGAACTGAGAAAAACATTTTCTTAGGTGTTAGCATCATCTACAGTGTAATCTTAAAGAGAGAGTGGATACAGATGAGGATATTTACAAATCAAAGCTCCTGTGAGGAGTTTTGTAGCTGACTTTTCTCATCAGAAAGCAGTGCTTACATAATATCAGCAAAAAAGAGATTAGAGTTACCACTGTGTTACCATGGGGCACCGAAATAAACAGAGTCTGTAAGTACCTAACAGAAGCTCTCAATGCTTCTTGTATTCCATCGTATATACTTTCTAACAACTGATTTAAGCATCCTGCAGATGTTCAAAGAAAGAAACAAAGCATGGACCCAGATGGCGAATTCGGAGGTGGTAAGACAGTTAGTAGTGGAAAGACCGTTCCGTCGCTACAGTAACACCCACACAGTGCTTGATGGTCGGGGGGACCTGCAGGGCCTGAGGGGCCTGAGGGGGTCAAGGGTGTGGGTTTTGGAATCATGTGGCTAAGTCCTGTTGCAATGTCGGCATGAGATTATAAGACTTGGAAGCACTGGAGCTGCTCTGCTCGTCTCCCTCCTCCAGCTCCTGGGAGTGTTGAAGCTCTAGCTCGCTTCTCCGCTAGTGAACCCTGGTTGTTTAAACGAGCCCCAGCGGTCCTCATTACCCTTTCCCTGGGCGCACTCACGCACACAGACGCGGGCGCACACAGTCGTGAATGTGCAGTCGTGAATGTAGAGCTAAAGGAAAAGGGGGAGCTCTTGCACGCACACAGCTGCTGGCTTTGATGCAGTGAAACAGAGCTGGCTGCTAGGTTGCGGTAGCTTGCTAGGACAGCTGTCCAGTCCCTTATCAACCCTTGGCTTAAGAGGTCATTCCCACTGTAATGATGCGTAGATCACACAATGATTGACGCCCCAACTATTCAGGAGAGATTGAAACCAGATCCCACTATATCACATCTCCAATGATAAAAGCTAAAATGAACTCTCAAGTCAGCTTTGTTAATTCCACATGCTGCTTGTGTTTGATATGCAAGCTTCATTAAGGTGCATTCACTATTCCAAGTACCTAAGTACAGCTATTTAAGCTCCCTATGCCCTCCACCTCCAGAGTGTTTAATCACAGCTTGAGACTGCATGAGCTCAGTGAAACTACACCCCCTTCGAATCAGTCTCTTTCCTTCTCTTTTCATTCACTTCAAACTTTTGCCCAATGTTTGCCATCATAGTCTCTTTGGAATCTACCGTTCCTTAAATAAGTCAAATGACGCAACTAGTCGTACAGTCACAGAGATTTAGACTATTCCAACGCTGAGGGAATATATTGAAACTTTGACTTTTCTGGTCTTCTAGCTCATCTTCTTTTCCATTTTTTTTTTCCTTTTGTATTTCGTTTCACTTTTGATCCCGCAGCTCCAGCACCAACACCTACAGAGCTGGAGATAGACATGCTGTTCTATTACCTTTGGTGACTTCTATGAGTGTGATTGTGTGTGTGTGTGTGTGTGTGTGTGTGTGTGTGTGTGAATGCTTGTCAGTGTTATGTGCATGCTTTTCATATCAAGCACTGTTTGAAGCATTCAAGTGAAGTTGCGCAGAGGTTGAGTGAGACACTGATATAAGGCAGCAGAGGTCCTTGAATGCTTCTTGGATGTGGCAACGCTCCACTTGAACCACCAAAAAACAGGAGTGATAGTATATATGTTGCATCACTCTCCTTTTTCTTGTACTTGAAACAGCTCAGGTTCAAAGGCGGGCAAGTAAAAGATCCAGTTTCAAAATCACTTTGGGTTTAAGATGTTTTATTTCTCTATAACTTCTTTCTAACAACCCTAAAGGGATTTTGTAGCAGTCTGAACAGAAGGCTTTATCTCTTTCATTTGGCAAAAGGGATCTCAATGTTCTTTTGTCGCTCAGCGGCGTGTGATCCCTCCAAGAAGACACAGACTGGGATGACCCTCCATGGCACAGCAGTGCTTATACATCCTCCTTGGTCATGACTTGCTTTACATCAGAAGTGTACAAAAAAAAAGCGAGTCCTTACTCTCTTGGGAGCCAACCAGAAAGCCATCATGTGGCAAAGTTAATCAATGTGACTATTGGCTGGGAGTAATCAAGTGATTAATCAGCTCGACGTTCAGCTGACGCAGGGAATTCTGCAGTGAGAGACTTATGGATACGGAAAGCGAGGGAAGAGGAAATAGAGAAACACAGTGTTAGACTCACAGTGAAAGCAAGTGAACATGAATTAAAGTCCACAAATGGTAATTGGGGATGTAGGATGACTGGATGCTTGTTCTCAATGAGGAAAATAGCTCAGCTAGAGTAAATAAAAGAGAGATAAAATGGGGTATATAAGTGCTTAAAAACAGTACTGTTCTTCAGTACTGCGATGGTGCAACCATTCATTTCTAATTCAAGAGGAAAAGATGGACGGTGAAAAGGGAGAAAAGAGGCTTCAAAGTTCAAGTTGACAAGGTATAAAAAGTATTAACCCTGAGCTACTATGAATTTTCATGCAATGATGCAATGTGTTGAAGGCAAGTTCAACTGCTTCCATCTCGCCTGCTGGCAGCTTTCTTTAGGACATGTTTGAAGAAATAATATTATTTGACGGGTTTCTCATATAGCCTAAAAAGAGAAGCCATGAATACACACATACCTGGACTTTATAAACGCACAAGCTCACACTTCCTTCTTTTGTCATGATTCGAGGCAATCTTTAGTTTGCCTTGCAGACACTCATTTTCAATCAAACATAGGGGTTTCCAGAGATTTCTTGTCCTGTCTTATCTCATTTCTACACCAAAACCTGTGCACCAATCTGCGCAATCTGTAACACTGCACTATGAAGCAAAGCTCAGTATTGGCTGCATTGTAGTAGATAATTTGTTTTTGTGTCTTGTATTGCTTATAACACTCCCTGGTATAACACGATTTTGTCCTGAAGAAAAAAGCAAGACTACTAACAAAACTCACTGAAACTATGACGGTAGTAGCGATAGTGATTGGCTTGAGATGTGCCTTCATCAGTGAAAAAATTGTTTTTTAGGTCCATTGCGATAAAAAAGTGTCTCTTCTTTGTTGTTTTGCAAAAGAAGCCATGCAATCTTTGTGCAAATAACCAAACAAATCCAATCTGCAGGCTGGTGAAAAGCTTGTGCGGTTCATATTTTCAGTTTTTGGACGGCCAAGGCAAGGCAAGTGGGGGCAGAAATGATGGAGGTGAGCAAAGATCAGAGGAAGTGATATTAGATTTCCAGTTTCATTCAAAGGTATGACTGCTGAGGGGGTCGGCAGGAGATGAAGCGATTGACAGAGAGGTGATGGGATAAAAGATAGCGGAGGATGGGTCAAGGGGGCTACCGGTAGCCAGGAATTGGTGACAGCAACGAAAGGAAGACAGCCATGATGCAACAGTAATGGACGGATGTGTCGTAGGCAGGTGCCAAGAGTGACTGACAGTGATAGGGGAGATACTGAGGTTGGGTACAAGAGTGTGATGGCTGATGGGTTGTTCTTGAGAAATAGACATTTGAATGGTATGACTTTCGTCTTTAAACAGACAATGCGATGTTAACCAACCAACAAAATAAGTCATTCAGTCCCGGGAGATGGTTGTCTACCAATGAGTTTGCTTCTGTTCAAGATTTCTGCTCCGTAAAAGGACGATTTTTCATTCTACTTTTCCCAAGTGCTATCTTATTGGTAAAATAAAGCTGCATGTGTTCATAATATTACAAACAGTATTTTCTAGTTCTGCTCTTTTCTGTCATTTTTTTACTTTCGTCTTTATTTTCCACCATATTAATAAAAAACGATTGATTGATGGCTTGTAAACAAATAGTAGTAGCAGCAGCAAAGTGTTTTCTCATCCATACAAGGTCGAGTTCAGGGGATGGCCAGCAGATGAAGTCTCATATAAGCCATCTCAAGTGCCATCCAAACATCCTTTATTGGCTATTTGCCTTGTCAGAGGAAGGACTTATTGTAAAAGCAACTATTTGGGCTCTGTTGCATTAGGCTGCTCATAGCTGTCATTGAGCAAATGTGGTACATTTACTTTCTTTGTCTCTATAAGCTAGACTTTTGAAAAAAAAAAATATTCTCCAGATCCTGCCAGCCCTGCATAATTCAGTGCTCCAGTTGAGAAACATCAGTCAACAAAGTCAGGATTCACCCCTGAATTCCTATTTATTGTCACTGAAATGAAACTACTGTCCGATAAATAGCCAAACACTTATTTTTTACAGTGAACTCTAAAACCCCTTTTTGATGTATTGATCAATCCTTGATGTATTAATTATGTACGTCCAAATGCTGCTACAAGAGATTCAGAATTGAAAGTTTTTGTATGTGAGAAAGAATGACAACAACACTGTAGTCTTCTTTTCCAACAGCATAAATAGCTTGTGGGCTTTATTCTTTACAGCACAGGATCATGCAGCTCAGTGAATTGCGTATGGCTCTAACACTGCAGGGGTTAGGGTTATGCCTCCCACTGGGACATGCTTGAAATGTCTTATGGTACTGCAAGGCAAACTGTAGGAAAAGAGAACACTGTACATTTTTTTTTTATCCTGTACTGTACCACAGTAGGGGGGGGGAGAATTGCTATATGCCTCAATCCCACTGGATGACTGAATCCTAAAAATACATGTTTTGTTGCTGCAAGAAACACTTTAGATGTAGAGATGTTCTCTACGTTGCTCATTAAATTCTGTAGAATCAAAGCCACAGTGACTACCCCCCTTCTCTTGTGGTGACGTATATAATTAGACTGAAGTATGGAGATTAAACCTTGATTCTTGTAAAATCATAAGGCTCTTACATGACAGCAACAAATCTGTTGCCTCATTCAGCAGAAACTAAGCGACATGGACTTCTCATTGCATTTCTTTGCATTTGACTCTACAGCAAGCACTTATTTACCACATCTCTCTGCTATTTTATGTGCGGATTTTATTATGAAATCATCTCTGAGGAAGAGTCAGAGACTTTTGAACTAACAAGCAACTGCCCACGTTTTTATATGGGTGACATCCTAACCTCATTATCACATTTAACATAAATAATACATTGCAAATAGCAAAGGAGCTTTCTATTACGGCAGACTAGGAGGTTGATTATCAGTGGGATCGGCAGTATAACAACCTCTTCACATTAAAGGGTACTTTTATTTACAGTTAATTTCACAATTATTGCTCCAGGATAGAAACACCAAGGAAATTACTGCTCTAACAGTAGAAGGCTTTTTTTTTTTTTTTTTTAGAATGGCAGATGGTGTAACATCTGAATATCTGTTGAATATCTACAAGTTTGCTCTCTAAAGTAAAGTAAAAGTGAGAATAAATGCAAGAAGAAATATGCCAGAGAGCAAATGAGGGCATAGAGGAACAAACTTTTTGGGAAAAACTATAACAACATTTATTTAATTTTATTTTAATCACGTCTCACTTAAACTTATTCAGAGAAAAAAAAAAGCTTCCTGTCACATCTCACACTAATACACACTGAAAAAACATGCACATGCACGCACGTTTGCACGCCCACACAGACTTTGCTTTGGCTCCACTTCCCATACGGAAATCTAGGACAGAGTCTTATTTTGATGATTCAAGACAGGATCATTTAGCTAAGCATGCTGTTCTCTGAAAATTAGGGGCGTTTTAATTCCCACGGCGACCTTATACTTGGTGGGTATTACACAGCAATTCTCCCTGAGAAAAAAAAAAAAAAAAAAAGAAAAGCACAGCTCTGATTACCCCTGCTGACCTCCATGGCTGAAATTAACTCTTTAGCAGATTGCACCCCTGAATGCTGCATGACTGCATTGCTCGCTCGATTAGCCTTGTGGCATTACGGCCTTTAAGTTATTTATCCTGAAGCTGGATCTGCACAACACCTTTTCTCTCCTTGGACTAAATTGCGTCAAGACATTGCGTAGCGGGGCAGGAGAAGGTAAGAACGAGCATATCAAGAACTGATGAGGCCTAGTCCTTGAGCCCCTGTAAAGGGGAAGACTGTTCTCAATGCTAGCCATTTGTGTGTGTGTGTGTGTGTGTGTGTGTGTGTGTGTGTGTGTGTGTGTGTGTGTGTGTGTGTGTGTGTGTGTTGCTGTGTGTGGACTATTGCACACTGAGGAGGTGTGAGGAAGTATTATGCTGTAGGTCAAGGCCATACTCCTGTGTCTGCAATTTTTTTTTACTTTCCTCGGAGACACATTGAGAGGGAGTGAGAGGAAGAGAGAGAGAGAGAGAGAGAGAGAGAGAGGGTAATAATATAGGAGACTAGGGCATAAAGAGGAGGAGACAGGGATCATTGGGAGGGTGGAGGATAGAGGATGGATGATGGGGGGTGTATGGCTTTCCAGGACTAGTAAATATAATACAACCTCACAAGATCTTTGCCTATAAGTATGATTAAATAAGGTGGTTGTTTAAACAGTAGTATAGTTTGGTTAATTTGGCACTACCTTGTTAAAAATAGAGACATAGTGTGTCATGTTGTCCATGGTCCTAGTGGCTCATTACAAATGATGGTGTATGCTAGCATGGAATGGCAGGTAACTCATTCATTATACGTTTTAGGTGATGCCCTCCTGCAGCATCAGCACTGCAAATTCTGGTGACTGACCCAAAAAGTGATGAATTATTATCAGTCACAAAACTGCTTTCTGTTCCCCTACTCTCTAATAAACCAATGAAATACCTAAACTAGAATACTTACACGATGGTTACCACATTTGGTATCAATTAATACACTGATCACACACACTCGGTTCACAGTTGATTTGTATTTATTGGAATCCTGCCAAAACAAATGCAGTCTAAAACATCACTCTAGAAGTATATACCTCCAGCAGATATCATCTTCTTCCAAGACGCACTGAGTGGGGCAATGGTCTGAAGAGGTGAAAACATCAGCAACACTTGTAGTACAAAGAATGTTATTGAAAGGCATAACAATTTCAGGCTTCTGGCCTCCATCTGGGTCTTGGAGTCTTTAGACTCTTTAGTCCAACATGAGCCCCGTAAAGGTTACAATCTCTGAACCCATTGGCTACAATCTTACAGCCTCTGGGAGGGACAGTAAACTTTTTTGGGCTTCCGGTGTTGCCAGCATTAGCCATAAAAGACTTCAGTCCAAGACTTTCTTTTCCACGCTTCACAAATGTTTTTTCAGTGCTGATAGCCAATTGGGATGGGATAATAAATAGGAGTTGTAAAGGTACATTGTCAGATTCATTTGCAAGCAGATATTTTGTTTACAGATACATTAAAGCTAAATCATTGTCAGAACCCAACAACCCGATGGGTTCTAGGATTGCATTACGGCCAATGGATTCCGACCCCTTTTGTTCCATACACTGACTATTTTACTGTATACAGCTATTGCCTGCTGAACAATGGTAGATAATACCAATCAGACTACAAAGAGAAACCAGAATGCCTCCTTGATGCGCCAGTTTAGCTCAGTGTGTAGTGCAGAGAGGAGTCGCTCCATGTACAGTAGTTAGGCTATACAGTCCTTGATGCATTGGCTACAGGTTGGACTTCCAGCCTTGGCCCTTTGATGCTCTCCCCCCTATATGTCCTTTCTCTCTTCAGCTGTCCTGTTAATGCCTGCAAAATATACCAACAATTGTGTCAGATGATTACATGCTAAATTAGTTTTAGAAAGGTCATGGTGACCTCTATGTTGTTTTTTTATAGATAATTTGATTTGCTGCATGATTGTTGTGGTAGCTGACCTACCTTGTGGTTTTGAGAACTCAGGAATTGTTTCTTTTGTCCCCCCCTTCCCCATTTATGTCAATAACCTGCTGAATATCTAGATGTCTGTAAATTGCAATTTAGTTCAACAGCAGCACAAAACACAACGTAAATATATCTCTAAGTCAAATCTAAAACCTGACCAACAAAAAGTTGAGAGCCCCTTAAGTGATCTAGGCACCCAATCTGGCGAGAGCATTTAGTTGCTGAATTACTTGAAAGTTTTCAAAAGTAATAAATACAATAATATTCTAGATGGTCAAAGAATGTTTTATACGTTTTCCTTGATCTGTCTTTCTGCAGTATCTATCAACTGTCCTTGTGTCCCATCGTTCCGTCTTTATGTTACTTCCCTCTGGTTGTAGTGTCAGGGTTATCTCAACATTGTCAGCCATCCTTTCTTTTTTTCCATCCATAAAGCTTATACAAGCTCAAAGTTACAATTGCAGTTTTACCGAATGCAATCCATTGCAGGTGTTGTGAAATTCTTCTTTCTATCACACCGGGGGTGGGGGGGGAATTGCCAAACGACAGCACCAGAGACACATTTATAAATGCCACACATATATTATTATATACAGATATTCCTCTCTGCCAAAATCGAGAGTTATTGAGAATGAGGACTGCTGTGATTAATGCTTCACATCCCGGTAAAACTTCGACCCTACCCAGCAGGCATATTACAGATGAGTATGTGCAAGAGGCTCAAAGTGCACCCTAAGCAAGAATTTTTTTTTTAAGTGTATAGTAGGTAACATCTTGAACAGTTTTAAACTGTCATCAGAGAATATACCATATTATATGGATTCTAATGGAAAGTACTTGATCATACATGAATAAATGTCCACTTAGTCTTCTAAAACACCAGAATGGAAAACAGGAATTTAGAAAGACTTTAGTTGTGATCCATTTAATTCCCCTGAATAGGAAGTGCCAAATACTGATTCCCTGAACAAAGATATCAGTCTGTCTGAAGAAAGTTAAATTCAAAGTCATTTGAAACAGCATTGCATGTTCTGGAAGAAACGTGATGCTGCCAATATTACAAAGAAATATCATTAACTTTTAGCAAAAACTAGCTTTGCGGCATAACCCAAACCTTATTCATTACTCCAGATGTAAGTCCGAGTAAATCTTGCAGATTTCCCATGCCTAAGGGGGAGAGTGGTTCACCAATCAGAAGACCCTCAGCTCCAATGTTTCACACGTAGAGGTGTCAAAGTGTCAAAAAAGCATAGTTCATGGGGTGTGAATGTCAGGGTGTGAATGAATTACATTAGATCCTGATGGGAAGATTTGCACCTTGTATGACAGCCTCCCCCATCAGTGTGGGAATGTGTATGACAGGCTGATAGTGGCAGTAGTTTAAAGAGCTTTAGGTTGCATTACTGGGGAAGAGCTACAGTACATACCACTTGTACTTCCTACACGAGAAATAAAAGATGGAAGTCAGGATACAAATGTGTTGAAACAGATAATAATTCATGAACTCTTAAGGAAAAAAAGGGGTTCATTCTTTTTACTGCTGTTCCCTACAAAGTCAGTGCAAAGCAGCAACAAGACGCCAAATTCATTCAACAATGAATCACTGAATGTAAATTTGCATTAACTTGTTTGGGCAAGTATAATTTTTCACCAAGTGGAAAAAACGTGATAAAGCTGTGTCGCATAAGCATGGTCAATGGTCAGTCCAACTATTACAAAAAAAGAAGCATGTAAAAATTGTACTCTCTCTCTCTTTATTGGGCTGACAGAAATGGCAAAGCTTTTATGAACTTTTTACAAATATATGTGGCTTCCCTTCAACAAATTTTCTTGGCATGTTCCTAGTGACTAATTTCCCAGTCTATTAAATGGACATTGAAATTCAGAAAACACTCACAAAAAAAATTCTAAGAGGAAGAATTTATTGTGCAGTTATCATCATATGATAGGCTGATTTAAACCAAGCAGGATGACAGGGTCTGTGTTTAAATATTGTCAAATTTGTTTGCCAAGACGTAGGGAAGCACTTAATACATGTGGTTACCCAAACTGGGCCTTTGTCAAGACATCCAAAAAAACACAACACCAACAAAAGGAGTTGAAAAACAAATGTCACAGCAGAAATGACATACTTGTCTGGATTATCCGAAAAACTTGAGGATATTTCATTGACACAACATCGTGGTACACTTCAAACTATCCAATACCTTTAGGCAGAAGTTGGTCCACCCCAAGGACAAAACTCTCAGACAGAAGCTAAGCTATGTTGTTTATGCTTTCCAGTGCAATGAGGAATGCAGGGATTCATACATTGGAGAGACTAAACAACCACTACACAAACACGTGGCGCAGCAGGAGAGCTAGCTCATCAGGACAAGATTCTGCTGTCCACATACTGTACATTTGAAGGGAAAAGGACACTCCTTTGAAGATGACAAGGTGCACATCCCGGCCAGGGAAGACTGTTGGTTTGAAAGGGGTGATGAAGAAGCCATTTTATTAAAGGTTAAAAAAAAAACATCCCTCATAAGTGGTGGTGGTCTGAGACACCATCTGTCACCATCCTGCAATTTCCCTTGAATTCTCTTTCAAAACAGAGAACCTACACAGTGTTGCTAATGTTAGCTGTGCTAGCAACACCACAATTCGGTTCTCCTTGCAAGTTAACGTCCACTTGCCTGTGCTAATTGTGGTTATACTTTGCTCTTGTGGAGTGGTTATATGCCAGGTTTACTTTACACATCATACATACAACTTTATCTCCATTTTGTATATCAAAATCCTGCCAAACCACTCAGTGCTACAAGATGCTATCCGTTCACAGTGCTTGTTTTACATCCCAGCAGTAGAGCAGTGAGAGAAGGACCAATAACCATGGCAACACCCAATGTGGTTACAGCCCAAACTGGTGTCAGGTGGCTGTGTTACAACTTGGTTACAACTTTAGACTGGCATTTCGGGCCAACAAATACAGATAACTATGACTTGTTTAACTGACCAGTAATTCTGTTGCCCAGTAGTGAGGGCGACAGTGTTTAATTGTTAAGTTGGCTCGTGGTGCACATCCCTATTTCAAACCAAACTGGACTGCAAGATTTCCGTCAAGACGTGACTTAGATACAGTGAACTGCCAAATGCAGCTGATGCAAATCAGCAAATCTAAGCCTGACTTAAGTGCTGTGCCGCAACTAATGATTTTCTTTATTTATGCAAAATGACGCAATACATTTCCTCATAAGTGCAGCCCTGATACTGTAGGAGCCTTCAATATGTCACTGTGCAGTTTATTTCCACAGTTATTTACGTTGGCTTTATAGATTCTCACCACCACTTTGAGGACCTGAACTGCTGGTTACTTAAGAATCCATCTCCAGTATTTCAACCATATTTGATTCCTCTGCAAAAGTTTTCAAGGTCACCCTGTACAGGCAGGAGGTAATAACATGTGGGTGGATAGGAGTATGTTTGTACAAGCCAATATGCTTCTTTTATGTTTTTGAATGCACTGCCATGAAGTCATGGTTGTGTGTTTGTGTGAAGGGGCACAGAATGTATCTTTGTGTATTAGTTATTATACTGTTCCTGTCTAGAGAACTAGAGACATTAGGTTAAATAACATTCATTTATGTTATGTAAGCTAATAGTGCTCAAGCTAAGGGTTATTACTTGTCTGGAACAGAACATACTCTTTAATGAAACGTCCAAACGGAGCTGCATCTTTCAGTGGAATAAAAGTGTATACATCTACAAAAATCTCAGAGACCATCCATTCATGAAAACTCAGAAACAATGAGACAAAGGTGATATATTCTAAGTTACAGTTTTGTTTACTGCAAATTCAGCCTTCCCGTTCCCAGCAGGAAGAAGAATGTAACAATGTAGAAATCTAGGACATCGTCTGATTTGGATGGTTCAAAGGGTTGATATTGAAGCCTGGTTATGCGACCAACTTGCTGAGTTGCTGCTTATTTTAAGGATCCACCTCAATTTCCTGCTTTATTAGTGTTTTTCTCACAAGGATTCACCTTTCTCTCTCCCCTAAAAGAAAATGAATTGTAGAAAATGGGACTGTTTCAGCTCTTGTAGACTGGAGCTAGGCCAAACTATGCTGAGACGTGTTTGTGTGTCCGTGTGTTTGTGTGTGTGCTTATTTGAGCACAATTGTTGAGGTGCCCGTTGGTGTGCATGGCCCCAATGATTGCCCCCGCTGTCCTGCTGCGCTGAACCCTTCGCTCTGATGAAAGGTAGTTGACGGAACAGAGGTAAGTGGTGTGCGAGTGTTGGTTTACTCAGGGGAGGGGTTGAGGGCGAGAGTCAGCGTGAGAGTATCGTTTCTTTCTGCCCGCTCAAACGAGTAGAGATCCAAAGTCTAGTAATACTAGACCCCTTCTCATGCTACTCCGCCGTGATTCATGAGAAACACCTGCCAGAGTGCGCTCAGGGCTGCTTCGGCCCGCGAGCTAAGTGCTCATGCAAATGTAGCGTGTGTGTGTCTGTGTGTATACGAAAGCAACACTTGCATGAATGCATTTCACTGTGTGTGCAGATCTGGCAGCGATCTTACATTGCACATGGTTCTCTTATTAGCAGGGTGCTCAGGCTGCTTTCATTGTTGATTACAAGTGGAATCAAGGCCATGCATGAATGAACATAAACGGGCAGCATTAACATGTGTGTTATTGCACTCGATGGAGATACAGGTACTGCGAATACAAGAAGGGGCCACTCGGGCACTGACTTCTGCAGGGATTGCGTACATATGTGTAACACATACAAATATATGAATTTATTACCTTTTTCTGTCTTCACAGATGGTATTTACTTTCACTATTAACATTGAGGTATATTTCAGATGATAATGGTTTTCAGCAATTGCAAAAACAACACAACAGAGTGGTACCAAAAAAGTGCTACACTGAAATGTAACAAAAACAATTTGGTTCAATATCAGCACATTGTCCCTCCTCTGACTGTGCTGAAAGCCAATAACAGCGATTCTGTTTTCATAGGAAGAATTGGACATCTCTCGCCACCGCGTAAAAATGTCCCTGAACACAAATGAAAGATGAAGGAAAAAAAATAAACATATGTATTAATATAAGAACTTAAAGGAGCTATAGTAACTCTGACACATAGTGTTTAAAATTGGTACTTCAGTCACAATTCAAACATTGAAGAGAGCTGTCTCTGTCCGCCACCTCCTCACTAGAGTTGATGTCCATGCTGGTTGCCATGTTGGACACGAAAGCTTCAGTGTTTAGCCAGCTCTGCATCGGTCTTGAAACTTATCTGCGTTCTAGCCTCTCTCCATTTTTCAAAAGCATCTTCAATCTTTATCCTAGTTATACGACGTTTCTGGAGCTTATAAGAAAAATGCTAAGCCGGTAGAATCAGTTATATCTGATTCCATCACCGCAACACCTGCTGGTTTGCCGTCTGCTCCACAAACCGAAGGGCGTCCAAAACGGCCATGTGGGGGTGCCTCAAAACCGCCTATCTTGTCTGGTCAATACAAAAACAAACCCTTCTGCACCGGAAACAAAACTTAGAAGGAGGACGTACTGGCTGCTTCATTGTTGTCACAGAAGACAGCACTTCAACATGGCATGTTTCCTTAATGTCTGATCATATAGTAAAATCATTTCATGAATTAATTCAGTAGATATCTTTTATGTTGCTCCTTTAAACAAGTGAAAAAGAGGCATGAAAAAAGAAAGCAATTCTAGTCTAATAACTCCAGCACAGCAGCTGCCCTTCACTATGGCTAAGAACATCCGTCTGCTTCCTCCACTCACCGCTCAGACACAGGACTGATGACCGCGTGTGGACACTGATTTATAATCCACCACCCTCCCGCTGTCCTTCTGCAACCCCCCCTCCACACACACACACACACACACACACACACACACACACACACACACACACACACACACACACACACACACACACACACACACACACACACACACACACACACACACACACACACACACACACACACACACACACACACACACAATCACCGCCACCCTCGCCCCTTTTCTTCTCCTTTACGGCGTCAGCATGACGATGTTGCTATGGCAACTATGGGCACTGCAGAGGCAAAATGTGTGCAGTAATCGATCTTTTCGTGTGGCTGTGTCATGTACATACATATCACTCTCTGCATGTGAAAATCAACACGGTGAAACGTAGAGCCAGACAGGGTAGACATTGAGTGAAGCAGGGAAAAGAGGACGGTAGAAAAGAAGGCGATGACATGTGACATGTATTGTAGAGTTCCTGGAGCAGCTTTATAGTCTTCAATCTTTTTCAGAGATTAAAGATTCTTTTTGGGTGACAAAATCCTAATCATGTGCTTCATTATCCTTACAGGAAAAAAAAGATAAAAGTTGGACTCCTTCTTGGTGTAATATTTTGGATGAATTATTTTGTTCTTATCCATGCTTGTAGCAAAACTCTACCAGCATTGTCAGCTGGTAAGTCATCATTAAGGCTACAATAACACAGCAGGCAAGAAGTGAATTTAATATGTTTTTTTTTTTTTGCTCATGTGTGACTCAGATCAGATTTTGTTTTAATGTCAGTTTGAACAGCACAAGTCAAGTCTTAACTTTTCACACCAGTTTTGTGGACACCTTCATATTTTCCGAAATCTAATACAGGTTAAATCTTTTGCAATGCGTCCTCAGTCTGAACAGCCAGGTTGGAATGCATGCAACTTGGACGTCCCTCTTACAGTAAATGACATACGTCAGGGACCTGAGTTGGCAGGTCGGGTGGGAGCTGGAGTCTGTTGCACTCAATGAATATAAACATGGAAGAAAGCAGCAATGGAGGCAGTGAGTCGAGGAACAGTGATGTGTTAGACCTCGTAAGTATTAGGGGGTGACACTTACAAGCAAAACTTCAAGGGTCATTTTGTAACCAACCTGTTTATGAAAATTAATGTGCCGCTTGTGTTGTCTCTGTTTTTCCTTTCCACGTGCCGGTCACTTTAGGACTACTTCCAGTTCACATAAGAATCTCATGCAGGCCACATTTAGAAGTAACGTCACCAGCCCAACAAAAGAAAAGTCTGATTTCTACTGACTTTGATTGTTCCCTTGTCGCAACTCATAAGTGAAGTGATTATGAAAAGAAATACTAATGCATTAAAAGATCATCAGAAAGAAGACTGAGTCTGTCTTGTATTTTTTATTTGTATTTGTATGTCACAGCTGCAACCAGGTTGGATTCCTCAAAAGCTGATATCATGGACATTGAAAAAGCCTTTGTTTTCATTTTCACAGTACAGTACGTTATGTTAAACGGCTAAATGAGATTTTCATTTACAGAAAACTACACCTACATTCACTTGATGGGATCATAAAGACCTAAGACATACTGGTTTGTCCACTGGGTCAGCCAAACGATGACACTAAATAAGAGTTCCAGTAGCTTTACACAGCACCAGCATGTCAAAATAAATATGTTTTGCTTGTGATTATTTGTTTGAATGGTGTGAAATTTGTATTTTGAATATCTCGATGACAGGAGGATTATCCTAAGGACTGTAGCCGGAATAATCTTACTCCTATCTGGTGTAGTTTAAGAATTGAATTTGTTTAGGACATTTCCCTGATGAACTGACAGACAATCAGCTGAGTAAATCTGGAGCCAATGCTTTCACCTTTGAATAGTGTGCATCAGACTGAAACAGAAATACAAAGTGCATATAGGCTTTGCAACAAGTTCACCAGAAGCTCAAGCTTATCTTACATCGATCCATTTGAAATGCTCCCTACCATGATTGTAAACAGTGCTACACAGGCTTAATGTAAATGCTGCATACAGATGTCACTGCAACAAAAACAACATGCTAAACCATGGGTGTAATTGTCTGTAATTTATCAGGCCAATGCAGTCCAGTAGTTGTGCTTACCCCCCTTTGAATGATTTGTTCTGACCATCCCCTGCATTGATTTCTCTTTGATTTTTGCTCTGTAGCATAGCTGGGAGTCCACTGGACTGTAAATCCATCCAGACTCTCATCTTGTTATGGTACCGAATAAAAAGAAAGACTTTGGTGGAAGACAGAGGGTGAGGGGGTGGGAGGGCAAAACCATAGACCGGATGACTGTGCGGTGTGGGAGTTGAAGATTTGAAAAATATCCAATAAAAGAAAGAAAAACAGAGGAAAAGGGGCAATTTGAGATTGAGAATGAAAGTGAAATGAAACAAAGCCAATTTGGCAGTTTGAAGCTATAGCTGGGTTTGTGTTGATCTGTGTGTGTGTGTGTGTATATATGCGCGGGTGTGTATGTGTGAATGTGTGGGGCGAAAACCGCAGTCTGCCTGTGGGGCTGAGAAAACTAGATTTTAAATCCATTTTGAGGGCAAACAAATGACCTTGAGGCCCCCATAGCCAGGCAGATGCTGTCCTGCACCAACTTCTCTCTTCATATCTGTTGAGCGAGAGAGAGAGAGAGCGAGAGAGAGATGGAGTGGGTCTGTCTGTCCAGTAGCTTATAAAAAGTCCATTATAGTGCACTTCTATCAGTTTGGGCTCTCCCAGATGGACCCTGGAGTAAATAGACAGCACCAGAGAGCTATAAGCCCAGATTTGATATACGGCTGAGGAATAGCTGTGAGTGTTTGTGAGTGTGTGAGTTTGTGCGTGTGCGTGTGCATTCAATCATATACGCAGCACCGAAAGAGCTGACGGTAGTCGATGGCGAACATTTCCGTGCCACTGTTTTTGTGCATGCCTTTTACTTAACACAGCTGTTTGAGCGTATTACCATATGTGCTCCCTTGCCACACACAAACACACACATAAAGTCTTCCCAGCAGGCTTAAATCCCGGCTCAGTCTGACAAAGGAGCCTGTGGCTCTAACTGGCTCTGGCCCAATCCCCTTCCCCTGCCTGCTGCTTTGTAAGGCTCAAAACCGCTTACTGCACGACGTTTATTTATCAGCCATATTTACTTCCTATTGTGTAAGGTGTGTGGGTGTGACTCATCATGTTTGTGTGCTTGCCACATCAAGGTATATTTGAGCTGCACTGCCATTGTAAATGTGAGCATTTAGATGTTCATAAGATATGTTCTTGTCTTCATGCTCGTCTGTGTTTATTGAGGGTATCCCACCGCTCATTGCATTGAGTTGAGGAGGCTGACAAAAGCCTCTGCCTGCTGAGTGATAGCGCTCAGCAGGCAGTAAATGGGACTTTGTCCTTCTACATGTTACTTTATCAACTGTTTGTTTGTCTGGAAGAAAGAGAGGAAATTGCCTCGAGCAGAGAGGTGGTAGAGATGGATTTAGAGCCACTGCTTTATTCTTAGCAGTTGGATACAGGCAAACAAATCAAACTTATCCTTAGATAACCAGCAAACCTTGAGACTGTGTAGGATTCTTATGCCGTTCCTGAACCACAGTTACCAAAAAATAGAATCAGCTGCATGAAAGGACCAGCACTGAGATGCTTTTTTATGTGCATTTTCCATTTGATGAACTTGCATGAGTGGGATGATTTTTCTGTCGATGAAAATATCACAGATTATCACTTCATGTTCACTATAATGAGAAAAGTCTTGACTTTGTTGACATTTTATGAGCAAAGAGCATAGGGCCGAAACTATCGGATATGTTGGTTAGGGATTAATCTTGAGATTATTCTCATAATAATTTATCACAAAATTACGTAAAACATCAATATGTTGTGAAGGGACGTCTCTAACTTGTGTTTTTTTTGTTAAATCAGTCCAAAACACACATTATTTTTCTTAAATGGCAAAAGCAGGAAGTTCTGACTAAGTGAATGTTTTAAATTTTTGCTGAAAAAACCCCCCAAACATTTGGTGATTCATAGTCGTCATACAAAAATATCAAAGAGCATGCACATCCGCAAACAAAAGTACTGGTGCTTGAACAGAAAAACATTCAAAAGTAGAAAGAATAGTCCGCACACCAGAAGCTGCTCCAATTAAATTTAATTTAATGGAAAAATTACCAGCTGTAACGTTTCGGGCCCTCACCCTTCATCAAACATGATCCATTAGTTCATAGACTTCCAATTGTCTTACCAATGTGAAACCATGTAACAGAACTAAGGCCATAACTCACAACAAAACATACAGCTTTTCTGTTAACTTAAATAAGTCTACTGTTTGGACGTCCACATATTGTACTAATTTCAGTTCCCACCATAGCAAAAAACACAAAACGCCTCTTCAAATCACAAATACTCTCGTGTAAAAGTGTGATCCCAGAATATGACAGAGGCTCTTAACATCAATCAGTCCATTTACAGTCTTTGTACCAATCTGTATAGCTGCCAGTATAAAAGTCGGTACTTGGTATGGTTAATTTACACCCAAAAATATGAATCAAAGTCCATCATTTGCACATGGCCAATCAAAGGATTATTGTCCTTAATGTATTCCCATAAAGAGACAAGAGAGAGCCAAGTGGGGACAAGATCAAGAATGACTGGTCTTCTTCACAGTTTTATCTGTTCTCTCAAGTGTTATTAATTCAACTCCATGAAGGCAGCAGATTCACAAAAGTCAAGACTTGTGATACCATATTCATGGTAGCCTATCATGTTAAATGCTTAATGGACTACATAACATCTTTATGTTATGATCTCTTCAGCTGTCAGTGGCAGATTCTCAAACACTTTTTCATTCCCTTGACACTTCAGTCAGATGAAAATAAAGTAAAATATCACATCTCCACCTCTGCTCCCGACCAATCATAGGATTATCGACCCTGCTCGCGATTGGAAGTGATACTGGTAACTATAGATCGAAAAAAGATTCCCTTGGGAGATGGAGGAAGGGCTGAAATGGTGTGTGTGTGTGTGTTGGGGGGGGGGGACTTGGTATAAGAGAGAGAGCAAGAAGATGTGATGAAGTGTGTGATGATGTATCCATTAAAGTGCAGTCCAGAACATTAAACAATATAGTGGGGTTGGTAAAGGTCAGTACTCTTGAGGAGGTTTATCCATATTGATCTCTCTTTTCGATTCTGCTGGACTCTGCACTGGTGTCCCTCTAAATCCTCTACTGTGCTGTAGACCAAACCGAGAAAGAGACAGACGAAAGGCGGAGAGAGATGGTGAGAAATAAAGAGATACGGAAAGAAGTAGTTCTCACTGGTCATTTTATGTGAGACATTACTTCTCTTCCCTGCTTCAATGATCTCTATGTCTCAGATGCACAGTACTCTGAAAAAGGGCTTTATTTGTGAGAAGTCTACCAGAAAATGGATTGAGAAACCCCCCCAGTTCTATCAAATGTTTCCAATCCCCAGATCCAGTACTTAATACAGGATGTTATTCAATTTTCCAATTTGCATAGCATTTTATATCAACAAAGTTGGACAATTGGAACATGCCAACATAAGCCTAAAGGAAGTACATCAGTGCACTTATCCTATTTGTCTTCTGGGTGAAACCATGTTTAAACTGAATGTGACTGTGACTTTTTTCTTGAAGTTGTACAATTGCATAGTTAGAACTGAATTTTTAATCCTGCAAGAGTTGCTAAAAGTCAATCAATGCATTTCTAACTCCTACCTGTCAGACCAGTGTCACTTCACACTTTCAATTTGGATAAATAATGCAGATATCTATAGAGGACTTCAGCTCTAGGACCTAAGCTAGGATAGCATGCTAAGTATGGTCTTGTATTAAGCTTAAAGCAAGTTAATCATGTAAGAGTAGCCTGTGTTTGGGTCAAAACAAAGTTTTTTGTTGCTAGGCTAAGTAGCACTTATCAGCAAGCTAACATCACAATTGTCCCGCCAGTTAGTGGTGGATTTCTTTTAAGTTGTTCTATAAGTCATGCAACGACTAATGCGATTATTGATAGTGTTGCCTAAGTGCGAAGTGATCTTATGTGAGAGCGTGTACCTCCGATTAGATTTATTGAAAATCCACTGCTCCCAAGAGATTGTTTTCATTTTAAGTGATGTAATTTGATACGTAATTTGTATGGACAACCTATGTTCATGTTCCCAGGCTGTTGGGCATGCTGACATCATGACAAACTGATGACTATTGACCCTCCTGTAATTGGGCCAATAGAAGTTTTCATCAATGGCTTTTCGTTAGATCTGAGGCTACACAGATCCAAGAAGATCAGACGATCCAGGCTATGATTCCTTGAGCTAGGGACATATGTGCCTTGGAGTACTCATTTGAGTTGATCCCCAAAATTAAAATGTATTTATAGCCCTTATCAGGAAGCAGTAGTGACTGATACTGCTTCTGGCACTACAGGGGGGCAACATCTGGTATCTGAGCCCATGACACAGAGGGGCAGGACCCACTCAAAAAGGTACTACAGGAAATAAACCAAATCATTATGAGCCTAATGGCGCCATCTAGCAGGCCACTTTATGACAGCGGGTGGAATATATTTTTGAAATGCTGTAAAGTTCAAAAAGGAGAAAGATCTTCACTTAGTGTCTGAAGCTGGGATTTTGGCAAGGCATAATAGAATGGATAACCAAATCCCATGCTGTGGTGACATTATTTCTTAAAGAAGCCTGGCAGCAAAATACCCTGCAGGTGGTCAAGACTCTCTTACTGGACCAGCCTCTGGTGCTGGAATCCCTCAAATGGGGAATTCATTTTTCCAATGCATTTTTACAAGTTACTTATGATGCTCTACAGGACTCAGACCCCACTTAACTTACTTCATTGGATCAGTGGTAATATTGTCAGGGCAAGATTTGGTAAGATTATGAGCAGCAATACTGACTTTGTTGCACCAGTTTGCAGAGCAGCAGGTGGAATATGAAAAGGTTTCACTATGACCAAGCCCCCCTTACTTCTGCTTGACAGAAGCTACCAACTCTAGCACATTACATAAACTGTTAATTAAGAAACAATGGCAACTTTTTTTTAAATGGGATTTGTAGGGTTTTTTTCTGAAGTATCGCGTATTGAATTAACCCTGCAATAAACAATGTTTTGTCAATGGAGCCCAATGTGCCCTTTCTGGATTCAATAAAAATGTGGACATTAAAGGCAACTGGGGAGAAAATGTGGCATCATGAAAAAATGTTTCACACATTTTATTTACCGGCAACATTCATCTACAGAGAAAAGTTGACCATGTTCCTGCTGAAAATCCTAAAAGTATAAAGCACTGACCTTAATACTTAGCATCCAATGTTTAAAAAAAAGTATTGCATAAAAGAAGAAATAGTTCATACATTTTAACATTTAAAAGTAACTTGTTCATTTCCCTTGATCGTTAGAGCCTGATCATTGGTTCTTCTCTCATGTTTAGAATGAAAGAGACTTATTATTTTAATAAGAATACAGTAAGTAACTGGATGCTTTTATCTGCATTGAGCCTGTTAAAATATTTACTTTGGAACCTCTGACCTCTGAATTCAGAGAGTGGTGAAGTGATTTTGCCGGGGCTGATGGAGTAGATGAGTGTAGAATAAATCCAGGAAGAGTTCAGCAATGCAGTGAGTGGGAATACAAGCCACAAAAAAATATAGGAGCACTCTCTCCTGGCAGAGGGTTTAACGCTTTCCATGTAAAATCTGTTAGTGTAAAACCTGCAGCTAAATAAGTAGGCGTTTGTACTGTGTGCTGACCCTGGGAGGGCTCATAACTCCTTGGGCTGTTGGCATATACATACATATCTGCAGTCTCAGTTTGATCGTTAAGTTACATGCAACAGTATCTGTCTTTTTTTGGGCAAAATTAAACCTTTTTAGTTTGTATTTTCTTCGGAAAAAGGCTCAAGTGCACCGGGGCACCTCTTGATGATTTAAGTTTGTTTCAAAAAGAAAGTGAAAGTAGCAACCCACACAAGTGAACATAATAGGTCATTCAACGTCTCAGTTGCTGTTAGTCGACTGCAGACATCATCCAAAAAGCAAAATTTACAATTATTGCATTGTTCCCGTGGTAGAATACTTAACTTTGGCCTACAGCATAACCACAAATTGTCCAGTTGAGAATAACACACAAAAAAAAAGGGACATAAAAAAGATTAAGTATGAATGAAAGAGCCAGAGATAGGATTTAAAAAAATCTTGTTTTTACCTAGGCAAAGTGTTTTTGACCAAGTTGGAATGCTTTTTTGGAATGTGTATTTGAGCAATCAAGTCATAAAGCATGAATGAATGTGAAGATTTCTATGGTTCTGTGTGTGTAATATGGGAGAATGTCCCAGACTTGCATTGCTGTGTCTATGTTCCCTCGATCATCTCCTTAATAGAGGCTAATGTGAGGTAATTTCAGTGTCAGTCACTTTTGTGCTCTGTAATCTAATTCATACACTCACACACACACACACGTCTCATGTGTATAATGTACCTCTGATACGTAGTATATGTTCTCTTCTTTGCGTTAATGCAAAATCCCACAGGCGGGATGTACCCAAGTGAGGAAGATCTTCTAAATCAAAGATTGTTTCGCCTGCCGAGGGAGTTGATTAAGCCTTGTGTTGCTGAAACTAAGTTTACAAATCCATTTGCAGAGATCAGAACAGTGTGTGCTCATGCCTCCATATGTTTGTATCAATGGAGATAAAACCGACTTAGATATGTTGCATGATTCCCCTCACTCTCTCTCTAGGCAATGGTTCTGTTTGAACACATTTTCATGAACTTCATGAAATGTTCCACTTTCAATAAACCCTATATGAAATATGTGATGTGTTTATAATCAGGCTCTTTGAACATTGTATTCCATTCTGAGTCGTGACATTTCATGTATAGACTTTTTATTGACACTTCATCTTTTCCCGCTAAGCTAATGAGCCAGTAGGAATTGACTTCCCCTCTGAGCTTGACATTCTGTTATTTGTTTTCAGCACGATGTGTGCTGAAATGTATCAGTGTGTTCTTTAAATATTCTGCTACAAGTAGCAAGCCAAGGGAATGTAGGCGTTTGTATTTTTATTTTGCCAGAGTCGTGTTCTGGATGTACTGAAAAAGTTGCCTCTTTGGACTTACTCTGGATGTACAAAAGTAGCAGAGGGTGTTTATGAGCACTTATTTACTATAGCTTTCAAGCCATCTTTCTATATGCTATGGCAAAGATGCATGTCGAGTAGTAAACAAGCAAGAGCATCCACTTAGCAGATTGTGCTTTTTTTGTTTTTCACACATTTAGCCTCTGTGTTCCGCATTGATTGAAAACGTACCAGGGGGAAAAAAAAGCATACTTTCTGAATAAACCGAAACAAAAGGACAAAGATGTATCCTTGTCTTTTCCAGACCAATATGATGATGATGATCTGAAGGTGAAGACCCAAAGACCAAGATCAGCTGACCAGCCAGGTGTGTTTCAGGCACAAACAGGTGAGTAATGTGAGTGTGTATGCGGCAGCGTGTGCGAGTGTGTGAGAGTTCGAGTGTTTGTGTGTGTATGTGCTGCCATAGGCCACGAATGCAAAAGCTGCCAACTTGACTTTTTTCAGGCTGAATGTTTAACTCAAAGATGAATACAAAAGAGTTTATTTCCATTTGCCATTTAAGGCATTGCAGAGCCACAGGGCAGCTGCTTCGTTTGTCCATAGTGATGTTTAAATATGTAAAAGAATGACTCCTGAGTGTGCTTGACTTACAAATCTTACATAATTAAACAGATAGGAAATGAAATGATTGAATTATTCATGACATAATACATGAGCATATTAAGAAAATCATCTTTATATGTAGACCACTCCGATTTATACATATATCACATACATGTAGCTGCTTTATTCAAACAGAGATAGGCCAAATAGTCATTTGTGTTACACATACACACACTCTGTATTCACTGAGCGTGGAGGAAGGAGTCCCTATACCGCGAGGGAAACCCCTGGCTCCGTCTTGTCCTTCTCTGTTCTCTCCCCCTCCTCACTTCTCCCCATTCTTCGATTCCTGAAGGCATGTGTGACGAGCTTAAGCCCTGACTCACACGGCATGTTAATGAAGATGTAATGCGATTAACGGACATGCAATTAATTTCATTTCCTTCTGTGCCATGCGATGATGCCTCCGTCAAAGGACACGGCGCTCATAAACAATTTAGAGGAAGAGAAGTAGAATGACTTAACTATTACTCCTCATTTGAGAGCGTTACTCAGATTTGAAACACAAATCACATATTCCCACAAGTATAGAGAATGTTAGAATATTATATATGTGTTGGTGATACAATAGCGTCACAGTCAGAGCCATATTAAAATAAAATAAAAATATAGGTATCCTAGCTCCAATAAATTATGATCTTGAGGTATTTTTAGGCCAAGAATCTCAATAATTCAGTGGGGAAAAGGGGAAAACAAGGTCCTATAACTACACAATCAAGCTCTTTCATCACCTGTCAGACAAGCCAGCACTTTTCCCTTGACACTCATACAGATTATGATTTTGTTTGTCTTTTTTCGTTGCAGTGAATTTGTATTGGTGTCACAGTCGTCCTCGGGAGCTTTCTTTTTTATTTCCGTAAATAAAGAGCAAAGACGCACAAAGATTTGCTAACAGGAATCAATAAAGCAAATTTTTTATTGTTGTGGGGGGAATGTAGCATAGACGATTCAGACATCTTGGAACTCTGACACCATCGTTGTGCCTTTGTGTGACTCTTAAAAAGTAAGTTCACTTTTAAGACTTCTAATACAAACAGATGTTTCACATTTCGAGACGGTTATCACATAAAACCCTCTGGCAGTGAACGTTGCACTCGTGTATGGATTAGTTCCTGAAGACGAGCATTGCTGTGTTCTGCCTCCGTTCACATGACACATTGTTTTTTCATTGAGTAAAACTTGCGGTTGGTTTTGTTTGCTTTAAACAGCAGAGCAGAAAAGCGTGTGCCCTTGCTACCACACATATTGAAGTTCAGCATCATCTTTGTGTACTCCCACTTGTAGAAATATAAGAAAAAGGAAACTAGAACACCATGAAAATTTGCATCAAAACACAAAGTAGACACCATGCATTCAAGTTTCTAGCTGTGGCTAATTTCCGACCCCCCTAGGCTTTTAGGATTAAAACACAATCATTACACTTGAAGAGTTACAGAAATAGTGAAACTATACAAATACAGATATCATAGTGAAATACAACTAAAATACTGAAATATGGACAAACAGTAAAATGAGGATTATAAGAGGAAACACAGTCAATGGTCATAGATTTGCTTCAGTTTCAGCCAGTGTTTCACTTATGTCTTAAAAACCTTGAACTCAGGTGGTAATGTGTTCTACAGGTGTGTTCCTCTTACTGAGAAGGATGACTGCCCAAGTGTAGTTCCTTGTTTGGTGCTTTACAGTTTACATCCGATGTAGCCCTCGCTCGGATTTCACTGTCTGGCTTATTGACCAGCTGACAGATTGTTTCTGTAGCGAGGTTGTTTACACACACTAAAATTGTGTTCTATAAAAGATAAGTTTACAAAACTGTCAAGTATATTGTATTTCTTTAGAATGAGGCAATGGGGGCAGCCTAACAGATTCTTTGATCCGTTATTTTCCGTGCCTGTTTCTATAATGGCCTGATGGCTGAACTCACTATGTCCATCTCTTCCTTGCTCTTCAGGTGACCCAGCGGCAGAGGAGTGGTCGCAGTGGAGTGTGTGTTCTCTGACATGTGGCCAAGGTTGGCAAGTGAGGACGCGATCGTGTGTTTCTTCTCCCTATGGGACCCTGTGCAGTGGTGCCCTGCGGGAAACACGCATGTGCAACAACACGGCGTCCTGTCCAGGTGATCCTGGGATCGCAGGCTCAGGTATGTTAACTGAACATTCCACTGACTATATTTGAACAGGTTCTATTTCCATCATGTGTGCTTTGATGCAAAATGTTCAAGAATATGGGGTCCCTACCATGGAATGTATAAACATGGACGTATTCTCAGTGATGTCACCCTGAACAGGCATTTTAAAGCCCGATGTGGAGGTCACCATGTTTGAAATGCTGTCCATACTAACCTTGTAATCAGTCTGGAAACAAGACAAGAGCTGAAAGTGGGGCGGGCAATAAGCCTCCTGTCAAACAGCTACAATTCACCCACCTGTCAGTCAACTCAGCCACACCCAAGACAACGCAAATGTATGCAGAACTCTTAGGTTTCATAAAATCTAAACTTATGAGTTATAAAAAAATCTCACCCCGTGCAGCTTTAACAATGAAGAAATGAGCTGTTGAAACCAACACCGTTTTTTTTTTAACTTTGTAACATGTTTATTTCTGTGGTAAAAATGGACGTATTCAATAGGATCTAGTGAGGATTCCGCTGCTGTTGCAACCAGCTTCAAGCGGACACTAGAGGGACTACAGTTTTTTTGCAGTATTGCATGGGCTTCAACACCAGAGTTTGCTGCTTGATTATATCTCAAAATGTGCTATTGCATGGTGTCGTCTCCCAAAAGGCCCCAAAAGGCATGCTGGGATATACAACCAGCCTTTTTAACCCCGAGTCATGACGGTTGAACAAGGTTAAGCAGTGTTGTAATATGTCAAACAAATACGATGCAATTTGCATTGTGGAATTTGAAAAAATAAATAAATAAAATTTGACAAATGCAGCTTTAAATCACAGGCTTTCTGCTTAACACATCTCTCACCCATGCAGCATTTACTTGTCTATTTACAATGTGTTAAGAAAGCTGCAAAACTGAAGAAAATAATGATGGTGTGAAATTCACTTCTGAAGGAGGTGGGCGGTATGAACACACACACACAATTACACACATAACTCGGGGTGTGCTCAGCCAAAACATCATCCATCCTTGGTGAAGCAGGAGAAAATTCCACAGCAGAATGAAAATGTCATTTTTGTCACTTTAATTCACACTACTGGCCAGCTGAGAGAGGGAAAGTGAAAAATACAGGCAGACAGACATGACACCTGAGCCGATGTCAGCAAGTCTATTAGAGAGTCACAGCTCAGAAGTTCATACTTCCTAGCTCCTCTATCTTTAGCTCCTCTCTGCTCTTTCAATTTTCTTTAAGTATTATACTCATTAACCTTATCTTTTCCATATGGTATCTATTGATATGCATGTAGCAATAGAAACATTTTAGGTAATTGTATTTAGGATAAAACTAAAATTGGTGTAAGCCATAAAGAGAGGACATTTTTAAACAAGGTACATGATATCTGCAATTGCATTAAAAAGCTCAGAAAGAACTCAATGTAACAGCCAGGCTTTTGCTTCAAATTAGAAAGTAATTTTTGCCCCAGATGAAATCTAAGTTCCAACCAATCAAAAAACCATCACAAAAACATAGGCATTAATGCTTTGCCAATCAGTGCTGATGTATTTAGTGCTGCTTCAAAGAGGCAGCAGTTAAATGAGAACGGCACCCAATTTTTTTTCCCCAGCAACACACAACACAATCACGCCAGATCAAGTCACCGAGGGACCTTGTGTGCCGCTCATCCTGAATAATGGGGCTTTGCTCTTGATTGATTGCTGGCATGGAGTCTTTCCTGGATGAAATTGTGAAGTGGTGCCTGTCCTCTGATTTGATTGTGATGATTGCAATTGAACTGAAAACCAGAATTTCATTGACTCCCTCTTGCCTGGCTTCTGTCCCTGCCCTATTATTCTGCTAATGCACAGTCCTCAACCATAGGAAATCAAAACACAGTCTGTTTCGGAAAATGAAGACAATGCATCGTCTAGTCATTTAGCAAACCAGTGTATTTTCCCCGTATTTGGTATTTAGAAAGCTAACTGCTAGCCTCTGCTGCCATAAAAGCAGTCTTTGTCCCATAGGCCAGCTGAGGCAGTAAAGTTTTAGCTCACTTAAAGTACTATATTATACTCAAATGATGTCACCTTTGATGAGTTATGTTGGGGCAATTGACTTTAAGTTTGGAAATAAAACGAAATTGAAGGTGAAGGCAACTATTTAGAGGTTTTCAAATTCCTGCTTGAGTCAGGCATCTAAAGCTAACTGGGCTGCCACTAGCATAACACATACTAGCATGCCAGCTACTAGCAGAATCTCCAAGTAAACTACAGGTGCTTAAGTTGTGTCATTGGTAGTCTAGCAGCCACATTTTGACAAGAAGAAAGGAATATTCTGTTTGAAATATCCACCTTGCAGGCTACTCAGTGGAGTCAAATAAATCCAAGTCTGAGCCAGATATGATATCAGACAGTGTACTCCACCAGCCCTTTTTTGCAGTAGAATATGACAAAGAGAGTGACCCTGCCTATGCAGCGTTCGGGGACTGACAGTTGACTGCCAAAGGAACATGTCAAAAAAGCTTGCATTGTCGCTTCACTGCAAAGAAAGGAAGAACGCCTGGCCTGGATTATTGTGGTTGGCAGACAGGGGAATTCTCTAGGATAACCTCTCTGCGCTAAATGGTTCCATAAGAGAGTGCGTCACAGGAATATGGCACCAATGTTCCCCATTCACAGCCATTCTAATAAAGATAGTGATGTGTTTGAGGACAGACTGTTATATGGAAAAATCAGTGCTCATAACTCCTCTTGGGACATATAACTGAAAGGGAAAGTGGGGCCACTACTTTCTAAATGTCAGAGTGTATAGTCATTAGGATTTAGCTGCTAAATCTAGAGCCTAATTATAGGATAGGGCTTACCAATGGTAGCTTAAAAGATAGTGGCTGAGTAACCTCTATAGCACAGGGACTTTTATTTCCTATACAGTAGGTTCTTTTAAAAAGTAACTCAAAGGTTCTTCCAGCAAACTGTCATTTATATGTCCACTAAGGTCTAAAGACCTGGGAAATTTAGAGTTTAAAAGGGTCATTCCTTCCATTTATTTGTATTAATGAATACTATCTTAACATATCAATCACAAATGATACAGTAGTAAGACCTTTACGCAATATTTCCCATGTGATATGCCCTGTTTAAAAAAAATGGCACAGTGGAGTAGGGTGAAATAGAAATGCAACTACACCCTCTCAGAGCATCAAAGGTATTACAGCAACGTAATGTAACACTTCAAGACAGTTGAAGCACTGAATGCTGTGCTGTGTTTGTTCAACTTTCCTCAACCAATCAGACAGACCCCAAAAGTACAGTACTTATACTTTCAGGGAGTACTATACTTTTGGGGTGAACAAGGGATTTTATCTAAGCTCTGGTCACTGTGGTGGAAATTTGAGTACCTCCAAAAGTCCCTTTATCATGTTGGAAAGCTCCTGCAGTTTGAACACATCTACAAAAGCAGCCTCTCTTTTAAAATGTGCTTGTCTGGATTGGCAGAGCATACTTTTACACAGAACAGGAAAGTGGTTTAGCAAGTAGGTTCTCAACAGAAGGCTTCAACATAGTGCGTTCACATTTTTTAATATTTGTGTTGATTGTATTGTTCTTGTGTGTATGGGAAAATGTGGGTGTTTTTTTTGTCTTTGCTCTTCATGATTTATTGTCAATTTAGTGTCATCAGTAAGAGTGCTCTGTTAATTTGTCACATAATTGCACTGCTCTATTTGCATTTCCTGTGTGAGAGTTTTGAAAGTTTGTGTTACATGTGACGCCGCATAATGTTACTGTGTACATTTGCAGCACAAGCACACGTTCACAAATCAGTTAGAAGTCACTCAGTGTTTACTCATGCAATTCGCCCCCGACCTAAACCAAATGAAATAAAGTGCGAAAAAAAACAAAACAAGGGAAGCGAGAGGAACATTTCTCCTTCCCTGTCAGTGCATATGCTAATCTTGTTTTTATGCAAATGTGTCAACGCGATTTGTATGTCTAAGTGCCTCATTTTCCATTCAGTGTCGATATTAATATCCTCAGCTGCTCCTTTGATGGAATATTGGTAGCTGTATTATGTTCCGTTTATTATTTCATTTTTCCTCCCTGAGCTCCTCTGATGTTTCCTGACATAGTTCTGGAGGGGTTGTAGGGGCACTCCAGGGATTGCCTCAAGATGGGATCACGTCAAATTCAAGTGGGCTGGGAGGGTTGCACATAAATGTGTGAAATGAATTAGATTAAGTAGATGTTTTCATTTTCTTTATATTTTTTTATTATGCCATTTTCTGGGTGGAACCTCCACTGCTCTTTGATATTTGTTGTTTGATGAAGTCCTAGGGATTAAAAAACCAAACCAACGGAACAAAGAATGGTACACAGAAGCCAATACACAGAAATTAGGACAGAAGAGCTTTCAATACAAACACTGAAATATTAATTTTCTCAAAACAACTCATAATAAACAACATGTTGTCCGCACATTTACACACAGCCTTTACTTTTAAATGAAAAGCTCTGAAAAGCAAACTCAATTTTCATAAAAAAAAAAAAAAGTTTAATGTACATTTTCCTGCTTGTATTCAAAAGTTTCTCTTTTCAGAACATATACGATATAGTCGTGCCAACTTTCTGATTTATCCGATAGATGTTTTAAACCAACATCCTTCATTCTGTTTCATTTGAATTTACTCAAACTCTCAAATATTCAGCTCACACATACTTTCACAGTTTCTCCCAAAGCATCCTGAGCTGGGGAGTATGCTTAGTCTGCATACTTAATTTTTAAGCAGTGTTTTCCAGAATCTTCTAGTCAGATTTTTTTAATATATATATTTATTTATGTTAGTGCTCAAGATGAGGGTATGGAAGTGGGTGTGTTATGAGTGCGAGTGTGGGTGGATATGTCTCTGGGGCGCATCTCTGTGCATGCTTTTATGTGTGTCTGTTCAAGTTAGGGAACATCAAAGAAAAGTAGCTTGGACATAAAGCCAATGAAGTGAAAATAGACTTTTTTTTTCTCCCTGTTTTATCATGGCTAAAAACTCTTAAATTGAGGTGGTACAGATAATCAATTTTAAGTAATGGTGTAGCTCTTGACAAAGCAAACTAGGCAGTAATTGGTCCAGCAAATTAACTTTTCTTTTTTTGGAATATGTACTGAAGTATATACGGCCTTCATGGCCCAAAGCGTGCAAAGTGAAGTAGTACCCGTATATTTCTGTTCTACTTAGCTACTGCTCATTTCCCATAGATTCAGTGACATTTAAAACATGGAGTGGAACAATGCTGCATTATGAATACAGTGTGTCTGGGTCAGTGCGTAGTCAAACGCTGCAACACCACACTTCCAGTAACCATTCAAGCGAGAGACTCGGGGTGCATGCGAGGATCCAGTCATGGAGCGATGGCAGACTTGTGCAGATGGCCAACACAGAAACTTAAAACACGCACATAGTATTAGATAATGTTGCCATGCTGCGCTGTGATCAATTGAAATTGCTGTTAATGATGGCAGTTCTCAGATTAAGTGCTATACATGTTTCAACATCAGCAGCTAGAAAATTCTTGTAAGTGTATATTCTCAAACAGAATGCATTGTTGCAAGCCTTGGTTAATCTAATACGTACATTGATTTTAAATACATGCATAAGTCATAAGTGTTTCACATAGCTGTAGTCCCTGAGGTGCTTTGTGTGCTGTATGCTGAGAGTGTGAATGTGCATAATGTTGAATAAAGAAAGATAAGCATGGACTTTTTATCTTCATTTATCAGAGATGACTTGCATTGCATCAGAATGGTGCACCAGAATAAGTGATATGCCTCCTTTTTTATGTCAAACATCTTTCCCCTAATCTGCTCCTCACGAAGCTGAATTTCTGGGAGTTCATGAACTTGATTTGGGGACCGGGTCGTCCACAGATCTGTCGCATGAGGTTTGATCAGAACTGATCGACTCATTATTTCTCTCTTCATTCTATGCTGCTGTAAACACGCTCTTTTTCACCTCCCCCTGTGACTGCAACCCCGATGGAACAACGTCTCACTTCAATGTGCACAGTTAGACTAAAAGATGTGCTGTAATATGTTAATGCAGTGGTTGGTGTCATGATAGACAATGAAGCTTTGTTTATTCCTCTAGGTTGGGTGGTGTGTTTTTTGTTACCAATGGGTGGTGTAATACAATCATCAGTGACAGTATCTGATGACATTTTTGTAGTTTTCTACTGATTTTCTCCTTTGAATGTGTCTTAATCCTAAAGCTGCTTCCAGCTTGATTTTTATAGACAAATCGATTGGTTTTTGCTCAGTCAGACTTCAGAAACACCATATTTGAAAGAGGGTGATTCAATTTGGATGAATTAGTAATGTCTTACAAGCAATCCTGTACAAACTAAGCTAAATAAAATAACTCTTGCTGAATTATGTTTATCTTTTCTCTGCATGCAGTTGTATAAACTTCTGGAGTCTTCTGGGAAACTTTTGCAATTTGGGCAGAGACGCCCACAAGAAATGTGCCGGCCCCACAGTTTCAATTCACTATTAAAATGATTCATTGAATTAGACATTTGGAAGTAAGTGTAGCTCTACTGTAGAGCCACCAGCTCTATTAGTGTGAAACGTACTCATGCTGTAAGAACCTCAACAAGTTAAAAAAAAAAAATAATAATCACCTTTGGAAAGACTTAGCTACTAGATGAAGGACTTCTCCTATATTTGTACAACATGCTAGCTATGGCTAGCTTCACTGTGCTTGAGGGTAGGGCTGAACGATAAATGTAGTCTCACAATTGCGATGTGCGCTAAAAAAAAAAAAAAGCACATTATCAAGTATTCCTTCCATATTTGTACAACATGCTATTGCTATAGCAAGCTAATGCCTAATGCTAGCTTCATCTGTTGGTGAGTCAGCTACCTACTGTAAGTGACACGCCTGTCAGTTTCTGTGAAAACCTATTTCTTAGCTTAACTTGTCTGTATTTGTTTGAACTCACTTAAAAACTTTCCTAATTTGAGAGCAGTTGATGAAACTCAATCTATGTTATCTAGAACTACAAATTAAACGGTAAACAGTAGCTACAGCAATCAGCAACTTGAATGCTAATGAGTGGATACAGTCCACATTCTTGTTTTATCACTGCCATTATTGCAATATACAGCCACTTAGCACAGCAGTTTTAAAAGCATTGATTGTGTTACTGAATTTAAAGACGTCTCACTGTTTAACCAGCTCCCCATTTCTCTGAACTTTTTTTTTTTTTATACCACCATCTTCTCCCTCTCTCTCAGCCTCCTCCTCCCGCTCCTCTGAGCTTTCCTTCACAGAGTAGACTTAATTATTTATTGCCATGATTTATTTAGCTTTGCTCAACACAGGACCAGCAATCTCCATCTTGCTGTCTCAAACTTTTTTTTCCCCTTCCCTCACTGCCTCAGCCTCCTCTCTCTATAGCTTGGCTCTGTAGCGTTTCTTGCTGCATCTCTCTAAATCGGCTTCCTCTCTCTTCCTCCCATCTCTTTCAACAAGACTAATCTCCTATGGTGTCTCGCTGAACAAGCCTACGTCTTCAAAATACAAAATTCCTTTTCTTGGCCTCTGCTTTTCCTTCTATAAGTTTTGTTTTTATTCTTATGTTAATCTGTTATTTTGAGTCCCTGCTTTAACAAATCATTCCCTTTTTCTTTCAGTGAATTTTGAGTTACTTGTTGCACCTTTCTTGTCTTCTTTTCCCTTTAAAATCTGACTGCCATCATTATACCTTCCTATCTCAGTTCAGACGTCACCTGATGATTTTGGCAATTATGTGTTTGCGCAAATGCGTCTTTTTTTTTTTTTTTTTTAACAGGGCACAATCTGCTACATGGGTTCAAATTCAGATCAAGCATGCAGCAAAGTCTAGCGATCAATAAGGCAGCAACACGAGAAGTCTCAAGTGACCATCATTATCTGAAAAGTTTTGTGCAAGTCCACAGTTCATTTTGATTCATTTCAGCTGCATCTGTTGCTTAAATAGGACGAGGAGTGCAGTAAAGAAGGAAAGAAGAAGGGGGGAGAGAAACATTTTCAATATTTTAAGTGGTGTTTGAAGTGTTTGAAGTCTTTTGATCCTTTGGTTCACTAACTGAATGCTCTAATAGTTTCAGAAGCAAACTTACCATGTTCATTTCCTCCTCATGACTCATGCTGTACAACTGCATGTCTTCAAATGTCCATTCCTAACCTCCATTTTCTTTCATGTAGCAACATGTAAGTATAGATTCATACTCAGTGTATCTTTTCCATTGTAATGGGAATGTTGGTATGGAGGTCTAAAGGTCACCTCTTTCATGTTTTTTTTTTTTTTTTTTTAAAGGAATGTGCTAAGCCTCATTTAATATATTATGTTTCTCTCATTTTCTAACCCTCTTGCCTGCGATGGGATGCTCCCCTCCTTTCCTCCCTCCTTCCCTCATCCCTCATGCCCATGTCGTGTGCGTATCTGTGCGTGTGTTTGTAGTGCATGGGCTGTGGGAGGAGTGGTCGTTATGGAGTCTGTGCTCCGTGACCTGTGGGCGGGGCTCCAGGACGCGAACCAGGAAGTGTGTGAACGGAGGAGGGGCCTTGGCTTGTGGGAGGCCCGAGATTCAGACCAAACTCTGCAACATAGCAGTGTGTCCTGGTTAGTACCATCCCCATTTACATGATACACCCAGTCTCTCTCTCTCTCTCTATTTCTCTCTCTCTCCCTCTCTTTCTTGGTCTGTCTGCCCATTCAAGTCTGGCTATCTTCATTTCTTCCAAAAACAACTGGGTTTGCTGTCACAGCTCTTGAATTTACATTTGCATTTATATTTTATGTTCTTCCATTTCAACTCTACAATTCAACGTAGTGTTGCTCTTCATCTGCCTAAACTTGGACCAATGTTGCATTTAAGAGCAGCTGCCTTAAAAAAAAAAGCGTGCATTTCAGCCTCCTGCAATTCCCCCTATGGATTATTGGTAATTTAGTTAAATAGAAATACAAACAGGCAACAGACAGATGGCTGCAAAAACACTGTCACTGGCAGTTATATAAAAAAAAGAAACATCCAATAAAAGCATTTCAGCTAAATTGAATTACTTAATCCTCAGATATTTGAAACTAACTGAAACCCATCAACTGTTTAGTGTATAATCATTCCATTTTGTAGAAACATAATGGATTATTTAGCCCAAAGGCACATTTGATCACAGGTCCACATTTCCCTGTACTACAAGGTTGACATTTTATGGTTTATTCAGACACATCTTGGAATGGCAATGATAAATAACCTGAAAACAACCTTCAAGCTCAATCGTACTTTAAGTAGCCATGTTATAATAGTCAGCTTGATATTTATTAGCCTGCTGAAGACCAGTGTTCAAGGCTTTGTCATTGCGAGTATAATAGCAATGTTAACTAGCTCACTGATTCATACCGGGCAGAGTGGAAACCAAGGATGGCCCAGCATGCAGGAGCATGTCTCCTCAGATAAAAAACAGTTCATTCAGTCCAGCCACAAAGGAAAATTACTAAAATAACTTCATATGTTAGCAAACCATTGGGGCGAACCTCTATCTGGGCCTTCTCCTAGGAAGTGACAAAATAGGCCAGACCAGTCAGCTGATTAATCACACCTTTTATACCCTGTCACCTGCTGTCCTGGCCAATCAGGGAGGAGCTCTGTAATAAGTGCCAGCTTGAGTCAGGTGGAATCAATCTCCCCTCAGCTGGAGGTAACGAGACTCATGATTTACCATGGAAAAGAAAACTCCTTTTATTTTCCCTTTTGTTGGGATTTTACAAAACAGAATGAAGATGAAATAAACCAAACACACTGTTAAATGGCAAATAAATCAAACTAATAACATCAAATAAGCGTTGATTACAAGACTGAGGAATGTGCAACCTTCCTCTGAGCCTGAATATCACAGTTCACAAAGACTAACGTGGTGTTTAAAGAAGCTAATCTTAGCCGTTTAATCATGTTTGATTCACCGTTCTCTTCTCTGCTCTGCTGACATTGCATGAATCCAAACCTTTTCCTGCCTGCTTATTCTCATTGCATTAACTTTAACATCAATCCCTGGTCAGCCATGGAATACATGACCGACTTTCCACATTTTTTCACTCAGCTGCCCTGCAGGTCTGGAGTGTAGCAAAGCCTTTAGGTTGGACTTCTACGTTTCCTCCATGGTTGGCTTGGATTAGATTGCAGAGCAGGTCCATCGGTGGAGCGCTCTAGCTATAGTCTCAGAGATTACCTGTTAGGCCTATACCTTGTCAAGAACGGCTATAAGTCTCCAGTGCAGCCCCATCTAATTCCAGTGTCAAGGCTACCTCAGGACTTAATTCCAATCTTGCTCTGTCTGTCCAGCTGAGACATCTTTATCAGGCTGCCATTGGAGTGGAATTGGACAATTGAAATAACGTCTCAATGGAGCCGACCCTGAAGGAAAAGTAGGGCACGTTTTAGCCAGCAATTACTGGAGCCTATCCCTTTCTATTTTGAGATGTCAAGCTTATACCTCCTGATATAAATAACCTACAAGAATGGACTCATCGGACTCATTTTATTTTTGTATTTCAAGTGTTCTTCTATGAAAACCACTTACTTTGAAAGGATTGACATCAGAAAGGAACTTTCATTTCCCCGGTTTAATTTGTGCCACGCTTTCTGCGTCGGCGGAATATAAATAGTTTCTGCATAACATAGGACATTAATGGATGTACAGACATTAAAACATCAGACAGCTTATAACAAAATTGGTTGCTGTTTTATTTTTTCCTGAATTGATCTCAGTCCAAATGAGACAGTGTGTGTGTGTGTGTGTGTGTGTGTGTGTGTGTGTGTGTGTGTGTGTGTGTGTGTGTGTGTGTGTGTGTGTGTGTGTGTGTGTGTGTGTGTGTGTGTGTGTGTGTGCTTGTATAGTATACAACCACTCACAGGCTGTGCAATTATCACAGGGTAAGAGCTCTTTATTTATCATAGCTAAAGGAAAGAATCCTCTTGTTTCCCCTTAGTAAATGATAATTATATTTATGTCAATGTTGCTGGAGCCTTTCTGGACTGCAGCCCAACCTCTCTACTGACAGCATTTTCTGTTTTTATCATGACTATTTTGGGGTCTCTTTTTTGTTTTCATGTTTTTCCACAGCAAGGTTTTTATAAAGGTTAATATTTAAATAAAACAAAAATTGTCCTCATAGCCAAAGCGGCTGCAAAGTTATGTCTCAAAGAGGGAGGAATAAGGAGCCGTCATAATCTAAAGTATGGCCTGCGGGAAGTTTCGGCATACTGTTTTTGGGAACAGTGATGGAAGGAAAGGGTTTTTTGGGGAGAAAAGGGTGGGCTCGTCCTTCAAGGGCTTTAAGGAAATCTGTGTATTTGTGTCTTGGTATGCTGTATGTGTTTGTGTATTTGTGTGCGAATATATCACAACAGATTCAGCGAGCTTTCGGGAGTTCAAAGGCATTGGGCCTTTGAAATGATGAATACCAGCGAAGGCCTTTTGGCACAAACAGCCATGCATGGAAAATAGAGCTTTTCTATTTCTGTGTGTGTGTGAGTGCCTGTGTTTATGTGTGCATATGTACATACATTGTATGCTTTCAGAGACATGATTTCACTGTAAACAATATTTACTCAGACCGTATACCATGCCATTGAGCTTTCTCTTTAGTGATTATGTGACAGTATGTTAAAGTGTCACAAATTATATATTTCTTGGTCAAGTCGCACTCCTTTGCTGTTATTTTTTCCCCTTGTGCAGGCATATTCTTAGCCAACACATCAATTAACTGTATGTGTGGGCAGAGCTGCTAATGTTAATACTACAGGTGTTAGATAAAAAAAAAAAGACAATCAACGCTCAATATGTTTACATGCTCGGTAAACACTCAGTTAAGAGCTACAGTTATAACTCGATTAGGTCATTCAATTGGACTACTCTCCTTGTCCCAGTCTACAAGCATTGGGGTAGAATGGACTTATTCAGGGGAACCATGTTTGATTCTTCAATGGTAGTAGCGATATGCTCCTTTTTAGGTAGTTACTATTGGACCTTCTTCTGAGTGACCTATTGCGTCACATCCCCCCAAAAAATCAAAAAAATAAGCTAGCTAGCAGCAAGCTAGGTTGGTTTGTGGGTTGAAGTCCACTGAGGGAACTGTGGGGCATGCACAGTTTGAGGCTGATTGTGGTGTCAAGAGTATTATTATATGTGTGTGAGTCTGACTTCGAGTGAGAAGTGAAAGGCAGCTGATTAATGAGCTCGGAGTCAAGCATATACAGGTATTAATTGGGTTTTTTTTAAATATGGGGAATTGAAAAGATGGCTTTGGCCAGAAAACAGCCTCATTCCCACTGACATGTTATGTTCTGATTGATCAAAAAACACTGTTATGATCAAATGAGACATTGTTTTTCTGCTGGGAAGTGTCTTGTGGTAATTTGTTCTCCTAGATCGCTTGTCATGAACGCAACATGCAGTGGTTCTTGCTGCTGAGTCGAAATAGATTTGATCGATTGGACTTTTGCATTGTGTTGGAGGGAGAGACATGAAGCTGTGACATCAGGATTTGTTTGATGGTTAGCCACTGTTTATTCTGATAAAGTTTTAGTGAAACAGAACCTGTTGATTCCACTGAAGGAAATCAGTATATGGAGAGGTTGTGACTGGTATTGTCGGGGTGAAAACGCAGAAAGATCTCCTACAACTCAACAAAAGCATATGCTTTCATCATCAACAAAGACACACCAACGCACAAATATGTAATGCTCACGACAGTGTGTGGGCCTCGACCGTGTATAGCTACTGGGTAGATTGGACACAGAAATATAAATCAGGAAGAGCTTGAATTCTGATTAAACACAGGCACCGACATGCAGATCACATATAGCAATGCACACAGATTATATAATATATTTAATCATTATCATCATCATCATCATCATCAACAACATCAAAGGGTATTAATCAGGGGATGGATTAGGATTATAGTCAAAACTATTAACGCTCACCACCCACAGGGGAACTGAAAAAAGAGAGAGAGAGAGAGAGAGAGAGAGGGAATAAAATAGAAGAATGGAGAAGAAGAAGAACAGAGAAGGGTTTTGTACTAGAGCATTAGTACATTATGGAGCTTAAAGGTCCCCAGAGTCACCTATAGATCTGTTGTAATTACAACAAATTACAGCAGAAAATAACACACTGATGTACTGTTCTGTTGTAAATATCAAGGAAGCCTTAAAATCCATTATGAAAACATATTTCTGTCAGTACTTCTTTTTGAAGCAGGTTTGAGATTTGTCACTTTAATCATTCCGAATTGGATTTTGAAAATGTCTGGTTCCACCTTGATTCCTACTAGTTCAGAGCTCACTCGGTGCAACAGCCCACTCAGCGTCGGCCCCAGCCAGTTGGAACATTGTGGCAAGTCGCACACCGCAGTGATTGACCGCATCACCGAGGAGAGTTGGCAATGTTTTCCCACTTGGGAGAAGCAGACAAATACACTTACTGCACTGTATTTCACTTTCTCCGCTACTCAAAGCCCCCTGTGTGTGTCCAATATGTTGCCTCGATATATCATTCTGAACCCAAAGTTCTCACTTTGAGTTTTGTTCTCTTGTTAATACAGTGACAAACTGAACTGCCCGAGAGCACACACTCAACATCAGTGCAGAATCAAGTGTTAGTTGAAGAAGAAGGAAAATTTGTTTTTTTTTCTTATTTCGGATTGTTGTATGTATGATTTAATGATAGCACTGTCTTACTTGATTTACAGCAACAAGAGTAAGAACAATATTTTTTTTCTAATCATGAATTCGTCTTTGGACCAAAAAGTACAACCCTAAGATTGGCTGTTTTGAATTGACGTTACAATAAACAGGCTAAAAAAAAAACTCTATTAGTTTGAATAAATATTTAAAACTGCACCACACACTTTATTTTAAATCTACAATGATTCATTGACTTTGTAATTAGAAAGGTTTGAACCCCCCGAGAATTCCCATGTAACTTATGAGGCGTTTTACTGACTTTTAGCTCACTTGTTTTGGTTTTACAGTCTATAACTTTCTTGTTTTGTTGCAGACTTGTTTACAGCAACAGGCAACTTTTTTTGTGAGCAAGCATTATTCTGCTTATACCTCTTGACGCTACCTGTCTAGCACTTCAGAGCAGGCAGACAAAGTAGCAACTACATTGTGAAGACAGTGCAGCAATTAGTGGCTAAAGAACCCCATATTTCCCTCTAGACTTGGTACAGAGCAAAACAAGCCTAAATGGGAAATGAAAATTAGACTCTTTCATTAGGTGGCTTGAAACATGACTTCCATGCTAAATAGTTAAGGATATAGGGGGGGAAAAAAGGGTGGTTTCTTGTCCTTAAATGTTCACTTTATCACTTTTTTAAAGCTAATAGACAGTGGATGGACAATCAAGGACATTTCGGAGAGAAGGTGTGCTGTGAAAGCAAACAACATTATTCAGCATTGTTTCATTTCTGTTGTAAAAAGGGATGAGAAATAAAACAATTTAAAGTCAATAATCCAACTGGAGGCAACACATGGGTTTTTTTTTTTTCTACAAACACAGCCTCCAACAAAAGAAGGCATTGTTTTCTTTTACTCGAATCATTAGCTCTAGGACGGTGTTTTTTTGACACAAATAAAATAAGCATTAAAAAATGTATTTGAGGACAAAAACAATCAAGTGTTCAGGATATTTCATTACCGTTTGAATAAAACTCTTATTTGTGTGAAATGTTAGAATAATAAGCACTAGTTAAAACCAATCAATGGAAACAAATGGAAAACTATGTCACCAGTGCTTTGAAAAGTGTTATATTTAGCTTGACAAAGTGCAAATTTTGACAGCTTAACTCTGCGGCTGGCACATTTGGAGGGGGGGGGGGGGATTGAGCAATAAATACATAATTATTACTCCACCTAGCATTAAGTAATAAAACTCTAGAGGTAATTAGTTCATTAGAGGGATATTATTTTTGAACACAGCCTTTACTGCATCACAATGAAACTATGAACTGTCACCAAAGCCACATACAGAAGAACATCTACTTATCAGGTTCATTGATGTTTGACATCTGCAACAGTGATTCAAAAAATGAAGCTTTCTGACAATACAATGTTATTAAGTTGCAACATACTGCACTAAAGGTATAGATAATTTATGCAGAACATCTGGAGAATAGTATGCAGACAGTTTAATTGCACAACACACAGGCTTCTTGGACTTTTATTTCTCACATTTCTGACTAAAGCGATGAATATCAGCAAGGTGTTGGAGTGACTCCGACCTTCAATTTAGAGGACTGCTACGTATTAAAAGCCAACAAATATCAGTGTGATCGCAGAGTTCAAGACTTCATTGCGACCATCACTACCTACAAATGACAAATTTGCCTGTTTTTGATTATCCTATTAATTGCCTTTTGAGTATTTTATTTGACAACTCAATTACTTCATCTATGCTCCCTTATAAAAGCGGACAGAAAATGCTTTGATTACACCTGTGCATGTCGTCAGGCTTTGGTTAAGCTATTTGGTATTCATGCATTGTCTGAAAGGCGCTCCTGGATTGTATACTGCCTTTTTTTCTGTGTCTGCACAAACACCAGTCGAGAGTTGAAATGTGGTTCCTTTCTAACAACGCTTTAAAGGACAATCCGGCTGACTGTACTCTGCGTGAACTCTTTATAAAACAAAGCATAAAAGGAATTCAAATCAGCTATTTCCTAGATTGAAATATTTAAAATGTCTATAGAGCTATGAAGCGCACTATGTGTGTTTGTTTCTATTTATGGAAAATCAAATACCCCCTTGTAATTTATTTTTTCTTCCTACGAACTCATTCTATATTCTGTTTGCTTGTAGCCCACTCACTTTATTTATTCTCTCTTTTCTCCCTTTGCACCTTTCTTCTCCCCCGCATCGTCCTTCCTGTCCTTCAAACCTCGGAATCAATTTCCCCTGATTTCTCCTTGTCTCTCAAAATCTTCCTCCTTCCATTTCCATCCATTTTTTCATCCATTTTTTTCCCCCTGTCTCTACCCCCATGCCCTCCTGCAGTTGAGGGCCAATGGTTAGAGTGGGGGCCTTGGTCGAGATGCAGCGTGACCTGTAACACAGGATCGCAGCAGAGGCAGAGGCGCTGCAGTGCGTCCGTTCACGGCTGGGCCGAATGTAAGGGCCCCCATGAGGAGAGCAGAGAATGCATCAACCCTTCATGCAGTGGTAAGGCGTACAAATCAATGCTTAGCATTCACACTGACTCTCAAACGCCATTATGCAAACATGAAACATGCATTATCTAAAAAGGTATCTGTATAGTCTTTTCTGATTCCTGTTCTGAATGCTCATATAATTAGTGGGTTGGGATCCAATTTGGCTGGTGGTCGAATTCTACATGTACCCCCACAGGACAAAGTACTGCTGTGTTTTAATGAACCTGGTACTATAGGATCATACTGACTTACTTTGAATACCACACTAAAAAATGTAAAAGACTTGCAACTGTTGCCTTATGCTCTCAGGTTAGCAGGTTGCAGTAGACGGATGTACACCGGAGTGTTTGGTATCGCTTGAGGTTTCTTCCTGTCTGACTTACTTTGAAAACTGTTGCCTTACAGTCTTGGCTCAGTCTGTCCCAGAGGATGCATGTACTAGGATAAACCAGGTCCTTGCTTCCTCCCTTTTCTCTAAATGTGCGGTTCTCTTCTCCTCTTCCAGGTGGAGGTAACTGGGGTAGCTGGAACCACTGGAGCCTCTGCAGCAAAACATGTGACTCTGGGTGGCAGCGTCGCTTCAGGATGTGTGAGGGCACCGGATTACAGGGATACCCCTGCGAAGGCTCAGGAGAGGAGGTCCGGTCCTGTAACGAGAAGAAATGCCCAGGTCAGTGAGTCGCTGCATGTGTCTGTGACTTTAGATAACGAGGGAGAACCAATGTTCTTGTCTTCATGTATATATTTATGCTTTAAAAGTCTGCATAAACACATTTTAGCTCACATTTTTTTCTGTGTGGCTGCATTTTTTTTTGTGTAACTCGACTAGTGAATCCCTGTCAGAGACTAAAGAGTGTGTTTATCTGTGTGTGTGTGTGTGTGTGTGTGTGTGTGTGTGTGCGCGCGCGCGTGTGTGCCCAATCTGCATCTGTGCACTATTTGTCAGGCAGAATTGAAGAGATTCCCAGTGGTTCGCACCACAGCCAAAGGCTTCTATTGCAATTTCAGAACTGCATTCTTCTCATCTTTATCTGCCTCTTGTCTGCCATCCTGTCGATTCACATACCCATCCATCTTTACCTCTTCATTGATTTTGCTTGTCCTTGTCTTGTGGCGCTTTCATTTTATCCTCTCTGTTTACCTGAGAGATACTCCATTTCTCCTCATATCTCTCCTCTTTAACATTGTTTTTGTCGCACTAATCTCGCCCGCTCGCTCTCTGTTCTCTCTCTCTCCCTGATAGAGGGAGAGATGTTCAATGTCAGGGTGTCAGCCGCTGCAGGAAACAGTGTGTTTTAATAAACATCCCCCTTGACTGAATCTGTGTGTGCGTGTGAATATGAAAGCTTATTTTTCTCTTCAACCCTGTATGAAACCAGTGTACATTCACGCAATGAGCTCTTTCAGTCTACAAAAGACAAAGTCTAAAGTGCAGCCTTCACCATGACCCCTTTGTTTTGAGTACCTCTCAAGCTGCTTTGACACCAGGCTAGGATCTTGTCTGTTGGCATTGCAAGGGGAACATAATATCATATTTTCTCTCACTCTCCACATCTCTCTATTTTCGCTCTCTCCGTCCCTCTTCATCTTTCTGCATCGCCTCTGCCAGCACTAGTCTGCCCCCCTCGGAATATCTTCAGAGCACTCTCCCCTGTTTTTCATCAGGGTTATGAAAGAGAGGGAGGGGGAAAACAGATGAATAAAAAGAGGGAGTAAGATGAAGAGGGAATGAGATACTGTACTGAGGCAGTGACACTGACAGAGAGCACTGAGCAATGTACAAGGGAATAAGATAGGGAGCCGCTGTAGGAGAACATTGATTTGAATCTTTTTTTTTTTTTTTTTTTTTTGTGCTTTTCTGGATCAGATTTTTTTTTTCCGTTGGCTATAGTGTCTGTGGGAGCATGTGCGTGGGGGTTATTTCTTCTTTGCTTTATGCATGTGAGAATGTGCTTCATTTCACTTTTTGTGTGTATTTCTCGCCCACATCTACAGCTCCTCATGAGATATGTAAAGACGAGCACCTTCTTGCTATGGCATGGAAGAGAGCATCGGCTGGAGAAACTGTATACAACAAGTGTCCAACTAACGCCACTGGTCAGTGACATATCCTTTAGTCAATGTATGTCAGCTGTTAGCATGTTTTGGTCACAGCTTGTGTGAATTAATGATTCAGTTTCCCCCCCCTTTTTAGGAAATCGCACCACATTTGCTTAAACTAGGATACAACCAGATACAAACCATCCACAAGCTGATATTAGAAATTGCCTAATGGGTTGTTTTGATAGTCCCACACAATAATTGTCCTAAACACCTAGCATAGTTGCTTAGTTAGCAGTTGTTTATCACTCGCATTGCTGACATAACTCCTTAACAACCTGAATCTTGTGAAAAACGGAAGAATTATGAGTACACTGACAACTACACGTAGGCCTACAACAGAAGCAAAAAAGGATGTAAGCACCTGCATTTGAGTTAGCACATAGGTTTGAAGGCAAGTTATGATGAGTCAAGCTCGCTAGCTAAAGTGAGAGAAAGAAGTAATGTTCATCAATTTAAAGTGAACCTTTTACACATACCAAAATATTTATTTTCAGATTCAAATGGCAAAAAATGTCTGTGTGTATCATGAATTTCATAAAAAAAAAAAGAAAAAAAACATGAAACAGACTTTTATTTTATGTCAAAATACTCAAGTGAAGTTTGAAATGTAGCCTACATTGTGCCCATAAAGAAGGAGCTATAGTAAGGAAACATAAATAAACTTGATCTTAAGAAACATTTAAAGGAAACAAAAAAAAAGATCCAAAAGGTATTCTCAAAATGTCCAGCAAGAGAAGCAGAAGTTTAAGGGCTCCCTAATGTTAGGCTACCATCTGTTAGTTAGCAACTGCTCAAGCTAGCTACCAGGTGGTAACATTGGCAGGCTCGCCCACATATGCCTAGGGGGAGAGGGTACTTAAGCTTCACACAGAAGATAATCAACAATTGGTTTTCACTGCGTATATTGTTAAGAGTAACCTCTGGTAATTTGTGGGATGTTCAGCACATTGGTAATTGTATACATGTCAGACAACATTGTAAATGATAATGTAGCTGAATTAACCAAAACACAAGGTCGGAAATGGATAGTCTTTGTCTGGAATAAATAGGTAGAGGGGTATTAATAGATAACTATTCAGCTCTGATATTAAAAGGTGATCATAACAGCATTTTAAACTTGTGTATATTTCCAATATTGTCTTTCATAGAAGCTAACATATCCTGCTTGAACACAGTTAAACCTTTTCTGTGTACAAACCATCGCTTTAACTAAACAGCACAGTTTTTCAAACAATTTGCTGCCTCACCTTCTTCTTTTAACTTCCAGAGCAGTAACAAGAACTAATTATGTCTTTTTTTTTCTTTCAAAATTGAAGTCAATAAAAGATGTGGCGCCTGAAAAATAAATATATTTCTACATCTTTCAAACTACAGTGTTGGCCCTATCCTCAAAACATGTCCGCTTCTATCAGGTTTTTCTGCCAAGAAAACATTATAGCTTAAAGTACATCCCATTTAAGGTAAATCATAGTGATGAATGTAATTAACTGAGAAACTTCACAGTTTATTTATGTCCATATTTCTCATAAAAAGCCAGAGACAGTGAGTGATTATTATTGGCTATGGAATAGGTTTTGTCTTAGTAAAGTACTGTGTTTTGGCAGCCATCAACAGTTTATTTGTTGGCTGCCAGGTTAGAATAGCCAGCAGGTGTGCGTTGCCAAACAGAATAACCCTGCTACAAATGAAATACTCAATAGATGGAACCATCCGGATATTATTTTACCCCAGGAAAAGTGAAAGTCACTTTTACAGTAAGTGTTGTAACTGTGCTGTGGTTTGCCTGTTATTGATTGGAATGATTTAAAAGAAACCTATTGTAGGGCCCCTGACCTTAACACTGTTATTAATCAGAATTCCTCTCAGTTATATAATACCAGCAATATATTAATGTATTTCTGGCAGTACAAACAAAGTTATTTTCTCAATTCTGAGTCCTGTATGTGTTACTCTGGCAACAGTAACTTCTCTAACTATGAAAGTAATTACATTATCATGTGTTCCTGAGCCTGTTTCCTCTGTAATATGTGACAGATTCCCTGTAAGTAATTGTCTCTTTCTCTGTCTTTAGGATCTGCTAGTCGTCGTTGCATGCTGGACAATAATGGAGTTGCTTTCTGGGGTCCTCCGAGCTTCGCCAGATGCGTCTCACTTGATTATAGATATTTACATTTATCTGTAAGTTCCCTTTGAATGAAGAAGTACTCCCAAACTCAGGGACTTTTCTACAGCTTTTCAAACACATCTTCCGCAGAAACAATAAGAGTCTTCGTCTGAATCGCAGTATTTCTTTTTCATAACTCACCTTTATAAATACCGTCACCTTCATTAGTGATTTAGGAGAAAGTTAAGGCTCTATTTTTAAAGTTACTTACTGCCTCACTTTTTTCGCTTTCACCTATCATGTACCCTTTGTTCGACCTTTTTTTTTTAACTTTGCAAAAACATTTACTAAGAATACTGAGTCTTTACTCAAGGCTTGACGGTATCTCTAATTAGCTTTTTTTTTTCAGAGCTTTGTGCTCGTACTTATCAATTAATAAACATAGCTAATGAATGTGTTCATCAGCCACACTGTTTTTCCTGGTCTGTGAACTTCAACCTCTTCCAATCTCTGCGGTGAGTGCAGAAGGAGATGACGGTTAAGGATTCTGCCTGACAGAGCTGATTGCACCGATAGCTTCTGTTCCAACCTTTCATTAACACCAGCAGTCAATGATTAATTTTCTGTGATTGCTGTTATCTTCTGTTCTACCAGGCTCTCTCTCGCTCTCTACCTATCTTTCCCTCTCTCTCTCTCTCTGCCCCTCTTGTTGCATTTCACATTCACAAAGTCTTGCTTTCTGTATGCTCTTTCTCTGAAGTGATGCGATCCAATTTCTGCCTGAGAGTGCTGTAGGCCTCTTCTTCGCTCGACTATTTTAAGCACAAACACAAAAAAATCCAACCATGTCATATTTATACTCCTGCCTTGAAACGTTCCCTTCGGCTCACATCCAAAACATTCCTGTGATTTCTTCAGAATAACAAAACGTGGTCTTGGTTTGTTTGGTGTTTTTTTTTTCTTTTTGATATTTTTTATTAGCTATACATTTTTGATTAGGAGCAAGAATGTAAAAGTAAGAGAAAATGGCCAATTATCTGATTAACCAGCAGACATAAAACCATGAACTCTAAATGTCTTGTCTTTCTTCACACCTTTTAGTTACGAGAGCATCTCGCGAAGGGTCAGAGGACCCTGGCCGGGGAGGGCATGTCTCAGATCGTAAGGAGTCTCCTGGAGCTCTTGCAGAGGAGGAGCTACTACAGTGGCGACCTTCTCTTTTCCACGGAGATTCTGCGAAATGTGACGGACACCTTCAAAAGAGCAACCTACATCCCAGCTCCCGACGACGTGCAGGTAAGCACATTTTCGCCGAGCCTTCCTTTGAAGCCGCCTTCAAGTCGCAAAAAACCGTGCCAAACAAGCAGTCACAGACACACTCCCACACAGTGATTCTCTTGCAAAGCTCGCAAATGTAGTCTATGTAGAAGTTCGACTTTTTGCTGCACAAGGTGTGCATAACAATGAACTACAGCTACACAGTTGCTACGGCCTCAAAGGGATATTTTTTAGCACTGTTTTTTTTTCTCCCTTGCCTGTAAGATAGCAAAATGCTTCTGTTTGACAGCCATTATTTTATGTTTTACACAATACCAATATACAGATGACTAACTGTACGACGACTTGACAGGGAATAAACTGCAGCACTGTTGCACTGCTAATTGTAGATGGGTGCATTTCAGCTACAAATTACAGGACAAAGGCTGGCATTCCCGTGTGCATGCATACAAATGAGGGAACAAAATCTAATGGCCGTCTGTAGCACTTAATGAGAACATCTTCTTCTTGCGTCTAGAAATTCTTCCAGATAATCAGCCTCATGTTGGACATGGAAAATCTAGAGAAATGGGAGGACGCTCATCAGGTAAAACTCACTATATGTGTTACTCTTAAGTGTGCCTCTGTATACATCTTTTTTCCCCCCATAATCTGTTCTGTTTACTTCTGTACCAAAGTGTGTGTGTCATTAAATACTTTATTTGCATGTGCATAAGTGAATTTGAGTGTATAGTAAAATATGACCACATCCCCTATTAACTTTTCATTATAGTCATAAAAACACACCTGTTTCCTAAACACAATAGCCATCTATTCATTTTACTACTTAAGTTTCAGTATGCGTGCACTTTTTTATGTTTTGGTGTGTGACCCAGCTTAACGCCCTTGAGTCTAGGTGTGTTTACTTTGCCATCTGGACACAATAAACAAGCAACAAAATATGATCTATTAGCCTGAGGGGTTAGAATTTACCACCATGGAAGAAATTCAGTGGTCTGAATAATGCAATGGGATAAAAAAAAAAATGTGTCAAATGGGGAGACAAGTCTCATTGAATGTTGTCCAAGGGTTATAATTATGATGACATGGTGATGGATGCTCGCCTCTCCTTTTTTTCCATTCCTCCAATCAACAGGTCGCTCCCGGTGCCGCTCTGCTGATGAGGATATTAGAGGATTTTATTCACCTCATCGGAGAAGCCCAGAAGCCTTTTCAGAGTTTCCTGGTGGTTACCAACAACCTCAGTAAGTGTCCCCAGAAGACATTTAAAAAGATTACAACACCAGTATCTGTGAAAGATTCAATTATAGTGAATTTTAACTGCCTATCTTTTGTCAGTCACAGCCAAAGTCTCTCTATCATATAAATTAGACTGCCAAATCTTGTACTTTAACGTTTCACTTGACATAGTTTTACTTCCAAATAACCCTGGTTTTAAATATGCATTAGTCATTGATGGTTTTTAAAATTAAACTTGACTAACAGACTTTTTTTTTTTTAAATGGGCATTTTTCACAAGAGTCCTCGGTTTCAACCTTGTCCTGCACTGCAGTGACATTTAAGTTTTTTTTTTTCCTCCACTCTGTATCTCTTTTTTTTTTTTTTTTTGCCCAGTGATAACCATCCAGCGAGAACCAGTGTCAGCAGTTTCAAGCAATATCAACTTCCCAATGAAGGGCCGGAGAGGGATGAAGGACTGGGCCAGAACTGCCGAGGACAAACTCTACATCCCTAAAGAGTTCTTCACCAACCCGACTGAAGGTAAAATAACGACACTCGATCTATTGTCCAGGGTTTGGTCAACATTTCCTGTGTATTGACAGAGGGAGTAGAGTTTCATAACTTGGCCCTTCTTGGCAAGGGTGGCAAGACGTATGTACAAACATACACAAAATTATAGCATTCATTTACCCTCTCTGTCTTCACTAACCATCAACTACTTAAATAATGTAACGTGTCACATAGATGTTATACTTTTGAAGATATTTCTTCAACTTTTAAAAAAGTACCACAACTGAGTGGCTACTTTGAAATATTTCTTGATCAATTTTCTAAGAACTCAAAAAGATGTTTATACACAGTCATAATTGAAAAAAAGTCATGGAAGGAAATGTAATATTGCCATTCTCAGTGGCAGTATTGACTCTGAGATGAAGGAGGACCTTTCATCACCCTCACTCAGCCTTCTCTTGAAGCCAAGGTCAGAACAAGAAGTTACACTGGTGTGATTTCACACTCTCAGAGTCGTGTCTCCTGGAAGCAGACAGACGTCTTTTCAAGAGTAATGCCGAGGAGGACTTGGACTGTAAAGTGACCCTTGAGGGGCTTTACTCTGTGAAGACATGTGATGCATCCCCTCGAGAGCGATAAGTCCTCCGAACCATTTTGAAAGATGTGTCTTCGCTTTCAGCGACACGAGAAAGTTACCTGCTGTTAGTGTTAATGGCTGTGAATTATTTTCCATGTGGTTGAAAGTGGAGCCAAGAAACGAGCAGAGTGATTGTCCAAACACAAATCAAGAAATGAACATTGTGGAGAATAACAAGAGAAAAAAGAACCCAGGACGTAAAGGAGTGAAAGTTTGAAAAAGGGAAACAAAGGGACATGAAAGAAACGACAAAAAGGGACTTATCTAAAGAATTACTGTGGCAGATGCAGTTGTCTACAAACCAAGGCAAAGGTCACATCTCTTAGGAAATTAGACTGGCAGACTTCCTGTCTGGCACATGGTCCTCGGCCCAAATTAAAGTTCAGAGTGGCTGCAGGCTGATGAAGGCAGAGCTGGCTCTGACCTCTGACTCGCACCGATGACACAGACTCGCTTTGATTGGCGTTCAAGACAACCTGTGTTCTAACCTCAGGGCACTTTACCTCACATCACCTACGCACTTTGTCTAATTATTATGCACAACGTTATATGCTTATGTGTGCTCTTCTTCAAACCATTTCTCCATCTTTTCATCCATCTTGCTTTTATGTAACAAAAACGTTTTCATGATTTGCCCGCTAGTTGTTTTGTTCAAGTTGTTTTCCGAAGTTTCTAAGTTACTGCAAATTCAGATGTCTAACAGGATGTATGTTCTGGTGGAACTGGAGAAAAAACACCTACACCTTTTTTAAACCTTTGTCTTCTTACTTTTCTGCCATTTACCTTTACTTTTGTTCGTTGGTTTGATACCTTTTTCACCAAGTCTTTATTATATATTCACAACATGCCATTAACATTTAAGCATATGCTATTTACTTAATTGTTCCATCCATCCTGCATGTACCTTCATGAGTAATAACGCTCTTCATACCCTTTGCCCCTGTGGCGAGTCTTCTGCTTCCCAATGGTATTCGTCTTTAGATGACTGCTATAAGTCTGATTGGCTCATTTACCCCATAATGAAGGCCTATCCAGGATTGACAGCTTAAACGTGCTCATAAAGAACCATTGGCATCCTTGTGTGCACTCACATACACCGTTGCATGCACACACATCCAATTGATAGATTCTTGACACGCCTGACTTGGCAGAGGCTTGGGAGTGTTCTTCATTGGTTTTAGAGGTGACATACTCCTTCTCTTCCTCCATTGTCTTTTACTGACTATCACAAACAAATTAGCAGGCATTCTCCAAGAGCCTCAAAGCCAGCATTGACTTACTATAGCTGGTATGCATACTTACATGTTCCATTAGCTTTAATATTAATCAAGCAAGAACACAAACGGCGGTAGCTCCAGCTGCCTAGAATTTGTTTGAGACTGACTTCCTTACCCACGGTTTGAACTGTTAGTGTTTTGAGTTTGAAGATTAAAAACAAGAGAGCCTAAGATTTGACACTTTGGGGTTGATAATTGATACTTTGGTAACAAAGTTAGTGTATCATCACAGTTAAGCAATTTGACCTATTCATTCACTATCCATGTTTGTCCATTGCTTTCCCAGAAGTTTAAAGATGAATAAACACATCATAGTCACGTTGTTAATGACTATCATGTTCCTCTGTCGTTTATTCTGTTCATAAACATAATTTGAGTGTGACTATATTATTTGGAAACCATACAATTACAAGGCTAGACTTCTGAAAATACTGCACTCCACTTTTGTTCACAAAGAGATAGTTATAGCATTTAAGTTTTAAGTAAATACAATTAAAAAAGTTTTCTGTTCCTACAGTTAGTACAGTGAATACTATTGTAGCTAGCTTGGGTCCTATAGTCTTGTTTTTAACTTTGGACCAAGTCGAGTTAGCCCTTTAGCCTTGTTTACAGCTAGCTTAGCTAAGCTATTAGCTTCTTGTCTCCAGCTCCTTAGTCATGAATTAGAAGTGCCATAGATTTTCTCATTTACCTCTTGGCTTAAAGGTTAATAGCCTTAGCCTATATCTTTAAACTGGCTATCTAGAATAAACTGCTTGATTAGTTGAGAATAGATACAATTAGCTAAAAATACATTTTGTCTGAAGTGATGAATTACGCAGGGGTTATTTTCTGTGCAAAAAAAAAAATTAAAATACCAATCCCTTTAAAAGGAAGAACTGCAGGCAATTAATTTTTTTGTGAGCTGGAGCACATTATCCTGTCAGCCTGTTTAAACAGGGTGTATTAATTGTATTCTTCTGGTTTTAAAGTTTCTTCTTTCAATTTTTTTTCTGTTCTGTGTACAAAAGTTTGGAAGGAAGCAAACTAGCAGAGGAAAGAAACAAGAAGGGAATGAAAAGTAACTCACACGGAACTGTTTGGATGGAGCTTTCGATATTTGATTAAAACCATAAATTATGGCTCAGCTTCAACTCCAAGCATATCTTTCCCTGACAAACGGCATATTAAAGTTCGCAGCTGGTGACTGGTGGTTTGCCATTTTGCCGGATTACGGCTGACCACCAATCATTTAGATGTTCAGCAAGCGAACAGTGACGAAAAGTCACTTCATGGGAAATTAAAGTTTGGTGATTAAGTGCTTTTATGTTATTAATCATTCTGGAGTGCAGGACTTCCACCCCCTCAAACACTGATTTACCATTTACCCACAATACACTGACTTTCTCATTTGCATGCTTTTGCAGACACTGTCCAATTAGGATCCATCACAATCACAAGCTTTCTCATGCTGACTTTGATCTGGGTTCTTTTTTGCCTCCTTGCACTCTCACAATTGCTTTTTTTCCTCCCACTGTCGAGATCTTTTTGAGTCTTTCTCTCCTGGTCCTTCTCTCACAGCTATCTCTCTTCCTGAGTATTACCTCTCAGGCAGCAGGCAGACAGATTTTTGGATGAGTCATCCAATGCGTCTGATACCATCAGCTCCCTCCGTCTATCCTCGCTTTCCTCTCTTTGTGCCTATATGCTCATCCGTCGCTTCTCTAAGCCTAAAAGGGCAAAGGAGGGAGTGGCATCTCTCAACATGAACTCTCCACCTCTTCCTTTTTCCTCTCGGCGTCCTTCTGCCACCCTCACTTGAGACAAAGTGACATTTACAGAGGGACACTATGTATGTCTCTGTGGGAGCTTTGGCTTCTTTTTGGCTAAAGACCACTGAAGGGATGGATGGAAGACAAGGACTTGTAAAGACTGACTTTGAAAAAGGACGGAGAAGTTAAAAAAGTGGGTTGGGGAATGGCGGCAACAACAGGGAAGGACGAGAAGGGCGGGGACAAAAGAGGGTGAAGGGGGGAGAGGGATTTCAAAAAGAAAAGAGAACGCTGGAGATAAATAAATTGCATCTTCAAGAAAATTGACTTGTATTAGAAATGAGAGAGAACTCCTGGCTGCTGAAAGGCAAACAGAAATGATTTCTGCGCCAACTCAAAGTGTGAATCCAGAATCTTGCACCTGGATTAATCATTTATTTTTAACATATTAAGTGTGACCATGAGTCACGTTTCCATCCTACCAAGCTGCTGAGAGGTGAAACAGTTAACCAAGTTTTTTTTTTTAAATCAGTTGTTGTCAAATGAACTTTTGTTTGTGACTGTGTGGCTGAAATTGGACGTTGATGTGACAGTAGGCTGTGCTTGTTTGTCGGCAGCTATATTTATCATGTGTATGCCTCAGCTGTAAGTGATGGTCGGCTGAAATCAATCACAACACCACAAACAAGTCTATCACTTTAAAGCTCCAGTGAGGAGTCTTTAACTGGTTAGAAAACAGAGTGAACTTAAAACATATTCCTCTTTTTGACAAACAAAAGCAAAAGAGACCATCAGCAAGAGTACAAATTCTGTAAAGTTTTTTATTTTCATTTTATTTTTATTGGTGATAAGGTGAACAAAACGAAACAAGAATATAGACATGACATAGACATGACAACTGAAGTGAAAACAAATCAACAAAGACAAAAATAAAACAAAGACAAAATAGACACAAAATAGCAAAACATTAGCAAAGATACAAAGCAACAAGACAGACAAATACATTTAAATGAGATATAATGAAAGTCAAGCAATGATTTTTATGTTCAGGTAGTGTGTTAGAAAGGTGTGAATGTGTGCGTGGCAGTGTAATGCATCTAAGTGCTGAACTGAGTGGGGAGTAGCGAGAAAACAAACAAAAATATAAATAAATAGATGAGAAATAAATGAACAATGAGTTAGTTACTATTTACTATAAAGTTATTTTTAATACCTGTAAACTCTGTTGCAAGGTAGATGTCAGACAGCACCCCTCCAAAAACAGCCTGTTCACATTTTTGAACAGCTAAGATATGTGACGACTGATATGTTTTTGACTCAAGAAAACTTTCCCAAAAACAGATCAATATCAGCGTGGAGATAAAAGGTACCACTTTGTCCACAGGGGGCGCCAAAATCAACACAAGCTCTTACAAACTACAACAAAAGTGCCCTCACAGTATGGCTGATTTGCAGTTCATATAGAGTAAAGAGATATGTTGTTCTTTCATTTGACCTGGCATCTTGATGCTAATCAGTTGCAATTTTTTTTTTTTTTTCAGAGACAGAGACGGACTCAGAGGCTACCATGTACTATGTCATTGGAGCCATCCTGTACAGGACACTGGGTGTCATTCTACCTGCACCAAAGTGAGTACTACAATATGTGGCGTGCAATAAAATATTTGTTTCTCTAAAGTTTACATTATAAATTACATCTCATTGGCACTTGTCCTCTCTGTTACCTTTTTGCCTCTCTTTTTATCTAATACATTGTCTGACAACTTTTCATCTCCAATGTATTTTATTTTTCTTCAAGCTCCCTTCCTCAACACTTTTCTCTTTCTATACCCTTTCTTCTTTCTTGTCTCTATCTGATTCCAACGTCCAATTCTCCATCTGTCTTCCTCTGTATTGCCTCCTCTCCTTTCCCTGTGCCTGCCTAGTTATCAGACAAATGTCTTGGATGTCTGTAACAGTACATTTCCCTAGATGTTTTTCCCTTTCTTTTGCATTGTCAATGTATTTTTGGAAATGTACAGTTGGGCTTTGAGAGTGTGTGGGCCTAATAGTTCCTGAAACTTGCATACAAGTTGCATAAAAAAAATATAGAAATTAGGAGGAATCAGAAGGTTGTCAAAAGGCCACTGTGATGTGGTGTTTGTGCTGGCCCTTGGCCATTTTATTCAGGTCAGTGCTCTTGGTCATGGTTGAGCTGGATCTGTTTAAAGCCCTTTTCTCCCCGTAGCTCTGCTGAATGCTAATAGGTCCAGCGATTTGTTTTAACTCAGGCGCTGGCTCCGGCTTTCTCATTCTCTCTTGAGGTTTCGTGTTAATATGTATTTTTATGCATGTATGCATATATTTTGCAAACACACTCCCAACAACCATCAAAAGCATTGACAGGGCATTTGGAGTGTGTCGTCCGCTGAGCGTGTTTGGATGTATTCATGCATCTGTTTTGTTGTAAAAACAGCAGACAGAAAAGGCAAACATATTCCACATTTTTCTTCCTTGTCATGTCCAAAAAAACAGAGAGACAGTTCAAGCCAAACTTGAATGTGCAACACAATTTTCTTTTTGATTTTATCTTAAAAATAACATCCTTCATGTCTGACTGTGTGTATCTTTGCAGTCCCCCTGCCATGATCAACTCCAAGATCCTGACAGTGACAGTGCGGCCAGAACCTCAACCCAGTGAGCCCAAGGTGGTAGTCGAGCTGTCACCGCTGATCAACGTAAGTTTTTTTTTCTTTTTAAAATTCTCAGCCACACTCTTTGTATGTGCTTACATAGAAATCCCACAAAAAATGGGCCATGAGTCTTCAACATCCACATCAAGGGTTATGAGTTGGATTTGGAAAAACGTCACTCCTTCAAATGAGTGTGCACTGTGAGCTTCAAGTTCAAAGTGCGGTATGTGCAACTAAGACAAAAAATTATTCCATATAAGGAATGCTCAGATGCAAGAGTTTGCATTTTTTATGGCATTACTTGTACACCGAGCATGCTTTAGCCAAGAGACTACATTTGTTTAAGGCTTTAAAAGGATTTTCTTCTCTCCCAGCTGACCCATGTTTCCCTGAGTTCAGATGAAAGAAAAAGTGCTGCATGCTATAAAGCGCCATGGCGCTCGCTGAATCGCCCGAATAAATGCGGACCTTTTTGACTTCCCTTATATCGTAGTGTCTCTTGGTGCCTATTCGGTTTATATTACAGTGGAGTGTGTTATTATAAACGACTCGCAGGGCGTCTTCACTGGAGAGAGGACTAAGTGCAAGTTTAATGAGGGGCCCTCTCCACAACCTCAATAAGATGCAGGTTTTCGTTAGGCATTCTTCTGTGCAAAAGGTGAGGTTTTTTTTAAATAACGTTGAATATTAACAGCTCTCCTTAGACAACATAAACACACACAGAAATAAATACTCTAATATATAGTGAATTCCTATATAGCCAGCCTCTTGCTGTGTCAACCAGCACCTCAGGGTCAAAGTTATTGCACATTGTTTCATTAAAAGGACGTTGTATTCATTTCCCACCCCCAGCCACTTCATCTCTCTGCTCTAAACTGCTGATTCATTACTTAATTATGGCATTTCTTTTATAACACTCTTTATTTTCCTGTTATGCAGCGTTTTTTTTTTGTAGAAGCAGAAGCACTGCAGGCAGCGACCTGGAAGAAAACTTGTCTCAGGCATTTTTGGCTCAAACCGGGTCCTTACAACGGGACCAACACGGCATAACTGTACAACAACAATGTGTCCCCCTTAAATAGGTCTACCACATTATTCCCTTTAATCAGTACAAATCTGAGAAGCAAGTGCCATAGACACACATGATGGGTGTGTATTTACTCTGTTTTGACGGAACCACTTGGTCTGAAGTGACCATGGAGTTCAAATTTAAGTGGAAGTTTGTAAAAAAAAAAAAAGTAAGCAGGCATATTCTGCAAGAACTCATTCTTATTTCAGTCTGAGTGCCTTTATTGAACATGTTTGCAATAGTACGTTTATTGTTCAATGTTATTAAACACATTAGCTGGAATAATGATTTTCTGGGGCGCCAGTGGCCTAGTGGTTGGTGAGTGCGCCCCACATGTGGAGGCTGTGGTCCTTCACGCAGGCGGCCCCAGGTTTGGGTCCAACCTGTGGCTCCTTTCCAGAATGTTGTTCCCAGATCTTACTCTCTTCGGTTTCTGACTCTATCCACTGCACTATCTCTAAATACAAAGGCAAAAGGCCCAAAAATAAATCTTAAAAAAAAAAAAAGAAGAAGCTGATTTTCCTATATTTACATTGTTTAGTACTTCATATTCTACTCCATTTCAAGTTTAGGATAAGCTGTTTTTTTTTTTCTGAACTCATGAACACTTGCAGAACCTTAAACATCTAAAGCAATAGAACCCAACATAATTGTCAAGTTTCTTGTGCTTCCCGACGTGAGAGGAATGATCGTCTACACATAAAGGACTGGACTCCACTCAAACAATTCCTTTTTCAGTTTCTTTTATTTTTAGGCTTTCAATTTAGCTGTCAGCTTTAGCTGCTTAGGTGAAAAACCTATTGAAAAGAATAAATAAAACAACCAAACAATTGCAAGTTAATATGTGCTTAATTTAAACCATGCACCTCCACCATTCAAGCAGAATACACGCTAAATTAAATGAATGCCTTCGGCCCACCCTTTAACTTATTTTGTGTTTTAAACACATTTTAATCTCTCTGCATCTTAACATTTATTTTGTATTTGAAACACATTTGAATATTTCTGTATTTTAACATATATTTTGTATTTTAAACACATTTTCATCTTTCTCCATTTTAATATATCAATTTACACCCGTGCAAACTCATGTCTTTTTAACAAACCCCTCGCATTATTCTAACATACCCACTCATGATGATATGCCCAATCAATCAATCAATCAATTCATCAATTCAAAAAGCCTGTCCTCACCCTGTGCTTCCGCGACAGTTCATAAACATCCTCTTAAATTAAATGTATCTCGCAGTAGAGAATAACAAACAATCAAATCATGAAACATAAACAGGCACGCTATCGAACTAAACAAACAAAACAGCGCGTGCCCGAGCCGGCACCGCTGCGACACTTTTCACGCCAGCAAACAGCCTTTTCTTCAACAGTTCTTACAGCACCTTACCGGCTGCCTCCTTGGTTTTGTCGTAGATGATCAATTTCGCACACTTCAGTTCTTTGGGCTGGTTTTCTTTTAGTTTCCGCGAGCTACCTGTCGGTCTGCCTCTCCTCCCTTCTCATGCTGTCTGTGCGTTTGCTCGAATGACTCCGGTGCCGTGAGGATTGATCCCTTCCGGTTAGGTGTGATTTTTTTTTAACTTATTTATCAACTGAGCTCTACTCTCTACTACCCGTTTATTTCAAATTTTTCCTTTCAATAACATAACCTATTTATTGAATTAATGTAAATGTTTATGTTGCTAATTTAATCTTCCCCCTCTGGTTTTGATTCTTATCTTATCTTATCTTTTCCTTCCTTGAAATAATCAAACTTCATTGATTTATCTGATCTATTAATTCATTTATTTTCTAACAGATCAAACTCCGGTTTGACTAGACAATAATGAAACCCCACATAATGCAGCTGTGATAATGGTATAATACTAAAATAGTCACAGGGAACATTTCACTGTATCAATACTTTGGGACAGGTAGTCAAACTTGATATTGTTTTAAATACTGACATAGTTGAACCTTGCTACGGTTTGAATGCAGAACTTGCACTCGTAATGGAGAACATTCACAGTGTCTGGCACACATGCAGATTACCAGTCCAGCTCTGACTGCAGGTTTCACAACCTGTCCAGAGGATGATGTCTTAATGCCAATGGTAGTATGCTGTTCTGGACCGCTAACCTGAGAGCTCCAGCTGAAGATGGACACTGTGCAGGGAAAATGCACATATGCATGCTTTGACCAATTGTGGTTGTGATGCAATATGTATTTATTAATGAATATTCCAGACTGTTTTTTGGAGTTGTAACATCTTCAAAAAACTGTGAGATTCTCGAAAAAATATATTTAGAAAAAAAAGGTCAAGTGATATGCCAAATGATATACCATGAATAGGTCAAGAGGTCAAGCACCAGCACTGCTCAAACCTATATTTACCAGAATACTTATTTTGTTATTGGACTTTTCCTGTCCTAGAAAGTTGTCGCTCTTTTCAAATCTATTCGCAAGCTTTTTCCCAAAAAAATTAGGAAACAATCAGAATCAGAATCAGAACAAGTTCAACTACAGCATAAACATAAAAAAGTGAAATTTGGAATAGGGTGGTGACTCAAATTAAAGCTACACGGATACAATAATTAATATCTGCCTTATTATGAAAATAAGAATACATTTAAGTGATGACTTCACTTAATAACGAGCATGATTACACGATCATCATTATGGAAAATTCAACTTTATCATGTGTTTTTATCCTATGGTTGGATGTACAGCATCACTTTCATGAGTGTTGTTCAGTATTAATGAAGAGCAAGCGGTCTTTTAGCTTACCTTAGAATATGCAGTTAGAGACCACATCACCCCCGTTCTACATGACCTCCACTGGCTCCCCATCCCCCAGCGTATCAACTTCAAGCTCCTCATCATCACCTACAAAGCCCTTCACAACCTGGCTCCCCCCTACCTGTCTGACCTCCTCCACCGCCCCTTATTTTATAATCGAAGGTTGTGTTCACCTTTGTTCATCCTTGCTTGGAATAAACTTCACTTGCTTGGAAATGCTGAGCATTTAGATGGCAACCAGCAAAGACATGGAAGTAAAAAAAAAAAGGGTCTCGTGACAAGGTCTTTAGCTGCAGTAGGTGTCGACCTTGGCCAGTGTAGAAAAACCCCAGCTGCTGATGCGATACCCTGACAACAGCTGCCTCAGGCTTCACTCTCACCGGGGGGGTGGGGGGGGGTTTAGGGGTCTCTGTGCTCTGCCATGTCTTCACTGAGATGACATCTGCTCCAGCCAGACTCCCCGTGTACTTGCCCGAGTGTCAAAGTGTGTGCGTGCCTTTAATGGTGAGTAAGAAGCAGAAGGCCAGAAAGATCTGTGTCGTTATGGTGGACCAGTAGGCCAGATGCCAAATGTTTTCCCACAGCTCCTCCTCCAGCGATACCCTTCAGCTTACCTCTTCAATTAGAAAAGGCAGCTCTGGTTAGCTTTATGAAACATTAACCCTGAGCCTTTCTGGTCATTTCACTGTAATCTAGTTTACATTCATCAGTCAAAAAGCGTTACCCATTTTTCTGAATCCATAATCATTGAAATGAAGTAAAAGGCTTTTAAGACTCTGAACCAGTACAATCTTGTTGTGTTGCTTCTCGCTCGTTTCATTTGATTAGGTTACCATTAACAGGCACTATGCATTAGGAGTTTTACCACCAATTTTCTTTAGCGTGTGCTAGTAAGTACCTTGAATAAAATGGCTGATCCTTCTGAGAGAGAAAAAGTACGACGGAGCTGTTAAGGATGATGCCATTATTACCGTTCATCAATAAGGCTGTTAGAATCAGACACACGCTGCTCCCTTTCGAGAGGCATCAGTCGAGCAGACGCTGTCGTTATGCAACGCACCGACGCTAAAGAGGAGGCAGACACTGTGGGAGTACACGGGGATGTCACTCAAGGCAGAAGCGTACAGTCAGGCACGGTGCCCACTGATTGATAGTTAAGCGCTGAGAGAGCTCGCAACGCTGATGCACGCCCAGGGACATCTGATGTCGGTGACGGGACGGTGGCCTGAACAAAAGCGCCGTCGTCCATCAATCTGTGTCATATCGCCTTTGATCCTGAGTTTAGACGCGTTGCATCATCCAGTCCTCTCAAGTCCAACCATGCAGAGACCCCAGGACTCAGTGATTCATGGGAGATCAGTGGCACACCGTGCAGAGAGGGAGGGTTGACCTTGCCTTTGGAGAAGTAAATCCTCATGATGCATACCTTGATGTGAATCACCTCCCTTTTCCCCCTCCTTTTTTGCTCACTTAAACATGGTTAATATTCAGAAAAGGATTCAGTTCGCTCTCTACTCAAGAAAAGCGAATTCCTTTAAGTGTTCCTCCGGCTGTAGTGAGTGTACTTGCAGTGGGCATCATCCTGTTTTGACTGGACTTAGCAGTGTGGCTGTGGAATAAATGCCATAATCCCCTTTACCATGAGGGGGAGCTCAAAGGCAAACCGTTCCTGCAGGACTAAGGAAGGACCAACAGACTGGTGACAGAGAGAGGGCTCTATTCCCCTTTGCATCAGTCCAGTGGATACATAACATCTCAATCCAGAGGATCTTTTCTAGGACTTACTCAGTCTCACTCTAAAGAAAAAGTGCTTGCCAGTGGCATCTCTCCACGGCTGTTGTTGTACTTTCATTTTGAGTCCAAAGACTCCACTCTCAGAATGCTTTTTTGATGTCGGAAGGAATATGAGCGAACAGAGTCTTTAAATTCAGACCAGCCAGACCAAAGAGTTCACCCTAAAAACCAATCACAATCCAGTCCTTTTTCCAAATGAGACACACGGGTTGAAAGGGCGCAGACGATCCTTAGAAGTAATCAATGCCTGGATCACAGAGGATCACCAGTGGAACAAGATGTGATGAGCCAGTTAAAAGATATCGATCGTGTGATTGATTCCCTGATTGAGTCATGGAGAGTCTTCCTTGGGCATCAGGCATGACTGGGCTTTGATTACCAGATGATTCACCTGCCACTGCAGCCCAAACCATTGACTCGTTGGCTCTTACAGCGAGTCCATGGATTGAGAGCGAGCTGAGAGCAAATCAGCAGCTGTCAGACTGTGTCAACAAGTCTGACCTTCATTTTTGGGGGTTTTAACATGTTTTTAATAAATTCCGAGGATACTTATGAGGATGCTTGGAAGTACTGGAAGAAATATACATTTATTTTAAGTATTTAAGTACTTGACTAAGCGGGCTAACAGGGCCTGTGCTCCACAACAACTACTTGTTCTACTAAGCACATTTTACTGCTGAATAGTTATTTACTTTAACTTTACTACTTTCCACTTGTTGTACTTAAGGAAGGAATTTGAATGCTTTTCCACTAAGGGATGTTTATGACCCCAACTTGCTGTGTATTATTGTCCATGAAATGGCTTTTCTTTCGTTCGTCTCTTAACTCTCTCGATTCACTGCTCACACACCATCCCTTCATTTCGCTGCAGCAGCGATTCACTATACTCCGTCCTGTGACAATGACTCTTTCTCCATCTCCCCCCCCCCATACGTCCGTCTCAATCCTTCTCTTTCATTGTCTGTTTACCTCTCTCCATCGCCCATGCAGCATCACTCTTTCTCCTCTGGCAAGCAGCTATTCTGTCTTCTCTGCCTCGCTCTCACTCATCCTCTCGACTGGCAATAACAGCTTATCTTTTCTCTTCTCCCTCCTCCCCCTTTATATCTTGCAGGGTACATCGGATCCTCAGTGCGTCGTCTGGGACTATGGCAACCTGTAAGTTATTCTAAATGATTCTGACACTCGTGTGGGTACAGTGCAGCAATGCTTGTGTCTGCCAGTGTGTGTGTGTGTGTGTGTGTTGATGTTTATCTCGTGTGTGCTCGTGCCCAGTCAAATTAATTTTATTAATGAAGCGCAAACAGTCTAATGAAGTTTCCAGTGTAAGTGTTAATTAAATTAGTCAATGAGAACAAACAGCATTCTCTCTGTGGTGTGAAGAATTTAAAAAGGATCATCAGTCAGAATGCCTTTGAGGAGCAAGTTTCCCCTTTGGATCAGTCCTCTTTACCTTCACTAACCCCGCTAAAAGATTTCAATTTCACGAACACCAGTAGAGATTTCACTTTCAATTTCTGAATCCCTAGAAGTCCATTTCCGTCCAACCAGTGACTTGAACCCTCACTTTCTACCCAATGGGGTTTCTTTTATTCATCATCTAAGCAGGCCACTGACTCTTTGACATTGTACTGTCACCATCCAGTGAACCACATAACTGAACTACATAATGTAAACCAGCACAATTGATCATCCTGTTTTAACCATTAGCCCACATAGTGATTAGCTTTATCATCAATAACAAAATGCACACTCCATTTCACCAGCATGTGGTTCCAGGTCACGTTCTATTCACACTTTCACAATCACCAGCCGAGGTATTCACATGACCCATATGTTAGCTGACTTTGGATGGCCCATTTCCTCTTCCAAAGCCAGCGTAACTAAACTGATGAGACCCTTACCCCTAAAAGCTATACTTTACTTTTGAATCGTTAAGGAAATCTCGCAGTTGTGGTTTTGAAAGTCAATCCATTGTGTCACCTGAATATCGCCAAAAGAATGTTATCATGAAAGTTGTTCTTTTTGACAGGCCAAACAGTTTGCTGGCTTTCCAAACCCCATGTTACCTGATGACATTGGCCAATCAGAGAGGAGCTCTGTTAAAAGAGCCACTTTAACCAAGCTGGAATCAGTCTCTCCTCACCTGAAGCTAATGGCATCCAGTCGTGCGTCAAATTTACTCTCTTAAGAGGCACAATGAAATTTGTCGAAAGTTAATGTTAAAGTTCTGTTTTTTGGCAGCCTAAATAACAGCAAAAATAAAGAAATAACCACACTTTAAAGGGGGATTTTATTTGTCTCCAAATACCAATTTTAACAGACAACTTTGACAGTTAAATATTGGACAAGAGAGTGGATTTTAATAAGAAATGACATTTCCATGTGGTCATTAGAGAAAGCCTCTCGGTCCATGGTGACAATCAGATGACTGACAGTAGAATTCTGGCCATTTGTCCCCCGGAGATCACATTATTTCATGCAGCGCTCCAGGAGTACAGTCTCTAGTGGCCAAAGCGAGAGGATAAGACATTGTAACTTACCCCTCTCCATCAAGGTAGGAGAGGAACAAAGCTCTGCAAAGTCAATTAACTAGCCGGCAGATTACAGCTGCAAACAAATTAAATTCGCAGACATAGCGAGGGCAGAGAGCCAAACAGAATGTAAAGTGGCAAGATGGCAGCGATGTCTATCTACAAAACATACTCCAAACTGTGAAGGGTGCGGTGAAACATCCAAATGTGTTTACCAGGGATTAGGTGATCTGTTTGCACACGAACACACAAAAATTGCTTTGACTTACACTCTTGCATGGGGACCTAGGTTACTGTGAGGCTCACTAAGATGCAACTGTAGAGTTCTTCTTTTAATATCATACGTATTTACCAACCCCAGCAGCAAAACTGAAAGTTCCAGTGAAAATAACTGAAGCTGTCTTCACCACCCAGAAGCATCGTGGAGTGATGCTCATTTCAGCTCAAGGATATGCTGCTCATGATCTCTGTGGGTTGTTTACACTTTGAGACTTGACCTCTTCTGTGTAAACAGCCTCAAGTCATTACTACATCCTATTTGGTTGCACAGATGCTGTTAGGAGGAAGTGTCAGCCTGCTAAGCCCAGCCAACTGCTGTGCTTCAATTAAAATAAACCAGGAATTAGAAGCAAAAATCACAGTGGATAAATTGTCTTGTACATTTAGTTTATATACACAGTATACAAGGACAGGGAAGAAGACCTGCATGGGTGTACAATAAGCATGCATACATACACGTTGGCTGTACAGTTTTGGTATCACAATCCCAACCCCGTTTGCAGATCTTAAATTTGAGCTGGGCAGCCGGTGTGCAGTTGATACGGCCGGAGAACATGTTGTACCAAGCAGCCATTTGTTTGCTGGAGGATATCACCTCTCTCAACCTGGCTGTCTCTCTGACTGAGCCCTGGGCTTTTGAGGTTGAGCAGGAGGCAGGCAAGAGGTGGAGAATGTATAGATAGCAAAGGCAAGAGGGGAGGCAAACATGGCAGCAGCTGAAGCAGACAGCAGGAGAAAGAAGTTCAGCTCAGATATGGAGGAAAAAAACTGCAAAATCTATGACCCGTTTATGGAAATATGGAGGCTATATTTAGAGTGCACAGATGCAAGCTACATTCAAACAAAGATGATACACTGTAATGTCAATGATGCGCACATGTGCAGTGTGCATTTACATGAAGATTAGGGATCACACAGAGGCTCAAATCTCTGACGCTTTGCATCACAATGGTCTGTGTGCACATGGCGTTTTTCTCAGCGGTGGAAATCTGCGAGCGATTCCAGCGCTAGCTGTCTCTCTCCCATTTGCGCTCTCGCTCAGCTGGCTTAGTTGGCCAACAGTTTGTGGCACTCACAGTTCATCTCAGTATTTATGTGTGAGTGTTTATTTATTTATTTTGCCCCTAACAGGCCCATATGTCGGCACCATCTGCCCACCCAAATCGCCGCGCTTGCCATCCCTCCCTGTCTTTTCCCCGTGTGCCTGTCTCCTCAACCTACTCTCATTCATTTCTGCACTGCCGGCTCGAATAAATACTGCGCTCATGACGCGCTTTTGTAAAAGTTTCACTATATTCAAAATTGTTAGGAAATTGGGAAATTTAGAGAATTTTTTTTTGTCTTTACCAGAAAAAACGGAAATATTCATGTTTTGTACATCAAATATCTTGATTAAGTCCCACTTTTTTATTTCTTTCCGTTGCCTCATACTAGCTCTCTGTCTTCGTTTCATGGAAAGTAACCATGATTGGTGTTCATGGTGGCTGACCTTGCCTCAGGCATTTCCATTATTTGACCCTCACTCTGCCTCAGCATGGGAAATCTGTTCTGAACCCCTGCTGACATGCACACACCCGCTGTACAGTGGAGCACTTATCCTATGTGTGGTGCATTACCGTGGCTCTGCTAGATTGTACATGTGACAATCCCACATGTGCTACACTGGTTTTATAGCTGCTGAACAAACTGCCTTTCCGCTTGCATCTATTCATTGTAATACTAAAAGCCTTTTAGATATCATTTCTGAGATGCAGAAAAGAAACATACAGATGTGCAAATGCATCACGGGCGTGCAATCGAGCAGTCTAGTTTTAAAGCGAGCTTAACAACCTGACCCAGTAGTTACAGATAGATATATGCTCTAGATGGATGCATGGCAGTAAGCTTGCAGAGGGTTGAGGGTCACTTAATCCTATTTCTAATCCCCCAGTGGTCCTCAGCCTGATCGGAGATCAGTGGTAAAAGACCCAGGCAACCCACCCTGCTCCACCACCCTCTCCTACCCATCACTGCCACAGAGTAATAATGGCCTGGTTTGCAGAGAAGTCACTCTAACATCCTCAATCTGACACGGTAGATTGAGGCTTGCTTTGAGCTCAGACTGATCTGGCACAGCTATCAGCTCTGGCACTGGCAGGTCTCAACCTTAAATGAAGTGAAAAGTCAAAAGGCACATTCTGCACGCTGCCAAAAAACTGGCTGGACACAAATCTGGCCAAAATGTAATCACATTTATTTCACAAAAAGGCATAGCGGCAAGTCCTGACCTCAGCCAAGTGTATTTCATTCTCATATTGGCAGTGCTACATGCCATCTATTGCTCTCCTGTGAAACAAACAAGCACGTTGATGAATGGCAACAATAAAATACTCCTATCAATACTTTTATAAAGCTTAACTTTCAAACCATAGAATCAATTAAATTCTCAGAGTACTGCATTCATTTAGAATTAAAATCATAAAAGTCAGACTTATAACTGACCTTTCAAAAAAAAAAAAAAAAGATCTAAAGTAGGGCAGCAGAAACAGGGACATCACCCATTTTATAATTCTTACTCATTTTCCTGGCACACTACATTACCCAAACTGCATTATGTCCACCAACAGTTAAGTTTAAGATATATGTGTTGCCTAATGCAGCTTGTGTAGCAATTAGCAGCTAACCTCCTGCAGAGATGAAAGGTATGCTAACCTATTATATTTCTTGCAGTATTAGGCCCCAATTAATGTGAACTCAAGTGACATCACTTGAGGCATTTGAGGTATGTGTCATACCTCATGCCTTTGTACATTACACATTTTATTTACATTTGGAAGGGATTTTTGCAGTATGTCAGTGGTTGCCGTTCAGACCCTTAAATAGCAAATTTAGAAGTATGCACAGTAACACTCAGAGGCTGAACGCTTCAGGATACTTCAGTTCACTTCAATCCTGAACTGGATAAATTGGTATAGACCAATGGACAATGGATGGAAATACGACAACTGAACTTTAGTGTAACTTTTATCATAGAATGAGACAGCTTTCTGTTGGCTTTTCTGTGACACGATCTCAGGTAGAGATTTCTTGTATTAATTAACCACAGCTTATTATTATTTCTATGTCTTTCTCCCCATTATCACAGACCAACACTTGCACAGCAACACCCACACACTAACACACTTAACAGTGTAGCCACCAGGAGGAGGAGAGGGAGGGGGAGGAGGTGGAGGGCAGATAGGGCTTTGCTCCACTTTTCCATCTGACAGAGCAGGAGGGATCAAGACTGTGTCAAACAGCGAGTCAGAGCGGCAAGAGGGAGTCGGCCGGTAGGGCTTATGTGGGCTCTTGCCTCCACCGGGCGTCACGGACGTGGACGGGCTCTCAGCTCATTCCCCCCCACCCCCCTCCCCCCCCCTCCCTCCGGCTGTCACAACAGTCCTTAGAGAGCGCGATGACACAGAAGCTTGGATTCTTGCTCAGGTTTTTGTTGAAGATGAGCGACTTCAGGGTACTTTTAATAGCTTTTAGCAGGTGAAACATGTTGGGATGAGTCTGAACTTTAGATTTGATTTCTTTCTGGATAATAGCTGCTGACACCTGAGTAAAGTTCTCAATTTTTTTTTTACTTTGGGTGATGCGTTTGTTCAAAGCTATCTAGGACTGCTTGACCCAGGTTTTCCTCTTCATGTATTTTTCTTATTGATCGCATCATCATGTGACCAGTGAAAGTGGAATGGAGCGTTGTATCTCTCTGTACGGTCAGGGATACCCTTTAGAAGTGATGAGGTTTCCCCCAGGGAAAGATGATGTTAGCGTTTGTAGTGATTAGCATTTGAAGTCTCTGCTGGAATACATAACCTCCTCACCACTCCACCGCTGCACATTTTGAGAGCAAATAGGTAAGTCAAATTTACACCATCTCAAATCTTAGTTTAGTTTTGTGGCTTTTGTTTCATGGCTGTTTTTGCACCAAAGGTCTACTCTTAAGGGACCTTAACATGTACAGTGCAGGGAAGTACAGTTGCTCTTACTTATCTTGTTTATGTGCACATGATCCTCTTTACTCTGGTCTTGCTGGAAGTAGGTTGACAGGGCACTGTGTTAGTACTTTATGGGACACTATGAGTTTTCCTGTTGGGCCTTTGAGGTCTTTAAGTCATGTGCAAGATGGTCAAAAAGTTTCTAAATGTTCTTCAAGATGTAACAATTGTCAGCTTGCAAAAGCACAAAAAAAAAACAATTTGTGCTTTTTTTAAGCATCAGAATTAGTGATTGATTTTCTGCATGAGAGCGTCGACTTCAGAGCCATGTTAACCCAAGATGCAAACAGTCAGGATGAAAGGCGAGTTGCTGCAGACAAACCCCATACTGTATCTCTGCTTTTCCCATCCGCACACTAGCTTGCATAGCAGGAAGAAAGATAATCTCGGGGAAAGAAGCTTATAAATTAGCCAGTGGCCACGCCAGAGAGCAGATTGGAGCAGTGCGGGTCAATGACAAAGCATCCTGCTCACACGAGAGTCGGGGAAGAAGTTGGAAGTGACAAGCTCCCATGACAGGAACCACAAGAAAGACAAGTCGGATTAAGCAAGGACAGTCGCCTTGTCTTCATCACGGACCTACTCAAGATTCCATTTGTATTTAAGTGAGCCAGAAATCAATATGTAGAGGAGGAATAATGGGGTAACAAACAGCGTGTGCACCATCCTATATCATTATATCTGAAGTGTTTGCTTATCTGGCTTGTTGCGACTCCTCACTTTATTATTTTTTTATTTTGTGTTGATGTTTTCCCTGAATCACTGCATTGCACATTAACTTTCACCCAGATTTATATTTCTTGTGCAAGTTATACCGCACCAGAGCCAACATTTTAAAACATGAGCTGTACAGTCTTGCACATCAACCTAACAGCATACTTAAGATAATCCGAGCATGTTCTTGTGCTTATAAAACCCATCTTTACATCAGTCTGCGGAAGGAGACTTAAGCTTCAATGCCACCTTAAAATCTGGGTCAAATACATGTATGCACACGTGCACTGAAATGCAAACACAGGCTTACATCGTGGCAAATACTGAGGTATAAATGTGTGCGGGACAGTCCCTCATAATAGGTGCGATGATTGGTTGAGTAACAGAGGTGATTTGTGTCATATAAAGATACACTTCAGTGGTTTCAAGCTGTATAAAGAGGAAAAGGCCAATATGAGGCGCCTCTGGTGAATGTGTACTCTAGCTCCCTGGTGATCGGGATGTAATGTGGGATGGAATAGGTTCCATCAGCAGAAATAGATATTCTCTACAGCACACAATTTCCCCCATGTCTTTCAGTGGTCTATACATCATAGGACTAAACTCCTGGCACCCTAAACAGAGGCTTTTAGATTGGACCTGTTCACACAGGCATTAGGCTGGAAACCACCATCCTACTGCTATTGACTATGTTCTTAAAATATGAAGATTCTGGCACTGTTTTTAAAGGATCTCAGTGATTTTTGTCACTGATTCTGAGTGTTGTTGTGTTTTGCTTCTTTTACTGTGCTTGTAATCTCGGAAGCATTCGAAATGAGGGAAACTTCTGTGTCCTTTCCATGAAATGAAAAACAATAAGACATTTGAAAAAAAGCTGTTTTACAGGATGAACAGACTTTACCATTATCAGTCTAAAGCAGACTCAGTTCAACACGAAAGAATCCTAACCCTAACCCTAGATTATAAGAGATTTACTGGGTTTTGGGTGGATTTTGCTCCAAAATCTAAATGTTCTGTTTTTGGCCAGACCAACGACATAATTTGCATTTATTAAATCAAACAAATCATAAATTTGGACAATGTAACGTTCTCACAGTAAAGACATTGTATTTAGAAAGTATTTGGAAACACTGTCAGAGTTACGTCAAAAAAGTTGAAGCCGGCAGGTTACCTCAACACATTTTGTTTTGTTCTGTTAAATCAAAGCAAATAATTGCTGAATGATACAAAAAAGTCACTGTGTGAATCTGTCTTAATAGATCTACTGTGTAGTCAATGAGAACCTAGTTGCAGCGGCTCAAGGACCTTGTCTTAACCATACAAGGAGAAAATTAAAACAGCTGCTTATTGGCCATTATACAAAGGATTCCAGGCTGATTAACCTCCACTTATGTTAAAGGTAGGCAGATACATAAGATGTCAACTGACCTTTTTTTTCCCCCCAATACGACATTGTTACTTTTCAGTCAGTACTAGAATAATCAAAGGGAGTTAAACCTGGCTGCATGACTTCCAACTGCCTCAGTTTGTCAGGATTTGTTTTACAGTAAGCATGAATACTTTTACCGTAACAAAAAAAAAGTCAAGAAATGCTGGAGACATGATAAAATATTGCACAAACCGTCAAGCCTTCTTGGGCAAAATCATGCCCTTGGTGGAGAAAGTCCACACATAGCTGATTAAACAACCCACATTAATCTGCCAGAGTATGATTGTTGCTGACCTATAGTGACCAGTTCTAACCTTGTGGTGTTCGTGCAATTGCATCCACTCAGGGGCCTCTTACGTTCATGATCCTCAAAATCCCTCTCAACTAACGGCTAACCCTCTCTATCCCAGCCCTCTGTATACATTCTGTATCCCCCCTGTTTGAGACTATAGGCTGTATTCATAAGGACTCTTCCAGACAAAGACATCTGAACATCGGCTTATACGGAATCTGTTGCACTTCTCAATGGCTTCAGAACATCCTGCGCTGAATATTAAACCAATCTCTTCTTTTACACTTTCACGGCAATTTGAGATGAAAGTATTCTCTGCGTAATGAGGATGCAACTTCTTGTTTTCATGCTTTTGATTCCCATCTGCGTGTGAAATTATTTTGCCATCCGTCAATGCTTTAATCATCTCTTTGCGTTTTTCTTTTGGCCTTATTCCTTCTGCATTTTCAGTTGTTTCCATTGCTTGTATGCACTTCTGACCACTGATGACACAAATAATTACAACACAATCTGATTACTAAAATGAGGCCTATAGAGCATACTATTTTACGACTTTACTTTTTTTTTTTTGACTGCTGTCATCTGGTTAATCAGTTTTGACAGTGTATGCCAGCAGCTAAAATTAGCCGATAATGTTAATCCTCATTACATAGATGACGGTTAAGTAGGGCAGCATTTTCCCATGGAAAACTGTTTCAAATGTTTCGAAATGACCAGAAGTTAAACGTGTCGACAAACAGTACTCTAGCTGCTGTGTAATGAGACTCAATTTGCATCTCCAACACTATCCTCTTTCTTCCTTTCCTGACGTTATGTCATTCTGCCTGCTGAGGATAAAAGGTTGCTTTTTTGAGAGAGATATTGGCAACACATCACTTTTCAGGCAGATGGAGGGGTTTTGCCTATCCCCCTGACTTTACCAGCTGCATCAAACCTCCACATCAAGCCCTTCAGTTTTAAGAATTCAAAGCATGTTTAACCTTTTTTTGTTTCTTAACAGGGTGCAATTGGCTTTCATAGTGCTGCCCTTTCAGTCAAGAGTTGGTGCCAATTTATTCTCAGTGGACATAAAAGGTCATTTTATGCTGTTGTTAAGGAGGTATTTTCCTATTTTACTTAACAGCTGCAGCCTCATTATAATACCAATTAGGAAACAAACTACAAAGCATTAGAATATGTTGCTTTGTCCATGTTTGACACGATGTACTTTGTTAAGCCATTGTGTGGCTTTAGGGATGACAGTTTTAGTTGGTCGGATCAACATTTGGGCACTCTCACAAAAGTCTGCAACTGTTGCGTGGTTTGCTTTAACACTTTAGTTAATTGATCATCCTTACACACAACTGACATTCAAGATTTGCTGACCTTTTTTGGTACTGCTAAAAGCTAAATACTGCAACTTTTTGGACAGATCTTTGTGGTCTCCAGAGGATATATCCCAAGTGTTTACATGACTTCTCCTACACGACCACTATGGTCTGACTGTTTGTCATGCAATTCTCAATGACAGTCATATCGTGAATCCTTCCCTTTTTAACGGAATGAATATTTACGAATCTTTTGTTTTGCGTCAATTTTGCCGACCCCTGTGAACAAATTAGTACGTCTTATATTTTCTATAATCCCTGACCTGTATATTATTAAGTAGTGTTGTGATGAAAAGCCTCATCATTATTTCTTCCAAAAGAAAAAAACGATGGAAGCTTTTCCGTGAAATATGTAAGCAAGCCTGTTTTGAAAATCCTCGTCTGCACCATACCTGGTGGCAGTTATTAAAAAATAATTGTATAGAAAGAGTTCATCTTCAGGCTTAATGGTCAGGTTTGCTTCAGGAGTTTATATAGAGGCATCCATGTTTATTTCAGTATGTTTCATAACCAGCTGAAAACTGGTGCTTTGATATGTGATTTTGGCCCGAGGTAGGACGGATATAACTGTGTAATCTCGATGTGCACTTAGGGATAACTATCCGTCAAAACGGCGCCAAATAAAACATCCATTAAATAAAATGTTATACCTTATCAAAGCCAAGACCAAACAACAGATGTAATGATTATCGCAATGCTAGCAAACTGGATGCGGTTGAGTATATTTACACGTCTTAACACTTGGTATGGATTCTGCCAGGTTGATATCTTTGCAGTATACATTTGGGATCCATAGCCTAAAGAACTGACTATACTGATTTGTACACCTGTTTGTACATCTGGTACCTGTTTTCCACGATAAGAGTAGTCGGCAGCAGCAGCAGCAAGCGATGGGACCGTTCAAGTGCAAAAGTAAAACAACAGTTATGTATCCAACTGATAATCTAATGCCTATATGAGCCCAACGGGGTCCACAGCAGCAGTGCGTTTTTGTTGCTGTGGTAGTGTATCTGCAATAACAAAGATTTGATCCAACATTGTGGGCTAAATAGAACAAAAAAAAAAGTCCAAGCTGTCTTTTACAACAGCAATCAAATCCAGCTAAACTGGATTGGGTGGAGGGGTGGGGGGGGGGGGGGAAACAAAGAGGTCACAGATAATGTGTGTTTGTGTGTTGCTGCTATCTCCAGCTCGTTATCAACCCCCTGTTGTGAGCTGTCAGACAGTTTCTCATTACCCAAACTTCCTGTTTGCAGCCAGACTGGCATCTACTCGATGTGTGCGCGCGTATGTGCTCGGCTTTCTATGGCTAAGTGATTGATTTGTGGCAGTTAAACGGCTGGCATGCATGTTCTCACGAGTCCGTCCACTGTACTCTAAAGTCAAGCAACATGCATGAATCAGCGCGCAACATTTCCTCTCTTTATCCGCACATCTAGCGCAATCGTTAATGCATGTGTTGTCGCAGTCCATGTGGCTGTGGATTACTTGTGTGAACGGAACCATTTGTAAATCCTTTTACTTGACTTCTCCTGGGAGCTCACACAGAAAAAGCTCACACGTTTCCTATTCATGTATGCGAGTAACATCGACAGAATCACTGCAGGCTCGGTGGATTCCTCGTACATGTTTATTTTTTTAAATTTTAATTAAGACATGTAAATGTAACCCAAAAAGCGGGCAAAAAATACCTCAAAGTGTGATTTCCTCATGAAAGGTAACAAGTGCACATATTCTGTCAGTCAATCTATTCTTGTTTATCGCACACACACACACACACACACACACACACACACACACACACTGACACATAAAAGCACAGCCCTGCGCACCGTGTTGCTACCTGTCAAGCTGTCTTCACTTCTGTGACTTGTTTTCCGATCCTCAGTCTTTGAAGTGTCACTGTGCAGATGATTGTCATCAGGGAATTCTACTCCCATCTCATTACTGACATTATGAATTGATTGGCTTGTTTGTGTGCACTTCATGTTCACGTATAGTTTTTTTTAAGATAAATGTTGATTCTTTCTCGTCATGTATCGTCACGTTCACTTTGTGCGAGTGGCCTTGTCAGAGCTGAAGCATATTTAGTCTTGAGTGACATATTTTAGTGCGTCTCGTTAATCCTGGGTGGTTCGTGTATTCTTTAACAGTATGTTTGCTTTAATTGATTGACGGCAGTGGAAACAACAACATCGCTGCATTTTCTTTTCTTCCTGAAGTCAAGATGCAGAAATACATCACCTTTTTTTCTTTTACTGTAAGCGTTCTTTTTTCATGATTTTTGCCAAACTAAGCTGGCAAGTTACATCCAAGCAAGACTTCGTGTTTTATGGTCAAGCCTTTAGAATAAAAGCAGAAAAACTTGCAATTGTTAAAGTTCTAACCTATTTCAGTCAAGAAAGATACCTGCGATGATCCTCAACCGTATACTTTCACGATAGGTTAGTGATTTCACTCAAGTTTAGTGTCATTAAATGATGAAAAATACCAAAATATGTGATTTGCTTTCCCTTTTTAAACTGTTACGTCAAATATTAACATAGGATTTGTCTTGTGACAAAAAAAACTCTGCAGAGAGGAGCTTCACTCAGTGACAGATTGACTCCAGGTGTCATTAATCTCACTTCCCCCGGAGTGAATGAGTTTTGTTCCAAAACAAAAAAAAATGTCCCTTCTTAAGTCCAATCATATCAAAGGAACACATAACGTAGATGTTCAGTTCTCTTTAACTTTGAACAAGTTTAATTCACTAATTAATTTGAGTAATTGTGAGTACTTCTAGTTAAATAAACATCAACATGGAGCGAGAGGAATGTGCACCTTCTTCTCGGCCTGGAACATCAACATTTCTCAAAGAGAATCAACATTTTTGCATTGGAGATGATATGCTCTATAACGTCCTGCTAACAGATTTTAAGCAGGACTGTTGACATGAAAAGCTTGTCGGCCATTCATGCCCTGTTGCTGTTCTGTCTGACCTCGGCCGAATGAATGTAAAATAATCCACGGTCTGCCTCACGATTCTGTCATTGAACAACTCCAGAGGAAACACGCCTACCTGACAATATCAAAAGATATGTCCAAAACAACGAGCTAGCTTACCAGGTCTCAAAAAGAGAAATGGCCACCGAAGCCTCCCTGGTGTTAGCGTAACGCTGATATACTCTATAACATTGCCTGTCAAAGCCCACAATATTCCTATGCATCGAGTGATTTGAGTGCAGATCTCAAGCAAATCCCTATAGAGAGCAGTCTGTAAGCTGTATGGTCAACACTATTACATTTACTCTGCAGCTTATCTTAAGGATGCTCATCGCTATTAGCTTGAGAGGAGGTTATTACTTTCTCCACTAAAGCATTAGCGGTGAAAGAGCAGTGTATACTGAGCTCTCTGCAGAATGACTGCATGCCCTTCTGCTCTAAAAAAAACAAACAAAAAAAAAAACACTTTGAATAGCAAAGAACAAAATGTAAAAATATCATTTTGATTCTGTTGGAAAACATCCACAGATGTCATTTCAATCAGGAGATACTTCATGAAGAGTTAAAGTTATTTAATGGACAGTTTACGACACGATAAATATGCAATGTCTTTTTCGATGAAGATTCCGTCATGATGACTTCATGCACTCAGAGGGGTAGTGAGGCCAACAGCAGGATAGGATGCCCCCTTATGGAGGCTGGACACTGGTGGTGGTGGTGGTGATAGAAGGATGCAGGATGTGATGAGGAGTGGGCTTCTGACACTGTATCTGTACGCTGCTGAGCTGGAACGGAGGTGACTGAAACGACAGACTGACTGTGGAAGAAGGAGGTTTTGAAAAATTTGACCGCAGCAGGATGATTGGTCGAGAGAGGTGTTGTGGCAGAATCTGGTTGGTTTATTCCTTCAAAGAGTAAACGCCAAAAAATCAGCTGATCACCAGAGCAGGGAGATGGAGGGAGTGTGGTCAGGAGGGAGTGGCTAAATTGAATGAAGAAAACGGAATGTATGTGTGAGAGAATATAACCAGTCTTCCTGCTTGAATTTGCATGAGCTCCATTTGTCGTACCTCCCTGAGGTCTCCACACTGATAAGTTAGTTTGTAGTTATTGAAGGTTTACAGTAGAAGCACCTAAGCTTGCACCCAGAGGCTTTATAGTGAAGTTGTTGTGTAATCTGGCCTGGCTAAACACAAAGACAAAATGTCTATTTGTCATACAAATCACACTTTTTACTGCTTTTCCATGGATTTCACTTTTCCTAATGCCCTTTGTGCTCCAATATTGCAATTAATATTCATAAGTAAAGTTTGAAAAGCATTTGTAGGTGTTATTTATGAGGAGTTTCACAAAGAAAAAAAAAAATATACAAATCTGCTTCATCACGACACTGTGGGTGTGTGGGTTTATTTTCCAGATTTGACCAAACATCCCACAAATGTCCTCAGATTCAAATTCAAGTGTTACATAATCCTAATTGGTACGCAACAGTATGTGACATGTGGCTTCTTTTTTTTTTTTTTTTTTTTTTTCGTAACAGCCACTTGAAACAACAAGGAAAGAAAAAATGTTTTGTTTTTTTTCCATCAGCAGAAAAAAAGAGTGCACTCATGTTGGATCACAGGGCTAATTGAAAAAGTTGGTGTCTCTTGCCGCCTTTTTGTCCGCCGCTCGTGAAGTTGACCTTCTTGACCCAATCGGAGCATCTCTACAGCTGTATCTTTAACCCCCCCCTCCTCCACCTGTCTCTGGTGGCTAGGATAGAAGGATGTCCCGGGTTAAATGTAAGGTTAATGTGTAGTGTGAGCTGCTGGAGTAATTAGTTCATTTAGAATCGTATTGATCGACCTCCTCACTCAACCTACGATTTAATGCATTTAGTGGGACGTGGAAGAACGGTTGGGGAAAAATAAAGGGGAAGAAGAAAGATGTCGAACAATAAAACGTTCAAGGCTCTATTGTATGGGCTCCTTGGCACTCGGTTCCTTCCTCAGTTACGTGTTGCGTGTCAAGGCAATTGACCATTTAGTGCTGAATAATCCCCCATCCAGCGTTTAAGCCGCATTGGTCTTTGTTTGGTGTTAGCCGAGGCTACCCGAGGCTCCAAGAGTGTTCTTCCAGGAAAAGGGAGATGGAAGAAAAGAAAGAAAAGATCAGAAAGAGAGTGTTTAACGTTGCTAAATACGGCCTCAGGAAGAAGAGAGGGTGACATTGGCAGCAGAATAAATGAGCCTGTCGGGGTGTGTGAGTGGTGATCTCTGCATCTTAAACCTGTAGAGGAGTGAATCTGGTGAGATTTCTGGTGAGGAATGGGCAGCATTCACCAATACCTTACATAGATTCTTTTTTTTTTTTTTAATGAAGGAAGTTTGAAAGAGAATTCCAAGGAATTGTTTGTACTTTTAATTCTCTAATTGATGAATGCCATTTGCTTGTGCGTTAGCTTGTGCCAGTTTTTTCAATATTGGCTCAACGCCCATAAAAGGGCACGAGACTGCGAGGCATGCACACAGGGTCGAAAAGAGAAGTGGAAAGAAGAAGGGAATGCAGGATGGTGGCGCTGGTGGAATTGGAACAACAAACAGGCTGATTTATTTTACAAGAGAAGAGCTACTGTATGTCATCAGAGTGAAAGGACGCCATCAGATGAAATAAAATATTATGGTTTCAAATCTGATACGAAGCAAGGGCGAGACACAGAAAACAGACCTGAGAAATAATGTGATTTGAAAGTACAATTCTTCTGAAAAGCTGTAAAAAAACAAATAATAAAATGCAACGTGAAAGATTTGTCATTTCAACATTGTGTTTGTTAAGGCATTTGTGGTTGCGAATATGTGATCTCTTTTCATCATTTTTTAAATTACAACCAGAGTGCTTGTCATTTATTTTAGATTTAACATTCACTTTTGCAGTTTAGAACAAACACTGTGTCGTTTAAATGAAAGTTACCTCCATTTTAATCATGTTTTGTTGTATTTTAAAGCCCCTGTAAGGCTTTTTTTTAGTTGTAAAGGAAACAGATTAAAATGAATATAAGCTCCTCTATACGAGCCACAAAGGCCAACCAGCCCATCGGAATAAAGACACACTTTTTTAAATATAGTTAATTTGGATAACTGAAACTGCTTTGGAGGGGTAGGTGTCAAAGACAGAGTGATTAACATCATGCTGCCAAAACAGACTTGTTTTTTTCCACAGCAAAGCTTCTCAATGAGGGAATCATTTAAAGGTTAAAAGAAGACAGGATGAGATTTGTGGGGGGGGGGAATATAAACACTGCTTGTACATTTTACATGACACAATCAGCAGAGATAAGAGGCGCTTAAACAGCATGCAGAACCATAAAAAAAAAACCCACAAAAACCAACATTTTGCAGAAGCACATCAGCACTCCAGTGTGCACCACTATGCTGTTGAATGTTTGTTTGTTCCAACCTCAGAACAAATCCAAGATAAGACAACTGTGTTGAACATCAAAATCTTCTTGAAAACCCTTTAAGTGGGTGAAAAAAGAAAAGAAAAAAGAATATTATTTATTAGAACATCTGGTGAATGAGGTCCAATAGCTCTAAATCTTGTACCTCGTTTAATCCCCCTTTCGAGATGGAACTTCTTCAATGCGTGTTTCGTCATGTGACAAGTTTGTTGTGCGTAATTGTCTCACAGATGCTGCTTATGTCCCCTGTGCACCCCCCCTCCCCTCCATCGCCTTTCTCCCCCACCTCCTCCTCCAGGGAAGCTGGCGCAGAAAACTGGGGCACAGAAGGCTGCGAAACGCAAACGTCTACCACCGTCCACACCAAATGCCGGTGCAGCAGGATTTCCACCTACGCCCTGTTAGCGCAGCAAGCTAAAGACCCGGTGAGTCACTTGTGCACAGCCTGATGAACTCTGTGGGCAACAAGGTAACTCGTACTATGGAGCAGGTCAGGAGGCTGATGACTGGACCGGTATAGGTGCTTGTTTTCTGTAGTGTTGCTGGGAAGATTTCTTACTTTACCTGCATCACTTAGCAAGAAAGAAAAACAGCTGCCGACTGAAGAGCGCTGTCACTTCTAACTTTGTTTGTGCCAGCATCTCTTTGCTTGTCTAATTATACGCTGATCGGCTGTCACTCTCCGCATTAAGCTCCTTTTGTCTTGTTCAGCTTTTAACTCACAGGAGGTCGGGATGTTCGGCGAGTGACTTCAATCAGAAGATAGGAAGAGATTTTGTTTTTGTGTCTGTGTGTGATTTTTCTGCCTGCAGCACATAACCTGCGCTCCTATAAATAGTCCACGCGGGCTCGCAGTGTGTGTTTGACATGATTAAAGGCGGCTTTAGAGCGGTGCAGGGTAATAATGCCTGTTCGGAAAAATTGACCCACTCTCCTGAATGGCGCTAATGGACATCTGATGACCCGACAGCTCTTAGTCCACCTTTTCCATTGGTTTGCCATCTCATCACCGTCTTATTCTCCTCCTCCTTGACTTGTTGCTTTTTACACATCTTTCACTCTCCTTTTCATCTTATTAACACCTTCACTCCTCACTTTATTCTCCTTGACTGTGACGGTCATAACACCTTCCCTTTTAGCTTGTCTGCTAGATTTCCTCAATGCTCACTCTGCACTTAATGCCCACAAGGACAGCGTGTTAAATAATGAGGGAGTGAAAGGAGCTGCGGTTTGTTTTCACGCACAGGACTCTGTAGAAGTTTTTCTGTGTTTGTTCCTGTGAGTGTGTGTCTGTGTGATTGTCTTTGGTTTAGAAAATGGAGCCAGTAAAGCAGATCCCTGGTAAGCACTGGAGGGTAACTCCAGGTGTCACACAAATGGAAAGTGATTGTGAAGAATGGCGGATTTTTCTGGGAGGAAATGTTCAACCAAACACAGAAAAAAAAAAAAAAAAAAAAAAAGGCAGACTGGTCTCAGCTGGCGGAAAGCGAGAGCAAGAGTGAGTGGGGCAGAGAGATGGAAGGGATATGTTGTCTGTGCTCAGTAATAATACATTAACAAACAGTGTCGCTGCGATAAAGAGCTGCAGGCTGGTGTGGACATCTATCCCTGTGTAACCTTTTCAGAGAAAAACAGTGCTTCCATATAAAACTCAAGGTTCCTCTGATTTTCCATTTCGCCACAAACTTTCATTAAGAATGAGTCCCCTTCCTGAGCACTACCGAGGTGCTCTTGAGCAAGGCGCCGAATCCCCCAACCAGCTCAAGAGTGCTCGATGTGGGCAGCCCCCTCACTCTGACATCTCTCCATTTGTTCATGTCCATAGGATCCTTTTTGTGCATTGTGTGTGTATTTCAACCAATGTGTGTGTAGCATGTTCAGCAACAGAGTGTGAAACTGAATATTCCCTCTTTGGATTAATGAAGTATATCTTCTTCTTCTTACCAAATATGGGGGTAAAAAAAACATGTCATAAAGAAGGCGCTGTGGCTTTATTACTTTACAGCATGTTCTCTTCATCTTTATTCTGGCTTCGTTTTATGCCGTCTTATAGTTGTTTTCTAATTCAAGACGAACCTTAATGGTGAGGTCTAATGGAATATAAATGGAACTTGTTGGCTGCTGGTTGCACAAGAAGTAACGCTGCGTTCATGTGCTGCTCGGGTGGTCCAAGTTTCCGAGTTGGGAAGTCGTTCAGCGTGTTCACAAGATTTCAGTTGAGAAAGTCGGAGTGTTGTAACAACAGCAAAAAAAAAAAATTGAAATGTGAATGTTTGGAATGTGAATAAAAATGTACGCTAACGTTAAAAAAATATATATATATTTCGGCTCTAATGTGATGATGATGATGATTCTGACGTCAAGTCGGGATGTCGGACACCTGATTCTTTTCCGAGTTGTTGTTCCTACATGAGCAGGGTGTCCTTTTGGGATTGAGTTGCTATAATACAACTGGTTTGACTGGTAAATGAAAAGATTTAAAGCCACAGTAGGAGAGATGTTTTTCAGTGAGAGATTTGTAACATAAGTTTATTGCTTAGATTTGTAGACCCCTTCAAATTTGGTGGTGCACTGTTTGACTTTGATAATGTGCATTATACAACTGGTTTTACCCATGTGTCCGACACCACATGAATGCACCATTATTCCCAACGAATAAATGTTTCGAATAAATGATGTTTCTCTAAGATCCAGATCCACTATGTAATGGTTTCTACACACTGTAATACCCATCAGCATCTGGCACCATCACCAGAATATCCAGACACAGCTTCTGCACACTTTTGCACCACACTCAGAGGTAGAGTTTGTTTCATGTCTTGAGTTTTTATCTGTTTTAGTTGTCAGAATCAGAAATACTTTATTTATCCCCCAGGGGAAATCGAGTCGTTACAGTTGCTCTTGCTGCAATACATCGTCGAAGGAATAGAAGAATAGAAAACATGAATACAATAAGAAGTGTAATCAAGAGATAAAGCAATGAGTACAAGAGTGTTAAATAAAGCTATGAACCAAGGGCATGTTGTGAAAGAACAAGCTATGTACAATGTGCAGAAGGTTGAAGGAAATAAGCACACAGAAACAGAAAGATATTACAAGAGTGTTGCACAGTATAGGTTTCAGTATCCCACGTTGTGTTGTTGGACAGATTGCTTTGATAATTAATAAATTATGAATAATGGAGGACTTTACAGCTGTCAAAAGAAAACAAAGAGCGTTTGGCCACATATGTTAAAAAAGTAGCACTTTTTTTCCTGGCGCCATTATTTCCCTTCTTTAAGGGTTTCATACAGCAAGGAACTGTTAAATACTTCACAGTGTCATGAGGATATGATTTCAACTTTTCCTTGTAGAAACCAAGCGTGCCAGAAAAAGTTCCTCTAACTTTACAACTGTCATTATATTTTCATATAATAGCCAGTTTTTCACCATATGCTCACTTTTTTTTCCCCCCAGCACCGTGTCTCTTAAAGTTAGGCTTGATTCATTTAAAAGTGCTTTAACTGTCATCGGAAATTCACAAGCACATCTTTGATGTCCAGATGCTGAGTCTGCTTGGACACATTTGACTCTTTTTTTAAATGCAAAATGAAAAAATAAAACAGGTGCACCTCTGCAGCCAGCGCTTGCTGGAGGGATTTCTTTGAAGACAGAAAGTATACTTGAACAGTGGCCCATAGGTCGCTCACCAGGGGTATTATGAGGAGGTTAAAGGTTCCACAAAGCTTAAAGGGGATCGTACTGGGATGGGTCATTCAGGTTACAGCTGCTGTGGACTTTCATTCGGGTGGATCAAGTCATTTAATCCATCCAAATTTGGATAAGCCAAGATGAAACTTGCTGGTGTCCCCGGTGACACAGCTGAGAGGGCGAGATGACTCAGTGAGTCACTAACTGATGCTGTAACTTTTGGATGCCCTTCCCAATGCTAAAGGTTTTTTTTTTACCCAAGATGCTTGATAGCTACATGATATTTAATCCTCGGATGAATTGTAACAGTTGTCATTTTATTCCCTTCTCCATTTCCCCTGGATAACCCCACCCCCCCTTTTCCCCTTTTCATTAAATGTAAAGAGGGTCAAAATAAGGTGATTGCCTTCAGTGGAGTAACCGCAGTTATTCATTATTTTGTCCCTCAAAGCTTGAATTACTTCACAGGGGTCTGCAACCTATTGAAGAACTGGGGGAAATGTTAATTCTCTATTATATGGAAAACGGCGATACCTGCAACCTTTCAGCTGAAAGGGTCGTTCCCCTCGCTATTTCTGTCTCCTGTGACTCCTCTTCCGACTGAACAATATTGCAAGCATGTCAGACGTGTGTAGAAAAACAGGAAACACATTGACTTTTTTTTTTTACATTTGTTGCATTTGTAAAAAAGTGGGTTAGTCATTAGTGATTCACCAGTCAGCCTCTGGTGCCACCATTAGACTTGATGAAGAGGCCTGGGGGATATGGGTCAGTGTGTTTGTGACCGTGGCTCTCAGTCATGAGCTGTTGTGGCCAATGTTGAGTGCACTTTGTAGCTTCAGGGTCCGTTAGAGTTGGATTTTGTTTCAGCAGGAGATTGGATTGTGTATAGGGAGGGAGGGAGCGACGGATTGAATTTGGCAAGGCATAAAACCCCCCCCCAAAAAACAGCCACATCCAGACATGCCAACATGGACGACAACGTTTCCGTGCGTGCATAACAGGTCGGCATGCAAAGAAACTTTTGATCAAAACACACATTCGTATGCTGCGTCCAGCTTGTGTGGCTGCTGGAGCAGAGCGGAGTATCAGCAGCCCAGCTCTGACAGCTTATCCCAGGCCACGGCGCTAGGGACAAGGAGGGCTGAGGATTAACCTCCATGTTTAATAGAAAAGGGAAGGGAGGGGAGGGGAGGGATGGAGTGGGGTGGAGGGTGGTGGTGGTGGTGGTGGTGGGGGAAGGATTTAGAAGCGGTGCTGCCATTACAGGCCGTTTACAGTGGAGCGAGGGATAGCCAGTTAATCCTGTTTACTTTCTATAGCCTCTGAGATTTCAGTGTGTGTGTGTCTGTGTGAGTATCCTGCTGCCTGTGTGTGTGTGTGTTTGTGTGTGTGTGTCTATAGTTAGACCTTCTATCAGACACAAGGCAGAGGTTGTTACTTTAGAGAAACAGGGGGAAGAGAGAGGTAGAGAGAGAGGATGGGTTTGAGTGAGTTCACAGAGCCAAACAATAAACCAAACCACTTAATTCCTAAAATGACTGCAGTGGGAATACAAACCCTGTGGATACATCTGGACTCATTGCCTCAACAGTTCTCATACAGGGATCATGGGATTTGGACTTTAAAGGAGCAATTGGCTTTATTTAAAAAATCTGTTTAACATTTTAAGTTAATCAAGCCAGTTTTACCTCTTCGCCTCACTATTGTCAGCAGATATGGCTGCTATGCTAGCGGTGTTGAATTTAATTACGCTTTTCAAGTGCCACTCTTCAACTCGCTTTTCACAGCTTCAGTTGGATTCGAGGCTTGTGCTTACTTAAGCAGGTAACCAGAAATGAGAACAGAAATGTCAGTGGTTCAAACAGCACCTGAGACCTTGATCAGGTCAGGTCTGGATGAGTGCACAAACCAGGAAGTGAATGCACACATGGGCTAAGTAGGGGGAGCGGAAAGGATGAGAAATAAAAAGAAGTAGAGACGGTGCATTGCCATAAATCAGATATAAGCCACTGACTGTCTTAAAGATGAAGTTTAAAAAAAATCTAAGTCCGGTTTGGTTCAATACAGTTTGGTACAGTTCGGTACTGTAAACCCTGAACTTTGGGTTTCCACAGCTAACCCTTACTTGGTAAGCAGAGTGTAAGCCAGATGGAAATAGCCGCGTCAGCTATGTAATAGTGTGGCATCATAGCAGCTCAACACAGTGTAGCCCGCTATTAATTAAGTTAAACATTCTAGAAGAACAGGGAAACAGTAAACAAGGGACCCTTTAGGGTAGGATCGGTACCCTTGGCAACCCGACAGAAAGGTACCAAAAACGTAGGATGGTACGAATCTCTTATTTTGGTACCATTCCCAACTTTTATTGGTGGAAACACCAATAAATGGGTACTGTACCGTACTGAACCGAAGTGAACATACGGCATAGCCTTAATGTTATTCCAAATTTATAGAGTTGGGCCCAAACAGGTTTTTAAAACAGTTCAGTTTGCATAGGAGGACTCTTCATCCTCTGCCAGATGGAATGAGCTCATACTCAGAGTGGAGGATGTGAGACCGGTCCGACAACAGTTTCTTCGCTTGCCTGAGAACAGACTGCTCATACATGTCTGACATTAGCGATCATTTTTTAAGAAATAAGCATCTAGGCTCACTAGGCCCCATCATGCTCATGATATCATTTGGTCTAACTCAGTTTATTGTGTTTAGTGGAGCTTGTATCATAAAGTTCATTACTGGCCAAAGAAGCTGCTTGACTTTGGAGTGATGGCAGATATGATGAAGGTGCCTCAACATGGCAGCTCATATTTTTAACTCATTATGACTTAACTGGAGAGAGTGTTCCCGAAAGAAAAACAAGGCCTGCCCTAGATAAAGCCTGACTACAAGGTTACAGTATGCAAATATGTTGCGCTTGTCAACTGCAATTAAAGCACGAGGGCCGCTAAAATTTATGAGGGGGACTCATGAATCACATTAGATTCCTCGGATCCCTTGTCGAATTAATTGAAGGTGAGTCAGTGACACGGGAGATGATGAGAGAGTAAACAGGTGAAATGATTTAGCCGTGCATCTCTGGCTTGGGAGGCCTAATAGCTGAGCGTGGGTGTGGCCAGGAAAGATAATGGCATATTTAAAAAAATTAAGTACAAAAGGGTTTGTTTTGGCTGTGGTGGCATTTTTTTTTTAACTTATGTGGAAAGGAATTTTTGTCTAACAAATATTTGTACAGAAATGAGCCCTTTTGGTAACCTCATTTCAAAATCTGATAGTGTTTTTGTGAACCAAGACAGCCTTTTTTAATGTAACTCTGATTGCATCAATATGTTTTTGATAGAATCCTGAAAGGAAGTGCTATTAAATTTAAATTTGAACTTCATGTGGCTCTCGGACTTTGTTACTGAGCTGTCGGTTTTGCCGCCATAAGCAGTAGAGACTTCAAATAGTATGTATTAAAATTCCTCGGGACAGGACCCAGCTCTTGATATGATGACTTTACATTTTAAGTCACTATGTCAGCCCTTCAGGTTGTCACACACTGACAGGAGAGTTATGGTTTGTCTTGAGGCCACTGAAGCCAGAGCCTGTCAAGGTGAACCCTCCGGGGTCGGATGAATTGATTCAGCTGAAGCATATCGCAGGCAATATTTACCTAGTGCCATGACAGCAAAACGGGCAGGAACACTCTATTAGCAAGATGTAGAGCTTTAAGGCTCTGCAGTGGCACAAGCTGTGTGTGTGTGTACTAGCGTGTATGCTTAAACTTGTGTGGGTGCAAAAACACATTGCTTGAATTTTCAAATTACCATTATTTTTGGAAGTTTTTCAGCATTTCACGAGGGGAATAGAATTTATCAGGGGAGTATGAGACACATACAAAATAAAAATAAAAAATAAGTGTCATGAGCGGTACTGAATGCCCACACATTTGCGCAGATTGTATTCAGGGTATTCACAGCCAGAGACTAGCTTCACAAGAAAAGTGACAATATTGGAGGTGTGTGTAAAAAAAACCTGAAACAACCAAAACTATTTGCAGCTTCAAGGGCTGGGAGAGTTAGGTCTACTGTCTAAGAGGCAATGAAGCTCGTGACATGATATTGGGTTACCTCAGAAAATCTGTTTGGCAAGACTTAGTTGGGGCTGGGTTTGTCAAAAAATTATGTAATTTTGACCAGTTGATGGCGTCGTACCAATCACAACACTTTTGCCAATACTTAAACCTGCAACTATTTTATTTTGGCCTCATTGGGGTAAACAGAAACAAGTAAACTCCTCATGGAACTCCTGTTGGCAACGTCTGGAAGTTAAGCTCCTGGATGCTACATTTGCAACTTGCTTCTGGTTAAATAAAAAAAACTTCAAATCGGTCCAGGACAGATAGCACACAATGTTTATTTGTCTGTTTGCTTTTCTATTTGTCTTTTAAAAAGGGACAGTGCATACTCATCAACATTTCTCAAAATATGCCAGACTTAGGAGACAGAGGCTACATTAATTTCCATCTGTAGTTCCTGACCAGATTTTAGAAAAGGCTCCCATGGAACTCAATGGAACAGAGCTGTTTAATTCACCAAACAGAGCAGGACGTTAAAACCAAAACAAGAACTGATAAGAGGGCAACTTGAACATTGGATAGCAATAAAAGTGATTCGAACGGTTTCTACTGCTATATTTTGTTTTGCTACCAAAAACCTGAAGAATGTATCATTCTCATAGGCCTGTATTCTTTGCACTCATAATGCTACTTATCAAATGGTATGCTTAAATATATTCAACAGGTAAACATGGACACCACAAAATATGTGTGTCATTTTTTGTTGTGTCATTGTGACTAAGCTAACATGCTAACATGATCCTCCAGTTTATGGTACTAACACCAGTGCAACTCAACAGCCTCTAGCATGATGGTAGGCTTAGACTCCAGCTGTTTACAAAATCAGTCCCCTCACCAACCAAACCTTCGCATGAATCAATTCTGTAACAGTTACAAAAGGTGTTACAGCAAAGGCAAGATTTTTGGGTTGCTTTTCAGAATCTTAAAGAACTAAAGTTACTGCTCAAGCGACTTATTTAAGCTTTAACTTTGGGTGCACCTACACTAGGCCCAGTTTGTCACGTATCTATTGCCCCCCCCCCCCTCCTCCCCATTCCCCTGCTGGCCTGCACTCACACTGCTCCAGGACTAACCGGGCCTGAGCATGGTTACCTCTTGTAACCTTAATAATGTCTCAATAAAACACATGCATGGCGGCACGTGATCATGAAGAGTGCTCAGTTAACAAGACAGACTTCCTCAAAATTGTATTATTTTTTTTTTTATTATTTGAGCCTGCGTCCACACATCTAAGTAAAACATTGAAACAAGACAGCTACTTCACTGACTCTGTGGCTTATTTTGAGTCTTTTCATATACAGCCATAACACTCTTGGATTTCTCGATTATGGAAGGCTGTACACGTTTTGTGCATGAACAGCTCCATGCCGAAGCACACCTCTTCCTAGCGTGCCATGGCCAAGGAAGTGTACCGAGCTTGAGCACGGATCAGAGCACTCACACTAGTCAAACGAACTGGACTTTGAGGGTGAAGCGTGCTTGGGGCATGGTACAGATTACCTGGTGTGAGCGCGCCCCTGTGACTTAGCAATTCTCCAGTCTGTTTTGGACTGTTCTATTGTACACAAACATACACACTCAGTAACCTGTAATATTCTTTTCTGAGGATGCATGTACAGGGTTAATCGGAACAAGTGCACCAAACTGTACATTTTTATGTTTTCCTGCGAGTGTAAATTAATTGAGAAGTAGTAGAAATAGTAAAGCACAGGTGGACATGGTGAAGTGAAGAACAGAATCAGACGGGACCCACTGCTGAGACGTTAGTAAGAGCTTAAGCTAGTGTGGGAAGAATGGGAGACACACACACACACACACAGAGGGAGAGACAGAGAGGGAGGATAGGTAGGAGTGCAGGGAGGAGGGGTGCCAGTGAGAGGAGATAAGTAGGTTAAACTTGCTGGGCTGAAAATAGCTATCTTCTCCATCACATGGTAGCCAAGCTGCCCAGGGGAGCCTGGCCATATACAGCACAGAGCCTCAGCACACTCTCCCTAATCTGTAGCTGCTCTCTTCTCAGACACAAACACACACACCAACACACACTTAACACAGGCACATATCCTCTCTAACAGCAACAAAATATTACTGTATCTATCTAAAGCAGGGCATTTGTGTGACACTGTAGCCTCAGGGCCTAACTGTGTGTGTGTGTGTGTGTGTTTGTTTGCGTGGGTGTTTTCCTTACTTTTTTTTTTCCATTTGCTGCATCCTTCCACATTATGAAATTAGGCGCCTTATCTTATCACACGCGCACATAACCTAATCACACCAATTAAGGGAACACTGTTGGACAAATTGACACAATAAAGAGCTTAGGGGACAATGTGTGGATGTATATTCAGTGAATAAGTCTGATGTATTCCATTATAGCTGCCTAGTTTAAGACAAAGTAAAAGAGGCAGAGGAGAGGAGAGGAAATGCAACAGGCTTGTGTAAGTGTGTTTATGTGTGTCTTGTGTGTGCCTGTTTTCACTCATGCATCATCCATGTTTGATCCGTCATATCTCAAAAAAACACACAAAGGCCTGCATATCTTTTGACCTTCCCCTCTACATAATATCAAACACACCGACTCTGTTGCCTCGCACTCCCCTCAAGGGCCTGCTCTTTTTTCTTAAATCAGATGCCTGTCATATCCCCTCTTTCACTCTTCTTTTGTGAAGCGTTTCCGATTATTCCTCACCTCCATTTTTCCCTCAAGTGTTTGTCAGTTTGTGCGTGCGTGTGTGTGTGTGTGTGTGTGTGTGTGTGTGTGTGCAGTATTGGTATTCCAGCCTATTTCACCTTCCTCTGGAGAAATTGGCTCCCTTTGATGGGCCAGGGAAAAAGCTTTGACTCTCCCTCGTTTTCTTCTTTCCCCTAGATTCCTCCTCCGACACTCACTGCTTTCTCTTAGTTGTCTTCGACTCTTCCCACTCTATCTCTCGCTGAATCATCTCCTACTCCTTTTTTTTTTCGTTTTCTTTCTTTACTCCTTCCTAAAGTCCCCTCGGTTTTTGGTTTCCCTCCTCTGCCTTGTGCTCATCTTGAGAGAGACGCACACACATCTTAAACACTGCCTTTCAATTACTTTTGGCATGTTCTTGGACGTGCCTTTGTGTGCGAGTATGTACTTTGTTCACAGAAGACACCTTGTGTAGTGTGTGTGTGTGTGTGTGTGTGTGTGTGTGTGTGTGTGTGTGAGTGCAGTGATTAATGTTTGGGATAAAAGAGAAGGCTGGCCACTCTAGGAGGTAAATTGAGGTAAATTGTGTGATTGAGAACTTAAAAGCAGGCCAACATTTAGCCCATTTGGGACGCGGTGGGGGGCATGCTCTCACCGCAGCTTCATTTGTCTGTTCCTCATCCTTTCAAAGGCACTCCTCAGGAGAGAGGCAAAGCAGAGGTGCACTGTACATCATGCCCTAAATCGTTTAATTATGCACGGTGGTTTTGAGCTTTTACCCTTTTTACATGTGAAATTATAGAAAGAGCGTAAAACAGGCTCACAGCGATATTAGTGCACTTTCCCGTCCATGGGAGTCCATTTGTTTCTTGGAAAAGGATATTAATGTGCCCTTTAAATAATAGTAAATTCGACGCTTTAATGATTATGGCGAGGAATGATTCTAGAAAAGTTACATATATGCAACATTAAATTGGACAACATACTCCTGGCAAGCAGCATCTTTCAGATAAGTGTAATTACGTGACATTATCCTGCTGCATCCAGCAGATTTGAATTAAAGGTAATTGCATACAATTAGTCGAAAGTTATTAACAGGGGCTATCAAAGGGATTACATTTAACAAAGTGCTAGAGTTGATGCATTATGTTAAGCAGGAAATGTGCCAATAGCAGCTACTTCAATCCAGGCGAATAAAAAAAAAAAAAAGACTTTTAGTGATTTTAACTCCCCGTGAGACATATATGTATCTATTTGTCTATTTCTGAAGCTACTCATGCAGCCATGATCTGGTAAACCCTCTCTGCATCCTTAAGAGACAAAGCTCAATGCGTCATACTCTGTAAACCACACCAATACGAGGGGGAAAAAAAAATCACCACCACACTGCAGCCAAGTGCCAAATTCTAACAAAGCGCTTACAAAAAATATGAAGGATGCGCAGATGTTTTTTATTTTTTTTATTTTGGCAGAATAAGACACTTTTTGGTCAAACGTGTAAGAAAATGTTGGCAGTGTGGTAGTCTTGGACGGTCTCTGGTAAAGATCAGCAACATGCAGTGTGTAAGACATCAAATTCAAGAGGAAGGACTACTAACAACAATTCAAATACATCCAGTAACAAGCCTCAAGTGCCAACAGAACAGAAGCTTGAACTTCAAAAGACACAAGGAAACAACTGTATACGATCAGATCCAATAGAAAGTGTTGCATTCTTATTCTTTCTCAGGGGGAGGGGGATGTATGACTGTGTATGACATGGTACATTACATTACAGTGCACATGTGTTAAGCCTACATTGGAATGACATTGTCTCGCTTTTTTTTCTTTTTTTTTTTGCAATTGTGAAGAGCACAATGCCGGTCTGCAGTGGCGTTGCTGTAAGCCAATCGTGACCCTATGGCCACCGTGTGTGATCTCATAGCATAGCAGAGCAGCGTCAGTTCATTCAATCAAAACAAGATCCGAAGGGGGCCAGAAGCTAATCCTTCCCCATCATATACAGCAGCTGCAGATGACTGTTTGCTTGTAGTACGTGGTAACTTGCAAAGTCATATCATAGCGGGAGTCGTTTGCTTGGATTTCAATTGGCAGAACAAAGACCAAGCACTTTGAGTGATCTCATCCACTCTGATTTGATTTAAAGCCCTCTTCTTATTTTATCTCCCCGCATATTTCCCTTTGAAACATTTCACATGACAGAAGCTTAAGATGATCTGACTGTCATTTCTCTTGTTTTTTTTTTTGTTTTTTTTTTGTTATAATTAAAAAAGGCTTTGTCTAGCTTGACGGAAAAAGTGACTTGCAGTAAATATTCTTAATCCGTTCTCATTTTTCACCTGTCCCTCCTTTCATTTTTCCTCTCTACAGGACATGGGTCCGACCAGCATGCCCTCTGTGCCCCTCATGGTGGGCTGTGGTGTCTCCTGCACTGCTCTGCTCATCCTGCTGCTCATCTACGCTGCCTTTTGGAGGTACGTGCACACGCTTCCTTGATGATGTCATGTCTGCCCTTATATGCCCCCCCCCCCCCCACTTTAGCAGGCAGCAGTGATTTTTTTCCTCACTGCTCGGGGCTTCTGCCAGTACATAAAAAAAAGTGCAATTTATGTGTGTCCTCTGCTGTGCCAACACTCCCAATGAGGCCTTAATAAGAGACAAATGGTTCAACTGCATGCAGTAGGGGGTGGTGATTAGATTTTTTGGTAACACACGACAGATGGCGAAATGAAGCTAATGGCTCGGCAATGTCCAAAAAGATCAGACCATCAATCTGTCATTAACACTTATCGCACATGTCTGTCCTCTCTCTCTCTCTCTCTCTCTCTCTCTCTCTGTCTCTGTGGCCGTCTCTCGCCCTTTGCTCTGCAGGTATATACGCTCGGAGAGGTCCATCATCCTGGTGAATTTTTGCCTCTCCATCTTGGCCTCCAATTTATTGATTTTGGTGGGACAATCACAAACGCTAAGCAAGGTAAGGCAGGAAATACTGTCATGTTACAGAAAATGCAGCAAGTATGTGTTGTATTCTCGTAAACGTGTGCTCAGAATAAGCTTTTTCTAACACCCCAAAAACAAAGCAGTCAGGAAAATATCACAAGGCTCCAGCTCGGACACCTTTTATGCAGTGTAGTTCTCAAAAGTAGTAGGCTTAAATGTTTTTTGGCACTCACTAATCTGAGTGCTCTGACTAAGCAAGCCCCGCAGAGTGTGTTGGTCAGTATCGATCAGAATGAGCAACGCAGCACAGCCAGGTACAAATCCTATTCCTCCACTTGGCTTTGTGCTTTATCAGACTCCATTTCTTTTTTTTTTCTTTTTTTTTGCCCTCTTTATTTTGCCGAGCTTTCATTTTCCTCTGCTGACTAGCCCCGAGAAATGATTCATTATGACACCTCTCACAAACCGACTTTTCTCTAACTCTCTCTCTCTATTTTCTCTGACTTTCTTCCCCCCCCATGTAGGGCCTCTGTACTGTGACCGCTGCCTTCCTGCATTTCTTCTTCTTGGCGTCTTTCTGCTGGGTGCTGACAGAGGCGTGGCAGTCCTACCTGGCTGTCATCGGCAAAATGAGGTCACGACTCATCCGAAAGCGTTTTCTGTGCCTCGGCTGGGGTGAGCACATGCATTATCCCGCTTTAGCGCACACTCATGACTGCTGTGTAAAATCCGGCACCTGCAGCAAGACTTTGCTCTCTGAATTCAGATGTTGGCAGATCCTTCTATCTTGGGAAGATTTTTTTGGAGTTGAGTCAAATTTCAGTCTTTCTTTCACAACAAAAACTAGATTTATTTAGCTTTTGCCTCATTTCTTCTTTTCAGTATTACTTTGAGACGTTTAGTCCATGAAATTACTTCACCTTTAATGCCAGCTAGCTAGCAATGTCAGCTAACATTGCTATTGAAGGTAATCTCTGCTGTACATCACCTCCATTGCGCTGTCCTCTCACTGAACTACAGCCTGATGCAACAGACACCAGGGATGTTAGAGGATAATCAGAACATATGATAACATCGGTATAGTACTGGGAAGATGTTTTGAGATAGCCATAGTAATGAAAGCGCACACACACACACACACACACACACACACACACACACACACACACACACACACACACATTTCACGTCATATCGATCCCAGCACTCTAATCTGCCAAGTCACTGATGCCCTTACCTGATACAGAGGAGGGAGAATGCATAGATTGTTGTACAGTCACAGACAGAGAGAGAGAGATATCGACACAGTGTGTGTGTGTGTGTGTGTGTGTGTGTGTCTGAACGGTATGTGTGTGTGTGTGTGTGTTTGGTATGCAGTGGAAGATATACGATTATGCTTCCAAATACACATAAAATGCATGAAACATCGAGCCGAGCGGCGGAGATCAAACAGCTTATCCTCTGCACGTCCATTCTGCAATTTTCTCCCCCAAATGATGTGATTTAAATCAGTTGCCATGGAAACAGAAGACTTGGGGTGTGACTGGATCTGTGTAAGATTGGCAGCTGTGCGTGTGTGCGTCATGTAAAGGTGCGTGTGTGTGTGTGCGTGTGTGTGTGTGTGCCATGTTTTATATATTGGAAAAGAAATGCTTGATTGATGTTGTTGCTATCTTAATGAAACTTTGCCGGTTAGCGGACCAGTCCGGCTCGCCCCACCATCTTATTTGTTAATGTTAATGTGACTTTTTCTAATTGCTTTTCATTTGCAGCCATAATCACTGCTTTGTTAATTACATGAATATTTCAGCGCCAAGCTCATTACGGGGGCCGAGCATATTTCCTGCTTTTTCTGGCACGCGCTCTGTGACACTTAGTCTCACTCTCTTTTCCTACTCATGCACACACATACATGCATGAAACACACACACACAGACACACACACACACATCTCTTGATTGAGCTAATTAATGCATGACTAATTGACCACTTTACAAGCTACAATTCATATTTTTAGGAGCTCTCTTCCACTCATCGGGTCACACACATGGCTAAAAAAAAAAAAAAAAAAAGGTCAACAACACACAAAGTCTTACAAATCAAGGCTTCTGTGCATGCCTGCTGGATCACAGCCCAGTTTCACGCCTGTAGCTAGACCTTTGTGTTGGCGTGCACATGCAGAGAAATAGGCTCATCAATAGGGCGCCCAGTCAGTTTGAATCACACCCCGCTACGTTCTATCGCACGGCTGCTTAGCATTTGAATAAGAAGAGCTGTGTGGAGTGGTTCACGCCGGGAGGACCTTATTTGGATGTCATGCTTTGTCGCCCCCCTTTAAGACTGTCTTTCCTCCTTTGAATAATCCTTGTGGTCTTCTTCTCCATCTCTGTGTGTGTGTGTGTGTGTGTGTGCAGGTCTTCCAGCTCTAGTTGTAGCAGTGTCAGTGGGTTTCACCAGAGCGAGAGGTTACGGCACAGACAGCAAGTAAGTACCACTTCATACGGTAGCACTCTTCATTTAGCTTCAAACCGGTCAGGACTCCCTTTTGATTTCATCACTCAATCATGTTTAGTTTTCTTGATTTAAAAATGGGATTTGTGTATTGTCGAAGGCACAGCACACCTTCTGTAATATTATAATCGAATGCAGTGGTTCACAACTGGTCTAGCCTAAGGACGCACCACCAACTCCTTCATGAAAATCAAGACCCAAATTTGTGAAATTTTTTCAACCAATCAGATTTATCGAATGCAAAATAGTGCAGTTTGGACCCCAGATGGTACGAAAACATGCGGTGGAACAAAGACAACATGTTTTAAGAGTGCTTCGCATACTTTTTGACACTTTCTTTTTCCAGTCACATGTTCGCGACACACAGGTGAGGGAGGGACTCTACCTGGAGACAGGGGTGAGGGAGGGGCTCTACTTGGAGACAGTTCATTTGTGTTTGCTTACTGTTTATTAAACCTACTAGACGTGGTCAATGATTCCCCAAAAGCTCAGCTGAATATAAACATTGCATTATGTGCATTGATGACCACCTCCAGCATGCTCATAGAAAAGACATTATTGCCAAGTTTAATATGGATATTCAATCACTGCTCGTACATTGAAGCAATAAGGTTCGTCAGCAGTGACTACATGTACCATGATGCATTGTGCACAAGCAGGTCAGACCTCATGTTGCATGCTTTTCCTGAGCTGTAGACTCGGCTACAGTAAAAGAAATAAAGCCGCGTATCAAGTCAGCCAAAATACAACTTCGTCCAATGTGCCCTGTCTACTCAGTTTTTGTAAGTTGATGCATTTCTGTGTCACATAACAGCTCTGAAAGCGCCCAGGATGACGGATTTCCAACTTTCCAAAGCCGTTCTCAAGTGATGCAAGAGCCATCATCTACAACTGCAGATTTTTTTTTCACACTATAAAAACAACTTTGACAGAAATCAGTTTTTTTAAACCTCTTTTACAAGTCATTGCCAAGACAGCCGCATAAAACGTTCACTTAAAAGAACAAGTAAAGTAAAAACAAAAAGCAGGTGAATTATCAAAACAGCACAAACAAATCTGATTGAAAATAAGACAATGTTGTCAATGACACCCTCAAGAGTGCTTCTCTTTCTATGAACGATCAAATTAAGGCCTGATAAAAGTAAATGGGGAAACCTGACATAACCTCCAGTCTTAATCAAAAACTGTTTGTGATATAAAGCATTGTTAACGTGTTTTTCTGTACTTATCATAACAGTTTAAATCTCAGCTAATCTAACACCCCTGAACAGTTTGTGCTAAAGCTGGAAAGATACTGTAAATAAGAACCCGTTTACTGTCGACAGGTTTCTGTTTAAATGGTGCTTTACTGTGATTACACCAACTAAGCCACTTCAAACTGCAGACTTTAATACAGTGAGTACAGCAGGGACCAAAGCACAAGTGCAGAAATCTCTCATTTGAAATAACTGTTCAGACTAATTTTCCTTTTCCATAGGTTGCAGGCTTTTTTCAGGACTTTTCAGCTAACATGAATCTCATAAGGCGTTGTCTTACCGCAGGAGCTTCTTCATAGTTCTAGGAACTGTTGGAACGCTCCTTCTTTTTGATTCATTCCGCACCACGGAAACCAAGAACAATTGTAGTTCCTAGAAGAGGAATTGTTCAGAGGAACCTTGTTTTAGCTCCTGCTTCAGAGTGGGGTGCGAATGTAGACAGAAAAAAAAAAAGTTCTCTAGTGGACAGTTCCCTCTTCAAAAAGTCCCCAGCTCTTGGTCAGAAAACACTGATTCATTCATTAATTCAGAAGCTCTGAGAGGTTATTTGAAAGCACATTCTTGAATATATAGAAATGATGTACAGCAACATGTAGGTGTGGTGCATTTTTAAGATTTCTGTTGAGTAAAAAAATCTTTTTCAAGTAAAAACCACTTAATTATTTCTGTTAATTTAGGAGCTGAACATTTAAAGACACAGAATACAGTCACTGTTGGGCTCTGGTACCCAGTAAATAGTGTTTTTCCCTCGCACTGTAGTTAACATCCCATTAATACAAGGGCTGTATATTAGCTTTCGGGGTGTGTGTGTGTGTGTTTTTTCTACATCTTCCCTTTTATTGAGCTGCAATTAAGACAACAGAGGGGATTCGGTATGATGACATCACTGGAGGACACGTTTAAACTCATTAACTCTCAATAGCTTCCGCAGAATGAACATTTCACCAGACCATTTTGAGTTTTAGGGCACGTTTTTAGGTGAATGTAGGCTACATAATAAATGTGCTCAAGCACTGAGGGCGATATTTTTGCAGAAACAGACACTTAACCAGCCAAAGAAATGACTGCTTCATCTCTCTTCAAGTACATGTGATCCCTGTAATTGGTCGAGTATTTGTTGTACTTGGCACATGCAGAAAGCAAAATGTAAGACCTGAGCGTGTGGAAGTGTTTTTTTTTTTTTTTTTGTAACAGCAGTAATTATGTAATTATTGCCGGTTCAAGTCCCGGTGCGGACCAAATACGGAAGTTGGTCTGGTAGCTGGAGAGGTGCCAGATCCCCTCCCGAGCACTGCCGAGGTGCCCTTGAGCAAGGCACCAAACCCCCTCCCCACCACCAGCTCAGGAGCGCCTGCTGTGGGCCGCTCCGTCACTCTGGCTTCTCTCCATTAGTGCATGTCCATAGGATCCTGTTTCTGCATGTGTGTGTATATTTCAGCCTGTGTGTGTTCATGACTTAGAGTGTAAAAACTGAAATTTCAATAAAAGTAAATCTTAATCTTAATCTTTGTGATTCAAACACTTCCCTGTTCTTGCTCTAGTTGCTGGTTAGCCTTGGATGGCGGGTTGCTTTATGCCTTCGTTGGACCTGCTGCTGTCATCGTATTGGTAAGTTGGTTCAACACACTCTCTCTGGACAGAATACCCTCCAACCCCACTTCCCTCCCTCCCTCCCTTCCTTCCTTCCTCCCTCCCTCCCTCACTCGTCACATTTCATAATTCTGCAAAAAAAAAAAAAAAAAGAAAAAAAAAGAAATTACAAGTTAGCCTTCAAACCAAGAGCTTTAAAGCATCTGCAGCTGCACTCTGAGGATTTTCCCTTTTTCCCTCCACCCAAGGGTGTCCAACGACAAAATGATGACATGAGCACTTTGATCGCTGAGTTTAAAATGTCAGGCCAGAAAGACTTCAAAATACATTCCATTAGACAGGAGCTCCCCGGCAATGCAACACATGCCAGGACTGAGTTTCAGCCTAGCAGTCAAATACTGTACCTCACTCTTATATGGACTCACATAACAGGAGTCAGTATGCCCGGTTAATTAAAAGGGTGAAATAAGAACAGATACATACATTTTACATGAAATCTGTGTAAATGTATGTAATGTCATAAATAACATTCTGCACCATCGTCATAACAAAGTGTTGTTGGTTTGCCTTTGTACATTTCTATAAAACACATTCTTCTCATATCCACAAGTAAATGTACGGTTTTTTTTTTATTGTTCTACAGCAAATTTGGCTACATTGATTGCATCTCAGTGGTGTTTTAATCATCTGTTGCTGTGTGTGGCAGTTTGCAGGATTAGCTCATTTCTCCTAAATGAATTCCCAGGTGGATACTTCCACTGCTAAGCCTAATACGTCTGGATGTGGTCCTAAACTTTCATTTGATAATTGCTGCCACTGCTGCTGCTTCTGTTGTTGTTGTTGTTGCTGTAGTTGTAGTAGGTGTTTCTTTTCGAGTTGTTTTTCCACACTTATTTTATGGTACATGACAGGAGAGAAACGGGGACTGCTTTGCAGGTGTGAAAAGGGAAATTACTGATTTTTGAAGTGAGAGATGTGTTGTTTGTTTGACAGTTCTTTCACTTAGTGACTCAAGGTAGCAGGTATTATTTAGCGCTGAATATTCAGGATTATTTTGATGCTGTGGCTACGAATCCTACTACTATTTACAGAGGCAGAAAAGAGTCAGGTTGGTGCCCTACTGTAGCTTGCTAAATCTAATGTACACACATTTGCATAACTCAATTTCATATAACCAGTTGAAAACCCAAATCCGCAATTGTCTTCCAACCTTATGTATTATGTATTTGGGGCGGCAGTAGCTCAGTCTGTAGGGACTGGGGTTGGGAATCAGAAGGGCCCAGGTTCAAGTCCCGGCACAGACCAAATCTGGAAATTGGCCTGGTAGCTGTAGAGGTCTTGAGCACTGCCGAGGTGCCCTTGAGGAAGGCACCAAATCCCAAAACTGCTCTGAAGCGCTTGCTGTGGGCAGCCCCCCTCACTCCAAGACCCCTCCATCAATGCATGTCCATAGGATCCTGTTTGTGCATGTGTGTGTATTTCAGCCTATATTTATCTAGACAGAGTGTAAAACTGAATTTCCCCTCGTGGGATTTGTAAGGATAAAGGACAAATCACAAGTATAACTATTATTATTATTATTTTATTATAATGGTAAATTGATTTGAGCTTTTTAAACGCTTTTCAAGTCTTCTGACTAAACAAAAAGCTTTTACAACGCATGTCACACCTACCCAGTCACACACTGATAGCAGAGTCTGCTATGTAAAGTGGCCATCAGAAGTAACTAATCCAAATTCATACGCTACTGACTAAGCAGCAGGGGCTAATTGGGGTTAATTGTTTTGCCCAAGGTCACATCAGACATGTGGCTGCAGGAGAAAGGGTTCGAACCCCCCGACCTTATAGTTGAAAGACAACTGACTCTACCAACTGATCTGCTCTGCCCCATCATAAGAATCTTAAAAGGGTTAGAAATGAATCAATCAAAATTCTAAATAATGTCCTTTTTGGTTCAGTTCTGTGGTAATGCTATGATCAAATTGTGACATATTATGTGCTCCATTCACTGAAAAAGTGGCAATTTACTATCAATTTACTATCTACTTTCTCCCATTAAATGCCAACCGCAGTTTTCAGCCCTGGCAGTTTGGTCGGAGCAGTTGATGTTGTACTTTTGTTGAGTATCTGCAGGCCCGTTTGGCTTCTTTATAATGAAGCACATGCTAATCACTTAGCATTGCAAAAATAACTTTGAGAACTAAAATGGGCATCTCAGCTGAGCTTGATTTGTATTTGACCATTCAGTGACCAATAAAAAATATTCATGCGGCAGGTATTCTGCTGCCTTCTTTGACTCTTACACAGATGACAGATGGGCCAGGCAGATGTCAATCAAAACATGATCTGCCATGACAACGCAGTTATGGGAACTGAAGAAACAAGCTGAATGATGAATGCATGATACCTTGGCCTTGCATAAGTCTTTAATATTCCAGGCACAATTTCCAGCAGCTTTAAAAAAAAAGTTGTTACACTTTTAATCTCTATATATGAGTCCAAAGGTCAAAGCCATTATAAATCAGAGGGCATGTTGTTTCTCTTTGTTTGTCATTGACTCGTCTTTCTTGGAACATTTCCTACTTTACATCATCGCTTCCTCCACAATGTATGATCCACACCCCAGATGCTGTAATGGTCCCCGGCCCCCCGGTGTTGTTGCTGGGGCCCCGACTCTGACAAACAGCTGTAATGAGTGTGGGACGCTGGGCAGAGAAAGGCAGACCTTCCCACAGGAATCTTCTCTAATTAATGAACCTGGCCTTGGGCAAATAGCAGAGCAGGATGATGCTGACTAACAGAGCTGGGGCCAGAAATGACTGGCATGACAATAAGTCTCTCACAATCCGGCACATCGGAAAGTAGTTTTTTTGTTTTTTTTTTCCCAGCAGCGGCGCACACATAAGAGGGAAGGAGATCAGAGGGAAGGAGTTTTTTCTCGAGCAATTTGCAAAAGCTGCCAGATGTACTCTAGATGTTGCAAAGAAAGAGGCTTCAAGCAAAAATCTGCCTTCAGCAAAACAGGGAGTTTGACTGACCGCATGAAAGCCAGACTTTAAATGCTCTTTCCTATAGGATTTCTAGCAAGCGTGTATGGAATCCATAAAACAATCACCAGCATTAGCCAGATACTGCTCTTGGTGACAGATGAAGGAAAGAATCGAGGCAGACATTCACTTTAGGACCTTGTTAGTGTAGACATGCATTGAATACACAGTATATGTATGAATGAATGTCATTTTTATCTTCAATTCACCTCACTGCTGACATCTGCAGATGAATAACCAAACAGAGGCTCCACAGAGGAACCCATACAGGGCGAAAGACAGAGTATGAGTGAATGTTGGAAGGATTAGAAGGAACATGTCGCCAGCATGGAAAATCTCCAAATCGGGCAGGATTTCAAGGCAGAGGTCTGCATGTGGCAAACCTTGGCGCAGATCTGTGTGCACGTCAGTGTATCTAATAGAATCTTGATCAGTGGGTCACTATGGCCAGATGTTTGGCAGGCTTAGTCGTGGACTCCTCATTAGTTAGGGAAGCCGGGATGAGACACAAATATTTTAACCCCATTTTTCTTAAGTAAGCCAAACATTTGTGATAAAAGCTCCTGCTGTTTGAGAGAGCGCTACTGAAAGGAGTAATCCCATAAAACAGAAACAAACATGAACATAAATCTTAGCTGATGAAAGAATACAAAACACCCCATTAGAAGAGGGTTGTTGTAGTGAAAGTGAAACACTGGAATGGGCGTAAACAGGGTCATGAACCTATTAGATCATAATGTGAAAAAAATGTTCCGACAGGGATATGATTGGACATGAACTTCTATGAAGCTGAATGAGCCTTTAATTGTTAAGTATAATTGAACACGCTAATGTGATTTCTCATGATCCCCTTTTACACTGTTACCTCTTGCCATCAATGGAGATATCACAGAGGCGTAAGGGTTGGGCGTAACATCAGAGCTGGCTGAACCAAAAAGCACTGTGTGTGTATGTAAAGCTTCCACTGTTTCTTTACACTGAGTTCAATGTCATAGTACAAAAGGTGTCTTAACGACGGAGCTTTGTTACGGCGCTGTGGCCAGGGCGTGTCCAGACTTTCTGGACGAGGTTGGCTCAACTGGGGCACTGACCTGTAAGGGTGGCCTGAGTTTTGTGTGCACACACATGAATAAAGAACATTTACTTACTCCTTCTTTCGGCACAAATCACATCGACTTTTAAGTAACATTAGATGATGGCAGCATATACATCTTGTGAGCTTAATTCTTCAAGAACTAAAAAAAAAAAAGTACGACCAAGATCAACATTTTAAGTATTTAAAATAATCTGCACACTGAAAACAATGAGCTGCCTGTTGAAACACAGCCTGCATGGTGGATTTGCCAGAGTCGGAAGTCCTACCTCTGTCAAGGCAAATGACCAATCGCAGTGAATAAATTTGGGGTGGCACCTGGGGTGGCCAATAAGATTACAAGGGGGGGTCCATGCCACCCTTGGCCAAGCCTCTGGAAATGCCTCTGGCTGTGATGGAATCTCATTGTAAAAAGGGCTAATATAAGCACATATATTGTGCTCACACAGAACTAACCCAATGCTTTACAGTGCTCTGTGAAAAAGTTTGCAATTAAAGAAGAGATTTTTCCAAAAAGTAGAGGTCAGTGGTTTTCCACTGATTGATGCTTGGTGTCGCCAATACGCAAAGAAACCAAAACACTGGCAAACGCAAGAGGAGAAGACTATTAGCTCATGCAATGTAAGGATACATTCAGAAGTTTAACACAACTTTTGTTTGTTGACAAGTACATTTTAGAGACGTTCAAAGTTGGGCCAATTTTATCCTTACACACTTAATGGATTATTGCCCACAATGGTGTTATCTGTTGTGCCACTGGTGGCAACAAGCTATGCTGCTTTTACATTAGCATTGTTGAATCTATGGAGGAAAATAGTCCTAGCTCATAAGACTATCATAGGAGTGACTGACAAAATGTGGTGTTGCAAGTTATAATATAAAGGAATGATGTTATGTTTTAACAATGTTTAGATTTGAGGTCATTTATTGAGAAATATTCTAACCGTGCCTCTGATGTCGAAGCACACAGCGCCCGATTAGCATCACAAAGTCAGACAGGTTGAATTGCAGTTGTTAAAATGGTTTTTAAACTATATGTAACAGATGTTTGAAAAAAAAAGCTTGTGTTGCACAGGAGGGAGTCAGCCCGAGATCTCTGACAGCTCAAACACTGTCGCTTCACTTTCAGTCTGGAGTCTGTGAGACAATTAAAAAGTCATCTTCCATCTCCTGAAACGTATTGAAAAGCTGTTAAAGAGCGTATGAAAGTAATCCCTGTTGGCAATCCTCAAACCCTTACAGTAATCCTGATCAAACTCTCCTCTCTTTTTTCAATGCAGGTGAATATGCTCATTGGAATCGTGGTGTTTAACAAGCTCATGTCTCGAGACGGCATCTCAGACAAGTCTAAAAAGCAGCGAGCGGGGTAAGTTCACTTCCTAAACTCTCAGCACCTCACACACACACACACACACACACACACACACACACACACACACACACACACACACACACACACACACACACACACACACACACACACACACACACACACACACACACACACACACACACACACACACACACACACACACACACACACACACACACACACACACACACACACACTACATCAACACAACTTCATCAATCTACTCAATCTTTGGTGGGAAATGACTACAAATTTGCTGCATTAGATACATTTCACCGTCTGTCAGGCACAATCTCAGGGAGACGACAATTTCATGGCAGCTAACTCAAACTGTTTTCTAGCGTCTCTGAACACACACACACACACACACACACACACACACACACACACACACACACACACACACACACACACACACACACACACACACACACACACACACACACACACACACACACACACACACACACACACACACACACACACACACACACACACACACACACACACACACACACCTTTGTGTACACCTGCGCCCCAATCAACAAAAAACAACCCCCATTTTGGCGACAAAATGACAAGACATGTGTTGTTTTGTGATGCTCGGTGAATTCTATTAGAAATTGCCAACCAATTCCACATATATACGTTCTTGCTGTGATGTAGATGAATAGCTCAGATTTGAAAATCAATGGCAGATGGAAAGCTCATTATGTATTATAAACACCAGGATTAGATGGATAAAACCAAACGCACTATTGAAATCCGATACCATTTCTCTCTGTTATTCTTCCAGACAATCATGCACACACATGCTGTATATATGCACACATATCAGACATGCATGCATATGAATCCACCTTCAACATTACTTCTACTTCACGTCAAGTCGTTCATCGTCTTCGCTAATCCCAAGAACGGAGTTTCCTCCAGCTCTTGCAGGAAAATCCATGCTTTCATTTCCATACCAATTGATTTCATTGTTTTCTCGTTTTCGTTCTCTTTTTTGGCTTTCTCTCTCTCTCTCTCTCTCTCTCTCTCTCTCTCTCTCTCTCTCTCTCTCTCTCTGTCATTACATTTTCTTCCAATGATTCTGATTCTTGTGCAAATTGAAATTGATAATTTGTGTTTGGCTGAAAGGGTTAACAGCTCAGACTGCCTCTCTGGGGGGTTGATTAGCTTTTGTTTCCTGGTGACTCAGCCGAGATTAAAGCTTTCGATGTGTACAAACACGCCCACATACACACACACAAACAGATGTACCTATCTTTGTTCCAGGAAAAAGTCATCAGTGTTATCCAATTATTAAGCACTTTTCATCTCAGATTCGTAGAAGTGTGTGTTCCGTGTACGCGCAAACATCTTGACGTGCTCGTAGGCGCCGTAATAGTCGGCGGCGTTTGCTAACAGGACGGGCTGTCATTAGTGTAATGTATTTTCATATGAAGCCGCGGGGATGTGGCTGGCTCTAAGGCAATGAGCTGTGATGGGGCGCTAATGTACCATAGCGTGCATAGCCCTATCATTCTGCATCACTATATACAGTACACACACACACACACCTTTTTTTTTGTTTTTTTTATCTATTTGAGAAGTCAGCTGTAAGCACACAACCAGAGGAGTCTTTCCCCTTCCTGTTGCACCCCTCTCACGCTTCATCGTGCAAAGCCACACACACTGTACACAACAATAACGCACACACTTGGTGGCTGTATTTCTTGTATGTGTCACTGTAATCTGTTAATCCACACGACTCTGTTATAACATCGCAAATGTCCGTCTCACTTTCTACTTGCTCTGGATCTATCTGACTGTTTATTCATTACTGCTACTTTTTTCAGATCTGGTTTTAATTTGCCTTTCTTTCTTTTCTCCCTCCCCCCACTTCCCCCCCCTTTATTTCTTTTACCCTCCCTTTGTTTGTTGTCTCCACTTTTTTTTGTTTTTCTTTTCCGCAAATGTGACATCTTCACTTTCACCTGTTACCATACCTGGAACCTGTCTCTCCTCCTCATCCCCACTCCCCCTTCCTCCTCCTCCCCCCCCCCCCACCCCCATGGTTTTGTGAATTGTGTTTGTTTGTGTGTCTTTGTGTGTGTGTGTGTGTGTTTGCACGTCCTAAAGTGTCCCGGCGGAGGCGCGTAGCCGACTGCTCCTGAAATGCTCCAAGTGTGGCGTGATCTCGAGCACCGCTATGTCCAGCTCTACTGCCAGCAGCGCCATGTTAGTCCATCTTCATCATTTTCTCTCTCTCTCTGTCTCTCTCTCTCTCTCTCTTGCTCTCTCCTACCTTCCATCATCTTCTGTCTCTCTCTCTCCTCCATCCTTTTAATCTCTGGCTGTTGGTAATGATGCAGGATGACATTCAGACTTGTCTGGTTACAAAAACAAACTATGAAAGGAAAAATCACCTGCACTGCAAGCCGCCACTGTTTAATGAGAGCATGTTTTGATCTAAAGCGAATTTTTCCTCGACTCGTACTGTGCGAAAAAACCTGACCCGTGTCAAACACTATTTATGAATCACTTTTAGAGTTTGCTTTAACTTGTTTGTAGTGCGCTATTGTGGAGGCTTTAACACATCAGGGCTGCACAATGTCACTAATACTGTGTTGTAATTGTCTAAACCTGGCTCATTATATTATGGCATGTGGTGAATGCGCCCAACTTTGAACTCTGAGTAACAGGTAGCACATCAGATTTCCAACCTGCCAAAGCTTTTCAGACGTCTTGCATACCTATATCAGTGCAGCATACTTGCTGGGGATGCAGATACGTCTCTGTGATCTCTGTGAAATCAGTGAAATGTTTTTTTGTTTTTGGCTCTGGAGGGAGCTTTGTCAAGTCTAAGAAATGATGCCAATGACATCCAAACTCTACTAGAGCTTTGAGAATACAAGACTCTGAGTTTCAGTTTTAGAAAACATGACTCAACACAGTCATTTTTGGAACTTTTAGTCCCATATTAAGGAGAAACAGTTCGAATAAAGTTAGCTTCATTCTTGCATTTACTTGTACCGCTCTCCTTCCTGCTCCTGCTTCAAGAAAAAAAAAATCTTCAAACTTCATGAAAGTGCAGTATATAAATGACTTCAACTTGCGCTTCATTTCTTCAGCATATGACCCTAAGTAATCCTAAAAACCAATGCTGACATGTCACACAATTACATCCCAACACCTTTTTTTTCCAGTGTTTAATCTAAAGGTGTCTCTCAATCTCCCAACCAGCTTTTTTTGTGTGGTTGCCTCTAAGAAGGTGTAAAAAAATAAAAAAATAATAACAAAAAACTGTTCTCTTACTCATAGTAGGAGTGTGGTTGTCATGGTTTCATGTTCAGTGCTGCCAAGTCTATTAATGAAATACCCTCCTCCTGTTTAACTGCTGCAAAACACTCCCGTTCCTTTTTAACTATGTCCTTGGACAAATCACTCATTACGGCTTTGTGTTTGTTTTGGAAGAGTGCTCCATTTAAAGCAGCACCTCTGTTCTTAGCTCCTTTTGTTGGATCGTTGGACACTGTGATTGGAAGGTAATGGGATGAGATTGCCTATTTGCAGTAACAGCTTTGTATCAGGCTTCCCCCCCCCCCCTCACCGTAGTTGTCGCCGAGAACAAGCGGAGCCATTGTTGACTTTTTTCCAAAAGCCCTTAGCTGATCTCTGATGTAGGAATATCTTCGCTGAAGCTGTAAAAAAAAAAAGATGTTCATGTTTGCCCCCATCTTTGTAGTTCTTCTTGAATTGTCCACAGCACAAGCTTCAAAACACAAGGTGTCACTCCTTCATTATCTGTAGCACCGTAAGATGCTTAGTCCTTTCTGCTGACGAAGCGATAACAGGGAACCAAATTACTTTTTTACACTTTGACGCTTAAGGACCCTGTTGAAAAGTTGTTTCCATGACTTGTTCTACAAACTGGACAAAGTGAACAAAATAACCATTGCATTAAACCCTTGGAATGATAATAGTCAGGTTACAGTCAAAACCCTTGGGAATGACCAGAAGAACTAAGTTACAGCTTATTAAGAAAAAACAGCTTAACATGTAGAAAACACAACATACTAACCCTAATTATTTCTTCAGAAGTTAAAAATGGTATTATGCACCCTCAAGGTGTTGGTTATCATGAGTTTATTGGGTGATGTGGAAGCTAGAAAATTCCTGCTACACAGAGTGGATAAGCTACACTGAACCACAGCCTATTGTGTATTTCAAACCACCATCTCCAGCAGCGCTGACTTTTACACATTAACGACAGGACGGCACAGCTTCGGCTTTCTTTCCCTTTATTCTCTCATTATTTTTTACTTTGGCCACACACCTCGAAAAGGGCGCAAATATTCCTCAGTGTAGTTACACAGAGCTGCCTGTCTGTCAGACTGACAGCTATAAAACCATGAATGTGTGCTCAAACCGCATGAACAATTTAAATTGGGGTCTGACTCGACCGATTACATGCACACACACAGAATCCCACACACTTACTCCTCAGGAACCCCCATGTCAGTGCTTGTCAATGGACTGTCTCAACTCACCCCCCACCCCCCCCCCATTTGCCCCGCTGCCTGGTGTCTCGTAGTCCACCAGCATGACACTTAGAGTGCATCAACCATGTAATTGTGAGCAATTGTCAGTCTCATAACTATCTACATGATTACACATCATCTTCCACCTCTCAGTTAGAATATTAAGTCTGATACAAACCTCCGTGTGCCAATCAGCTGCAAATTGCCCACCACTGAACCTATGACTGATCCGTGTGTGTGTGTGTTTGTGTGTGAGGGAGTTTTAAGTGGAGTTATGTGACTTAACAGAGCTGACTGGTGGTGTTTTAGACTGAACCCTTTGTTCCCTCTCCTTCCTTCCTTCCTCCCCTCTTCCCCCTCCTCCTCCTCCTCCTCCTCTGCCTGTCTGTCTCTTTCTCTGACAGGGCATCTCTGTGGAGCTCCTGCGTCGTTCTTCCTCTGTTAGCATTAACCTGGATGTCAGCCGTGCTGGCCATAACCGACCGCCGCTCCACACTTTACCAGGTGATGTTTCTCATAATACGATCAGATGTTAACGTAGCGTGACTCGCGCACATTTCAACTTGCGACGCTGCCATGGAGAATGTGCTTTCAAAACAGAGGGGTGTGGCTTCAAAAAGTGGATGTTGCATGGAGAGACTTCTGTCACAAGAAGACATGGTCAGGGTGCTGAAGCAAGGAACGTGAAATCTATATCGATACAGTTTTGTCTTTTTTGGGAGAGTTGATAGTTATACATATACTCTGGCTAATATGACAACACTTCCTAAACACTAAACACCTGCCACTCTTTAGTTTAAGGGGCCTTCGGCATGACATTTTATGACTTTAAACCGTTAAAATAATGATGGTAATAATGAAAGTAATACTATTCCTATCGAGACTTTCAAGCAAGAAATGATGCTCAACGTTTTAAAAAAGAGGAAAATAAATGCAAATGATTGAAGACAAAATTAACATCAAAAGATGGAAATTAAACTTGATAAATTTTTTAACTAATGTCCAAATGTAGATGATGAAGTAATTCATTAAACTGGATGAAACATGTACGTAAACCTGTGAGTGAAAAACACCATCAAAGGAAATGAAGTAAAGACGTTAAATAAATCCAAACAAATGATGAAAGCTTAGATCATGCTGCATGCATTGCGTTAAATAAAGGTTGTGAAATGCAATCTTTGTTGGAGAAAATAATAAGTCAGCAGGATAGCAACGTCAAAGGTCACATATGCAAAATACACTTAACACTGGTGTCTAATACGTGGTGTGTCCCTAGAATGGTTGATACTTCACAACATTAGAATAAAGAATTCACATTCGTGAAGCACGTATCAAAGACCAACAGAGGGTTTCATTTCATTGCTAAAAAAAAGTCTACAAACTGTCATGATTTAATTTGAACAAACATGACTAATTTAGTCGCATGTCAGTCCCTCTGTAATGATTACTTAGTTATACGTCACAGAATAACAGGTATAATCAGTGCCTTACAGACACTTCAAGCCTGTCACAAGAATTGTTTTCTAATTTTTACCCAACCATGAAATATGAAAGAAATGTGCTCAAATATGTCAAGACAGAGAAAAGACGGGACACAAAAATCACCACATCCAAGATACTAAATTCTTAAATGTGTAGTTTAACCACAGCCACGACTGGCTTGACATCTTACAATTGCTGGTTGTCAGTGTAATACATGTTTTCCTTTTGGCTCAGGAGTCGCGCAGATGTACAGAAGTCACAAAAAAAAAAAAAAAAGGGATCGTCACAGCAGTGATGGAAGGATTTGTCACTGTAAACAGTGTTTCAAGAGATGCTGATACATCTCAGCCCGCGACACAGTTTGAGACAACAGAACCTTCCGGCCAAAAAAAACCCCAAAACAAACCTAAATCAGGTTTACAATGTAGGCAGCTGTGTGCTTATAGCTTTTGTTGGAGAGGAGACGTTCGATGTAGTCTAAAATGCAGGGAATATACAGATCTTTAAAGGAAGTGCAAAGAATTTACACGCAAATGTTTTACTGTCTCCTCCAGGTCCTCTTTGCCGTCTTTGACTCGGTCCAAGGTTTCGTCATCATCACCGTCCACTGTGCAATGCGCAGAGAGGTGAGTGTTCCCAGACATGTGTTGAGCTCTTACATTTCTAATTCGGCACCACGCGGTGACCTCGGCGACACTGACTCCCTGTGACAGGTGGGATTCATGTCGGCAAATGTCAGGTTAGTTGCCGGGTCAGCGTGGAGACAGGGCACGGCACAAGCGGATCAGACACGAGAAGGATTAGCATGGTATTTATGTCCAGCGCTGCTTCTTCTTCTTCTTCTTTTTTTTCCCCTTCATAATGCAGTTTGATAGTGGAGTATTGTCCGTCTGATCCGAGGCTGCTTTAAGGAGCTTATGAAGATGCTGTATGGAATAAGACGATAAGTCCTTAACTAATACCTCCTAGTGCCTATTTGGCCACAGGCTTTGCTTTGCTGTGCCCCCCCCCCCTCTGGGATGCTGAATTTTATACTCATTGTGCACACACATGTAGTTCTGCCCTTGAGACAGACATTTGCACACACTTAGTTAGCTATGGCCTGACTCACTAACACACCAGCGACAATTAATGGAGATCATTTGTTTCTCTTAACTGTAAATAAGCCATCTGTTGCTGGTGCATGCACACAGCACACAGCCTTGCCTTTATACAAGAGATCATTGAGATATTGAATGCGCTGCATAGTTTATGTGGATTTCGAAATGCTTGGAACACTCAGCTGTATTACATCAGTATCACAAAAGCAGCATGGATTAAAGGTACAGTAAATCCAAGAATGATTTATGTTAAATGTATGAAAATCTCCTGAAATATATAGAGAGCGAGTAAATGCTGCTGCAGAACAATAGCAGAAGGGAGGGCCACACAGGAGGGGGAGCACTGAGGGGGGGGGGGGGGGGGGATATGATGAAGCATTATGGTGCAAAAACAAAAGAATAGTGTGATATTGTGTGATGCAAAATACAGACACAGAACATGCCAGGGAAGCGCAGCAGCGTGTCGCCCTCCTAGATTGCGCTCGCTGCTTTGAAAGGTAGCGGCTGAGAATGAAAGCACAGCCGGCCTGCTGAGATCAGTCGAGGAAAAAAAGGGGGCGAGGCAAAATGAACATGTGCGACGTAAAAGGCGTTGTGATTAGCAAGGCAGCAGGAGAGGTAAAAACAAGGGAAAGGAGATGGTTTTATTGCAAGAAAGGGGGATAGAGGTAAATGTGAAAGAATGCATGCAGAGATCTGTAAGGGGGAGGGAGGGGGGGACGTGTTTCAAGAGCGTGGCAGGGGATGATAGTAGGGGAGGAGGAAATGGAGAGGGAGGTATGGACCCATAGAGGCGCTCTCCACTTTGAAGTTGGAATAAGCTGCAGTGGGTGCCAATGTACACACTGACAGAATGGGGAGGAAATACTGCAGAGGATGAGTATGGACATAGAGGGAAGAGACAGACGGAAGGAAACAATGGAGGCAATACTCCAGCTCATGCAGCATTTATCAGACATGGATTCTACTCTAGTTTACCCCAACTGCAGAACGCACACACACACACACACACACACACACACACAGATGAGACCGCCCAGCAAGAGAGGAGATGCACTTGCACAGCTTATTCAACAAGCCCTCGTTTCCACCAATGGGAAATCATACGGGATTTGACAGCATCAACATTGAAAAATTATGTTGCTCCTCGGGAAAGATCCAGGCTATCTATAGTGCAGCGTCTGGGGGGGGTGGAATCTCAGAGTGGGCTGTGAAACCCATTCCACGTGTTTTTGAGCTGCTCCCAGGAACCACTTCTTTGACAGTGGGCTGGTGTGTGTTTGCTTCGACACCATATGTGGGAGGATAAAGAAGAAGAAGAAGAAGAAGCAGAAGATGACACTGGGTAGGGGCGCCAGGGGTTAGAGCATCTATATACCGTGCTGTTGGTTTTAATTAGAACTGTGTGCCACTGATCTCACATGGCTCAAATAGGCCCCTTTGAAGAACTGCTTTCTATACCGCTTGCTGTCTCTTATGTAAGCTACAAGCTGAGCTACTTAGGGGAGAATATACACGCTTTGTTTACCATTTTCACGTAATTTAATATTCACTGAACATCTGTCATGTGCAGTGTTGAAGAACATGAATTTAAAGAATATCTAAAGATTGAGCTCCCCATGCTCCAGTATTTGCCAAAACAACTGAAGTAAAAGTTCCTCCACTAACTTATTTCCTTTGCATCGTCCCTGCATCATTCTTTTCCCCACCTCCTCCCAACTTTTTTTTTTTTTCCTTTTTCTATATTCAACCCCCTCCTCTCCCCATCATCCTTTATTCCAACCCAGGTTCAGGATGCGGTGCGCTGTCGGATGGGGGGATGTAAAGACGACAGCGAAAACTCACCCGACTCCTGCAAGAATGGACAGGTGCAGATCATGGTGAATAGCATTTCCATTTCATCCCACATTGCTATTCATTAGACCAACATTAAATGTCTGGAGCTTCCTAGAAGCTGCAACTCCAATAGCAGGAAGACATGATTGCCATTATTGACGTGCTCAGACTTTCCATAACCATTTTTTGTTTCCCGTCACAGGGGTCATTATTCTTCTCATTCTGCATGTTGAGGTTCTCAAAATTGTTTGATTTCATTGCCAATGGTTACAAATGTTCACTCCCAGACTGAAACTAACTTCCTATAGTGTAAAAGTGTAACTAAAGAGTTAAAAATCCTGCTTAAATCAATGTTAATCTTAATTTAAAATGTGCATTTTGCCATCAGCATTTCATGCATTAAGAAAACCCAATCTTCAGCACTTTTATTTACTCTTAACCTGAGCTTTTCCGTCTTTATTTGAAGAGCGTAGCGCTCCCATAAGGTTATTGCATGTGTTCCAAATGTGACTAATAGTGTGATAAATCATACAGACCTGAACTGCCGTGCCAATGTCAGAGCGGTCACACTGCAAGAGCTACTCTCCCAGCGCTATTCCCTTTATTTCTCCCTCAGACCTGTTTGCGGTAACGATTATGAGTTCCTGAACGCCCCCTCTGAGGTTATCAAGATTAAACTTCAGAGCCATCATTTCACTCAGAGAACCCATAATGACACTTTCTCTCGTCTGTGTTTTCATAACCAAGAGGAACACTTACAGTCTAACTGTGCTTTTAAAAAAAAATTCCCAGAGTTAAATGCATTGCTATATCTTACACACAGCTCACAGGGAATGCTAGTTTCTATGCCAACTGCTTCTGGAAGACAGCTGGTAAAACCTTTAAGTTTCCTTCAGGCTTTGGATTCTTAATGTGTATGACTTTGAGGAGATGTTTTCGGAGAAAAAAGAACTTGCATGGAGAGCCGTGTGAGAAACAAAATACCCTTGAGGATTGTAATTATGATGGATAATTTGGCAAAACTGCATCCAGTTGTACCTCAATCATAATTACATTGCACGCCATCCTCTCAGGTGTTCCCGCCTTATTCACATTAGAAACCCCTGGAAGTTAGAGGCATAACATTACTACACCAAGTCAAAATTTTCTTTAAAAAAAATCTAATTAGCTTTTTTCTTTCTCCAAAACTGGTTAAATGTCTGCTTTTAACCTTTCAACGTTATGTTTTTTTCATTGATTTTTGTTTGTTTCATGCCATCAGAAGGGTCCACTTGTGGGCCAGTGTGGGCAGCAGTGTGGCTCTCTGCGTTACGGCACATCAAGCCTGTCGGGTTGTCACTTGCAGACGTTCCCACCGGCGTGCCAGCAGGCCTGTCACCACAGTCTGCCCCGCAGCAACCACGGCCTGGAGCACAGCCACTCCATGACCTATGCACACAACCATACCCCCACCCTCAACAATTCCCACAACCACGTTCATAACCATAACCACGCTCACAACCACATCGGCTGCAGACCAGTATGTTACCTGTTGAATTAAACCGAATATTAGTCATTATGAATAGCAGAGCACGTAGATGTAGAAAGGTGGAATGTGTAAAGCCATATGTTCATAACAAATATGTACAAATGTTTCTTTAATAGATTAACACTTTAATTTATTAAGCTATTATTCTAATAGTTTGGTGAAAAAATATATACCATTAACATGTCTGTGCCTTTCATTTGGAGCTAAAGCCGGCAGCTGGTTAGCTAAGCTTAGCGCAAAGACAGGAAATGGGTACACACTTTTAAGCTAGCTAATAAACATGTTGCTCTTTCATTTACTTAATTTAATGTGGTTTTATTCATCATAGTATTATGACTGAAGGTTTACTATGTGCCAGACTACTTCTTGACCAGGCACAGTGACCTCTCTGAAGTCTTGTTGTCAACATCAGGTTGCTAATTTCTCCTGAAGATCACTTAATGGCAAAGAAATAGTAAAACAGAAACACCCCAATTAAACCACAGTAAGTCATTTTAATATGTGTTTTTTTTAATACAATTTATGGGAGCAAGATATAAAAAGGCAAGTTATATGGTAAGAGGCACTGGTTGGCTACAGCCAAGCGAGCTACTTCTGCCTGTTTCCTGTCTGAGTATAGCTAATCCACTGCTAGCTTAAACTTTCATCATTGCCATACAGACAAAGAGTTTTACTCAATCTCAGCAAGAACAAGAGTGGAAACAAACAAAACAAAAATTTCCATCAAGTGTAGTTACATATTTCACCTTTAAATGTAATGTAGTAGTATGTATTAGCTGTGTTGTATAAGAACTAGCACTTCTCGTGTAGCAAGTAATGCAAAATATGTATCTGTAATTTGTCTTTGGGCATTTTCATTGATATAAGACATGATGTTTTCTTTGGTGTTCATTTCAACAGTAACCTCACACAGTCTGCTCTTTGCTTCAGGAGCATGACTCAGTCAGTATAGGGCTCATATAGGGCCTTATTCCCTTTTGGTGTTTTTTCTAAAACAGTTGACTTTGATGACTCACTGTGTTTAACCTACGAGGCTGTTGCAGAGAGTTTGCTTCATAGTTAAAATAAAGATGATTTGTTTTTCTCAATTTGGATGAGAATGAGGGACTGGGAGTAAGAGAGGGAGAGAAGTTTTCTTTCATATCCGCATTCGTCCATTTAGCTGAGACCCATTTATGGAGCTGCGGGTGATTTGCGTACTAAGAGCTTTTCCATTCCTCTGAGACCCTCGCACAGTCGCTCCGTCTCTCTCTCTCTCTCTCTCTGTGTTTCATTTCCCTCCCTTCCTCTTTGCCTCTGTGGCGTGCCCAAACTGTCTAAAATCTGTAGTTTATTATCCAAACAAAGGCTTTTGTCAGTGAATCCCACCGAGGACAGGAGGAGGCTCTATCGTGAGAGAAGCGAGGACCACATCTGCATAGCAATGAGCTTCACTTTCAAGTTTGAGAAACTTGAGGGGTGGCGATTTTGAAAATAACATGCTTCTTCTTTGTTTCATTTACCCTGTGGAGTAATACCACCCTGCTTTTCTCAAGTGAATTTTCTACATACAAGCAGAAAAACACAATTTTGTGCCCTCAAAATACTTCATCTAGCTACATGAGTGACCTGAGTAGTAACAGCATATTCCTGCATTGTTCAGGATTTCTTTTTCAGTTAAAAGGAAGCTTGGCTGAGGGCAGCAAAGTTTTACTTAAACAGCAGATCATAGCTGTGCTCCTGTGTACATTTCTGGCCCTGTTCCCATCCCGATGATAGCGAAGCGACTGTTAAGTAATCAGTAAATACATGACAAAGTTTAAAAGAAGTAACTTAGACTTAGACTTAGACTTTCTTTATTGTCATTCAAACTTGTACTTTACAGTGCAGATAGGAGTCATGAGGAAACAGCACAGAACATGGTTAGGTAGATGTATGAATGGAACCAGAAGGGAGGGGAACACAGAGACTAAATACACCGGGTAATCAGACACAGGTGAGCCTAACAAGACACAGGTGAGGACAATAATTACAATATAAGACAGGAAACACTAAGACTAGGGAAATACACACACAGGGAACAGAGAAACACAAGGTATACATGAGAAAATAAACAGGAAGTAAAGGAATATAGACTTATACCAGGGACATGACCAGAAAAATACACAGAGTTTAAAGCAATACGAGGGATAAACAATACAAAATGAAACGGCAAATTAAATCTAATCACTCTAATTAACAAATTATAAAGCTAAACAAGACCAAGGTCTCTATAGAGAATGGCAACTGAACAATTCATAACTGAGGAGTGTTAGCTAGTTTAATACTGATGCTGAAACAATGGAAATAAAAGCTTTAACTGAATTAAATCAACTTAAATTTGACTTTAAATAATGTTTCAATCATATTGAGTGACCAAGAACCATTACACACAGAAGGATATGACTACCATGACATTTTTGCACCAATATTTGTTTATTAAAGCTCTTGGGTGGAGTTTTCAAACTAGACCAACAGCAACAATGCTGTATTGATACAGTCAGTGTCAGACAAACAGAAGTGTATTCTTTACATTTGCCACAGTAAAAAATCATCTGTGCTTGATACGGTTATTATCTAAAGACAGGTTCCGTTAGAAAAAAAGACTTGTGGATGTACAGGTCAAGATCAGCGGAGCGATAAGATGTTCTCCTTAGTCCACAGGGTGTCAAAAAGTGGCAGTGGCTTAAAGGTGTCTTTTTTGTTCTTGTCAAAAGAGGGAATCACTTTGTTACTGAATTGTACAGTAACTGTCACCATTGCAAAACATCACATACTTCTGTACAGGGAGAAATGACAGCATCAGAGTCATTGGATTCAGCATACACATTCAAGATCCAATCCCTTATCAGGCCTGTTCCCTTACTAATGTGTTCAATGTAACTTATACACACTGATTGTCTCTCTTTTCTTTCCGTCATGCCTCCTTCTCTCAGACCGACTTTGAGAAGGATGTGGACTTGGCATGCCAAACAGGTGAGCTCTCCTTTTCTCATGATTTTTTTTCCATTCTCTTTTCTTCCTTTTTTTTTTTTTGTCAAACACCGGATTAGCATTGCAAAGAGTCTGTTACATTCTAAGCTCGCTGCTGTGCATGCTGAAACACTGACAGGAGATGATGGGCTACATCCCCACACAGTTGTTCACAAATTATTATGCTTTATCAATCACACTGATTCTGCCCAATAAGTGTTCAGCGAGCATATGTTGGGATGAGAATGTGTTTAATTGTGCATGATGAGAACACCCCTCAGTGTGTTCAGAAATGTTTCACAATGGTCCTGTGTGTGTGTGTGTGTGAGTGTGTTTGTGGATGTAATACAAATGTACCACAATCTGGTTTATGTTGTGATTTGAAATAATAACACAGTCACTTTCCCCCTCCCCTCCACCCTTGCAGAGAGAGGACACCCATGTAAGTTTTGCACCCAACTGATCTCCTTTACAATGCCTGGTCCACCCCTTTAGACTTTAATATATAGACTATAGACTAATCCGGGTTGTAGCTGGAAGTACAAAGGTTTCCATTTATTGCATCGGCACCATAGTTGTTTACTTTCATGTTATACTGTACTTATTGTAAACAATTTCAATTCTTAGGTGTTTTTCTTGACATCAATGTCAATACAATAGTGGTAGAATATGAGACTCAAATCTTGACTTTTTAACTTGTTAGGAACTTTAGAAGTTTAAAGCCATCTGTGCAAATACAAAAACACAGCTTGATTCACTAAAAACAAAGGGAACAATCAATTTTAGTTTTATAAAGAAATAAATATATAGGCCTATATAGCGATCAAATTGAGCGACCATGGACCGTTTGGTATTTAAAGGTCACATATTATACTCCTTTTCAACAAGTTTAAATACGTCTCAGAGCTCCCCAAAACATGTCAGTGAAGTTTCCACTCTGATCCGGTATTTGATAACGCCTAAAGCCCTCTATTTCAGCCCTGCTCAGAACAGGCTGTTTTTGTGTCTGTAGCTTTAAATGCAAATGAGCTGTGTCTGACCACGCCCCTCTCTGGAAGGGCTTGGGTGGCTTGGGCTTTCTCACTCCATGCCCTATTGTTTACGGTGAGAAGGCAGACTCAGAAGGCAGAACAAACACCTAGCTGTGGGAGTGTCACCCCCTGGGGGAGGGGTTACTGCCCTTTTTGATGTCACAAAGGGAAAAATCTCCAAATGGCATGTTTGAGCACACATTTTCTGAAAAGTAGAGGCAAAACACGGAGAGGATGGATTTTTCTCATAATTGTGGGGTGTGTAGACGGACTAGGGTGCTGTATTTAATTTCACTTTTATATATTTGCGCATCCTGGCATGAACATGTATACGAAGTAGTCTCTTAAAAAAAAAAATCTGTCATCCTATAATTTTGTATTACACAAAGTGCCTAAGAAAGTGACACATGAAACAACCCCCGGATTTGTCTATAGGTCACGTGCTGTTCATCCAATGTTGGGTGCATAAGTGAATTGATCTGATTGGTCAGAAGTCCTGTCCAGTTCTTTCACATCACTCTGCATCCAACTGACATAACAACAGAGAAAATATCAGGTTCTGTACTCTGCCAGTGTTCTCGCTGGTTAGTCAGAATCTGCAGGATCCAGCTTCAACTTCTGATGAAACGTGTAGCCTGACATTTTGTCACAGCAATGCGGTGAACATGAAAAGGTCTGCTCTATACACTTTGGTTGAGAACTGGATTTTGGGGCCACATAGTAAATATTGAATCCTCTGATGGTGACAGAATGGGCATGATATTCAGCATGAATCTCCAGACAGTTTGATTTGTGTTTGATTGTGATGATAGATTGATGTTAGGTTGTGATGAAACATCCCATCATCAGCATGTCATAAGTTAATTTTAGAGACACTGTTTGAAAATTGTGTAGGATCTGTTTTTGGTTTTCTACTCAAAAAACAAGCATGAAAGTGAACCTAAAGACATTGTAAGAAGTATTACGTTATAGAAGAAGAATCTCAAACATCGACCAAACATTAAGCCACAGGAAAAAGGAACAATGATGTGTTGAGGACTATTTGGGGTAGGACTCAGTAGTGAGGGAATTTGGCTCAATCCAATTTTAACACCACAGCACTTTGTACTGTGTCCCTCTCCAAGCTAATAAAAAACCTGGCTCACCAGCAAATCTTGAGATGGAGCAAGACTTAAGGTCACAGTGACAGGGAAACAACTACTCGTCTTATTTACTGTGTGCCAAGAAAGCCCAAAATAAGAAGTGAAACTTTCCCTTTGAGCTACATGAACAAACTTCCATCAGCACGTTAGTCATTTCGTATGTTTCTGTCTCTGCTACCTCACTGCAACAAACATTATCAATTTCCATCTAACCCCGTCTAATGTTCCTTTTTTCCTCTTCACTACCTCCCTGTCTACGACTCCTCTCCACGGTTTTCACTTCTCTCCTCGCGTCACGCTCCAGTCATATTCAAGGAGGTGAACACCTGTAACCCTGCAACCATCACAGGGACCCTCTCTCGCATCTCACTGGATGACGAGGACGATCCCAAGCTGGCGGCCCATCAGGATGGGGGAGTCGGGGTCAACTTTAGCTCCCTCCCTGGGAACATCCCCCCTCCCAACCTCATCGTACAGGTCTGATATACCAAAAACATAAATTTATTGTCTGAGTAAACCTACTGTGCAATAAACCCTGATTCTTATTCTGAATCTAAAACACTACATTTTACTTAATTTATTATTATACTCCAGAACACCATGCCTCAAGATCATTGAGTAGTAGCAATAATTACACAAAAACACAAAAAGTGGCTTTAAAGTTTAACTACAATCAATTTAAATTGGAAGGGGAAAGACAGAATTTTGATTATCTCTGATGAATCAGGATTGCGGAGTCAAATGAAAAATTAGATCAGGCTAGAGGAAGTTAACTCAGAATACTGAAATATTGCTTTTTCCACAAGGTTCCAACCCTAGGGGGTCTGAACGAGCTGAGCGAGACGCCGCTAAAGAAGGAGGTAAACGTGGACCAGCAGCGACAGCAGGGGCAACAACGCAGCGGGGCTCCAATCTACCTGTGCACTGAGAGCGGCCTGGGCTGGGCTCGACCCCCCACCTCCTCCAACACCTCTCAGGACGGGAGCGCCGGGAGTGGAGGAAGTGGAGGGGGAGGAGGAAGTGGCGGAGGCGGTGAGGGAGACTACATGGTCTTACCTCGTAGGACGGTCAGTCTCAAACCTCCAGCGTCCTCCTCCCAGGGAGGGGGCCTGGGGATGGGGGGTGAGGACAAGCCTCTCAACATCGCAGTGGATGATCCCCCCTTCCCACCGCCTCCCTCTCCTCTCACCCTGCACCCAGCCGAGAGCGAGGCCTACCCGGCGGATTTTGTGCCATCAAGTGTGGGCGACATGAACATTGCCATGAACCTGAACCGCTCCTACGGGACGATCAAAACCATGCCCCATGGGCACGGCCACATGATGGCTCAAGGGGGTATTGTACACTCCCACGGAGGACACATGCACTCCCACGGGCACTCGCTCCAGCTGAAGCCGGGTCAGAGGCCATCGGTCAGACAGATTCTGACCGGGGGAACCACAGTGGAGAGAACCAGGACTCTACCACGCAACCTGGGCAGCACCAATGCAAACACCAGCCTCTCTGCAGGATCCCTGGAGGTGGGTAGGAGGTTGTCAGATGAGGGAAAAGAGGGTTTCCCTCTTGGGGTTAAGCCTATTTATCATATCCACCTTTTACTGCAGCATTTCCATATGGTTTAAAGTTATTGACATGTTGGTGGTGTTGTGACGTAGGCGGTGTTGGTGTTGATATAACAGTGAAGTTACAAAGATGAGAGAACAAAGACAAAGTGAAGGAAAGTTCTTTGTGGAAAAGGTTCCAATTATTGAATGTGACATCCTGAAGGGGTTTGAAAATCTCAGGTTCTCACCATTGGAATTATTGCCATATATTTTTACTTTAGAAAGATAAGATGCAAGTTTCACTACTACACTCACAAATACTTTAAAATATGTTTTACATATTTACTATCACAGTGGTTCCAAGACATAACAATAAAACATCAGTAAAGTGGCTAAGAACAAGTCTGCATTAAAACACTGCTATTGGTGACAGCTGTGTAATATATACCGCTGCTGACTGAGACAATGAGCATTAGAAATAGTTATTTTCCTAATGATGGACAGCTTCTTCCTAGATCAGCGTCTGTGTGTGTGTGTGTGTGTGTGTGTGTGTGTGTGTGTGTGTGTGTGTGTGTGTGTGTGTGTGTGTGTGTGTGTGTGTGTGTGTGTGTGTGTGACAGTGCATTTTATGTACAAGGTGGCCCAGCAGATGGACTGAGACATATACCAGATCAGAGGAAATACGAATGTCTTTCAGCCCCCCTTATTTTTTTACACACAAACACACACATCATACAACATAGCCCACGGTTACAAACACACTAAAACACATGTACGCGCACGTTGTAACCTAACCCTGTGGCCTGTTGCTGAGGTTGAGGTTGATTGAAGAGATAAAAATGACTGAAAAAGTGCAGATGCTTCATTTGAGGGCTGAGGACGAGTCATTAAAAGTCAGAAAAAATCACTGTCAGAAGAGCTACGAGTGCACTCTTGAATACCCCCCCCCCCCCCCAAAAAAAAAAAGAAAACTGCACGGGAACCTACGGGATGTAATTTACTGCTGTAATTTCACCCTGTTTGAATGTGCTTGATTTGGAGATGGATATCAGAGCGTGCCTCTCAAGATTAAATCACAGCAGTGTGTAACTCCCTAATTCAAAAATGGTGATGCCTAATAGAGGGATCATGCAAACGTACTCACAGTCATCATTTCACTGTAGATTTTTAGTTAGGCTTATAAATTGAAATCTTAATGGTGTAGTCGAGGCGTGAGAAAGTATCATGGAGCATTTTATCCTTTAGTCATACAATAGGAAACTATTTCAGTGAGTATTGAAATGTAGATTATTAGTATCTCTTTGTGGGAAAACTGTTTGTGAAAGAGCTGAGGTTAACACATTGAATGTGTGAATTGATGTGACTGTGGTTGGCTATAGGACCATAATGCTATCAAAGCAGAAAATGGCAGTAGCAAATGTTTCCTTACACATTCTGTATGACTGAGTTGATGACTGCATTGTGTGTCCCCACCAAAACATGCAATATATTACACCTTGTAAGTATGTTGCATGTCTACCATGTTAAAAAGCAAGGTCAAACACGGAATTGCTCTCTTTCAAAGGTAAGGATTTCTGCATAGGAGGGTAGTAACTGCAGAATGTTTGGGAGTAGCGACTTTCACCAAGTGAGCAGGACATCTCCTGGGAGAAGCTGCCACTTTTATCTGTTTGCATTCCTTTACCTTTTTTTTTTTTTTTTTGGCCGCCACAGCATCAGATCAGCAACTCTGCCCTTTCAAGAAACGAATATAGCTTTTAACTAACTGTGGAGAGCAGCCGCTCCGCCTGCCAAATGCAAATCTGGCAGACAGCGAGAGCAAGATAGGGAAGTCAGAGATGGAACGTAATGCAATGTCAGGGCCAGATGAGTTGGAAATGTCTGCAGCTTTTTAAATTGGCGGCCTGCTTGCCACTTTCTGTAGCTGTGGAGGCACTTAAGAGGAAAGTGGAGGGTTCCAAACAAGATTAGGGGGGGGGATGAAAACCAATCTCTCGTGGGGGGGCTTTTGCAGCTTTTTTTAATCATAATGTCTCCAACGAAATCTCCAAAAATAGCAAAGAAGATGATATATATGCTAGGGCTGTAATGATTGTATTTGAGGGTGTGTGTGAGCTGAGAAATTATTATTCCATTCTAATTCTGTGTTATTCCACTTCACTAATCTCATTACGTTGAAATAGACTGAATCATTTGCCTTTTTGCCTTGACATTTGTAAGGATATCTGTACGATGTTGGGGAGGCAGTGCACATTAGTCATCTTCTAGTTACTGAACAATGGCACTGGGGGATCCACACATTTATAAGAAGGTCTAAAGTTCAATAGTGGTCGAGAGGTGGTCATTGATGCTTTCTTCTCTCCCCTGCCCCTCCCCATCCTCTTCCAGAGGAAAAGAGTACGGTACTCTGAGCTGGACTTTGAGGTAAGATCTCGGACCTTTCCCCGCTGTCATCAGCCTGTCTCTGCTTTTCTTGTGCTTCTGCCAGGACTTGAGTAACGCATAGAGGAGCAAAAAGCATCGCTAAATCCCTCCCAAGCACCTGTTCTTCCCTTGCATAATAGAACTACAAACTGTTTTAGACCCTCCTTGTATGCTGTTTCTCCAACAATGGCCTTGTTTTCTGTCTCAATAAAATTATTTTTTTAACTAAATTGCAGCATCCTCGAAACATCCCACTGACATGTACAATCACACCAAACAGTGTTGTCATGTCTTTGTGGGGGTCCTGGTTGAAGAAACAGCAGATAGTAGATTGCTTTCTGTGTCTAAATGAATTCAAGTAATACAGTTATGGATCAACAAGTCTGTGTTTAAAGTCAATTGGCTGGTTATATATTTGTTGGAACGACATTGGTTTGGCAGTGTGTCCCTTTGTTTGTTAGAATGACCTGGGTGTCCTGTGAATTTCCAGTCTCTATATTATCACAATAAAAGACAGTCCCTCGCTTTGCATTGCTGCCTTTTGGAGGGAATTACGTTTGACACAAAGTGTTTTAAAGACTGGACATTCACCCTCCAAAATGGAGATGTATTGGTCATATAGAAGGTATGTGTGATTACCAGCTACTAACAGTGACTATGGCTTATTGTTTTACTTTTCTGGCAAATTTAATGGAGAGGCATTTCAACGGCTGCATGAATTTAGCTCAGGGAGTTTGGCTCTCTTAGAAATCAGCTGTTTACTCATTAAATGACTATTGACTTTTGAGAAAGCAGTTGGCCTAGAAGAACCATTAAAACTGGGAAGAGTACGCTTCCATCATTTAATGGAAAGTAAACCAATTTTCATCGAAGCATTCTTCTTTTATCGAGTTTACCAACCCTTTTAGACAGTCAGAATGAACTTTTAATATATCATCAAACTTGTACTATTTCAAGCAACTTTAAACTGAATTAAGGATCTGGCCTTATAGGGTAAAGTAACAATTGACTAAAAAATAAAAATAGTACTTCATTGAATTAGAATTGCACTTAAAGTTTGGCAACTTGCAAGGGAACGCTTCCAAAGAACAGTAAAACAAAGAGGCTCACTTTTGATCCTTCATTCCTCATAAATGCCTACTTCTTAGGAACACCACAGCTTTTTTGTGACAAGGATTTTAAGTTGCTGATCCAAGCTGGGATAATAAAACCTTAGAAATCTCCTGCAGAACGAGAAGATACCGTTTAAGCGTTCTACCAACCTCTATTGAGGTTATTGTGATAAATGAGCTGAACTTTGAGAGTTGATTCTTAAGAGCTCACCTGAATGAGTGTTTTATTGTAAAAGTTATCATGATCACTTACAGGACATCACAGCCCATGGACTTGTCATTGGGCTTTCACAAAAAGCTAAAAGACTTGGACTCAGACAATGGTGTGCCAAAAAGGAAGAAGAATTCTTAAAACTTAGCAGAAAAAGGACATGTAGGAAAGAACTCGTAGCACCCTCTCAGCTGAGCAGAGATGAGAGTACCCACTCTGAAATAATTGGAGCCAGTGCTAAGAGCCAGTCCTAGCCAGTAAGTGTGCTGGTGTGAGTGCTGGCATCATGCCCCTGTGTCACTTTCAACCTCGCAAGCTGCTTTGACGATTAGTTACTGCCGAGCAGCTCCCGCACTGCCCATTAGCACAGAGAAACAACAGCAGTGGCACTGACGAATGCAGTTTGCTGTCAGAAAATTAAAGATCTGGATTCAGCTCTCCTCCCATACAGGCATATTCAGAATAGGGGGAGGCAGTTTTTGTCGATATCCCTTTGCTAGTTATGTTTCTGTCCATCTGTTAGATGTTTAGTGAGTCAGACAGAATCCTGAGCTAACAGGACCACCAGCTAACAGACATTAGTCCGTAACAATGGCATTTTTGTCAGTTGTTTTTGCCGCGTTATCACCTAAAGAACTCCTCTGCAGCACTCCCAGTTGCCAAATTCTTAAAGACTAAGGAAGTGGATGATGTATGAGCATGAGCCAGCAATCGATCGATCTGTCGCGTACCTCTCTAACCCCCTTTTCATGGCTGGCATCACTGCAGTCCTTCAGCCTTTTACCCATTACCCTTTCCAGCTGCCTGCCCTTATGTTGGCCCCTCCTTTCATTTGCTTTTTTTATTTTTTTTATTTCTGTTTGGTTCATTTTTTGCTGTGCCTTCCTTTCTTTCCCTTCCAGAAAGTGATGCATACTCGCAAAAGACATTCTGAGCTGTACCATGAGCTCAACCACTCCTCCAAGTTCCACACCATAGACAGGTATAACAGGGACCCAGCCATGTCCACATTCAAGGTAAGACCATTGCCCAAACGCGGGATGGGAACTCCCTGTACCCATGCATCCCCAACCCCCTCTCCACACTTTGTCACAATCCCAAAAACACCAACCCCTTTATCACTGAAAGAACTGAACCAGAAAAGCAAACACTGACGCCTGGGCAGATCAAATTGCAATAGATTTTATTTACAGACAGTGGCAAGACTGGCTTAATTGAACAGCACTACCTTAAAAAGGCATTAACTTGTAAACGCAGCTTTCAGATGACTATAGCTCTAAGAACTCAGGGTAAAGCTCCCAGTCGTATCAAACACAAGCTACTTTTGCACCTTTCCCAGCTAACTTGTGACTTCAAAATAGCAAGTCATTGTTTGTTCTTACAAGAGAGCTTAAATGTAACGTGAAAATACTATGTACCTAATTGCTATTTGATTTATTGACTGCTGTACTTACTGTTTCCATGGAGAACCTACCGTTAAGTGCCCCATTACTATAACCAGTGCAGCACATTTAATAGAAATACCTCTAAATATCTTTATTTTAACTGCTGTAATTGGCCTGAATTTAATTAATTCTCACTTGTAATTGGTGCCTCATTAAATTCTCGTCAAACTAGTTGATCACATGAGCTGTTCACTGAAGGATAATCAATCATAACTGGTTAATGATACGAAATTCTGCAATTTAACACGTGTGAAACTTCAACTCTTACAGCATCAAGCACACAAAGCACATGTGCCTACACACTGAAGTGCTTTGTCTATGCCTGTGTCAACTGGTTCATGTGTCTTTTTATAATTGGATTTTCTGTCTATGTACTGCCTGTGACACTGTTTTTTTTCATGTGTGTATGTCTGCATGGATGGTGAGTGGGCACCTGTTAGCATGAGACTTCTTTAAATAATTAATACGCCATTTGTAGCAGACGAAAAAGTCCCTGCTTGCTTTGTACTGACCTTCAGAGGGCCAGTTTCATTAAGGTTTAAACACACGTGCACTTGCCCACACTCCTCTCATCTGCCGAGGCCCGAGTGCGTAGAACCATGATGAGTTAGTCAACCTTGATAGGTGTACTTTCCTCAGGCGTCGGCAGCATGCTGGTTCACATCTAATTTACCCCACCAGAAGAGGAGCAGCAGCCAGGCTGACATCTCTCATATTCCCCATGCCATGTAGCCACACACACATGCAATACACACACGCAAACACCCTGCCATTTCCCAACGCCAGGCTGCCGGCCTTTTCCTTCACTCCTCATTTGCACAACGTCTTGATCAAGATTTTCAGAAGTGCCGGGCAACTCTCGCATCCATTGATGCCAAGCAAATATTTTATGGAAGAGGAGGAAAATGGCAGGCTGCTTGCAAAGTCATAAGCCATCTATTAGAAGTCGGAGTTCTGAACAGTTGCACTGCAGCATACTAATATGCCTCAAAGTGAGCTCAGGTGTGCTTTGAGATTATGCCCAAATGTTAAAGGAATAAAAGCCCAGTCACAAATAATAGATAGGCCGTATTAGGACTAATTAAGACAAATTGGAAGGCATATTTCCTCTGGGTTTGCAGTGTCATGTAAGTTATGGAACAAGAGGCCAGCATAGATATGGCTTACTCATCCAATTCCATTATGTTAAAAGTAAGTAGGCAGTTCACTTAACTGTGAATAATTACACGGATAATGCTATCAGTGTCGGGCCTTTGACAGGACCCAGCTTGAGTTCAGCTCTGCTGTTGTCAACATCTCACTTTGAGAGTCACCCCCGGACACGAACATGCTGACTATACAGTAATTATGGAGATGAGAAGGGTGTGTGTGGGTGTGCGTGTCCATATACTTTTATACTAGAGTGCCTACTGTATGTGTGTGTGGATCCATGTCTATGTAAGTGTCCGTTGTTGTATGGATGAGTGTTTGTGTGTATCTGTTTTTTCTGTTTTCTGTTTGAGATCAGAATGTTGCACTGCCTGTGTTTGAAGCACATAAACTGTGTAAGGAGACAATTACGGCATGAGTACTGATATAATCGTTTCATAATAACTCTAATAACCTCCTCTCTATGCCATTTGACAGACACCGAAAGTGATTTTCACACAAGCTACATGATATCTGTGATTTAATTGCAAACATAATTGCTTTTCACGAAGATATCTTGTCACGGATGGACACACAAAGTACTCTAAAAGTTGATATGCAGCCTTAACTTTAAATGGCTAATTTACTTAATGACTTAAGCGCAGGCAAATATTGAACGTCTCACCTTTTAATGACGAGGGAAGCTAGTCAGTTCAGTGACTTCTAGTAGAAGGAAAAGCCTCACTCTCCCTTACCTGTTAAAGCAGTCATCTACAACCAATGATACCTAAAAAGCTCATTAACCCCCCTGACTTTTGCAGGCATCCTTGTCCGATTGAGTGTCTGAACAGTGATAACTCCGGTACTAAACAACATTTAACCCTTTTTAACCTCCATGGTCGGTGTTGGTCCACCACAGGTCCCCCCTCCCCCACCACCGAGGCACAACACCGAGCCATCACTCGTGCGCAGAACTTCCCTCGTTTACAAAGAGAGTCAACGTAAGACATACATAAACGTGAACGAAGCTCTTGCTGTAGAGCCCCTCAGACTCACTCCAAGGCCCATGAGTTGGTTCACTACATATCACTGTGTGTACTTCATAGTTTGCTGTATCTGTGTCTCTGTGCTGCAAAACAAAAAAACAATTCTCATGTAAATAGCTGTTTGCTAAACCTTCAAACCAACCAGCAATGGTGGAAATATATTTAATCAACTATTACTCGGCCCAATCTGCCTGTAAAGCATTGGATTTCACACTGTTAGCAGTTCATATGTGGCTGTTCTAATATGTGAAAGCTGGTGTAATTTTCCTTGCCTTTTTAAATGGTCAACTTTATGTGGATTGGATTAATACACTTTTTTTTAATTGGAAAAAAACACAAGCTGCAGTCATTATATGTCTAACTTACAAGGTAATTACACACATCAAGACGAAAGCAGTGGGTGTTTATTTAAAAAAAAAAAACCTTTCACTTCTTTCTGTATGGCACATCCACTCTGGAGTATTTCTTTAAGATAACTATATGCAGTACTTTACTGCTTCTAATTTCTATGATTGGACACTTTAGCAGGGCTATAAAAGAAGAATCTAATTGTTCTTGTCTAACATTTCACCTGAATCATTAATCATTTAGAGTGTGAGGGCTTTCACTGTTTGAGTGGTACCAGTAGCTATAAGAGTAGGTATTTGTGAATAAGGAGAGACAATTCCTCCTTTTTTTACACAACTGTTAAAAAATCTCAATAAGTTAGCTAAAGCCTTCTGTCTACAACCAGGAATGAAGCTAACGTTTATGCTGGCTTAATTTGTTAGCTTGCTACAACTGAAAATAAAGTTGTTAGCTAGAAGAATAAAGCAGAGGGTTCCCATAAAAACAGAATCTGTCTTTATTCTACCTCCGTCTAAAATTAAAGATAATTCTTTTGAAATTTTTTGAAATTTAAGATTCTGTTCTCATAAAAGAATGTTTTGGGAGGCCTAGCTAAAATGACCAAAGAGGATGGTTTTTAGCGAAGCGTCAATTCAGAGAACGGTACGTCATTCCGTCCCTGAGTGCAAGTGACTAAAAATCAAACTATTTCAAGATTATATTTATTTGTCATCACAGTCACACAGCTACAGTAAAACTGTAAGCGTAATCCATGTAGCTGCTCATCCACTTCCAGTAAGCGCTGTCTCACAGTGTAGACTTTGTTTAAAGAACCTAAATAGTAACTGCTCCCCTAGTGGTGTGGTGGTGTAATAGTTAATTGTTTCACAACTTGCTTCCCATGTGTTTTAGCATTCATACAATGTATGCTAAATCCTCTTTCTGCATAGAATTCAGAAGGCTTTTTTTGTTGTTGTTTTGCTGTTTTAGGTGTTTTCATCACCGTCGCCCTACTGTGTTGTGGAGATCCATATTGTCCGTGTGCCCATTTCAGTGCCTGAATTAAACCTTATGATCTAAACAACCCATAACCAAGTGATAAATCAGTTCATAAAGACAATGACCCATTCAAAACGATTTATAATCACCTCATAAACCATGTTATTCTGCTCATAAACTAGCTCATTGGCACTAAAAAGGGCCAAACACGATGCACTTTTTTATGGGTACTGATGACAGACTTTAGGAAATGTCACAAAGGCTTTATGGGGTCAGAAGATACTTGATCCATTTTACTTCTCTGAAAAAGGTAGGATTTATGTGTTGGCTGTGTTGAGCAGATGAGTGGATATCAGAACATCCCCCCCCCCCCCCACACACACACACACACACACACACACACACACACACACACACACACACACACACACACACAGACATTTGTGTTTGTACTTTCACATCTTATCCAATTTTAAGGGTAAGAGCAGTAGGCTTAAAGTGCTTCTGGGTATTACATGTGCCATCAGAGATACGATCCAAGTAATTCAAACTCTTAATTCCTGCTTTTCTTGTCTTCCCTTGTCTCTCCATAACATCTACTCAAGTTTTTGTTAACTCCAAGTTGAGCGGTAACCGGTACTTTTCTTATTTACAACTCTTATGACTAGAGGCTATATTAAGTAATGACTCAGTGTTAGTCTTATTATATGGAGAAAGATGTGACCGGAAAGAAGGAGGGGCAGCAGACAGTACATCACAAATCCCCATTAACCTCGATGTTAAAAATCACCTTGTCTGTCTTTTGTATTAGGCTGCTGATGCTAGCAGAGCTATTCCTGTCGAAGTCTGAAAATAAATGTGCCCGTTGCCCTCTGTTTCTTACATTTGGGATATTTTTTGAAATCCATATGCATGACCTTTCAAAAACTCCTCAGCCAAATGGCTTAAAAGTAAACAGTGGCTAACAAAGGTCACTAGCAGGCTGTGACACAAACATTATATTCTTCTGCTTGTGTCGGACATTATTCTGTGAGCTTCTTTAAAAAGCAGTCAGATGCATACAACCTTTCACATAAACAAAAATGGCTTCAAGAGTTCCAGAGCTTTTGTTGATCATTGTAAGCTATTTTTTTTTTTTTTCGACTGTTGACTACACAAGTATCTGCTGACCTTGAATCAACTGCTTGGTTACAGATAGCTCTCTGCCTCCATAAGAGAATAATGTTTGTTGCAGTGGAAGCTATTGTGTTATTATCCGTTGAAGTGGATAGAAAGTGGGCTTAACAATAATGCTAATGCAAAAAAACATCCAAACCCAACTCTGTTTTAAGTACAGGAGATGCTCTGAGAGGGGCCAAATGGCTAGCAGGAGGCATGAAGTCCATTTTCATTTTGCCTCTCATAATAGAAAGCGGATACAAATGGAGTCAGCGGGGTTACCGAGAGACAGAGTGGATTCAGCGTGACTGTGTAACGCGGTATTACTGTTCCCGCTAATGTTTAGATTTCAAACAGCTTATTGGCCTCTTTCACTGTGCAGTTAGCCTGTCACTTTCTGCCCTCTCCACGGGGTTCATAAGGTCATAACACAAATCTGCATTCAGTGCCCGATGATGCAATGTCTTGCCTCTGTGTGTGTGTGTGTGTGTGTGTGTGTTGGAAGGACTGTGAGAGTCTATGAAAGAGAGAGGGAGCAACAGAGAGAGAGACAGAGAGAGGGAGGGAGGGAGAGTTCGCACTGCGTAATGGTCTGGCTGATGCATTTTTTAGCTCTCAAATGGGATATATTTCCATCCCGTCGCCGGCTGTGTTCTTGATTAAATGAAGCGTGCTTGGCTCCCCTTCTCAAGATAGACAGTGCAGAGTTGTGCGGAACGCAATGGGTTGGAGAGAAAAGAAAAAAAACGACAAAGGAAACAAGTTCTCTACTTTGTTGTGATTTCACTCATGCTAGATCAGAGCGGGGAGAGGCCAGCAAAAATGTTGGATTATGAAAGACACATTTGCAATTCAATCTGAGCTCGAGGCGTGTTTTTGTAAATCTGTGATGAAATCCTTGTCTGTCAGCCTCCATATGGAAATATATTGTTGTATTGTCTGAGAGGGTTCCTTTATTAGCCTGTCCCATTAGAAAAAGAGAGGCAAGACTTAGCTGCTCTCTTTAGCATGCACTGTTAACATTTGAGGCTTTTATTGATATTCTGGCAGGTTTTTTTCAGGCCACTTAAAGGACATTTTTCTAAGGTAATGTGTCTGCTTTGAGGACGTCTCAGGCAAAATGAAGATGTATAATTTTAAATGACAAAGACTCCATTTTTGTTGATTCAGTGAGGGCAATTTGCTGCCGCTCGCAAACCCCCATAGGTCCTGATAGTCAATTTGCTGGCATTAAGCTAAGGGGCTTCAATTTAACATTCCAGCGATAGAGCAAGTCCTCCCCCTCTTCTTCCTCTTCATATCTCACTCTCCCCTCGATTCATCCTCACGTTGTGACATTTTCCCTTTTACCTTGTCCCTCATTCTCCCATTCCTCCCTCTAAACTCAGCCCTCGGTGGCACATTTGAGGCATTAATTGAATAATTAATTCCACTCATTAGCTTGTTTTTAATTATTTCCTTGCCCCCTTCTCCCTGCCGAGTATAAACTCATCAACTGTTTTTCACCCTTCTACACAAATTGCCCATGAAAACCGAGGGCTGGCGGAGTGAAGCTCTGAAGCACACTGGCTCTATCAGTGGCTCCTAATGAGGGGACAGTTAGCCCAGGCGGAACGAGCCTAACACAGGCTTCGTGCACCAAGAAGCACAATACTAATTTAGCTCATTTAGTGTCCTTGGGCCAATTAAAGGGAGGTGAAAAGGGCCGAAACGCTTGCTGGAACGGTTTTCACTGTAGGAGAGTTAGCCTTGTATTGCACGGGGGCCCAGACAGCAGGAAACCAAGCCAGTGTGTCTGATTGCTCGTTTGTTTGCAATGTGTTGCACTAATGGAATTTATTTGCCCTACATTCTCCAGATTCGGCTCCTTTGAAGAGCCTTATTACTTGTGACACAGATTTCTTCCCCTGCTAAGGGGGTAAATGGTGCTAAAGACTGCAATGCCCAGTTAGTCTATTTTCATGCTCCATAATAATTTTTTTTAGTGCTGAATAGGCAGTCAGGATTATATAATTATGTTGATGATGTAATGGAATAAACACATAGAAACATTGTTTCTATGAGCCCCACTACACAACAGTCAAACTCTGGTATCCACTCAATCTACTCTTGACGTTGTTTTTTATGTTCTTCATGCATTAATGTGATTTAATTTTCTTCTGAGTCTCACACTCAATGCATGTCTTTTCATTGACTTACTGCCACTTTTTATTGATTTCTGTTTTTGTTTTTTTTCTTTTTCTTTTCCTGTTTTATGTTCTTTGTTGGAATCTTTTTTTTTTTTTTGCATGCTTGTTGTCATGTCCCAGTTTGAATCTAGCCAGACAGTCCACAGATCCATGGGCATCCAAGTCAACAAAGGTAAAGTTATCTAACTTACTGCCCATCCTCCCCCCAAACATATCCCATCAACAACAACAAACAAAAAAAATAAAAACAGGCTGACACATTTGCTCACCCACATCCAGACACGACTTCCATTCCATGGTCCAAATGAGGGGGACTCTGAGTGGCAGAGAGTGGGCCTCATCCACCAACACTGTAGCAGAGGCTTCTTAAGATGGCTTTAGTTGTTCGTTCAGTCGTTTCTCTCGAAAAAAAAAAAACGTTTTCTCTGCTTAGATCTGTCACACTTTAAGCTTGCAACATTATTTCTCCTGAAACTGCATGACATGGCGATTAGACAAAAATCTAAGTGGAGCCTGCCCCTGCTCTCGTCTTTAACTAGTGATGGACGGGGAATTAGGGGATCTTATTTGGCCACATTAGCTCAGTTTGTCCCTGCTGTGCCTGCAAAAGGGTAATGTAAAGTACTTTATGCCAGTTCAAAAGACACTTTGAGGTTGAGAATAGTTGACAACATTCAGGTACATCTTCAGTGACTTCAGAGAGCCATTTTACCTGTTCCAATGCAAACACTGAAGGCGCTCCAAGTGTACTTTTAGAGGCTAATGATTGGAACACTTTTGATGCTTTGGCAGAAATGTGAAGGCGCTCATTATGGTGATTGAAACTAGCAAGGAAGAAAACAGGCTGCCAGCCATAAATCAGGCTGACAATGATCATCCTATTGCCCGACTATGATATCTTCTTTGAAACTTTTTATGCTCCATATGTTATAGCATATGTTGGAAGCGGATAAAAACAGATACAAAGTAAAGAAACACAACAACTGATCAAATAGAGTTGTTTAATTCAACATCTAAATCTGCTTTCTCAGTCAAGTACCTCAAATATAGACTTAAGTCCTGAATTCTATCTCTATTACAGACAATAACAGAAGGTGTATCAACGTAAATGATCAAACCCATTGCAAATTCAACGTTTCTGTACATTCTCAACATGTCAGAGATTTAAGTTTACAAGCACATGGCATTTGGTCAAAATTCAAGAACAGGCAATGCCCTGGAAATGTTTTTAATTACAAAAGAGATCAATCTTAGGTCTTGCTAAAACTATTTATTATATAACAACCAGGCAACAAATTCAAAAACATATCCAAAAGTTCAAAAACATAAGCAATGACAGAGGGGGACAGCATATGACATTTTAGGCTCTGCAATAAGCCGAAAAATTTGCCACAGTATTGGTTTGGTGGTTGTTCGCAAAGGGGCAAAACAATTTGTGTTGTGAGAAACAGAAGACAAAATTTAAAAAAAAACAATGCAAATTCAAAAACACATCCAAATGTGCAGAACAAAATCAGAAATGACAGAAGTGCCTAGCAAATGATATAATATGCAGCCAACAGCTGAAACAAAAAATTGTATTAACGGAAAAGTTGAAGCAAATATGTTCTCCTAATGAGAAAAAGCACTTGTCAGCCATCGCACAAAAAAAAACAACAAAATAAAATACTTTGTCCTTGTGTTTTCGCCACTCACATAAAGACTCCCTCTCAAGCACTTACATGGAAATGAGAAAATGACAAACTCGTAAACTTGTCTACTGCTTTTAAAAGAAGAGGAAGAAACAGGAACAGGACAAACTTACAATTTAGTGTCGCAGAAAAAGTGTTAACATCAACCTGAAATAAGAAAGAAAAAAAAAAAGGTCCGGTCAATACAGTCAATATTAGCCAAGTTTTTAAAGTCACTGTAGGGAATCAATAGTGGCCCTGACTTGTGGCACACTGGGATTTAGAAAGTGCATTTGACAGCACCAAAAACCAGATACTTTATAACACAGCTACTTTTTGTTTTGTCTGACTTTTTCTTTGTTGTGTGTGCGCACTAGTGTTGTATGAATCATTGCATGCCCACTCTCAGACCAGCCAAATAAGAAAACACCTGTGACTTGAGACCACCTGTAAAATTTGAAAAAACTAAACACAGATTTTGCTTCCAAAAAGAACATAAAGACAAGACCATCAAAAACAATAGATTACACTGCAGAGGCACAGCAGGGCTAAGCGGGTTTATGTGTCTAAGCCAGTAGCGGAACATACAGTGTCAGCAATTTCTGCTTTATAGCCGTCTTCTGACTATTTTATGTGTCGTGTTAACACATACTGCGACAAATCAATAATGCAGATAGTGTAGATAGTCTTTCCACGCACTAATAACCAGATTCCTTTTTTCAACATTATCTAGAATACATGAGCTCGCAAAGCCTCTAGCGCCGCACAGTAGACTCACCGTTAACGGCTTTTAAAAATCAATTTACTGTATGCCCACACTCCATCCTTTCTCTTATCCCCTGTTGTTGCAGTAGTCGTTGATATTAGAGTAGCATGTAGAATCTAACAGTCACGCTGTCTTTGGTTCCAGTGTAATCCTGTTAGGTCAGGATGCTAAAAAAATAAAATAAAATACTGCCTATTCCCCACACAGTTTAATTATACTTGTTTCAATCATTGTTTGCACTGTTTCTGTTCATGTGTGCATGTTTTAAGTGTGCGCATCAGCTGTATTGTCTCAGAGAGGGAGCGGGTTGGGGGTAAGGTGTAAGCACGAAGCAACAACTGCCTGTTCACCTGCTGAAAGGTGTGGGAACAATGCCATTGTTTCAGGGCAGAGTTGTCAGTGACTGTGATCCCCCTCCCCTCCCTCCGCCACCACCACCCCTCAACCCCCTCCCATCGTCCCTACTCCCCTTCTTCTGTCTCTTTCTTTTCACTCTCTCTCTTTCTCTCGCTCTCTCTCTCTCTCTCGTCACTCCTCTTCCTTGTCTTCTCCTTCCCATTTCATCACCACAGAGGGAAAAGCGATGGAGCATTTCGTCTGCCGGAGGTGAAAAGAACTCGTCGAGTGTAAGTAGAGGGGTTGCTGTCGGAAAAAAAAAAGAAAAGAAAAAAAAAAGGAGAGAGGGGAATGAGAGAGGGATGAGAGAAGGGGCTTTGGGAGCAAGGAGGGGACACAGGCAGGCAGGAGATAGCAAAAAGAGAAACATATAGACACGCAGTGGCAGCACAATCGCGTTTGCCTGGACTCCCAGGGATAAAGTTGGGCTTAACTGCAGTATTACCCACACTCCTGCATTACAAAATGTTCCTTCGCCGGCATTTAGCATGCAAATTGGCTCCCAGATTATGCCTTTTGTATTCATTTCACCAACTGTCAGACTGTGACGCAGTGAGAATGATAATCAGGCATATATTGCCCCCTAGCGCTGCAGTGACAATCATCACACTTTGAGGGGTGGGGGAGGAGGGGGAGAGAGGGAGAGCTGTGTGATTTCCGATCAATGAGTCGTATGTGTGTGTGACACAGAGAAAAGATGATTAACTCAGGATGAATCACACACAAGTTCTTTACAAGAGTCTGTGTGACAGAGATTGTGAGCGCATTCAGTAGTTCTCTCTCGTTTATGGATTCAATATGTACAAACATACAAATACTCGCACAACTTTGGATTAAGCAGTTGGTAGTTCATTGAGATGTTCTCTGAAAAAAACACTTTCCTAAGCAATTATGATAGGCCATTTTGTCCTGTGGTCATCAAATTATAAATATTCAGCTCTATGTCGTCCAGCAGCTGGGTTCATCATGTCTGCAAAAAAACACAAAAAAAAAACAAACACTAAGTAGTTTGTCCTGTTTTTTTCTTGTCTCTGTTTTATTCCAACAAGAATCATCCTGGCCCTGCGATCTCTTGTCTTTTCCCAATCGTATCGGTGGAATCATTGACTCTGCACGATAATTAGTCTGATTTGAATAATGGTCTGTATCCGATGCATAATGCTACCTCTAATTTGGGCGTTGAGCTAATCCCTGAACATGTATTTTACATGTGTGGTGGGGACATCTGCAGAGCTCATGCAGCAATAATCAACCAAAGCCTAAAAGCCTTCAAGCTTAAACCAGTCAATCTGATGGGTTACTGATGAGAAGGAAAGTTATCAGGTCTGTTATAAAAATTAAAAAAAACAGAGGTTTGTTTTGACCACAGAGGGACATGTGCTTTGGTGTACAGGTTTGTATGGTTCTGATTTCAAGTATATGTTGGGTTTAATAACTACCAGATACTTTCACTTTTTTGCGAGAGACAACAATAATAAAATAAAAAAAATGATGTGGGTGCATTCAATGTAACCATTTTAAAATCTTTGTATTGGCAAATTACAACCTTGAAAGGAAATGGTTCACAGGTGCATCATTTTAAGCAAGGCGCTGACTTATTAAAATATCGCTCACTTTCCAAAGTTAACTGCAGATATTTGGAAACATCTTTGCTTCCAAATCCAACATGGCAAGGAGCAGACATTTATCACACAAGCGACAGTTCAGACAGATTATGTAATCCAATGTCTTTAGAAATCAACCTAAAAGGGAGACCATCCAAATAAGGTTTAATATTTTATAATTTCACAGGAACACTATAACCAAAACCTACTGTAAGTAGAGTGGATCAGAATTCAAGCAGGAATTCAGGGCCATATTAACCCACCAGCGTGCCTAAGGGCATGCATGAATTGTGGGCACTAATTGGGACTCAATTGGTTCCTGGAGTTATTATGAATTTAATACTAATAGAGGCAGGCCCCTTTTTAAGATTTTCAATAATGAATATACATAAAACCTTGTTGACAGGTGAAGTAGTTGCCTTTTTTTTAAAGCAGGTTGTGAATCAATAAGAACGCTCCATGTGCAAAATCAGACAAGTTGCACCGTGTCAGCATTGTTTGGTGATAAAGCTTGAGAAGGAGCTTTTAGAGATGTCAAGTTACCAGATCTCTGATCAATGCAACAACTTGAGGATACATAGCTGCCATAATATTTAGAGATGCAAATCAATTCAAGACAATACAAGTCTAGATTTGGAATGCGTAATATGCATAGATAAGAACGCCCTTACCTTTTAAAGGCTCTGTAAACCCACCAAGTGTTAGTGATGAGACAACGATCAGATGTCTTTGTAGCAATAGGTGGGTGTGGTCCACATACCCATACACCCCTTATAACCCTGTTCATTTGTATAGGACCCATTTGGGCAGTAGGACCTGTTGACCTGTTATCATACTTATTGTTGCTTAGAATGTATTCCATCCTCAATTCTCACCATAGCGCTACCTATGTTCAGGTCTTATCAGCCGGAATAATTACAAACACTTTGTGTGGGTGTACAGGGGCTTTTAGTATCCTGATCAATCCTGTACTCTTTTTTTGATTGGTCTAATTTCCACAAAGAACTTGCTCGACAGCTAGTTTGGGTCCCTTGGCAGTTAGAGGACCACATGTATTTTCCCTCTTCATTTGGTTGGTAATCTGAATTTGCAGGATGTTAGTGTGTCAAATGGGATGCATGTTGAAAACAAACTTCTCTCTCCCAAATAAGTTTGGTCATTGCTTCTTTGATGTCTTGGCTGAAATAACAAAAAAAGTGACGCCGTCTTAACTGAGATCTGGCATCTTTTTTGACGTCATCGCAGGGTCTTAATTTGTATTTTACATCTCCTTATACGGCCCCCTTTTTTCCTTTGTCCTCCTCTTTCCATCAGGACAAGTCCACCCCAGAGGACCAGAGCTCCTGGGACAGCTTCAAGACCATGACCCCCGAGCTGTCCATTGTGCCTGGGGAGCAGAAGGACCGGATGGAGCTGCACAATAAGAACTGGGACTCCTCCTCAGCAAACACACCCGACTCGTCCGAGGGAGACTTCCAGACTGAAGTGTGAAGACACACGGACATAGACGCACTCACTTGAACACACACACACACACACACACACACACACACACACACACACACACACACACAGGCTCTCATGCTGAGATCCAAATGCACACAGAGATACTGAACTTCTCAAAAGCTATACATACGTACATGATTTTTTTTTTTTTTTTTTTTTTTTTTCCGCAAAAGATCTCGCACACACAGCTCCCTGTCTCCTGCAACGTGCCGTCAGATCCCATACTGTATTTGTTTACTGCTGCGGTGGACAGACGAGGAAAGAAGACTGTTCTACTCTATATTTTCGCAAAGACTATTGAAAAGAAAGAACAGGAGCTCGACACGTCTGTGAATGGGAACACATTTTAAATGAACAAAGAAAAAAAAAACTATGAAAAACTTATTTCTGAGAGAAAAATGTATTGATTTTATTCTGGAGAAAAAAAACAGAAATCTCTTTCAATTGTTTGATGATTTGGGGGGCGGGCTGCGAAAAATAATATTTCTGCACCATTGAGTTCTTTTTTATAGCAAAGGGATACAAATCACACTGAAATTTCTCGCACTGGCAGCCCCCTTCTTTCATTTATTTTCTTCAAATCTTTAATGGATGACGACAGCATCTTCTCTTTTTTTTTACTTTCATTTTGATCATTTGGTTAACGTGGAGGGCAAGGGGATGTGGGGGGCGGGGGAAAGCTGCTCACTGATATGTGCCATCCTCTCCACTTTTTCTTTAGGCTCAAGTTTAACAATCCTATCCATCCATGACACTCACCTCCTCTCTGTCAACATCATATTCCCTCTTTATGTATTTTCTACTTATTTGTGAAAAAAAAAGAAAAAAAAAGAAATTGTCCTCCCTTATGGTTTGAAACGTTTAATGGAAAAATAATATGACTGAAAGAAATAACTGAGTTGTGTTTTATTATCTAACTGTTCAAGAGGAATTGATTTAATTTCAAACTGGTTCGTTTTTTTTTCTGGTTCTGCTGCCTTTATTATAATTTTTTTGTTCATTTCCTGTGAGAATTAACCCATGTGGAGCTTTGACAAAAAAAAAAAAACATGATTCAGGGCTCACATGGCAAACAAATGTGATGTTGCTCTCTCTGTTATCAAACCATGAGGGAAATGAAGGATAGGGATCGTTATGCAGATTCTTGAATCCCCCTTTTCCCCCCACTGCTAAGAGATACAAGCCTTTAAAGATTACCCCATGTGAATCCATCTCAGCCATCACCAATCGCAGTAATGCCATAAAAAGAGGATATTTCATTCCTTTTCAACCCCAAATAGAATCCGTGCTAGCTCCGTTTAGCATCTAATATTCTGCCAAAGCGCTAGCTTTAAAAGCTTAGACTGAAGAATTCATCAGTTTCATTTCTCTCCCCCAGTTTCTGAGGATATATATTTTTTTAACCTTAGGAGGCTCTTAAACCCAGACCTTTATGAAGAGTTAGCAGCTGAGCAAAGTCCAAGATTGCAATCATGGCTTCCACCTAATGTCGCCACCTCTGTTGCTCATTACGCCCACCATTATCGTCGTGCTAACATGTTGCACAAAATCCTAACATTCAAAATTTAGCCAGATGTTGAGTTCATAGTTCACATGATAACTTTCCGTGTGATTCCTTTGCTTGTGAGCAAGCAGCTCCAAGAAATTTAGAGCGAGACAGAAAGCTGTGGAGGGAGCCCCAGAGAGTCCAAGGCCACAAGGTGAAAGAGTGAAGAGGAAACAGAGAGAAAAAGGTTTAAAAGAAAGACTGGAGGTGTTTTGCTCCTTTGCTTCACATTTAACATCCCTACTTCAGTCTCTCAAAGAGGACAACAGGTTTTTCTGCTGTTGCTACATTAGCGCATCAGTCCTCCACACACGAGTGGGAGAAAAAAAAAAAAAGAGCGTCAGAGTTCAGGATGAATTCAATAGACATCGTGATATTGTTTTTTTGCCGGTTTTCAAAAGGAGTCCCCATTAATCGAACAGCTCAGAGATAGGAGATGCGAGACAATTTAGGCAGAAGAAAAAAGTGCATGAGAAAATGGTAGCCGAGCAAGAAGATCCAAAAATATATATAATGAGAAAGCTAGAGGCATGGAAGAGATGCAGATTAAGAAGGCGAGAGCTCAAAACAGTAATTATCCGGGGATGGCGATTTGTCCTGACATTTTCAGAAGCAGCCCTCGAACCATCTGTTTAAAGATCCCTAATGTGGTGCTAGTGCAGCACAGCGCAGATGGTGAGACAAGAGCGCGGCCCTGCTAACCTTTCAAGCTAATCAGCAGATAGACAAAACCTCACAGCTCACTCCTTCCTCTTGAGGAAGGAGGAGGAGCGAGGTGGGTTCGGTCCCCGTGTCGCCCCTCGCTGAGGTCACATTCTCCACGACCTTCTTTGAGACTTAGGATTCCCACAGCACACGAGGGTCCACACAGGACGGAGCAGAGCAGCGGACTTCATGGGTACATGGTTTCAACTCCATGTGGTGTGCAGCAGAAGGGAACATCAGTCTCAGGGGAAACAGATTTGACCTTTGAACTGACAAATTCGTTTTTTGTATGAGGAAAACTGAGCATTTTTGAGAGGAATTCTCCGCAAAGCCTTGTTCCTATTTTAATGTATAAATGGGATTTGATGAAAGAAAGAAAGAAAGAAAGAAAGAAAGAAAGAAAGAAAGAAAGAAGGAATGTGAATGTTTTATTTCAGCACAGATTTACTTCTTCATATTTTTTTAGTATTGCACACTAACACTATGACAGGTTTTTTTTTTAGTTTTCAACTCCAGGAACGGTAAGTTAGATGTGATTGACTGATTCAGATTCATCTTTTGAATGTGCCACCGGAACAGAGGATCATCTTTCCTGCCCTTGACACCCCCGCCCCCCCCGGTTCCTTTTTTATTTTCTTTAAATGAACTCTAGTATGACGCAAATGCTTATACATGATGGTCAGAGTGTGTTTTTGTCATCTTGTTTTCCTACGTGTGTTGAAAGCCTGCCAAGCTGAGAAGCCCATAAAGAGATATGAACACAGGCAGATGCCAAATCAAAACCCTACTACTCTCACCTTGAACCCCTCCAGCTTTCGATGCTAACGTGTTAGCCGACTGCTAAAACCATCCAACATTCTAGTTAATTTACTCTTGAAAACCCCCTACTTTTCCCTTTGTCCCACATTTTTGGTTCTTTTTTATACATAAGATTGTACAAAGTAGTCCTCTAATGTTTTCATAGTGTCTTTTTTATATGAAAATAAATTTTCAAATTGATCTCGGTGTCTCATAATGTGTGTCCCCGCCGCTTCAAGGGCAAATGTGGTTGAGAACAACTGTGCTTTTTCTTGATTTGCAGTGCTCTCACAATCCCATGTTTTCATAATATCACTCTGGGTGTTGGGCATGACAAACTCTGTTACCCAGAAGCACTGGAGCTTAACTGTGACCAATCTGAGGCCCCCGCTGGTCGGTCTGAAAACTGTGAGAGGAACAGCTCTGCAGGGTTTGAAGTTATGTTGCACTGGAATAACCGAAGGGGGAAATGTCAACTGCAAGTGATTATTTCATTAAAATGTATAAACTTTGAGCGATGTTTATGCTAATAATAATCCCATTCAAAAAATGGAATTTCACAAAAAAATGGTTTTCTTATGCAACATGTTGGAAATATTCACAGTGGACGGGCAGGGGGAAAAAAGTGCAGATAAGCTGTGCTGGGATGAAGAAACATAAGGGGATGACGGTGCGCATGCCTCAGTCACTCTTCATTTGCCCTCCAAGGGGCTTGTGGGTAATTAAGTGTGGGTGAGTCCTTCCATCGGAGCTGCCATCTCTCACCCCAGAGAAATGCCACCAACTGAAGGGAACGAGGGGGGATGAGCAGGAGGGAAATAGAGAAACAAGCCTCAATGCATGGTGACAGAGTAAAAGCAAGGAAGGAGCTTTCACATCACCTCTGGCAGTGGAGTCACAGTGATTACAGTGGCCTCTTGGTTATTTTTTTCCCAGAGCTTTGTGGGTAATTAAGTTGTGCTGCTGGTGTGTCACAAGCGACTTCAGGGGGGAGACCCTGCTGACAAATAATACAGGGGGACAAAGTGAGGAGTGGACAGACACGCTTTGGAAGAAGAGCAAATAAATTTCATCTTGACTGAGGCATGTGTCCACCAGGAAAGTCTTGTCAAGCGCTGCCTCTTTTTGCTTGATCTTCACGGCAAAGACAGCACACGCCATTGCGTGGTCGCTGACAGCGCTGGGAGATTGAGAGTGTGTTAAGTGCTCCAAACAGGAAGTCCTGAAAGTTTAATCATGTTGATTCTCACAAAGGAGCAATGCAAATAGGGCCAACATTGCTTTTAAAATAGTGACTTTAAGCAGGAAAATGGAGCATTAGAGTTTTTATGCACCAAAAAACTGATTATCCACAACATTATTTTTTTCTGTTTGTATGTGTTTTGGCTCCATCTGCAACAAGCAATTATAGCTGTGGTGTTGTGCTTTTCCTCGGGATCACTGCACAAATGGCTTGTCAGTACTACTACCATATACAAACAAGGACGCTGAGACTTGGGGGGGGGGGAAAGCAAAATCCACTATTACTGGTATTATTACTGTCTCATAATGTCTGGAAAGGCTTGTGTTTTTTGTTTGGATCGGACCAAAAAACCAACAAAGGTGCATCCTGAATTTAACTATCAGCTGTATCTTTATCTCACAAAAGAGGCACTATGGCTAGTTCAGATACCTTTTCATTTATTTCAATTTTACTTTACAAGATGAACATTTCAAAATACAAGTATTTCATCATATCATCCCTTATTTATTGACACACAGAAACCCAGGGTCATGTGTTGTAATACTGTCAAAGCTCCTGCATGCATTCAAATAGATGGAAACCTGGAGGCGATATGATCATTGCACCTCTGTGTGCTAACTTCATATTTTGTAGATGCGGTAGCCAAATTATGGAGGCAATAGTATTTTTGACTGTGCTCATCCATAACACCAGTAATGGAACAACATGAACAGAGTGGACATTCACTCCCCCAGGCGCTTTTCTCCTTGTCAGTGTGTAATATTACCCAGGGTACCTACTGTATGTCGCCTTTCACTGCCTGCAGAATTCAGGTAAAAAAGCTCTAAAGCCATTAAAGATATGAACATGACTGCCTTTGTAGTCAATCCAAGTTTGATATTTACATTATTTTTAATTGATCAAATGTAATCATTATCTGTGGTTTCATCCATTTTTTTCTCAATCCCTGAACTGAACTGGCTGTCACCACTTGGGTTTTCTTTTAGGCCAAGAGATGACAAGATGGGAAGAAAGAATGCATATGCATTGTTTTGTCAGTTGGTAGAGCAACCCCCATTATGCATCCTACATACAGGAGCAAAGTTCAGGAGCAAAGTTCAGGAGCAAAGTTCAGGAGCAAAGTTCTTGCTGCATTGGCCCTGGATTTGTCCCAGAACCTTTGCCATGTTGTCCCCACTCTTTTGCTCACGTTTATTATGTTTTGCTCTTTTCCTTGTCTCTCCATATTTCAATGATGGAAATGCCAATCAGATAATCTTTTAAAAAAAAAAAAAAAAGATTTAAAAATTGTTCTGCATTTATGATTCACATGTAGCTTTTACCATGTACTTAATCATCCTCACAAAATAAAGGTCCTAAAAGTAAAGTCCTTTCAAGTCATCTGCCTACAGTCTAAGGCAAGTATCAAGTCATTCAGGCAAAGTCTAAGTCAAGTCTCAAGTCCTCAAATATGTGACTTAAGTCCTCAAGGCTCAATTCAAAGATAAAATGCAACATTTCTAAAAAGAGAAAAAAAACTTAGACAAACTAACATGGTCTTGCAGGACAAAGATTGGGAAATCAAACTTGTCGTTAAATTCCTCAACTTATAAATCACATTTTGAAACAATAAATAAGGTAAACTGATGATTGAATTGAGAGCAAGGGGAGATGGAGGCTGGGAAGAACTGCGGTTGATGGGCAAAGTCAAAACAAAATCCCAAAAAACACTCGATGGAGTAGACACAAAACCATCCCTGGAATATTGAGGAATTTGGAACAAGTGACAGTGTGAAACAGCTTGGGAATTGGCAACAACCCGTGAGTGGCATGACAAGTCTCACTTTGACACTCCATTAAAAAGTGAAGGTGTGCAGGGAATGCAAGGAGAATTTTTTTTTAATCCTGAGACAGCGAACAGTAGAAATCCATTGCGCTAATGGTCGCAGCATGTCTAGCTGTCCCTACTCGCTGGCTGACAGATGGTTTTGTCCCACAGGCTCTGGTGCCATGCTGCTCAGAAAGGACGCTGAGAATGAAGCATACTGACGGATCAGAAGGGAGGAAGGAGTTGAAGAGGCCACAGGAAGCACTGATGAAAGTAAAAATTAGACACTGAGAACGGCTCTGTGAAATGTTCCTGTTGGGTATGTGGCAAAAGAGGAAGATCAGCATGCAAACCGAGTCATCCAAAACTTCTAAACCAGCATTTTGGACAATGCTACAGACATGTTTTTCTGATGTTGACTGAACAGCACATTCTCATCTGTGCTGCTATGGATCAGATCCCTGAATGCTTTGCCATTCCAATATAGAGTCTGGCCCGGTTTGGTAGTGATGGCACTGCCAGAATACTCCTTTGAGACTGTATTCCACAATAGCGTTAGATGGCTGTCCATATGAAATGCCCTCACTGCACCTCATCCAAATTCTGGCCCGGCTTATCCACCGAGTGTCTAAGTCCCCATCAGACAGACTGAGATAAAACACGAGTGGTCTTTGACACATTGAGGGTGATTCATTCAGAGCTGAGGTAAAGGACTCATTGAAGCTTTTATTTTGGCTGCACACAGCTCTCTCCACAAAGCATTCTTCACATATCATGGCAACCTACATTTACTCTGGATGAATTGCTTCTCCAGCCTGCCAAGGGCTTCTTGAAACACTGGCATAATTTAGAGGTAGGCTGCAATCTACCAAAGTCTCGACCACATGCAGACGAATGTAATGCCTGGGACTAGCTAGATGTTTAACAGTCTCTCAGCTTTCATACATCCTGCAGGATGGCCAGAAAACCAAGAAAGCAACACTTCATTGAGTTGACTTTAAACCTTAAGGATTTTGTCAGGTGATAGGAGATACCCTATGACCTGGAGATGTGATGTGTCCACACACATGTCTGGTTACAGGATAAAAAGACAGCCAAGATGGCTCTGCAATTGGCCAATAGCACAAAGCTGTGAGTAGTCCAAATGAGGATGACCATTTCTAAGCATCCCACATGCACTTCACAGGTTCTTTTCAGTTGTGTGTATGCTGCAGGGGGCTGCAGTGCATATGTATCCTGATATTCACCTGAGCTGAATTAAGACATTTGGAGGGATTGTGAGCTTAGTTGTTTAAATGTCTTCTAGTTGTAAGGTTAAAGATTCTTTCCAACCACTAGCATACACTTTGCCACATTGTGACAAGGGACAAATGTGGCTCAGTGATAAAGTTGGTCATCCCTAAACCAGAAGGTTCAGGGTCTGATTTGTCCTCTGGCAAGACACTTACCAAGTTGCTCCCACTGCTTCGTCGTGTGAATGTGATAAGTTAATCCTGATGGACACTTTACATAGCAGCCTCTGCCATCAGTGTGTGAATGGGTGTAAAAGCACTTTGAAGGGTCAGAAGACTAGAAAAAGCACTTTACAAGCTCAAGTCCATTTACCATTTACAAGAAAAGATTGAAACTAAAGAGCTGTTGCCATTTGGCCTAGCCCAGCTCAAAGCCTAGCATTCAGAAACAAACATGTCTGCATCCCTGGAACGGTCTAATGCAACAAGTTGTGGTTTTCATTCATAGTGCCAGTAATATCTTCCTTCCCGAATTTCCCCTCTGGGGATCAATAAAATACTATCCTATCCTATCCTATCCTTCCAGTGTTTCAGCTGGCACTGGCTGTGTGAAGGTAATGTGCTAGTTGCTAGTTGGACAATAAACAATGGCAACACATAGACAAGTCATGGCTTAAAAAGTCCTTTATTGCTAACTGCTAGCTGCCCTGCAAGCCCAGAAATGTTGGCCATCCCAGAGGCTGTGTCATCATCAGATGATAGCTGAGGAGATTGTCAGGGATACGATTGGAAGTTGTAAAGTGCCTGTGCAGGTAGACTTAAAAAAATGACATACAAAATGTTCTAACTAAGAGACTGCAAGAAAAAACTAAAACTGTCCCATGTCTTCAAAGGACATCTTGTACGCTTGCTGAGAGTAAAAACGCTTTGCAAATTCCACAACACGCCTGCAAAAATCTGCAACACGAATGCTCTTTTGCATTCGTGACATGTTTGCAAAACGTTTTTGTAAAAGCATTCGCCTGACACCTCCCAGCCACCTTAATCTTAATCCTGAAATAACATACAAAAAAGTATGGTGATTCTTCATTGCATAGCAAAGTAGAGCTTTTTGACCCACTTTACACAAGTGTCCAAAAGCATGTTTCTTATTCGGGGAATACTAAAATTGGTGTTGCACATTACCTCACACCCATTCATGGTACTCCTCAGGCACACAATACAAAACCCATTCATTTCATAGCTCTGTCCTCTTTTACATTTGGTTTTGTATTGGCAGCAATCCTGCTGGGATCCGGAGGAAATATTTTATTTTTGCATTGTACACGGTGTTAGCCAGCATAGTTCTTTTTTATATAACAATGTGAGTATTTGGCAGGAGTGTGTATGCATGTAATTTTATGCTACAATCATGCATGCTCAGCATCTCTGCCCCCATTTCCTTTATTATCTTTCTCTCCCTCTCTCTTTGCATTCATGCACAAAGAATAACTGAACACATTCCCAACCTTCTAAATAAAGGTATTTGGAAGCAAATATACCACACAATACTATCAACGACATACAGATAACATGTGCTGAATGTTTCAGTCTCACTTCCCTCCTTTCTCTTACGTAATGCTTGAACCCTTGAAGGGTGGTCTTAGATAAAAGCAGGATGCGATTGGGGACCCTGTGTAACCCCTGAGGGGGTGGAAGTATTATGTCATCCCACTCAAGGAGCCTCTCTGTGCCAAGTCAAGCCGACCGACAGCAATACAGGAATAGATTCTTCAATCTCCTTCCTCACCTCCTTATCTGCCAATCCTCTCAGTGAACCATCATAACTGGGAAAATTGGTTTGGATTTGCACACCCATATTTCCATGGTGATGGCATGACGTTTGCCACAGACAATGTGTGTAACCCTGATGGCTAAAGACTAGTTTTCAATCTCAACTTTATTTAACACTTGTGCACCATGACAGTGCCCTTCGGATGTGTTGTAGTTAAAGGCTTTATATGCAATTTTTTGATCCAGTAGATGTCGCCCTTGAGCACCAGCATGAAACCAAAACAACTTGCGCTGCATTGTTGTGTTAGCATGCTAATGCTAGCGATCTTTATTATGCTCGCATCTTCACACTGCATGTAAATTTACCCAAAATGACCGTGATCTAGAAACGCTTATGTGACATTCAATTAAGCAGTGAGTACAGTATGTTATTCTTCTTTTCTCTAGTCCCTCAATTAAACAACTTTTATATGCAAGGGGATGAGCCGGCCGGCCATCCCGGCAACGTGAACAAACTGAAGATAGGACTCATAAAACTCTGAAAGCATCACAGACAGTGAGACTCGGGTGTTACACCCATTGTAGACAGTCATGACTCAGAGTTATTTTCAGAGAATATACTTGATTTCTATTACATTTAAGTGTGAAAATCACATATTATGCCATTAAGTACTCAGCTCACATTAGCTTAGTTTGTTTTGAAGCCTAACATTTAACCTCAAAGTTATGATCACATTTGTTAATTATTTCCTAAACTTCTGGTCAACATTTCCAATAAAAGTGAAAAAAAACCCTCTTCTTTCCTGGGGTAGGGATGGCCCATTTTATTAGGCACATTTTAAGCTAGCATTCCATTCCAACTGAGTCACAGCTGCTACAAGTCATAGTTACTACTTTTCTGCTCTCTTCAGAATTGGTCTCCTCTCGCTCTGTAATTACTAAAAATATATCAACTTTGGCCTGCCTGTAGAAGTAGATTACAAGTTATAGTAATTTTCCTAAAGCTGAACCTTCCCTGAACTCTTCTTGTGCCCCCCAGGAGAGGCACACCTCCCACTCTGTTATTCAACCATCCAGTTTGTTATCGATATACAGTATTAAACCATACCGTATGCCTGCAATGAAGACAACCAAGCCAGTGATCTAGTAAACAGGATGGATGGATGGATACTGAGTAGGCTTTGTATTTTTGAAACTTAAATTTCCCTCAGGTAGAGCAATCGTCTGTTGCCATTTTCTGAAGCATCATACAGCCTTTCCATTTACCATGAACATTGTTCAGCCATGGTAATAAGACTTAGAATACATGGCCCTTCACTTCTTGTTCAAAGCAAGATGAATCACAGCAGAATGTCAGAGAAAAACATGCATTAGCAGTATCTGAATGATTTCTCTTCTTTTCAAGTGACCCATTATCATCTTTAAACTTCCTCCTTTAGTAATTCCACGAATGTTATTGAAAACCATTAAAAGATTTCCGTTCAATATGCGTAGTTATCGAAAGTAAAACACAACACCTGCACTGACTTTCATTTGTACAGAAGCAATTAATGTTGAGATTAATGTGCGGGATCTGTTCTTTCGAGATTCCGCTCCCGCACTAGAAGAATCTTGTTCCAAAGCGCTCATTAATCTTTAAAGAGTTAAGAACAGCCCAGCCTGTTGAAGCTCAAATAATTGTGCTGAAAAGAAAAGAAAGAGCTCCTTGCACATTCACTCTTAGTATGCACTGCGGTTTTCAATTTGCCGTCTTGCTGTAATGTCATAACTTCAGTAATACTCTGCAACTGTTTCAAGAGAATTATCGTGCATGAGGTCAGGCCATGATTGAGCAATCTGACCACTTCAGTAGAATCCAAAGAAAAAGGATATTTTAGTTGTGGCTTCTTCTTAGCCTTTTGTCTTATGTATTTCCACTTTCTCAGGTTTTCTAATTAGCGCTTGAAAAAGTCTTAGTTTACTTTTAAACACTGTAAGCTTCTTGACATAAAACATCCAGATTTTGGGATTAAGGATACATTTGAAAGCTCTGCTAATGGATTTTTTTTATCACTAGGGAGCAAAGAATAAGCCGACAGACACCTTTTATGGCAAACAGTAACACAATTCTTAAACACTTGCACATTTAGCATAGACAGAGCAACATTATGATTCCATATTGATGTAGTTCATGGACAGCAGCCATGACAAGAATGACTTCGATGTTGATGAGTCACACGTGATTGTAAATGGAGTTGAGCTTTACTTCTGACTATTCAAAGCTCTTTGTACATTCTGCCCATTCACATCCATCTATACACTGATGGCAGAGGTTGCTATGTGAAGTGTTCATCTGTATTAATTTATCCATTCATACACATTCACACAATGCAGCTGGAGCAAATCGGGGTTAAGTGTCTTGCCCAAAGACATATCGGACATGTGGCTACAGCAGCTGGGGAATCGAACCCCAACCTTCCAGTTGAGAGATATCCGACTCTTCCACTGATCCACAGGCGCCCCACCAAATCTTGATGAAAACTATACTAGAATTTAAAAGGGGTCTTTTATTATATACATGAGCCCATAAAATAAAGCACAAGATGTCAATTACACGTTCTGTTAAATGTCAGCATTTCACGTATCTGGCTCCTCGTGAAGTAATTAGCTGATATGCATTTAAACAGCCTATTAATTAGTTTCCCACAGTAATCTGTCAGAAACTAGTTTTTTTTTTCCCCTGACCTGCAGCTGCTAGGGAAACTGGAAACGGCTTTTACATCTTGCCCTATAAGATGGAGGTATTTTAAAAGGAAAACTTAGGGTTCTGGTTGAAAGAGGAAATCAGTATACTAGACGATTCTGCATGAATGCGCCTCACTGCCTTCAGTTCAGGAGCTGAGCAATGTGTAAAACTAGGCAAATAAAGTCAAGGGTAGAGGGCAGAATTCTACAAAAATCTACCACAGGCCTCTTTCTCATTTTAATGGTTACTAAACCCCAGAGTTTCAGCTAAAGTGCATCTACTGTGGAATTTGAAAAAAAAAGGCCTTTCAAACGGGGACAGGACTGGGGGGAGGGCAAGCCCACTCACTGCTTTGTGCCGTTACCACAGGTTGCAACATCGTACAGTCTATGCTAAACACACACACACATAAACTGATTAGCTAGTTAAGATAGGTTAGTTAGCTGTAAGCAACGAGTCAATAAACAGCAATGACTCTTTTGTGGCAGAAATCTCATTTGAAGTAGTCGTGGTTGGGTAGGTAACCACGGCGGTCCAGAGCCGCATCAGTTTGCAGCGAGTGCTGACACAGCCGATGCAGAGGATGGGGGAGGGGTAGGACAGGATTGTGATGTCTCTGATCGGTAGACACTGCACCCTGGAGGATTTCAAAGTCATGGCTTTAACATTAAAACATTTTTTAGACTTTAGAGCTGACAACAGATCAACAGATCAGCCAAAAGAAAAAATGAATTGCAGTAACCGGGTTTCAACCTGTAGATGGCGGTTGATATGTATATAAATTAATCAACATAACTTACTACCTATATACAGTGGTGTAGTGGTGCCTGTATACTGTCAATCAATCAATAATGTGAATCAGAGGAGATTTAGAAGTGGGTATGGAGACTGAAAAATAATACACCATTGCCTATAGGTTTTCAGCTGAAAAAGTGGACCATTGGGTTTAGTTACTCCTTAAGGCTTAAAAGGTATTATTGCCCTTTAACCTCAATGTCCATTTAGTAGCTTTCTTGGTGCTTTCTACCACATAGAAAGAGTCATCATCACATAAAGTGACATGGTTTAAAAACATTTTAGAGTAGCATAACAATGACCCAGGAGGAGAGAATGCGTTGTGAAATGATTGCAGATAATCACACACAGCAACGCATTCCTACTCAACATGTCTATTACAACTGAGTGGTCAGTTATAGGATTATGTAATGCTGTAAGTATACCCGTCTAGCATCAGTTTTGCACTTGCAGGGTTTCATGGGCAAGTTAGCAAAAAAAAACTTGGACAGTGCTCATGAATACAGGCTCGGTGTAGAATGTAAATCTTGTTTGACTTACATGCTTAATATTGTTGGCTACTTTTGTTCCTCTATTTTTAGATAGTTGTCTTGTAAGCCTACTTTAGGCTGTGGGTATTTAAGTATCAAACTGTTTTAAAATCAAATCAATCAAAAACAATCATGTTTATTTTAATGTTTATTCATTTATAGGGACAGTGCACATTAATGAACATAAACGTTTAAATATGCCAGATTATAGCCATAGGCTAAAGTAAAATGCATAAGCGCTTTAACATTAAAGTGTAAACCTGAACCTCTGGATATGTATGAGCTTAGGGGCCTGCAATAGGTTCTCCCACTAAATCCCAGAATCAGTATCAAACTTGAACAGTTGCCAATAGTGTGATTTCTCCTGCTGCTGCCTCTACTAGCCCGCAGGTATCATGAGCATCACAGCAGTCAAGTGTCAGTTTTATTCTCCTGAAGGGTTTCAGAGTGTTATCAATGTGCAGTCCGAGGTTGAGATATATGTTGCTCTGCCAGTGATTGTTTGCCCATGGGAAACAAGTTCTTTCTGGTACAAGCAGCTAACTGTACTTTTACTGTTAACAGTCTGCTCCTGAATGAAGAACGAAGTATCTGGACACAAAGAATTAATAATGAAATGATATGTACGTATACCTGTATAGAACTATTTTAGGGTTGGACATGAACCAGCTGTATACTTTATACTAGATCATGATCAATATCATGTTCAGGGGTGGCAGTAGCTCAGTCTGTAGGGACTTGGGTTGGGAACCGGAGGGTCGCCGGCTCAAGTCCTGGTGCGGACCAAGTATGGAAGTTGGTCTGGTAGCTGGAGAGGTGCCAGATCACCTGAGCACTGCTGAGGTGCCCTTGAGCAAGGCACCAAACCCCCTCCCCACCACCAGCTCAGGAGCGCCCACTGTGGGCCGCTCCGTCACTTGTAAATGACATCACGATTATCGATCCCAGGTGGGACATTTCTTTTTTTTTTTAAATCATCCAATAAAAAAAATTCAGATTCTTTGGTGAACCAATTTTTTTTACCCAGCCCTACAAGATACAGTCTTCACTCTGACCAATTCAGGAGACATATTTGTTTCTATCTGTCTTGAAATGTGGCAAAGGAGTACGCTGCTCTATGGGGGCTTGGAATCACAAAGTATGTCGATGCTTTGACTGATGACTTTTTGCTATGTGACGCAGGCTATGTTGACCTATGTTTGAAATTGTTTCTCTATTATTGCTGAATACTCTTTCACAAATTGCTTTTCTGCACATTTGTTCAGCCTGCAAACACACACATTCTGGTACCATGTGCTTATTTTGAAACATAAAACGAATTGGATGCATTACAAATGGCAGTCGTTATGGTGCACATTCAGAAAAAATTAAAATTAAAAGCCTATCTTAAGAAAAAACTGATATTAACTCAGTGGGGTATATGCATTTTCAAAAAGAAAACTGAAATGTAGATGAGAAATGTAATTTATGGCCAATGTGTGTTGTTTGTTCTGTTTGAATTGTCCGTATGTGTTTAAAAGTAAAAAGTAAAATAAAAATATAAAAAATAAAATAAAAAAAAAGAATACTGAAGTATTACCACATCATAGCTTTCTCTTTGATATATACTGCTGAGAAGAAACCTCAATATCACATTTTCTTAGCATGAGTGAGAAGTAACCAATTGTTCAGGGAACAGAAATCTAATTTTCTCAATGTGAGATTTTTTACATCATGGTAAAACCTTTTCAGCTCATTTCTGAAAACAGATGTTTAAACCATTATGACAATGGGGCAATATCAGCTGTTCTGTTAAATGAAAAATGCTTTAAATATAATTCTGTGCGTTGCATTAAGACAGACACATAACAATCTCACTATGTCAAAAATATTGTAATTCTACAAAAGGAAAGTGGGTTTTTTTTCAAAGGGCTATCACTGGTTTTTTTATTTCATTTTTAACTCCCTACATTGTCCATTTGAAATGACCAATTTCCTTTCCCAGTTAGAAGCTTCCTCTGCCAGCGGTTACACCTGCTTGGAGGTCCTCCGCAGCTCCTAGATGTCACAGACACCTATTGTTTTCAAAATTACACTCTGTGCAGCTTGCAGAGACAACTGCTAGCTTGGCGTACCAAATCCATCATTTGAAACGACGTGCGTGCTGCATGTGAAGAGGCTAAAATCATCTAATCATTCGAGAAGCAATTCCGTTTTTCTGCAATGTAATATGTGAAGTGCAAGCCTATTTGAGCCTTTGTTGTTAGTACATCAACCAGTTTGGTGCAGTCTTCAATATCTAAAAAAACTGTTACATTAATAACGATCAATGTTACTTAAATATTTCATGGTTCACAGAAGAGCTAGTCCATTGAATTTGGAGACTTTTTCTCTTGCAAAACTTGGAAGATGGTTTTCTTTGCTGAATGCCCAAATTTGTCATTAGATTAAAATTCATGTTTCCCTCCAAAAATGCATACATTGTGTATGTGCAACACAAGATCACATGTGGAATATATGTTACAAGTTTTTGTATAATTTCATATATACTTGAAACAAAGTTTCGGAATACACTGTGGTTTTTTGTGAAACGCATTCCTTTATTTTGAAATTCTCACATATGAAAAGCCATGTGCATTTTCTGAATGTGTCAGGACTAACTGTGGTCCATTTCAATGTAACTGAATGTTTAAGTCAATATTTAAATCTGGACAAAAACCTAGTGACTAAATTAAAAATGTCCCTTTATTCTGAGTGTTAGCTTGAAAAAGCAGATGAACATGGGAAAAGTCTGTACTGTACCTACGCAACATAAGCCTGTAATTGTATTTAAGACGCAAACTCAGAGGGAGCATTCAAAAGGGTACAACTTTTAATGAAGTCCAGTGTTTAGTACACAGCAAGGCAAAAACAGTCAGCAAAGACATCCAGAGGAGAAGACAAAGAGGTATAGGGTCAAGAAACAGGCACATACACAGCATAGCAATAAGACAAAAACGGTAGGACAAGGTACACAAAGGAAACACTATGAACTGCCCACACTGGTATTAAAAACACAAGCAATCAGGGGATAACGAGACACAGGCGGGGCTGACACACACAAGGAGGGAACATGAGGAGCATGATCGGAAATGAACGGAGACAAGGTTGAGTAAAGGCTACAACCTTAAACTGAAAATATTAAAGTATACAAAAAAACAAGGAATGTGAGCTATTTTACGGAGCGAGCCGTGGCATCGACTAAGAGCTACAAAATGTATTACTTTGATTGAAGATCTTTGTTGTTTGAGGGGAAAAGGATAATAGATATGATGCATTCATGAAAATTTTCACCAAATGTATCATATTTAAAGCATTGTGGTGTAATGTGATCATGTTCTGTGAGGTTGAAATTCTTATTCTGCCTCTGTGTGTTATGTTTATGATGGATCCATGTAGGCACATACAGCATGGCCGTCCAACACACCATCATGTGCTGTTTGATATATGACTGCCTGATGTAGGTCACAAGACATAACCACATGCTTTAAAGGCCAACATTAAATGATGTTTCCTTTTATAATGTGGCCTATGACAGATGAATGACACATTTTCCATAGTGGACCTTTAAATTCAAGTACTGGAGAACATTATGACATTACGTTTATGTGCTGCTATAAGGCCAAATCCACAGTGCCGTAAATGTTCCTCTTTTTTTTTTTTGGCTTTCCCCTCAGGGTTTTTTTAATTGGTCTAGCTATATGTTTGTTTCCTTGACAACACTTTCTCACCTTTCCTTCCCCCTTAAGTCCTCCTGTGAGTCTAGCACGGCTCGCCTGGTGGTTTAGCAGAGGGTGGTGTCAAGCAGAGAAGGAAATGTTGCAAATACATCTCCCAGCTCTCTAGTGGTATATTAAAGCTCAAGTTGTCCCTCAGGTTGTAGGGCTGTAAACATTCATGAATGACAGAAGGCACTGATGCTGTACACTTGGAAAGGCAAAAAAGATTTAAAAAGAACTTTCAAAGCAGGTCAAACTTCTGAGTTATCCACCATTTTTTCATATCTACCTTGTTGCATCTGTTTTTTTTTTGTATCGTCATATTATCAGAAACCTCTCTTTTCCTTTCCCTATCATCCCGCCTCTAGAAAACTTTCTCTCTCATGGTCTTTGTGGTGTCTGCCAGCATGCTCTGTGGTTTGAGGGCTGTTGTTTTATTCGCATGTAGGGGGAAGGGCACATCTTGCAAATGGACATGTCATGTGGAGTAATGCCCAGCCAGTTACAGTGCAGAGAGCCCTCGGGTTCAGAGCAGAACAGCACTGGCAGACACAGAGAATGAGGGGAACTATCTTTGGCCAGGCAGACGAGGATTCTCCCCGGGCCAAGCTGGATTCATGGAGGAGGCAGAGTAAGAGAGAAAGAGGACAGAAAAGGGGTCGGTGGGGTTTTGGATGACGCCGGAAAACATATATTTACTCAGGTCTGCATTACGAGGGTTGTATGAGAAGATTCCGTACTGTAAAAGTACACTGTACATACACGTGCTTAAGTTCAGGAAATTAACCAAAACTAAAGTTAAAATGTACATTACTCAGATATAATTAATCAAGCTGCTTAGTGACCAGTAGTCTTGTGTTTCTACTTACAATTAACTGGGCACACAGCTTTTTCTGTTCTTGGATCAATATGTGAAATACCTTATCTTAAAAATTTGAAATGAATCCTTCCTGGTATTATTTAAAATGAAATTGAAACTATTTTGGAAGAGGTTTCAGTTCTGCAGTCAAGTTGGTTCCTGTGATAGAGTTTGTATCATTTATTGTTCTACTTCTTTTTGAAGGCTTTCAACCTCCATTCCACGTTGCAGAAGCACAAAATGTTGAGAAACAGCGTGAGCTCCCACACTGGAACATGCAGGCACAGCACTACTCAAAGCCAATTCCTTCTCGCCCCTGTAACACCTCTGAAGACAGTAGAGAGGGACGATCTCCTAATACCCTCACCCCCCCCCATGTGACATTCACTGTAAAGGCGAGAAGTCACAAGGCATAATTAGATATCACACCTTGAATGGGCAGTCTGAACATAGGGCTTAGAACAGCATTTTCACCTGCCAGGAGTTGCTTTCTCAATTTTATACAGGTCCTTTTAAAAAGGAAGAATATGCAACTTTTTGATCCAGTAGATGTCGCCCTTGAGCACCAGCATGAAACCACAACAACTCAAGCTGAATTGTTGTGTTAGCATGCTAATGCTAGCAATCTTTAGTTTGTTTGTAGCTTCACACTGCATGTCAATTGATCTCAAAACGCTTACATGACATTCAAATAAGTAGGGAGTACAGTATGTTATTCTTCCTTTCTCTAGTCCCTCAATTAAACAACTTTTATACGCAAGGGGCCTTCCCTTCCATGTCAACATGATGTAGCTACGGCTCAGACAACATCACAGACAGCGGGACCGGGACTGGGGTGTCACACTCATTGTAGACAGTCATGACTCACAGACTTATTTTCAGAGGATATACTTGATTACTGCTATATTTATGTGTAAAATGTTGCATATTCAGCCTTTAAGTCTGACACTATTTTTCTCTGCAACATAGGCATTCAACTAGTCACAACATGCCAATCTGATGACATCCTCAGACTAGAATCTTTCCAAATGTTGCAGTCATTTGACACCAATTAAGCAAGTGCTTTAGTTAACTTGTATTTAGTTTCATCCTCAGGTCCAAATAGTACTCCATCAGCTAGGCGATGAGGTTTCCAGCTGACATCAGTCTGATTGGTTGTACCTGTATGCTTACTGTTTAGTTCTGAGGCGGGAGCTCAAACACAAAGTACTTCCTTGATATTTTAATTCCATTTGACACAACTTGTTAATTACTTTTGACCTGTCAGCGGAGCTGTTTTGGAGTTTTTAGAAGTGAAATGAGCCGTTCCAAAGTGCAGTGGTGTCATTATTTTTCAGATGTAAAAGGGAGCACCTATCGCAAGCCTAAAGGGACTTAAAAGCTCATAATTAACAGGATTTAGAAATAAATGCATTATTACAGACCTTAATTGCATCGCAATTATTGAGCGCATGAACGCTGGCAGCCCTAATTTTTGTTATTTATTAGTACCGCTTTCCTTATCTAAAAATTCATTATTATTTTTCTTCTTCTTAATCTACTTAGTTATTGTTGTCTAAAAGCACTTTACAGGTCTATCCTGAATGAAATTGCCAATTAGCTTTGGCTACAACTACATTTTTATTACACACGTGCAAATTACATGTGTAATTTAAAAACATTAATATTAAATATATTCCCAAATCATGGTGCCCAACAACAATCCACTGAATGACTAAATGAGCACCTTAGGTATAGGCTTTTGTTTTGTTGTGATAAAAAAAAAAAACTCTGTGATTGAAACTATAATCTTTAATATTATTTTTTGTAAAATCAAAGCCAAAATTAATCCAATGCTGGAACCATTTCTTTTTTTAAATGCATTCATCTCTCTGTAGAGTAGATGCCATGTCAAAAGGTAGAGTCTTCCTTTTTCTTGCTCAACAAAATTTGAAAGTTGTGATTTGGATGAGAAAGCTTTCATTGAAGAGCAATATGTCACTCTGGCAACTAGTGTTTAAAATTGGGCACTGCAGTACAAAATTAAAACTTTGTAGGGAGCTGTCTCACACTGACCCTTTCTCCTTAGAGTTGATGCGGACACTGGTAGCCATGTTGCGGACATTGAAGCTTCAGTGTTTATCCAGCTCTGCATCATTTTTTAAACTACATTCTAACCTCTTTCCATTTTTCAACAGCATCTCCAATATTTATCCTAGTTTTACCATATTTCTGGTAATGCTTATTAGAAAAATTAAAAGGCTTGTAAGGCTGGGTAGAATCAGTTATATCTGAACCAGTTCGCTTGCCTGCTTCCATCGCTGTAACACATGTTGGTTTCTCTGTTGGCCTGGCAATCCAAGGGGCAAAGGGCAAAACGGCTGTGTGGGAGAGCCTTAAAACAGCCTACTTCTCTTGTCAAACCCAAAACAGACCGGAAACTCAGAATGAGCACATACTGGCTGCTGCTCTGTTGACAAAGAAGCCAGCACTTCATTTTTCCTTTACGCATGATATTATGGTAAGGTCATTTCATGAATGAATTCAGTAGGTATCTCACACATTGGTCCTTTAAGAGATGGTCAATAAGGTCTACAAACAGCAACCCTGAGTTTGTCTTGTGTTCTGTTAACTCACCTTTTCATTCCAACTTCATGAAAGATTTTGGGGCACATGGAGCCTCTCTACTTTGTTAAAAATGCCACAATACTTTCACTTCTTGTTAAAAAACGATTTGGAATTCACGATCAAAGAGGTCATTTTCAGGCTAACGCAATCGTACTGGGGTTCATTTTAAACTCTTAAACAAGAGATTAATGCTGTCTTTTACTCCACATGACAGTCTCATTTTGCCATATTGTAAAGTGAGATGCTGAGTGGACAGGGTACATGGAGGCAAAGAAAAGGGGGAGCAAAAGGGAGACAGGTCCAGAGAGAAATCATCCAAGTGTATCACTTTAATGAAGCATTATGACTCCCTGACTGTTCCTATGTCCTCCTCCTCCTGACTCTCCACCGACCCCCACGGTGTCATCCTGACAGGGACGGTGCTGCTGAGCCCAGCTTGTCATGGAGGAAAATCTCGGCTAATTTGGAAACACGACCCGCGGACTGCAGGGATTCAAATGTATTACGGGGTGCATGGGTAATGTGATTCTCAAGCGTTTCTCCTCAAATTAAAGAGGGTCTTGGTGTAATGATTAAACATGAGATTGAATCAATATTCTTAATTTATGAGCCCATGGCTGATCTATTTTTTTCCCCACAACCCCTGTTGTCTTTCAAAAGGACCAGGCATTTCCCTATTTTAATACAACTATATATGATTGGAAAAAAAAATGAATGGTATGAATTAATTATCACATAAGAAAACAAAAAGGTCTCTTGTCACTTACCATGTTTAGCATTTTCCAACAGCTCTGCATTGGAGTCATGGAAAGCTTAGAGCAGAAGTTTTTCTCACAAAACTAATGTAAGTGCTAAATGTAAAATAGACACTGAGGTAATCAGACACATGTGAGACTAACGACACAGGTGAAGACAAGAAACACTGAGGACAAGAACTACAAAATTAAACAGTAAACACTAAAGACACAGAGAACTCAAGAATGTCACAGGAACAATACACACAATGACAGAAACACGAGGATAATAAATGACAAATAAAGAAACAGGAAACACTAAAGACTAAACTAGTAAGCATTGAAATTAGGCAGCAAACAAGGGAAACAAGCAATGTCAGGGAAAAATGAGAAATCTAAACTCTGTAAATATGCAAAATACAATACTAAACCAGAAACGACACAACATTTGTATTTTACCATATCTTTTTCACACTGGCCTGGAAAATGAGTGACTTTAGTAAGGTAATGTTACACCATTTTGTATCTCACAATTTATATTTCATACAGAAATTCAAAGACGAAAACATGTTTGTGTTTGTGGGTGTGGTGGGGAGGTCTGTATTTTCAGAGGAGGCTCAAGAACCTGCTTGTCCTGCAGACATTGCATTCTCCCACCCTGTTCTCATTTTATTTCCCCTTTTTAAGAAGCAACAGGCAGATGATTTCTAAAAAAAAAAAAAAAGAAGCTCTTTAATTATAGCAGACCTGTATGAATAACAGCCTTCTCCCTCTCTTTTCTCTCCTGAGTCTGCCCCTCTGTGTGTGTGTGTGTGTGTGTGTGTGTGTGTGTGTGTGTGTGTGTGTGTGTGTGTGTGTGTGTGTGTGTGTGTGTGTGTGTGTGTGTGTGTGTGTGTGTGTGTGTGACTCAGATGCGTATGACCATGTGAGGCCATGATAGGATGCTTATAAGGAAGTGAAGCGTGACACCAGAGAACTAGAGTGAGACAGACAATTATAGGGGGAAAAAACTGAATTAAAACGAGGGAGACAAAAAATGCAAAATGAGGAGAGGGGGAAGAAGAGGGAGAGCCACTTTAAATCAAGCACCTTCTAATCAGCACTCTCACAATGGGGGACATAAAGATAACAAGGCAGAGAGAGGCTCCTGTTGGCTCTCGAGGCGGTGAAAGTCACAGATTTATTGCGAGCTGGGGAGAGTCCTCTCAACCATGTTTAAGCCACAGTGCCGAGCTGCTGGCGATAGGGATTACACTATAGCAAGGCCAACACCAGACACGTTGTGAATTCATCCGGGATTCAGACTCCCAACCTCGTGGCTGAGTGCCTCTGTCCATCATTAACGCCTTGCAGGGAAGATCCACCTTCAGACAGCATTTCAATATGTTGTGTTCGTACAGTCGTTCAATCTAAAAACTTTAATCAGCTTGTCCAGTCTAAAAGTGCTTCAGCAACCTCAAAAGAAGGCGTTCATTTGTATTTATTTTGTTGCTTCTGGCTTTTAGCATTACTGTTTCATTCTAAAAATGCAATGTCCTCTGGTAGAATTGTATAATCCAGACTGAGCGAAATGTCACCTTTGTCTGTTGTCTACTACTCTTTGAGCAGAGAAAGATACCAGAGTTAACATTTATTACAATGTTTAAAGCTCTATGATGCTTATTAGAAGGTAAGCATCGATTGATTACAGATGTCATTCCCGATGAGGGTTTTATGGTTGGAATGAAAGAGTGCAGTCCGATAAGACATAACACTCAAAATGCTGCTTTCTAACAGAATCAATGAAAAATCTAATAAAAAATTATGATACAATCTAAACCTTTTCCTGAATTGAAGCTGACGTTACTGTTATGTGCTACTTGTATGTGTTTCTCCTACGGCTACGTGTTTACTCATACGTATCCATGTACCAACTGTGCAAGCTGACAATAAAGGATTGCATGGTATGGGGATAGAACAGAAAAGTGAGGCAAACTGAAAAGGCATTTTAAGTGCTGCTCAAATAACAATTAAGGGAAAAAGCTCAGACTCTAGCTGGTGTTTTTAATGAGTGAAAATAAAACCCAACTAATTCACCAAATCAAACAACCAATATTACAGCACTGCTTCTTTTCACAATATGTACAACTATTGGCAAAAGAAAGCAAGCAGCACAGTGGCGTGCTGAATCAGACAAAGCGTCTCCATGACTGATGGCCGACCAAGCTTTTAAAGGAGTGTGTGGGCAGGTGCTGTGATCTGATTGGTTAATTGTATCACTGCTCATGTGCAGCGATCAAGCTTCACCAGCTTCACCAGCACCACCAGCAGCAGAAGCAGCACAGGTGAATGCAATTAAGGCCTGGAGGATGAATTAACCAACTTACACAAACTCTCTCTCTCTCTCTGATCAAGTGCTTGGTTTTAAACAGTGATGCAGTGTTTTCACACACGTCACAGATTAAAGATTCATCACACCTGTTGCAACCACACTCTTTCAAAAATGTATGAACAGGCTTCATTTCTGCTTTGGGAGAAGAGTTTTGAGGCAGTGTTTACATTTGGTAAAGACAGGGGTGTGATGCTCTTACATCTAATTAGTAGGAGAAAGCACAATAAACTAAGGCACAGAACATTAACACAGCGCTTCCACAAATAAGCTAGAAAAGGACCGGATGTGCATCACTGATCATTTGGTGCTGGTAAAGAAAGACACATTTTGTACTCTGAGATATATATTTTTTTGACTGGAAGTTATTAGAAACATTAGAAAAATAACCTGAACTCTCATGATGTGGCCTTGTATCATCTTTATTTTTATCCATGAACAAGAAAAATAAAATAATTGGCACTGCCTATTACCTATAATGATCGCTGCCTTTGCTACACATTTGGCAAATGGCCTTTATTTAAAATGTCCGCTCGAAGATTACATTACAACAATTTTCTCCATTGGAAAATGTTTGCTGTATTCTTTTACATAAGTGAACTTTGACGCAAGTATACTAAAGCTGTGTAAGTCGACTCATATCCCAGTGCTTAATTTATAGTTTTAAACAATGCTAAGTAGAAAATGGGTGCTCATTCCGTCCAATTTCACTGTTGAACACAGATGCCAAAATCCTTGTGAAAGTCCTGGCCCGCCACTTGGAGGGCGTTATTGCTATACTGGGTGAGGAACGATGTAGCTGTCCCCAAGTGGACTGCTTTGGAGGGGGCGTCTATTGGATCGACTTCCCTGGCAGCTTTATTATGTGCTAAATTGCCATTTACACAACCCATCTCAAGCTTTACTTCTAACCCGGTTATAATACACTCAATTAAAATCTGGAACCAGTTCAGAAGATCCTTTTCCCTTGGGGACAGGTCACAGGCTGCACCAATAGCAAAGAACCACATGTTTGTCCCGTCAGTGATGGATGAGACTTTCGACTCCTGGTCTAGAAGGGGTGTGGTCTCACTGTCTGATCTTTACATTGAAGGCGAGTTTGCCTCCTTCGAACAGTTAGTATAGAAATATAATATTCCCAGAACGCAATTCTATAAATACCTGCAGCTCCGTGACTTTGTAACCTCAAATTCTGACTGTTACCCGTCATGCCCTTCCACTTCCCTATTAGACTCAATTTTCAAATGTCAATTGATAAGAAAACAGAATATAAGTACAATCTATGAACTATTCAATACGCACAATTCAACGCGTTTAGATCTCCTTAGGGATAAATGGGAAACAGACTTGGAGGAACCAATTTCAGAAGCAGTGTGGCACAAGATAATACAGTCCATTTTCTCGTCTTCCATATGTCTTAAGCATGCTGTTGTCCAATTCAAAATTGTACACCGCCTACATTGGTCTAAAGTCAGGCTTTCTAAGATCAACGCCGACTTAGATCCCACATGTGAGTGATGCAAGCAGGCGCCAGCCACTCTGTTACACATGTTTTGGACTTGTCCGAAACTTCTTACATTCTGGCAAACCATCTTTGAGACTTTCTCTAAGATATTTGGGAAAACAATACAACCATCTATCTAACCATTTATTGCACTCTTTGGTGTGGCCCCAGTAGAAGCCCCTCTTAATAGATTTGAAATCAACATGCTGGCCTTTTGTACTCTTCTTGCCAGGAGACTGATACTGTTTAAATGGAAAGACCTTATCCCACCGACATATAGTCATTGGATTAAAGAAGTCATGTACCATGTTAAATTAGAGAAAATTAGATACACTATCAGAGGGTCTATGATGAAATTTCATAATATCTGGCAACCTTTCTTGATCTTTGTCGAAGAGATGGAGGCTGACAACATAGCATAATGGGACCATTTTTTATTTCTGTGATTTATTTCTATATGTATTATTTATTTACCTTTTATGAATGTCTGGCTATATACAATGTATCATTTATCTCTTTTTGATAGATAGCTGGCTATGTACAATGTTTATGTGTGTGTGTCTGGTTTCTGGGGGGGGGGGGGGGGGGGTTATTGTTGTTTTTCTCCTGTTCTGTTGGTCCTTGTGGGCCTGTGATATAATGTTGAAAATTAAAATAAAAAGACCCTGTTTCAGTAGAGAATGGCTTTTTCTATCCTAAGCCGGGGGGGGGGGAACAAAATCAGCTTTTATTATTGGCTTTTCATACATTTCAGTAATGAATGCCTCCGGCTCAGTGGTGGAGTCGGTTGTCGTTTGAGGCAGAAGGTGAGGGGTTCGATTCCCCAGCTCCTGCACCCACATGACAATGTGTCCTCAGGCAAGTAACTTATCTGCTCGCATGATATTTAAAACTCTGCTGCTCGCTTACAAAACAGTGACAAAAACGGCTCCTCCTTACATTAACTCTCTCATCCAGGTCTACACTCCCTCCCGCCCACTCCGCTGATTCAACCTTCACAACAGGGTCCTAAGACGCTGACTAGACTCTTCTCCTCTGTTGCCCCCCGGTGGTGGAATGAACTTCCAAATCCATTCGATCTGCAGCTCAGCTGATCTACTTTTTTTTCTTTTTTTTTTTTAAATCTATTTTTAGTATCTATTTTTTTGTACATTCTTAATTTTTCGTATTTTTATTTAAATTGTATTGTGTTCACTTCTGTTTGCAATCTTTGCTGCTGTAACACTGTAAATTTCTCCATTGTGGGATAAATAAAGGATTATCTTATCTTAGAGTCCCTCTGCACCTTTAAGAAAAAGCTAAAGACCCAGCTCTTTCATGAATACCTACTAACTTAATGATGATGGTCTCGATATTATTGATGATGATGATGGTTGTGACGATGGTTTTTGTTTGATAACGACGACTTGTAAGATGGTTTCTATACTGATTAGAGTTCTCAAGAACTGCTGTCAATGTTGTGCTTTGCCTCTGTGCAATGCCTGTCAGCACCTGTGTGTTCAATCGGACTCAAAGCTGATCGTTGCTTTTTCTAGATCCTTGCTTGTGTTGTTCTTACTCTCTGATGTACGTCGCTTTGGATAAAAGCGTCTGCTAAGTGAATTGTGGAATTGTAGAATTGTAGAACCTAACCCCAAGTTGCTCTCGCTGCTTTGTCGCCCTGGCGTGTGAATGTGAATGAATGGGATTAGTTAATACTTATGGATATTTTACATGGCAGCCTCTGACTGAGTGAATGGGTAGTTGTGACCTGCTGTGTGAAATTGCTGTGAGTAGTAAGAAGTTTAGCTCTATACAAGCTCAAATCCATTTACAACAAGATGTGAGACAGAAGATAAAGTGGACCCTGTATTCTATAAATGTGGCTTTTCTTTTCTATTCTGTCCTTGTTCTTTCAGCTCCAGATTTTATGTATATTTTGTCATCATACTCATACGTTTCTCCTACTCTCACTGCATCCCTCCTCTATGCTATCAGCACTGCCCTAGGTGGTCTTTCTCTGCTGCATCCATGCCTTTGGGCGACGCAGCAGGCACAACATTCCCTCTGCAATAATTCTGCATTGTGTCCAGGCATGCAGTTTTGTATTTCCCAAATGGTAGCAGCATGGCCTGTATGCAACTAAACCCAGACATAATGATGACTGGGAGACGGTGGGCGGTGGGGTGGTTGGCTCAGGGAGGGGAGTGGTGCTTGTGTAGAGGGGTGCTTGAGTCCTGCAGCTCCAGTTTGTGATGACTGTTTGCTAGCCGCAGGGGCACCGCTGAGCCTGTGACGCTGTGTCCTGTGGTGGAACATCTTGCAGAGAGGAGGCCCTTCTTCACGCTGTATACTTCCATCCAAAGCCAGTAACTGACAGCGTGATGTGTTTCTTGACATTTCTGACAACCCATAGGGCAAATGTGTTTGTCTGTGTGTGTGTGTGTGTGTGTTTGAGTGCATTTGACCACCATCTAGCACCCACTGTTTTCCCATCATTTTCCACTTCTCCTTCAACCCCCCACAGAAATGTTTTTACAAAAAGTACTTGTGGGTCTTTGATGCCTTTATATGGGTTGTTATGTTCCACATTTGGACTCCATCTACAAAATACAGCTGGAAACATGGCTGAGATAAAGTCGATGCCAGAATTGACTACCTTTGTGAGAGTTTCACAAGTCAAAAGTTTAAAGTGTGGGGCTCTAATTTTCGTCAATGGATGCATTTATAAGTGTGATTGGGAAAGAAGACAGGAATTGGCAGCTTCACAGAAAGCCGGACGCAGAGTATGAGGCAATAAAGTGATACCTTGTTTACTGTTCTCTGTTAGAAAAACTGTACCTTATAAACTGTAAGACATTTGCAAATTGTTTCAGGATCTTCAGGAGAAATGTCAGAGTGGCCAATCCCCCATCCTCTCACCTCTCTTCTATCTTTGGATGCACTTTCTCTTACGTGACTGGGTGATCATGTACTTGTTCACACATCTGAGGGTCTGTAGACTCCTGTGTCTTGCCTCCAAGGTAATGGCAGAGTGGAAATAGAGGTACCCGAATATTTTCTCTTCACTTTCATCTTCTTTTGTCTTGTTTGTTTTTTTTGGTGCTGTTTTTATTCTCCTGACAGCTTGTCAAAAGCAGTGTTTGATTTCTCTTTTCAACACAGTCTGGACTACTGTGTTATCATCCAAAAATGCAAGAATGGTAGGAGAAAGCAAAAAACAAGTTGTATCATTTGACTGATGTTGTTGCATTGTCTCTGTTAACTATGCAGATTAACAGAGGGAATGAAAGAGGGAATTATTCAATTAGTTTTGTCCTCTTAAAAAAAACGAGAGCCATCTGCAGAACTTTATTTAGCTCAGTATTGATCTTGTAATTGTTTGGTTGTCATCCATCAGATGTGCATTAGAGACTTATTTCTAATTACAGCCCAGAGCCGCCCCTTTTACCTTCTGATAAAAGTAATTTTGGTGACAGACTCACTGAGATGTTGGTGAGTAGAAATAAAAAGTACCATAACATCTAACATCTTGACCCAAGTCAAGTATTTCAATTTAGTTTTTTTTTTTTTTCATACTATTACCTATTCTGATAAATTAACCCAAAGTCTCTGCGGAGTGAACTGAAGATAGAAAAAAACAAAAAACATGTAGCTTATATAAAACAGGTTTGGAGCCTTTTTTTTAATGATTGCTACTTTTTACGCACTTCTTTTTGAGTAAGAATAATGTGTACACTATACTTCACCTCTGACCCAGCAGCAAACCCCCAGTGTTTAAAAATGAAACCAATGTGGAATTGCGAAAGCCTGCAGTTTGTCGAATGTCTGCTTTAGGCTGGCTGCAGAAGCTCTGGAAGTCACATACACACCCCATTTAAAAAAGTCAGTTTTTACAACAGAAATTATCATGTTTACAGCCTGGGTCCAAAATCCCAAATTGTTCTAATAAGCTTATTTCTCAAATGGCACACACTGTACTGAGGATGAATTTTTTGATCACTCATTTGTTTTGTTTTCATGAAGGATAAACCTGTCATTAGGTTGACGGAAAGTTAGAGTGAGACAGCACCATCCATTAATGGGACTCCAAAGCCCCCTGCAGTAATAGATGGGTGACATCACTTAGGCTTCGTCCATTAATATTTGCAATCTATGCTCTGACCGCTGAGTGACTACACAAAAGTATATGGCTCTCCTAAACTCATAACTTTGTAAAGGTTGTGGGGAAATTAAAGAGGTTCACAGGGATGATGTGTCATGTTCAACTGGTTGAGGAGCTAGTCCAAATGTTATTGTCAGTCAGCCCTGCATATACTGTCAGTGGCTGACATACACTGTGTCTACTTATGGTTATAAACTGAACTGTTACATGTTATTTAAAGCATTACAGACTTTGTCCCCGATGTACATGTGTGGTTAAAGATGTTTCAGAGCTGATGAGGGGTGAACTTTCAGTGAGCAATATCAATCTTTGCTACTCAGGGAAGGAAAAAAATAACAGGCGTAGAGCAAAACCTCAGTATCCTTTTGGAGGATGGTATGTTTTTATACATTCACTGAAGTCATTAATAGTGAATATAAGTTCTACTATACTGCATGTAATGGATTGGACCTTGTACAGTGAACGGAATATCTGGTTGGACATGATTCACATGAAATAAGGATACAAAACAAGGAATCCTTCAACTCTCAAGCTGAAAGCTCTGCATTGAGTTCTTGCCAGAACTATCATGAATTGTGTTTTCAGGGATGCTAGGGTTTCTGCAGCATCTTTTCTAGTCTCCTTTTTTTTTTTTAACAAATCATCCACTATTCAGTTTCAGAGACAAACAAACAGAATTGTACAACAATGATTTCATACTGAATATTGACATCATAAGGAATGAAGTCCATCGAAAGACGTACAAAGATAAAGCAGACAACCAAAGAAGAAAAAGGACGTGGGATACATTGGACTTACCCTATGGAAACTAAAACCAATGGAACTACATACAAATCATTATTCACTGCTAGCAAAACATTGATCATTTTTGCGAGAGGACTTCCAGGTTAACATAAGGAATCTTTACCAGATGTCACACATTTCAAAGTTTCTTGTAACAGATAACTATTCCTCTTTAAAATTGGCTTGAAAGTTGTTTCAGTTGATGGTCACATACTGAAATGTTATTCTGTACATTTTGCAGCCAATGTTTGAGATAAGTTCTAAAAATATAGGAATTTGTTAGAACAAACATTGGGTGTATGTAGGCCTGGGCGATAAAATGATAACGATAATTATAGCGATATCATTTTTGTCAATATAAATTTTAAAAGTGGTTGATAATGTTACAATTCGCTTAGCAGACACTTTTATCCAAAGCGACGTACATCAAAGAGTAAGAACATCACTAATCCATTCATACACCGCCACTGAAGCAGCAGGAGCAATGCAGGGTTAAGTGTCTTGTGTGTGTGTGTTGCTCAGCTGGGGATTGAACCCTCAACCTTCCGGTTAATGGTGTAGTTACACCATTCAGACACTGGGGAAAAGGGGGGCGCTACTGTGCCTTGGACGCTAGTTGCCACCCAGCATTAAAGAGAAGAAGAAAAAGACGACAAACAGCCAATCATTCTGCAGGGATAGTGGCAGGCAAGCTTTCGGATGTTACGAGCGTAATGGAAACACAGCCGAAATTAGCAAAAGCTACACTGAAGAAAACGCAGAACCTACTAGCTCAGGAGAAAACATCGTCGACAAGACGACAAGAGAGGCCGCCCAACATCCGGAGTTTAGAGACATTTTGGCTATTTAAAGTCTGGCCAAAAACAGAGTAAAGTGTGCAGCTAAAACGGCGACACCACGAAACCTGTTCCCCCCATTGGAAACAATACGACCCGTTATAACCATTGACTGTAAATATTACGGTTAGAACACACCGAAGGAAAGAAATATCCGAATGTTACAAACGAGTGTTAGTGAGGACCTTAATAATATAAACAGTCTATGGTGTGGACCCTCGGTAAGCAACGGGCCAGTAAGTGTGACTCCACTGCAGCAAACTGTCAGCGTTTTCCAGGTACGTGCACTGTGCTTATGATAATGAAACGTTCCTGTTTAATTATAATTCATCATGTTCTGACAATAAAGTATAATTAAACCATAATCAACCATCTGGTTTCTTCAACTTTCACTCAGGAGCAAAAATCAGCTTTTAAATTCGAAATAGATAATGATTGACAATTATCGTGATAATTAGCTATATCGACTGATATTAAATTTGTTATCGTGATAACATTTATTGTCATATCGCCCAGGCCTAAGTGTTTGTCAATATATGTTGATGTGGACAATGAGAGATCAGAGAAAAGTTTGGGAACCATTGTCTTAAGACATGGAGCTCAGCGTAAGTTCAGACAGGAAGACTGGTTATATTCTTCCACTCATTCATTCATCCTTTCACTTCAACCTAAACCACTCCCCCTACTACTTCCTCTACCTCCCTTCTCTGGTGATCAGCTGATAATGGGTGTTTATTCTTTAAGTAATTAACCAAACAGATTCGGGCACAACCTCTCTCAACCAATCACCCTGCTGCAGCAAAATGCTAAAACAGTTCTCTCTCTTCCAAAGTCATTCTGTCATTTCAGGGCAACCGCTGCAAACACACACTTACCGATACGTTCATTCGGGCAGTGGTAGCAATAGCTTAGCTGCAGAGTCAGCTCAAAAAGGAGAAAGTCATCTCCACTCGTTCACGTTGTCAGCCTCACGGGCATCGGCAGGCCACGCCGGTGCAGGAAGCAGCCTGGTCATCTCCAAGCTGTCTGTCACAGTGTCCGCGCTCGAATAATATCCCTGTCTCATCATCAGCGTCCCTCACGAATCACGATTGCAGACAGGTTGCAGTCTGCATCAGGTTCAATTTACAGTGAAGCCACACAGCTTCTGGTCTCTGCTGCTCGACAGCACAGGTGAGCAAACATCATCGATGTTACCTGCGGTCTCAGGTAAATAAAAGGGGATTTATAACAACAAAAGTCCACTCTTCTTAATGTCTCATGAGGAAGGTTTTGAGTAATCCACATTTACTCGAGTACCAATAAATAAAGAACCTTAATTCAAAGCTCTTTAGTAAGTTGCTTCTAATCATTGTACAACAGGCATAAATTGACTGTATCAGGAGTTTAAGACTTTCACGTTCACTCAGTCATTCTAATAATAGTTATTTTCCAGCATGTATGGCTCATTATCTAATTCCTCTGCTGGTGTCTCGCTCTACAAATATTCCTTGCAATCTCTGTTTCAAGAGAGGGTAGTCATACTAATGTTGCACAACTAATTGAACTGTTCCTGATATGAGGTTCGGCCATAATCACATTAAAGTCTGAAATTATTTAAAAATGAATCAATAAAAAGTAATATGTTAGTTAACAAACAATATTCTTACTGGGCACGCTCACATGTTAACTTGATTGTCACTGAGTTTAAAATCACCACTCTGTTATAAAATGTTCTTCAAATAGATAAGCTGAAGCCAGATAAAACTAAAAGCAGCGCTTGACAATTCATGCAAACAAGATCATCACTTAGAAATAGACTATTTTAAGTGATTAAATACCTGGAAAAGTCAATGTAGACAAAGAACTTAACAGGCTGGAAGTGATTTGCTCATTTTAAACCATGTAACAGCCAGAATATCACTGTAATTAAAAAGTTTTCGTTTTAATGACAGGAAGTTGTTACTCTCGGACAGCCATCTTGCAGGCATGTAAGACGGAAGAACACTCAATTTCAGTGATGAGTTGGTGCAGGGCAAGTCTTTATTTCTGCTAAAGTATAAGCAAGTTTAGCACCCGGAAACCTGGCATGGTATTGAGCTGGGTATATTGTCCACAACCTCACGATCCGATTTCGATCATTATGCTTTGATATCGATTCAACATTACACATAAGTGAGAGAAATACCGAGGTAACTACTCACAGTACCTTTTTATATTCGTTAAATAATTAGGCCCCGAAGCACTGTCAAGTACGTAGGACCCTCTTGAAACCCAAGGAATTATTCTTTTTCTTCTTCCTCCACTTTAAACGCGATTTTGAGGGCCTGAAAGTGCGCAAAAACTCACCAAACTTTCCACGGTCATCGGGTCTTGTTATGTTTATATTTGTTTAAAACAAACTGACTCAAAAACTTGAATTTATATTTGCATTACTCCAGAATAAAACATGAAAGTACAGTATGATCTGAAGTGCAAAAATGTGCCTGACTTGAATTCACAGTGCCCCTGTGGAGGGGGGTGGTGTTACATTCAAAATTCACTGTACTCACAGTGCCCCAAGTGGAGAGGGGTGTCATTACAACGGAAAAAAAAATCAAACTGCAATGCATTGATGAATCAAGTTTCTTAACCAGCTCTACATGGTATGGTGATGTTAATATTGTAGGTTAAAGTTCTATGTGGAATTCCCACTAGGTTGTCGATGCTAACCAGATATCTAGGATTTCTGCTAACTGCTTAATGACCCTCAACCTGTACCAGCAACTCTACGTCCAACAGCATCACAGTTGCATCAAGAGTGGCAAGTGAAAACTGTAGGTGACAGTTCTATCAAGTCAAATCACTATGCTGTAGATAGGATCAGAAACCGATGATCAATCAAAGTACAGTTTCATTTAGGAGCTACGATTTAAATTCCAGCAGTTGTTGCAACAGTTACATTAAGTTTCAGTGGGTTTTGGTTTTGGGGGGAACTGTACTTCCAGATATTCAGGGCAGACTACAATCCAAGCATTCAATGCAAAGCGGATATTTGAAACATTACCAGATAAGTCTTCCGTAAAATGTAATTCTGCCGTCAGTGAATTCCTTCACGGCTACCGTATGGCCTGCTTATTGTACCCTGGGATTCATTCCAGGTAAATAACACCCAGTGATGAACTCAGCTTCGGTCATGAGTCGGTGTAAGACCAATTCATTTATATGCTTTTTAAACATCATCCAACTTGGTCATACATATGGGCAAGTGTCAAGCTTGAGACTTACAGTTTAATGCAGCTTGTACTACATCACCAATGTGGTTACATGTTACATTAATGTTCACGATCATTGTGTATGGCTGTAAGATTTTGCAGCAATTGCTTTCACGCATGTCCCATGTTAAGTGCTTTGGAAAATCATTTTCTGTCCTATGCTGTCTTGATCAGGAAATCCTTGTCAGCGGGCACGCATCGGTTGATTTATCCACAAAGGTCAATCAGACCCATGTCATGCTGGCCACATGCCGGGTCAAACGGACCCCAGACAAGCCAAGACACATGACTGCAACTTAAGTCATGACGGGCCACTCGTCAGGTCACGGATCCTAGACAAGCCGAGGCATATGACATCATTCAGGGCATTAATTTAGTATAGGCGCTGCACAACGGCATCACGTCCTCTTCTCTCAATAACTCGGGCGATGGCCTACCCTGCCTTCAAGTCCTTTATTTTTCCAGATATCAGTACGAGTTTGGGAAACCAAAGATCCCTTTAAACCTAACTACTGGTAAGAAACTCATAACTGGTGGTGGTGAGTATTATGGTCATTCTAACAGGTGACTGGTCCCTTAAACCCTAACTACTGGTAAGTGGTGGTGAATATCGCTGTCATTTAATAGGTGACTGGTCGTAGTTTTTCTTCGAAAACACTGGCGTCATTCGATGCTTCAAATGTTATTCAAGCACAAAGTGAATGCCTATTCATGTCATATCAATAAAGCTTCTTCTAAAACATTGGCGTCTTTCGATGCTTCAAATGTCATGCAATCAGGCTAGTCACGCATCAGGTCAAACAGACTCTGATACGCCGGGCCAGTTGTCTATATGTCAGTCAACAGACTAGTCATGCCGGGCCACACGTCAGAGGTTGACGGACCCCATGTGCCGGGCCACATGACTAAAGGGCAGCTTAGCGTCACGCATGCCACATGTAAAGCGGTCAACGGACCCCAACATGCCGGGCACTTGACTTTAGGGCTTATCAATCGTCATGAGGAGCCACTTGTTAGGGCAGCAGACCCATACATGCAGGCCTCGTGACTATAGCTCATTAGCAGTCGTGCCGGGCCACACGTTAGGTGGTCGACGGCCCGAAACGTGCCGGGCCACACGACTATAGGTCAGTCATTAGAGTCTTGCCGGGCCACACGAATACAGGGCAGTTTAGCGGGTCATGCAAGCCATTGTCAGGTCAAATACCTAGACATACCGGGCATCATGACCCAGTAAATCACTATCTGCACAAAGTGTATGCCTATTCATCTCATATCAATAAATGATCATGGTTATATTACTCCATCTAACTGTAATTTCCCACACAGATATCCATACAGCCAGGTAAGGCATACGATAATGGTGCTTTCTTTCTCACTTTTATTTTGGGGGGGTCTCCTAGCCTGCGGTCGGCTTCATTACCTTCCGAGTGGGAAGTCGTCACGATGGAGTCTAATCCCCCAAAGACTTTGCACATTCAAAATTAAATTGTTGCACATTTATTGTAAATAAATAATTGTTCATTCTCAATTAAGTCTCTCCTGATTTAAATATCTTACACAAGAGATTTGGATTGTGTTAAGCCGCCATGCCATTTTGATGTAATACATCATTATGTGGTTTCTGAGAGTCTCTCTCAGAATTCCTGCATGGAATTATTGGAAGGTACCATTCCACTCATCATAAATTGGGTATTGCAAAAGTCTAATTGGTGAGAAAACTGTAGAAGTCCTTTAGAGAAAAACTTTTGAAAAAAATCAAGAAATCCGCCTTTGCAAAATCCACAAGCTCAAAGAATCCAGTGTCTTTGATGCAAATCTTCCTGGGAAAGCAGTAGAATAATGGACTCCCTTTCCCTTTTCTTCCTTTTCCGATTGGCAGCTTTGTTTCTGTCGACAGCTGTCACTGATATCTCCACCTGCCTCTGCAGAACAATTGTGATATTATCTTAGCCCTGTACATCAGTTTAATTTGTATTAAAGTATTCACTGATCTTGGAATTCCAGGAGTCCAGGTCCTTTGACCAGGGAATTTTCCCCTATATATCCCTATTATGTGCACAATCATGACCAATAGTGATTTTAAGTCTTTCAGAGAAGATTTGTTGTTTGAGGCATCTCAATGCTTAGTTTAACACCTTCTTGCACTTCACGAAAACCTCTCATATGCTAAAAAAAACAGCAGGCATTTGAGGAACAAAGTTAGCCTATAGGTCATGTCCACATCCCACTCCATGGAATAGATATAGTACCTGGGCATATACTTCTTGATAAAATATAGATATGTCAAGATATTGACAGACCAGAAAAGCACTATATGGGCCATTTAGATTTATGCATGTGGACTACCAGTGTGACATGTTGTGTTGCATGTTCATATGATCGCGATACATAGGGAGTTTTTGTCCTTGGTCTCGTTGCTGTCCCTGAGTCTGCATTCCCCAAAAAGTATCTGGATACTTAAGATACATACCATTTCTTTACTGAAGTGATCTAGCTCAACTTCCTTAACTTCCTTGTTTATTCTTCTGTCCTCAAGTTTCTTAGGTTCAAGAAGTCTTACTGCCAAAACCACCTTAATAGGCTTTGTAACATTTTGACATATGATTTTGTTAATTTTGTTTGCCTGCCTGTAACAAAAACCTTTGTCTAGAAGGAATTTGTTAATGAGAACACACTGTTCAGACATAGGCAAAGTTCTTCTAAGAGACATGGATTCAGCCAGTTGAGACCAGGAGTCTTAAGTTAAGCTCTCAGGGTCAACTCCTGCATGTATGTGTTTTTTAATCATATATTCTGATTCATAAAAAGTTCAAAATCCTTAGGGGGAATATAATTCACTCCTGGAGCAAACAAAATATATCTCTGACCTTCGTTGTTGATGTTTTATTCATATACAAGATGCAACAACTCACTTCTGACAGTGCCGCAGATAAAGTTGCAGAAATGATTGATATGCTGATGTTTATGAAGATGCTTAAGGGAACACTTTGGCTTGAGGCTTCCAACCAACTGACACCCCCGTCAGGTTCTGGAGCATCCATTCATCAGCGTGGGTTATATTGGCAGCATGTCCCACTTCCGTTTTTAGCAAGTCAATACGCTAATACTGAAGCATTGAGTTATTATTCCCAGCTAGCAATGCTGGATGCAGAACATTTGCTGGGTGCAGAAACAACATTTCAATAGCAGGTTGACTAGCCAATATTAAAACTGATCGTATCTTTTCTTACTGTGATGAAGTAGACTATTGAGACCATGAACGTCTGTCAGAACAACTATGTGATTTCTGACGGAAATACTAGAGAAATCTCCACAGCAGTCTTGTTCCAGCACAACTCCTCCCATCCATCAGAACCTTCCTGCTCCTCCTGTTGCTGGAGATAAGAGTGGCCTGAACCAGCTCAACCACATCAACATCAACCCCCATCCCTGCACTTGCAACCAGTCAATGGGTGCAGTCAAGACAGGAATGAAAAGAAAAAAAGAATAAAGTGTGATGATGAAGATGGGAACATGATCAAGACTTCTCCCCAAAAAGGTTAAGCTTGGGCACAGGTAGGCCACTTTGCATGTTACAGCCTGGATCCCATTTACCTCCCTTGCATATTCAAACTGTATTCGAGGCCCCAGGGGGGCAGGTCAAAGGGACAGGTGTATGGCAGATGGAGGTAGCCCTTGTGAATCACTTCTTTTAAATCCAGGCAGAGGGGAGGGACACAAGAACTGTTTCAGGATTTTTTTTTATCAGGTACCAAATAATTTAGTAAATTATAAGAGCTACTAGAAGAAGAACCAAATACTGTTGCAGACAGAAGTGTTATTTCCAAAAGAGCACATGTATTTGCTTTGAAAATGTTCAACCTCTTCATCCATCTATCTGTAAACCCATCCATCCAAGCACTAGCACTTACAGAGAAGGAACCCCTCTCTACCTTGGACCCCCTATAATTTTTGTTGGATGACGCCCCTTTTGACCTGTATGCTAACTTCTTAAAACTGTGTGCAGCAACTAAGTGAAAAAAAAGCATTTTAAGGGTCAATAAGGGTTTCAGTGAAGTTCAGTTTCTGTTTATTCTCAGACAATTTGTTCAAAAGACATTTTTTTCCATTGTTTCTTAATTGGTTTTTTTTAATTTTACATTTAAGACACAAATATCAAATAAAAAGGTTATAATAATACGAGCAAGAATAAAAGCCATTTTTAAAGAAAATTTAACAAAAGTAAATAGTCAGTGTAGTCTGTAAGAACAACATCAGTGTGTACATTATTTTTAGAGCTGGGCACATTGACGCGTTATTTTCGTGTTAACTAATTAATTAATTATCGGCGACAATTATTTTATCTCGCATTAACGCAGTTTTTATTATTTATTTTCTTAATGTAAAAGTCTGTTGCTCACTGGCTTTTATTTTGTAAAATTCCATTGTGAGCGAGCCTAGTATGTTGCTTACTGCTGCGCATGACTGCTGCGGCGCTCACAGGAAAGAGGAAACTGCAAAGTTGAATTTTCTTATCACCGGAGTACTTGATAAGTACTCCAAAATATGTTGCAGCCAGAAACTCAGGCGGACGCTGAAAGGTAGTTTGACTTGTCTTCACTTTATTTAAGCGTATAACAAAGACCCAGTACCTTCATTCACTCTGCCTACGAGTCTCTTCAACTGCTGAATAATAACTGCAGCTTTCTTGCTAACTCCGGAGCATCATGAAACAAAACTCTTCTTCGCTGAATTCCTGCATGTCACTGTCACTCACAGACTCCACCTAGTGGTGTAGATTATGTAGCGCATTTAATTAATAACGTCAACATGGACTGCTTGAATAATGTTGCAGTTCAAAAAAATACATTAACATTAGCAACTTTGAAGATGAATTCAAAAACATTATAAACTAAAGAATTTCAAAATGACAAATACAACAAAAAATTGTTGGTGGGATCCTCGATAACCAAACAATAAACATCAATGTTCTCAATTGACCTGTCACACTGTCCCCCACCTTAAAAGTGGTCGTCCCGACATTTTCATTATACCTCGTAGCCTAAAACCTTTCTGGGCAGTTTTCTTTTTATATAACAAACAGGATGACATTATACCCTTGCAGTGGCAATAAGCTTTAGTTTTGTATTTATTTGCTTTGATTACATTGTTTAAGTTGACAAGTACATTTACAATAAAAGTGCGCTATACACTACTTTTGAATTCATTATTGGATTTTGTGTTTAACAATGTGATTAATCGTGATTAATCACAGGAACTCATGCGATTAAAACTTTTTATCGTTGCCCAGACCTAATTATTTTGTTTTGTGTTCACATGCTGAGATGATTGTGTTCTTTGCAAATTAATTGGTTTTGTATCACATGGATATTGTCATTTCATTTTTCCCCCCTAAAAGCAACAGGTGCTGTAAAATCTGTTCTTAATCATAATAATGCTGGATCTGTTTTTCAGCGTCTCTCCCTCTTTATATACACCACCTACACTCTTCCTTTCTTGTGTCACCAAAGGAGAAGCCCTGTGAGGCATTGTGTGATACAGATCCAAGTTGGCAGCTTGAAATAAAAGTTAACCGTTCTTCTGCCTGGCTCCCTCTGACAAATTCACAGTGTTGTAATGTTAAATGGAGTGTGCTGAAGATCGGGTGCTCTCTGACATCTGGACCAACTTCTCCACAACTCTCCCCCAATCCTGCAACCATCAATCCTACATCACACCAGCTGTCCTCTTTCCACTTAGCCATGTTCCTCCATGTTCATTTTATACACACTGTCTGTACAGTTATCCTTCTTCCATGTGTTTCTCTCATGTTTCATGGTCAATTTAATTGGTTTCTCTGAAGACCTCGCTAATGGTGGAATATGGGCGATTAGGATGGGTTCTGCACGGTAATCAACAGTGATGAAAATTTGATTCTGACTGATATTAGATTGCAATGTGTTGCTCGTACAGCATACTGATCGGCTTCAGGCTCTGCTGCTTTCTTTAATATTTTGGTTTCACAACATCGTAGACCCTTTTCTTGTCAATCAAATATCTAAGTGGAAATGTTTTGAACATTATAACACAGTTTATTGACTGCCCAGTTGTTACAAGAAGCCCAATCTCAGAACCCATCGTCTTTCATCTGAAGATGTTGAAGCCTCTGAGAATGATGGCCAATCCTTCGTAGCTTGACATAAATTAAAGCTGAAGACTAAGTGGATGCTTTTGATGCAATAGATTAGCTAGATTGATAGAAAAGATTGCATACCGTCTCTTTTGCAGGACTGTTTTTTTTGGGGGGGTACAGCAAAAGTGTGCTACAATTCTAGTGGAAGATTCTACTCAAACTGCAGACAGAAACCACAACACTTTCCATCAGGGGTGTGGCCAGAGGGGTGGCATGAGCCAAGATTGGCAACCCCAGTTGCAACTCTAAAAATCCTAAACTGTGATTGGCTATTTGCCTTGTCGGAGGTGAGACTATTCTGGCTATTATTATTTCTGCTCTAAAAAAATTTTTTTGTGTGTGTTTTAAAATAGTAAATACAAAATTTTGCACATTTATTTCATGATGCAAATGAAAATAAAGCACACTGTGTTGCATGCAATGAACTAACTGGCCATTTTTCAGAATGAAGCTGACGGCATGTACCTTTGCCCAACAAACTTAAATATGGAAGTGAAAGTCATTTATTTGGGCAAATTTTCTAGAAACGGGGGCATATCTTGTGATGTAAACCATCAGCATCAACATGCCTGTTTGAGTGAGTTATAAATGTATCATCTGTTTTTTTGTGCTAGCATGTTACCTTTACAGATGTACTTATATTGATAAGATATGGGTCCTTTATATTTAAAGATAGGGTTTTTGACTAATGTTTTCAGCATACTCCTAAATCTGAACAAATAAAGAAAGAGGGAACTATTTATTGGGCACAAAAGAGATTGGCTGTCAATCAAACACCATCCAACATTCACTGCATCATCCACAAGGTCTTGAAGTTAAAAGGATTGTCTTTTTGTGATGCTGCTTTTGTAATTTTCTACTTTTGTATGAAGCTATTTTCTTGCTTGAGTAGAAAATATTAACATTTCGACTTTATGAGTTCAGTGATTCATGTTAGAGAGCAAAAGATTCACAAACTAATACAATCATTACATTATTTTACGCCCTCACAATAATTAGAGTTAAGCAAATTGTTCTTTTATTTCTGTTTTTTTTAATTAAATGTAAATGTGCTGTGGCTCAAACAAAGACAAAACGCCTCCAACCTTTTGTGTCACGCCATGCGTACATCTGTTAAAACCCAATAACACATGACCCGAGTGTACAGCATATTTCTCATCAACAGAGCCATTGTGGTGGAACCCACCTCTCTGATTGCTTCTCCCTTCTCTCTGTGCACATTTCTTTAATTTTCTACATAGCTGTCCTCTTATTCATTCTTTTGTTTCAAAGCAGCTACTTTAATTACTTTGGCCCTGCGACTTGAGCTTTGCATGATGGCTTTCGCTCAACCCTGGCATTGGGGAATGGGCAGAGATGATTTGTATTAATGATGGGTGGCGAGGAAGGGGAGATGACGAAAGGGAGAAAAATGATATGAGACAGAAGGAGAGGGGAGCTGTCAGAAGAAATGTGGCTGATGAGCTCCAGATCATGGCTCAAATGAAGCTCATCCAACCTTTTACCTCTCAGCCAATAATCTATTGTTTAGCCGTCTATCAGAATGTTTTTCACTTGTTTGAGATGTACCCTCAGAGCTGCTATGTCATGTCTTAGCATGATAAGGTAACCTGGAAATGAAAGCATCTGGGGCTGTATTCACGAAGCCTCTTAAGTACTAAGAGTTGCTTCTAAGGACAAAATTCTAGGACTAGGACCTTGTAAAGATGAAAGTTATTCACAAAGCATCTTAGCCATTAAGAGAGCTCCTAAGGTGTAAAACTGTGAGCAGCAACTGTCAACACTACATGAAGAATATTCACATTGAATCGTACCTGGGCCGAACAGACAAAAAGGATTCATTCAGAGATTTCAATCCATCTATGACTTTTTTTCAGTACAAACTGAGACATGCATGTTGACTTTCTCTCCATGTGGTTACCTCCTCAGGTGCATCCAATCACTAATTAAGCCTCTTCACAGGCTGATATAACGGTCAGCCTGTGAAGAGGCTGCTACACAAGTGGGCATGTGATCTTAAACATATTGTAGGCGATATACTTTTAAAGTACGTCTTACAATTTATTATTCAGAGTGTTCATAATTACAGAATGTCTGACTAGATTCTATGATTGGGCCAAATCCATTTCACTGTCCGTCTATGCCCATTATCACTCAGAGAGCATATTTTTTCTTCATTTTTTGGGATTAACCAATCACAGCTTCTGAAAAAATGTGTCATACCTCGCAACGGGAATCAACCGCGCCTCCTCACTTAGATAAAATGTTGTGTTCCTTCCTCCCTCAGAGTTGCTCTGAGAAATGTTCCTAAATCACTCCTAAGCTAAAAATCCTTGCTAGGGTGTTTGTACCAGTTGAGTTTCCAGACGCATTTAGTTAAAAGGCTTTATGCTAGAATACAGTATGCTTGCCATTTGACTTTAAATGGAGTTGTCCTGTAGCATGTCAGAGCAGGTAGCAGCCTTTACCCATCTACTTGTTTGCTTCTCGTCACAATGCTTTAGCCTTAGGCATCGATTGGTACTGAGGCGAATCCAGAGCATGTTAACAGACAAGAGGTGAGCTCACTTGTTCACTAAGGCCTTGATACGGTGTGGGCCTCCATGAAGCGGTATCCAACGGGAGCTAAGTGTTGATCAATGCAGCGAGTGTAGGGGGGAATGAGGGAGGGGAGTACAAACAGTGGAGAGAAAGGCCACTGCTATCGCTCTTCCATGACGCTGAGGATCTGGATCCGCTGGGCTCCCAGGCTAAATTAAAACAACCGGCGTTCCATTGATTCCAGCTCTGACAGGGACCATACATCACCCTACCAGCCAGGGAGAGAGGAAGAGAGGAAGAAGAAGCAGGAGGAGGGATAATAGAGAAGCAAAGAACACATTCGGGAAAGAAAATGATAACCAAAATGATAGGAGGAGAAAATACAAGAGAGGAAGGTAAAAAGAGAGAGAAAGGGACACCTTTAGAAAAGAAACTGGGAAGGTGAGGTAGGTGGAGGAGGGAACAGGGAAAGAAATGAGATGGCAAACCAGACGTAAGCAATTGTCTGCTGACAAGTCAATTTATTCCCTATGCATGGCTGACGATTACTAAGAAGCAGCAAGAACTTTTTGGTAGAGAACTGGAGTTGGAGAAGAGAGAGAGACAGCAGCTGTGACTTTTTAGTACACACAAAACTCTAAAGATGGACAATGCCAATAGGGAAAGCTGTGAATGGGAAATAGGGATATAGGGGTTTGAACAAATGACATCCTCCTCAACGTACTCAGTTGAGACCTATCTTCTTATTCCTGTGAATTTAATGACCTCTTATCTCCCAACAGTATCTTTAAACCTCATTCTATATTGCTGACTTTCTTGTTTCATCACGTATGCAGCTGGACTCTTGCAAAAGAGGAGTTTCATTGATTGTCTTGGAAATGAAAGGGTTTTTCAGCTTTTACTCGTCATCATCAAGCTCTTTGATGAAGGACCAGCATTCAAATGAGATCCAGCAGAATGACTGTTTAGAGGAGCTTGGCTCTGGATTTGGTAATTTTTTGTTTTCAATTTCAATAGGATTGCACAAGAGCCAGTTTATTAGAAAACCACCAGCTGGTTGGTTGAGAACTGTCATAGTTTTCCTTTCATCTTACATTTACTGTACACACATATATATATACACACTTTATAAATCCCCCTGGGGAAATTACAACTTTTCATGTTGTTATTGTGAGACATGCTCCACACATCCAGGCATAAATATGTCAATGATGTTTGGGTTCTGGTCGGGTTCAGCCACATGAGCCAATTACATAATCTGTCAACACTTCAATTTTAACTACTTATGAGTATCGGCTGGTCTAGTTATTTTGACTGAAGTTACAGTGTAAATATGAAGGACCTACTTTTTTGTGTGGCTAGGCTACTTCCAGTTCAGTGCTTAGTCACAGTTGTGGGTTTGATCTTGTGTAACAAGAGTCTCAACAAGACCACGGCAGTGCTCAGGAATTCAACTGGCACCACTCGGTAACAAGTCAAAATTCCACACTTGGTCCGTACCAGGACATTAACTGGCAACCCTCAGCATCCTAACCCATGCCCCTACAGACTTAATTATTGTTGCCCTGATATTTTATAATGTCGATTTATTTGATATAAAATGATTGCTCAAAACCCAACATCCTGTTTGCTCTCTGTAGCTGTGAATGTTTTTCTGAGTTGTCTTGGTTTTATTTAAAATGCCACTGAGTTACATCACAGTACACTTAGTCTGACTCACAGGATGGTAAGAGTTGTTGTTTGAGCACTGTTAGTCTTTTTGATTGGCAAAGTCCTATTACATAGTCAACATAAGTCTTTTCAATTTCTATCTGGCCTATTTTGTTTGTTAGTTTGTGTTTGTTTGAAGGAAAAAAAAGCCATTTTAATGCCATCGCTTGTCCTCGTGCAAATTTTCAAGCAAAATATGTTCTCTCACAAATTTGATTCGTAAGGCCACTACTGCTGGATCTTGGGCTTCACGGTGACCAAGACTATTGTGATTGGTTAAGAAGATAAAAGCACAGTGTTGAGTAAAAGGGTCAGTTTTTTGGCAGAGCTTGAAGCCCCACACAAAGGCATTGTTCCATGTTGCAGAAAACAAAATAAATCAACAACAACAAAACAATCTTGCAATTCACTCATAGCTGTGTAAATGTGAGCCATTACATGAAATTGAAGCCTAACTTTCCAGCTCGCTCAGTTGACAGACATTGATCGTTTTGTGGAGCTTGTTGCAGCGACTTGAGATATGATGGCGGACTTATACCAAAATTCTATGACTGCTTGAAACTCTAAGTGTTGAAACATGGTTTGAAAGTGTTACCCGCTGGTTAATTAACACGCAGGAATAATAGCAATTCAGAGTTGGAAGGTATTTGCAGCTGATTATTTTCAGTGTTTCAACTCAGTTTTTTTCCAGTTCAGTTCTGTTTAATATTTTCTAGTTACCTTGGTCACACTTGTTTCTTGACTGAAGGTGTTCCAATGTCTTCTCTAAATGCATTTTTAACATTCACATCACATAACTCTTCACCACTCAAGGTCATTTCAGTCACATCGCTGCCCTTCCTCCATAACCTTTATCACTAAAGGCACATTTAAGTTGTGCTGAGCTACAAAATGTAAGAAAAAAAAGCCAATTAACTTGGATCTCTGACAAAAATGTTCATATTACTTATGTAAGGGAAGGCCATTATGACAAAAATCTGAGGGTATGAATGATGGAATGCACTGAAACTTGTACACAAATGTAGACTCAGAGCCGTTAGAATAAGACATCAAATAGAGAACCTCAATTCTGGTTAATTTTAGTCAGCCCTTTACTACCTTGCTCTCTACAGTTGGTTGGGTAATTTTTTGGTCTTTTTCATTTTGTATGTTTGCAGGAAAGAAAAAAAGAGTTCGCTTTGCTCAAAACTTTGTGAAAAGGATGATCATTGAGAAAGGGAAAAAGACGAACTCTTCATTGTATCTGGCTCAGAGGGAATGAGATTTGGGGTTTTTAAAAACATTTCATAGACAAAAACACTAAAAATCAATTCTTATCCACGGCATGCCATGCACATCTCTCTCTAGAGCTCAATGCTGCCTCAAATGATGAACAATAATAAACTTATCCACAGCTTTTAGATAAATACTACACAATTATGCAGCACTTTTGGAATATGCAGTACATTCCTCAAAGTAGAAAGTACAGACGGAACACACACATCCCTCCTGTTCCTTTCTTATGGAAACAGAGATTTACTCATATCAAAGGGGGAGACCTTTTATATCATAGATGGAGTTATAGATGGCCCAAAAAGCATCTATACTGAGCAGATCCCAGAGCAGATTGGCAAGTACTGTATTACTACAACATATATGGAATGTTGTGACATTAATATCAGCATGATTAAGTATACATGGGAGACAAGGGAAACTATTACTATATATCTGTTTTGACTGTATGGGAATGAATGCAAAGTGGTATGTCCTCCTGAAATTCTCTAGAAATGTTCAGTGGTGCTGATGTGAAAACTGCTAAAGACAGATTTCAGGAACTGCAACAATGATCTTGAGACATGTATCCAAAGTTAATCAGGGTAAAACTTCCCCGCCCGTCTGCTAAGAACCCTTCAAACTTCTCCCTTTCTGTCCCCAGGTCCCAAATCACCTTACATTACATAATGGGGTGTGAAGTCATTGTTAATGAATAGGGGTGAACTTTGCGTCCTGTTCAGTAGGCCATCACTGTTGTATTAACTTTATGTGAGGAATGTGAGCACTGAATAAAGGTACAAATGAAGAAAATTGATTATGGTTGACAGAAAATGTCTGCAAAGTGAGCTTTACAGTGCAAAAGCAGGGAACAGTTAAATAATCCATATAAGAGCCTCTTATGAGTGACAGCTCTCTGGGTTTGAGTGTCAGAGAGATATCAGGTTAGAGTATGTGAACGTTTGTCTCACAATGTGCCAGACACATTAAATAACAGGATTTTTAATGATGAATTAATGTAATCTACTTTTTCTTTCCCTACCCTTTCTCTTCCTTTCTCATCTTCTTCCCCTCACTCCTTCCTCCTTATGCTGCTGATCTCCCGGTCTGTTTCATCTCCCTCAGTTTTAATACTCTGCTCTTATCTCAGTTGCTTAGTCATGGATATTCTCTGCACATATAACAATCCTTCTCTCTCATTCTGCATTTTGACTCAACTAAATGTTTTATCGCATAACATTCATCGATACACATTTTTTTCCTTTTACTTCTGACTTGTTAAATTGGATATTTATTGTCTTTTTTGATTGGGATTGTATGCTATGAAAGTTTTCAATAGAACATTTTTTCAAATATGGTTTACTTTTTGAGTACTTTCCTCAATAATCTTAAGCACTGCTTTCACGGTAAACATAGGTTGTAGAAATAAGCAGGCCCCGGTTCTACAAGGGTGCAAAAGGATGCATTGCACTGTCATGTATAATGTCTGCAACTGTGACACGTTAAAAAGTAATGCACTTACAGTTAAGAATAAAACAGAGTTCATGATCTGTTACAGGGTTAAATGATTGATTGTGGATAAAAACATTGCATAGTCACAAGAAGTTATATAGAGAGTGATTAAAAAGTATAAATAAGTTAAAATGCTTAAATATCAGTTTTATGTTAAAAGAGAAGGTTAAAGATGCTAAAATAATGTTTAAAAGACATGATTTAGTTCATTCTTTATTGTTAAAAATAAGATTTGTTGATGTGTATCTGTGATCTACTGAGTTGTCTGAGTTAGACCAATCCGGGAGCGATTGCTTTTGTCTCCGCCCACATACCAGGAGAAATCGTGGTGTTTTTCTCATTACACTAAATGCTTTTGATGAGGAAACGCAACTGAATCACTCTCTTGATTATTTCTCTCCTTATTCAGTGGTGTAACAAAACCTCAATTGAATTGGATGCAAGAAAATAACAACAGTGTCTCAGATCTTGTTTATTACATCCATGATCTGATGGTCACTGGTGCTCTTGACCTGTCTGTTCACCGGGGACAGCATGCAGGACCCATAACACCCATGATCACTGTAGCAGCACCCTAAGTTATTTTTTGTTTTAAAACCAGGCCTGGAAATAAGTCTAGTACTTATTCAATTTTAACCAGAGGTGTCTGTCAATGAGGCTGGAACCACAGTGGATGAGTAAGTTGGCCTGACACCTGTCAATCAAATGTTTTTGAAAATGGGGATTTTTCCATTTAACCTCTTTTGACATTGCAATTCAAACAGGCAACAAAACATGTGAGTCCAAATTCGAACAGGCAAGCCCAACTGGTATGATCATGGCCAATCAGACTTTTGTCTTCTAGGAAATGAGAATGAAGTTCTTGTAGAATTGTATTAGAAAAAGTGAAGTGACATAAAAAGGGTTCTTATGGTGAGCTGTGTTTATCCGTTCTGCTAAGCTAATAGTGCAATGTGTGCAGTCACTGTTTTGATGGCTTTTCACACTGAAATAATTCAAACCTGTAATCCTCTGACTGAAATCTAATCCGTTTTCAAAATGAGATCCTCTGCTCTCAATGTGTCTCTACCTTGTGAAATGCTGGCTACATATCTGTCGTTGGGTTAAGAGTTATTGCTTGAACAAATATGAAAAGATATTTAGGATATATTGAAGTTACAGAGAGATAAATGGTGGCAGACAGGGGTGGATATAAGTTGTCCAGACACACACACATAAAATGATCCCCAACAAATCCATGGCTGCTTTGATGTGGAACAAAGTCTGTGTTTGTGCAAACCTGAGCGCTTAAAAAACAAAAGCACTTTACCCAACCTGAAGCTTCTGCAAATGTTCCAGTCCACATGGACAAAATACTTAATTCCAACCAACATGAGACATATACAGCCAGTCAGGGGTGGCCCCTACTTGCCCCACTTGAAATCTGATTGGTCATCCCAGGTGCTACCCCAAAATCCCAATATATGATTGGCTATTTGCATATCAGGGGCAGGATTTAGGATTAAATCAATTTCTCAGTCCTCAAGATTCACAATGTTTATTTGTCACAAACTCATATGGGCAGGAAATTGAATCAGTGTTCCACAGGCTGCTTGTAGTATTATTTTCATGTCATTGTAGTATATTCATTTGTTCATAAATGATTCACACATTTTGCTCATCCTTTAGTTTGAATGCAATTTTCTAGTTTCTTTAAATGGTAAATGGACTTGAATTTGTATAGCGCTTTTCTAGTCTTCTGACTACTCAAAGTGCTTTTACGACACGTCACAAATACCGATTCACACACTGATGGCAGAGGTTGATATGTAAAGTGACCATCAGTGTTAACTTATCCATTCATACACATTCAAACGCTGCAGAGAAAACAGCGGGAGCAACTTGGGGTTTAGTGTCTTGCCCAACGACACATCGGACATGTGGCTGCAGGAGCTGGGGAAGGAACCCCATACCTTCCGGATAAGAGACAACCTACTCAACCAACTGAGCCACAACCGCCCCTCAATTGTGACTTTGGGCAAACATGTTCTTGAGTCCCCAAAGAAATAAGCTAAGGAGATGTATATGTTGCCAAATTGTGTTACATTTGAGTACATATCATTAGTGGCGATAGAAAAGGTGAAAAATGAAATGCATTTTTTGTGTGCTTGCCCAAAATATTCATGCCATCCCCATGCTTAAGTCAGTGCTCTATGTGGGCCACCCCAGTCAAAAAGTATTGACATACCTCTGCAGCCAGCAACATATAACAGAATCAGATAAAAACAAATGACTGTATCAAATACTGATAAATTGTGATGCCAGTGCTTTTATCTTGAAAGCAGATTCAGGGAAGCAGTTAAAAAGGAACATGTGATGTTAAATTACCCCATAATGGTCTGCGTTTTCTAATTTCCTCCAGATTTTTAGGAGAAACGATGATGGTCCAAGCTCTGGCTGCATTAAATCTCAACGTTTTTTAAAATCCTGAAAGTGCCTCCTTCAACAACAAACTGGCTATATGGATCAATTAATCAGCCAATGCATTTTTAAAGAGTTGAGGAAAAACATCTTTTTATAATACTTTAACTTTGAGCAGACAACAGTTATCTGCCAAGGCTGAACAGGTCGACTCCTGAAGTATTGCAGATATGGAGCTTAGAGAGAGACAGCCATATCCCTCATGCATCATTATGGACATTTTTGTCCATTTGGGCAAATGTTTCCTCTTTATCTGGCCATCATTTTGGCTGTGTTAGTGTATATGGCACACATTTTCACACAGACACATTTTGGAATGCATTTTTTTTTTAATTTTAATAGATCAATAGAACACTGAAACATTTTTACTACCCTCTTAAGTCACTAAGGACAAAAATGTCGACTTCCATATTGAATAATTATCAGGAATTTAACCCTTTAAATGCCAGAATCATGTAATCAAACTGGCATTAGGGCTGAAGTTGTGAAGAGATGTATGCAGAAAAAAAGTAGAAAAAATATCAATCTGTTCTATTTTATAGCAGTTTTTTTGAAGTGGACATTTTTGTCCTTAGTGACTTGAGAGGGTAGTAAATTAAACTGATGCCTGATTGTTTTAAATTAATCTTCAGGATTTCGGAATTCCTGGATCAGATGAATGTTCCAGACTTTAAGCTGCTGTGTTCACACATGTTCAGGACTTCATAAAGACTTTTGACCTGGGGGCTGGATGGATTAAGACAGTATGAAGTCAGGGTCAACCAATTTAGCAGTTTCTGTTCACACACGTGCCCTTTCTAAAAAAAAGTTGGGACATTTTAAGGAGAGCAGAACTTGTGTGAAAGGGGCTTGTGTTGGTCCATTCACTTGAAACATAAACATAAATATATGGTGTTTCAATACTGCTTCCTTTAGGCATTCCATCAATCATGAATGAGATAAAATGGTCTTTACCGTGTGGTTATCAGTGGCTTGAAAAGGAAATCTGGCAGAGGTGTTTACTAAAATGGATTTGTTTACCGAGCCCCTCTGATTGATACAGTTTTGTTAGGCTTTAATCCAGCTTTTGTAAGTCAAGGCTTGAACCTTTAGTCCTGTGGCATTTTGTTGGTTTGATGGAAATGGAAAGGTGCCAGTGGTCATCACAGTGAAAGCTATTCCAAGGCGCTTGGATGGCGCTCCAGGGTGAAACAACAGCACATACTCTCCACCTGGTCCTGTTTCTCTCGGAGAGACAGGCGGTATGGTAATGAAGGGAATGAATAGTGAGTCTTGCCTGTGTGTGTGTGAGTGTGTCCGAGCATGTGTGTGTCCAGCTGCTCTCCTGGCCACCATGGCCATTACTGAGCAGTACCAAGCAGCAGAGCATGACACACACCAGCTGGATCTGTGAACACCTCCACTGAGAGTCGAGGCCTTGTGCCAATGAGACACGGAGGAAGAGACAGAAGGGAGGAAGGAGACAGGGAGGGACAGAGGAACCACAGCCAACAAGACAGGTGAGATAAAAACATATAGAAAACGGACAAAGTCGACAACACCAGCAGCACACACATACCAAAGTCATAATTGCACTGACAAATAGATTTTCTGACCTCAATGTTGGATTGTGTGAACCGATGCATCAGTGATGACAGATTGCTTGTATTGTTGTGTGCAGGTGGACATGTACAAGACAGAAAAATCTAAACTATGCTGCATATTGTCACAGTGACCATCAGAGTATAGCTGTATTAAAACTCTGATCCATGGCATGAGGGAATGTGTGTGCACATGCTCTGTGTCGCTTAGAAATATGGAAGATGCCATTTTTTGTCTGCGAGGCATTTCCCTTTTCAACCTTTCTTTGCATCTCACTTTCATGAAGATATTTACAGGTACCCTTGCCAGTGATGAAGAAAAACAATATGCATGTATATTGCGTGTGTGGGGGGGTGGGGGGGGGGTGGGCGATGACAAAAATATTATTCATATGCCTGAAGATAAATGTATTTTCTCTACTTGCATCCCCCTCTTCAATCTCTTCCTCCCTCATTTTGTATTCCGAGTCCAGTCGCATTATTCCTGCTCTTCTCTCCTCCTCGCCACTGTCTGGCCGGCTGACACCAAACGATAGAGCATTCTGTCACGCCGTTTGGAACACACAGAACATCACTTGTCAGCAGAGGGACGACAATGGCTGGCTTGGAGCGCAGAGTACACCGCTAAACATTCTACCTCAACCCACTTCTGTCTTTGTTTAAATCCCATTACAGACAGACTGGAGTCTTCTTTTCTTGGCTGGAATTCAGTTATTGTTGCTTTGTGTTTATTTCATTTTGCAAAAATGCCGGGGACGCTTATTCACTCAAGTTTCAGTTACTAAAAATCATCAAATGGATCTAATGTTTGGCTCTTACCAAAGCCTCCTAAATCAATTACCTCTGCAGGCAAGCAAAGCATTCAGTGACAAGATCTTTTTTTTCTTAAACGTGTATTATATTATTGATGCAGCTGAAAAACTAATTTAACACAAACTCATGCGGACAACTACGAATTTGTTTCTACACAGTCTTTAATATGTTCCTGGGTTTGTTGATCACCCATTTTGGTTGTTAAATCTCCATGGTGATTGAGAGCAGGTATGGACAATGTTCTCTGTATGAAAATGAGTTCATATAAAATACTGATTGGTCCTACATTCTAGGTAGCAGGTGATAGTTCCACAAGGACATGATCAAGGATTTGTGTAATTTATTCTGAATAGTTCAAATATGTAGAAAATTCACGTGGTTTTGAAACTGAATGTCTGAGCATTTAATTTCAAAATGTTTTCGAATGGATGGAAGGGCAAAATCAAAACCTTTTTAATTCAGAAATTCCATTAACAATCATTTAAATGTTATTTTTTCAGATAAAACGATTATTACGAAACGTTTCGGCTGCTGGTTGAGAAAAAAAAAATCTAATTGTACCCATTTGCACCTTTTCAGTTTGTTGCTACTGAGCAGAGTTGCTTTGTAAAGATTAATTTAAATATAAGAACAGATATCACAAGGGTGCACTGTGATTCAAAAGGGCTTTCAGACTTGTCACAGGTAGAGCTCAGGTGTTACTCATAAAATGAATGATGGTTTTGTTCTACTAAAAATGTCTCTGCATGTAATGTCTATGTAAAAGTGAGCCTGCAGGCGAAGTAATAACTGCAACATTTAATCCAGCTATTGTAAAGCACTATGTTTTACTGTGACATGTATGAAAAGGCCTCTTCAGTCCTTTTGAGACAAAACCAGAGAACCATACAAGTAACAAGTTACAGCCTGGGGAAGCTGCTATTGCTAACATGTTTGCAAACTGTTGCCTGTGTACATTTATATAGCTCTGTGCAACATTGGAAGTCACACAGACTTCCATGTTCATGTGTTTCTGCCAACCAAAATAATGTAGGCCCGATATGCCTTCTGCTTTTAGCTCTGTCAGTTTTAGTTTTCCCCAAATTTGTTTTAAGCTGCTAAATGTTACATAGCTAGCTGTAGCTTTTTCTGTTTTTTGTCTAACCACCAGATGAGACTGAGCTTCATCACTTTTTTCTGGAGGGCCACAGAAGAAAAAGGAGAAGAATTACAAGGAACTTAAGTTGTTCCCTGCCAACGTGGGGCCTGGCCCTGAAAAACTTCTGTCGGTTCAGCCTTCTCAGCCCCTCCTTCCACCATTTAATCTGCAGTCAAGCTCCAGTCTGAAAGCTCTTGCATCAGCTGGTAACACCTCATCCTCAACCCCACCCATCCCCTCCAACTATCAGACGACGACACACACCTACCCATCCATAGATATCTATTCTTACACCTTCTTCCTTTTAATTCTTTCTTCATGTCAGTGTTTTTCACATTTGTTTGTGTTCTTGTTTTGCCTGTTTGTAATGTTTTTGCCAATGTGTTATTCAAATATATAGAGGACCCACATGCAGAAACAAAATACTTTTTTTTTCACAAGTAAAGGGAAACAAAGGGTTACGCTGCAAGTGTCTAGGTATCAATCAAGACACAAAGAAAAGTCAAACTGGGAAAGCACAAGGTGACGTTTCAGGGACAACATAAGAACTGACAACAAGAGGGACAGAGGAATGCTGAGACTAAATAGACTCTGGGGTAATCAGACACAGGTGAGACCAATGACACAGGTGAAGACAATCAGGAAAACCTGATTAAGGTAGGAAGTAAGACAAAACAAGAAACACTGGGGACAAGAACTACAAAATAAAACAGGAAACACTAAAGACAAGGGAAACAAGCGACACCAGGGAAGAGTGAGACAATCTAAAACAAGAAAGGAAATCTAAATTCTGAAAATATACAAAATACAAGACCAAATCATGACACAATTTGTTTAATCCCTGCCCAACTGTCTTTACTGTCCTCTCTCTCTATGTTTTGTGTGTTTTGCACTGTCTTGCACTTGTTGTGGTTTCACCTTTCTTCACAACAAAAAATAAAAGACTTGATCCAAAAATGAAGATGATTTCACACAGTCACTCCAAATCCTGTCGCTATGAGTTGCCTTTGAACAGCTTACATGCCTCCTCTCTGGCGTTCTTCAAATGAAAAAAATTTGAATGTATTTTTCCATCTCCTCCTCACCTATTTACCTGTTTCAATAACAGCGAGTCTCGAGGTGGGTGATGCTAGTGCCACCATCTGTGTCAGTCAGGAGTGCCCTATTTAAGGCAGCTAATTCATCATGGCCTGAGAGCGTACATACGGTACATATAATTACCCCCCAACGCAAACAAGACCCTCACAGTCCCTGTGATTTATTTGCGTGTCAAGGGAGAGGAGGCACAGGGAAAAAAAAAAAGGGATGAGAAAGGTATGAGGAGGATGAGAGGAGGAAGCAGTCGCAAGGGGTTTAGGGGTGAGTTTAGTGCAGTCTGTGGAAATGAAGAATAGGATTCTTAAAAGAGGACAGGTGAAGGTACAACGGGAACAGAGAGTTATGAGACATCCTGCTTGTGACGTAGCTCGACAAAATCCTAAGGTTAGACAATATTAATACTGTTTATGGATGTCAAAGTCAAGGATTTCTCCCTGTACCGTTCCCATTTTTTATCCCTCTCAGTGTATTTAGAAAACAAAATCTTCAAGGCTACACACTTTTCATTTTAGAGGCATATCCGCTTTGCTTCTCAAAGACAGCGGCTTTGGCACTGCTGCCAGGAAGACGTTACTTCTGCCATTGTTTTCCCACGTGCCTTTTTTTTTTTTTTTTTTTTTCAGAATGCATCACTGTCCTGTTTCTGTGGTGGCTGTATTGTACTGCTGAAGGACGATGAGATGGCTATACAAGTGAAAATGAAAAAAAAAAAAAATCGCAGGGGGAGATGGAGGAGTCGAGGGTAACAATGAAAGATTTATGACAGGCATTGAGAGCAGGCAGGAGGTTTTATCAGCCTATTATCAACCAAATCGCCCCCACTGTGATGTAGCACATATCCACTCTTTTCTGCACTCAGTCTGCTCTATATCCCTGCTCACTCTCTTTTCAGATCAATGCTCACCCCTGCCGACCGCCATCACCATACATACCCTGACTCTCCCAACCTTACCTTTAAAACCGTTCATTTCTTTTATTTTTTTCTCCTGCAGTATTTACTCACCCCTCACCTTCTCCTCGTCTCTTTGACTTTGTGTCTCTTGCTCAGTCGGCCCTCTTGCCTGTTTTTTTTTTCTCCAGCTCATTCTTGTCTCTTTGCTTTATCACCCTCCCTCCTCTCCCTCCTTACTCCCTCCTTACTCCCTCCTCTCCCTCCTTCCTCCCTCCCCTAACCACTGGAGTATTTTCTGTCTACTTTGCTTGCGTCTTGTGTTTTCCCCCCAACCGCCTGTCTGTATATCTGCCAGCTCCGTAACCCATGAGGGCTCTCAATAAATGGCAGTTCTTGCTTACCCTACTACCTCCTATTCACCACTTACCCCACCCCCCACCCTATTTTTGCACACACACGCACACACACCCTCCTCCTTTGGAGAAAAGCTAGGCACCTAGGGGTGAGCAGGTTAATGTTCTGGCAGTTTGAGATACACTTGTGACATTTCAATCCGGCATCTGTTTTTATCGCCGCTGATTTAAGAAGTTCGGGGGTGTGTGAGGGGGTAATGGAGGGATGAAAGGAGGGATGGAGGGAAGGAGAAGCAGGAGGGTGGGGGGGGGGGACCCATGGGAAGGTGCAGCTATACCCAGAGAGTGTGGTCTGTGCATAAGGAGCAGCAGGGGCTGTTCATAAATGGAAGCATATGGTAATGTCGCCCCCAAGTGGCAAGCAGCGGCACTCAAACTGCGGCAGTGCAACAGAGCAAATAACTGCATAGATTCTTCAGGTAGTGAAGATAGAGCGGAGCAAAATGCAAGCATGCTTGAAATAACTTGCTTTTATGTGCGCAGAGCATTATAGAGTCATCTGTATTCAACTCAGTGTCCATCATGACCTTTGGAGGGAATAATAAAAGTTTTCAAAGAATTGATTAGACTGTAGGAAGCTGCAGAGATGATTACAGAATGAAGCAGAGAATGTCATAAGAGGGAAATAGATAGTGGTGTAGCGAGAGGCCAGGTGAGGACAAATGCAGAGCAGAGGTACAAACACAGTTGAGGTGGAGTTAGAGGAGAAAACACACGGGAGAATAGCACAAAACCTCAAGATTTTGGAAGAGTAAAGAAGCCAGAGAATCGGATAGAAAATGGAGAAAAGACCTCCAGAGGTTTTGACCAAGTTTAAATAAAAAAGATAAAGAGGACATCAGAGAGGGAAGAGAATACAGGGATAGAGGGGACAACTAGTCTCCTAGTGAGCAATGACGCCAACAGTGACTGACACAGAAAAGGAAAAATATGACAGAATAACAGAATTAGGAGAAACTGTGCTGTAGATAATGAGCTGTGAGGGTTAGCGGGAGAGAGGACATATGTGAGATGGAGGGGAAGGTACATGGATGGTGGGATATTGCTACACACACCGTCACCTGGTGCTTTCACCATAGGTTTATGTGATATGAATTCAATAAGCGACAGCCGATCTCCGTGCCCTGGGTGTAATTACCAGCAGAACAGAGAAGGTATTGTGAGCTTAGCGGCCGCCTAAACGCTCCCCCCTTCTCGCTTCCAGGTCAGCACTGATCTTGTCGGAGAATGTCAATTATCATCTTAAACGCCATCTGAGGAGCAATGGCAAGAGAAGGGAGGGGGAGAAGGGGGTGTAGAGTTGAGTTCCAATGAGGAATGGGAAGTTAGGGAGGAAATATTTGCTGAATGTTGTAGCTTAAGACTAAGAGGAGGAAGAGTACCAAGGATAAGGCTTGAGGCTATAGAATACAAATGAGTTCCTCTTTGTTCTTTAATACCAGATAAAAGGCATAAGTGAAAGGTAGAATGTATTCCCTGCGCCACTTCGTTGAATCTCCCATCATCTCGTGGCCCAGCAAAGGTGAGCTGAGGCCAAGGTGGGGAAGCACAGGGAATACAGCCTTGTTGGACTGCCTGGTTATCTGGGTTTTTATTTCAGCGTTGGATGATTTGCCACCAATTCTGGTCCAGTGAAAAGAAAGAGTTATCCAGGGGATGGTGCAGTAATTATGTTTTCTTCCACTTCTCTTATTGTCAATGATCATCTCTAATGCAACACACATTTTTTTGCAACATAGTTGCTTTACAAGTTTGAGTCCCATTAAAAGCCTGACAATGAACGTTGACCTTAATACAGTGTCTACATTGCCAAGCCTCAAAGGGCAAGTACCCCTGTGTCTGTACAGTATGATAACTGGTTAGCTTAGCTTACACCAAACAACCTGCTGGGCTTTGGAAATGCTGCTGAAATTTTACCTGAGGTCAACCTAGTAACAGGAAAAAAGCTGAAGCTGAGGCAGACCTCAGCCTTCTGATGAACAGCCACAACGCGCCCATCTGTCAGTCAATTTGGCCACGCCCCTTATTATGAAGAACACAAAAAAAGTCACCCCCATACAGGGAAATAAGCTATGCAGAGTGATATTTTTTTAACCAGGGTGTCAACATGTTAATTTCAGACGTAAAAATTCCCTTTTTCAACTGGGTGTCTATGTGTCTTCCAGTGCTTTTCCAGCCAGCCTCAAGTGGACACTCAGGGAACTGCATTTTTTTTTTGCACTTCCGCATTGACTTCCTTTTTCGACACCAGGGGTTGCCCTTTGGTACAATTGAAAAAACCTTCAAAAAACAACATCATTTTTGGCTAACTGTGACTTCATGTTACATTACGGACATGAAAGGGACATCTACTGTATGTTTTAAAGTCTTGTCTAAAAAGCAGATTAGAGAATTTTTGCATTTATCGTCAAGGTAGTTTAATTTGTAACCATGATTTTTCTATTAACTTTTAATGGAAATACACGAGCCACACAACTTTGATTTACAACACCACGTTACTCAAGTTCAGCAAACTGTAAGTCTCGCAACACTGCTGCTGTATGTTGTATTTTGGCCACATTAGTATGCTACCAAAGTCCTCGGTTGACCTCACCCCACATCTTTGCAACACAGGAATCAGGGACACTGCATCCAAATTTCAGTATCTCTCTGAAAGTGACATTTCACACCATCCTCACACAGAAATCGCAGCCAAATGTGTGAAGGTGGGAGTCTGAACTTTCTCTCTCATCTCTCTCTTTTCATTCTTTACGCCACTACTTCTGTAGTACTGGCTTTTTATGTACAAAATATGCCCAAGACTGTGAAGTCTTCTAGGAGACATTGCCTGATCACCTCTGTCTGTATAATAGTCTTGCATGAACAAGTCGTCTTCATACTGTGAATCCAACTTGATATTTTGAATTACTTCTCATCGTCTCTATTTTCTACATTGTGTATGAACTCCAGCTACAAAATACTCCCAGAATTCTTATCCCCTAGACTAATCTGCTGGCCCTTTCACTGTAGATATATTTAAACTAAATATGTGCTTCTATCCAGTCATGCTAATTAATTTTCTAAATGTTTCTCTACTTCTTCTGCAGTAAGGTAATTTTGTATGCAGATGATGTTCAACTGTTTGTGTGTCCTCTGCAACCCTCTGTCAGGATTTTTGTTCAGTCATTGTCATTTTTTCTGTAATAATGTGTTGTCATTATTTTCCATCTATTCACCTTCACATCAAGGCTTCGTCTCTTTGTCTTTTGATGGAGAACTTTCACTCAGCAGTGTCTGTCAGCTTTCATGTTGCCTTCCAACTGTGTGATTACCCTGATTGAGCTACGTTGAGATTCACTGCTGCATGTTCTAATACTTCTCCCTCACATGCACTCATAATGTATGCACATACTGAATATTGTTTTGCCCTGTATGTGGCCAGCTGCCAGGGAGGTTTTTTTTTCATAATGAAACATGTGATTCATAATCACATCTAATGAAAGTTATTTAATTTATCTTGAGTAACCACATCTTTAAGACGTGTTCTGCCCCCTTTTTTCGTAAGTGACAGCAACACACATGCATTACAGCTTCAGCGTGATCCAGACGTAATGCATGTCCGTATTCATCTGTCTAAACATCCATCACTGATTCAATCCACCCATGAATCCAGCAGTAAAGAAAGCCATTCATCCTCCTCTGTTTCCTTCCCTAACTCCCTTTGCATCCCTTGAAGGCCCAGCCCCCCTACCCCCTCACCCCCTTTGGTGGGTGCCAGTGGGAGGGGTCTGCCTTGATCTGCACTCAGAACAAACAGCCTGGTAAACATCATGAAACATTTAGAGGAGGCAGAGCAGTTTTCTTTCTAATTCACACTGGCAACCCGGAGATGCAAAAAAAAAAAAAAAAAAACAGCTGCTCCCCAAAGCTTGCCCCAGCAGAGAGGGGGGGGGGGGGCTTTGCTAAATGTGCGCACACGTGTACTCTATATGCCTTTACATGATGAGGGACTTTGGAAGACTGAGCCTGTATTTCTGGTGATGTATTTCTCCTCGAAAGTGTTTTTCTCGCTACGTGTGCAGCATTAAATCATGGCGCCTCTGCTTTGGTAAAATACCCACTCTGCACTCTGGAATAAGTTAAGGGTATGTGTGCAGATTTACTTGTTTGGCAAGTGCCTCTTAGGGAGGGGAGAACAAATGAACGGATTACAATCACATCTCGCTCAGCTGGAGGTCTTCAATACGCCTTGTACCAAACAAAACCCTCTTCAGTCATTCCGTTTAACTCGTTCACACACAAGACTACCTCGTGCTCGACATTTCTAGTCATTTACAAACCGCACAACCTCACTGGGAGGGTAAATGAAGCAAATGCTGTCTTGAGATATGAGCTGGAAAGCTTGTATTTACACTTCCCTTATGCCCATGGACATCCACATGATTGAATTCCCAATGTAGATTTCGTCAAAAATCTGTTTTTGTTGTTATTCTTCCTCAAAATCAATAAGTGCGTCACCCATAAAACTACACATTTTCCCGAGGCCACATATTTTGAGCCACAGTGGACACGTTCTCTTCCCCTTCCTGTCCTGTCTCTTCGCTGTGAAATATCCATTAAAATCAATGAATAATGAATTAAGGCATGCAGCCTCTTACTCCCTTTAATAAAATGTAGCAAGCGGAACAGCTTATTCAGTAATGTCACGCATAATTAGCCGTGCTGCCTAGACCACCTTCATGCAGTAATCTATGGAGACCTGACCTGCATTCTGTTTCTCGTTCTACCCCCCCCCCCCCTCATCTCACACTTCACCCTCTGTATCTGTCTACTTCTATTTCCCTCTTTTCTCTTATGTACGCATTTTGTGCTGCGATCACAACTCAAGAAAAATCCCTTTAAGTGTGTGACTCAAAGGATATACACAGACACATGCAAACACACACACGCAGTGCTCAGATGCTGAAAACAACAAACAAGTGTGAGTGGGTGAGCACTTGCAATGATAATAGGCCCCCCGTGTCGCGCAGACTCCCATGTGGTGTGGCAAATTATTGACTCAGTAAATGTGTGAAAGTGTACGTATGAGGGCCGTGTGTACCTTATCAGGCCTGTAAAACAACCTTTTCAAAGCAAAACATTAAAACATTTCAACGAATCTTGAATGAAACGGAGTAAATAACTTTTGTTTTGTATCAGTCGACCCCAGCAGCAGAGCTGTGTGGGCTACAGTGTAAGCCACAGCACAGCAGCTACTTACACTGCGATCAATACTACTAGGCCCTGTTAGGAGGGAATCGATCAGCTTAGGACTTGATGTGGAACAGTCTCTTTCTCTCTAAATATCTATCTTTTTCTCTATTCTGTCTTTCTCTATTTGCCCCCTCCACTGTTCTCCACCTCGCACCGTCATTGATCTCGAGTGATGATAGTGACCATATCTTCTCCGCAGGGGTGAAGAGGTGGACGCTAAACCTCTCCGAGACTCCTAATGACGATTGAGGAGAGAAGCGAGGTCTTTATGTCAGGCGTTGAACCTGAATAAATCAACCAGAGAAACACACACTTCCTCTTTGTCGAGATGAGCTTCTGTCCACCGCTGACTCTGCAATGCCTTCAAGTTGAAAATATCACCTTCCGACCTCGCTGCCGCACAGAGGGCTGGGCTGAGGCTTTGGTTCCCCCCTCCCACACCCCACCCCCACCCCCACCCGGTGGGGTCTAGTTAACCTAAACTAATTGCGAGGACCACTGATGCGTGTGAAAGGAAAGGAAGAGCGGATGTTAGAGGGAGTTCACACAGATGGATTCCAAATTAAGGGAACTTCTGCTGCCAGTACTTCCTTGCACCTCGATGAAAGAAAATGTAAAATAATTGAATCTACAATCTCCAAACCTGAGAGGACTCAGATATAGAAAGTTATAGTATGTTCACAGCTGGTCAAGCAAAAAAAGTGTTTGCAGAAATTACAACAGTTGTTTTATCAACCAATGGAAACAATTTTAGGAGCCTTTTTTTGTTCTTATCTTTTAAGTATTATTTGTATTTCATATTAAAAGGTAGAGTCAGTAACGTTTGCCTTAAAAATGAAATATGTTCTGTAGACAAACATACTGTAGACTAATACAGAAGTCATTCTTATGGGCCTCCATACATGTATGGTGGTGACTGTGTTTACAGACACCATGTCCTCTGTCTGGGTTCTGATGCTTTTCTGGAGCTGGTGTGTTCCCGGCAGCCTACGACAACGCGCAGGTGAGTTTGGAAGTGGATACGATTCAGCAATTGAATGCAATTCAAACCGGCAGATATGTAGGTTTACACATAGCAGCATAGAAGAGAACATAATATAATCATAGTGTTCCGGATAAAGCTCGTTCCAAAACGAGGGTGAAGCTTTGGTTAGCTTTTAAGAGTTGGCCTGCTTTCTGTTTGACAGGTAGGTGCTAAACACAAACACCGGTGGTTAGCTTGCGCTAGTGTGCCGTAGCTTGCAGTGTAGTTACAATCAGTGAAAATACTGTACACGCTAACCCTGCAGTGAGCGTACGCTTCTGTTAGCGCTGAGGCCCAGTTTGAATGTTGTGTCTACAAGCTGCAACAAACAATACTGCTGACGCTATCTTTAAAGTGACCGGGGATTAACTTTTCCAACATCCATTAAAAAAACGTCATAAACATCCCGCTTAAAAGAGAAACATTGAGTACAACAGTTCCAGAATATAATATTACATTACATAGTTGATGTACTGTACACCCCTCTGCACTTCTCTGCTTTTTTGCCCCTGGTAAGATACTAAACTGCACATTGTTGTCCAACAACTTGGCAGGGGAGGCCCTGCCATGTTTTCATTCGTCAACATTTCCAATGTTAGCAAACACATCAGTCCGCGCCGGTTGCATAATTGCTCGTGTCTCACATGAGCTTAACTCATCTCTTCATTTCGCTTGCAGTCTGTTTTGCTCCACCTTGCGGGTATAACTTTTTTTTTTGGGCTGTGAGCAAAGTCACAACACTGCTGAGTGCACAGAGAGGTACGAACTCTGGAGCGCTGACACTGTGACAGAGCAGTGTCGTGCTAATGAAATGTGTCATGGTTGGATGTCATTATTCTGTTTTCCATTTTCCTCACATTAAATGTTCATAAGATTCTGTATAATCAAAACAATAAAAACTATGTTGGAACTTTCACATCCTTAATAAGTTTGTTTATAAGCCTTTAAGGGTTTGGTAGCATTATGAGTTGAGGCCCAGGGTGTCATTTATGGAAAGGTAAAGTGTTCAGCATTTTTTTCACCACACTGGCATTGGCTTTGGAATAATGGGCTAAAAATTAAGAGATCACGATATGTCCCATTCTCTACCAGCCAGTCATAGGATGAGAAGTTCCCCTCTGGCGATCACTAAATTATTTTCTTATTTTATTTTGTTTTTAGATACCTTTACGGTTAACCTGAAATCCTCAGACTTCATGTAAATGAGTGTGGCGCCTCTCTGTATTTTTAATCATTGTTTTAAAGGGGAATTACCACAAGGACTTAAATGCCTCCACATTTCTGGGTAGGCCAATCTGATGCAGAATTTTGAAATTGTATCCCTTAGCATCCAACTTAGCAACCATATTGATAGTTATGCCTCAACAGGCGCTCTCTATCCAAAATCTTATCAAACCAGCCCCATATTAGATGACCGCTTACGATAAGTCCAACATAAATGACGGCTGATTAAAAATCTCTTTGACAGGAAGGGTTGCCAAATGTGTCTGCAAGAGCAAAAGAAACACATTCTCACAGATTTTTTCAGGTTTCAAACACTGTCCTGATTTTTCTAAATGGGCCATAACCTGAGTCCTCTTTTTTTTTAAATCAGACTTGTTTATGCAATGAGTGTTTCCATAATCTTTATAGAGAGATTTTTTCTTTTGATTGATTCTCATCAGAAAGATTAGAAAACCTTTGATAACTAATCCTGAGGATATAAATCGCTTTGCCCTGTCTAGAACAATAATTCAACTTGAAGGGAGGAAATAAAAGAGATTTGGAAATACAAATTAAAAGCTAAGAAAGAGATGAAGGCTCAGCAGACAAAAATTTGAAAGAAATCTTGCCACACATGGTAGATGTTTGATGATAAAGTAACACTTTATTGTGTGTTTGCACGGAAAATTTGTCTCGGCTCAGAAATCCTCACATCACAATCAAATCACATCACATCCAAAAGACAGCACAAGTTACGTTCTAAAATCACAGATGTGGAATCACAGTGCACAATTCATCAATTATGTAAGAAGATTGTCCATGAAAATGTGTCAGTGCTCACATTCCATGTGCATCACAGGTCAGAGAATGTGGAGATACTGTTTGTTCAGCAGTGATATAGAATGAGGAATGAATGAGTGTTTGTACTCGTTCCTCTTACAGTTTGGCACCCTGAAACGCCTTCCAGAGGGCAGACGTTGATATTCCTCATGTAGGACATGAGAAGGGTCCGAGGAATCTTCCCAGCCAGTCTGAGGGTTATAGTGCAGCTAAGATTGCTCAATACAGCGACCCACCATCTTTGAGCAGATATCCAGGAGTCTGAGTACACTTTTGACGGTTGGGTTAAGCAGCTAGTGATGGATATACGTCTTTCTGGTCCCAACTACTCAAAAAACAACTTAATGAAATCTAACAGCTTTGGCAGAAAACAGCATGATACCTCAGTTATCCTAACCCTGCAGGCTGCGTCTGTCAATGCTGCTTGCAGTTTATTCAACAACTTGTCAGCTCCAAAAATAACAATTTCTCACTTCCCCTTGTTTTCATTGTGGCCATATTTACTTGTAAAATGAAAGGAGAGAAAACATAGCATCGCTAAGTCTGTCTAACCCACTTTCAAATGGCGTCTGTTATGCCCTGACACACACAGCCGTCAGAACAGAAATGAAAAGGCCCGACAACAAAAAAGACTGAAGATGCGAGGTTTGCTTTACTGACAACAGCGAACAAACAAACACATGTCATGACAGGTAGCATTCTTTGATGCAATTTAGCCTACTTTTGAACCTATTTGCTCCAATATATACACAGTATGTGTAAGTACCCTCAACATGAAATACAATTTCACATGTCTTAAGTTTTAATACAGAAGAAACGTAAAGGTGATGAGACATTGAGCAGGGTGACACTTCAAGGTGGTGCACAGTTTGTTTTTTATTGTAATCTATGCGCACTACACTGTATAGCATTGTTTATTTGTTCTCTTTAAGAAGTTCAGCTGTGTCCTCTCCTGTTTGTTTCTCCATCCCTTTTTACCCGCTCAAACTTTTACCCGAGTGAATTGATCCATCATTAAGGTGGAGAAATTAGATCAAGGATGCTTTGTCACGCTCCAAAAACAAACCTGTTTAAATGAAAGAAAAACAATATTATTCGGTGGTCTTTCCTCAGGAATTAGTAACAAACAGTAAGATGACTGAGTGGCCGTGTGTCACTTGTGCTGCTAACGCAGCCGGTTTAGAGGAACGCACAATGGCCGAAATTAAAAAAGAAATGGTCCGACATAAAAAGAAGGGTAGCTGCGCATCGGCAGAGTGTGAAAGCCACAGGTGGGGGGGGGGGGCCAGGAAAGCCGGAGCTGACACCTCATGAGGAGAGAGTGGCCTCAACTATTAGGGGAAACCACACTTTCTGGCATCCCTTCAGAACATGAGGGGCAACTCGGATATGTGCGTTATTCCTCCAGCTCAGAATTGTTCCTGAGTACAATGATCACTCATCACGGAGGAGAATTTAGATCAACCTGCCTTGTCAAGCTCCAAAAAAAAAAAAAACCTGTTTAAATGATCGGTCCAAAAGTTAGAAATGTTATTGTGTGTTGAGACCAATCAGCAATGGATGTGGTGGATTGTTGTGGCAATGACAAGCCTGAATGAGACAGAGCAGGGCCACCATCTGAGGCCTGTGCTAATTTGCCAGTGCTTTTATTAAACCTGCCACCATTGGCTGTCAGAAGTACCCTGAACTCCTGGTGTGCCTCCTTTACCTGGCGGATAATACGATTAGCCTTAAAGCTTCTGACTCAGGGCTCATTTATTTTATTCATCCTGTTTTTTTTTGGGTTTTTTTGTCCTTGGGGTGGGGGTTGTGGGGTGTTAACCAGAATTAAACCTCTCAAAGCAGTGGATTGTTATACTTTAAAACCTACTTTCAGAACTTGTGTAAGACTCACATTCACATGCAAAAAGGTGCTCTTGGCATTCTCTTCACCTGCAAACATAACTTTTGCAGCCGTTCAAAAAAAAACTGTTGGGTCCCTAAAGGTTTTATGGAGCAGATATTATGGACAGACATATGGCAGATACAGCACTGAGGTTACACCTGAGATACATAACTCTGATATTGCTCACATTGATTCGATTATAAACACCCAGGGAGTGAGTGTGTGAGCATGCACAGCGCAAAGCATGCTGATATTGATTTAGTCAAACACTTGCTGTGGTATGTGTTTCCTGTGTGCTTTACAGCCTGCTGTAATTAGCCGCAGAGCCACTGGATGACATAGAGACGCCTCTGTTTCTGCTTTATATTGTCTAGTAAAACGTCATATTCATGCTCATACAGTTTGGCATCTGCTGGCGCAAGACAGTGCGCGCTTCCGCAATGCCAAGGTGTGCACCTGCATACAGTTGTTGTCAATACAGTGAGCGTGATTTTGTGTGTATATAGCCACTCTTGCCAGGATGAACCATCAGAGCTGATAAACAGAGTGGAAAAATCTTGGGCGATGCTAAATGGTTATATGTATTCCAGGTGTGTCTCTGTAATCTCTTAAAGTGCAGTTTTGCATCTGAGAGCAGATTGCACGCCCATGCAGCTCCTGGGTAATTAGGAGGCAAGTGTCAACAGTTGACCTTGGCCAAGTTCTTAATGCTTCTTTGGCCGTCTCCAGCCCTTGAACTAACGACAACACTTCCTGAGTCCTCAAGTGAGATGCTTTTTTCTTTTTTTTTTTTTTTGGCTGAGCTGTTTGGCTCCATTGCACATCGGACATAATAAATCGATTAACTTCGGGAACTGATAGAAAGCAATACACCTCAGAGAGAAGCCGCTCAGCTCCTGTGACAAGGTAGCAGCAGAAGTATTAATGATAATGACCCAGGAACTGAGTAGATGGTTTCTGTTGGATCAGTAACTGCCCCACCACATGCTGTCCAATCAGTGCAGGACGGTAAGAAGACGAGAAAAAACAGAAAACACAAGTTCCAACCGAAACATTACCGTAAAAGACCGTGGATATATTTCTTATGAGCTTCTTCAAAGGGGGAGTTTTTTTTAATTCAGTGAAACTAATTATACCCTTTTCCCCGATTCAGTATCTTCAGAATTTGTTAATATTCTCTTGCAGCTTAGGCCAAATGAAAAGGAGGTTTTCATTTCTGCAATGCTTTTGTTTGTGTCGGTATAGTAATTATATTCCCATCAGTTTTTCACTTTGCCTTTAGTGCTAATTAGAAGTTATTAGCATGCTAAAAAAGCTCATCTAAGAGGGCAAACATATCTGCTAAACATCAGCATTTTAGGATTGTCATTGTTAGCATAACGCCATGCTGGAGTTCGCATTCTATCACCGCCTTGTGTGGCTGCTCCTGAAGCATGCAATAGAAAGTATGAACTTAGCATTTCTAAGTGGAAGTAGCAGTCAGGAGGAGTATTGGTGCGTATTCCTTCAGGTGTAGTGGTAATAGGGATATGTAAAGAATACAAACGAGCCACTAAGCCTTCGCTGGCTGAAGTGATTGTGTGTTTTGGACGGCACAATGTTGACACAGTGTTTGTAGAGACTCAGGTAGAGGCTTGTTGGCTTAGCGGCTGCACTGGGATCAGCCATAGGATAGGATAAAGTGAACATCAGGAATGAAACTCATTATGTAGACATGCAGCATGTCAACACAAATACTTTAAAATGAACAAACAGGTACTCAGACGATTGCCATAAAAGAGCTACACGTGTTTATGAAATGTAGTAAATATTACGGGGCCAAGTAGAGCCCGCAGGATTAGTTGGAATAATCTGAACAAGAGAGTTTTTTGTGTTACATTTAATGTGGAAAATACATTAAGCCTGCTGTGAGACTCATGTTTGGAAAAGGAGGAAAATCCTCCTCCTTCCAAGGTCCTGGAGGCAATGAGCTCCCATCCACTTCTGAATAACGTGGCCTAGTGATCATGTGACCACGCATGCATCCCGGCTCCAAGTGTACACCAACTCTTTCCAGACGCCAATGGAAAACTACTGCCGCCGCAGCAGCTACTGTACGTCCTCCAACGCTCTCCACAAACTTTTGGTCTCTCTCCTTCTTTGTGTGTTAGTGTGTGTCTCTTTGTCTCATTAGCCTGTGTCAGCATATTCCACAGAACCACCCCCCCCACCCCCCCTGTCTTCAGAACTTTTCTTCTGGATGGAAAGGCTGAGACGAGGGGAAGGGAGGGAGGAAAAAGAAGTGCTCTTGTCTGAATATGTGTCAGTTGGCCAAATAGGCTCCACATGCTTGGCCTCATGGCGCAGGGGATGTGGCGGACACTCTTCTCCTTTCCTTTTTTTTTTTTTTTTTTTTTTCCTGTTCGACAAAATCTCCTTCCCTATCTCCCTCGGTAACTATCTTTCGCTCGCTTCTTTATGGACCTCATTCCCTCTCTTTATTGTGCTCTATTTTGTGCATCCCCCACCGATGTCACTACAGGCAAATTAGACTTTAGTAACGTATTGCGGCATCCTGCCCCGGTCTTAAATCTGAGGCGCGCTCTGTGTGCGGCGGTGTTGTAACTTTAGTTTTTGCTGCAGCAGTGGGAGCGTTTCAGCTCAATGCCTGGCAGTTTGACTTTATTCCATGGCTTATTGCAGCAATAATGCAGACCAGCAAACTGAGGAGCCCTACACACACACTCACGCGCACACACACACACACACACACACACACAGAAGCTGTTTTATTCATGCTGAGCTGAAGCCTCAGTTACATTACCAGTCAACAAGAGCTGGTGTTGGGTATTAAGCCAATTTAGCGTTACACACCAGTGTATCGAGGTTTTTAATGACTATCAAAGCAGGAGTCGCTTACCCTAATTCAGTGCCTTGTGCAGGACTGTGTTTTCATGCGACTGGCCATCCATAAGCATTTGTGGCTATCTCTTTCCTCATTGATTGACTGATTTATATCTGCACTCATGCTTGAAATAGAATCCACTTCTCCGTCAGCTGCAGAGAAACAGGGACTCAAGTGCACTGACTGTATCTTCTCCTTACTTGTTGTGTGTGTGTGTGTGTGTGTGTGTGTGTGTGTGTGTGTGTGTGTGTGTGTTTGTGTGTGGGGGGGCAGATTTTCACCATGTGCATGTGTAAAGGTTCACCGACTGCTATGTCTAAGGTGAATGCAATAAATAAATAAAAAGACAAACTATTCTTCTTTCTCTCTTTTTCTCCCTCACCTTTTACCCACCCACACCCAACCAGCCTGTCTAGTCCCCCCCCCCCCCCCCCCCCCACCCCCCTCTTTCAGCATCTCCCTTGCACCCCCCATCCCTCATCCTCTTAGGGGTGCACGGGAGCATGCAGTGGAAAAAACTGAGCCAATAAAGACACTGCCAGAATCCATCCACTCCCTGTGCCTCACATAGTTACTGAGGGAGAGAAAGAGTGGCGGGGCGGTTAGAAGAAAAAGAGAAAAGTCCACCTTTAACGTACACAGCAGCTGGATGAAGGAGGAGGTGGAGAGGAGAAGAGGATGCGAGAAAGGTGGGCTTGAGAGCAGATGAATGAGGGAGGATGGAGGAAAAAAAAAAAGGAGGGGGAAGGTTGGAATGAAGACGGATGAACTTGGATAGCTGGGAAGATAGTTCTGGGATGGAACATGTGGATGCACATATGGAGATGGCGTCTTCTTTACCCAGGGGTACTTGTGCCGAAGAGTCTGGCTGGTCTTGAAGTCCCCCCCCCTCCCCCCCTCCTCCCCCCTAGAGGGCTTTGCAACAGGTGCAATCCTTTACAGCCTCGCAGCTACAACTTTTTATGTTTGTTAGCGACAGGAAAGCTCGAGAGCCCTTACGCTGGATTGCTTTTATGTTTATTTTTTAATTAGAGGAACTTGAGAGAGCTTAAATTGCGAGGATCTATTTAAGTCTGAAAGTGGCGTGTTGAACAAATATGGAACAGGTGTTCTAAGAAGGAAGGGGAGAGAGGGAAAAAGTTGAACAAGAAGGTCGGATAAAACTTGGGAGTACTGGTTTGAGTGAGGTCTCCCTTATCTCGTTAATCACTGAGCCTTTTTAGACCACCATACGATGCCAGTTGACTTGTCCATTGATTCTCCTTTTTTAGAGATGCACCCCTGCTGATCGCTGTAACGGGGCCAAAACCACCCACAACGCACAGTATGTGAGACTGTAATGACTCACACCATTACATATGTGCACACCAGGCTTGTGTAAGTGTTGGAGCAATCTTACCAGGCTGTATTCAGAAGCATTCAATTCCCTGTCAATTTGTTTATCATCAGCATAGACAGTTTCTAGATGATGCCAATTTTTTGTAGTAACCTGTACCCCCCCCCCCCCACAAGGCTCTGCATTTTATGTTATCTCATTCGTCGATCCTTCACGGCATTATATCATTCTGTTTTACTGAGGGTTTTTTTTGTTTCCCTTTTCTTTATGATGAAGCATTTTATGATCATGTCTCTCAGGGTTGTCATCACAATTTACTCCCACAAGGCCAGGATATGGAATGGCTCGTATGAATGTGAACTGGAGTATTTCAAGCGAGTCTCATTGAAAGCTGTGGCCTGATTCTCTCGTAAGCGCAGAAGAGCTTTGAGAAAATGGAAGAGGAGACAAATCTATTATCCGTACGTCACTCTCAGAACCCCCCCCCCCCCCCCCGCAAAAAAAAGAAAAAACGCTATCCTTTCATGTTTATACAGACAACCTCAAAAATAATTGCAACCTTCTTGTCAAATCCTTTCCATTTGAATTCCTCTCAAACGCAGAAAAAAAACCTTGAAGTATCTTTTAGAGAAGGTTGAGCATCGATTATCTGCAATCTTCCTTTTGCATTAGCAGATGTTGAACGGAGCACTTTTCAAGCTGGGAACTTCGGCAGAGAGGTTTATCACTTCTCTGTAATTGATGACATTTGTTGATGATGACGAAGAGGATCGCGCATAAACCTAAAAGTTGGTTAAAAGGCAGGGGTGTTTGTAAAGTGGCAGAGTGGAAGTGTACCTGGACTTGGGACAAATTGTTATGCAATTGTGCTTTTAAACAACTTTATCTAAAGCAGCTGTCACATCTCTGCTCCCATGTCTCCATGAGTTAGCATGCAAGTAGCAGTTTTTTGAGAGAAACAGCTGTCGGATTGCGTGTCTTGTCCTTTCATCCTACATGACTGTACATTTAATGCACGGCGCCGAAAGATACGTTGCTTCCAATTAATTCAAACTGAAGTACCAGTCGTGAGGTTACGATTCCATTCTCATTTGCAGCGCCAATTGAGACAAGCAATTATTGTAGGTAGGTTTGTAACACCGAAGCATACTGCGATATCAGGTGCTTCTATTATTGGGAAACATTTTTTAGAACACGCTTTATTTATTCCCGAGGGGGAAGTTCTGGTTTTACACTCTGTTATTGAGACACATCTCACACACAATAGGCCCGATAGCCATGCATCAATGGAGATATGTGAGAGTGGGGCTGCTACACAGGGAGCATGGCAGAGTTTTCGGTGTCGTGCTCAAGGGCACATCGGCAGTACTTGGGAAGTGACCTGGCACTCTCCTGCAACCTTGGGTCCAGACCGGGACTCCCAAACCAAGCCACTATACAGACTGAGCTACTAGTAGTAACTTATCCGAGAAGAGTTTTAACTGTTCATACTTTTGGCCTTGTGCGACCACACTACTATGAGGAGTTTCCACCTTTTTTCATCTTGTTATTTTTCATATCTGTCCTTGTGTATTCAAGTCACATTTCTATAGAATTCTCACCCAACAAAGCTTTGTAGGAGGAAGTAGTGGGAGAGTGAAAAGTGACCGTGAGGACCCTGTCTTTGAGAATAATAAACACATGTACAGAGAAGGACAAGCAGTTGTTGAGCACAGTTGAATACTCCAGTAAACTTGAAAGAAACTGAGGATTAAGATCCATCCTGAATGTTCCCCCCTGTGCTCTTGTAGGCCATGTAATATGTCTTTTTCACAGTTCATAGGTTTGTGTGCAGTCCTTCAATGTTGCTGTAGAATGAACTGTCATACAGGGGTCACGCAAAACTATGAAGGATGCATCATCTGAGTAGGGATTCCTCTGTAAAGTTGATGTCAGCCCATAATTTGACTGTTTTTGTCCAGACCTCATTTAGAATCTTCTTCCCAACTCCATTTATACAGTTCAACTTTCTACAAATGTGTTTTTGTTGTTCAAGTTGCCAAATGTAATTTGCAAAACAAAACAGGGCAAGCAAAAAATAACAAGATGGAGAAAAGACTAAATCAAGTTCTCAAATTTGATTTGGAAAACAGCATGAAATGATTGATTGGTTCTGCTTTTGGAAATGTCAGATAGTACATTTGTTAAACCGCTTTCTAATAGTGCATACGAGCTCTACTGCACTGAATATTTAAGAGAAAATACTTAAAACCTAATACATTAAATTAAAAGGTTTTAAAAGCAATTAACCTAACAAAGTATTAGAGTGTTTCCATTTCAAATACTTGTGTGCACACATTCATGATATCAAAATTATGATTCGGCTATTCGGTTTCCATACCATCAGCACTTGTAAAAGCACATGCACACACGCACACACACACACACACACACACACACACACACACACACACACACACACACACAAAGACATAGACATGTGTGCGCTACTGACCATATGTCCCACAGTCTGTCGCTAAATCGTTGTGTTTACACTGTAGATGTTGGTGTTAAAAAGTCTTGCCCGGGTCAGCATGAAGTTCAAAGTTCAAAGCACTACCTGTCACTCAGAGCAGAGACATCTTGTTTCTCCATCCGCAAGTGAAAAAGGGAAATGCAGGAATTCACCAGTTTGTTGTCAAGCCTCCTCGATTATTACACACACTGCTGACATGCTTTTAGTTTTCTGAGGTTAACGCTAATGAGAAAGTCAAAGCTAATGGTTTTGGTCGTGAAGTTGACCTCTGAGCTGAAGACGGAAAATAAACACCTTGAAGATGGGAGCACTCCTCAGTACCTCTTCAACCACAGCCACAGCAGGGGAACAAATGCCAAAGTGATATTTATTCGCCTCCTGAACTATTTACTAACTGACAATAAAGGCCAAATTTATGTGGGCAGTTACGAGTGTTTCTGGGCTGCAAACTGGGGGGTGGGCTGGGGGGGGGGGGGCACTTTATGAATTGGGTGCAATAAAATCCAGTGATAAAACAATATGGAAGCTGTGGACCTGGTTATCAATCAAAGACAAGCATGATAAGTAAGTTCTTTAATCTTAATAGAGAAAGTTCTCTTAAAGAAATGCACTAGATATGATGTAATTATCCCCTGTTTCTTATGCATGAATCATACAGTGAGAGGTGTTGAAGATAGATAGAGGTGGGAATGAAGTTAAGGTGGGGGGGGCTAGAGGGCATGAGAGAGGATGTGCAGAGGCCTGGAAGAGAGATTAGAGAGATCTCTAACATCTCCAGCAGTAGTGACACAGAGGGGTCTCCCATACAGAGAGAGAGAGAGAGAGAGAGAGGGGGACGGGGAGAGAGAGGGAGTGTTGTAAAAAAAAAGGCAGGAAGAGTGAGAGACAGGGGAGGACAAGTGAGGATACACGGAGAGAGCAACATAAGAGAGAGGTAGGAGCAGAAGGGAGAGAGAGAGAGAGAGAGAGAGAGAGAGAGATTGTGGATCTGATTTTGCATCAGCGCGCGCGCGAGAGAGAGCGAGAGAGCGAGCGAGAGAGAGAGAGAGAGAAAGAGAGTGCGCGAGAGTGGGGAGGGGAAAAGTTAGACACGGACTATCCCGCAGAAACTTTTTTCTTCTTCTCTTTCTCGCGGAAGAAGCCTCTGGAAAAAAAAAAAAAAAAAAAGACAGGAGGACAAAAGCCTACATTGGATTACATTTCGGATTGTGTCGCAACACAGGAATTCCAAACTGCTACCTGGACACGTAAAGGCATTTATTCACGGATCAATGTGGTCGCAAATTTGAGGAGTTTATAATTCGTTGAAGGTATGTGTGTCAATTGACGATTTCATACAGTTTTGTTTTTGCACAAGAGACGTTGCATACAAAGGAAGTGTGAAAGTTACTGTTGTTTCTGGTATTATAAAAGTTTTGCATTTTGGTTTATCCTTTCAGAGCAGGTCAATGCAAAGGCTTATTTTTCATGGGGTAGGACATCTGCTTTTACAGTATATGAACAGATAAACTGACTCCGGATTCACTAATTAGATCATGCAGCCCCCCCTGAGGGATTGTCATAGAAAAGGGGAGACGTGTGATCATCCAAGAAGATGAACTACTTACACATTGTCTTTTTTCTCCCTAGCTTTTGCAAAACTTTTAACCTCAACTCGTAGGTATGTAGCTGCTGGCAAGGGTGATACTTATTTTCCCCATCATATCCAAGCCAGGTCTTAAAACATCACATTATCGGATGACTTAATACTGTAAATCTTTGTGGCTTGCGTCCAACCCCCTGTGGCATGGAAAAACCTCAGAGCAGCACTGTGTCATCCGAGCTAAGTAATGTCTGAGCGCTGATCTCAAATCTGTGTTCGAAATCGGAACTTTTTCTTTCTACCTTAGGTGAAAGGAAAAAAGCTGCGGGGGGGGGGGGGGGAAGCTTGAACACCACAGCAGTCAGTCACATCTGTTTTTCTCATGACTAAGCCATCCCATGTTTGCAGGCTCTTGCATCCTGTCCCTGCACCCCACGAAAAAAAAAAGCTCCTGGGAGATCTGGAAAGTTTTTTTTTTTTTTTTTTTTGCAAATCCCCCCTCACTACAAAATGTGGAACAGCTCAAGGCTGCATATTTTTGATCCACCACAGAGCTGCTTCTTGAGAGATAGTAAGATTATGTTCTATGAATGACCTCATTCTCCCTATTTAGACCTTAGGATATTCTTCAAGGGCCATTTAAAACAAATTTAATGGACCATTGGAATCCCCCCCTCCCTCCAGCAGTATCTGTGTCTACTCCCTCTACAGGGCCTGGAGTATTAAGCCCTGTAAACATTACAAATGGATGTCTTTGAGTTTAACTTCACATTGAGTGTTGCTCAGTTAACCTGTTGCAGGCTGCACAAGCAGTCTCAAGCTGTGGGCCATACATCTGTATCACATACTGCTGCACACTAGCCCGTGCTAGCTGTGGGCCTGCAACTAATTGCGTCATCCGCTTGACTTTTGTGCTCAGTCTGGTCAGCACATTAATCAGAAATGTAAAGTTGAGAAAAGCAGCAGGGCAAAATGCACGCAGAAGGGCGACTCAACCAAGCATGAAGGCTTCACTTTAAGTCATTGCTTCTTTGGCTGTGGAAATCTGAGGGTTTGCTTTGTTTAACACTCCCCACAACTTCAGGATCTGCGACTGCAATGACCTGTCTCTCATTCACAACTATTCGAGGACAGGCCCTGAACACTGCCCAGAATGTAAGACTAGTAAAAACTTGCCTCAGTCGCTCTATAGTGTCTTACAGTATTGTATGCCTTCACTGGTTTGCAAATTGTTCATTGCCTCTTATAGCTGGATATCTGGAGTATCCATCAGGGCCCTCAGGACATCTGTAGTGACTTGAATTCCCTCTTGGTTTCCCGCTGTAACAGGCCTTCAGTGTGCTCTCATGCTTACAACTAAAGTTCCAGGAGCCAAGAGAAAACCTGCACATGTTCTTGTTGTCCATTATGAATACTTAATATTTAGTAGAATTGCTTTTATACCTCCTGTTTGGAAAATATTACTCTGGAAGGGACAAAATATGAGCTAATGTTATCACCTGTCTACCCTTTTTTATCCTTTTTTTTTTGCCCAGCAAGCAGCATGTTTCTATTGGTGTCTAGTTAGTTAGTACTTATTATTAAGTCATAACATTTGTACTGACATACATGAAAGATAACTCTTTTTTTTTTTTTAAATCATACTTTCTCCAGCTTCTGCTGAAGGTTAAGCTTTAACTTATCCTTTGAACTTTCTCAACATACAGAAGATGGATTGGCACAGACATTTATTTTTCTCAGTGGATAACTTCATTTTACTATGGTGATTCTTAACAGCACAAAGAGAGTCCACGTTTGGGGTTTGGGGCAATGTATAGAACTTGGATGGATTGCCATGAAATTAGGATCCATACACTTACTCTTGATTATTTTTGTATTGTAAAACCAAAGACTGTAACATGGATATAGTGTACAGTAAGTGACGTCACTCATTTGTTTTGAAGAGGTGTTTTGAAGCCTAACTGTGGCAGTCGACATATTAGAAATGCTAATTCAACCTAATTTCCATCACTATAGTAAAAGGTAAAGAGATGGGGCAGGACTTCTGTTCTGGCAAACAGCTCCAATGCATTTACCTGTCAGTCAACTCAGCCACGCCTCTAGTTATGCACATGTATTAATAACTCATTGGCTTAATATATTGAAAACGCATTGTTTCACTTTTGCATTGGCCTCATTTTTCAACAGAGTTGGCAGCATGAGTAAAACTCTTTGTTCCAAAGATTGATCGACTGATTGTCCCAAATGGGATATTCATATTCACAGATTGAAGTATGTTCCACTGGGAGACAATTGATACCATAAAACAGCACAACATATGACACAACTTTTGTTTGTGACTAAATATTGCAAATGGAAGATACCATGAGCATTACTTATACTATGCATTGAATGGTAATTGGTTAGCATGATTAATCCCTAGCCAGCATGCAGGTGTTGGTACTTATTAAGGCCTAAGCAATGCTGTGCAAAAAGTCCATCCAGGATGGACATCAGCAGACTTCTGTGCTTCTTATAGAAGGAACCTTATTTATATGAAGACACTCTATACAGATAAACTAAACATCACAGTGGCGTTTTCCTGCCTGCAGAAGGAGCTCTTCTTGGAACAACTTGGAAAAGTAAAACAAATTGGACAACGTATTTGGCTACTTAGCTAGAATAGGACTTAAGATGCACTATAGATACAATATATGCAGTCCAATACTTAGTGTGTTGCTGTCTTTTCTAGCCAATGAGTGCCTGAAGACAGTCAGCTTACAAGTTGTGGGCTGCACTTAGATATTGAACCATGGAAATTAACTTTGGTGGACGCCTATTTTACATCGCCCTGGCTTAAGCAGGCATGGGAATGTGGAAATCATGAATTGGCTTTCAGCACTACCTCTTAGATCTGCACGTATAAACGCAATAAGCATAAACTTTTTTTCTTCTTCTAAATGATTGGAAGCATGCTTGTGTTGTGTATCTACTTTCTTGTTGAGCATGGCCATCTGTTTTCTTGGCTGCTTTCCAGTCAACTTTTTGTGAACTTTCCACTCCGAACCCTCTTGCTGAGAGAGGAGTTTCTCTGAAGGAGACAGAAGTCACAACCTCTCAGACAGATCAGGAAATTGTTTTCACAGCACTGCACCCAAAGCAAAGCAGTCCTCGCTGCGATGTGCGAGACAGAGCTGGGTAGATTTTTAAGTGGATACACTGTGAGCGGGCTATCCATCAATCTTCTCGTTGCATAATGCTGGCAGAGACAGCTGGAAAGGCGGTGAACCCTCAAATATTACATGACTGTCACAGTTATCCTCGGGTCTCCCATTTTTAAACAGATGCAAAGCAGTCTAAACAGTGGGCTTCTGGTTCACTGTTATTTAATCATCCGTGGCTTGGTGGCTAATAAGCAATTCTCTTGTCAAGCCATAGAGAGGACATGTTTCATTTAACTCTGCTAGAATGTGTTCCTCTAAACAGGCTTGTGTTGGGGATCTTGTTCCATCTGTAAGGAATGGCAATGATCATGAAATGTGTGACAACAAAAATTGCTTAGCGCTGAGCACAGATTACCTCCCTCCATTGTTTGTAAGACAGTATCAGCGCCCTTTTTTGTTTGTGTATTGAAGCCATAAAATAACTGCCACTGATAGCTTTACTGGAAGTAGAAAACAGGCAATAGTTCAGGACTTCGAACCAAAATGACTCCTTGAACTACTGCGCATCTTCAAGGGAGACACATTTTTATTGTAAAAAAAAAAAAAAGGAAAAAAAAAGAATGGAGGCTGTGTTGTGATTGTCAATGTTGGTAACCACTTCTGTCTGGCGCTTGTCCTTAGGCTTGTAGTGCTGGAAGACTTTCAAAATCTGTCACTGTGTTCCTTCCTGTATTGGCTTCATATACTCAGTGACCCAATCACTCGCAGGTCCGCTTACCGGGCTCATGGCCAGCCCAGCGGCCAAGCCCAGTGTCCTAACCCTGTGTTGCCTTTATCTGCTCTCTCCAGATGGGTGGCCATGAAGCTGCAAAAAAAAAAAAAAAAAAAGAGATGATGAAAAAGAGTCATCCATGGCAACACATATTAGGAAGCCTTTAAAACTGTTTTTGGATTAAGGCCAGACAATAATAGCAATGAGCTGTAACTTTTCCTTCAGCCTGTGTTCTCTGGACTGTGATGCATTGTGTATTATGTACTGTGTGAACTTTATTATTATTGTGATCATGTGGCATGAAGCCTGTAATAATGGCCGCAGCTTTGGAGTGTTCAAACTCAGCTGTCTCCAGCTTTGATTAACCTTTCACCCAAACAACAACGGGCGGTGGTGGGGGGGGGGGTGGGGTGGGGGGGGGGGGTGGGGTGGGGGGGACTATTTCTTGCTTGCAGCTACTTTTTCATAAAACACATCAACAGTTGTGCACACATGGCAACATGGACAAAGGCATGATCTTGCTAACCTGGCCTTCAAAGCTAGCAACAAACCAAAATTGCATAAATAATTGAGTATGGAGGGCATGTCAGGCTGCCCTTTTTTCTCTTGCAGAACACAATTTACAACATTGTCCTCCACCACATTGTCTATCAGCAGCATGCTACAACCAGTCAGGTCAAGCTAGCTGCTATTCACACCGTGTCCTCTGCCGAGCAGGAAGCGCCACATTGTGAAGCCCCCAGGGGAGCGTATGGGGGTCATTTCTCTGGGCAGATGGGACAGGTGTGTGTGCACAGAGACGCAATCTGCTCGCCCGACCGCCTGCCTGTCTGCCTTGAGGGCCCCGCTGTACCTGTAAATACTGCAGAGTTATTGGGTCCTTGCACATGCTCGGGGGCAAGTCCAGGTCAGCCGAGATGTGTTTATGTGAGTCTGAGTCGGAGTGGGCGGTGTGGGTGTGTTAATGCGTTCTTGTGTGAGTGTGTATGCTGAAAAGGTTGTATGTATGAATAGTTACTATTTAGACGTGGCACACATTTTGATCTTTGCATGTGTGTGTGTGTGTGTGTACTTGTTGTTGGGCCACGTGGAAGCATCTGGTGCAACACAACCCCGGCTCCAGTAGAATAGTCTCCAGATGTTTTTGTGTTTTTTTGGCCTTACTGTCTCTTTGAGTCTGGACCCAGCAGCACTGCATGTAAATCTTTTTTTTGTTTGTTTTTTTTACTTCGATGTGTGTGTATTCCTCTACTGTTTTTTGCCATAGGTATTTGTTTTGTAGTTTTTTGTCTTTGTGACTTTGAGTTTATTTTCTGCGATGGTCATGTGTGTCTCTACATAAGTGTACTTTCTCTGACATAATTACATGCGTGTGTGTGTGTGTGTGTGTGTGTGTGTGTGTGTGTAAAGCAGCTGCCCAGTCAAAGGCCAACCAGATGGACAGGGTAATGACTATGATCAAACTTTATAGAGTTACACTCCTTAATGAGGGACATTCTGCTTAATTCATATGCCACTAACAAAGCCGGCATCACACCACATAATTAACACATCAACTATGACTGACTCATAAATATACATCAACGTCTATTTAGGAGTCAAGCATCATGCGCAGCTGTCAGCACAGAGAGCAGACTGGGTGGCTTACTGACAGAAAGTGGGAAGGATTTGACTTTTTGACTTATTTTTTTTCCCCTCCCTCTTTGTTCATCCATCAGAGGCGAGGAGAGGTGAGGTGTTTATCGGAGGAGTGAGACCATGTGGCTTCTCTGCTCCAGTCTGACGCTGTTGGCCATCAGCTTGGGATCATGTGACACGCTGACGTCAGAGCAAGGTGAGTTTCCTATTCCCTGTTGGACTTCTAAATAATAAATAATGCAATTTTATGTGATATTCAGAACTAACAAACTGTTGCTTTAACATAAAGATCGGTTTGAAATACCCTCCTTTATTTAATTTGGCAAAGAGGAACTACAGCGAGCCACACCTTAGCTTGTTGTCAACTTAAGTGGGGTACACACTACAAGATAATCGGGCCGATTTTGGGCCCGATTCCCCACTTCCGACCAAAGTCACCAAAGGCCCGATTATCTGATGTTCCAAAGATTATCTTGACATATTCTCCTGCGGTGTGAGGTGTGTTGAGAGTGATTTTAACCTCCCCGATCTGCTCGGAAGACAATCGGGACCGCCCCCAGTTTGAAATCCCAAGTATTAAACGTTTTCAGTATTTACGATTAGAAATCCTGTTGTGTGGGAAGAACACCAAGGACGGCCGAGCACGGACTCTGTGAATTGTCACGTGGAACGGAACAATAGCCAATAGGGAAGCAAGCAGACTGAAGCAGGAAGCACAACACACATTACCAATGGCGACGACAGCAATCGCGACGCATTAAGTTAGAGTGACGTCGGAAATTCAGGAGCAACTTGTGTTTATACAACGTGTGCCGTAAAACAAACCACAATCCAACTGACAAGGAAACGTGCTAGCTACATTTGGTTCTCTTAAATCGCGTTTGACTGCGCGGAATTACACGTTGTGATCGTCGAGACTCTGGTCGTTGGTGAATGAATCGGTAAGTGTGTGGTGTGAGTTGATCGTCTCGTTGCACACCCCACACTATGCAATCTGAAATGTTAATCAGTCACGATTGTTGTCATGTGTGGGGTCTCTCACATTTTAAAAATTGTTCAGTGTGTACCAGGTCTTCCAGAGCTTTTAAGGTGCTGGTCAGCGTCTCCTCTGGGTGGAAGTCTCTACTCCAGGACACTCATTTATCAACAGTGCCTAGAAAGTGTTCTTGATTGTTTCTTATGAATAAAAAATAGTAGTAGTTTTTATTAATCATGCGCATGCCGGGTGTACGCACATCAGGATGTATTCAGTGTTGTTAAATCCCACATGTTCTTAACCCGCATGATCCTGCACCTTTGGGGTGATTTGCATTCAGAATAGGCAATAACAAATCTCTTTAAAAACCCATGTGAGCTCCCAGCCCTGTCTGGGATTTTTAACCAAGGAGACAAAGACACTCTCCCAACAGAACAAGCTGGGCCAAGCAGATCAGCACATCCCCCTGAAAACACTCTCCCTGCGGCGCGCACCATTTGCCAAAACTTTTTATAAGGCAAGATGAGCCATGGCACTACATTTCAAATGTCTTTTGTACGGTTTTGGCACCAATTACATGTATTGTCTTTCTCAAACTAGACTAGAAAATGACTAATTGAGTGTTTCTTAATGAAAGGAAACCCAGAGCACACATAAACGTTGAGTGTCACGTTCGTGGAAAAATGACAAAATGACTAATTGAGAGTTTGAAAATTAACTAAATAAAATGAAATAACTGAATTACATTTAAAGCCACTGTTGGGCTGTTTTAAATTACTTTTCTATCAAACATAATTATACCATTAATTGCTCTCAACCAACGTCTTATCAGAACTGTCCGTTTGGAGGCTCAAAAGACAATGAGGTCTTAAAACCTTCATAAGCATTGTAACTTTTTCAAATGTTCAATCTTGAGTTGTATGCTTGACCAACTTCCACGCTTTAGAGCCCTTTGGAGTGTGATGGACCTGTGTCTGTCTCTGTGTGTGTGTGTGTGTGTGTGTGTGTGTCTCTGTGTGTGTGTGTGTGTGTGTGTGTGTGTGTGTGTGTGTGTGTGTGTGTGTGTGTGTGTGTGTGTGCGTGCGTGCGTGCGTGCGTGTGGACTTGTTTTCTTGACGCAGCCTGAGGCTACAATGAAAGCAGACTTTAAATTACATCTTATATCTGTTTGATGCTGGTGGCTGTGGGTGGCAGGCTGGTTAGTCTGTGGCGGCGAGGCGTATGTGTTCACCATATATGCGGTTTTGTACCTCTTTGTGAACCATCAATCATACTGAGTTTCTGTATATTTCTTAAGAAGAAAAAATGAGCTTTTATGATTCTGCCTGTGCGTATATACGAGATTGCAAACTTTTCTCTAAATGATTTAGTTTTTTGTCTGTCGGGGTGTGTATGTGGAAAATGTGCGTATGTGTGTGACAAAGACAGAAACAGACAACAAAGTCATCGAAAGGTAGAAAGGTGAAGAGAAATTGTCTTGTTTTATTTATTTCTTTTGTTCGCTCTGAACCGTCATACTTTGTCATCATGCTGCCAGTGTGTTCTTGGGGGGGGGGGGCTCTGTAATATCACTCGAGGGGGTCGAGCAATCCTCTATAGCCCCCTGGAGCTCTGGAGGGAGTCTTTGTGGATGTGGTGGTACCTCTTGGGAGATCCTTGTCAGAGATTTTCAGATGAGACTGAGTCAGCTTGCAGCTCCCCTGAGTCCCTTCCCCCAGTGGTTGTAGGAAAATGCTTTCTCAAGTGCAGGCAGCTATAACATTTTTGTCACACCAAGCACCACACACACACACACACACACACACACACACACACACACAAAGCTGTATTCCTCTGACTCATCCAAACCGCTACTCACTGATAATTTGCTGACATTACAGGAGGAACGTAGGTTTAAGTAAAACTAGTGTTAGGAGTCCAGCTAGTTCTGGACTGCAGTTCTGCGGGGAGACTGCTCCTAAAGCTGAATTAAATTGCAGAAATGTCCCTCCATTGGTAAAGTTCTGTTCTGTACAGCATGTAACCTATACACAGTCTAAATGTATAGTTTATGTATCTGTTTCATCTGTCTGTGTTTGAGGTGAAACATGTGATTTCTGCTTGTAGTACAAAGTCATACTGTACTTGCATAGAAACAGAAATTAGAGAAGACAAGAGGCTTTAATTGCAAAATTGCATTACAGTCCGGAGTTACACGTACGGATGTCACAGTTCAACGGCAAAATAAACCCAAACCCTCGACTGGTTTGGGTTTGGGTTAAGAGGAACGCCATCTCATGCCCTTATATGTGCATACAAGGGGTGTTTCTCTATATTTATTATAAAAAAAACATTCATGAGCTTCCAGTTTACAAGGATTCATCCGTTTCAGAACATCGGTGCAAACACGTCATGAATCCCACAGAGGTTTTTCTAGGGATCTCTTGGGATCTCTTGCCCTTTAGAGCAAATATATCGAAAATTCATTCAATATAAATACATGAATGAGGCACATAGTAATGGTAAATGGATAGTCTTCTGACTTCGCAAAGTGCTTTTACACCGCAGGTAATACCTACCCATTCACACACGGATTGTAGAGGTTGTTATGGAAAGTGGCCATTAGCTAACTCCATTGATACACATTCATAAGCTGGACTCATCAGACCAAGGACACATCAGACATGTGGCTTCAGGAGCTGGAGAGAGATGCTTTGAGAGAGTTGAGCGACTCTACCACTGAGCCACAGCGCTCCCATAGTCTTGTTCTTTATCTACTAAATGCTCTTTATCTACAGTAGGCCAAGTGTTACTGCCCAGCAGCTAATTGTCATATCAGCGTTTCCAGCAGCGTGCACTGTGCTAATGAATGTGAAATGTTCCTGTTCAACTATAGTTGTCATGTTCTGACAATAAAGAATGATTAAACCATAATTAACCATCTGGTTTCTTCAACTTTCACTCAGGAGCAGAAATCTGCCTTTAGATTGAAAATAAATGATGATTTAATTATGGTAATTATCGATATGAACTCATGTATTTTTTTATCGTGATGACATTTTAGTCATATCTCCCTGGCCTACATGAAAATCATGAAACTTGTTTTAATAATGCATCATTAAGTTGGGGAACGTGAGTATGCCATGTTAACAGCTGTATTCAAGAAAATGTAAGATAATTTGAAGTAGCTTAAGCTGGTTCTTCTCCTTCTCACTGCTGATGTGTGTTCAGGACTGACAGCTAACCTTCAGAGTACTTTGTAGGTTATAACAAGCTGCGGCTAAACATCACCAGCAAGAAATGAACTTTGAGTATAACACTTAAAATGTGGAACTGCTTCAGGGTGAGGACTGCTTCATGAACCAACCTGTCCTGTCATATCTACTCTCTTGAATTCAGCGGCATGAGAACTCCTTTCAAAAGGATAATGAGCATTCGCGTACAAGAAAATAAAGAACATGAACTGAGTAATGACTCACACAATACTGCAGTACAACAAATGACACAACATGTATGTACAGCACAACAACAACACAACACAGTCATATTTAGGAAGTGCTCAGCCTTCTGGGATGTTCAATCCGAGTTCATTGTGAAACGCTAGTAAATGTGTGTGTCATGAGTCCAGTTTTATGTGTGTGTGAGCTTTGAGAGCGTACTGAATGTGGGCCAGAGGCCTACAAGGGGAAAATGAGTGAGCTCAACCTTTTGAAGAGAAGTGTTTTAAGTATTTCCACTGCTGTGTGTATGGCATTTTTATCTCTGAATAAACAACCCGGAATGTTCTCTCTTGTCTCTTTTTGGCCGAAAGTGCAAGTGAGAGACACAGACACACACACACCTTCTCTCCCTCTGTCTCGATCCCTCTGTCTCGATCCCTCCTTCTTTTTCATTTTGTCCAGATCACTTTGTTATGTTTCTCCTCATTTTAGCCCCACATTTTTCTACATGACTCACGTTACTGAATCATCTACTATGTGACCCAGCATTCCCCTCACCCTCACTTAACATTGCATGTGTTTAATAACTCTGGAACCTCCATTTTTTTCTCCCCTCTGAGTCTGACTTTTTTGCAGATCAGCAGCCCAGTCTAATTATCTTGGGATGTCACATTATAAAGCGCATTCAATACCCACCTTACCCTCTCTTAATACAACCCACAGACCACTGTCTGACACTGTAAGCACACCTCTGACCTCTTCTCCCTAATGAAAGGACTTCGCCGAAGTTTATGCAGCAACATAGACAGACTAAAACCTCAGAGACTGTTGGTTTCAGAAGACTCACACCGCCGCACCAAAGCACTTACACATTGCTTATTTTGGCTGGGTTATTGATGTGGTTGCAATTTATACACGTATGTTGTTTCTTGTCATAACGAATGCCTGGTTGGAAGATCTTTGTCATAGGCCTAATGAGAGGTTATGTTTAAGCGTCTACTTTCATGATCACATCATCCAAGTTTGTCCCTCTCTCTCATATATTTTATGTGTACACCCTCCAAGTCTTTTTACCCTCAAAGTAGCGTTTTTTTTTACTTCTTTAAAGACCTGAAATGTCCTGATTATGTATCTTTGGCATGGTGGAGTCACACTCACAGCAGTGTGCCGCATGGCTGCCAGTGTAGCATCATTACCTGCTTTGGCAAGACTTAAACACAACCAATCAAAGAGGAAGTGAACCCAGCCAAGACCATCCAATCTCTTTAATGCTACACGCAGCTAATACCGGGATCCTGGAGTTGCACGCATACTATGTGCTAATTAGCTTGTCAACAAGCAAATGCTCTCCTTTGATCACAGCTTGAGAGGGAAATAGGGTTCAAGTTCGGCAGTGTTTCCGCTGCCAAACTGCCGAAGTGCCCGCAGTCCACTAAAACCTTCTCCATACTCTTATAGAAGGAGCTCGTTTTCTTTGATAGCTCAAGTTTGAAGGGTTTCAAGTAACTGATCAAGCTGCAGCTTTTATATTGATTCACAGAAGTGGTTGCAGATTAGGGATTACATATTCATGGGTTTTGACATCCCGACTATAGCCAGAGAAATAATCACGGTTTCATGATTATCACAATTATTCTGCATTGCTTCCATAACATTAGGTAATAGAAAACCTAGAAAATTAAATGTTTTACTTATTGTTGCCTTTTAAAAACACAAATAAGAAATGAATGAAATAATCAAGAACAAAATAATAAAAAGGTAAATAGAGTCCATTTCTCCCTTTTGAATTGGAAGCATTTTGGAAAAACATAGTAGGCAAACTGTTGCCGCCTTTTGAAGCATAAATAATAATTTCACAGTGATCATAAAACCTAATGATAAAACAAATACTCAAAGTCTGCCTACCACTCACTGCTGTAGCTAGGACACCACCATTTGTTTCCGCACCTCGGTATTGCTGCTAAACATGAGACAACAATAACACAAATAACAATACAGCCTAAAATTATGTCACAATCTATTCTGATTAATACCTGCAGGAATGTACACTCTGATCCTTGCCCGGTCACCCTCTCCTTTTCCCTCATTTTTTCTTCTTAGTTCTTTTCTCTTTTGTCACCAACTTCTTCCTCAGTCTCAGTCATTGTATCAAACAGTACAAGCTAACATGTTTCATTTTAAAATGTAAGGTTCATGAGTGAACTAGTGCTGTAAAGCCGTGGCCTATGCACATCTTGGGAGATAACCTTGGCCCTTTGCCTAAATAACAAACTGCAGTAAATGGACCATTGGGCCGTGCTGTTGACATGGGAAAGACGCCATTCTCCCAGTTAAAAGTTATTGAACTATTAAATCTACTTTTGAAAATACTATTTTTAGATTCGAAAAGTTGCATATTGTTGTCCATTAAGCACAAAACAAATCTGCTAATAAATCAAACTTTAGCTTCAGAATAAATCCAGGTTCAAAGTTGGCCATCTTATCTATATGATCAACAAGATATTAGCCTTTTTGTTGGAGGAGTCACTCTGTTGTATTTAGCTATATTTGATTGTGAACTTATGACTACAATAATACAGTGTGCCATGCTAGCATCTTTAGGTCTACTGTAGTGCTAGTTTGCTAAAGGACCTTGTAACCCGTAGTTGTCCAAGGAAAGTTGAGCAAAACCTTGGCTGAGTTCAAGAGGTCCTTAAATGACAAAATGTCGACACAACACTGTTTTTGGTTTCAAATATACAAAAAAATCATTATGTTTCACTGAGGACTGGGGTCCTAGAGTCACGCAGACTTAGCATCACCTCGCAGAGAAAACGCTATACTGTATACAACCTCAAGGGTGCTAGCCTGGGTGTAAAGGGCAAGTTGCTTCTTGTCAGGCGACAACTTTCTCACCTCCCATTCCCTCCTCTTCATGCTTCTCTCATCTTTTTCATCTCTTCTATTTCCAAACTTCTCATGGTGCTGCCTGCCTGCCTCCAGCCAGGATTACTCCTGACAAAGCCTTCATCTCGATTCTGTCTGATGAAAATGGGGCGGCGATGAACAACAGCAAAAGGAGAAAAAAAAACAGAAAAAGGGAAGAGTAAGCCCCGATATAAAGGTAGATCTTAGCATATCTTCACTTCAAAAAAAAGGATAAGCTCTTGGTGTACACTGTGTGTGAATATGCAAGTGGCTTTTTTTTAAAGGCAGCACTTTCCTTTGTAAGTTTGCAGAGAGAGCCTTTTGTGCTGAGTTAGCAGATATGATTTCAGGATGGACCAGTCAAGTTATAAATATACGTTGACTATGTATGAGAAGGAGAGAAAGAGAGAGAAAGAGAGAGAGAAAGACTGGGGATGGGGAAAAAAAGGATGTACGATGGAAGTGTGCAAGCAGCTCAGAACACTTGTACTCTCCCTGCAACCGTTCAGATGTCACATTCAATTCACACAATTTCTTTTTATCTCAACTTTTCTCCTAGCTTCCTACAGAACAGCTGCTTGACATCTCTTTTCCACACCTTGATTTGTACATGCAGACAGTAATAAGAGAATGATAAAATATATACAGGCAGACAGGCTGACATGTGCTGCACTCTGAAATAGCGGCGTTTTCAGACCAAGATGAGCTAAAAGCTGCAGGGCGTCAAGTGATGAACTTGATAATAGGTGCTGAAGCGCTTAATGTGATTCCATTCTTTCTTGAGCCGACTTGCGTGAAATTAAATTCCTTACTCTTGATTAAAGTCAGTTGGATTTTATTGTTTTTGTAATTATATTAGGCCCTCTCCACTCGTTTTCAAGTGATTTCTGCCGAGATTAAGTAAAAATTGTGGCTGGCTACAGACGTGTGTGGTACTGTTGCATACTTCAATGCAGTTCACTCACTCTTATCAAAAGTGCGTTCTGAAGATCTAAATCAGTCTGAATCTTGTAAAACTAAGTGAAATTATTTGTGTCTGTTAGCAAAAGCCCCTCAGCTTTGTTACTACTATAAACCTCTCTGTTACCCCTCACAGTAAAGCGAGGTAAAGGAGAGTATATACACTGTAGTTTGTGGCAGTGGCTCAGTGGTAGAGTTGGTCATCTCTTAATACAAAGGTTGGCAATTCAATCCCCAGCTCAATTCTACATGTCAAGTTGTCCTTTGGCACGACAATGACGTCCAAGTTGCTCCCAAAGGCATAGCTATTGGCGTGTGAATGTGATAAGCACTGATAGGCAATACAATTGGGCTCTAAATCTAGCATCCTTTGCCATCAGTTTTGGAATCAGTGTGCGAAACGGAGAATGTATCATGAAGTGCATGAGCTTTGAGTGGTCTAACATTTTTCATTGTGTTATAAATATTGTCTTTTATTCTTTTGCTGCAGGGCAACCCTGGAAAATAGACCTTGGTCTCAGTGGGTTATCCCTGAAAAAATAAAAAGTAAATGATTAACAGTTAGCTGACAACTATATTGGTGGCAGATTCAGCAAACCAAACTCGTATTTTAAACAAGTGTAGGCCATTATTCCATGACAAAGTTAAATATTGTGGGGTTCAAAATGAAATATTGTCAGCAGATACCTTTTTTACTTCATTGCAAAAGTTAAGGTTAAGATATGAAATGAATTATATTAATGTAAAATGTCTCCAACTGGCTTTTTTAAGTGTCCATCTGATTTCAAAGACTCATGCACTGCTGAGTTTATTTAGGAAGTTTGGGTAGACTATTAGACAACAGCGAAGTGTTAGAAATGTTATTTATTGAACATGTTAAAAAGGGACACGTCCCTTCTCTGTGGAAGTTATGGCGGGTTTTTATTTTGTTGCTAATTAGCCAAGCATGCTAACATCAAACAGTTAACTGTCAGCTTTGACATCATGTAAACATGAATGACTTGGAATTTAACTAACAGATTTGTAATGGATGTCGCCAGATTAAGCTAGCTAGCTATGGCTAAGGCAAAAAATTAAACCCAAGGGCTTGGTTGAAGATGCTATCTCTGGCTGACATCTTAACCTTTCCAGTGGGGTTTCACCGATTGTGGAAATCAGGTTTACAGATAACGTTGTTTAATATAACAGTATGTGTTTTCATTACCTATTATTTGATTGTTAGTATCTGTGGTCCAAATGAGCTATGAGGTTTGATGTATTTCAACTGTTGTTGGTGGTCCGTCCTCTTGAAATGTCACTGGATGATTTCTTACAAACTGCATGTCTTTGACATTTCAAAGAGAAGGTGTTAGACTACCACCCTGCTGACATTTTCTTTCACATTTGACCATGAAAACAAATCAGAGTTTGTCCATTAGCCGTCTTTTTTCTGTCAAATAAAATCATCTTCTCTGAATCTGCAGTAGGGTATACGAGCTTTCCAGAAATAAACTGATGCAACTCAATTATCTTCTGATGGGCCGATGCATGTCCAAAGGGATGATATTGGCCGATATGTTCAACTGATACATTGGTTGGCTTTCCAGCCAGTTTTAAAGAGTCTTGTTGAGTGAAGTAGTTAGTCCCATAATAATACTTGTGTGATAGTCTATAAAATGAAATGATAAATGCCATTCTTTTCAAATACAGTAACCCCACATGTACATTGCTTTTGGAAATAATGCCAAAATAAATTATCCACCCTTCAGCTTAACCATGAGGCACGCATGAATGATTTAAAATACAATACTGACAGCAACAAAGCAGAGAGAGAATCATTAGGTTTTATTCTTGGCTAACACAGGACACCACCTGCTTTCAAATTCTCTGTAGTCGTCTAAATTTTTTTTGAAAAACTGTACCCTGTAGAACGTCTTGCTCGGTGCCTGTTGGTCTTTGGCCCCAAAGAGATCAATTAACTTTGGATCACAGTGATTCACAGGTTCCGTGTCTACCTGGCCTGGTTTTTCAACACATCTCACATCTCCCCCCCCTGTAGTCAGGCAGGCCGCTCTGACAGGCAACACTTTTCTCTGTAACCTCCCCTGACAGGGTGAGAACATATCCATCAAACAGAGGCTACTGCGACTGACAAGCTTGGTGCTAGACAACCTGTCAGACTGAGCTGTGTTCCTCTCTGCACGGTTTTACCCTCATTTTTTATCTCACACAGTGTGTTTTTTCCACTCCCTTTTGACTGTCTTTCACCCCAAACGACTCCCCTTCTTTTACTTTTGGATCAATATCTCTGTTTCTTGTACATTGCTACATTTGGAATATCTTCTCTAAAGACTGACATGCTTTTTATGTAATCCCATGCAGCTTGAATTTCACGTTTTATTTCATATCTACACATCCGCTTACTTCTATAACCCTCTGTGTCATAAACCTGTCTCTACAGATGTACAGTGCCCGGACTTACAAGTGGATGAGTGGAAGTTTCCTCAGTCTGCAAGGAACAATATAACAGGTGAAAAAAAAAAGAATGCCAAAACGGACACATTTCCTTCTCTGATTGTATGTGGATTCTGATGAGTGGCATTTATTGTCAGGCTTCAATCTGGTGAGGCGATTCTCACTGCTCAAGAGTGCAGATGTCAAGAAGATCCGCAACCCCCGCGGACCAGTCATCCTCCGCCTGGGTAAAACAGCACTCCTACGCCCAACAGAGTAAGTTAACAGCATGGATTTCGCTTTCTTTTTATTTCAGGCAACTACAGACTAAACACATTTTGCACATACACATTGTGTACGGTTGTAGGAGGTACAACTGGAGATGAACTTTCAGCTCTCTGTAGGCCTATGTGGACAGGCACAGTGTTTTCTTTTCTTCTTCATGCCATGTCTGAACAAAGAGAGGAACAGAGAGTCCGAATGCCCTCCAGCTACTTAGCCTCTGAACTCTCACTCAGCATGTCAGCGCTTTCCCATGGCTGCAAACACATGGCTAAACCATGCACCAGGGTCAAACTCTGACTGCATTACCAGACGTACCACTTCATTTCCCTCACCACTGACAGGCTCGTAAAAACTTGTAACAGCACTTTTTGGTTTTCCGGGTTTTGTACTTACAGCAAGTAGTTTTCGTACTGTATGAAATGCCTGGCTTAATTGCTCGAGCACTATAGCTATAAGAGTGATGACTTAATTTGCTGACATGATGCAGTTCCTCGTAAAGAACAGCTAAATTCATACTAATTTAGCTGTAGCATTCAAGAGCCTGAGCTTGTTCTTAACTTGTTTTTTGGCGAGAGAGACCTTCAGCCATAAAATCCAACAGGGAACGGGTTCCTTGCACAGCATGGTTTTTGAACATGACATGGTTTAATTATGCTGTTTCATGTTGTTATTATACTGTTGTTGTCTTTAATTTGTCTTTTATTTGCCTTTTATTTGCTTTTCTCAAGTCTGTGAATCGAAGCTGATTTTCATACAGCTGAGCTTCTTGCTACACTGGTGTTAAAGCAGTTTTCCAGAATTGTCATTTGGGTCAGTATGGATGTTTTTTTCCTAATACTGAGTCCAGCACTCTGAGCTCCACTTGCTTGAAGGCTCTTACAAATCTCTTTCCTAAAAAAACCCCAGCTCTTTTACATTGGAGACATTTTGTTCTAAAAGTGTCACATATTGTTTGTCACTGGCTCAGAGAGAGGTTGTCCTTATGAAAAAAGCGAGGGAACACCAAAAAAAACTGTCACTTCACCTCAGGAAATCAGTTGCTTTGGAGCTAAAGAGAAAAATCCAAGATGTTATTGTTTTGCCTCGAACCATACACAGAGAGAGAGAGAGAGAGAGAGAGAGAGAGAGGATGGGAACACGGTTCTTTGTCTCGTTTTGGCTCCTGCTGGTTTGGGATTTTCTCATGGTGCAGCGTTTATTGACATTTTTATCCCATCGAGAGCTTTGCTGTCAGTTTCATCAGTGAAGTATTCAACATCGGTGACTTCTTCTTAACTGAAACTGACAATACTCAATGTTAAAACATCAGCTTCGCCTGTTGGCATAGAACGTACTGCCATGTTCCCCAAAATGACCAAACAGAATCTAAACAGAGATGCATGCGTAAATAACTGCCTCATATAGTCACAATGGTCCCTGTCTTTAATTATCTGCTGCAATTTTTAGATTTTTCTTTACTGTACTAAACTGTGCTGTATGGAGGGTTTTGGGGGATTTATAGAAGTGAAAAACACAGTGGAGGCAGAAAACAGATGGAGGATTAAGGGATGCTATGTAGTGAGGAAACAAGAGGGTTGAAGGTTTAAATCCAGACAATAAGCGAATGCATCAGAACGAGCCCTCAGGCTTGTTCTTTGACTTTCTCTCTTAGACAATCCGAGTGTGAGTGTGTGTTTGGCATTTATGCATGTGTGCACTCATTTGTGTGTTTGTGCCCGTCTGCTTACATTTGTCTCTGCTTGAACACTACGTGTGCAGTTGCAGCATCTCGCCTTAGATCTCCCTCCTTTTTCCTATTCCAGAATATCGACTGTGTTTCCTAAACTGTTCATTGCATGGCTCCCATCCACCTCAGGCGCCGCTGTCACTCAGAAAGGCTTTTTATTTTTTTATTTTTTTTTAGAGTCAACGTCAGTGAGGTTGACTGAAGTGTGAGACGTGAGTACATTAATTGGAAACCAGCAGGTTTGCTTTGTATCAGAGGCTAATCCATTCAGCTAATCCAAGCTAACACAGCAGAGTGACAGGCAGATGAAGCTACTTGTCTCTCGCCTCTCTGAGCCGTACGCTGATAGTGAGATGGGCCCCAGTCACAGCAGGAGACATGCCTTTTAATTTCCAACAGAATGTGATTTGATTGCTGCGCGCCTGTTTTGTTTTCTGCAGCTATAGTTTAGTTTGACAGGCAGGAAGCTTTTGTTTGATTTAGTAGCATGAGGTCAATATTACAAGTGTTTGTGACAGAATGAAATAACTCATATCGCACAGCTGAACATACACAATTTATAATATGTGTTGCTGTTCTTACCAAGAAGGCATTGCGGCTTTAGCAACCACAGATTAGGAGTGCAAAAGGTGAGGACATTTGTTCTGCTACAAAGTTTCTCAGGCCAAAGATCACGTAAGATCAAACACTGTAGGAGGGGAAAAAGGAAAGATACATAGCAGTAAAGTGATTTTAGTTCTAGAAAGCGAATGAAGAGGGCTGAGCAGGGATATGAGTTGATCGGGAGTGGTTCACTTCACACAAATATATTTGCGTTTACCACTGCAGGTAGAGGCGGGGCTGATAGCTTCTCTAACCAACGTTGAATTCCTGGTACAAAATGTCCATACTCAGTCCATTAGCCCTACAAAGTGAGCAATTTTGTACCATTAATAATAATAATAATAATAATCATAGTAATGTTGCCTAAGTGTCGAGGCCCTTTTAAAAAAACATTTTTTTGACTGCATCCTCAAAAGCTGCGATGAACATGACGTTCAGAAGCCCAGCGGGTGAATTGATCGCATTTAGGCATTTTAGATTACATGGAGTACTTGAATGAATGTCATGGTTTCAGGGACCCAAGAGGATAAATCCATTTCATGACCGTCTGACTCTTCTGTGAGCGTTACCAGCAGGTTGACATTCTTAGGCATTTGAAAGCTATCAAAGGTCGGACACGATATCATACAAAGATATTCAAGGTGCCCAGAGGATGACTACTAAAGACGTTAGTATCTCCCTGACAACTTCTCCACTGTCACTGTTTGTGGAAAAACAACGTTTTGGAGGACTCAAGTACAGAATAAAGAAAATCATTTTATTTCTAAACAAAAACTAACTTAAAATCAAATCCAAAATGTCCAACTAAAAAAAACAAAGGGTAAAGAACGCAGGTAGCCACGAGGAATCACTAGGAAGACTGACATAGACTGTCGCTGCCATCCAACATAAGACAATGATCTGATACAGAAGGGAAGAAACCCAGAGACTTAATAGACATGAGGTAATCAGACACAGGTGAGACTTATGAAACAGGAGAAGACAATAAGGGCAATCAGGACTGGAGGGAAACACACAGAGGCAGAGAAATTAAAACATGGAAACCTAAACTCCCAAATACACAAAATTACAAAACTGTGTAAGACCAAATCATGACAGTCCACCATCATGACATTGACATTTGTTGTTTACATAATGTTCTGTTCACCCAGGATACCTTGCACTGATTTGTTTCATTAGAAATAATGGCACCCTTCACAATAACCTTACACTGCCAAATTATATGTTATTCAACTTTTTAGGCAGCATTGATTGATCATTTATGTCAAGCATTAGATCAAGGTAAAACATGTCTTTGTGAGTTAGCAGAAGGCTGATGTTTATCTCAAAGCACTGTTTTTGTACAGAAAAGTGGAGCCTAGCTGGGCTCTTAGGATAGATGCAGACCGTCCTTGTTCAGACGCTGACCCACAAGTTACCCTAAGGAATAAGTTAGTCCCGCACACTTGCTTAAATGCCACAACATTTTTTAATTCATCACAATCTCAACGTTTAAAATAGAGGTCTTCTTCAGGAAATGTTGTGATTCTGATGAATTAAAAGTTTTTGTGGAATTCAAGCAAGCGTGCAGACCTGTCATCTTTCTCAATGTGAAGTTTTTACACCACCCTGCACCACTGTGATGTGCGTAAAACTACAGTACCACATTTTCCCCACAAATTGCTCTACACAGTATTGGAAACCTGCTTGATGCTCCAAAAGAGCTTGGGGCAGAGCTGATGATGGTGGTATGAATCAAAGCAGGGTATCATAAGCAATGCAATAAAAAAAATTCAAATCTTCATGCCTGCAAGACATGATGTTGTTGGGTTGACTGAACTGATCTGTACATACAGTTCTTGTGAGTAGGATACAGCTTAGTGATGACTTTTTTCTTTTTCCAAGTAGGCCAAAAGTGCACATACTGTGAGAAATAAAACTATTTTCTTCTGTTTCATTATTACAGTCGCATCCTGGTAGACTTTCAATCGTGGCACAAAAAGTTACTGAAGGTGATAGCTATCACATGATGGTGCTCAAAGGTCTGGCTCAGGTCAGTCTCATTCTCATGAACTTCATATTGGCTAAAGTTACACGGTCACGTTGTGGGAAACTAGATGGATGTAGACTTATGCTTGACAAATTGGCAGAGGCATACAATTGCAAGGCAGTAAATCTGGTTTATGAAAGATGTCAAGGTGTTTTCCGTTTTATAAAAAAAATAGCCCTAGGGAGAAAATGCAAAGTGTACCAACCTTTGCCCACTATAGTTGGTGAAACTATATTTGTGTCTATATATCAGCTTGGAGCTGTTTAAAATTCCTACCAGTCAGGTATGTATAATTCATCCAGGGATAGAAACTCTCCACTGAAGGCAATTGATTTGAGCACAGGTAGAACCCAGAGCCCAAGAGCGCCTATACACCTCTCCAGGTGATAAAACCCCACATCTGCTTTTTCTACAATTGGATTTCCTCCCTCCCCCCTTCCTCTGTCTTGCACTGACATTCTTCTTTTACTCTTGTATTTACAAGAGAGGCAGAAGTAACTTTGTCTCTAGTTGGTAGAGGAGATCTGAATCTGTCTGGCCCATACTGAGTGATTTATCGCCTCATTGCATGTTTGTGTGTTTGTAGGTGTGTATCTGTACTTTTCTTTTTCCAGGACTCAGAATGTAATAGGTCAAGGTGAGAAACTTTCAACTAAAAAAATGGTTCGGTGCCTTGCAGCTCATGACAGTAATCGACAGCAAAACAACTCAATCCTCAACACGTTTCTTTCTTTTTTAATGTCAGCCTGTCTGTCTATCCTGCACACAACTCACCTCCAGTTTCATATTGTGTACCTACAATGTGTATCTACTTTTCTGTGCTTTAATCTTTTTCTTACAAGAGCGCTTGAGGTCAGTCATACAGTAGCTGGGGTTGGTAGGATAAGTCATCATAGTCAACTGCGCAAATTCCAATTTAAGTATTCATTTTGATGTTCTGGATATTAATCATTAGAGTTTTAACAGCATCTCATACCAATTTTAGATTAGTTTTACCATTCAATGGACAGCAAACTCAACACCCAAAGTTCATACAGACATGGCCTATGACTAGTTTATAGTTTTCAAATAACGGAGCAGTAAGGATACAATCGTTTATGGTGATGAGCGGATGAGCAGGCATCGATGCACACTCAAATTAAACAGCATCTTGTCTGTTAACAGAGACCACAGTCTCTAATGATGTTCTCACACTTGACTGGTAAACGGAGTAACATTAGGACCTATGATCTAATGAAGCTTTTGTTTTCGAGTCCCTCCACTTCTGTGCGTTTTTACTATCTCCCTCACTCGTCCGTATCTCCCTTCCCTCTCAGAAGTACTAAAATCATAATAAACTAAACCTCTAAATTCTACAGGACCATTTGGTTATGTTGCTCTCTCTGACAGGATGAACAGATGTCTTTGACTAACTTGTTAAAAACCTCGCTGAACCTCAATGAGTACGCAATAATGGGAAAGCGCCAACCTGCTGCGAGTTGTATTCCTCTGCAGGACGCATTTTTAACACATTACACACTACTATAGTGATTGGACAATAAAAAAAACTGTCACTCACATTGCTGTGCTACACCTACATTTCCCATAAAGGTGGTTAACACAAGTTTAATTGCTGTTAAAGCTGATGATTTTAGTTGCGCCTGATTCACGGAGGTGCTGCAGCACCCTCAACAACCCTATGTCCTGCACCTTTATGTATTCTTATGCATTCAGTTACCGTACACAGAAGTTTTGGGTCCCTCACCATAGTTCTCTATTGTCTCTGGATCACTCTTTGCCTTCCCGTGCCTCTCCAGGTCTCTAATGTTTTCTCTTCCTCACCTTTTCTCCCACTCATCCTCTCTTTGTTGTGACGTCTTGTAGTTGGCTGTTTTCCCTTGGATCTTCTCTCAGTCATAAATCACTGTCATCCCACTTCTAGGAGTGGGAAACCAGCTGCCAGCATCAACAATTCTGTGTGTGTATTTGTTTGTGTGTGTGTGTTTGTGTGTGTGTGTGTGTGTGTGTGTGCAATGAGAGAGAGAGAGAGAAGAAATGGAGCAAGAGAGAATATTTCAGTGTTGAAAATCTCGGTGAGCATACTGGTCATATATTTCACTGGGCTTGTTTGTGAACCCTTCATCTCTCAATCCATCTACGGTACACTCCACCATGCACTGAATATGCTTGTGTGTGTATGTGTATATGTGTGTGTGTGTGTGTGTGTGTGTGTGTATATGTGTGTGTGTGTGTGTGTGTGTGTGTGTGTGTGTGTGAGTGTATGTTATGTGCTTAGATGCCCTTGACCAAAATTGAGGGATGAGGCTTGCCCAACTGTATCAGATATGAAAATGAATGCCAAGAGGTTACACATAGAGTGGCTTTGCATTGTGAGACTGACTTCAGGCACACAATGTGGGGAGACAAGCTAGATTCAAGCTAGAGGGAATATATAGACTGAAAAATACATGCATAGAATACAAAGGAGTTCCAAACACACATGAGATTGCTTTGTCAATGAAGAAGAAAATACAAATATTTAAAACCAACTTTTGTCTTTATTTTTCAAAAGTGCAATTACATGCGTTGTTACTGTAGCTCTTTGGCTAACAACTGCACGTCAATAGCCTATAGAAAGTCTTTATTGTGAAATGTGTTTCCACAGCCAACACTCAAGTGTGTTTTTTTTAAAGAAAAAGGACCCACAAGGACTTGCAATATACACCTGGACACATATTGTGCTACTACATCCTGCTATCAACACATTACTGGGCTAATGCTAAGATACTTTGACTTCATTTTATGTGCTAGCTTGTTTGGTCTTGTTTTACGATTTGAGTTTTTCCCTGTGTGGCCACCAAAAAGGTTTGCATGGTACTTGACACAAGAGGCTATATGTGTGGGGAAGGGATTAGCCTCTACCTAAAGTTGAGAATTTTAAAGTAGAAATACCTTATTTAAATAGCTTGCCTCCTTTACCCGCTAGAGAACTAGCAGTTAGCTTTTAGCCTACAGTCGCATTTTGTTCTAGGCTTTAGGAACAACACAGCTTCATTGGGAAAGAGCTTTGTGGAACTAAGCTAGCTGTTGAAGGTAGTAAATACTTAAAGACTGTACAGTGGTGTGTCATTAAACCAGCTTGTTCTATACAATAAACATACATGAAGAAATTAGAAATGAAAACATTGATATGCTAGTCATGGTATAATATTTAGAGCTGACATGGCTGAAACCACCAGACAATGGTCGCAGGTCTTGTAGGCTATCAGAATAAAACGAATGGTGTTTCATGTCCCTGACCCTTCTGATTTCTTGTGTTCCAGTCAGGTATTTCCTCATGGTTTACCTGAGGAGTTCACCCTGATCTTCACCCTGGCATTGAAGAAAGCCGCCCTGAAAGACACCACCTACCTCTTCCAGATCTCTGATGAGCAGGGGTACCCACAGGTGCAGCTCTCTCTCTCTCTCTCTCTCTCGCCTCATCATTCATGCCTCGCTCTTCTCCATTCTCTACTTCTTCACTGTATAATTCCCTCCTCCTCTCGCTTTCTTGATCTCTCACCTTTTATCCATCATACCTTTTGTCGACTCATTCTTACTGTCTCTCATTTCTCTTTAGCAAAGTCTTCCACTTTCCCTTTCGATTAATTTCCCTTTCGTGACACCTTTTCAGTTTTGGCCCCCCTTTCATTCCAAGCCTCTTTTGTCCTCTCTTATTCTACTCTCTTTCTCTCGCTCACTGTCTCTCAGTCGTCTTCCCTCGATCATCTTCCGCTCACCTTCATTGTTATTCGTGTGTGTTCTATGATGAAGCACTGGAGTCCCCATAATCACTGAGAGTGTGAGGCCAGATTTAAATACTCAATGTGTATGATGGATGGAGCCAAGTTGCCTCATTAGGAATGATTGATTGGTTGTACGGCTTGCGTGTGTAATTAATATGTCTATGCCTTTACTCTGTCTCTGCTTATGTGTTCTACAGCTTTGTTAGCTAGTTGCAGGGTGTACACATAACTCTTTCTTAATGCCACAGACAGTCAGACTTATTTCTTGGTGTTTAATTGGCACTCTTTCCCCCTTTTAATACACTGCACTCCTAATTGTTCCCTCTCTCATATTTCCATCCCAGCTTTCCGTAGACCTCAACGGCCCTGACGGCACCCTGTCTCTACGTGCCAGTGGGGCAGACCCTGCCGCTGACCTAGTGAGCTGCGTTTTCTCCGGGGAGGGGGTGGAAGCCCTGATGGACTTGCGTTGGCACAAGGTGGCCCTCAGTGTGCAACAAGAATCAGTATCACTCCACGTGGACTGCAGCTCCATTGAGACCAAACCGATGGACCCCCGTGGACCTGTGCCCACTGATGGACACACTCTGCTGGGCGTCCGGGCTGCAGACGCTGGATCTGTGCAGGTATTCAGAATTGTGAAAGAAGATACTAAAATGAATTCACTGGTAGTTCTTTGATTCATAGTGCATTTGAGATAAGAATTTAAAAAATATGCAAGAGGCATCTTTGCGTCTATTCATATTTCTGTGTAGACCTAAGACTGTGTGCTTTAAGTATTGATTTGTTGAGGCCTCTCATTCAGTCCTGATATAAAAAAAGGGAGCGTTGTTACAAGGAGAATGGGCCTGTGGTACTATCAACACTGAATAGACCCAGTTATCCAGGCATTTAGTTTGACGATCAATTACCTGGCTTACTTACTTAGGAAGAGATGTACACATTCATGCACATGCACATACACAAAACATGTAACCCTCCTGACAAGGGGCTTTCCTAATGCTTTAAATATTTTTTTCCCCTCTCTTCCTTGTTTAAAGCTAAAGTTAAACAACCCAGAATACAGAGACATGTATGTTTAAAATAACAACTGCTCCCTATCCTTATTTTTCCTAGATGGACATTCAGCAGGTGATGCTGTATTGCGACCCATCCCTCGCCATTCAAGAGGCCTGCTGTGAGATCCCTGGGGCACGGGTGAGAGATTGGCAACCTTCACTTACTGTTGGTCTAGCCATGATTAACAAGAATAGTGGATTTGTATGGAGCAGAAAATTTGCACAACTGCTCTCCTCTATTATTCTATTATATTCATTATATTCAGACTTCTTTTAACCTGGCAGTAAGGGAAAAGGTTCACTGTTTGGGGAGACACATTTTATTTTCACTGTTGTGTCTGTAGCCAGCTTGTGGTTAGCTTAGCATAGCAAGAGCAAAAACATGGGAAGGTAGAACAACCCCTCCATTTACTGCTCAAAACAACCAATAACAACATGTTTTGTCCAGTTGGCTTAATCCTTAAAAAATGAAAGTTAAACAAAAAAAAATCTCCCTTTGAAGGGAGGTTTTGTGTTGAATTATTTATGTGCTGGAAGGAGTAACTTTCTAAAGTCTCTGAGGGTTGCCTGGCAACTGGTCCTGGCAAAGAATCAGTCCAAAATAAATCAGAACAGGCTTGAAAAGTCAGAAAGAGTATTTCCTGAAGTGTTAATCTGGTCTAAGTAAGATGAAATGTTGAAATGGGCTTGGTACCGGTTTTAACCAGTTGACCATTTTACCAATCCAAATTATTGGTCTAACCCAGTCCCAACACAGGGTTATGACTTATGAGTGTGGGAAATTTTTTTATTTATTTTTTGTTAAGTTGTGCCTTAAGAGGTTTCAGGGTCAAATCCAAATCAATCACTACTTGCCGACCACTTTTCCTCTGATCTAGTGAAAAATTGTGTTTGGAGCAGTCTGGACCAACTTTAATCTTGGTTAAACCAAATAACTTACCCACCCCTCTTATTATGACTCACCACTGGTTGCAGCTGCTTTGCAATAAAAGTCATTGAGGCTTACTGTGCAACAGCTGCGAGAAATGCTGACTTCGCAGAATCACAATTGAAGCATTTTCTCCTCTTACTCTTGTTAATTAGCAACAGTTGTCTCCATAATTTGGGTCTTCCAGCTAATGTTATGGACTCAGAAAGAAAATTAGATCATGGCTGCCCATCTTGGATTGTGATTTTCAGAAGTGTTTCAATACAGAGTGAAATTAATATGCCTGTCATATGTGAGACAAAATAAATCCTCTAGAGGCATTGTTTAACATAGGGTTTTATGTATACAAACTGACTAGGGTTTAGCCTAATCCTATTGTGTGCAAATACGTTGTATCTACTGTGGTTTTCTAATATTGTTTGTACTCTGTGACTGTGACTAAAATCCTAATTGAAAGTGAGGTTTGCTGCTTCCTGCAGCTTAATAAATATTCCCTATTCCTGGGTCTTTATTTTTCTCTCTCTTTCTTGTGCCTGTCCTCTCAGTCTGTATTTCGTGAAGGTATTGTTTGTGGACTTCAGACAAAGCCTTATCAAACAGAAAACACATTTATTGGACCCAAATACAGCAGCAGGTTTCTGTTCGGCAGGCAAATGCAGAGCGGGTGATCATTCAGTTATGGGAAGAATTTCAAACAGCCAGTTCTCGGGGTTTATTTTTAAGCTGCTGGTATTTTTGTACTCAGCCAACTTTTTGTCAGAATTCTCCTGAGTATCGTCGCTGACGTGTCTGCGTGTGCATGCGGATGTTTTTATTTCATTTTTTAAATGATTTTAAAAGAGGGATACAAATAGGGTAAGATGTTCTCTCAGACGTTTGAAAGTGTAGAGTCCTCTGGAGAAAGGACTGAATGTGACAAAACTGAGAGAGTTATTAGAGGGTTGGAGGCATACCTGCTGGCTCCCTCCAAGCTGCATTTAAGTTTGAAATAACAAGTTTTGGGGGCACGAGTTCACATGGGTTGACACTCACTGACATGCTCACAAACCCATGAAAGCTTGAGCTTCTCCAAACAGGAAGGAAAAACATTGTTGTTACACGCTCTGACATTACTTCCATACTGCTTCAGTCTCATGTTAAATGGTGAAGGAAGACAGGCAAGTTGTTGAAGATTGGCTATTTGAGATTTAAATTTAAGCTGGTTTATCATGCCATTATGCTCAAACTAGAAAAACAAGGAGACAACTATTTCTCAATGGGTACGAGCTTTCAATGTTAGTATCTTAGCATAAACACTCAAGAAACACAATTAACACATATTTTGACAGCCTCTGTGGGAACATGTGTTTATTGTTAATTTGCAAATGTTAGAATGCTGGCATGCTAAACCTGAAGAGTAAGCAGTAAAAGCATTGTTGGTGCCAAGTTTCTGCATTCAAGGATTGCTATCAGTCTGTTAGCATGTGGATATTAGCATGTAGGCTAGCTCAAACAACTGCAGCAGTGAAGTACAGCCTGACAATGAGCCTATAGCCTGGCTTTCTTTTGTTTAAGACACGTACGGTAATATCAATATAATATGAATATGAATTAACACAACAAATATACACTACCTACAATAAATTAATATAGTATTTAACTTAAGAACAGAACTCTACCTTTTGTCACATGTTAAACATTCAGTGTTGTATCAAATGCGAAAAAAGGAGGATTTTTGAAAGTCAGATTTTTGACATACAGCCCAGAGTAGAATAATAGGTTTCAGATAAGACGACTAACTATTCTTATTGGCCTATCCTGTATTCAATTATGTGTCTCTTTTTTTCCAGTGCCCACCGGACACTCCCAAGAACCGCCGTGCTGCGGAGAATGACCTTTTCGAAAACACCTTTAACCAGGTAAAACTGACCTGCACACATCTTAACCGAAATGCACATAAAAAAAAAATTAAAAAAAAGATATGCATACACTAAATAGTACAGTTGTGAAATCAAAGAAAAGCTCTTTAATCCAGTAACAATGTGAGGTGTAATGTTACGGAATATTCCCCCAAACATTCTGACTTCCTTGAGAGTTAGAAAAACATATGGTCCCCATCAGGCACAGACATAACACGTACAGACAAAGACAAGCAGTTGGCATCAAACACTTTTGTTCTTCAGACAGTTTGAATTGCCTCAAACTCCTGCTGTCAAGCAAACACTGGCCTGCAGGACTTATACCAAATGGTGTCGATGTTTTTTCCTTGAAACAATGACTTGGAAAACATCTTTTCTCTGCTGCAGATTTTTCTTTTTTTTTTTAGCACTTCCTGGTTTTATATGACTTCATTTCGGAGAACACTTCTGGTAACATTTGTTTAAACTGTCCACACGCAGTGGCAGATCCATGACAAATTGAGCCTCATGCAACACTATGGGAGCTGTAATTCCAACAAATTTCCATGGTTTGTATTTTATGGCCGCTTCAACGCTGTTTGATACATTAAGTTCGTCCTGTGTAACGCTAAGGCAATTTATTTTTTGTTTCCACACCCGCTTGTTCCATCATTCATATTAATGGGATCTATATCCAATTATCTATTCATTAGGGCCTCGTGTTTGTCTTGTGGAGTGCTGGTGTTAACTTAGAGCTCTGGCAGATTTCAGGACACAGTCATTAATCCTGTAGATGGTTTCAGCCAGACACAGATGCAATAACTCAAGGAATGCCACCTCCGTGTTTTTATATCTCTCTCTTACCTGTCATTCTTTTTCCTTCTTCTTTGTTGCTCTGCTGCTGAATGACTCTAACAATACTGTATTATAGTCTTTAGCCCACGCACATTTACATCCTAATTTCCAATTTAACAACTGTATGGTCTCTTTCTTTCTTCTGCGCTTTAGTTCATTTAAATATGATAAAAAGTGCTGACAGAGTTGAGTTGTTTCTATCTTTATCTCTATGTTAGCTCCGTATGCAGCAAATTTAATCCTAGATTCCAGTGAGCAGGCCAGATGTTACTGAGCCTTAGCACTGCTTTCATTAAACTAAGCCTCCCTGAGTGACAGCACATTAAGGTCCGCATACGTGGAATGTGACCTGTTCTATATGTGGAAAAAGTGCTCTACATTATTTACAATGTGTGAGCAGAGGGTAAACTGTAGTCAATGGGTATGCAGTATAATTGTATATTTCTTTGTTCACCAACTTACAAAAAGTTTCCCCCCTTTGATGTAACTTACACATTTTGTCAACATATTCAACTTGGTGCAAAGTTGCCCAGGTTTGTGTGAGGCTTAACGCTTTAATTTATGCTATAGCTAGAATCGCTAGCTTTAATTAGCTGCTGCTAGCATGTCACGCTTGAATTTCTGACCCTATTGTCAGACTGACAAAACTGATTTGTTTATCATGAGATTTACAACAGAGCTAAATCAGCCCGAGGACTATTTTACAACAAAGGTCCAATGTTTATGGAAAATAATTTACACTCTAATTTTAGTATAATGGCTAACTTCCTCTCGCCAATGGTTAGCTTATCTTAGCAAAAAGATTCAAGCAAAGGTTAACGAAATTATGTTAGTGCAAAGATAAACAATTTTTTCCCACCTGCACCACTGCAGCTAACCCAAATTTGTGTTGTATCCCAAATAACAAGTTTAAAGGCGAGTTAAAAAGGGTTTTGTACCTGACTATTAGACAATTAAAACTTTGGACTTGGCGTCTCCAAGCTGATAACATGCGTTTAAGCAACATGTTTGTTTGTATCCCGGTTTCAGTTTTAGCATGTTAGCTTGAATGAAGAAATGGAACTGGAATCTGCCTAAAAGTTTACCTTTTAACCTAGGCTACATATGAAACCCGTAATGATTCTTTCATCTTAAATCTGGTAAGAAAGCAAACTGGGATAAGCCTGGCTCAAAAGCTTGTGGAAACATCTTATTCCATACTAGATGCTACTACATATCTCAAGAATTGTTGATCTTTTTTAAAGCTAAATGATGACCACAGAGATAATTAATCCAAGACACTCTGTAATGTGTATTTTATGTACCTTTCCATCAGCCTAAATAACTCTGAAGACATTTTACCCATATATCCCCATAGTTGAGCTAGACATGTCAGGCATCTTTTGAAACATTGTGATTTCAGAAATAATTTTAAGTACATTTTTGTTGGTTTGAACAATATCTGGCTGAGGAGCATCAGTTAGGATTAATGAAATAATGTACTAATCTGGTTTACAAAACAAACCACATCCCTCGTTGGTGTTTAACATCATCTTTGCAGGCCGGTTGAGTAAGGTTTGGTGCAGAGGTGTTTGTTCCATTTGTGTCTGTGTTTGGGTCAAAGCAGTTTCTACTTTCCTGGGGTATGACAAATCTCACCCACACTGTTTCTTATCTTCCAACACAGAAAACGTATTTTTTCTTGCTTTCAACTCAGCTCCCAGCTGAAAGGTCATCCCGTCCTCAGAAGACCCACGGGCGTGTTTGCTTCTTGTTTCTCCGTTCTCAGTGTGTTTCTACTTCAACTTTTTAAGTTCAAGTCCAAAACCATCAGTAAAATGCCTTCTACTTTTGCCGAAACGCTTCCTTACTTCTTTCCTTCTAACTCACCACCATGAAAAATTGTTTACGCTAAGCTTTTCCAATCCCTTCTCCCCTTTCTTGTTGTTAAATTTTCTCATCTGTTTGTAACTCTGTGCACAGCAGGATCCGTCTCTTTATTTGCCTCTGGGCTCCTGAGGTACAGTATTTTCTTTCCCTCTCTCCTCATCCTCTTTCATCTCTATTTCTCTACTTACAAATGGAAAATAGCTCTTAATGACCCGTGTGTGAAAACAGTATGGCCCCTATTTTTCCTGTCTGTGTATCTGATGCAATGAAGTGAAATGGCAACTAGGTTTGAAGGGATGCATTGCACACTCAACAGGCAAACAACAGCTTGTCGATGTCAAAGATGTCATAGAATGTGCATATTATTGGGACTTTCAAATGCAGTTGCTGCCAGTCCTGGAAACAACCTCAAGAGATTTACTTACTGGCTCCCAGTGAGTGTAAATATGGTATAAAGTAACAGTTGGAGAAAAATATAGAAAATACATTTCTTTATATAGTGTTGGCAGAAAAAAGAAGTAGGTTACAGTCATGCCAAAATGGAAAAATCCAGACTAAATGATATTTCTGTGAAAGACCTTCAAAGTTATTGGATTATTTCAGACAGTTTTGGTCATGAGACTGTCAGCATTCCCGTTTAAACATAGACAAAATCCAATTTTGGACCCATGTGGAGCCAAAAATGGTAGTAATATTTGGGTCATGTTGAGATATGATGTGAAAAAGACTTGCAAAAAAAAGGCCTGAAGTTTTAATTTCTTTATTCCAACAGGACATTTTCTCATCCAAGACTCTGGCAGAGAAAGTAAGAATCCAAGTTCACACCAACACATACACGCATTTGATTTTACAGCATTGAATATAGTGTGCTGTGACGACTTAGAATGGATTTCTAGGCCATTGGTTCCCAAACTTTTCATCTTGTGACCCCAAAAATTTAGTTACCAGAGACTTGGGACCCCCACTGTCCCTGCAGATGGTTAAAGCATATACAACTACACACAAGCACTAATGTTCCTGTCCAACAACTGGCATTGGAACAACACAAAATAACACAAAAAAATGATAAGAAACAACAATATTATTTGATATAGTAATTAATTGTAAGAAAGGCCAGAAGCAGAATACAAGCAATTCCAATGTATAGACTTTATCACTGGCTGCATATGCACATGTTTGATAATTAGACACCCAGGTGTGTCTATCTCTGTGTGTAGAGAGCAGCAAAACATTTTTTTTTTTTTTTTTCAAAAATGTATATATTAAATGTCTATTTATTTTTTTGGAAGGCATCTCCCTCTAGGTGTCTTGCGACCCTCACTTTGGGAACCACAGTTCGAGGCTATAGGAATCTAAAAGTCACTTAGAATTGGGATCACATAGTAACTCACAGTTTAAACAATATGACCTGATGTGATACAATACATAGCCCACAATAACAATAATATCATGATAATACAGAAAGATCAAATATAAAATCCCCCCTAAAAGATAAAGTGCAGGGTTTACATGTCTATTACTGCAGTTTGTTGTCAGTTTGACCTCTTTAAATTCATCATCCATTTCAACATAGTCTCTCTTCATCTCTTCATTTATCAACTTCTCTTTTGCCAAGGAACTTCTGTTCACGTTACCCTTATTCAGGTCAAAAGTGCCACCTTGAGGAGTCATGAGGTAGTAATGCTGTTATTCAAATCGGTAGGGGAAATCTGTTACGATAGCCATATTTTTTAAATTTAATTATTCACTTTTGCAACGAGCCAATCAGTTATTGTATCACACTAGTCAGGACAACAACATATTTCCAGATTGATGTTATTCCTGAACCCTTCTGGTCACAGATCCAATGTCTCCATGTCTTTATACCCTTCACATCCAAATACAGTGTAAATAAATAAGCAAGCAAATGGATGATCCCATCCATTTGTGTGTTGTGGGGCTATAAAAAGTAGAAATATCTCTATTTCCTCCTACCTCGCTCCCCACCCAGTTTGCTGACTGACAGAGGACTGAATTACACCTCATTATGCTCCGAGGTCTCAGTCGGGGAGTTGCTGCTGCTGCCTATTAATTTTATCATTCACCCACAATAGGGAAGTTCTGTTCACAAATAGAATACAGAACTCAAGACGCTTCATTATGTTGCTCCTGTGTGTGCTTACTTAAAGCAGCTGGTAGCCTCCCCTGACTTCTTCAATGTAGGTTATTACCTGGGTTGTAGCACGCAGCCTGCCCTGCCACCGGGGGGAGGGGGGGGCATACTTGTGAAGAAACAAAAGTGACTTTTTTTTTCTCCTCTGTGGATTTGGTCAGTAACACAAAATAAAAGGTGAGAGTTTTTTTTTCTGGGTCAACATACCCATGCTTCCCACAGTAATCCAACGGTAATACAACCTGATATCATGCACTTCAATACCAACAAATGTGACATCCAGGCCAATGCATTAATAGTATAAAATGGTGTGAATAAGAGGAAGATTCAGCTTCTCTGCCCAGTCCTAAAGCTCAGTCAGAAACCAATTTTCATCACAGCTTTCATGTCCTGCTGCCTCAGCAATTCCTCCATAGCTTGTTCCCGCTACATCAGTGGATCCTCTGTTGTGCGAGTCAAAAGGCTCTGCTCTGACAATCCGCAAGGAATACATTAACACGAAGGGCTATTCCAGACTTGCAATCCTACCCTCTTATACCCATCATGCATTTGAGAAAGTGGCTCTTACACACACACAAAAAGCACATATATAATCCAATTGTAGTATTTTGGAAATCACAACCAAGGCAATGACTAATTTATGTCTACACTGATATTTCATTAGTGTGCGCTGGGTCTCGCTGCCCTTGTTCTGTCAGTGCTTTCAAGCCAAAGAACAAGGCTCGCTGACAGGATACTACTGCCATGAATTCAGCCTTTCTTTGCAGATATTTAGAGTGATAAATGAGCATAGGTTTTGTCACACTACTGTAGAATAAGAAGCCCATGTAGTGAGATGTTAGATGTTAGCCTTTTTGGATGTTGTATGTTTTTAAATCTAAGACAAACAAGGATACCTATATATGAAATGATGTACTAATACTTTGTTAGTTATTGTTAGAATAACTTTGTTAGGCAATAATTGATAAATTAACTGACATACTTAAGCTAATTTAATGACTAATCGTATATCACTAATGGATATAAGGCCTTAACATGTACAAGGAAAGACTTTTGTACTGCCAAATTCACAGAAAAATCAATCAATCTTGATTTGTATAGTTAGTTGAAGTATAGTTGAAGAAGAAGATAAAAGAAAACGACAGTAATCCAACCTGGAGGTAACAAATGCATGAACTAGTTTTTCTGCATCGTTTTTTGGTGTGTGGATATGCCTACATTTTAGAGATATTACTAATGTGAAAATGGGCTTTTCTTGAAATCTGTTTTATGTGAAAGTTAAAGGAAATATCTTGATCAAATAGGACTCCTAGATTCCTATGGTGCTAGATGCTAGGCTGATACCTCTAAGGAGATTTATATCATTAGCTAAAGTCTCTCTGGGGTTTTTAGGGCCAAGCACAATAACTTCAAAAAGATTCTGGTCATCCAGGTTCTAAAGGCATGCTAGAGTTTGCATATCTGATTGGTGTCATCAGGCCTCATTGATACGTATAAAGCTCCCCCAGCCCGATGGAAATTTCAGGTTCAACAGCGTGCTTTAGGTGAATTAATTCTGGATTGAAATTAGTGGAGTGACCGGAAACATGACTTCAAATAAAAGCTAGGGTAGCGCGGTTTCAGCTGGACGTGCAATAATGTTCTTTAAATTGAAAACTGTGAATTAAGCTTTACAAATATTGTGTTTTCTGCTTGTTTTGCTATACCCAGGTGACCCCAAAAGGCTGTGCTGCTTTAAAGTACTAGTGCTAACACCATAATGAAGTGTATGAAACTGTTACAACCTTAGAATAAACCTTTGTTTTTTGGCATCCCCCATATTTGAAACCTTAATTCATTAGCATTAGTCAGTGATGCACATGGGGCTGTTTACTGTTCTGTACTGAGAAAGCCAAGTACAAAAATGTCACGACTGAATATTAAGCAGAATAGCAATAATTCACTCACTAAGACAGAGTGCATTACATTGTGTGGTGTAGACTTTTGGGATAGACTGAATCTGCATCTCAAACACAGTCAACAAGGTCTATATGGATTAGACTATGTGGATACTTGTAAGTATTTACTTTATACTGTACATTATGTTGTATTTTGCAACAGGGATTGCTTTATAAGTTTACTGTCCATTATTTAATTGTTATATTTGTGTGGTTTTTAATCTATGTTACACATAACAAACTACCAATCCACCCAGCCATTATCCATACTGCTCATCTCATTCAGGGTTGCAGTGGGCTGTCAATCAAGTTCATTTCACAAATCAAAATGTGTGTTGGGGGCCAAATCTGTTAAACTACAAATGCTGAAGCCAGGCATCTTCTGTAGTTTTAAGAAAACGTTGTCTATCTTTTTATATTCAGGGTTCCTCAACTCTGCCCTCCTTTGCTAAATTTGAGGGTTTTTTTTAGAGGAATAAAGAAAACAAAATAGGCTAAATTGCAACGTAGTTTGGTGCCACTTTTACAGCAGTCCAGCATTTTCATTTCAAGTTGAATTAAGGGAATAAACTGCTGAGGTTTCAAATGGGACTACACGTGGACTTGACCAAGACAGGAGCTCGGAAACACTGACTAGTCACTGCAGCCAGCCAAGCCAGCCATTGATAGATTTGTGGCTATGTAGGGGAATGGTCGGGTAGAGAGAGAGAGAGCGAGAGAGAGAGAGAAGAGACAGAATTACACATTGTCTCTGTGCTGTTACTCGCTCCTTTTGCTCGTCTCAGCAGGCTCGTAGTCACTGCTTCAGCGTGTACAAACTTTCTGGTGTGTGAAAGCAAGACTCCCAGAAAGCAGCGTGTGTGGAATGGGGCTTTAATTACTTGAATCCAAAAAAAATAAAAATGCTTCAGTTATTTATAACAGTTATCCTTATTTGGTGTCTATGTGTGATTTAGTTTGAGTGTGTATGTGTGTGCCCTCAGGAGTGAGCAGCTGGTCTTCTCACTCCTGTGCGGTGGGAATCAGACTTTCCTATTGATCTGTATCGCCCATGGGAATTGTGTGCGTGTGTGTGTGTGTGTGTGTGCATGTGTGTGTGTATTGCCCACCTCACATCCTTTTTAACAGCATACTATAGCAGCTTGGGATTCAGCACAGCTTAGTTTTATGTTACAGTGCCACCACTTGGTGACAACCAGAATTGCACTCAAACACACACAGCTCCTTCTGTGAATTTTAAATACAGTCAAGTAATATATCTTTTTTTCCTTTCTCTCTGTGTATCTGTCTTTAGTGTGCTGGTTGTTTACTCCTGAATAGGGAAGAGAATGTAAGGATCCTTGATCTTTACTTGGACTTCTTTCCATTGGAATGTCTTAATACAGTGTGTAATCATGTGTGTGTGTGTCTTTGTTGCAGGTTGTCAATCTCGGTGGAGTTGCCGGCTTGAAAGGGGAAAAAGGTGACCGGGTGAGTTTTTGAAAGACATGTACAAAACATAGAAAAATTGAGACTAATATCAGGGAATGTGTGATGTCATCACGTGTCGAGACAGGCCTCGCACTGAACAATGAGAGCCAGCCACATCCACAAAAACACACTCATACCTGCACACTTTGATGTGAGTCTTAAACGATGCTGGCTGTGGACCAATCCACCATGTAAGCTGAAGTGCATTCTTCAGCGCTCACCCACGAGCAATCATTCTTTTTTTTTTTCTCTCTCTCCCCCTCTCCATCTTAGGGTGATGACTGTTCTGGCTCCCATTCAGGCCCTGTAAGTTACTTTTTTCCCATTGTGTCTCTCTCTGTATTCTAAAGTTTCTTCTTCTGCACAGAGGTGTTGTCTTGTAAATTTGGCAACGGAGCAAAAATACAGAGCTGAAAATCAAGCCGGGAAGTGGTCTGTGATGATTCATGCTAACCAAGTGTCTCTAACCTCAGTGCTCACATGGACCCAGGGGCCAGAAGGGAGAGCCGGTGAGTGCCAATCTTCCTGCTACAGGTTATGGCAACACATCCCACCGCCTCCCAAACCAGCTTTCCCCATCGGCTATTTAGTTTGATCTTTGTTCAAAACCTCATTTCTAATCATCCAAGCTCAACATTAATTATGCAGGGGGAATGATGTGTGTGCGTTGCATGGATCTGCATGTACAGTACAAGCGGATTTAGGCATGTGTGTCTTTACGTTTGATGCAGTAGGAGTATTGCATGCACAATATGGACTGTTTCCAAAGTTGGAGTGTTTCCTGCTGTTAGCCCATACTGGTTTCCTACTAGTCACTGTGTTGTTTGTCATGCTCCACTGGTGTGTGTGTGTGTGTGTGTGTGTGTGTGTGTGTGTGTGTGTGTGTTTGTTGTCCAGGTCATTGATCTGGTTCTTGTCTCCATTCCCTCTCTCCACAGGGATCACCTGCCAACTGGGCTGAAGCAGCTGGGTACAAGGTGAAAGGTTTAAAGAAACTTGCTGTAATGCATAATCAAAACCTGACCTTTTTTAACCATTATCCAATTTAATTTCTCAAACGTATTATTTCCACTTGTGGCTCCCTCTGTCCTTGTGTCTCACACCCCCCCCCCCCCCCCCCCACACACCCTCTGGTTCTGTCTAGGGTGAAAAAGGTCAGAAGGGAGAGCTAGGCCCACAGGGTCTCACAGGCACTCCAGGGAAGGACGTAGGTGTTTTTATTTCGTTATATAATTATCCTCTTTCTCTCCTTTTTTTCCTTTCTCTTGCAATTGTAAAAAAAATCTGCAGAAATGTCTTCCAGGCATGTCATTTGATTTGAGTTTTCATCAAACATGAAGCTTGAATAATATTCTCTCAATACCTCATATGCTTAAGTGAGCATCCACTCATAAACACACCAAAAAACTCACACACACACACACACACGCACGCATAAATATCCACTCACGCTGTTTTTTTTTTGTTTTTTTTATCAAACTAGGAGCGGATATTCAGTAGACTAACACAGTACTACTCTTTAAGCTCAGCATCCCATTGATATCTGCTCTCCCCCTTTCCTCCCTCCCTCCCTCCCGTGGCGTTAAGTCGGCCCGTTAATGCCTGTTAGATTAGGCTAGAGCAACAAAGCTTGCACAATCAATGCTGCCTCATTGACTGTTCTGTTCGTCTCGCACACAGCCAGGCGCCTATTCACGACGACTTAAACCTCATAATCTTCCCTGTTCAGCGCCGTGATCCTGTAGACGCATGAAAAGTTTTTGAGGAACAAATTACAACGTGTGTGTGCTCTCTGAGATTTTCCCCCCTTCTTCTTTTTTTTTTTTGGTATCAGACACACACTCATGTTTAGCCGTTCACCGGGCTAAGTGCTTGTTAGGACAGATGGATTTAGCGGAGCAGAGATTTTTTTCTTCAGCCTCTCATCCATCTGACAGTGTGAATATGAATGTGCTTGTTGATGTGACTTGAATCAGGCAGGCAGCAAATATTGCATATGCACCACTGAAGATAATACATCTTACAGACTTCACAATCCCTCCTATTTCTATTTCCAGTTGTGAAATGTCAAATAAATGAGGGAACTCTGATGCAGTGTGTGAACACGTTACAAAATAGATTTCTCTAATGCTTGTTTGATTAGTCTAGGCTGACACTGGTGAGGACACTGGTGAGGACTACTGACCCACACTCATGCTTTTACTTCCCTCTCTCTCTCTTGCCATTTCCCCAGGGTCGAGCAGGGTCCATCTGTGTGGTCGGACCCAAAGGACAAAAGGTCTGTCTGCATTAGGTGTAGGAGTTTTTTTTACCCTCAACCTGTCTGCACTCTAACAGTCCAGATTGAATTAAATAGATCTGTTGCTTCACCTGTTTTCACAGGGTTTCCCAGGTTTGGTGGGTCCTGAGGGTTTGGCTGGAGAGCCAGGGAGGCCAGGACTTCCAGGCCTACCTGGAATTGGAAGGCCAGGCTTACCAGTAAGTGTTTTTTTCTTAATTAAAGAATTCTGGAGGTAATAAATGTGCCACTTAGTACTTATTGGATGGTGTCATTTCGCTTATTATCTTAATGTCCTTACACTCCTCTTACAGATCATGTCAATTTGACCAATAAGTAGTATTATTAGCCGGGGAAGGGCACGACTTGGCAGGACTCCTTCTATTGCTGCAGCGCTCATTGTCCTTTACAAAAGCCTTAAAGCATCTTAAGAAAGACATTCCAAAAGTTTTCTGCACTTTCTTTCTTTTTTACTCTCAGGGCCCTCCTGGAGAACCGGGTGGTGCAAAAGGAGACAAGGTAAGTTCCCCTCTCGATGACCCAACATATCTCTTGAGGCATGTGAGTTATCTACACTGAAAGTAAAATATAGAAATTAAGGTTTGATTATGAAAGGTTATTCGAATAACTGAGCTAGGAGGCAAAGGCGATTCTAGAGTCTGATGTCGCCCGAGGCAAAAGTAAATTGGAGACCCTCCCGCCAGCGTTCAGCAGGACAATGAGAGTGAATGCTGTCAGATGAGGCCCCTTTAGGGAGTTTTCCCACTGTCATTGTAAAATTTGAGTTGCTTTGGTTCAAAGTTTGTCCGCCCTCTGGGGCCCCCTACTGGTCTGGGGCCCCAAGCGGTTCCCTGCCTTTACAAGTAGCACCCCTGCTAGGAGGAAAATAAACTGATAAATAGGACTACTAATTGCTGTGATATTAATCAAGAATTTGTCCAGCATTGAACCAACCATTGAGCTGCTCATCAGCCTGTGTCAGTTTTAAAACCAGTGTTTCCTGCAGGGCTTTGGATTGCTGTTGGATGCTCTGTTAGCATCCCTGCTCATGGCTCAGGCCACATGGTGATCCGTGGAAACACAACTTTACTAATTGTTTCATCCCACCATGTCTGTATTTACCATGCAGGTATCAGCTGGTGGTTATGTGTGACTTCACTACGAAATGTATCGTCAGTAACACAACACCCTGCTGAAGTCTGTCGCTGTGTTCTATAACTGAAGCTATAGCCCCTAAATGCACACGCCGCCTTTGGTATTTCATCTGTATACACAGCATGCACTGCAGCTGCAGCCTTTGCACAGACACACATCCCTGTAATAATATGTTAACATGCTCAATATTGTCAAAGCTTATACGAGACAATGAACATGTTTCTGGCAATCTCTGCAAACTTGTGTAAATACACAGGTTAAATGTTTGCATTTATTTTGTGTTAAATTAACTGAAAGTAGGTAGCTGGACAGGAACAAACTTTGGAATACTTAATTTTTGATATTTGTCAATAAATATAGGGTTATGGTAAGGGGTTAGGGTTAGGGTTAAGGGTACACTGTTACACTATAACATAATTTAAGACTCTTCATCCATAAGAACTTTTGCATCCTCTATGGATTCAAAGATTTGTTATGCCACCCTCCCAAATGGGCGTTCATATTAAAGCTGCATGGATTACGAGGATTGTTTTCAGCGTGACTTTTACAATACTCTTATGAATATGCAGTCATCTGTGTTCACAGGGAGATTCTGGATCTAAAGGAGAAGATGGAACACCAGGAGATCCAGTAAGAGACTCTTAAACATTGATTGATATTCAGGAAGGCGAACCTGAGCTTTGAATCTACAGTCATCCCAACTGTGAGCTTATACATCAAACTTCAACTGTGGTTCTTTTGTTTTCATAGGGCCCAAGAGGACCAGGGGGGTCTAAAGGAAATAAGGTGCTTGTAAACATTGTTTTTTTTTTTTTAAATCTCTTTATCTGCATGCCTTTGTGCCGTTTAATTCACATTTTGTGTGTTTGCATCTCCAGGGTGACCCATGCGAAGTGTGCCCCGTGTTGCCTGCAGATTTAGGCAACACAGTGGCTCTTCAAGGGAAGCCAGGCCCAAAAGGAGAGCCTGGATCACCAGGCATGGGAGAGAGAGGACTGCCTGTAAGTACAACAGTTTGACTTTAATGTCATGCTGTAATGTGTTCTGAACCTGCCCCGAATGTTCACTTTAACATTTTTACGATCTTGCTACATGTTTTATTAGGCGGCTGTAGACACAGTCTGAGCTGTAGCTGACGATTAAACCTTGAACACTTGTTTGATAATGTATATATTTTATTTTTCTTGTCTCTCCAAGGGGAAGGTATGCAGTTTAGTTTTTCCTTGGAGCTTGTATTTTGCCCTTATAAATTCTCACTATACTGCAGCAGTTCAAGGATGCTGTCAGAAGTTTATCCTCAGAGGCAAAGGTCATTTTATTAATGTAATCTTTACACGTATTTCTCTGTCTCCCACGAGTCAGGACTCCAAAAAAAAAATACTGTGCATTGTATTTCTCTTTCTGTTCACTCTGCATCTCTGCATTTGCCCCTTGCAGTTGAGATGGGGAATGATTTGTGGTGGGGGGGAAAAAAAGAATATAAATCTAAAGCCTTATGAGATTTTCTGTGCAACGATTTCCAATAATGTCAGCATCCATCTGTCATACCTGGTTAGGGCCGAAAGGAGAAGGAAGGTAGAGCAACAGAGAGAGAGAGAGAGAGAGAGAGAAAGGAAGATATGACCTCACTCTTAACAAAGTTGAACTAACAGGACTCTTTATTCTGGTTTACTTCTGCTCTTCTCCTGTCTTTTCTCTCGCCATATATACCATGGGCCCCAGGGTGCAGATGGCAAAGGAGGACAGAAGGTAAAGAGTTCCACCTCGTTCATTTACAGCTCATGGTTCATTCGTATTCTGTAGAAGCGTGACCTATACACACTCATCTGCATTGCTACACATTCAGATATGCTAACATCAGCAGTGCAGAAGGCTCTCTCCTTAAGCAGATGCAAGCCGACTTAACTTCACAAAGGAAAGAGACCAAAGTGCACACACACTCACACACATTTAGAACTCCTACACAAAGATACCTTCATACCCAGTGTGCCAACATGCTCAAGCCCATGCACTGGCATCCATCCGCTCAAATATAGCTGATACACTCCCACATCTGCTTAATAGCTCCGCTGTGCTTCCAATGTCATGTCAAGACACGACATCCCAAATAAAAACATGTTCATCAGACGAAACTGTGGCTAATTAGCTTTCTTGGATGTCTGTGTTTTTGTGTTGGCAGGGAGAATCCGGATCAGATGGCGCCAAAGGAGAAAAGGTCACCAGGGAGTCTTGATATTGAACAATTTCTTGTTTAGACTCCTTAATAAAGTTGTCGAGTAGATAGAGTACCATAATTAGTGAGCTCAACATTGCTTTTATTGCTAAACCTGTACATATATTTTTTTTAATTAATCAGCATTAGTTACAACTGTCTTTTCATCAATTGATGTGGATTTGGAGACCATATTTGACGGAGCCCTCATCTCTCTATTTGCTTTAGGGAGAGGCATGTTCTGTGTGCCCCACTCTCGGAGAGTTACCCCCTAATGTCCCTGGGGCGATAGGTCAAACCCTGAAGCAGAAGGGTGAGAAGGGAGAGCCTGGGATTGGTCAGACAGGAGAGCAAGTAAGTCTGTTTTTTGTATTAAAAAAAAAAGACAAAATTGTAGTTATGAATAAAAGCGCAAAAAGGAGGAAATTATAATTCCCCTAAACCCTTCCTGAAAACATAACAACACCTCTGTTGTCATCATTAGAGTTCTTTGTTGTCACTGTAATGGTATAAAAAAAAAGATCCTGAATTAAGACACGTTTTTGATTCTATATTTCTGATTTTTTAAAAGTCAGCACCTTCATTAAAATGATGAGCCGTTACATTTTTCCGCACCACAGGGGGAACCAGGAAATGTGGGACCACCTGGCCTTACTGGGAAGAAGGTAAGCAGCATTAAAAGGAAAAGGACTGAGAGCAATAGCAGACTAGGCTAAGGGCAGCTCGCTCAGTAGGTTGCTGAATGGGGTTCTTAAAAGACTTTATAAGGAAGATAATCACAGCAGTGCGCTAATTTTAAGGCCCAAAACTGTCTGCCACGGCGATTTTACCCAGTGGGGAACGTATTAGCAAAAAGCTCAGGTACTGAAATACCACATTCATATACTATAAAATCTGAATAACCAATTTAAAAAGACTCATCCATTTTTATCAATTTGTGAAATTATTATTTTTTTTGTTCACTTGTCTTCAGGGTGAGGCAGGCAGCAGAGGAGCTGATGGTAAGACGGTAAGTTCAGATTCAGATTTTGGAAATAAAAGGTAAAAGGTAACACCAAATATGGATTTTACACCGTGTTTTTATTAAATGTGTCTCATATGACAGGGAAAACCTGGACAAAGAGGACCAAGTGGCAAAGATGGGAAGACAGGCATGAAGGTAGTAGATTCGACGGGCAAGTTTTTACTCTGAAGTGTTCCAAAAAGCTTTGTTAATCTTAGTTTCAATGTTTTTAGAGTAAGAATTCTTGATGTTGTGTTTCCATAAAGGTCCTGCAATACTTAGAGAGCATGTGTCAAGTATTCAGAAGTCTACGAACAGTTTAGATTTCAAGTGCTGTAGGTCATTACAACTATTTAAGATTGGTTTATAGGCCTACACAGGCGCTTACTTTGTCGAGTAATGAAATCCTTTTCAGCAACTTGGCTATAGGTGAAACTGTAAGTGTCAATCATCCACACTTTCATCATACCACTTGCCATTCTCTATAGCTAACATGATACTTGGAATTCCAGTGAGAATTGGCAGCTACTAGTTAGTAGCTGGCATGTAGCTTATAGGGTACAGGCTACGAAAGTTTAATTTTGGGTGTAAGTAAGAAATTTACAATTAATATTCAGGCAGCTATTGTTGAAAGTACAGCAACACCTTCACGCAAGTTATTTTAGCATAACACTGACGCTGACATGTTTGGCTGCACAAGTGGAACACAATAACCCCTTTGATTAAAGTTAGCTTGTCAACTAATGTTGTTTTCAGTTAGCTAGCCTACTAATGTTGTTATAAGTTAGCTAGCATAATGTTATTGGAATGTAAAAATGCTAACACTTTATCGGTCTATTGAATAAAAGAAAAGCATCTCATGTATCTTCAGTATTGTCAACGACAGTCGGACTTAAACAACTTAACAGCTGTAAAAACAAAACATGGACTTTTGCTTAAACAATACCATTTAGATGAGCCCTTTTCTCTAAGCTCTTATCTAAATGAAAAAGCCTTCTTTTCTCTTCAAGCTGTAAATACACATTTTTGGATAACCAACAAAATAATTTCTAGGCATTAATCTTGTGATTTTTTTCAGTTTAATAAGTATCTAATAGTGATGCTCCTATAAAGCTGACTTTATACATCTTGAGTTATCCGAGTCTTCCAAAACAAACAAGCAGTAATTAAATCTCAGCTGTGAGAGTTTTTTAAAGGACAAAAAGATCAAACCTTATACCTTCAGTCCTCCGTAACCTTCGTTAGTTACCTGTTGTTTTTATAATCTAATTTAAAATTCTCCTCCTGGTTTATGAAGCTCTTGCTGGTCCGTCTCCACAGCACATCACAGGCATGCTGTCAGTTTATAACCCTCTGGCCACAAGGTGAAAAACTACCCCATAGCCTATGTGAAGAACTTTAAAAGTCTGGTGAAGAGGCATTCAGTATTTATACTCTTAAAGAAACTAAAGATCTCATTTTGATTCAAACAACTTTATTCATCCCTCTTGGTGCAAGTGGTTTGGAACAGTTTGTACATAAAAAAAACATAGAGAAAGACACATTGACGTACAGACAACAAGTTAAAGAAGAGAGCTGAAATATAGAATAGGACCTAAAAGGGGATAACCAATGCCAAGCAGACTGATAAGTAATCAACCAGACTGGACTCAAAAATTAAATAAACTGTTCTTAATTATGTTGAAGACATCATGTTGTTCTTTGTCGAAGTCCATATCACTCAGGTGTTATATCTATTATCTCACAGGGAGAGCCAGGACTGCCTGGTCTCGCCACTCAAGGAATTAAGGGTGAGAAGGTAAGCATAGATGTACAAGTTGAAGTTGGCTTCTCTCTTGGATTGATTGATACGCAAACTAACCTTCCTGACTCTCAGGGCGAGTGTGGCGTGTGCCAGCTGTCCGAGGTTGGAAGCGGACCTGCCGGATACAAAATGCCTGAGGGAAATACCGGCACACCAGGTGAACCTGGCCTTCCAGGTCCACCCGGACCTCCAGGTTTTGGAGCTAATGGCAAACAGGTTTGAATCTGTAACAAATTGTTTAATTAGAGGAATACAAAAAGTGCACAGATGGCTTCTTCTAAATGTGCTTTTAAGTGAGGTTGTACATTTGTTTGTACATTGCGTGCGATGGAAGTAAGACGTGGGTGTTGATTAAAAGATGCTATGACACTACTGCATAGTGTTGATAATGCATGTAAAGATTCATAAGATTCCAAATTAGTTAAGGGTTTTACCAATAAAGGTGTGCCGTTTAGCAGAACCCTGGATCAACAAGAATGTACTAAAAACTGTTTGATAGTCTGATATGAGTCAGTACACTGAGGTTTAAATTGCAACAACGTTCTATATTAAAATGAATTGTTTGTAATTCGGACTGCAGCCTTAGTATGAAGGTTCAGATCGGATCATCTTATATCAGAGTGGTGCACACCCTTAGTTGTTATTGTCAGATGAGAGAAGGTCAGGGCCCCTCACTTGGCTTCTTTAGAGTGCTCTCTGAAAAGAAAAACAAAGACTCATCCCTGCAGCTTCAACTCATTATTCCTTGATAAACACGCCAAGGTACTGTGGCCAATAACCAAAACTGTAGTAGAACCTGCAAAGTGTAAGCGATATAATCATTTAATGGTTTATTTAACTTCCCTTCCTTTTTTTGTTGAAGCAGTTTGTAGTGCCTCTGTGCTTAGCTTTGTAGCAATAGTTTTCTTGACCTGAATGGATAGAGGATTGCACATCACTGTCAGATAGCTTTGGGTGTATGCAGATTCTGCATACCTATACAGTATGTGTTTATTGTATCTGTATGCATTTAAAAGTATCTATTGTTTGCTTACACAGGGTCCACCAGGTGCTGCTGGGACTAAAGGAGAAAGGGTAATAGTCCTGTCTAAGTTTCTCATGGATTTTTCTCAGAAATATTTGAGTTTTGTTTATTTATTTTCACTCACTGTGTATGCCTTCCTTGATCAAATCATACATTCAGACCACGTCCAGTCTGTTGAGGGATTTTGAGCGATGTTGGAGCATTCTGTTTGTTTTATAAATAAGGGTTATCTTCAAAACAGTCTAGCTTATATAAACCATTGGATAACAGGAGGAACCAGGCTATTTGGAGTCACCAGTGGCCTTTAGAGACAGTCAGGTCCTCTTAACTAATTTGACATCTACTAGGGCCAAGCATGTCTGCAGAAAAGGAACCCTGCATAGTATCCAGAGATATTTTCAGAAAGCCTGGGTACTCTGCTTTATTTCAGGTCACCAAGTCCATCTTTTGGAACGCTCACATCACTTTACCGAAATACCAGGGAAATAAATCTGCCATCAACTGGGCCAGGCTGCTTTAAATCACAGCCAAGCTCTCCCCACAATCACTTTGCTTAGACTCCAAAGCAGAGCCCGACCTTTACTAAATGTTTGAGTCTGATCAGGTTCCGTAAGTTGAAAGTTAAAAAAGTAAAACTTGAAGAGGAGAATACAGCGGGGAATAGAGGGTAAAGAAAAAATCCCAACAGAACATATTGTGTGCATTTTTTACCTTTAACAGACATGTTTCATCAATTCATATTCCTGCCTATATGCTTTATTTTAAGTCCAATGAAATGTGCATTGTCCTTTTGTACTATACAAACAAAACAGGACCAACCTGTAAAACAATTACTCCATTGCACTTCTAATTGTGAGAGCTACTGTAGAGAGAGTTTACTCGCTTTGCTTCTTATCATCTAAAACTAGGGGGATCAAGGAGATAAAGGTGATAATGGACTGGATGGAGCTCCTGGAGTCCCAGGACTACCCGGAGAGCCTGGTAGAGATGGACTATTGGGTTTCAAGGGAGAGAAGGTATAGAGTGCCTGAACTGTTGGTCCAGATCCACTATTCTGCATCATATTTTTCATTTGCTGACTGATTTATGTTAACGACTTTTACGTCAATTGTGAAGGGGCTTGCATTTTAAAAAAGTAGTGGCCATGTTATCTGCAAAGTACTTCCCCCTTTCCACAAATCAAGTATGAAAGAGATCTTGTTTGGTCTTTATGAAATTATGTGGATTTGGTTTTGATATCTTGAAATTAGAAGTCATGTCTGATACAACTGATCACACCAACAAAAATGGCTCCAGAGCTGAGATATTACTGGCAAAATGAGGAAATGTCATCTTCTATCTACAGTTAGATTGTTGTAAAGAGGCCCAGGAATCATGGTTTGGATTTGTTTTTGTCTTTTGTTTTTTTTCCTAGGGTGATGCTTGTACCAGCTGTCCTTCTCTAGGATCTGCAGGGGGTGATGGTGTAACTGTGCCAGGCCCCAAAGGAGAGAGAGGAGAGCCCGGTCCCCCAGGACAAGGAAAGCCTGGAAAAAATGTAAGGGAATTGTGTGTATTTACTAATGTATTTACTCAATGATAATTGCTGATGATCAGTTTACACATTTTCTTCTCAGGGAAAAGCTGGCTTACCAGGTGTGCAGGGGCCTGCAGGTCCCAAAGGAAGCAAGGTATGAATGTAATTTTATTGTATTATAAATACATGCAGAGGATTGTCTGAACTAATGCGTCACTGACAGTATTTCTGTGATGAACTGTGCCCCCTGTAGGGAGAAACTGGAGCTGCAGGAATTGGGCTTCCAGGACCTCAAGTAAGGCTGATGTGGCAGCTGATGCAGCTGTGCCATAAAAACATGCAAACAGCTCCTAAATGGATGCTATCCTGCTGTGATCTCAGTAATGAACACCACATGCTTTCATGATAAGAGTTTTCCTCCCCCTAAGAGCTAACAAAAAAGAAAAATGGTTGTACATTTTAATCTAAAACTAATCCTGGAGAGTTCTCTCTGAAAGTCTTTGATTCAATGGTGGGATTTTCCTTGTATGGTTCACGTGGAAACCCCTTAGTCCTCTACTCTTCAACGTCTGTTATAGTGAGGGCTTTCTTAACCAAATCACAACTAAACATCCTGCATTCCTTTTTTGTGTCTTTTGTAATGAATATCAAAGGGTGAGGAGGGACCAAGAGGAGTCCCAGGACTTGCGGTAAGTTTCCCTTCTATTTCTAAAGTCCTTTTTCTGGACTTATTTAATGGATTTTATTGTCTAACTTGTGTGTTTTTGTACAGGGACCTCTTGGAGCTAAAGGGTTGACTGGGCCTGTTGGCCCTGCTGGAGAAAAGGTACAGTAGCAGAGAGGTCAAAGTGGAAATTGTTGTGGAAGTACACAATCGTAAGTAATGAAACCATGTGACTTAGGCTGCATATGTGTCCTGCTCATAGGGCTCCAATGGAGAGGTCGGGCTTCCAGGACCGCAGGGGCCTGTCGGCATTGGAATATCAGGGCCACCGGTGAGACATAAATGCATCTTCTTTTGCATATGTATATGAGCATACAATGTCATGCTTTTATTATGTCAAACACTGTTTTTCACACACAGGGTAGAGATGGAGCCTCCGGCGCGAATGGACTGCCAGGAGCTGATGGCAGACCTGTGAGTTGTCTTCTTCCTTTTTTTGTCTGAAGCTTCATTTGCATGTTTGTTTTTTTATAACATTTGCATCAACAAGAGCTGTTAAAGAAATTCCACTTGATGACTGGAGTTGTGTTAGCATCTGTGTAGTTTTAATTTTCTTTGAGCCTCTTTGGGAATTGACCTTGAATTAGGCATAATTTGTAACCAAGGATGTCTGCCTCGATCCATAACAGAGGCAATGTCTGCTCCCATCTCATCCTCTGTCCCCTGATCTGTACTCAGCTCCCCCTACCCCCCCCGTGAGCTTTCTACTGGAACAACAAAGCAAGAGTAACTAAGTGTTTATGTGTGTCTTTGTCTCCTTGTGTGTTTGTGTGTCTGTGTATTTCTTTGCTGTCTCCTTCTCTTGTAGGGGCTTGATGGAGCTAAGGGGGACAAGGTAAGTCTACCGTTTTGTTTGGATGAAGGGATCTGGAGGGGTTTGAATAAACGGGGGTGGAACAGATGGTAATCGCAACGGATGGTTCAACACACACACACACACACGTACGCCGCTGCCCTCGGGGCACAGATAGAGTAGCAGCAGAGGTGACGAGGGTGCTTTTTGCTGGCTGACAAGAGGAGTTTTGGGGGGGCATTAAGAGCGAGCGCGTGTGAGACTATTAATTACTGCATTTATCAGAGCCACCGGACCACACTGTTACTGAGAGGGTGGGAAACATGAGGAAGAGGTGGAGGGTTTGCTTGAGGGTCCAAATGGGTGAGTTCATTCTGACCCTTCGTTTAGAGCTGATGTATTCTGTAAAAGCATCACTTGGAAATGAAAAGAAAAGTAGGCAGAGCAATCATGTGGGCTTCCGTCGTCACACATTTGAAATGAAGTACACCTTTCCTGGCATTCATTGTTATCGTCCTCAAATTCAAGGTTCCACACTCTAAGCTAACAAAACTGAACTCAAAAGACCTTCACACTACATCATCTCATCATCGTTTTGAGTATTTTTTCTAATATAAAGCAAAACTGCAAAGTCTGCGAAGAGTCCTGGAAGCTGAAAGAGTTTTGAATGAGGACTTCAGTTCTGCAGCCTGTGCTTCAAATTGTGCAAAGACTTTCACTTTGTCTCTTTTTTTTTTTTACGAGTCTTTTTTAATGTTTATTTTAGGGACTACCTGGGGATTGTAACTGCATTATCCCAGTGCACACCAGCGTAGGAGGACCCGTGAGTACACACATGCACACTGCACACGCACTCTGAAATAAACACATGTCGGCATGCAATTAGTTTAATGTAGAGAGTTGTAGCCTCACACCAGGAGTCTGACTACACATTGACTTTTAAACACACTCTCAGAGGGTTTATTAGGACTCCACAGGGGATGTATGGAGATGAAAAAAAACATTAATGCCAAGTTGTTTCCTCTCTGTATCTTTGTGTGCTCTCACATTTCTTGTGTTATTTTTAGCTTAACACTTTGAAATTTCTGTATATTCTGTTCGTGCTAGCACCATGGCTGCTCTGAATTTTGACTACTTTTGCCTTCCAGGGAGCTCCAGGAACTCCAATAAACACTTGGCAGCCCGGGCCTCAGGTCTGATCTGTCAGCCAACAGTCCTGTCTGATAACTTTGGCTTTGTTTTTTTTGCAAGCTTTGTTTTTCTTGCAAAGTTTGCAGAGAAAAATCACAGAATTCTTCATTCCTGTTCGACTGTGAATGTGTCATTTTAGGTCATGCCTTTGTGTTTTTCTAGGGTCCACCAGGACCTCCTGGCCCTCCTGGCCCACCTGGGCCTCAGGGTGTTAATGGAATCCAAGGACCACAGGTAAGAGAAAAGGGGGCAGTAGGTTGGGGAAGGGGTCTCTCTCTACAGTTCACTTCAAAAGCTGCTCCATCAGCAAAGATGCAGGCTTACGGCTTGGGCTTTCGGGGTACTTCTTGTTTTAAAAAAAGCATTGCCTTGACATGCTTTGCAACACAATGGGTACATAAAGTTCATAATGTGCATGTCCAAAATGGAGCGATGTGTATTGCAACAGTTTGGTTTACTGTAAAATTGAATGATTTAAAAAGATTAAATGATCAATGCACTAACCCATCCATGGCTTCAAGCTTTGGGAATATTCGTCAAGACATGAACATTTATTTGAAGGTTCGGCTTGAATACTATAGCCAAAAATATTGTAGTGTCAATGAATAAGTACCAGTTTGATGATCTGAAGTTTGGAACGGGAGCGGACCTTCAAATAAAGTGTCATAGGGACCTCTGTTGCAAGAGTTAAAGGTTTAGGAAAGATATCAGAGGTGGTGATGGTGTCTGGTTGGAGGAGGTCATGTCTTTGACAAAAGGTGCATTTGTATTTATTGCTGAATGCAAAAAAAGATTCCTAAAGAAAACCTTTAGATTCCTGGTGTTGAAATGGCAATAGTAGAAGGAACAGGCTTGAAGATTTTGACCCTGACCCTTTGACTCTGCCTTGACCGCTGGTGGAGGTGGGGAGTGGCTAGTCTTTAATTAGCAGCAAATCAGTTCAATCTCAGTTCCTTCTTTCAGGGTATCCCTGGAAACGACGGGATACCGGGGAACCCGGGTTCGCCTGGCTACAGCGTAAGTAAAATTAGAGGGGAAAAGAGGAGAGTCGGCATATCGACTGACTCAAGACATTTAAAAGTGATGCAGAAACAACAAAGGGTCGTTAACTCTAAGTGGGCTTTATTTAACATGATAACCTTTAAGGCCACTTATTATTCATCATATGGGTCATACAAGGTTTGTAACATGATTTGGTTCTAATTTCACCTTATCAAAGCACAGTTCAATTTAATAGAATTTTAGTTGAGTAATGCTTATTAAATCATGATTTAAGGGGATTCAATTCTGTGAGTCCCCTAATTTTACAGGAAAGTTAGAATATGATTTCCCTTCATTTGATCCTAAATTCAAAGGGATGCTGCAGATTCCAGAGCAAGGATACAGTGTTACAATTGTAGATGACAATGGGAATGGAGATAAGGCCTGTGCAGATGCCTGCATATCTCATAGTAATGGATCTGTACTGCTTGAAACATATGCTGGACTTCTCTGACACTATTTGCATAGACAAAGTTTAAGCCCATTGTGCGTCTGACCATAGGTCTGTTTGAAATCCCTGAGGATTTTGGGTGTCCTTTCCGACAAACTTAATTTACTCACAGCGAGTGCAAGGACAAAATCAAAGTGAGAAACAAGTTGTTGTGTTGAGAAGTTATCTGTGGTTTCTTTCTTCTTCTTTTTTTTTAATATGGTGCCAGTGTTGTTTCTTTCAAGTCTGCAGATGGCTTAATTTCATTAAGGGAAACATCGATGCTGATCTCCAGCCAGCGCCCAAGGGGAATTTCACCTTCAACAAAGGAATTAAAGTAGAAGTTTAATGGAGGTCCTGGGAAATGAGATTTAGACAGATCTTGTTGAAAATATGCAGAAAGGTTGCTGCTTGTTAGCACATGAGCAACATTATTATGGTTGAACTGACCACAGAACAACCTCTTATCCTTCACCAACTTTGACAACAGTAGAAAAGTTAATGCTGGCATATAAACCAATCAAATGTGTCCATTTTTCTTTTTTGGTTCTGCAGCTATTGTGTTAACTCAAGTGTCAGCATAGATGTGAGGACTCTCAAGAACTACTCCGTCTTTGAAGATAACACCTTGTAGCTCAGAGAAGTCAGCCACTGGGCCATCGAAATACAGTGGAACTTCTTTTTGAGAAAAGGCCTTGTCCCCAATCATACAACAGCCAATACTTTCCAGCATAAAATAGCCTTTCTAGTTAAAGGCCTCAGTTTGAACAATGTGAAATGGCTTTGTAATGACTGTGAAACCAGGCCAGGTGCTATTGACAGACTCTCTCAGTGGAAAAGGTCCCACTGCAGACCCACTTTCATAGCAAAATGCTATTGGGCTTGTAAATGGCGCAGTTTTATTTCAGAACTTCCCATAAATAGACAGCTGAACTCCATTGTATTTCCCCCCCTTTGGTCTTCTTCCTTTGTGCCCCATTTTTAAGCTTTGAATTTTGGTTTAACCAATCAATATTTGTCCCACAATTCTAGTTTATTTTATTTTATTTGTAGCTTGTTTCGTGGACAGCCCCCTTTAGTTAACTGTACAGTCAAAGGAGCAGCTTTAGTCTTCATGGCTAATTTTCAGCTGTAGTCCACGACCAGTTGTCAGTAGGCAACCTAAAATACATACATATACCATAAACGGCATTACAGTAGCCCTAAGTAAAAGGAAGAGACACATGCAACATGTTGCACTCAATTGGAGCAAGCACAAACAAGCAACTTCTTCTTGACTTGTGCTTTATTCATGTAGGCTACTGCTTTTTTTGGGCCATGAACACAGACAAATTCTTTGGTCAGTTTGTCCTGACTGTGGCTCAGTGGTAGGTGGTCCACCTATGTACTAAAAGTTGCTCCAAGTGACTACATCCTTGTAAAGTTGAAAGTTATTCACAAAGTGTCTTAGCCCTTAAAAGAGCTCCTCAGGTGTAAAACTGTTGGTACTAGTGAGGTCAGACTTTTAACAGTCTTAAGAGTTTCTCAAGCTGAGTATAAAATGGAGAAATGTTCTGCAAAGAATCTTTTTGACTCATGGTTGGGCAGAACAGACAAAAATTATTTGTGCAGACATTTCAATCCGTCTATGACATTTTTCAGTACAAATTGAGACATGCATGTTGAGTTTGTCTACACGCGCTCACCTCCACAGGTGTATCTAATCACTGATTAAGACCCTTTACCTGCTGCACAAGTGAGCATGTGATTTTAAACATCTTGTAGGCTATGTTTATGAAGTATGTCTTACAAATTAACACACAGTGTTCATAATTACACAATGTCTGACTAGATTGTACGTTTGACTTTTTAATCCCAAGTTTCTTTGACTAACCAATCACAGCTTCTGAAAAATTGTGTCCAACAATGGGGTCAACCCCACCACCTCACTAAGATAAAAGTTTCTATCCATTTCTTGCTCAGAGTTGCTCTGAGAATGTTCCTAAATCACTTCTAGACTAACACTCCTTGCTAGGAATTGTTAAGGTAAGTTAGGAGCTCTCTGAGAGGATTGTCAAAATGTTTGTGAATACTGGCCCTGGACTTTAGGGGTGAAGCATGCTTAGGCACGGTACAGATTGCCATAAACCACCACTGCAGAAAATAGATTAAAGATAGAAGAAAGGAACTCACAAGAGCCGAGATACAAAGACCAACAGGCCCCTGTTCATAAAGAAACCAAAAGGGTTGGGTCAAATACTCCCAAAACTCAACAAACTGCATTTGTAGAGCTACATGAAATAGTAAGGAAAGTCAAGTGGTGCTTATGAAGAATCACACACTTCTAAAAGACACAAGAAACACAGAGAGACCCACTCACTATCTATGATGGTGAGACAACGAGTCAGCAGACTGCTGCAACTCAAGGGAATAATATAACCGTAACACACCTGGTCCTAATCAGGGCCAATCAGTCACACACACACACCTGATGCTGCACTGAGATGATTACCTCCCCACACTCAGTGAGAGTCCAGAGTGACCTCCCTCACAACATTAGGATATCATTGACACATTATCATATCAGCACTTCCTCATCGATCAGTAGCTGTAAACATGGTTAATTGAAAATGGGGAGGGACATCAGGCCATTTCTAAGAGTAAATAGAACATATTTGATGAGTAAGCTACTGTACCACTAGACAACATCTCTGCATTGAACAACTTTGAAAATAAATTAATAAGCTAGCATAAAGCAAGCTAGGAAGTACATTGCTAGCTAACATTCGTCTCTCATTTTGGTTGTGTAACTTTGTTAAAGTTCAAATAAGCTTACAATCACTTTTCTCGCTCGTGACATAAGTATTATGTTGTTTTTAATCACATTAATACTACTACATACTATTTTGTCCCTTAGATGAACCCTGGATATGCCTCTGCAGTGTCTCCCTGCCTTTGAATGGCTCATTTTACGTTTAAAAAAAAAAAAAACTCTAGACAGCTCAGTGGACGAGTCCAAAGTTATATCCACCTCATGACATCACACATTTGACTTTTTTAAACTATTTTTTTAGTTATTTTTCTTTAGTTGTTGATCTATAACAGGTTCCTTTTTCCGTGGTTAAGTTAATCTTCTATCTACTGGAAGGTCCTAACTTTATTTCAAAATAAAAGCAGGTTTGAATTCAAACAGCAAGTAAAGCACTCTCAGATTAAGAGTACAACAATTCAAAATAAAAGCCTGACGATTTTTATTTTGAAATGCAAAATGGAATTTCAATCATGCAATTAAAATGTGTATTAATTGTGATTGAGTTTTCAAATTCATGGATTAATAGCAATTACAAATGTTAATTGTTTGAAAGCCCTAGTTTTAAGTTGTTGTTTTTACTAGTAACATCTTTGAATCTGCTAATGCCGTTAACACTGTCTAATTGCAGAGTTTGATAGATGAAGCATTAGTCTTTTATTTAGTATTTTCTTCATTTTGATCTTTAAAGCTACAATTTGTAGTTTGTTTTGTCCATCTTTGGCGATCCTGTGGAAAACAGTACCTTTTTTTTCTCCTTTTCTGATCTTGTACTGTCATTTTTTAATAGTCTTGCACTAAAAGTAACCACCCTGCTTTCTTTTGAATCCTATTCCTTAAAAAATGTAAACAAAGGCAGTGGCAGTGGAAACAGGCAGATATCGAGAAATGGTGGGTCTTCTTCTTGAAGGACTTTTGGATCATATAGAATCATCTGTAATAAATACAGTATGTTTCATGAGAAACTAAAATATCCTCACTGGAGCTTTGAAACATATAAATACATGCTAATGTCGATGTTACTGGGCAACAGTAAATTGGTTAAAGAAACAGCACTGACCTTCAACTTTGGTTTGTCTAATTAAAGATCGGAGCTGATTTTGATGATGAGAACTTCTCTGAATTGTTATCATTGTGGGCTTTAAGTTTTGTCCCACCCCTTCTTTTCTAGGACCCCATTGGACCGTTTGATCATCCACGAGACTCTACAGAAGGACCTGGTGATGTAAGTGCATGACAAATCCTTTTTTAATTGGTTCATTGCATTTTTGTGCATGTGTGTAGCCAGTTTTTGGCATTCATCTTTTTACTGGTGTGTGGATGTATATGTACAAACTGTGTAGATATACATTGTAATTCTCTGTGTGCATTATCACACAGGAGGGCTGTGGTGATGACTGCTCCAAAGGGTTGCCGGGGGTGCCAGGTAACGCTGGTGCCAAGGGAGAGAAAGGAGATGAGGGCAAGCCTGGTGTCCCCCCGTTGGAGAACTGTGACAGGGTGAGACTAAGAGGGACTTTTCTTGCTGGAATGTTTTCAGCTTCTTCTCATGGTTCTCCGAATCCAGAATAAAACATGTCACTTGAACATACAGTCACTGAGTCTGATGTTGTGCTTTGATGAATGCAAAATGGCAGCCCCTCACTTTGCATTGAATTCAAGTCTGCATGACTGGGTGTGTCTATCCGTTCCTTCAGTCCGACATAATATAGTACCAGCAGTAAAGCATCAGTCTGATAACTTACTCTGTTGTCTTCCAGTGTTTGGAGAAGCTGCAGAGAGAGCAGTCGACACAAGCAGCGGTCAGTAGAAATCAATGTCATACTGAAACATGGGCATACATCCTTCATAGCGACAGACGTGTTCATTTCTTGGTATTTTTTCCCCTCCTTGCTTCACAGGTTGATCCACCCCGTACAGGACCTCCTGGAGTTCCAGGAACTCCTGGCTCACCTGGAGGAAGAGGAGAGCCAGTGAGTCCTGTCATTGTCTGATCTCAATTTCATCCTGTTAATGGGATATGAGAAAGTCAGACCTCATCAACTTTCTTTGTTTATTTCACTACAGGGTACACCAGGAGATAGAGGCCCAGCTGGAATGCCAGGAAGCTTGGTGAGACTTGAGCGCTTTTTAGACTGAGAGCTTCTCTGGGAGGATTTATGCTAGTTATGAAGAGGACTGAAATTAAAACTGATGACTCTTTGTGATCTGCACAAGCAAATAAGACCATCGTCAACCAGATTGATTGATTCCAAATATTTTATATGGTTTTTTTTTAATGCCTGAAACTGCTGATGTGGGGTAGGCGGAATGAGTACGATCAATGCATGCTTCCAAAACCGCCTTTCTACAGCAGAGATTCTTAATGAGGGGATACATTCGACTGTTCAAAAAGCACGGTTAGATATTTGTGAAAAAGACTACAAAAGATCTGGTAAAAAAACATACTCTTTGTTATATTATCTAAAAAGACCCAACATTAATTCATCCAAGTTACAGTGGCAAGGAAAATCTTCCTTTAAGAAGCAGAAACCTCGAGCAGAACCAGAGTCATGTTAAACTGCCATCTGCCGAACTGTGCTGGACTTGGAAAGTGGGATAGATGGAGATGCAGGTGGAAGGAGAAGGATAGAGACAAACAGAGCAACTACGATGAATATGATAGATTTATAGCTAAAGCTATGTCAGTAATAATGGTAAAAGTGTGTGTAATATTAGCAGATACAGCTAAGTGTGCTGATCGGTCTAGGATTAACGTTGCAACGGCAACGATGATGAAACAGGAAGGATTGATTATGTTAAATATAGAGGTGGAAGTTAAGCAGCCCTTCAATTCCCTTTAATATTTATAGTAAGGTTGATATTATAGTTGTAGCAGTTGGAGTCAGGAGGGGGAAGACAAGTAAGTTGTAAAGAGGCGTAACAGTCCCATTTTGAACGGATAACCTAACATAGGCTAAAACACAGGAATTATATTTATTAAACCATTCCTTCTCCTACAGTACCCATATCCAGTTACTTGAGAGGAGCTTGTGTTTGGTGCCCCCCAGTGGCCTCTGCTTGAAAATGTGGCCCCCACACTCTCTTAAATACTCATAGACACACAAACACACCCTATATCAATACACTCTAACTCTATTGCAGTGCAGTGTAGGTAGTTTGTACTTAATTTGAATGCATTCAATTGAAAACTGCTTTAACCATACAAGTTAAAATGATTATTTTTTTTCATTGATTTTGTTTCAGATGTATTAAAGTGTTGCTTTCACTCTTTTCTGTCTACAGGGACCTCCTGGTTTCCCGGGTCCACAGGGTTCACCTGGTTCACCTGTAAGTCTTCATCACACTTTAATCCTCATTTATTTATTTTACTCTGCAAGTCTTTTTTTTAATCTAAAGTGCAAAAGTACCAAGATTCTGTAATATAGTCAAAGTTCCAACAACACCTGACCCAAACTCAGTTGAAGAACTTAAAAGTAACAAACTGAAAGCAGGGGTTGTGTCCCCTAGAACTAATACATCATTTGACACTGTATGACTTTATTAGATATTTGATAAAAGTAAATCAATGAGCGGGGACTAGTTTTTTCTCATGTATGTACAGTCTTATCTTTGCGCCCTCCAAAGGGAGCATACATACATGTGCATGATGGTCAGTTGATAAAATGGTCTGAAAACTGTATCATGCACCAAAAAAAAGGGAAAGGTATGTATGTAACTGTAGTCTCAGTTTCTCCTAATACAAGTTAGAGTTAGCTTTTATTCTCAAAACTGTCATTTAATTCAAACCCATCTTAGAAGTTCTGAGGATATAGTTCACTCTGGTTGGTTTAAACAGCTCATAAAAGGTTGGTAAAAATGCTTCGAATCTTAGAAGGCCTTAAGAAATGTTTTTTTTTTTATGTGGATTTTAAACATAAAAAATAACTGGCTGCTGCTTCCAAATGAATGGTAGAGTAGGGAAAAAAAAGGTATGGTTGTTCTTGTGACATAAACTGCAGCCACCTCAAGTACTTCAGAATTAGTCCTAATAACACTTGAGAAGTTTTAGCAAGAAATACTCAACTCTGATTGGATGATCTTATATGATCTAAATAACCTCTCTCTCGCTCTCTCGCTCTCTCTTTTGTTGCGTTTTCAAACCACGCAGCTCTTGATCCTAATGCATTTTTCATTATATCTCTCTCTGTCTGCCTTTTTCATGAAACTTTTTTGTCAGATGAGGAAACTGTTTTGTTGTTTCTGACTCTCTCTCTCTCCAGTTGTTCAATTATTTCCCCTTCTAAGTGATGGAGAGTGGCACTGCTGTGCGGTCCGACCCCTCCCCCTCTTTCCTCCTCCTGCAGAGTTATTGTTTTAGGAGCAAAGAGATGCCAAATGGATGAGCTGTGTGAGCGCCGCGTGGAATCCATTTGCAGCGTAGTAGCACTTTATAGCAGATGTTAGCCTCTGCTGTGTGCGGCGACGTATCTGTTTGTTCTGCTTGTGAGAGAGAGAGAGAGAGAGAGGCCGTGCTGCTGAATGTATTACTCATATTTGGGGCGGGGGGGGGGGGGGTTGAGGAAGTTACAATAATCAGCATCTAATTAGTTTCTCCTCAGTGTGATCAGTTTATAATTACAGTCTCTAAATTACAAACCTCAGTAATCACTCTGATAGCCAATCACACGACAAAATCTTACATCCAACAGAGATATTCTTCCTCTTTTCTTTAATTCAATTTCATTTTTGGTTCTCAAGAGACAATTAACAATAATAAACTATTAGCTAAACAACTAATTACCGCACTAAGTTGACTCTAATTTCAAATCATGTGATCTTCTCCACTTTTAAAAAGCACCCAGCCTCCATTAACATCCTTTTTTATTCACTCACTTTAAAAATGAATAAATAAATAAACTTGTTTTCTTCCAGCACTCATGTTCCCTATGCTTACAAAAGCAGTTGCTAGGCAACACGTCACACACACTCACACATTCATAATATTTCTGTCAAGACAGCGTTCAGTGTTGGGGCGCTGTTTGGCCTGGCGGTTGTGTCGTGTGGACCCCGTTTTTCAGGGTGGATGGTGGATTCCGGTCCAGACTCGGCCCTTTGCTGCAACTCACTCCCCTCTCTCGCCTCCCTTTCTTGCTTCTCTTCAGCTGTCCTATCTAGTGGGGGCAAAGATGGACCCAAAAAAAAACATATGTAAAAAAAAAAAAAAAAGAAAGACATGCCTTAAAACAGCCTTCAGTGTTAACAGAGTGCAAACATCTAGGGGTTAAAGATATCATTAATCATAATGTAATGTTGCTTAATAACTTATTATGCACATGTTATGCTCTCAAGATGATTTTTTTACTGAGTTTATAATAAGGGAGAAATGATAAAGAATTAAGTTATTTTTTTGCTTAGGAAGAAATAAAAATGGTCTATATCAACCAAAAATTGACCACGCAGGCGTTGTTCAGCCTCAGGATAACACCAGAAGTGACCCTAAGCACCATTAGGAAGCCTCATATACTGTATGTGTAAGGACAAAATCAAATGTAGGCAGTCCCAAAGGGCGACAGTACGAGCATGTTAGCCGTTTCCCCTTTTTGATATTAACTCGCCGTGTCCTTGGCTCATTTCCACCAGGAGAGCCTCTCCTCCTGGTGTCCAATCACATCCTCTCCTTCATTTTCTAATCATGCCTCATTGCCTGTCATCCTCAGGGTCAGCAGGGCGAGCGAGGGTCACCCGGCCTCACTGGAATGAAGGGCGAGCAGGTAAGCATCTGCCAATCAAATCCACGGAAACTATAACCATAAGTTGATTGCTTTCCCCTCTGTTTGACTGATTCTCTGATCTTTACCTCAGGGCTCTTCTGGGACACCCGGGTATCCAGGAAGTATGGGACCACCAGGATTGCCTGTGAGTCGCTCTCATCGCCTCATTATAAAAGAACTGTGGCATTGATAACAGCCTGACAGCTTTAATGGATGGATAGCTGGGTGCTTTGATTTGTCAAGTAACACTGATTCACTTTCTACCTATGTGTGCTGGACAGGGTCTGAAGGGCGAGCGTGGGAGCACAGGAACGAGTGGTCAGAAAGGAGAATCAGTAAGCCATTTCAATCACTTTTATACATCATACAATCCATCTGTTTTTTAGTATTCAAAAGCAGCTGCTGACATTTCCTGCCATTCTACAGGGTTCTCCTGGAAACCCTGGGTACCAAGGATCAGCCGGCTTACCGGTGAGTTATCATCATTATATTACTTTAGATGCTGGGATTCATTTATCAACAAGCTCTTATAACAGAGAATAATGTGAGACATTGTGTGTCTGCAGGGCATTAAAGGAGACACAGGACCAGCAGGGCCGGCTGGTGCTAAAGGGGAATCGGTATGTATAAACACAGAATCATGAAAAAAGCATTAATGAGAAAACAGACTCAACCCTTTTAATTCTTTTTTCTTATTTCAAGGGTTTCCAAGGACAATCAGGCTTTCCAGGACCACCAGTATGTACACTTCCTCTTATGTCTATTTAATAATCAACCAGTTAGACTTGTAGCACAAAGTGCTTCACACAAACTAAAAAATAACAATTTGGCCCCCCAACCCACCTTGCCCACATGCAAAAAAGAATAAGAAGTTGTAAATTGAAAAGCTGGATAAAACAGGAAGTGGCCAGCTGAGTAAATGCTTTGTTGAATTAGTTATAAAGGAAACATGGCAACATCTTTTTTTTAATGATAGATAGGACAGACAGGAACATTAATTCAACTAAAAGCCACTCTAGGATTATAGGTTTTGAGTTTGCTTTTTTGAATACTGATATTCCCTGCTGCCCTCATGTCTTCATGTAGGCAGTCCCACAGACAAGGTCTGTGATATATTGATGACTCGGCATGTGTTTTTGTTTTTACTTTGGGCACAATTACTGTACAAGACCACCACCAGAAGACCTGCGGGTTCTCGCAAGCTCATGATCGATAGGTTGGAGCAAGACCATTAAAGGATGAATGTGCAACTTCTTGATCCAGTAGATGTCGCCTTTGAGCACCAGAACTAAACCTAAACCCTGCTGTTTGGTGACATCTCTGCTATTCTGAAGCCTCCAACCCCGCTCTCCACTCATGATGTAAACACCGCTCTCACAACAATACAGCTGGGGGGACTCGCGCTTCTCACTCATTGTAGACAGTCATGACTCAGAGATACAGTTACAGAGGATATGCTTGATATCTGCTTTATTTATGTGTTTAGTATTCTTCCATTAAGCGCTTGATAAACCAATAAAACAATCTTGAAATCAATTCTTAAACAAACAGGTAGCCAATGTAGAGGCTTTAAAATAGATGTTAAGGCTTTTTATAAATGTGTATTTTTAGGGTCCTCCTGGTCTTTCTGGAAAATCAGGAAGAGAAGGTGTCTCAGGGCTCAAAGGTGAAAAAGTGAGTACTGATCACTAAAATAGGTTGGGATTTCTTGCATCTAAAGTCATCATTTGTTGAAATAAAAAAAAAAAATGTTTTTAAAGGGCAATGATGGCCATCAAGGCTCTCAAGGACCAACAGGACCCTCAGGCTCTCCAGGCTCACCAGGGCTGATGGTATATACATATTCTATTTCCACGCCAACATACATAATCATGATCTGTATACTGTCCAAAATTGACATGTGCACTGTTCTCTGTGTGTGCATTCAAAGGGACCCCCTGGCATTGAGGGAATGGATGGAAAAGATGGAAAAGCAGGGCTAAGGGTGAGTTGTGCACACACGCACATAAACACACACTGAAGTCAATGAGTATTTAGTCAAAGACATGCATTTAATATTTGACCTTTGACACTGTTTATTCTTTCATTATCAGGGTGAAGCAGGACCTCCAGGCCCAGCGGGACCTCGAGGAATCCCGGTTAGTATTGCCTCTAACATGAACATGACCCGATGTGATTTTCTATCCATCCAGTGTGAAACACATGAATAAGACATTAGAAGCTTACTGTGTTTATTTTAAGTATTAATGTTCATTATGTGCACAGATCCTAACATGATATGCATTTTGATGCTCATATTTTACTTGTCTGTAGATTTGTTTTTGTAAAACGATTTTATCTACCCGTGAGGCTGTTTTAGAAAATTACTTTTAAAAAAAGTTGTCACATTTTGTTTCCTTTTTTTTTAATATGCTGGTGACATGGAATGGTTAATTAGTTCAGTTGGTTGGTTTGAAACGTGTCAATGATTACAATTTTGAATTCGTACCGAGGGGCCCCAGAAGCAGTATCCCTCAGACTATGTGACCCTCCTCACTTTTCTTCCTATGTGCATAACAGGTTTTGTCTTATTTGGTAAAATGTAGCATTTATACATAATGGACTGGCAAGAACCCTGACTCCAACTTCTCCTGGGTCAATACTGGGGTTGAGATATTTTGGTGTAAAGAGAAATGTGGCCGTAAATATCGGAAGGATTCTCATGACATTTGGTCCAGATACTCATGGTATCCAGAGGATTAACCTTTCAATAAATATTAGTGATTAACTGACTTTTTGTGCCACCAGCAGGGTCAAATTTCTTCACTTACCACATTAAAATACCTGAAACTCTCCAAGATGGATTGGCACAAACCATAGAACAGACAGTATTTTTCAAATATGATGTACGCTCATACCGTACAGAGACATCTCCTGTAGCACCAACACAAGGCTGATATTTGTGGTTTTGAGTAAATTGCCTCTACAATCTCATTTATTTCCCCTCTAGGATTAATTTTAATAACCTCCGACTAATTATCTTATTTTCCTTCTAGCGCCAATATGAGTTCAGACTTTTAATTAGTCCAATCATTTGGTAAATTACCAAATATTTGAAACACCAGAGAGTCACCAGCATGGCTGTCCATGGGGGCCAAGATATTATTCTAAATTTGGTGTTTCTTCAAGCTTTCACATCAGAAGTGTCTTCATCATTTTTTAACATTCAGTATCTTGTTTCAGAGAAAACAATCACAATCAGCCTGCATGACTAAACCTTTTTCCTTCCAAAGCTCTTTTTGGAGAGATGGATTTGCAATGCTGGCTGAATATTCTGAGTATTTGCCATTGTGTATCCAAGTTTAAGGACAGATCCCAACTGGTGTGATCATATTAATTATTTAACATTTGTATAGGATCCACAGCATACAGGTCACATTTTAATGGACTGTTCATGATATTTCCCACTTGCGAACACTCTACATTGGTATGTGCAGTCATTACCGACTCTTGTTCGTGTCATTGGTGTTGTGACCCCATTTAAACTTCCACGCTTCCTGTCGTCCTCTCAGATCTTTCTAACTTTCTGAGTTTTTTGCACAGCAAAGTAGTGATATTCACACCCAGCTTCAGAGGAGAAATGAGAAGCTGCCTTTCTTTCTTTCCCTCTTATATCGCTGCCTCGTTCTCTATATCTCAGTTTGTGTTGTACCCAAGAGCAGGTGTTCAGGATTTCAAAGACACGTCTGCCCGTTCCTTGGCAGCCTCCACTTTGTGAATTTTGATACTGTACCAATCGCATTCTCTTTGATGTCTCTCCTCAGGGATTCAAAGGGAAAACTGGCCATACTGGCTTCCCAGGACAGAAGGTTAGCCAACAACTCATTGCTTTACCATCACACCATGTCCATCTGTTTGTCTCCTTATAGCAACTCTCTGTTGCTCAAGCATCAGGCCAAGTCGTTTTATCAAACTGATAATTGTGAAAACTCACACTGACACGTCTCAACTAGGGCTTTGAATTTGATCACACTTTAATCATTATCACAAAGTGGTCACTTAATTTTTTATTTATTTATTTCAGTAAATAAGAAAAATTACTTTATACAGTGAATGCTTTCTCACTCAGTATACATACATTTTCCCCATTGGATAGAGGGTGTAGTAGCCATGCTTTCACACCATTTGATGCGGTCCGATGACGCTTAAGCTAGCTAGCTAGCCTCATATTCCAATTCAGACTTAGTCCCCATGTAGGAAAGTATTTAACACAGGTTTTTTTCCTCCTTTTTAAATGATAACCCCGTCCACACGCTAAATTCTCTAAAATATCTTCGTCCACATGAAAATGCAAGATGATGTCGTGAGCATGCCAAGCATGCTATGACCTCGACATGGGAAAATTTTCACTGCAATGACCATTTCATTTACAAAGTTACCCATTCAGACGTTTCATAGTGGGAGAGCAACTGTGTATGTATGTGTAAGCATGTAAAAAGTCCAGTTAGCAACATTAACACCAGGACTAGTTTGGTTGCGTCTGCCATTGCACTCATCTAATGTTCAGAATGACAGCATCAAAGAATCACACCAAACAGAAGAAACCTGCACACAGTGTGATGCTACGAGCCCAGTTTTCCTGGTCTACACATAAAACACCTTAATCTGAGTTTTTGAAAATCTTCACGCTGGAAGGAGGTTTTCATTAAAGTGCGTTTTCAGTGAATTAAAACACAGTTTTTCGTGTGAATTAACGGCCAAAGCGCATGACTCACCTACATTTTAATAGTAATACCTACGTACGTGTGCACTTGGCCTCATTCGTGAAAAACACAAAATTGGTCGATTCACTTTGGATTCAGGAGGGATATGTCACATATATTGTGTAAAACAGCAGAAAAACATTTAAACGGGGAATTCTGGCTTATGTTATCGCACATTTCAATAATAGTGGTTCTTTCCACTCACAAATCTACTATTGCATCCCTTTAGGGTGAAGCTGGACCATCAGGTCCACCTGGAGCTTCGGGCAGGCCGGGTCATGAGGTGAGTATTTTGCGTTTTCATTAATGCCTTAATTCCATTGAAGATAAAAAAAAAAAGGTGGCACACATTGGAAATATTAGCATCCCAGCCCACAGCAAGTGTATGCAAGTGCATGTATCATAGTCAGTATAAATCTACTGCACTCTAAAAAGGTCAATTTCTGACCTTTCCAGGGGGACCCGGGTACTCCAGGAACTCAGGGACGACCTGGACCTTCTGGTCACATAGTAAGATTTCTGCCCTCTTGACCTTTACCACATATGATATTTTGTTATCATGGCGCGTTGGTGTGAATATTTGTGTGCGTTCACTTTCCCCATTAGGGTGCTACAGGTCCAGCAGGCCCACCAGGACCTCCTGGTCCCTCAGGAGTGGTAAGACAAACACTTAAAACATGTCACCATCATACTTGCTAAATCTGTTATCTGATTTCTTAAGCTGCTATTGTTCATTTTGAAATAGTAAGTAGTCTCCCCTTACTCATATCCTACTTCACATTCAGTCTTTTATTGAGCTTTTAGTGTCTTTCTTCCTGTAGTATTTTACATTTGTGTTGTTGTACTTAAGGGTTAATGTGGCCGTCTCTGCAACATTGTGAACCCCAAATTGCTCCCAGGTGGCGTAGTTAATACAGATAGGCACTTAACATGGCATCAGTGTATGAATGAGTGTTTGAATAGATGAACGTGACATGAAGTGTAAAAGCACTTTGAGTGGTCAGAAGACCAGAAAGTATTTTATCATTTTATATTATTGCACCAAACCAGGGCCTGAGTACCTCCTTTCCCTCCCGTTCATGTTGAAACATGGCTCTGGAGTTTATCATTGAATGAACTTGTTTTATATAAATATGGAAACATGGGGGAGGTAGACATAATGAACTCACAAAGACTGGAGTAATCAGACACAGGTGAGACTAATGACACAGATGGAGACAATCAGGGCAATCACAACTGGAGGGAAAGACACGGAAAAGGCAGGAATAAACACTAGACGGGGCAAAAACTAGAAAATAAAACAGGAAAAACTAAAGCCAGGATTAAGAAATGGAAAATAAACACAGGGGATAGGAAATGACAGAATAAACAAGTAAACAAATAACAACCAAAAATACAGTGGAAATAATCAAACAAGAACCCATGACACTTAATAACTACAGAAGCAACATGTACTGAAACGGCTAAAGAAAGGAGCTGATGAGAAATAAGTACATGTGATAGGCCTTATAGAATAAAAACAATGCATTATGAACTATATATTGTTATGTCATGTGCACATGTGGGTGTGTTTATGTGCATCTGTGAAAGAGGATTAAAAAAAACAAACATTTGAAAATCTATTCTATCTGCAAGGGAATTAAAGGAGAAAAAGGCCAAACTGGTGAGAGGGGTAATCCAGGAATGGGAGGAGCCCCAGGACCACCAGGACACCCAGGGTCTATGGTTAGTACCACTTAACCTCCAGATGTGTCACCCACAATGAAGCACTTTCAATTAAATATCATTCAAGCTGCTGCTGAAAATATCTCTCTCTTTTTTTTTTTTTCATCCTCCACCTTGACTTCGTCTTCAGGGCGAGCCTGGCAATGACGGTGCTGCGGGTAAAGATGTGAGTAATGTCTGGGTGTGGTGTCTGTCCCCCATTAAAGTATAATAGCGAGAGATCGATGTGGTGATGTTTATATTTCATTCCATTGATGGATATTTCTTTGGTTGTTTTGACAGGGAGCGGCGGGCCTGCCAGGGGACAACGGGCAGCCGGGTCAAAAGGTACTTGAATCAGGGGTGGTGCGATGTATTATGTGATAGTGTGTCGTCAAGGCGAGCATCAATCATCCATTACCCTCGCACAGCATCTGAATTCAGCGAGACGCTCCCTTGTTCGGTTTCTTTTGTGCTCAGGGAGGTCGGCACAGAACTGCGCTCTTTGCTCTCTCGCCGTTTCTGCCCGTTCAGCACCCACACTTAACACAGTCATCAGTTCACTAACCCTCTCAGACCCACCCACTGACACCCCTCCTTCCTTCTCGCCTCACTTCACCCCTCGGCGAGCTGGCAGCCAGCCGCCCTGCCAGACCTCTGTAGCTACAGAGCCTGTTGGACCTCTCCTAACAGCACTTTAGGTGGATACAATGATAAAGTTATTCTCTGCCTCTGGGATAATGCTATTAAGCAAGAGGAGAGATGCTAGATGAGGCTATTTGTCACGCTGACAGGATGGCATTGTCAGGGTTTTAGCTGCACAGAAGAGAACAGAGGAGAAAGACAAGAACGGACTTCTCTATTCTTCTTCCTCCTCTCTGTTTCGAGAGCCACTTGTCTGACGCTGACATGTAAACATTAGACGTCCATTATGGGCTTCTTTGTCCCTGATAAATCACTGTCCCTAATGTTGCATGACTGTTAAGTGTATTTAAAACTGTCCAATGGTGGGCTCTTTTCTGTAGAAGTGTAGTATAGGTGTGGCACAAAGCTGCCTTACATGCCTGCTTCTTATGCTCTAAAGTCGGTAAATACAAATCTTTAATTACATTAAAGAAGCTAAAGAATTAGCTAAATGTTCAAACTGATAAGAGATAGAAGGAGGGAACAAATACTTGGCCAATTGTTGTTTCTCAGAGTAAGTTAACAGATTGGAACCACTCATATGTCTTTGTTTAATAGTAAGCTAACCCCTTAAGTCACTTATATTTGTTTAGATTAGCTTAGCACTAAGAGTTGTAGTGTGTAACAGCTACCTTATCAGCTGAAGTTTTACCCAAGCTCCTCCAAGAATTGAATAAACATGCTATTATTTGTTACTGAGCTTGAAAAGTGCTAATGTTTGATTGCTAGCTGACCTTTTCGATCGCACCATGCTCTCTGTTTTATTGTCATCAGTCGTTATGCTAAGCTTAGCTAATGTCTCGCGGCTCAAGCGTCATGCTTTGTTAGCAGACATGAGAGCAGCGTTCATCTTTTTCATGCATCCATACATTTTATTTCCCCCATTGTCCAGTCATAAGGAGTCCTTTCTGGTTGTTGTTTTTTCTCTACAGATCCACTTATTTATCTGAGATAACAGCGCTGCTTGTCCAGTGACAGTTATTTTCAGCTGTTTTCTCAAGAGTGCTTATTATTTTGCCTGTTACCTAAAGGAAAGCAAAGCTGGCGTTTCCATTTTCACAGAATTAATTTATCTCATTATTTCAAGAGACCATAGCTTGTAACTTGTGTGATAAGGGGTAATTTTCTGGCAATCTAGAAAACAAAACAATAAGCTCGTTGCAGTGATATGCCAGACATTGCCTGCACTGATGAGGTAATTACAGAGAAAACAACGCAACAGAACTTGTTATTAAAAAGGAGGGTTTGATGTTGGATTTCCAGCTCCTGCAGCCACATATCCGATGTGTCCTTGGGCAAGACACTTAACCCCAAGTTACCTCATCTGCTACGTCAGAGGTGTATAAGTGTGTATGGATTGGGATAAGCTAATACTCATGGCCACTTTACGTAGCAGCAGTGTTTGAATGGTTAGGTGTGACCTGAGGTGTAAAAGCGCTTTGAGTAGTCTGAAGCTCCAGTCCATTTACCACACCATTTAATGTGTGAGCCTGTGTTTATCTATCTCCCAGGGTGAGCAAGGTTCCCAAGGCCTTAGAGGTCCTGCTGGAGAGAGAGGTAGACCGGGGCTTCCAGGTGGTGGGGGTTATCACGCCAAGGATGCACAGCCCATGATTGGCCCCGCAGGACCCAGAGGAGAGAGGGGAAGCCAGGGCTCAGATGGAACCCCAGGACTCCCTGGAACTCCAGGGTCACCAGGAAATGATGTGAGAAACACTTCCATTACTTTCTGTGCACTAAAGCTGCGACTCAAACTTTAACAGTCTTAGATTTGAGAGGAGGTAATGACAAATAGTACAATGGCCAGAGGCGCTCACCAGCTCCATCTGCTCTTGTAAATAATGTTTTTTTTCTAATTATCTACCTTAATTAATGTTTGCCCTTTTGTTTTTCTCTTCATTTCTCTGCTCTTGAACAGGCTGTAGTCAATTATGATGAAATCAAGAACTTCATCCGCCAGCAGGTCATCAAGGTCTTTGATGGTGAGGGCATGTGTTCATCTCTGCAAATGGACATTGATATGGGATCATTCACTCTGCATGACTGTGCAGTTTTAGACTCGAGCAACATTTTCTCCTCAGATGAAAATCTCTCTGTGAAAGAATAATTATGTAACTCCTCTGGGACGCCTCAACTCCTGCTGCATTGTTTGTTATTGTGCGTTAATCCTCCCTCAGAGAGAATGGGCTACTACATGTCTCGAATGCAGACGCCAGTAGAGATGGCATCCCCAGGTAGGCCCGGGCCCCCAGGAAAAGACGGAACGCCAGGTAATCCTGGATCCCAGGGAGCACCAGGGATGCCTGGACAAATTGGCAGACAAGGTCGGCCAGGAGGCCCAGGACCCCCAGGTCTGTTATGCCACTTATCTTCCGAGCACTATCACAGTTAAACATGTGTTCTTAGTGCACTGTAAACTGTTAAACACTCAAAATATGTGACTGATATCTTCATAGGGCCACGAGGACCAAATGGAGAAAAAGGAGATAAGGGTGTGGGTGAGATGGGAGATGTAGGACCACCAGGAGCACCAGGTAATATACTGTATACCACTGATCATGGATCAGTGCTTTTACTTAAATCTGTAGATAATAGTTAGCAACTGGGCATACATGAGTATATGTATGACAGAAAAAAGTCCTCCACTAGAAGTTGTTTGTTTTATTAACACAACACACAAAGCTAAACCTCAAGCTTCAACCTAATGCCTGTGGAAAAGGTCAAATAGTTCAAATGGTTATAGTGTCTCTTGGTTACTCAAAACTCAGTTGAAGTTCAAGATTATTTTTTTGTGGAGTTCAGATGCCTTTGGCTAGATTTACATACAAGTATCTGCAGTTATTTTACAGGGAGCAGTTTGCTTATTTTAGGTTTACAGGTATTAATGGTTGAAAAACCAATTGTTTCATCAAATGATTAGAATATGATTTTGATGGTTATTTAATGATCGCCTATGTTCCCCTCACAATGGGTATGGTAGTGACATTACACAACATAATGAAGGAATTTGGTTGGTGCACATTTGTCCCCAACCAAAGGTCTCTGAATCCAACTGCACTGTCATAAAACTCACAGTGCTGTTATGGCTCCCCATCACAGGTAACATGCATGTGTTGACAAGCAGACAGGTTATGTTGTTGGTAGACAAAGAAACTTGTCGACTTAAAAAGGTACAGTTATATTACCGGATTTTGCTTTTCCATGCCTCGTGGTTAATGGGGTTTTGGATAGCATTAGAGGCAGAGCACAACCGCGTTTACTTCAAACGACACATCAGCCTTACAAAGTGTACGGCTACTATTTTATCATACATGAGCAAAACACTGTCCACGCTAACCCTCACATTACTGTTGAGTTGAGAGGCAATTGGAGCTCAGTTACAGGTTTCCATCCATGGCAGAAACTAACTCCAAGGATAAATACAAGGCGTCGTCTAGTGACGTCGCTCCCCTAGTAACCACAGTTCGGTATGCAGTGCAGACTTTTCAGTAGACTGAACCCTCGTGGTCATTCAGTGGGCATTTTTTCAGTCCACCTCAGTATACATGGACGCTAACTTCCGGGTTGTGTGCAGTATGGTTTGGATGCAGCCTTCCAGGAAATTAGTTATATATTAACCCCCATAATGCTGTGCGAAATGTGTGCCTCCAAATCAAAACAAAGGAGTATTAAAAAAAATATATAAATAAATGAGGATGGTTGCGGCCGGTTCGGGTTCGGCGCCTTTCAAATGTTAAGTTATTAAATTGTTAAAATGCAATGTGAAGTTTTGTATTATTTACTGAGCCATCGTGCATATCACATCTGAGTTGGAGTGTCGATAACATGAGGCGGGCTGATGACGCCACTTCCACATTGAATGAATCAGACAAAGACAAATGTGTGCGCCAACTGAACAGTAGGTCCTAACAGCATAACAGTACAGAGAGAAGGGACTGTCTACTGTCAGATACAGTGGGCCTTCTGCAATTTGGATGCACACAGCATGTCTTAAAGGTGCATTCTACAATTTCAACTTTTTTTTGTGATCATTTTGTTTTTGGGCCTTTATTAGAGACAGCTGAAGAGAGGCATGAAATGTTGAGGAGAGAGTCGTGGGTGACAAGCAGCAAAGAGCTGAGGTCGGATTGGAACACACGGCTGCTGTGCTAAAGACTGTAGCCTCTGAACATGGAGCGCACAATATAACCGCTAGGGCATCTGGCTCCTCAACAATTTAAACGGTCAAAGTCACATGGATTTATTTATGTTTGTGTGCAAGCCTGAAGCATAACTTGGGTTAGAAGACTCTCTGCACCTGGTAAAGCTGAGACATCAACGACATTGATAACAATACAGCGTAACTGTCAGGAAAGGGGGAAGGGGGGGACGCAGGTGCAGACCCGGGGTAGTCTCAAGGTTGTCCCAGAGGGATAACCACAAAAATCGCAAGCGATTAGACGGGAGAGGGGAATCAAGCGTAGAAATGAGCAAGAATAAACAAACTTCCTCGACTAAATGGTTCAATGATAGAGAGGAACTTCAACTCTGCTGCCAAGTAGCTGACATGAAACTAAATTATCTGGGAAACCCATGAAACACAAAAACACCCCACAATGGCTGCCAGGGAGGCCTTAAAGAGAACAAACCAAGCTGGTGTAAAAACTCCCCAGCACCACAGGTTACACTCTGAGAGAAAACCAGCAATAGTGAGCAAATACGCAGAAAGTTTTTGTTGGTGTTTTTGCAGCCGAGATGCACTCACTACCTCTGAAGGTGAGATAATGAGTCAGCACAGAGCACTGGAGTCCAGGAGTATATATATAAGATCCCCAAACCTGTGCTTAATCAGACCAATCAGCCACACACACACACCTGACTGCACTGAGTGGATTCCTTCACCAACCTCAGTGAGGAGAAGCAAATGAGAGTGCACTCACACTAACGTTACGTTGTGATATGACGTCTGCAGGGACGCTTGTTGCTTTTCTCTTCTTGGCTTCATCATATCAAACCGTATCAAGCAGACTAACAGGCTGGTGCCATGGAGGTGGAACAGTTAGATATTTTTGCGTAGAAGTGCAAAGAAATATTTTTACACAAAAGTTACGTTTCACAAAGAGAAAGATAAACCTTTGAAACACTTATAGGACAAACTTTATACAAACTTTAATTAAGTTGTGCACCATCTCTCCTGCTGGCTTCCCACTCCACATGCAGGTTTTCACTGGTGTGGCCACTGCACCAACAATTCCTCGGACATACGCAGGGAAAAGTTTTAAGAATAACACCTTTTTTTCGACAACAAGGTTGCCTAAACCTTTGGCTGACTTACTTTCACTCCTTATGTGACACAAAAGAGTGGATTGAATCTTTCATTGCACTGCAGGCAAGAAAGACAATAAGGAAAGTAATAGGAAATCATTTGGAAGTGCCACAATTATTACAATCCCTCCCTTTTCCATTTCCTTTTCCTCCTACAGGTGTCCCAGGCCCTCCAGGTTACAGTAAGATTGGACCCCCAGGACCCGTCGGCCAGCAGGGTGTTCCGGGGATCCCAGGTCCCTCTGGACAGCCTGGTTCAAAAGGACACGATGGCCGCTGTAATCCTGGCGACTGTAGGAGCCATCAAGTAGAGTACAGCCCCAAGGGCCCACCTATCAAGGGCCCCTGGTAAGAGGGCTGGAGGTGATGCAGGAGAGGGGGACTGAACCAAAGGGACTACAAAGAAGACAGGAAGACCCAACGATATTAAACCTGACCACAAGATGTAATAAAGAAGCCCTTTGTTGTTGAATTGTAAAGATTAACCTACAGATTTCCTCTGCAGATGTGAGCAAAACCCCTTTTTTATTATGCCCACTGGAATGAGGCCTGCAAAGAAGCACCAGCAGCACATTTTTTTTATTGCATCATTCTTTTTGCGACTACAAAATCATTGCTACATTACCGCCTTTGATTGTTGTCCTGCCTCTTTCCTCTCTGTGTTTCACTCCTTTTGTACATCTTCAAACAACCAAGGGGAGGTGACATGAATCACAATCTATTTTTACATCCCCTTTATTAATTCTGGCCTCTTTTCTTTCTCTAGCTTAATCTGTAGGAGGAGAACATACACAATTATTGCAGCACTTTTCCACCACTCATATCTTTTTTCCCCTCCTATCTCACTGAATCCCATTTAGGACGCATCTCATGCATTTCTGATATACCGTTTGTGTGATGTGATATGTATGTGAATTTGGCCGCAAGAACTTCCCAAAGAAATGTTTTCCAGTTCAGTCAAAACAGATGTCCAAACTGTGCATTCAACCCTCTTTGATGGAATTGACTGTCTTGTATATATTTATATTTATATATAGTGGCTTTTTATACTTTTTCAACAGATTTCATAAAGGACTTCTGCATGGTCAGCCACTTGTTTTTCATTCTCAGTGGATAGAAAGCAACACAAAATGCCAGAGGGATACATTTTCAGATCTATAAGCTTTAAAAAAAGGAAAACTGTGTTCAGTAACAGGCAAATTATTTATGGAAAAAAAAATGTTTACCCAGGATATCATATTGGCTTTTGTAATTATGTCACTTAAGTTGATTTTTGTCTCATTTTAACTCCCGTCTTTTTTGGGGAAAAACAGCAATTCTAAAGCATTTCATCTCATTGTGTATTCCAAAGCAGCGGTTACAGCCATCTGTCTGCTTCACCAGGCATTTGTTTAAGAAGATGAGAGCAATAATTCAGCTCATTCTCCACATGTACTGCGATACAACTCACTGAGCATGTCCTCCCAACTCTCACAATCCGAAGCGAAAATATTCTGGAAAGCATCACAAAAAAAGCTTTTGTTGTGTGTCATATGAATGTATATTAAGGCTGTCTTTTTAAATATGTTTTGTATGTGGAAGTATATGGAGTTTCAAATCGCAACCACTTCTTTCATCTCTAGTTTAATCAGTAGTTTGAACTTTGACCTTTGTTTATCACAAGCCCAACCATTGGATATATTGACCTTAAGCTGAATAAAATGTGCTTTTCAAAGATGCAGTATCATTTGTTCATCATTGTCAACCTGTAATCCATCAATGAAATAATAATATAATATACAGAGTACAAGGCCAGCCATCTTTCCCCTTCTTCAGAGGAATTTGTAGTTATTTCTTTGCATTTGTGTGTAGTTGTATATGTCTCTCTGTAGTTGTTTTGCATCAGTTTGTAGTTGCAGACAGTTGATTGAGTTACAAACAGAGACGAGAGTCTGGAACTACACACAGGGAAAAGAACCGCAGGTAAAAGACTACATCTGGCTGCCCGCTGGGAGGACGACAGCCAGCCCTAATGGGTTGTGCAACATGCTAGGCCATCCAGCGCACCAATTTGTTTATTTTAATTTGTTTTTTAAGACTTTAAAATTAAGGCCACAATATTCACCATTAACTAGTTGCTTATTAGCATGCTAGTTAGTAGCATATTAGTCATTAAGCACTCTACGTGACCATAGTCCAAAGCTTATACGCTAACTAAGAGTTTGCCCTCAATAGCCTCCTAATTACTGCTTATTCATGCTTAGTTAGAAAGTTGTTGATGAATTATAATCTTAAAATGCTTTGCCCAGTATGGCCCTTGTTTAGGTAGAGGTAGCTAGTAGGCTATGCAACTAATTAGCATGCTAATAGGCAACTTGCTAATTGTGAATATGATGAATAGTTGTGTCTCTTTGTAGTTTTTTTTATCTACTTGTCTTGTTCTGTGTGGAATTTGAACTTATAATTATGTTTATTTTATTATTGTAAAGCCTTGTAAGGCATTGACGCTTTCTGGCATCTTTGGGCCCTCGTGATGAAAGACTATGACAGAAGCTGAACATGAGCATGTACCGCTTTGACAGCACGAGCAGGAGTTTAATTACATGCATAATTGAGATTTGAAATATTTTGAAGACTCGGTGAAAAGAAAGAAAAAGGAGCTGAAAAAGGTGAGTCAAACCCGAAAGATTGATATCACATGATACAGGAGAGAATACCATTGTATAAAAGATTCCTCTTTATTTGTCTGGGTTGACCTGAACAGCCAGAAAAAAAACCCCTCTTTACAGATGATTATATGAAGAACAATAAATAGCTTCTGTTGATGAGAAAAAAAATCAGTCGTAAAACTGCTGAACACCCTGTGAAAAGTTGACAGTGGCATAGGAAGCACATTCAGACTGATCCGTCTGGAAACTAAGTCGTTATATATCTGTAGGAACTTTTTATTACTCACTGAATTCATTAACACAGGATTTTTTGTTGGCGCATATTGTAACCCATTCCTTTTTCTCTACATAATAATCAACACACATTTACAAAGATTTACAGCACTGCATTGTGGGAGATGGGAGTGCCCGTCGGGATATGCTGTTGCCAGGCAACAAGAAGAAGAGATAAAGCTAGTCATTAGTTTCTAAAATGAGACTTGGGTAGAAAGCAGTGATGGCGGGGGGGAATGTACACATGAGGTAAATCAGGGACTTCACTGTAGCTTACACGTGAAAACACTTCATACAGTACAGTACTGAGTGTCACTTCCAATCATTTATTGTTTTGCTTTTGTACAATTTAAAGGCATCAGGTGTGGGTTTTTTTCCGAATAGACGCAGGGCATTTAAAACTCAAAACATGTCTCAAACAAAAAAAATTGCATAATGTAAAAGCATTAAAGTGACCACTTTGTAAAAGAAAAGCACCTTTTTTTCCCAACACTTTGTTCTCCTCTCAGCTCATGCATGCTTAGTGATGAAAAATAAATCAGTACCTCTCTCACTGCTGGAACAGGGCAGGGATATTTGGATGGGACTGGCACTGACATCATCCAAAAACACTATAGAGAATTCAAAATCATGTGGGTGGCTGTGAGCTGCTGTTGTCATGGTGATGTAGGGGATTAAGATCAGAGTATTGTCCCGCCAGTCAAAACTTCAGGGTTCTGGAGGTGGACGGGGGGGGGGGGGGGGGGGGGGGGGGGATGTCACTTTTACTGTCCCCCGCACTTCTTGTTCTGGATGTTGTCCTACTGAGAAATGTGGTCTTTCTCCTTCTCTCTCTCTCTCTCTCTTTCTCTCTCTCTCTGTCCCAGGAGATTATGAGCTGGTAATGGAGTGACAGCTCCCTAAACATTGGGTCCTTTGATTGTGCCTGCCTCCTGTAGTCTCGGGGAGGTGTACGCTGATGCGGCCAGACACATCGCCGCCTCGCAGTAGCCCGGGAGACCGGTTGAACCCGCTTTACCTGGGTAACCGGCCTCTCCAGCTGCTCCCTGAGGTCCTCTCTCGCCATGGCGACCATTCCGAGCTACACCATCAACACCAGGAGGACCTGAGGGAAGTGGACATTCAGTAGTGGTTTTTACTGTAAATAAATCTCTCTGGTTTGTACAGTATTTACACTGTGTACACGTGTGCATAGAGAGAGTGTGGTTGTGTTTTCCATGTTTAAATAAGTGTGTCCTGTTGCAATTCTATTTCATTCAAGAGCATCTGTTAAATGACTGGAGTTAATGATGCTTTTATAATTCCTTTGAGCAGACGTTCCTGAGGTAAGAGCTGCAATGCCAAGTCCTTCAGTTTCTTACTGGACCCTCATTCTGATTAACCTTTGGTCAGTGTTTAATGCTGTTTAACATTCCATGTACAGTATGTGCATTAAGCGTGTGCTGTTCAATCCCATGCTTTTAAAGCCTTCCATAACAGCTCAGCTCCTACCTTGTATTCCTGGGGGTCCGGGTAGTCCAGGATGTGGTTTACCGGGATCTCCTCTGTCTCCCTTTGCTCCTCTCTTTCCTAGAAGAGAAAACAAAGAGAGGTTCAGATGAACCCTAAAAAGCTATATTTCTGAACCTTATTTACAGAGCACCTTTCATCAAGAAAGTTACAAAGTTCTAAATGACAGCAGCATTGAAAAGGGAGTTCCACCACCAACACCACGACCTTTTGAGCGATTGATAGTCCTCGTTAACCATTTAGGCAGGACTCAGCCATGTTTGTAGTACCTTAAGTTTTCGGAAGTGGTATGGGAGGCAAATCGAAGCTTGATCCAAAGGCAACTGGACTCAGTAGAAGATCTTGAAGACGTTTGGATCAAGCTTAGATTTTACCATGACCTGGATGACTGAAGCCTACACAGACATATTCAGGCCCCTGTCCTGCAGAATAATCTACTTGTTAGGGTCCAGGAGGCAGATACCCTCACTACTTTCCCCAATCAGTCTGGTTCTGTTCAAGTTTTTCATATAAAAATAACAGGACTGTTTAGAGCTGGTCTACAAGTAAATCGAGATAACTTTAAAAAAGTAGAATATTTTGGAAGGATACACTACAAATGTGTAGTTATTCTATAATAAAACAGTATTATAAAGACTTAAACAGCACTAAATTTGATAAAAACCCATCCAGAGGAGTGTTTTTTTTTTTAAAGCGGCAGCCTCTGGTTTGAAAAAAATAAGCAACTAGTAAGTGCAACTCCAACTCTTTTACATTGATCGAACGTTAAATGCAGATTTAACTTTTAATGCTGCAACTTCCATCTCTCGTCTCCAAAACACCTCCTCAGAAACCAATGAGTGAGCACACTCAGATTGCGTCCATGCTTTAAACAGTCTCTTATAAATTCTTCTCAAGATGACAAAGATGAGGCGTGCCTTCAATTTAAAGCACGCTTCATGCTTTACTCTGCTCTATTCCTACCTTTCAGTCCTGTGTTTCCAATCTGCCCTGGCCCTCCAATCATGCCAGGAATACCACGTGCACCAGGTAAACCATGTGGCCCCTGTGGTCCAGTCGCCCCTGGAGGTCCAGGAGGCCCGGGAGGTCCCATCACACCCGCTCCACCGAGCACAGCCCGCTTGGCGCTCACTGCTACTGCTGCCAGCCTCTCTGTAACGGAAGGAAGCAGAGGCATCATATTGACTGAATTACCTTTGATAACAGGAAACTGATTGCTCAGAAGATGAAAGTAGAGAGCCAATCTAATCTCCCATATGGACATCAAAGGTGAATATTCCAGTCTAGACGCTCACCCTGCAACATCTTCAACACCACTTCAATGATATGCTGGTCTGATGCATCACGTCCCTGGAGAGGAAAAGACCAACCATCAAGAGAAGACAGTAGACGACCAAGTGAGCCAATTTATATCAGTCTATATGCATGACAAATGTGATCAACTCACAGTTACTCCCTGAATGCCTGGCATGCCGGGTACTCCTCGCTCTCCATTGAGTCCCCTGGGACCATGAAGTCCTGGTGGTCCCTGGTCTCCAGGTTTACCTGGGTCTCCAGTGGGTCCATTGTGACCGCTGTCACCCCTGATTCCTTGCTGTAAAGACAAACGCATTAAATAAGAGAGGTTTTATGGAGAGTAAACGAGAGATTGATAGGATATGATGTGAAATAGCAAACGGATAGAATAAAGGGAGGAAAGTGTTATGGATGTTTGCATAGGACACTCTCACCTGTCCTTTGGGCCCAGGCTCGCCAGACAAACCCTGTCACAGCAAAAAGACAGACGAGTCATCATTTTCACTTCATCACTCCATCTATCATTTCCGCCTCGCAGGCACTCGTTGAGCAAAAATTAAAGAGTGAATTTTTGTAAATGAACGCCCAAAAATGCTGCTTCAAAGCGCCAACGTGCATCATCGCTTCACTGTCATGTAAATAGCTCATTTGCCATCTGGATTATTATGGGGATTTGTATGCAAATTCCGACGCAGACTCTTCCTACTTCTTAACTTCAGAACAGTTATGACATTTTATGCTTTATATCACTTCGCTTTGATGCCTCAGGGGCCAAATGTTTTAAACCAAAGCCTGCAAGTTCTGCTCTTGAAGAAAAAGTTTGAAACAGCTTGAGGTGGCGCAGTAATGATTTTTACCTTTTCACCTTTCTCTCCAGCCAATCCCTCAACGCCGGGGTCACCCTAAAAGCGACAGAGAGGAAGAAGATCAGAAGGGCCGAGAGAGAGATGTGACTGAAGGAAATAGTTGTTGGTAAAGAGCAAAAGCAATTTAAGATACAATTCAGACAACCGTGTTTTGAAAGGGCAACGTTGTTCTACTCACAATGTCTCCCTTTGACCCAACTTTTCCTTGGAAACCCTGGAAAGAAAGACAGGTTTAGTAAACGTGGTTAGATTTAGCATATAAAAAAAAAAATCTAAATATACATTCCAGCTGGTGACACCACATATAACAAAGGAAGAAAGATGTTGTGTCCTCTCGGACGCTTGGATTATCATTTATATTGCTTATTTATACTGCTTGCCTCATTTAGTGACTTACTGTGTTTCATGGCTTTTATTCATAGGTAAACACTGCCCCCTATCGATAAGTCTGGAAAACTACACTATTATGAAGAATGTTTGAATAAGGGCAATGATGCTCATGTTTTATAGTGTTTTTTTTTTGTTTTTTTTTACGTAAACACAATCACAAACCTTGTCTCCTTTTGTTCCACTAAGACCCTGGGCTCCTGGGACTCCAATTGGTCCTCTCTCTCCTTTGTTTCCCTGGTAAGATAAAAAAAAAGAAATTAGGGAAAGTGTGCCTGCAGATCAGTTTATTTACCTTTATTTTATTAATTTTTCAGAGGAAAAAATACAAAAAGCAACTTACAGGTTTGCCAACTACTCCCTGTGGTCCGACTTCTCCCCGCTGGCCTCGGTCACCCTGTTGAAATCAGTTGAGGTATAAGTACGTTTGGTTTCACAGTTGAATTTATTTGGTGCTTTTATGCAACGATTCTGTATGTGTACCTTTGGTCCAGGAACTCCTTCCATACCAGCCTCACCAGGAAGACCAGGCTCACCCTTAAAGAAACCATTTCAAGTACAATTATACATCCATCCTGAAAATGAAAGATTTGTAATACCTGAGAAAAGTTGTATTTTGTGTATATCTTTATGTGTTACCAAAGGTCCAGATGCACCCTGCATGCCAACATGACCCCTCGGTCCAGGCTCGCCCTGACAAAGGAAAGGGAGATGCATACAATTAAAAAGTGAAAGAAAGGACAAGAACGAAAAAAAATATCTATGGGAAATGAAACATGATGTGATATATGAGTTGGAAAAAAGGCGTACTTTAAATCCAGGTCCACCTTTTGACCCTGGGCTGCCCGGCAATCCCTGCAGACAGACAGAAATGGCAAGGGTGAAATGAGTGTGAATCAAAGAAGCACCCGCATCAGAGTCCGAACATCCATGGTGAGATTTGATCTAAAGGCCTTTGTTAAATGTTTCTCTCTGTACCTTCCATACTCTTCAAATAAGGCAATAACTCTGAAGAAAACTCTTCAACGACACATGTAAGTTATATTCTGAAAGTTTGCTTTGTGGTTTAATTCCTGCTTGAAACACAGAGAGTGATCCTGAATATATTCGGGTCAAAATGAATGTGAATATTTGTTTGGTGAGCTGATAGTGGAATGTTGAAATGCTGATGTCTAATACAATAAAAATATGAATAAGAAAAATATTCCTTATTGCCAGCTGGAAGCTATAGGCAAACACCTTGAAACAGATTTCCTTGCAGTATGTGTTGTGTGTGTGTGTGTGTGTGTGTGTGTGTGTGTGTGTGTGTGTGTGTGTGTGTGTGTGTGTGTGTGTGTGTGTGTGTGTGTGTGTGTGTGTGTGTGTGTAATGTATATTGCACTAGGGTATAAAGCAGGCTAAGTTATGGTGCTTGAGTTTGCAGCAGTGTCACCGCAATGACCACACAGCAAAGTGTGCATCTCATGCTCCATTACCCTTTAGTCAGAATGACACGCACACAAATATAAGCCCCCCACCCCCCTACATACACACATAGACTCACAAACACACACAAGTATACCAACTGGTTTGATTGTGATAAATCACCCTTGGTGGGAGGGAAAATGCTATTTCAAGGTGGTTTAAATTTTAAAACAGCGTGGGTCACAGGGTCGTTCTTAACCTGGATGAGAGCCCAGAAAACAAAACACACGAAGATTTACAGACGGCTTCAGGCTGGTTTCCCTTGTCTGCGCTCTGGATTTTTTAAATTGGGGAGGAGAATAGAATGACCCCCTACGTGGTCTGAGTGGCAATACAACGGCCTTATTTGGATGTGGCTCTAGTTGCATTTAAGAACAATGCTCAAGGAAACACATTTGCCTCCACTACACTGAAGAATCACTCACAGCTGTTCCCTGAGGACCAGGAGGACCAGGCATCCCAGCTTGGCCAGGGCCGCCCTGCGGAGAAGAGAGCAGAAGAAGAATAAATTTCCATCTTTGACTGAGATGGAAGTTGTTCATCACTTTCATGGCTGGCAACCCCATACCTTGATTCCAGGAATACCAGGTGTGCCATCCTTTCCATCAATGCCCGGCAGACCCTGGGAAAGCAGGCAAATGAGTCAGCGGGCTTCATTTGGCACACTATCTGAAAACTGACACAACCGTGCAGGGCACAAACAGAAGTGCGTTCACTCACATTTTCTCCCTTTTTGCCAACTGCACCCTGTGGGCCCTGGATGCCTCGACTGCCCTGCAGAAGATAACCAAAACAGCATCAGTGTATTTGCAGCGCACAACAGGATATGTGCCCCCATGCAAGATCTAAGATATGTGTCATCTTTTTTTTTCTCTCCATTGCCACTGCTTTGACAATAAAAAAAAAAAAATACACTGGAACAGTCACCTACTTTGTCTCCCTTGTCTCCTGCCTCTCCAGGTGGTCCCTGAGGCCCTTCCTCACCCTGAAGAAAAAAAGAGAGAGGTTCAGAATATCCTAGGTGTTCTTTTGGTTCATGTATGTGTAATGAAGTCTATTTGTGTATGTGAATGTGTTTGTGCCACCTACAGGGGGCCCAGGAATTCCTACAGGTCCAGTGATGCCCTTGTAGCCACGAGGGCCCTGCAGAAGAAGAAAAAAAAATGCCATCAATCACTTCAGATCAGAGTGGATGCTAAGTCACGGTAGCTGACTATTCATTGTGATAAAGGGGTAATTAGCGCTTAACTCACTCCACTAATGGGAGCTACACAGAGAGCCAGCCACTCTTGTTTTGGCACTAAGCCGGGGCGCTAACTTGGCTAACACGGCTAATGTTAACAGTAAAGACGGATGGCTACAGTGGATCATTAACTACAGATGGAAGCACTGCAGACCTAGACAACCCCAACTCATTAGAGGAGGGGAGAGATTTGTGTTAGCATCATTTCCATATGTCCCCATTGCTGGTAATGGATGGTGTTTGTATAGTGGGGGCAGGTCTGGTTGTGCCTTCTTGGTGCTCACCTATGAATAAGAACTACCTTGTATCGAATGAAAAATAGGACATAAAAGTTAAAGTCTGACTATGAACAAAGAAAAGAAGGTAATACTCACTGCTTCTGCTTTAGGACCCATCATCCCTGGATAACCCCTCAAACCCATCGGACCCTTAAAAATGAAGGAGGCAAATACCAGGTTTAGACAGAGACAAGAAATAAAGCAAATGTTGCAACACAGTACAGTAAGCCCAAGTTTCCAGCTTTGTCATGCAACTAAAAAAAGATGAATTATCAGCATACCGGGGGTCCTGGGATACCCTGTTCCCCAGAGATGCCCACTTCTCCCTTGAGGCCCTGGTGGAGGAAACCAAATGGAACATTTTGATTAGTTATTCCCTTTATTTCTCATTAGTATAACTGCTGATTGCTCCCAAAAATTGGAACATTCAAACTCTCTTACAAAGCTTTAAGAGGTCTTGGTTTTGTCTACTTATAGGCTACAGAAGTTTGTGATGGTTTCTGCTTTATGTTTGATGTCTAAACTTGTCTGTCACTGTTGTTAAAAATGTAGCTTATGGTAGGCTACTCGGGCAGCTAAAGCTAGCTGGTTTGACAAAAAAAGAAAGAGAGAAACCAAAACTTGTTTTCAAAGGTTGTAAACTGGTATATTATTGGTATACTGCTATATATAGCTGGTAAAATATAAAGCTTAAGCTAGAAAGCCAGCAAAACTGGCCAAACAAAAATCTTTTAAATACAATTGTAGAATCTACCAACTAGGCAAACAAACATTAACATGGTTGTGATGGATGATGCACCAGTTTGAAACGCTTATAATTGTCTTGTGTTATTAATGGAATGGTTTGACTTTTGGATGAACTGCACTAGCTTTTAGCTAAAGTGTTTTGATTAGCTTAGTTTGGCAGGGAAGACCTAAGAATAACGTCTAGCGCTAACAAAGTCAAATGTACACCGAGGGCAGGCAATCTCTTCTAGGATGTTAAGTTATACCACTACATCTTGAAAGTAGATAGAGCCAGGCTAGCTATTTCCCCTTACTTCCAGTATTCATGCTAAGCTTTGCTAGCTGTCTACATGCACTGTCTGAATACTTGACAACCAGACAAGAGGGCAGTTGAATTCTACTCGTCTATCTCTCAGTATGAAAAGTATTTCACACAGAGTTAAACTTTTATTCTATGAGCAGATCAAAAAGGGCCTGCTAACCTCACCAGCTTCATGTTACATCTATCCAGGAGAAGACTAATACAACAGATTCAAGTCAAAGCTCATTCATCTACAAGTTTATTCTGGTCTAGTTTTATTTCTCATCAGGCACAGGATATGCTATGTATCTGGGGCACTCATTTATTTGGTCTTATGTTGTCAGATAGTCAGTATTAATACATCAAGTATACAAAAAGTGCTTTCGGTGTTATCCGTGTTTTCGATTCAGTTGAGTTTTTAGCAAAGAGCTGGTGGCGATGTAAACACCTCATGCTGTGTGTCTGTGAGGAAAATAAAAGAGAGAGCAATCCCACAGTGCAATCTTGAGTCAAGGCTAGTCTCTGAAAGAGCCTGCTGATCTCCCCTCTCTGGGATGAATGATAAATTGTTGCTTTGAGTGTTTTGAGTGCCTGAGATACCTGTGTGGGAGGATCAGAGGCTAATGTCTGAAGCCTGGCTAGCCGCTGTCTCGGAGCCAACTGCGTGCTCATTAGCTCTGCTTAATGCAGTGAGGTGAGAGGACTACGTGAACCCCGACTCTCTCATTCTCCCCTTCATGTACCTGACTCTTCACTGCCGCATTCATCTGGCTGGCTGCATGCTGACTGCAGGGCCGAGGCCAGGCCTGACTAATCGCAGCCAGATTAGTGCCAGTCATGTGCCTCGAGGGGCTTCATTAGAGCTAATCCTTGCCTCTGCAGGTCTTGAATGGTGGGTTCGGTGTGTGAGACTGTACAACAAATGCATGCGCACAGGTGTTTGAGTCTTTGTATTTGTTACTGGTGGGTATTTAGCAGCTCACCGTTTTTCCTATGGTGCCAGGCTCTCCGAGAACACCAGAACGTCCTTTGTGTCCCTAGAAGGCAAAAGTCAGTCGGTTGGGTGTCATAACAATTTTGCCATGTAACAAAACGAGTCGTGCTTATTCCTTTCGGGCCCTAACAGGCAGAGTCTCACCTTGACTCCCTGCAGTCCCTGTGGGCCTTTAGGTCCTGCTGGACAATTAAGAGGACACTGTTGTGGAGAGGAGGAAATATATGGGTTAGTAAAAGATACGTTGTGTCAAAACAGTTCAGTTCAGAAAGAGCATGTGAGGAAATCTTACCTGAAATTCAGCGCTGCCTTCTTCTCCACCAATGAACTTCCCTGGAGGACCCTAGATAGACAAATAGGTTAATAGAGAGAAATAAGGAAGGAAGTCACCTGGTCACAGTTGCTTTTACTCCCATAAGCTGAGCCAGCATTCTCTCTCTCTTTATCTGTTTTCTTCAATCTTTCCTTCTCTCCATCTATAGATTGAGTTAGAGAGTAAAGTATCTCTTCTGGTTGTGATGTATTTCTGCTACAGTCAGATGAGACAGCCCACTGATCTAATGGGGGGTTTATTTACCCTAGGACAGCACTAAAACTAAACAAATACACTCCCCCGGGCTGGGAACATCACTCTCAATGAGGACACATCCCTGTTCTTAAAACCACTCAGTGATCCACACAAGAGAGAACATACACCATTGGACTTGAAAGCGTACAGCCGGAAACTGTTTGTGCTTTTTTTACCACTTACTTTCAGCTGGGACCTACCAGGAAGCCCTGAGCTCCAGCTGTGCTAGGTGCTTTGTTGTTGTGCTTTCCTGCTTGTTTTGCAGAACAGTCACATTTATAGCAACATAAGTAAGTTTAATGTCGTCTTTGTTTTAGCTTTACACTGTGATCTCATTCAACATATTAAATTAGATTGTTGTTTAATTACAGTATTAATGCCTAGCTTCTGGTAGTGTATAACCTCTCACTCTGTTCACAGCTGTTTTCTCAAATGTCAATTCAAAGACTGCCTTAAGATATGAAGGATTTACTTTGAAATCTATTAATGCTCACTTGTTATTTTTGTCTCAGATATTTTCTGCATAAACATGCATTACATTATGTTTAAAGCAAATCAGAAACAGTGCTGCATTGTATGTCCTCCAGGAATAAGTTACAAGTTCATTTTTAAAAGCATCTATACAGCAGAAAAAAACATAGGTACAAAAATAGAGGACCATTTTGCTGTTAGCTTCTGTTGCTAACATCAGCTAATTGTATGAAAACTAAATTGTTTTGAGATTTTATGAACTCTCAAATAACAATGTAAAAATTGTTGCTGATCTCTAGCTACCCAGTATTTTTTGGACAACTGGCTCTTCATAATAAAACTGTATCTAGCTTTAAGGTGTCTTAAGTTGGCTGGGAAAAATAATACGGTCTAAATCTTTAAAGATAGTAAGCTTAGATAAACAGAAGTTTGAAAAGTATGTTTGGCACCTTGCAAAGATTAACATTACCATGGTGGAAGTTTGAGTTGTTGATACCACTATATCTTTCTTTAGTATTGAGTCACCACAGTTGATTAACATAACATACTTCATTCAGATCTTTGAACATTCCACACTGTGTTTGTAGTTCAAAGAGTAAAGTTTTGCTCACTGCTGGGTTAACATGTACAAACTATTTTCATGCACTAAACATATTGGACAATAATATAATATATATATATATATATATATATTGTTGTTTTACTCAAATTAAATTTATTTTCAGTAGGAGAGCTGATGTTCACTATGGCTCCTCATTCTGTATCATTCATTCCCACAACAACAATGATATACTATATAATACTTCAACCTCTTTGTTTTTAGTGTTTTCATGGGAAATTTAGGATTCATTTCGTCTTTGTTACACATGGGCAATGAAGCTGAAAGATAAAAATGACATTTCCTGGGTGGAGACTTACAGGCTTGCCAGGAGGTCCAGGAAGTCCTGAAGGTCCAGATGCTCCCAACACACCCTAAATGAAGAAGAGGTAATAAGTTATCTCTCAATAAGAAGAGTAAAATATTAATGCTCTTGTACCTGTTTTAAAATGTGTAAGTATGTTGTGAAGAGGGTATCATAAATTAAAGCTGGGTGTCCTACCTTGGGCCCATTTGGTCCAATTTCGCCTGGAAGACCAATTGGCCCTGGAGCGCCCTATACATTGACAGAAAGAGAGGAAGAAAAATGAAGGACTACACATCCCACCAGACACAAAATGATTTTCCACACCTTAAAGAAAACCATTAAGTGGTAAAGGCATTAATTGTATAACACAAACAAGCTACTTACAGCCAGTCCTGGAAGTCCGGGTCCCTGTGTGGACAGAAGGGACAAGGGGTTAAATTACTGTAAGACAAGTGGAACCAATCTGTCAAAGTATCAATTAATGAGAGCCAATTAATAACGGCAGCAGTAATTCAGTAATGCGTGTGTACAGGGTCGGAGTAAACAGTGCTCAAGAAGCACAAAGACACATAATGCAATCAGTTTGTGTTTGCTATGTCTTTTGTTGGGAGTTAATTATAAACAAAGTAATGAAGTAAGTAAGCCTTGTTGGAGGGAGAGCAGCCCACGAGGCAGGATCTCCTGTCTGTGCAGAGCGAGGCAGCTGGGTGCACGAGCAGAGCTCCCAGACAGCACGCCTCCTAATGCTAAACAAAGGATTTAACTAATAGCGCTGCATCCAAGCATGACATTGGATGACTCTGAACTTAATGCTGGAATATATTGGAGGATATCTGTTGGATGGACACTGAGCTCCACCAAGTGGATTTAGAGGGTATATGCTTTGCATTTCCTTGTGTGTCAGTCACTGCATTTAAAGATGCATGGGTACTTTACAATTAGGATAATTGTACAGATGTCCGTAAGGAAATTCCCCAAAGTGTGTACTGCAGCAATGAGGGTCATGTCAGCTGTTGGCAAGGCAGGCATTTATGTACCAATAAAACAATTCAAAGTGCTTTACAGAGTTAAAAACAAAACCTTTATGACATTAAGAACATTAAACAACATATGAGATTGGGCAAAAATAAGTCATCAATAGATAAAATACATTTAAATATAATATCATAAAGAAATAGGGAAGTACAGTATGATATAAAACAAAAATCGAATGTCCTCGAGTTTGGCAATTCATGATCTATTACAATTATTAGAGTGGGAACTCTTGACTCTAAATCTGTTTGTGTTATACTCTGTGTTTTGTGTATGTGTGTTCTTTGTTGGGACTTTTCTTTTTGGACAGTAACGGTGCTGTGAAAAAGAATTTCCCCACGGGGACAATAAAGTCTAAAGTCTAGTGCTCTGAGGTCTACAGACTACACATTCTTACTTCTTAGTCGGATACAGATTTACCTATTGGTCTTATTGAAATGGATTCTGTGAAAATGACATCCAAAAATATCTGCCCACTGATTTAGAATTTGCTTTCTCTGTGACAGCCATTGGCTGCTCCGGAAACCCCCTGCAGGGGTTCCTGTGGTGGTGCCACCAAACACCAGTCTTTACACCCTATCACTTAACCAATTGTAATTGAGATAGTCCAGACCAAACATATTGTAGGATGTATCCTTATTCGCTTATCTTGCGCTTGTTTTAAGATTTTCTAGAGATTTTTTTTCGTGTGCGCTTAAATTAACATCTCTTGTGTGATCGCTTTTATAAGAGTTAGATTGAGAATGTCTCAGCTTTTCTTGTAGCTTGACAGCAGCATTCTGGATGAGCTACAGTTTTCTGGTTTGAAAAAAACACTGTTCCAATAATTTAGCCTACTTAAAATAAAAGCATAAACATGTTTGTCTTTGTGATCTTCAGACAGAAATCCTTTGATTTTGGTATATTTTTAAGATTTTCTAAAATAAAAATTGAAAGTCATAAAAAGATCGTAATAGGAATTGTGACAACCTTAATGTGGCTGTTTAAATGTCGGTCTGAGTGCATAATTACACCAAGATTTCTGGCTTGATTTGTAGAGTTTAGTGTAATTATGTCAAAGTGAGCACTGACTTGTAACCCTTCTTCTTTAGAGCCAAGGACAAGTATTTCAGTTTTTTCTGTGTTCAGCTGTAGGAACTTCTGGCACATCAACTAATGTATTCCTTCAATACACTTATGCAGTGAGTGTAAGGGACTGTAGTCATGTGATGACACTGAAATAAACAGTTTTGTGTCATCTGCATAAACATCGTAAGGAATATCATGATATTCTAGAATCTGAGCCAGTGGCAACATGTAGATGTCAAAAAAGAATGGGCCCAAGAATGGATCCTTGGAGAACGCCACATGCTGTTTTTTACGCTCCAAATCATAATTAAGTCCCCATCATGTAAGTATGATTTTAACCAATTCAGTACAGTACCAGAAGTCCTGTCCACCATTCAAGTCAGTCGAGCAATATGTCGTGGTCAACTGAGTCAAAAGTGGCACTGAGATCAAGAAAATATAAAACTTAGACTTTTGACACGGTCCAGACCAAAAAGTATTAAAAACACTGTTTTGACCCAATAAAGTTTGAAGTAGCTGATTAACAACCTTTTCACCAATCTTTTTCAGAAAAGGTAAGTCTGATATTGTCCTATAGTTGTTTATCACTGAGGCATCCAGGTTGGACCTCGTTTAAAGTGGTTTGGAGACAACAGTCTTTAAGGTGCCTGGAAAAAAGGCCTGACTAAAGAAAACTATTGCCAATCTGTAATACATCTGGTGCATAATCAAGGAGGTGGAAATCTTCAAATTTAACAGCAGTATATTATGGAGGCACAGGTTTCATAACTGGTAGAGGTTTCATCTTACCCGAAATGGAATAAAAGACTGTTTGTCTTATGGTCAGAAATTCCTCCGTGAAAAGTTGTTTCATGACTTATTAGGTAAGAGTTCATGAGGGACTGATGCTGAGGGGTTTGTCAGTCTGTCAGTTATGTTGAATAAGTGCAAGCATTATTCTTTTTCATATGTAGCAGACATATGCCACATCTGGGTAAAATAGACCCAAAAGAGGGCACAGCTGGTCAGGCATTCAGGCATGAAGAAAAGGGGACTCGGGAGGTTGCCATATGAAACCAGCTGGGTTGCAATATGTTTGTTAGGAAACTGACAAGGCTTCAAACGATGCCTAATAGAGCCTGCCATAAGTCATTTTGAAGTATCATGTCAGCCTAATGAGGTACTTTGTTTTCTAAATAGTGATACCCCCCCACCCCCATATGAATTGGCAGTAATTAACTACAGTCTTCTGTTTAAGTACAATTCAAAGCTACATGTATTTACATTTCTTGCTAGTTAATAATTCTGTCAGATGTAAGAGATCATTTATATCCCTTTTACACTTCTAGATATTTTTGTAATATTAGTACACACAATACGATATATTACAACATTACATAACAAAATATCATGTCATATCATATAAAAATATAATGATATAAGGAACTTTTACAATGCAATGAAGGTTCAACATCTGGTTGCGAATCCTTTTGGCTTGAGACTCCCTAAAAACACATCTTTTGTTGAGGTCTCTTTTGACAATTTTAGATATCAATGAGTTCAACCATGGTTTCAAATGTTCCCTCTAAAGTTCTCCTCCGATTTTGTTTAATGGCCGCACAATTATTCAAGTTGTTATAAAACGGTGAAAGATAACTTGTATTTTTACTTACAGGAGGTCCTGGTTCCCCACCTGGTCCAGGTTGGCTCTAAAGACAACAGGAAACCACACAAAAACAGTGTCAAGCTTTAGACTAATCTTACACAATTAAACAATGGTAGCATCATCAGGGCATGAAATGAGATCACATTACCACATTATGGTATATTCATGGTATAATCTGTAGAATATGTTAAAATGTTTACATTATATCTTAATTTATAAAAATTTGACTGTTATGTTATATTTTTTTGTTGAGTACTTACATTTCCTCAAATATTTCCAGCAGTTATCAAAGCCAGCTAAAACCTTAATTTGATATTTGTAACGGGACGACCGCCACAGCAAGACACAACATTTTCCATGTTTACCATTGCCATGGAAACACCTGATGTTTTGTCAAAGACTGCTGCATAAGGAAGCAGGAATTGCTACTGAAAGCTGCCGTACTGTTGCTGTATGTGCTGCTGTGATAGAAACTAAATGTAAATTATATTGGATACATCTTCGGTAATCATATTCTCTTCCTCAGGTCTGTTTCACCCGTTCATCGTGACTATGGTCTAGTCAGCGTTTTTCAGGAGTTTTCTGCAAGTTTGAAAGCCCTAATACTGTTTGTTTAGAGGTGAAATAATAAAAGGACTTTAGAAAGGTATCTTAATGGAGATAGCAAATAGTGTACATATTCATATGGGTTTTGTGTCATGCTCAACATCCTGATGAAATGATAATGGGAACATGAACCTGAGGACATTTTGTTGTAAATCTGACTGTTGTGAAATATGAATATGAAAGCCCAGTAAAGAACACCATTACAGGGGATATATATTTTAAATGAAGGTTATTGACAGACTATGATTGTCAACATTGTTTCTTAAGGTCTTTTCAGGTAGTCACTCACCTTGGGGCCAGGGCTTCCAATGGGACCTCGATCCCCCTTTGCTCCGATCAAACCCTGGAGACAGACAGAGAGAAAGGCTTTTTAGGCTGATATGCTTTACATGTGTAAAGAGGTCAAAAAGTAAAGGTAATAGAGGAAGTTATCGGCCTCCCACAGGCTACATTTGACTTGAATCCTTTTACAGGCCTAATCACACATTTGATCGAAGTTGACACTGTTCCTGGAGGTAATTGGGAAACAAAACTGAGGTTGAGATTCCAGGGCGGATTACTGGATAAATCTCTGAGGAATGCATGTGAGTGTGTGTATGTGAGAGCTAGCATGTGACACTTCCTTATCCTCAAACATGAACTGAAGGACCGGCTGTTATCATTCTAATTAAACACAAAGAGGCTTCACCAGATTTAACATCATGTAAACTGGGAGCTTAAGTATAGAAAAGCTGTCAAAATCTTTTCAAATGATCAGTCTTTCCCCAAAAACTCCCTTCCTTACGAAAAGATTTACAAGGGTTAAATCAACAAGGGATAAGAGGTTTAACTTAAGTGCATTAAGCTAATCACATTTTTCCTGAAAAACACATTTATATGGCTGTGTTGACAATAAAGCAATAGCTACAGCACCAGGGTTCATTGCTACAGAGTTATGGGAACATTTCTGACATTGTGAAATTAAGACCCAAACCACTGAGAGACATTATGAATAATTGAATTTGAAAATTAATTAAATACAAACAAATACAGCAGCGAATTGTAACTTATTGACCTTGTTTGATTTAAAATCATCCATTTGGAAAGTTCCAATCAAACAGAATATGAAGAACAAGCAACGGAAAGTTTGACACTAATGGATTAATATGACTTTAAGGTAATCTTTGGCGTCATTTTTTTTATTTAATTTTTTTTCCATACTTTATTAATCCCAAGGGGAAATTCAGGTTTTTACACTCTGTTATTGAGAGACACGCTTCTCACACACATAGGCCCAAATGGACATGCTTTAATGGAGAGATGTCACAGTGAGGCTGCTACACAGCCACACAGGGAGCATGCGACGGAGCTGTTGGGTGTTTGGTGCCTTGCTCAAGGGCACCTCGGCAATACTCGAAGATGTTATTATAAAAAAAATATATTATAAAGAATTGACTTATCGAGGCCATGTCTTTTGAAAAACTGAGTAGGCACCTTTAAATTTTAGGACTGGTAAACAGTGATAAGTAAATGTCCAAGTTCTAGATGTACAAAAGTTAAATCTTAAGAGCCAGAAATATTACATGTTATCTATAACAACTGGGCACACTTAAGTGCAGATAGGACTAAAACAAGGTTGAATACTCAGAAAAGGCTAGTTCTGTAATTTGACCTATAGTTGGAATTGTTCAGTCAAATCTCCAAATTGGTGAGGAGGTTTGTTTCTCTTACAAGCCCTTTGCTGTCAGTAAGAATGAATAACACATGGGGTTCCAAACTCATGGCATACATTTGCATCCTAATGCTTGGATCCCATAATAAAACAACATAAAACTTGCTAATCAAGACTCACTCTACAGCACCACTGGTTGCCAAAAGTGCTACAGGTTGCCTTAGAGTATTTTCCTCATCATGCATTTAAATGCTGGGTTGATTTTCTTTTCAGTGTCATATTTTCTTTAACGAGAACTCAAAGTCATTTCTTATTTACTTAAATTTAAAGTTAAAGTATTCTTATAAATGTTAGTTTTCCTTGCATATTTTACTTGTCCTGTAAACTGGCTAAAAACACAACTATAAACTCAAAAATGTAAATTCAAATTGAAGAAATGATCGCTAAGACACATAAATGGCTGTTTTTTCCACAATGTGTTTCTTAAGAAAAGTACACTCTGTCCATTGATCCCATATAGCTAGTCCTTGGGACTCTTTTCATAGTTTTTTTATCTTTTATTTCTCCAGTTTAACTTATAAAGCTGTTTTCATGTGAAGCTATACCAACTGCTTCTCTGGGCAATCTGTTGTGGATGTCATTTTATTGTGATTTCAGTCATCAGTCGGTTTACTTACATCAATGCCATTCTCTCCTGGTGCTCCATCAGGACCTGCCTCTCCTGGCTCTCCCTTTTGTCCCTACAATAAAAACAGATACATTTTTATGGACAAAACCAATAGTACAAAGTTACAAATAAAAGTTTTGTATCTAAAATTCTAACAAGCAATATAGCACAAACTTACTGGTGAACCCGGGGGGCCAGGAGGTCCTTTATCTCCCTGCAGAGACGAAGATGGAAGACGTTAAACTTTTTTTCTTTTGCATTTGTTATTTTGACCTTTCATTTTAGTGTGACACTTGACAGCAAAAACAACATCATCTTTAGAGTCATTAATGGAACTCATACAATTTCTGTTTTTTTTTCTTCTGTTTCTGTCTAGTTCAACCAATTACCTTGATTGTATATTAATGAGAGAGCTGCATGTTTCACATCACAATACAATAAAAAATGTAATATTTGCTTTTCCGATTTATTCTATTTCTAGTGTTGGAACGTTCTTACCTGATGTATCAAACCATGTTTAACAAAAAATTTAAATGAATATATTAAAAAACAAAAATAGTTGAACAAGTTGACAGGACTATGTGTTATCAATAAGATTAAAGATAGGAGTGTTAAATATGCAATTTGGTTAATTAAACTGTATATTAAACTTAGAAATAATAATAACTGAAGATAATCATATATGACTTTAGAAACAACAAAAAGTACAACCTGCAGTTCTACAAAATACCAGTTTGGGTAGTGACACCATTAGACAATCAAAAAGTTAGTGTAAATTTTGAGTAAATATACCACAGAAAAAGTTTCTTTTAATATTGTTATGATGACTCTGCATTAAAATACATTGTAACATTAATATTGTGTTCTACAAACAGGCACGGACACATTTATTAAATAAGCAACCACAACAACCTCTAAATCCCAGCTTTCCTCTGGCTGAGACCCAAAAGTCAAAAGTAACAGTGTAGAGATTGGAGGGAGGATCTATCTTCATATATGGACTAAACAACACACCTTTCCCCCCTCCTTAATGGGTGGTGTTAATGCACTACCTCTTCACAGCTGCGTTCTGGTGACAATCTAATGCTGTGAACTTACTGTGACTCAACAATTTTTCACTTAATAGCTTAAACATATTTGCTGATCGTAACAGATCAAAATATTTAACACATTTTTGGGGTGATTTTTGATGTTGATTTTGGAACAGACAAAACATATCCCCCATGTGCATGCTCATACAAACAGTTTGTTTCCTGCTCCACACACCCACAAGACTCCATTTCAATATAGGCCTACTTGTACAACCTGTGTGTAGTTAACCCTGAAAATATCTCAAATGTATCACATTACTGTGACACATGCAGGACTGAGGAGAGGGTCCCCTTCTCAAAGACCCCTCTCTCTGCAAGGAACAGAGTTCTTTTGTGCCTCTGTGTTTTCATTTGCAGTGCCCTCTGATGGCAAGACTGTGGTACTGCAGTGTTGGTATTTCTCCAGCACAATGATGCTCTTTGTGACAAATCTGCTGGGCAAACCTGTGTGGATACTCACATCAATGCCGTCTGATCCAGGGGTGCCAGAAGGGCCTGCTGGGCCGGGCTGGCCCTGGGGTCCAGGTGGACCCCTCTGAAACACAGAAAAGGGAAATAAATGAAACACTACAGTATACCATAAGCAATTATTATAACACTGGACATATATCAGAGCTGTAATTTGAAGGGGAAAATGATGCTGATTTAGTAGCTGATGAAGCCAGAACAAAACTAAACAAGCTCAAGGTGAGATTTGTAAAACTAATTTAATATTTTAACTTGTAATTAGTTCAAACTGGTTGTTAACAATATTAGGTTTAGTTCTGATGGGACGCTAGGTAAACCTAAATCCTATTGGTCAATACACATGTTACAACATTGAGTCTATTAGATATCAGCTTTTATAAAAGTGACACAGAAAATCAGGATAAACTGGATCAAAAAGAATAAAATCAGTAAAGGAGAGGAGTAAAAACAAAGGCTTGTGGAGGAATGTGAAAGGAGGGGTCATGAGACTGGCACTGTTTGCCCTCACCCCCCCCCCCCCCCCCCCCCCCGTCACTGGATCCCAATGCCTCCATATGCTTTCTTCAATTTCACCTCAGTTGCTCAGACAGTCCATCAGGGGACAAAAACTGTTATTGATCCTACTTTGTAAAAAAAAAAAAAAATCAAAATCAAAAATACAATCCTTTAGAGGGAAGACTGTACGCAGTCCAGTAGATAACATGTAGGTGTGTGTTTGAACAGCGACTTTCACGCTCACTGGGCAAAGTTTGTGTGTGCAGTGTATGTGTGTGTGGTTGTCTGTGTGTCAAAGCCCACTGATTTCCAGATTCCCCATATCTGTCAGGACTCCACACAGGGGAAAAAAAGAAAAATATTTTCTTCCATTCTAATAAAAATCTTTAAAAAAAAAGTGTGCCCATGTAATAAGAACTCCTGCCTTCAACAGTAGCTCCTCGGTCAAATCTTCAAGAGTCCGTACACGATAAGGATGATAATCCACAGACGATGGTATAGCATCATTTTCTTTCCACGGCAAAAAAACAACAACTTTAAAGTCATTTTTCTTTTACATGCATGCGATTAAACCAGATGGTAGACACAGTTTTTGTCGTTCCACCTGCAGCATCAGGATGACTTCAAGTAGCATCAAAACCTATTACACCACCTCAAGACATCCAGTGGCCCTTTCCCAGGGGTCCTTATCCCCTCTCAACCCCAGAATAAAGCAGCTAATCCCGCACAGAGCAGGTCTCAGCCTCCCCCTTGTCCACTCACCACTTGGGCCAGAGCCAGGCACAGGGTCTGCAGTATCACCCAGGTCTTCAGCAAGGCAGAGAGAGCAGCCATGGTCCCTCTCCCCTGTCCGTCTCTCCTCGGTTCACCAAATCCTCTCTTCTGGCTCCTGTTTCCGCTCCCTTACTCCTCTGCAGGCCGGCACAGTGCGGAAAACTGGTGGAGCAAAGCTGTCTGAGAGGCAGGAGCGGTGGGGGGGGTTTGGGGTGGGGGGGGGATGTGTGCACTGCCCCGAAAAATCCACTCAGGAGGAAGGAGGGAGCTGGAAGCTGAGAGGGGGAAGGAGGTGGAAGAGGACAGAGGTAGAGGTGTAATCCTCCCCCCACAGACGGCCTCTGAAAGCACAAGAAAAGTACACACACACAAACACACACTAAATTTAGTTCCAGACACAGTTCCTCAAAACACCTTTAGTGATTTTCTGTAGTGATCTACTGAATATGAAATCAACAGGCGGTTTCTGATTGGATACTCTGTGAATGAAATGCATATTTTGTTCACACTCGACAGCCAATTGGACAATAAGCTCCACCCACAACTGCAGGAGAGGACCAATGAATGAAACCTGAGTATAAAACTATGTAACACATATCAACACAGGCCTTTGAGTATGTCTCAGCTTTTGCGTCTATCTCACTGCAAAAAAAAATATATTTTTTTCAAAAAAAAAAATTTCTAAGTGTCACTTTTCCAAAAATTTTAATATATATATATTTTTTTATATCCTAAGGCTACCATTAGCACATCTGTGTAAATATCCCTAAACATTCCCCAGGTCAGCATTGAAGGTCAAAGGTATAATAACCGGCTAACTCCTTATAGGATATCCGTTATTTAAATCAGGAAATAGGTGAAGGAGAAGGGTATAGTATTCACTGCATCAACAAAAACCATAACCATTAGAGCTCTTGTACAAATGAGACAAAGCAAAACCTTACTCAAACCCCCTCCCTACTGACTGTTTGGAAGGCCCATGCTTTCTGGGTCATTTACTGACATCTAGTGGTCATTTTGATAAGAGCAGTTAGTTCCCACACTAATCCAATTGGTCTTTAAAGGCTGAGCCAAAAAAGAAAAAAAAGAAAAGAAAAAAGAAACTCATTAAAATGGGAAAAAGACCCTACAGTGACCCCTATTGTACAGACACTACATCACACCAAATACAGCAATCACCTGTGCGGCCACTAGATGGGAGCAGATACACATAAACAAGTACCAGACAACAGAGCTAACTTGTTGCTATGGAGGCTTTCGATGTTGTCACTACATACTGTACATTTGAAGATGCAGAGTGGTTGGAATTATTAAGAAATTGAGATGTATTGCACACAACAGGAACTCTCAACAGACCACATTATATAAATTAGGACCAGCTCAGTGGTGGCTTGGATTCTGAATTTGTTTTGCACATATTTGCAACTACATTCATCACACTTAAACTCAAAATGGTTTTTGCCTTTTTCATACTATGCACACAAAATATAGAACTATTGTTTTTCATCAAGTAAACCTTCTTTTTCATAAATAAAAATATACAATGTACTCAGCACATATAAGCCAGTTTAGCTGTCCTTTGTTCATCAATAGAACAACATCCACCTCGGTTTTCGCACCTAAGAGTCTTCGCACATCCAACGACTTGTACTCGTAGACTTGCTCTTGTCTAGAGTACAATAATGCAACAGAATTTGAAAAGTGATGCAATCTTTGACAGTGAAAGCTTTGGTTTACACATACGGGGAATTTGACTTGCTGGTGTAAGAACAATGAACACAGAAGTGGAATGAAAATGTGCAAAGCTGTTAAAAAGCAGCATTCCCACTGTCAAGGAACTGAAGTATAATAGGATCAAACAAAATAGTGAAAAATATATAAATATGTACAGTATTTGTACTGTAAGAGATGGAAACCATTATGTATCTTTGTTCCTGATATTTCTTTTTTTTATCTGTTAAGTGTCTGCGTAAGCTCTAAATGAAAATGGGTTGATCATGTAGAACAGATGTTGTGTTTTCAGCAATAGCAATTAAAAAGAGCCCATTGAAATGACATCATGAGCATGCATTGTTAATAGTCTTCAAATTAATTATGCTTGAGTGAACTGTGGAGCTCTTTCCTCAATTGTAAATCTGCTTATTCTGCGCAAACAAGTGTTTTCAAGTGCAGCAATGTCATCTAGTTGTGCAAATCCAAGTGACGAAATAGTGTCTCCTAGGAATTCTGAGTCACTTCCTGAAGGCAGTTTGAAATTGCAACATCAAGGAAGGGCTTGGTTTAGATCCCATTAGCCCTTTCAAGCAGTTAGATGTAAGTTGATGTAAGAAATGTAAAAAGCTTGAGTGGGTTTTAGAGTTTTATGTTGACAGGGGAAGGCTAACTGTTGCCAAAATGTTCAGTCTTATGCTAAGCTAAGCTAACTGGCAATAAAACCTGGCTCTAGCTGTATTAAACAAACACAGGCGCTTCCAATCATGGAAAACAAAACTCTGAGGGAACAAAAAGGCAGACACATGGAAACTGCCTTTATCAGTTCTGTCAGGTCACCTTCAATGATTGAACAGTCTTTCGCGTAGCTGTCAGACACATCCACTGAGCCCGGCTTACGTGTGCAGCTGCAAAAAAATCTGTCACAGTGCATCCATCTTGTTTGATTAAGCATTTTCAAGTCAAAATCCCTGACAGAAAACTGCATGAAACAATGTAGGAGCACAAGCGGAGTGAATTCCAGAAAATTGAGAGCTCAAATGCATTGAAATCCTTCAATATACAAAAAAACCCACAAAAAAACACTGTGCTGAGCTTCTCACGGAGGAAAACTGAAAGGAATCATCATCCAGTTGTTGTCTTTCTCAATATAAGGCATTCCCCTGCCTCCTCAAACTTCAAAAAAACAGACAAGGAAAACACTGGCCTCCCCCTATCCCTCAGAATCCTTACCTCTCTGTCTCTTTCTCCCTGCTCATGATTAAATTGTCAGGAGGGGATTTGATTTGAAAGGTTTTGTTTTCATATGAGAGCAATCACATCGTGTTTCATGACTTAATAGCATACTTATCGTAGCTTAGTGACACATGAGTGATGCAAACAAATGCACAAAGCAGAACAAAGCATGCACACACATGCATGCTCAAGCATTTAAGTAGTGGCTAGTTGAAATATTATGATTGACCAGGGAGGGTTTTTTGTTCTGCAAGTCTTTATTCCCCCATTTTTTCCTGAAAAAGATTTGTTTCACACAGACAAGCTGCGTCCATTCCCTCACTGCAATAAGACGCCTGAGAGAAGGGGAGAATGGAAGTCATCATTAAGGGCAAAGACAGGAAGACACATAAAAACACCCCCATCCCATGATGATGACAGACAGGACAAATATTATTCTTGAGTGCAGGTGTGAGGAGTAGCGGCAAAGCGATAACAGAGATCATTAACAACTCAGCAGGGTATGAGGCCGGCCCCGAGGCTTCGTTCTGTTTCAGGCCTTTAGAGTCAGAGGGGAGGGAGGAGAGGCACACACGGCAGGCTGATGATATACATGCTGAGGATATCACTCTGTCTGGAATGAAACATATTCAGAAGGGTGTGTTTCCTTGTCATTCTCTCGGTGTGAAACTCGCACTTGTCAGTCTGAGGCTTAAGCTTCTTTGACATGCAAGATGATTGGGGAATTGAGCAGATGAAGACAGTTTCTGGTGAGATTTGTACATTGGCTGACAAGGGGAAAGCTTATTAATTACCACCAAAAGATTTTCATTGGGAGAAATGAGCTGCAAATTCACAATCAAAACATTCAGAAAACACATTCAAGCAATGAGAAGTTGCTGAAAAGGAAAGTAAAGTGCTTCAGAAAGCCAAGGGAAATACTTTGAAACAAGCAGCAAACATATAGAGGATTTTTGGAATGGCCCAAGATGGTGTTTTACTATTACTCTTATGATTGAAGACACCTGGCCTGTAGGGCATTTCCACATAGGAGGGCTCCACCTTAGTTTGGTTTTGAGCTAATTCTTGTTGCCCCTTTGTCACCCTGGCAAAGTCTGCCCGTCAAAGTGGTAAAGCATGTTCACTTTTTGCTCACCTAAAAGTACTGTGGATTAAAATGGACCAGATGTTAAACTTCGATCTGTATTAAAATGTCTTGGCAACTATTTGGTAAAAAACTAAATATTTTATGGATAAATCCCCTTTTCTTTGGAAGGACTGGCTGGAAAAGGGATTGTCAGCAACAATGGTGTATAGTGAAATCTTGTGAAGACCTACGACAACATTAAGGCATTGTGCAGCACTCATTTTTTTAGGTACCTTAGCCTTAAACTATTGGGAATTTTTGATCCAGAACATCAGCTCTTCTTTGATCGAGTATTGATGTGCTATGAGACAGGCCATGAGTCATCTGTGTATTATTCCATGATGTTGCATGCCTTTAGGTTAAGTTACATTTGTTTTAGATAACTCTAGATGTTTTTGAATTCCCATAAATTTGCTACTTGTTTCTCCACAGGGTAATTCTTTGGGTCCGTTCAGCGTTAATCCAGTATTTTGCTTTTATATATTTATATATATATCTGACAGTGCAGTACTGAAAAGAATGTGCACACGTGTGGGGCATCAAGACAGATAAGTGTTAACACATGCCTTTAGACTTTTCTCACCTCTTTGTTCCCTGACTTCAATGTAAGAGGACATGTGAGATTTTCATCCATTTTCACACTTCCCCCAGCGTAACCACTTTTAAGGAACCATACTTTAGGTGCATTGACAATGTCAGAGAGAGTCTTATCAGGCTTCTCACTGAGCCCGCTACCTGATCTGAACCTGATGTAGTGGCGAGCCCCAGCTGTACAGTGAGAACTGACCCAGAGTCCCAGGCTGACAAAGCGACGGCTGCAGCAGGGATGAGAAAACACAGCGTTTAGCAGCTGCTGACCCCAGTCTGGGCTTGGTGAGGTGTTTCTAGGCAACAAGGCATGGCACACATCACATGCTGGGCCAAAGCCCTGCGTAGCACTACGTGTACACCACTACAGTAGATAAGAGAAATAGGGGATTGTTGTAATTATATTTTTTCATGTGTTTCAATTGTAGACTGACATGCTACAGTATTTCAATTGGCTTGCACATACTTTATATTTTGACAGTATTACTGTAGCTTCAGTAGATCAGCCTGTAGCTTTTACATTTGTATCCTAAAGTATGTTTTCCCAGCCTCTCTTTAATTTGGTTAAACTTTTTGGGGCAATGAAATGCGTTTTTTCAGTAAACATAATTGCTATATTGGCCTGTGGAGGTGGTCTGGCGTGAAGCTATGTGGTCTTAAAATCCTATTTTAGCTCTTGGTGTGAGATTCCCAAACTTCAAACATCATAAATAACTTACGGTAAATCCAAGTTATCACAATGTGTTGCAGATGTAAATTGGAATCAAGCAGATTATGTCTAAATCTGTGTTTAGGCTGATAAGGGATTATTCCTCCACATATGATACACATTGAGAAGTGATGCAGGAAATGTGATTCGAATGGGTTTGCTAGATATTTTTAGAAACATTCACTCTCACTCTACTGCCAGGAATTAGACGAGGAGATTGATACCACTCTCATGTTTGTATGCTAAATATGCAGCTAAAGTCAGCAGGGGTTAGCTATCTTAAGGAGCAGAAAGAAAGAGACAAGCTCTTTAACAAAAAATGAACAGAGCTACTAGCTCTTTGTTTCCCTAATGCTGCCAGCTGTACTCTTAGTGACGCTAACCACTTAGCAATAACTACATACTTTAGGATCTGCACCATTGCTATTCTTTAACTTCCATTATAATAATTGTTGTGATGTTCTGTTTTGCCCTCACTCTACTGAGATGAGAAGATTGATACTTGTTTGTAGCCTATGCCAAATATGCAGCTACCAACAAGGGGTTAGCTTAGCTTAAGGACAGGAAGCAGGGAAATAGCCCTGCTCTTACAAAAGTAACACAATCCAGTTACCAACACCCCTTAATCTTACTTGCTGTTTTGTACTGAAGGGGTTCTTTTTTTTAATGGGAATTTGACACTTAATTTATTTATGCTACTGGTGCTTTGGGTAAGCTAACTTCCTATGTGGGGCATATTTAGCATGTACAAATGTTTATGGTCTTTTTTATACTTTAATTTTACTTCCATTTAAAGAAATGGTGTGATGATTGATAGTGTTTGTAAAAAATGTCACTTACCAGGCTTAGACTTAATAAAATGTAGACTACCCATTTTCACATTAAAATTCTACCACAGCACAGAGTACCAGTAAGCTTACCAACACTCCTCTTAGCCATGCTCATGCATGACAGAGAACCGACACCTCGCTGTTTCCTGTCTACACTGTCTACACGATTTTCTACACCCAGCCAAGAACAAGTCATGGGATACAAAATGTACCCTCCTCAGTGAAGAACGTTTTGTTACTCTTGACACCCATGCAGCACAGACACTGTCAGTGCACTGATGGAATGCAAAATAAATGAAAATAAATCCCCAATGAGGTGCTGGCCAATATTGTCATAAGAAGCCCTGCGCCGAAAATGAGCAAGGACAACTGAACAATGGTGATAAACAGGCCAGCTCTGTGCCCGCTGGATGATCCAAAAGAATGAACAAATGATACACTAGAATTCGGCTGGATCTGCTCAGTTTCAAATATGTGTCTTTGGGACATAGATTGGGCATTATTCATGCTAAATATTGATTGACAAGGCCGTGTTTCTATATTGAAATGAAATTTATCATTTGATATGTACAATCTTTAATTTTCCTTAACGATATATAATTAATTGATCACTGTACATGAAACGATGTTACTGTAGTGAAGTGGGGGCATGAAATATTAGGAGGCAGGAAAATTTCATGCAGGATTGCTGCAATCATCCTCATTTCCTGCATTTAGGGCTTTGAGGAGGTCTTTTTACAGTAAGTCTTTTTTCATACTCGCACAGGAACAAAGGCACTGAAGAAATATAATCAATAAAGAATTTATAAACTTAAGTTGCAAATTGTGCAGCAAAGTGTTGTGATTTTGCTTAAGCTGTTAAATTCCAAAAGCATTCAAAAAACAATTGTTGCACAAATGGATTGTTAACAATGACTTATTTAAACCGTTAATGAGAACTGTGATTAAATCTAAAGCCTGCTGTGGCGTTCCAACAACAACGCTGAATATGATTAAACAAAGAACAGGGCAAGCATGATTTATTTTTACAAGAGGTGCAACATGTCGTTATTCCTTTCTATCTTTCTTAGACTTAGACTTTCTTTATTGTCATTCAAACTTGTACTTTACAGTGCAGATAAGAACAAAATTTTGTTGCATTTGGCTCGTTGTAGTGCAGGATAAAAAACAGCAGCATGTATTTACATATAAAAAATAAAAATAAAAATAAGGTGCAGATATAAATAGATATAAAAAGAAAAACTGTGAGTAAAATTACTATACAGATAAATATATTGCACGTTATATTGTATTTAACAGCTTATTGTAGCTGTAGTTAAGAAGAAATAATGGACCTTTGAACTAGGGAACAATTATTCACAAGCGAAAGATATTCAGTGGCAACTTGGGGCTGCGATAAGATTTAGCTTATTAAATCAAGAGTCGAAATCCAGCACTGACAAAAAACACTTTTGATACCAGGCATGTTGCTCTGTCTGCTGTCTTCAAGCCCAGGGCTTTCTGAGCCATCCAACACTCAGAAGCATACTTTCTGAACCCCCTCCCCCAAAAAATCTAACAATGGATTGAATAGGCAACAATATTTCAAGTAAATGTTAGAGTTACACTTGTCAATATGTTTACATTAACTGTAAACATTGTAAATATATAGCTTGTGGTGACATCAACATAAAGAAAGTCAAATTAAAAAAAAAAAGTATCTGCATTTTGTGCAGATCTATGAAGCATTGATTTGGTTAAGTTGCCTTAAACTTCACTGCTCCGGTCTTTCTGACATCTTTTCTTTCCCTCTTTTCCATTAAAAAAAAGATCCCCAAAGCCTTCCTACCTTGCACTGGACCATAGATTAATAGATTACAGTTTGTAGATATCTGGTGGACTAAATGAGAGTTAATAGAGACCAAAGCAAGCTGGATATTGGAGTTACATTAACCAAGTGTCTAGAGTAAAAACTACAAATGCATACAAATACTGCACCATGTCTAATTTGATGCTCAGTATTATTAACATCCTATTTTTGTGTTTTTTTTACTGTAAAAGACAGAGCTGTGTTCAGCTTTGTGCTAAAATAATCTGGCCAACAACTGTGAATATAAGTTGTATCTTTGTTGGACTGTACACATTAAGCATGATGGAAGAGTATTTGGAGTAGTTCATGATATACGAGTATGACTTGATTGACATTTACTGAACTTGCACCAGGCTATATTTAGAACATATGGCACTGAAAATGTCAGCTCTGCTTTCCCACTGGATTCCGTCTTTGTTTTCTTCTCTGCCGGGAACCAATAGAAAGAGATCATATAAACTGCCTGCCGACATGTTTGGAGACATGCAAGTCAAGCCTGCCAATAGCTTACAGTCTCCATTAGGCGGGAGTAAGGACAAATACTCTGCTTTAGCCATCTGGACCTGTAACAGCTACTCCAATGCGTATGGTCCAACTTATAAATGAGAAATTATTACTTTGTAGTGTTTGATATAAAATACTACTGACAAATAAGGCCACAGTTGGAAACTATTATGCTAAAATATATAATATAGTGTATCAAACTTAAAAGCATCTATCCAAGCACATTTACAGACACGCACAGCACCTGATAAAACATATAAATTTACCTAATTCAGGCTTACTATGAGTTGCAACAGATCCCATGCTGACATTGAGGATAGCTTGAAAACCGGATAAAAAACCAACATTCCCCAAACACACACACACATGCACACTCAAGACTCATTGAGAAACACCAGATACTACATGAACGGCTCAATATCAAAGGGTATTTAGCTTTTGATTCAGACTTCTCCTGTGGTGTATGGTAATGAAAGCTAAAACGGTTGACAAATTGATCTTGGGTTAGTTCAGGCAAGACACATCTACTTCTTTTCTTTTTGCTTCTCACTTTGCAATATGGAGTTTGCTTTATAATGTATAGAAAAGTAATACAAAACAAAAAGAGCTGTTTTTTTCTTCCGATCACAGAGTTCAAAGGTTCTCTGAAGGTGCTCAGGGAGGACCATTGTGAGTCAAGGATGAGCATATGGTTTGCTGCATCTCCTCTGTTTTCTATCTCTACACTCGCAGGTTTCTATGAAACAGACCAGCTGGGTCATTCCAATCATCCTGTTCGCCTCCTCTCCTTGTTCAGACTCCACTCTGGAGTATTTTCTTTCCATCTCGTCTTAGGCTGATCTTGTATGATAGGAGTTGTTAGGTTCAATCTTTAACCCCAACCAACGTATGGCTTAACTTCTTCTGTGGACTCTGTGAACTCTATTCCAACTTGTCTTCATTTGCGTTATCTCCAACCGTTCCCTTCTTCTGTCTCCTGTCCGGCTTCATCCATCTCTTTATCTTGCACTCTTTCACTCCTTGTCGTTCCTCCCTATTCTCCCATTAACACACAACCTTCAGAGTTCTCGCACAGCATTTGTCACTGACATTCGGGTGAGAGTTGCCGTACCTTTTTTCCTCTAATACTGCATGGTTGATTGAAACCCTCTGTGGCCAGTGATCCATACTGCTGACAACATTTAACTTTAACACCTCCATCTGAATTAATACTTCCTCCACATAAAGACCTGTGTGACCTAGCTTGTAACAGTGTTTTTGGGGTCAGCGGACTGAAGTCGTATTTAAACACACTTTTAAAATGTGGCATAAACAGAAAAAAACCCTTTTTAAATGAGTAAATAAGGCTTGTTTCAAAGCGTAGTTTTGAGAAGGAGTGGGCGGTATAGGCCAAGGTTTATGCGAGTAGTAATCCACAAGTATATTGAATAAAAGAAGTAGAGATTGCAGACCACACAAAATGAGTCACACCTTACACATATTGAATTGAAAAATAGAAAGAGATCCTCAGGATAATTCTTCTATTTTTACATTTTTTCATTCTTCATGTCATCTTGTATTGGCCTGGATGCTGTCCATGGACAAAGACTAACCTGGTTTGGTAGTATCTTCAAGCCTCCAATTGGGAAAAGCTTCTTCTTTTGTCATTGACACGGTGTTGCTGCCTGTAGTTCTGAACATGGAGCAGGATCCATAAGTCACCATCAAGCAGCCATATGGAGGGTTGCCTAGGGTGAGTAAAAGAGACAATGGTCATTGTCAGAAATACTGAAATACTCCATGCCAGTAAACTGGTTTGGTGGGAGCCAATACATAAGTATTGACCAACACCAAGGACACCCAACATTAACATAATGTGGAAGTTCTTAAGAAAGATGCAGGGCTCTTGTTGAGGCGGCCGCCATGATGAGCCGCCATGACAGACAGAATGTTTATTGTTGCCGTGGAAGCACAGGAACTCACACCAAAGACCACTACATAGGGAAGCGGGAACTGCTACTGAAAGCTGCCGTACTGTTGCTCTATCTGCTGCTTTGATAAAAACCTCATGTAAATTATACTTGGACACATCGTCTGTAAACATATTCTCTTCCTCATGTTCCCTGCCAGCCTCGATGTCATCTTTTGTTATTGTAGTATTGATTGAGAGCCCCTGGTGGCGGAATTTACATAATGTATCTTTAAGCAGGAACATGATGGCTTTCAGTTTAAAATTGAAATCTGTTTTCAGAGTTGAAGAGTTTCACATGTCCTTGATGTAACAAAAGAAGAACATGGCCCAAAAGTCATTTTATATGAAGGAGGCATGAAGTAAAAAGCTTAAGCTAATCAATTTACAATCAGCACTGATAAGCCAGAACAGGGTTAATAACATGTCTCACAGAGCGGCCAATGACAATTTCATGGCATAAGTTGTTATAATGAGCTTCCATTATAAGACACATTTACGTGTGTCTAATTGTGTGTTTCAGCTTACAATTACACGCTATTCTAGGACATTTTGTTCTCAACACATTTTGCTCTTTTCCTCACCTAAATGCAAATTGACTCAGAAAACAACCGGGGACCTAGAGATTGAATTCCCAGGCAGAGCTGAAATTGGGGTTTTAGTTCATGCAAGTCTAAACAGACCAATGTTATGTTTTAATATTGTTTGGATCCCACCTGATGTCAAGGCCACTTTTCCAGAGCTATCAATGAAGCAAGGGACTGTGCAATGAGCAAATGAGAAAAAAAAAACAATCACACACACAAAGGCGCATGGCCCATTTTCTAAGTTGCAGCAGTCTTTGATTAGATATCAGTATTAGAGGGCTCTCAAGCCCCTCCCCCCATCACCATTAATCGGTTGAAATTATTTCTTCCTCTCCCTGTCTCTCCACACATTTTATCTTCCTCCAGGTCATATCAACAACCCTCTCTGTAGCACTCTCCCGCTCTTTAATTCCTTCGTTTACAACCACTTATCTGTGTGCTTTTTTTCCCCACCTTTTCCTTCACCCTCATTTCCATTTATTTCCAGTCCTCTCTCATCTCTTTTATTCCTCCTTCTTCTCTCTCTATTTTTTCCCCCTTGGTGATGCTGCTTCGTGACTGGGTGAACCTCTCTGTGATGAATAGCCTAATGGGAACAGATGAAGCATTTAAACCATTATTCACTGGGACACAATGTTCTGTAGATGTCAATAGAATCTAACGATGAATGCAGTTTGTGTGGGCATTTGACAGTTTTGCGTTGAAGTCCTTGACAAATATGCCTTACACTTTCAGTTTAGCATCCCTCTTAAAAAATCCACAGAGCCAGAGGTTTCCAGATGAAGCATAGATGTTAACGCTACATCTTGGGAAAAGCCAGAGTTTTCCATCCTCCACCATTGTGGCATTTGAAATTGATAAAGTGTGATATAAGTTTCATTTTTGATATTTTTGACTAGGTTAATTCACATGCTAAACATGGCAGTAGCTGAAACCAATTACTACTGTAAAAAAAGATTCTACTAAATGTTAGGCTAACTGTCTGGCTAACTGTCTAAGCAGCATAATAACTACCATTTCAATAGCAGGGACCACACCATCAACGGGATGCAATTGACAACTATTTTTCAATTATATAGAAATTCCGATTATGAAACAGGTGATGTTGAAGTTTTAGCTGTCATCTGTTAGAGGAAGCTTCTAAGGAGATCCACTATGACAAAAAAAAAGGGTGGGAAAAGGGATGAGAGTGAAGTGTGCAGACTGCAGACTTCAAAATATACGTTGGAAAGAAATTGTGGTTTAACAATTGGGACACAAAAAAAGCCATTGGTGAGCCATGGTCAGTTGTTGTACATGAGTCTGACTCTGCTTGAGATTCTCGTCAGTTTTTCTTTTCCATTTTCCATTGAAAATACATTGATCGATGACTGATTGTCTTCTTGGGTTGAAGTAAGCCAATTGCAACATAACACATGCCTTTGTCATGATCTCTTGAAGGAAAACAAAGGCAGTGTACCCAATTGCAGGAACTAACAAAAGATTTATTTGAACAAAAAGCCAAGAGGCAAAATGCAAAAAAAAAAAATTACTAGAACAAAATACAAAAAGGGAAAACAAGAAGCCACTAAAAACCACTGGAACCTCTGCGAGAGCCTGATACTCCAACATTCAACAAACTACACAATGATCTGACACAAAGGCGAAGAAACAGAGCCTAAATAGACATGGGGTAATCAGACACAGGTGATACTAATGAAACAGGTGAAGACACTGAGGGCAATCAAGACTGGAGGGAAACATACAGAGGCAGGGAGACAACAGAAGACCAGAAACACTGAGGACAAGAACTACAATATAAACACTTAACAGTAAAGACACAGAGAACTCAATAATATAACAGAACACAGAAATTTACTAAAATAAAAAGAGGAAACACTGAAGACTAAACTAGGAAACATTAAGACAAAAACACACTAGGGAAACAAGCAACACTAGGATATACATGATAAATTAAAACATGGAAACCTAAACTCTGAAATACACAAAAAACTAAACTAAACAAGACCAAATCATGACAGCCTATGCATATTTTACATTCCAACAAAGCCAATGAAAGGCTACTTTTTCCATTTAATAACCTCAGGTGTGTTCTAAAACGGATAGTGTTTTTCAGCATAAAAAGGCCCACAATCAAGACCCAAGGTTGGTACTGTTATTAATACTGGTCAAGTAACACATTACTTCACAGTGACACTCTGTGACACTGGCAAAACACAAAACACACCCTTCATCAATGCAAATAAACCATCTGGAAGAGTATACAGGTCCAACCAGTGACCACGTAAGCTACCTCAAGAACCAGATGCTAGGGGCCTAAAAGGTACATAACTACACAAACTCATACATAGGCTCCACATGAATACACCAACGCACAAAGGATACCCCCTGGGCTGGAAAAGCAAAAAGTGGAAAACTGCACCCAGGTGCTGATGTCAGGAAAAGTAAACTGACTACTGAGTGTGTGGGGGAACAGAGGTCATGTTGCATGTGTTACATACATGCTAACATAAGGATAGACATGCAGAGCCACATGAGTAAGAACACAAATGTTGACATATTTTTTCCTACAACAAACAGGGGTTGATAATCCTGGACACATGTGCCTACAAAGCACATAGACACTGCAGCCACCTCAATAAGAACATAATTTTCACTGAGTGAAAGAAAACGGTTTCAAGCATGCTTACACCAATGTACTGCACATTTTTCATTCGTTTTAGAAAGTAACAGCGGTTGGGTGATGGAGCACCAGGGCGGACTTCCTTACCCTCAACACACAACAAAGGCAGTGGAGGGACAGCTGGTGAAAGCAGCTGCTTTCAATATGTGCTCCATCTATAAAATGTTTTCTATTACCTAATCTCACTGCAAAACAAGAGTGGTGCCTCCTCTCATACTGCACATACTGCAAGTTAGAAAACCACATATGAAGTGCATTATACAGCTCTTTATAGTTGAATCACATGTGGAGCCCCTGAAAAGCTCTGAAACAAGAGGGGGGGTTGTAAAAAACAGCAAAGGTGACATGAACTGTGATTGCATGGAGCAGATGATTTTCCTAATGGCCTCTGTTGTAACTTTTTTCATAATTTTTTCCTGTGTATACCTAATTCAAAGCCTTACCAAATATCACAACCACTTCTGTTAAAATTCTTCACATTTTATTAGGCAGGAAGCAACACTTCTGGAGAAAACTCACCACATTACACCATTCATCTGCCTATTTCTCTAATTAATTGAGCCCAGGCATTGAATAGGTTCTTGTGGTGTTTTATAGACAGCTTGCTATGAATAATGCTCTCTGGGCATTGTAACAGGCAGCTCTCACATAGCAAACTCTATGTGTCACTGAGGGAATAGGAATAGAAGTCTAGATAGTGATATGTTTAAAGGAAACTCTCTTAGTAGAGAGAAAGTTGGACATTTTCCATTCTAGACAACTGTAATCATAAGGGTATGGGGTAGGTAGATGAGAGAATAATGTAGATCTGGATCTGGATTCGCTTTGCTTCGTGTTTCTGTTTTTATGAGGGGTCTTTAAATTGTCCATTTAGAGTGGCTGGCAGGTCCGAACACACACTGAGCGCTACATTTTCACATCTTTTACCTTTCTTCTTTTTTGGAATCTGTTTAGTGCTCATTTGTCAGCACCAGTTTATTTTTCTTTCTGCATCAGCCTCAACCAATTTCACACCAGCACATTTCATAACTTTTAATTGCAGTAAGGTTGGGTTAGATCATCAATAATAGGTTTTTCTTGCCAATGCCGGAATTTCCTCTCTGGGTGTTTTGGTGGATGGGTCAGGAGAGGTAAAAGCTATCATGGAAAGAAGTGCACAAACTGTTTTATTTGTTTAGTCTCAGTGGAAAAGAATGTGTATCACTGAGTACACAATGAAAAGGGTCCGCGGGTGAATAGCTTTGCATTTCATTCAGGTTACATTTCTGTCTAAAGCTCAGTATATGGAGCCTCTAGACCTGTCAGTTTTCGATTATGTCATCTTGAAGTGTCTTTGCCCAAAGGATTTGACCCACAGGGGAGTGAACACATCAGGAGTTTGCTTTAGTGGCCCTGAAAGTCTTTAATGAATAGAAACTGTAGAAGAACTCGACTTGCTCCTCGGTTCGTCAGATGCGGTTCATTCAAGTTCATTTTATTTCTAGTTCGAATTAGCAGAGCTAAACTTTGTTTTCTCTACAGAACAGCTCCCCTGGGTATCTGTTGCCTGGATGCCTTGTTCTCCCAGAAACAGAAAGAGCGGAGGCAGTGGAGCTATGCTAACATCATCATCATTGTTATCATTACCATTAACCGACTGCAAACGGCGACCAGCAAGCCAGACCTTTGCACTTCTCACATTTCTCTCATTTACCATTCTGAGCAGACAGATCTTAAACAGATGGTCATTTGTGAGTGGCAGCCTGAGTAGCTGAGAGTTGATGAGGGTGTTAAGTGTTTCAGACAGGCCGTCAATGGTGGAACTTTTAAGGGGATTTGGGGGCAGTCTGTTCTCTCTCCTTGGTCCTTTCCACTGGTCCAGGACTGAGGTTTAGATTGCAGTGTGGAGTGATGAGTCCCTCTGCGTGAGGCTGCGGATGGGCTCAGCATAGTGAAAACTTTCAGCTGGTTTGGCCTCTAAAAGTAAAATAAAATATTGACGTCATGATTTTCCCATTTCTTTATCCTACTTAATAGAAAATGAATGCCAAGACTTTTCTAATTCTTTTGTTTTTGTCACTTTCACTAAACTATCTTAGGATGAAGGGTAGGGTGACAAGTGGATCAGATGAGGAAGAAACCCAGTCGCTCTACCCGGACCAGAGGGAGGGGAGGCTGAATGTCACCTTCAAACCCAGCCGACGGATTGATTCAGGGCCTTCAGGGAGCCACGGGAAATACCTCAGCCTGACAAGAGACACTAAACTAAACAACTGGCGTTCCCCTGGGAGAGCGTTTAACTGCAGCACACGATGAATTATGAGCCCCAGGCAATTTCTTTTTACATCACACTTTGTTTTATATGGCAGAAAATGTGTTTATCTTTGAAATGTACATTTCAATAAACAAGGCACTTAACCTTATATATGAGATGTTTCCTTCGAATTTCTGGGATACATCTAACTATAGAGCAGCTCACTGATGTGGAAATGTATCAACACAGGTTTTATTGAAACACATAATTCATCACCTGAAAGCTATTTCAGTGTGTCATGTGATGATCATGATGCATTTTTGATGCAGTGTTACCTTTCTTTCCCCATGAGGAATCATACTGAACAACTCATGTAGGTGAAAACAGGACAAAGACTTTAAATCTATGTGAATGTAAGGATTTAAGCAGCAGCAGTGCTAACTGATTTAGTCACCATGATATCATGTGTTTACTCCAATGTGCTGATGTTAAGCAGGACAAATGTTTACAGTTGACATTTTGAGTAATGTTAACTTTGGCTTTGAAATTATTTTTTTGAATCTAGCATAGGCTTCCAGAACTATCATTAAATGATCACATATTATGTCAAAAACAAAATGATGTGAGGAATGGAAACATTGACCCAATGAACGTTAAAAGATTGCCAGGCAGGGAATCCATAAAGTAGGTATCCTGGTGGTGTAGGAGGAAAAGTGACCAGAATTGAGCGTTTTATGACGTTTGGTACCAATCCTTTACTAAAGTCGTTGGGATATATCCATTTGGCACATCATCATTGAGTATGTTTACATGGACTTGGATAGTATCTCCATTTTGATCTGGGTTTTTTAAATATCCACCTATCAAGTGCATGTAAGAGTGTACCAGTCATATAGCACAGATCTAGACCTATGCTATTATTGTTGCCAAGAGAGGAGGAGTCATTTGACCACTTAAATTGTAGGAGCAATGGGTTTTGGTGCCATTCCATAAGTTAAGGTTTTACAAGAATAACCAACCACTATTGCCATCCAAAACTTTGAGCTGGGGGTGGACAATCCAACAAGTCTTTTGGATTTATTTTCTTGGCAACGTTGATAAATGTCCTAACTTTCACTGCAATCCAATTAGCAATTGTCAAGACATTTGACGTAAAAACACTTAAATGTGAACCTTTCTGTTGGGCTATGGAAACATTTTAGGTATGATTCAATTCAGACGGCTTAATCCTCTGTGGACCAAGGACGTCAGCACAACATGTTATGACAATCCGTTAGTACTCATTGAGAATATTCAGACCGATCCAAGTAGTAGACACACCAGCAGCCCTGTATTTACAACACAGCAGCCATGCAGCTAACAAGGCAAATCTCTTGCATGGAAATATTTGTGAAATATGTGAGAACAAGAACAAAATCTGTTTGAGAGTTTTTTTTCCACATGTATCCCACAGCATATGTGCATTCATTGATATATATTATGTGATGTGACTGCAAGGAGTTTCTTGGAATAGGACATAAGCGTAGTTTATGAGCAGATATTTGTTTTATGAAAGAATACTGGACGGTGGTCAAACTCCTCTCAGCATACAACGATGACTACTTTTCACATTCACTCACACCAATTGCGTAACTGAAAGCTGACTCTGTTTAATATTAAACATTTACTCTTATGTTGTGATTTAACACAGGAAAAAGTCCAGTGTTACAGAGTGTATTTCTGGAAACACAACCGACCTTAGGCTGTTTGATTGTTCAAGCCATCTCCATAAATAATCAATCTGATACATTGCTCTCCAACAGGAATGGCTTAGACTGCCACTCTGTTTATTTCTGCTAGTTTCAGTCCTCTGCCAAAAAGATCTAATCCCATCTTCCTCTTTGGTCTGTCTTTATATGAAAAAATGGGTGCAATAAAATGTGAAAGTGCTCTTTATATTCTCCAGAAAGGGGCCACAAGAGGAACACTTTTCAGAGCTCTCCCTTTGGATATTTTAGTGTCAGTGAATTTGCACGAGAGCATTACTTAGTCATGTTCTGTTACCCAACACACTCGCTATATCTGTCTTTCATTTCACGTCTTGGAAGTCTCACATATTAAATTTATTTTAAACATAAAAACTGCAGCATGATTGTGTTTATGCATAAATCATATCAGTGGGAAAATGTATTTTCATTGTTATTTTGTGTTGATCATATCCAATTCCTTTGCAACTGTGGGACTGCCCTGTTCATAAACTGTCATCTGATTATTATCTATGGCAAGAGTAGATACTACAGGGAATTCTGTCATCCTTGAACGGTAGTTGTGAGTTATTTAATTTAATCAGCATGCAAGTCAAGTGGATATCTGACCAATGTCTAAAGAGAAACATTGCGCAAAATAAAACCAAACCACATTGTAGATCCAAGCAAAAGCAAACATCCCTTATTTTTCTTGTCTCTGCAAAGATAAAATTCCCATACTGACAGGTCTGCTTGTGAAATTGACACCATCCTTTATGGAATGCAATAAATTCCCTAATGAAGATCGATCAACTCTTCTGTATCCGCAATGTGAGTGGTGTATATACAGTGCATGGCTAATCAGGATGGATCAGAGTATATGTATATTGCTATAGATTTCAGTCATTGCTATGCTGAGTGATGTGGCCACACAGTGGGGTTTAAAGCTGCTGGGTCATTAAGCGTCTACACAACAGTGGCAGTGTGGAATGCTCATCATGCTTTGGAGATAAGGACTAAGGCTTCACAGTGCATGAAAAGAATATCCAATGCTAACATGGGAAATAACTTTAATGAACAAAAACAAACAAAGAGACAAAATGGGTAGAAAAAAACATTGAATTTAAAAGGGTAATATTGGTCTGATTCTCTGAGGGAGTATTGATCACAGGAAGCAAACACACAATCTTCATGTCTGATGTGGGAAACTTCCTCGCTGTCTTTCTTGTTGGGTTTTTACTTGGTTATGTTTGAGTCAGTGGTACAGGATCACTGCCACAGGAAAGCTTTGAACACAAGCAAGATTTTTTGAAAGAGAGTTTAGTGCCCTGCTGTGACAATGTCCATTCAGAATATGATTAAGTGGTCAATTATGGCTTAAGTGTAGATTGAGTCTGTTGTAGCGCAGTAGGAGATAAGAGCTGGAGGGCATTTATGATGCAGTAGAAAATGCAGGTGATATGAATACAGCAAACATTGAGTGATTAAACCAATGGAACTTGATTGGAAGTTTGACCCAGAAACATAGAGGAAAAATTAAAATCCTCACTTTCCATAAAGAGTTGGTACCGAGCTAATTGAGTGAGCAAAGTTCCTCACCCAGTTATACTTTTTTGAAAAACATTATTGTTAATCTTGGGGAAAAAAGCAGGAAGCGAAAGATAGGGTTGGGTAGGGGTGTCAAAAGCCTTTTAGCTTTCACAAAATACAGCAATTCTATATGGAGTGTACATGAGACCATTGTTGGACACAAATGGACCTGGAAGGTCAGGTCAGCCAATTCAATAGTTATAGGTAGAGGTATACAGGGAGACCAGCACAAGAGTACTCCTCAGATTTTCAAACAAAGATTCACACAAAAGCAAAATTCAATTTGCATGGGAAGGAACTGACATTACCATGGAGGCAGACAAATATTTCAGCACATGTTACAGCCTGGGGCGAAACTAGAACATGTATTTCTGTTTGTATAAAAAAATCGAAATCACTACAATTTAGACAAATATTTATATTTAATAATTTACCTTTTAATTGAAGCAAACTATTCCTGATGTCAATAGCATGATGTGTAGTGTTGTATAGGCCAGTGGCTCCCAAACTTTTTTTGGAGCCCCTTACTGTACTTGTATCTAAGAAAAGCTGAGCTTGTCCAGGACCCATGTCCAGGACTGATACATTGCAGTCAAATATTAAGATCAGTTGAATTGTTTTCATTAATGATTCATCATACACAACAGAATTGACCTAGGTAAACTTTTCAAAGACCTTTGACCTTTGTATATAACAACGGTTCAGAACCTAGGGTATGGGGGTCCCCTTTGGAGGAGGGGGCGGGGGCATGAGGCTCTGTCTGCCATGAGGTTGTCAAAATTAGATTTGCACATAAAATCATGTTTGAACAATTCTGGGAATTTTTTGCAAAGGCATTTTGAAAAGAACATGTGTGTAGGCATATTCTGATAGGATTGTATCAATGAAAACCATTATATTTATTGGAAAAATCGGTTGGGAAGCACAGGTATAGACTATCCAGTAAGTGTGTTACCATGATTTCAGAAAATATGTGGAAATCTAATTTTGACATCCTCAGTGCAGACAAAGCATTGTGCACCCTCTGGGATATTTGTCCCTCAACACACACCCCACCCTCCAAGGAGGGCAAATCCTAGGTTGGGAACCAGTGGTCATTTACGGTAGGAATCGTGTAAAAATGTGTTAGCATTGTAAAAGTGGTCATTTAGAGGCAAATTCTTGATCTTTGGTGATCTCAAAGATAAACTTAAGGTGAACTCACTAATGTCAAAGCTTATTCTCTAAACGTATGTGCTAGAAAAATATACTCAGTTAGCCCTGAGTTTCAAATATTGTATCAAAAACTATTTTCCTTTTATACTTGCATTCTGCATGGTTGGATTTCAGAGTAAGAGAGAGAGAGAGAGAGAGGGAGAGAGGGAGAGAGAGAGAGGGAGAGAGTGACTAAACAGAGACAGAATGGGAGGGAGTAAAAAGTTATCAGTGAAAGTTCCTAAATGTTGTGTGCCAGTGTGTATTTTTGTAGCTTCCTCTTCTAACCCCTGCAAACAGCGGGGACCAGGCGAGGGAGAGAGAAAGTGAAAGAGGGAAGGCTGGTTGAGTGATTATGTTCTAAGGAGGTGCATATGTGGATGTGTGGAGAGGTACGCTAGTCTCTCTCTCTCTCTCTCTCTCTCTCTCTCTCTCTCTCTCTCTCTCTCTCTCTCTCTCTCTCTCTCTCTCTCTCTCTCTCTCTCTCTCTCTCCTCTAGTTTTAGAGTGTTACCACTTCAGCCAACATCCTGAAGCGGGCCACTCTTTAGTCCACTCCACTCCACTCCACCCCTCCTCTTCCCTCTCCTCCGACCAAACACGTGGAGTCCAGCAGCTTTGAAAAGTAGGCAGTGAGGAAGACAGCTTCTAGAAAGAGAGATAAATGTTGGGAGGGAAGTCTGCCGTTGGCTTCCTGGACTGAGCTGCATGCGCTGCCTGAGTGTTGGGAGTTTCAACAGGAGGCTATTCCCTTTTCCTGTGTGTATGTTTTCACTCTGCTCTCACATCCATCCAACAACAGGAGCAGGAATTGGGCTGAAGAAGACTTCTGGATGCAACTGTGAGAAGAGGACAAGCCAAAAGGAGGGAGAAGAAAAAGTGATAAAGAGGCGACAGGAGCAGCAGGAGTTGGTTTGAAAAGAGAGGTGGAAGATAAAAGGAAACAGAGGACCGAAAGAGAGACTCACCTGACCCACCTCTCTGCTCCCTAGGTGGAGCAACCTCCTTCTTTCCCTATCATCCCTCCCTCCCCTACCCCTCCCTCCCTGACATGGACCGCCTGCTGGCCCTGACCCTCGCCTACCTGGCCTACCTGTTGGCCCCCGCAATCGCCTCAGAGCGCCAGCAGCATCGTGTGCAGCACGGCCCCTGCAGCTACACCTTCATCCTCCCCGAGGTGGAGCACTGCCTTCCTTTACAGGACTTCCAGGTCACCAACACTCTCCAGAGGGACTCTCCGCCCGAAGCGGACCAAAATACAAGCCAGTCCAAGCCAGGCAAGGCCCAGAAGGAAATACCTTCCTGGCAAGATAGGAAGCTGGAGAGTCTGGAGAATGCCATGGAGAATAACACCCACTGGCTACAGAAGGTAAGGTCTTTGAATTTCCCCAAAACAACTATTTACTCCTATTAACCCTTCCCACTCCTCTTTGCTGTCTTCTTCTTGTCCTTTTAAATCATCATCTTTCAGCCAGCAAGCCTTCACTCAAACTAAACAGCTGAAGAAGCTGGCCTAATAAATCTTGGGATGTCCACGACGCAGAGTATCTGGTAACATCTGTTTACAGGCCGTCATTATTGATAAGTTCAGTGCTAAGCTGGGATTTCCTGGATACTTGTTGTATGCATATCTGCCTCCATGACTACGCCTGTTGTATGACTGTATGTGTCTGTATTTAAGACCACTGGGATGCCAGAAACTCCCTGTTGCATGCAAAAGAAGGAAGACAAGATTAAATAAGTTTGCTAATGTCAGACAGTGCCAAATGTGTCTCACACAGTTAAACCTGCTAAATTAATACCTTTGTCCCCCCACATGCTACAACACACACAAGGTAATTTTAAACAAGCTCCACACCACACTTAGCTGACATACAAATCTATTGCAAAAATGTTTATCTGCGGGAGACACATTTCAGCATGTGCCTTCTCCAAGTCGATGGCCTTTTTGCAATTCCATTTAGTCCGGATTATGGGTAGAATGAAATGATGTGATTAAAAATGGCTTCACAATAGTGTTTTCCTTTGCTAAGGTCATCAGGGCACAGAATCAGTGTCGGTTCCGTTGTCTGGGACAGACTGAGTGACATGCCAGCCCTCTCCACCCGTCTCTCTATTCTCGTCTGCATCACTCACAGAATATTTATGGTATACGCACTAATCCTCGGGCCGATTTTGAGGGTTTCTGTGGTGTTTAGATGAGCCGACTGAGTGCAAACATGTTTATTTAATTTCATGATTTTGAAAATGGGACGTTATGAATGCCAAAGCACTTCCTGTGCTCCTGTCACTTCCCATCACTCTCGCTCTCAATCGGAAAAAAAAAATTGTCTGCATTTCCTCTCCTGTCCTCAGCCTCCCCTTTTTTTTTTTTTTTGTCTCTTGACACCTTATTCCTCTCTATCCATCTCCTTCGCTCCTATCTGGACCGTTCTGCTTCCCCTGGGATGATGAATGTGTCTCATCTCACACCTTTTACTTGTCGACCATCAGATCTCAAGCTCTTTGCCTATCTTGCTCACACTCTCCCAGGAACACGCATAGGAAAACATACACACTCAAATCCCCTGTGCACACTCCGTCTGATGCTCAGTCTGTGAACTGGAGACCTCACTTCCATGGGAAGCGTCCCATGAGGCCACACTGTATGTGTGTGTGCTTGAGAGACAGAGCGTGGAAGAAATAGTGAAAGGAGTGCACACACTTTCCGTCATGCAAGCAGTTTGCACAGCATGTGCTACATTGTACAACACAAAAGCAACATACATTGCACATATGTTGTGCTTTTCTATTAAACATGTAGTCTCTTTTTCACTCTCCCTCTGCCAGAGCTTGGATATAAGCAGTCATTAAGGAGATAAATCCCCTCCACCTACGGAGAAAAAGCTCAGCTGACACATATCTTGCTCTGTTGCCAATCTTCCCTTCACACGACGTCTGGAATGAACACAACCTTTCAACAAGTGGCCCCCCCCTCAGGCATTAGTGATGCATAAATGATTACACTGCAGGTGGGACTTCCACATAAACATAGCAAGACCCAGGAGAACTCCTTAAGACATCTAAGAGTGAAGACTGACCCCAGATGGCAAAGCCCTTTCAGCACCTTGTGAAACTCATCAAGCCTATAAGCAAACGTTTGGGGGAGAAATTGGTGATATGCATTTAGAAGAGCTTAAGGCTTAAGTATGTCGTTGTATCTGTGAAACTTTAGACGATCTCACTCAAAGCTCCCTAGGGACAGTATGATTCTTACCATGAGCCTTCCACCCAAACCCCCTTGAAAGGAAACATACACCCACACACGAAAACATAGGAGCACACACACACACAGGAATCCAACATGTTCCATTGAGGAATCTCCAAGAAGGCGAGAGCTACAGGACTGTATTAATCTTCCAGATTCCTTCTTTAGTGTTTCCAAGAAGAAACTAGTGTTTGTTTTCTTTTGTTCTAGCCCCCCAACGTAACCCCCCATTAAGTTCCTTTTGCTTTCTGCGGCCCTGAGGGGTTGGCAGATGGGATGTGAGCGTGCTTGTGTTAGGACTTTTAAGAGCCTCTGTGGATTATGCTAATGCAGAAATATTGCATAGAGATCAAGGTGACATGTTCCAGTAATATTTCATTAAAGCAATACTGAAGGATGTCACACACATTATTCCTAACATCCAATTGGTCTCAATTTCACTGTATTTTTTTAAGAAAAACACCCCATTTTACCTTTAAGTAAGGCCCCTGACTAAAAGACATTAAGTTTATCTATATACCAAAAAAGTTTCTCACTTACTGCTGCCAAAAGAAATGAAAAGGAAAAATTTTGCACTGGCCACTCACTTGAAACTAATCTTTTTTCTAAAAAGCTTAACATAACCTTGCACATGACATAAATCTTCTTTCATTTTATGCTACAACTCAGGTCCTTGGATGTTTTCTTGTGAATGTTCCTCATGTTTCAAACACAAGTGCAGACGATAGAACTTTTTATTTCTATCCCCCTAAACTCTTGAACATACTTCCTCTTTGTATTAAAGTGGTGAGCTCTCTGCGTATGTTAGGAAGGAGATTGCAGAGCATTCTTTTTTTTAAATATGGTGTTAATTTGGAGTTATTTTTTGGTCTTATTGGTCAAATAACTTGTTTATTATTATTATTTATTGTTATTATTTTTGTAATCAAAGTTAAAGTTTAAGCTTCAGCCTTCACCTTTTTTCACTTTCTGCAATCCCTAAAGTATGTTATGATAGGAAGCTGGCGTGCGCACTGTGTGTCGGGTAATGTTGTAAAAAACAGTAGACCAGCTTACCTCCGTTTGGAAATGGAATGTCTCTGAAGTTACAGGCACTTGTCATTTGAATATACAATAGTAAATTGCGGATCGAATAAACTACAACTACCATCTCAATTGTTAATTAATTTCACTGATATCATTTTAATTATTGATGTAATGCATTCATTTCATAACTGTTATAAACATGTGTACTTGAGAGTTGTTCGCGTCTCTGTTTACCCAAAAGGTGAGCCTTCCCTCCTGCCACACACACCCCCGTAATGTCTGGAGGTGCACCTCACACTTTGAGAAGTAGCTAACTGCAGTAATGAAATTGCTCCGTCCAGTTAGTATCAAAACAGCAATTCAGAACGACTTAGAAGCAATAAAAAATGAGACAAAGTGTTGTTTAAGATGACATAACGTTGAAAGATGTGTTTTCTTGCTGAAAGTGCGACCCTGACGTGTTTTGATTGTGGGTTTTGGAGGGATACTGCTCTCCCCTCTTTCCAGTACTGCATACTGCCACTGAATCTTTTAGTTGTACCAGACCGTAACCTACTTAGTTTCTTTTTGGGGATCATGAATGATCTTCTTAATGATCCAGTTCAGGAGAGACCAAAGCAGTGAATCTTTCTGCCCTTTCATCCTTTGAGGACACTCCAGGTGAACACCCTCCAACAGCAACATCTTTTTACAGAAGTAATGTGTAATTGTTCCAGATAATCCAAGGAACATATACTTTGGACAATTTTTATTGGCAACAAAAAAGCAGTTAGATGAAAACTAATTGAAAACAGATCAAGCTGTAGATTGTTCTAAATACTTGTTGATAGAAAATATTTCTGCTTGGTAAGACACGATGGGAAATAAGTGAGACATTTTTTAATTTTGCTGACATGACCCTTAAAAAAGCAAGAATGCATTTTCCCTCTGAAAATTGGATCAACCTGGTGTTGCCTAAACACATCCATCAGGTCATCGTCTTCATGGGAACCTGGTAACTAATTTTCCTTACTAATCATAGCTATCCTGATTTGCCTCAGTCCATCATTATTTTGCCAGAACACCCAGCAGACATGCTCCCCCTCCCCCTCCTCTCTAACTGCAACCAAGAGCTTGTGTGTCTATTGGCTCGATAATTAAGATATCAAGTGATACAAGTAATTTTCTCAGCACTCATCCCTACTCTGTTCCCCCTTACACAAAAATAAAACAGAATTATACTACATACCGAATATGATACAGAGCTCCTATCAATGCAATTGGCAGTGGAAGATGGAGTGTATCAAGACCAGCATTGAGTTGTTTCACAGAAGGCTGTAATAAGAACTCTTTGGACAGGCGGTTGATAGCAGTTTCAATACATGAGGCTGATTAGGATACTGGGATCTTCGGTTCTTTCTCTGGACTCAACGACTTTAATCCGTTTGGTAATCTCTTCATATCCTCCGTTATGGATGGATTTTTTTGCTGTCTCAGAAGTCCTAAAGCAGCAAAATGTGAGAGATGGATTTACTGAGCTGGAGGGGGGAGGGGGGATTGAATGAAAGAGCGAGTTAGTACCAGAGATCGAGTGGAAGCAGAAGGGTATAGAGTGAGATCACAAGAGGGCAAACTATTATATATTTAATTGTCCATTTTTCTTTCCAGTTGTGTTTGTATTTTTGTACTACATCTCCTGTTTCAATGCATTACATTTATCCCATTTGTATACAAGTAGCACCCTTTTTTGAATTCTCGTCGATTTTTCAGAATGGCCCCGCATTAGCTAGATCATTATTGGTGCCGTTTCCCTCGAAAGAACATGTTTTCCAGCCTTTGTGTTTAACGAGCAAAGTCTGATCTCTCAGAAAACTCATAAATATTATTGTTCGATATTCCACTCTGCTTTATTGCAAGGCACAGGCCATTGCCTCTTAAACGTCAAATAAAATTCCATCTTTCACGGCAGGGAAAAGACAAATTTGTCTTCCACATGCCGTTTTGTCAAACTGACCGCATTAATAAGAAAATCTATTTATTGGAACAAGATGGATGCTGCTCTATTTATACTCCTGCTGCAACATATGATGTTTTTTTGCCAGTGCTTCTTTCTCTAAGCTTATGATTGATTACCAAGTGTACGGAACTATTCCTGAAGTCCTGCACACAATATTCAGGATTTCAGCCCGTTGGTTATTGCTCCCTTGAAATCCCATTGGAACTCCTAGTCAGTGCATAATTTTATCATCAATTTAGGGTTGCTATTGGCCTTAGGTAGATCTACAGATTGATAGACTGATAAATGGGAGCCACACACATGCCTGAGGGTAGCTTGATTTTGGGACTCCATCACCGTGAAAAAGACAAGATATTCTGAGGTTGCAACTTTCAACCAGCACAAAGTATCCCAGGATATTTCACACCTCGAGGCCTTCAGTGAATAGATGGGCGTGTTACCTTCAAAATATGATTATGGCGGAAATTAAACTAGGGAATCTGACATTCTGGATTATTTTCTAAAAATCTGCATATTCTCCTCACAGCTGGAGAACTTCATACAGGAGAATGTGCGCTCTGGGATGGAGGAAATGAAGAGAACGGCGGTACATACACAGACAGCCGCCATGCTCGAGATGGGAACCAACCTCCTCAGCCAATCAGCCGAGCAAACACGCAAACTGACAGATGTTGAGACTCAGGTGAGTCCATCAGGACGCGTTCGAGTGAACCTGAGTTAACTTGTTTGCAGCCAATCTAAATGAACAACTGTCGGTGTCACACCAATGCAAAAACAAACAATGTCACTTGCAGTTCATTTGGTGCATAGCTAATTAAATGTAAATCAGATGTAACTTGATGAGAAGCCAGGCCGAAAGGTGGCGGCGGCTGCTTTAAAACAGCTGCTATTTGGTTCTAGATGCTGTGATTGACACACTGAGTTGAGCTCTGCGTCTGACAACACGCCAATTAAAACATAACACTCAGTAGCACAACACAGATGTGTCTTCATTCATGCCACAGAGCTGTTATTACAGATTGGGCTGTTTTGGTCCTTATGCTTTCTTTTTGTCTTATCAAAGCCCATCATGAAACCCCAACCTGCACAAATATCAGAGCTGCTTTGTTCCACATATTGCTACATCTGAAACTTCAAAAACATGTCACAGGTGCTTATGAGATAATTGTTGCTCGTGTTTTCATTGCCAGATCAAAGAATGGGCTTTACGATCCTTTGGATGTGCTGTCCCCACATTGTTCATCCACAAGGGAGATATTTATGAACTTTATCTTTACATCAAAACCAGTTACAGATATCCACTTACTCTGCTACTTTTTCTGTTTTTGTTCTGAATCTTTAGGTGTTGAATCAGACAAGTCGCCTGGAGATTCAGCTGCTCGAGTACTCGCTCTTTACTAACAGGCTGGAGAAACATATTCTCCTGCAGACGCAAGAGATCTCACGCCTCAGCGACAAAAACAGGTGAGCACACACACTATTTCAAAGATTATTCATGTTTCTTTTAAGAAATTTGAGATCTTCCCCATGTATAAGCATTTCATTTTAAATGTCACATATCATGTAAAATACACTTTACCATGTTTTTGTAGCTCTAAAATGTGTCCCTAATCTGTCTACAAGGCTAGGTTTTTTTAAATTATTATTAGTAAATTATTACATTTGAGTCCGCCTTCTCCCAGTAACCAATAAGGAAAGGAGCGAGAAAGCCTGAGCACACCAAAGCCCTTCCAGGGAGGCGTGGTCAGTCACCACTCATTTGCATTTAAAGTTACAGACACAGAAACAGCCTGTTCTGAGCAGGGCTGAAAAAGAGGGGTTAATAGGCAGGATAGAATACAGGATTAGAGTGGATTTATAACATGACACTTCACAGACATGTTTTGGGGAGCTCTGAGACTTATTTAAACTGGTTGGAAAGGAGAATAATATTTGACCTTTAAGATCTATAATGTGTCTTTCAGCGGTGAAGGATGCAGCATTCTTTTTGTTTGACAATTTTTTTTTTATCCTATGAGAGATAATACTCCTGTCATTATCTTGTTGTGTTAAGTGTTGTGTTTTCTTTCAATTTTGATGATAAAAGTAACACTTATTTTGTATTGGTTTTTATTTCCTCTGCTTTATCTTCCCATTGATTTTAAATGAGTTGGTTTGGATGTCATAACAAAGTGTCAAAGATTGTTTCCTCAGGAAAATGCTACTTGACATTAGGGTAGCTAAATATGAGGACCTTGAAATAATGTACTGTACATGTACAAAAATGGTCCATTTAATCCAGCAGATCTGAAAAACAGGGCACTTACCAACAATATAATGCCAATTGTTTAAGCATGTGTATGTGTTTGCCAGTGAATAGGCTGTGCGTATAAGGTGGGGTTTCCCTTTATTCTCTCTCGGAACACAAGGTCAAATCAGGGCCAGCAGGGGTTAAAGACAGGGTGCTTGGTGGTGTGGAAGGAAACAGGAGTTTTCTCTCACTTAGTTGTTTTATCACTCCATTCATCTGTACAGAGTGTGACTGGGAGAATAGTGTGCCCCAGCCCCAACACCTGTTACACATCTGGCTCTGCTTGGTACTACTCTGCCCTTTTGCCCTTATCTTTCAAGTTGTTGACATGCCTCTGACATGTAAATAAATGAATACATCTTCACAAGGATAAACACCATGAAGGGATGAATGGAAGTAGAAAGGTCATTGTAGATTAGCAGCCAGGCTGCTGTGGAATAAAAGGGGGGGAAAAGGGCGGATGTGGTTATGGGGGCCTACTGCTGCTGATGCTCGAGGGCATGAAGCCAGTTTTTTGAACAGCTGCCAACTTAAAAGAGCAGAGAGATGTGTTTGTTTTCACAGGCAATACATGTAAAATAGTATTGGCAGGGAGTGCAGCATTTAGTGGAGACAGACTTTGAGCAGACAAATAGTAATACACATATATAATAAATAGCACAACATCATAAGCATAACAGTTTAATTGTCCAGGATGTAATATGATCCAAATTGCCATGTTTGTTCTGTCAAAACCCTTAACTGTAAAAACATTTCTGAGCTGGTTTATTGCTGCGCTCTATGCTTTGAATGTTCTTCGAAGTTAAATACACAAAATGGAGAACAATTTGTTAGCTCACTGTGCCACTTTTTATTTACGTTTTTCCCACAAAGCGAATATGAAACGGTAATAATGTTAAAATAATGATCCAGCTTTCCCTCCAGGCCTCCTACTGATTCGCTGCCTAAAGCAGGAGATTGAGGTTACACGTTTAAAGCGGCGGCGGCGTGTGCGCAGGGTTGAAAGTAGCTTGTTCAATCTGGGTGGCTTGATTGTTTCAATAAATAACTTCTGCAGAGTCGTTAGTCAAAGCCATAAAAATCAGGCTGTAGGGATTTATGATCTTCATTAGGAGGTGGAGGTGGGGGTGTGGCCCACACACACACACACACACACACACACACACACACACACACACACACACACACACACACACACACACACACACACACACACACACACACACACACACACACACACACACACACACACACACACACACACACACACACAAACTTGTACACTCATATTGTCAGATCGTTGCCTCATGGCTATGATGGGGAGGCTTAGAATGCGGGCACATCTGTGAATTCTGCTGCTATACAGGTGTTGATATAATGTTAACCCAATGAGGCTGTCTATTAGTCAATGTCATGTAGATGTGGTTTGAGCAGCCTGCGCTGTGAAGTTAAATACTGGATGGATCAATTCTACACACCCACTATTTTTCTTCTAGTCTGATAGAATGGATTTACGGCGGGAATGTTTCATAAAAAAATCTTGCCAAAGGTTTAGTGCTGGGTTCAAAGTTTGTTCAATATATGGGCAATAAATTACTTATTTCAAAATGGATGAATATTAAATTAAAGTCTAATTACATTTGATTGCATCAAAATGGAACATAACACACACACACACACACACACACACACACAATACAATTAGTATTATTAATTTGTATTCAATTGTAGCTGCGCTGTGACTCAATATTTTTGTTCCCGTTCATGCCTGGTAGTTTCCTGGAACAGAGGCTCTTAGCGCTGGAGGCTCGGTATGGGAGGGAGCTGCAGGGCATGCAAAGCGAAAAGCAACAGCTTCAAGAGCTTCTGGAGAGGCAGAGTCGAATGGTCAGTCAGCTGCAGGGGGAACTGGGCAGCTCCATGCTTAACAGCACCCTGCTACAGAGACAGCAGGCAGTGCTCACGGACACTGTTCAGCAGCTGCTGGCTATGGTCAACCACTGCAATGGTAGGGTATTTTACTCTTTGGCAAAATATTCAGTAGATTAGAAAAAAAAGTGACTGATTGAGTGGTTTGTCATTATTTCACATTGTTGCACAAAATGATAGATTGCATTTCTGTGATTAATAACCTCCTGAGAGGAAAAAAATGATTAATAGTATCAATAAACACCAAAAATTCAGCATAATGGAAAAACAGGGATCCACTGAATTTTTATTAATTAGCTTGGGAGTTGTGGTTGAGGCTGAAAAAGTATCATTTTTCATGACCCACCTAGAGCAGCTTATAAATCAAATCTCAGACACATAACATACATGCATGCATCACAGAAAATTAAGGCTTAAGCAACAGCTTAACTTGACAAAAAAAAACCTCACATATGGGGGCTGGGATTAGTGTGCAGAACCAACGGGTTTGCCATCTGTAAATAAATTACTGTTTTTTGTTTTTGTTTGTTTTTTCAGAAATCTCCAATACACCAAAAGAAGAGCCACTTAGCTTCAGAGACTGTGCTGAAATCCTGCAATCAGGTGTTACAGAGAGTGGAACATATAGCATACGCCTTCCCAACTCCACACGGACTGTCAAGGTAGTGAGGCTTTAAAGGTCATTGACCTTTGCCACAAATATCACCCAACTGACTGTAACATGAAACTCTTTTCAACTCTTTTTTTTCCATGCAGTTCTTAGCAATGGAATCATTTCACTTTGCCTAATCTGAATAGTGTAAAGCTCTCCCTCTTATACACACTACATGGTGACATTAAGAGGCCTTGACCAACAAAGGTCCCCTGTTGGTGAATATGTAATGATGCCAAAGTCCCCTGTTAGACATGCACACAAGTTAACACACACACACACACACACACACACACACTCTAATACTGGTTGTTTAAAGTATACAGAACTTGATGGAAATGCAGTGCAGGGTTAGTGAGAGGTAAAATAATAAGAAACGGAAGCACATTTTGCCCTGCAGGCTTCATGGTGAGTGAGTGGGCACTGCTGAATGCAAAGTCAGAAAAGCTTAGGAGGTACCTCTTGTGGCCTGAAGTAGCTAGCTTGTGCTAAGTGAACCATGGTATCCACCGGTGGGCAATCCTTTCTTTGAATCATAGGACTCTTGGCTGAGATCTTGACTCTAAGAGCTTACTGCAGAAAAAGATGACAGCAGTAAAATATAGACTTTTATGTTTTTCATTACTTTCAGTCTAGTTTGCTTGCTGGCACCAGCTCCTACTGCCCCTGTTTTTTTCCCCCCACTCTTCCTTTTCATTTCCTGTGGGCAAGTCAGCCAGGTGTTGGGCACTGGTGCCATGTATTTCCTGCCAACTGGGGCCAATGTATGTTTGCATTGATGTGAGTCAGTATTCCCTTGAATCATTGCTGCTTTCAATCTAAGCCATCCAAAGTCCAAGGTGGCTGACAATCTGGGTGGCTGCAAAAAGTGGGGCAGATACAAATTGCCTTATTTTCAAGCACATAGGCTTCCTCAGTTGGACAGGAGACAAAAAAAACTACACGCATGGAATGCAGATTTGACTAAATGAGATGTATCCCTCTAACTAAGATTTAATCACAGAGATTTTGCATAATGATGTTGTTTACAAACCAAATAATTCATCATTTGGATCAGCTTCCTTTCTGAATTTTTTATTAGTTTTGTGCCTACTTCAGAGAATCACAAGGCACATTAAGTCACATATCATGCATTCCCCATAAACAGACATTACGAGGTAACTATTGTGTTCCTTGATAAAACTTTGTCAATATTAGCCACAGCATACGTCTTTTTAATAATCACAATATTGTTGTTGCATTTTTAATATCAAGGAATTGGCCCGAACTGACTCCTTCCTTGTAAGCTTCAATAATAAGAAAATTATGGGTTTTAAATATGGACCTGGTTTGAATCAAAGTAACAACCCCTTTTGGGGAATGACTTAAAAAATCTATTTCAAGACCCTGTTTTCATATCCAGTGTGCCTTTAAAGTGAGAGTGCTGGCTTAATGTGCCGGAGGATAATCACAGCATATTGCCTGTCGACCCTGTTTTCTGAGGAAAAGGACCTGAGTGCCTTTTGACCTTGATTAAGCTTTCCTATTCTGGGAATGTGCTCGAAACTCTCATTTTGTTTCTAGCAGAATAAAGCCACCTGGGGTGTTGAAATGGTGTTGAAATGGAGAGACCTGTTGGGATGCTGTCCACATACCAGCATCTTTACTGCATGACTCTTGAGACTTTTCAAGGGGGTTGTTTAGTGGACAACATTCAAGCAACCGGCCACATAGCAATTTAGGTTTATATGTAGTTATCCCAAGTGTAGGTTGTATTGACTGTTATCTATCTTAAAATGTCACTGACAATATCTATAATCTGAGAAGACAACATTGCATGGCAATATAGTGCCTGAGAAAATGGATTATATGGATAATACATTTCTTAATTTTTAAAGAATCTCTGAGGAGCATTCAGTTTTACCGCCCATAGATAAATATTCAGACATTGATTTAATCCCTAATTCCCCTGGGAAACTGGAATATGTCCAGTTAAACACCTTGAATATCTATAACAAATCCCTTAACAAGTCTAGATTTCGAATTATGTCCCAACATGAATTAGTACAATTCATTTATTACAATTTGTTCTTCCAAACATACCTCTATATGACAACGTGCAGCCAAATAAAAGAAAAATAATCAGTGTGCAAATTGAAATCTAGATGCCTCTTCCCCGACCCTTACTCAAGAAAACCGTTGTATGACCTCTTGCCTTTCTCCGAGCTGAGACACAAACACTGTCTAGACTATGTTCAGCATTAAACTCTTCAATCTGCCCAACAATTGAGGGTACCTACCTTTATCCAAAGTGACGCACATCAGAGAGTAAGTACAACACTATCCCAATTCATACACCGCCACCGAAGCAGCAGGAGCAATGCGGGGTCAAGGGTCTTGCCCAAGGACACATCGGACATGTTGCCCAGCTGGGGATCCAACCCTGGACCTTCTGGTTGAGAGGCGACGACTCTACCAACTGAGCCACAGCCGTCCCACATATACACATATTTATATATACTGTATATCCAGTGTCACACTAAATGCCAGCTTTTCCTTTTTTCTTCTTGAGCCAGTTGGGACTTGTGATAAATCACTACTGAGCATTTTGACATCAAACTGAGATGTAATATTTTCAGACTATTGACGAGTACCTTTAGATAACTTTGAAAAATAAACACACTTTAGTCTTTCTGTTATCTGAAGGATGCCCTGGAAGCTTCGGTAGTACATTTCAAGGTGTCCAACAATGATATGGCCCAGGTGAGGAGGACAGTCTAAGATACCAGTTTGTTCTCGTATCCCCCCTGAGAAAGGGAAATTCATGCAGAGGTTTCAGTATAAAAGCTGAAGTTGATGCAGAGTTGTATTCATAAGGTCACAGCTTTTCAGTTTGATTTCATCGAGAGGACTTTTGCCAGTTTATCTCCAGTTGCAACAAGCAGCTGTTTTCAGTAAAAAAATTTGATATACCAAGTGTACACTTCCTGCCCAGAATCAAACAACTGTTCCGGTTAATGCAGAAGGACATTAAGCTGCTTAAGAGACTGAAATGTGTGTCGGCCTCTGGTGCAGACAATAGTGGATGAACAAACAACGGCTCCTGATTAATTCTCTGTATCTGGTCAACTTTTTTTTTTTTTTTTACGATGCAATTTGACTGGCTAAAGGTTGTACGATGTCAATGTTATACTTTCCTCTTGTTTCCCTGCCCCCTTATGAAAGGGAAATAGATACATTATTGCTGCCTTTGATGTCATCATTGGGAAATATCTGCTGGGCAACTAAGTAAATAAGCCGAATAAATTAACCAAACATTCAAAAACAACTGTGACAGCACAGAACCTTTTGGTGCAGGCACACTGTTCAATATTTTGAAATGCATAAAATTGGTCACCTAGCTTTAAAAAAAAAAAAAAAAAAAAAACCTGTTGTCCTCCTGCTGTATTTTCCCAGGTGTTCTGTGATATGAAGACCAGAGGTGGCGGGTGGACTGTGCTGCAGCATCGGAGGAACGGCTCGGTTGACTTCCATCGTGGGTGGAGGGACTACAAAGTGGTGAGTTCTACAGAGGGAGGGGTTACGATGCATCATCATCATCATCGAAGGTAGTACAGATAAATACTGCAGGACTGAGCAGGAGGTTCCAATAATGATCCATGGGTGGTTTGGCACAGAGAGGCGTGGGATACCGGCGAGCCTGTGATCCCAGGTGACCTGCGGTTGTTGTATTTGGCTGCCCTTGTGTTCTCTCCTACCCCCCATGTTATTGCACCTGCTCTTGCTCCCTTTCCCTGTGATACTCCCACACAACCTTATACACTCGCTCTACACAAACACACATGTCCTGTGCTTTTTTGACCCATGGAGAACCTCTGTTTGTATCCATATTTAAGATCCCAGTAGTTTTACTATAGGGAAATGAGTTAGCAACGGTATTACAAACTATAAACAGGATGTAATGAAATCACACACTAGAGACTATGAGAGATGTTTCAGTGCTCTGACTGAATCTGGCATGTTTTCACACCTTTGGCTTCTGTTTTGTTTGGACTTAAATAATGCTGTTTTCAACCTCATTACAAAGTTTTCTATTTCGAAAAAAAAAGTCTGTGCAGTTGGGGGGGAAAAAAAACAAGCAGAGAAACATATGCCTGCAAACATTTTCGACTGTGTTAAATTACACACAGAACAAATGAGTGAGGCTTGGTTTGTGATTGAGCGGCGTAGCAATTTGTCTCTCACCCACGCCAGCAAATCAATTGCCACTGCTTGGATTGGAAACAAAATGCAGAGAGTAATGTCACTGCAAACAGAAGGAGTGAGGAAAAAGGCTTAAAAAACTGTCTTGTTAAGAACAATATTTTTGCGAGCGGATGATACATATTTGGTTCCTGCTGGGGCGTGGGAGCACAGAGGCCCTGTAGATGGCAGATAACGTATGTACTAAAGTGCCATACTGCCTCGGTCAACACACATTCGAGTGTGTTGAGTGTTGATCAAATGTTATACCCAGGCCTGCTGGTTGAATGATAACAAAGGAAGGATTCTTTCTTTCCCTGAACAACAGAGAATAAATGTGAAATAGTTCTACCTTGAAAATTAAATTCAACATTTTAATATGATGTTAAGTTTGTATTTGTATTCATGTGTCATTCAACATAGGCATTCTGTGACTCATATGGCGTTGTCATATCGTTAATCCATCCCTCACATTGGCTTTTGCCAGTCAAGGAAACAACATAATATATGTCCCATTGGGTTGCTCTTCTCAAGGTGTCTCTTTGAATAGGACGTCGCATGTTATTGACATTTTCCAAGGTTTTGTTAAAGCCTCTACACCTGAATGGCAAGCAATATATGTTTTCTTTGTTAACAAATGTTTGTTTGACTGTGCCGTCCACTCCCTAAGCATCGTTTGCCATTGACTCCAGGGGCTGACTTACAGTATGTCCCTGACATTTTTCAGTCTTTTACGTCCGTTGCATTTAATATGCAATAGTGGGTTCAGTTTTCAATAAACTTTCCGTGAGCTGCTGAAAGCTACGAGAATAAACACCATATTGTCATAGGACCGTGGAAAAAAAGAACATTCCATACAATGAGTTACATTTGAATAAAACAAGGTCATGCAAGCTGATGTTAGCTTATATTTGTTATGACCAGCTTGCGTAGGCCCTAACATTCAAAATGGAGGTCCACACAGTTAACTTGCTTCTTAAGTTTTAGTTTATTTCAGAACAACCAAAAATACAAGGGCAGAGGGAAATAAGTCCAGTCTGTCCCGAGGAAGCGAGACAGAAAGCTATGGCAGCCTGGCTTATATGCCCTTCCACTCAGGTGAAGCCCATCTGCGATCAGCAGGTAGGTGGGCGGGTCTCCCAGCGACCAGCAGGCATGCCACCACCAACCACCAGATGACGCCAAACCCTGAAACACAAAACAACAGCAGTACCAGGCCAAACACCATGGCCAGGGACGTCACAATGTTATGTAAGGATATACTTACACAAAATAAGCTTCATCTAAGCTCTGAATGTCAGGAGTTGACATTGACCTGGTGCACTTGAGTAGTCATTGCTACCTACAAGTTTTAGCTGAATGCTTTGAAAGATAGGTGGGGCTGTAACTACCTTTCAGTAAGCTAATGCTGGGGGATGTTTTGAGGCAGACACTCATCACTAACTTGGTATGTGTGAATTGCAAAGCACTCGATGCGAGGCCGTGTTTTAACAGTGAAGAAAAACTGACACAGACGCAGTTAGACCTCAAACATGCTACACCATGTTGACAACGTCATTTTGTAGTTTTAACAAACCAGAAAGACTCCATGGCACCTTCCTTTTAAAAAAAAAATGAAGTCATTTAATTACCATGGCCCTGTGATGTTCTATCAATAGCCGGTCAAAAATAAACAATGTTGATGTTATTTTGACTTACTGATGAGGGCTTGTTACTGAAACATGTCAGAATTTGTTTTAAGGTTCACATGTCCATACCATGAAAATAAAGCCATTTTAATGGTAAAACAGAGGGTGCTTAATAATCTTTTGTTTTTACAAAGACTGTGTGTATCCTAATCCAAAGAGCATGTCAAATCTATACACTTTTTCGAGTCCAGGAGGCACTCCTTGTTTAATTATTCAAGCTTTAAGTAGAGCTAACTCACAAAGCAGAAAAAAAATGATCTAAAAGCATTGACCCAGCTCCTGATATATTGGGACAAATAGATTGTAGTGATGTTAAATTAGCTGTTTGTTATGATGTGACTTTCATGCTCTTTTTTTGATGAGGTGGAGGAGACCAAGGCTAGCTCTGCCCCCATTTTTATTTTTGGCGATTTTTGCCTTTATTAGATGGAACAGCTGAAGAGAGACAGGAACTGTTGGGAGTAGAGAGAGGGGGATGGCATGCAGCAAAAGGCAAAGGTCTGATTTGAACACACAGCAGCGGACTGTAGCGTGTGTTCATGGTAGGCTATCAGCGCCCCTGGCCATGCATTCTTATGATATTATGCTTATCAAAGTGGTTAACTGTGCCTGCTATAATAATAGGACAAATTAAAACCTCAATTGATATCCTGGTGCTTTGGGCGTGGACTTATTTAGCATTAATTTCACCCAGTGGACTGTCTTAGTCATTCAGAATGATAAATGTGACTTTTCAAAATTGAGGTCTATTTTCATCTTAACTCCAAAAACCCCTTGGCAGGTCGTTGGTCAAATCACCGCCTTTGTTTGAATATTCCCTTGCTCTATTGTTCCTCTGTCTTTTGTGTCTAATCCAGGGCTTTGGAGATCCATCTGGGGAGCATTGGCTGGGAAATGATATCATCCACAAACTGACCAGCTCCCAAGAATACAGTCTGCATGTCCAGCTGCAAGACAGGGAGGGGAATGAAGCGTTCTCACATTACGACCGCTTCTACATAGACGGCGAGGACAACAACTTCAGGTAACTGAACCGCATGAGATATGATTCATATGAACTAAAGGCTAAAGTCTGGCATGTAAAGATGTAATGCTCAGGTCACAACTCCCCTTTAGAATAATTAAATCCTCCAATTACCAAAGTGATTAGTAATTATAACATGATAGCACAAGATATGACAAAATGCTATACTTAAACACCTTTACACTGAGGTCTCCAGTTAAATCTCTTCATTCACATTGTCAGAAATCCCACATGAATAGCTCTATAATGAAGGTGCTTCACTTCACGTAAGTGTTTTATGAAGAGCCTTCGATTGTGAAAAACATAATTGTAATGCAGTAACACCCTTTCAATCATTGCCTTAAAGACTCTTTAATACCACCACAGATTGGAAACCATTATCAACAGTTCAAACACCTTCCTTTTTTTTTTTCTCGTCTTTTGAGCTTCCTTATCCCTGAGCACTGACGTTAAGAAACCACTCTGACCAATTTTTATTTTAAGAATGCCATTCATAATGATGAGTTCAGAAGAGGGCACACGGCCGCTTTCGTCTGCCTCCATTTTTCTCTTCAAATTACAGGGAGTAAAGCTTCCCCCTTAAAATTCCTCCCTCCTCCCTCCCTCCTCCACTGAAGAATAACAGGAATTCTCCACAATACCTTGCCCCTGCCAGAAGCTTGACAACTCCAACCAAAAGCTCCTCACTAACCCTGCAATAGCTAACAAGATTGTGCGTGTGGGTGTGCTCACAAGTGCTTCCTCCAAGTCAGACAGAAATAAAGTGGGAACAAAAATAGCACAGGTAAAATTTCAAATAAATCTACAAGAATTCACCGTTCTTTAAAATGGAAGTTTATGAAGATTGATGCTCTGAATTATGACAAATCATCATCATATGTGTGCTTTCCAGCATCCTTAATAGTGCAGCAAATTGCATTTGCCTGACTTTGTTCCACATAATTAGCGCGATAAAACTGAACGCTTCACAATTTTGCTCTCGGGTACAGCGTGTGAGGCGAAGCACCTGAACGAATATAATCACCTCTGCAGTTTGCTACCTCTGAGCTCATGGTTCTGTGTAACCAGTTCAATATGTACCAGCTTTACTAGCATTGCTGGAGACGCTGGCTAGGTCTGTCGGCTTCTATCATAACTCCAGGCCAAAGCAATTCTCCTCTTCAGCTGCATCCAGAGCACTCCCTGGAGCAACATGGAGGTCTTCAGCTTATACTCAGAAACATGATTCGGACATTAATCATCAGCATGACAGACCACTTTGTACTTTGACGAAGCCAAGAAAAACCATCGTTATCATAAAACCAGTGGTAGGGATTCATTTTCATGTAACATAATACCTCTCATTAAAGGATAAAATAACAATACTTGAGGCAGTTACCTTGAGGATTAGCCTGTTGACTGCAGTATTGGGGCGTAGCAGTAGTAATACATTTTGAAGTCATATCCAATGCCAATGGTTGATAGAGAAGGAAGAGTTGGCGTTGTCTAAAGAATGCTCTTTCAAATATGAAATCCTGTGGCCTGTGATTGCCACCCCGTCTAATTTGACCACCAATCAATCATGAAGAGAAAAATTACATTAAGAAACTCCTCTCATGTATTATTCCAGCCTCTCCACTATGTCATCATTACTCCAAGCACCCCTCTTGATATGTTGTGCCTGCCCTGTGAACTTACAAATTCAAGAGGGCAATTCTTCATTTAGTCATCACCGACAGCGTGCCCTGGGATCGGGGGGTGAGGGGGGTAAGCACATGTCAGAGGGAAGGAGGGTCCAGTATTAACTAGATAGAATGACAGTACATGGGAGAGAGCAGACAGCAGGGTTAACTTCTTTGTCCACTTGCTTCAAACCAGAACTGACACACACAAACAGAAACAGACACAACAATTGGCACAGACTTCATTGCTCTGCAGCTGTTTAAAAATAATTGAAGGCATCTATTAAATGTGTTGAGAGGTTTATACACTGTGTGTGTTGTTTTACAAAGCAAAGCATGGAGGAAAAAAAAGAGAGTTTTATCTGGAAGTACACCCCTAATCTCGACACACACAGTTCCTGCGAGGAGTTTATAGGTTGTGTTGATTGTGCCGCCCCCTGTGGACAAAGCAGGACAATCTATGTCTTGCTGAATATGTCCAATACATGTGTAAGTTTGGGGAAGTGGTTTGGAAAGAAAACACCTCAATCGTCTTTATTTTATGTGTATGCAGCTCAAACTAATTATTTGTAATCACGTGATTATGTGCGATTTAATCATCTCATCTGACAACTACCCTGGGACAGGAGTGACATACAATCACTAAATACTCTTTTGCAATGGTCTTGTTTGCTTACTTAGCTTATAAAAAGAGGCTTCCTTTTTAATTTGGGTCTTCTTAATAACCAGCTAAAAAACTTCTCCAGGAACTTTAATTTCTCAAATTGTATTTATTTTGTCCTTATTAAGAGGCTGTGTTGAAAAATATTACGTCTGTTCTGGTATGCCCACAGGGAAGATTTTAAATTTTCTCCAAACTCAATTATGGCACCTCCAAGCAGAGAAAGTTGGACCTCCAAGTTTGATATTTTCCCTCTCTCATACATTGTGTTACAAATGTTGTTAAAACCAGTCAGTTCGGTATGTAATTGTGCTGTTACATGTTTCAAAAGTTTCCATCCAGTACCCACGCTATGCTATTTGGATCTGCCAAAAAGCAAAGTTGCCTGACCCAGCCTTGAATAATGAATAGATATGCCTGCGGCGGAGCTTTTTTTCAATGAAACCTTTTCCTTGCTCTCCCAAATCCAGCCTCCATGCCGAAGGCTTCAGTGGCACAGCTGGACGAGCCAGCAGCCTCACCCACACCGGCACCCAGTTCAGCACCAAGGACAGGGACAACGACCGTTGCACCTGCAAATGCGCCCAGCTCGCATCAGGAGGTACCCATCAACCTCCTGTCTCAATCTGTCTCTGCTCATAACATGTCTTGTTAAACATTTCTATCCAACTGCTTGTAAATGTCCCCAAGTGCAATTCATTCCCCCTCTGTGCCAGTATAAAGTTACTGCTGACTCGCAGCTGTATATTTGGGTGTTCCATTTCATGAGCTTGAATTTAATTAATTCTGACTTTTTCCTTGAACTCTCCGACACATTTCCTCTCCAGGTTGGTGGTTTGAAGCGTGCGGTCCGTCCAACCTGAATGGCATATATTACCCCGGCTCATCCAGTGTGGTCCGCTACAATGGCGTAAAGTGGTACTACTGGAAGGGACCAAACCTGATGGCTACCATGACAACTATGATGGTTCGCCCGGCCAGCTTCTGATGCCTCGAGCTCATCCAGGATTGTGAAATTATGAAGTGAATGTAACACCTGATCAATAAAACGAACAATATCCAGGAAATATTGTAATTTGAGATGAAGTTCATCACCAGACTTTTTTTCAGTTTCGGGACATCTAAGAGGGTGCTGTTGATGTTGACTGGGGACACGTACTGTACAGACTCTCAGCAAATGACTGTGGTTTTTAAGTGAACTCTTGAGTGAGAAATTTTTCTAAAATTATCTACAGAGAAGCCTGGACTATATTTCATAAAGGGTTTTTTTTTTTAAGCCAAGGGAGGATGGCAGAAGATGATAACTGTTTTGCTATAGAAAACATAAACACAACCAAGTACATTAAATTACCCTGATGTGTATTAGCAATTACACTACCAAATTTGAAATTCAATAATTAAACAGACAATGACAGAAACTTTACCTATTTTATATAACATTGTGTGCATTCGACTTTTATATTTTTTATTCTCAGTACTTTATTAATGTGAATCTTGGAACATGTGATAATATGATAATTGTATGATACATCTTGATCATTTTAAAACGCAATGCTCTGATTGTAACGTTATTCCATGTTGCAACACCAGACTGTTAAACATCTGCATTTGTTTAAAGCTATTCATAAATCCATACACAATAATACCATAAGATAACCCACAGTCACTTCAATGGTTTACCACACGTCATAAAACAACACCATAAACAACAGCAACAACAGGCTTTGCCCTCTGCTGTTTCTTCGACAGTACTTTTGAGACTGAAATATCCCAGATTCTGTCCAGGCACACCTCTCATAAAACTTTATTTGTGAGAGTTTTTTCTCGTAAAAATACATCATGTACTTATGCTTATGTCATCTCCTTTGAAACATTTTTTTATTTTTAAAACATCTGGTAACAAAAGCTGTAAATCCAATTTTTGCTTTGTTAAAACAATAAAATCATACACATTCTTCTCAGCCTATAAGCCTCAGAGCCAGGTGCTTGTTACAGTGAAAACTACATCAAGTCCAACAGGCCAAACACGCTGGACTGAGGGAAGAAGTCATTTGAGAAGTGCGCACCATTGATCTGATGAATCATCCAATAACACTGGTCCCTGAGGTACCCATTAGGAAGAAGATGGGTTTAACCTCGACTAACAATGACCTGGATCTGTGTGTGCATGTATGTGTGTGTGTGTGTGTGTGTGTGTGTGTGTGTGTGTGTGTGTGTGTGTGTGTGTGTGTGTGTGTGTGTGTGTGTGTGTGTGTGTGTGTGTGTGTGTGTGTGAGAGAGAGAGTTGGGTAGAGCAGCCAACTGAAAAGGACACACAAGGACATGGGCTGGTCATGTTGATAATGTCTGCCAGAAGCATCTTCTCATCTTCTCTTCATTATCAGGTCCAACGTTTGGTTGTATTGAATTCAAGTTTAGTGTAAATCTTTTGTTAATTCTGGCGCCCCCTGTGGACAAGGCAGCACATCTCGTGTCTTCGCTGTTCCTGAACTAAACATGCATAGAATTATCTCATGCTGCTTTTAAACTATCAGTAGCTTCACATACTGTGATTCTTTCAGTGGTGAATCTAAAACCAAGGCACTTTCAGTTTGGGCTTTGTTAAACATTTCAAGGGACAATTTCCAAGTAGCAGCAAACAGGCATTAAAAATTACCACTTGGAAACTGTTAATCTGATTCCTGATGGTCTTGGTTGCTTTTGTAGCGCACATACAGTAGAGGCCTACATATTAATGTCCGTCTGTTTTGTTACCAGTTAAAAACTTCTCACAGAAGGTTTAAGCAAGAGGAAACTTTTTGCTTGCTATTAGTGGGAAATATAAATAAAAACAGGAAACCATTTAGTTCTAACAAATTGACAGATTTTCCGTGTTTAGGTTTACATCTGTGAAGGACTGAAGCAGGCAAAACCGCCTTTGATTTGCTGCTCTATTAAAAAAATATATATATGCAAGAGCCAATCACATCAGTAAAACTATTCAAAGGGATAACTGCAACTGTGCGTGACCATGATGTAACGCTGTGTATTAAAAAGGTATATGTGATAAAGCTGCAAATATCATCAACTGCCACTGATATAGAACATACACTCGAGCCATATAACATCCAGACCAAGCAGAAGGCACACACACACACACACACACACACACACACACGCATATACACTCATACTCAGCTTGCATGCAGTGACCCCCCCTGCTAAACAAGTTTATTACGACCTCCAAGCCTCGGACAGGCGATAGATCACAGCAGGGGAGGCCGGGGGGTGAATCCATCAAAGCGACTTTAATAAAGACCACTTGATTTGGCCTGCTGGCTCAACAGATGAAATGGTTGTGTTCAGGTCCAGTGAAGCACACCAGAGTGTGAGCTCCACTGCTCCTCTACACATCCCAGTCTCTGTTTATGAGACGGGTTATTTGTAGGCACAGAGGCAGAGACACTCGGTTTAGAGTAACTTTAGAAGGGTTGTTACAATTTCATCAATATTTGTGACAGTCTATAATTTGATTGTTCTCACAGTCGTGCAGTTATAGGGGGATTTCTTGTTTTTACAAATAAGAAATGTCCTTAACAGAGAACTAAAGCGTTTTTCATCTCTTAGCTTCTCTTGCAGAGTGTAAACAGTTCAACAATATAACACTTAAGCTTTGGCAGGTACATTATTGCAAATCCATGTTGTTGGGACAAGAATTACTCAATCTGACACAATTTAATTTTGCATTCTAGTAAGACCTCAAGGTCTTAAGTATTCTTAAAACACCCACGCAAGGAAAGAAAATTATTAGAATGTTTTGCAGAATACATGTTGTTTTGCATTATGCTGGAAGACATTTAGATGGCAGTGTATTCATCTGTTTGACAGATATAACAAGCACATATACTATTTACAGTCTGTAAAATAATGGTTTTCTTTTACTTACTTCCTTGAGGCTATAGTTGAAATATTGCTTTGACATTGTATATTGGAAATATGCTTACTTTTTCTTATTAATTGATTAAGACCAATACAGCTCTCATGTTTGTGCCATGTACAACCAGATATAACCAAAAGTCATCTAAATCTTCACCTTGTGTTTTTTTTTTGTTGATTAACTTAATTGTTCAACCTTTTGTGCAATCTGTGTTTAGGTACTGACTAAAATTACCTTCCTGTTAATTCTGGAAACACAACAAATTAAAAAAGATAAGAGTTTTATGTTTTATTTGTGCTGGACTTATTATTGGACGGGCACAACGACATCTGTGAGCTCTGTTGGTTGCCTGTTGGGTTTTTATAAATGTTGGCAACCCCAGTGGACAAGAGGGGTAATTTATCTGTTTTTTTGAACATATAATCAATTTGTCTTAATTTCAAAAGATGCAACTTGCAATGACAATTGGCATGGACTTTTTGACAGTGTATTTTTTTTGTTTTACTTTAAAATGTATTGTCTGACACATACCCTAAAGCAATAGTCAGTCCTGTCACTGAGTTTCTCATATGCTTTTGTAGGTCACATGTAGGCATCAATATTTATTTCTGACTGCCTTATTACCATTAGTATTTTGAAGTCTGGAACAAAGACAAGCAGCTACTCCAATACTCCTTAATGACTATAATACATTTGATCTGGCACAAAAAGCATTAAAAAACAGATTAAAAAAAAGAAAAATCAAAAAGGTACAAGACTGTGTACAAAAACTTACTTTCAAAAAGTCCAACAAAAATCTAAACAAAAACAGAGCCAGAAAACAAAGAGCCACTGGAAAACTGTAACAACTAACAATGACATACGACATATGACATCTAAGAACTAACTACAACCACATCGTTGGTGGACGGCCTGCCAGAACAGAACTTGTGGTTTGTGTTTTTGAATAATTACATTCCCTACGGCATAACAATGTAACTTTTACATTTCTTGTTAACTAACTAACTCGCTAGCCTGCTAGCAAAACTATCTGTTTGCATATGGAGCCAGGATGCGGGAAACATTTCCATGGTGACAGCAAGCTCCACAAATCATAGACATCACTGTAACACTCCATGCAGAGGCGCTGCTAGTCAATAGGCAAGGCAGGCAACTGCTTGGGGCCCCATGCCAGTAGCGGGGGCCCCCAACACCTGACAAACTTTAAACCACAGCATTGCCTCAAAATCTGCAAATTTTGCAAAGGCAGTAGTAAAACCTCCCTAAGGAGGCCCCATCCGATAGCACTCATTCTCAAGCGCTGCAT